>NC_064620.1:145607500-146857500 GCF_023898315.1 Schistocerca nitens | reverse complement strand
ACAACTAGCTCTCTAATGAGTGCTATCGATAAAGGGATCTCAAATTGATTCCATACTTCTAGATTTCCAGAAGGCTTTTGACACTGTTCATCACAAGAGTCCTCTAACCAAATTGCGTTCCTTTGTAGCATCGCTTCAGTTGTAATCCTGGATCCGTGACTTTCTATCAGAAAGATCACAGTAGGTAGTTAACTACAGAAATCATCAAGTAAAACAAAAGTCATATGTGGAATTCCCCAAGGTAGTGTCATAGGTTCTCTGCTGTTCCTAATCTACATAAATGATTTAGGAGATAATTTTAGCAGTCCTCTTAGATTGTGTGCAGGTAACGCTGTCATTTACTATTTAGGAAAGTCATCATAAGATAAAAATCAACTGGAAAATGACTTCGGTACGATATATTAATGCTGCGAAAAGTGGCAATTGTCTCTCAATAAGAAAAAGTGTGGGGTCATCGACATGAGTACAAATAGCAGTCTGTCAAATTTCGATTATACGACAAACCACACAAAATTAAAGGCTATCAATTGGAGCAAATACAGAGGAATTGCTATTACGGTCAATTAAGTTGGAACAAACACATAGATAATGCTATGGGGAAGACAGACAAAAGACTGGGTTTTATTCGCAGTAATGAGTGCTGCAGCTACTTGGAACAGGTCTGCTATGAGAGACGTGAGGAATTACAATACGTGGGAGTGCCGGTTACAGAGGATAATAGCATGAAAGAAACAAAAGACAGGATTGCTGTGGGAAACAGAGCTTATTTGGCCCTGATTAAGATCTGTCAGTCACGAAGCACGAGCAGAAAATCGAAGGTGACTGTCTATCGAACAGTCATACAGCGTGTGGTAATGTATGGCTCAGAAACATGGAAAATGATGGCAGTAGAATTTCTTAAGGTGATGGGATAGGCAAAAATTAATAAAAAAATTTGGAGCTGTGAGTAAGGCAATGTAGAATACGGAGAAATACGGAACTGGAAGAACTGTACAGTAATGCTGACTTAGTTACAGTAATCAAATGTACAGATTGAGATGGCTGGGCCATATAGAGCGAATGCCGGAGGATAGATCTGTCAAGAAGGTCTGCAGAGAAAACCCATCTGGCAGAAGGTGCAAGAGGAGACCATGGAAACGTTGGCTGGAGGACGCGGAAAATGATCTGAAAAAGATGGGCGTAAGAATATGGAGGAAACGAGCAGAAGATCGTCAACACTGAGTTGTGATGGCCAGAGGGACCGAGGTCTTACATGGGCTGTAGCGCCGAGGAGATAAACAAGTCTGGTAAAGAGACTGCGTACACTACGCTAGTTCGTCCTATACTAGAGCATTTTTGTATTGTATGGGATCCTTACCAAATAGAACTGATAGAGGACATCAAAAAATATTCAAAGAAGGGCAACTCGTTTTGAATTATCGAGAAATAGGGGAGAGAGTGTACGGTATATGATAAGCGAGTTGGGGTGGCAATCATTCAAACAAAGGCCTTATTCGTTGCGAAACAAAGGCATTATTCGTTGCGAGGAGATATTTTAGAAATTTCAGTCACCTCTGAATGTGAGAATATTTCATTGTCGCCTGCTTACAAAGGCAGAGGTGATTGTCATTATAAAATAAGGGAAATGGAGTTCGTAGAGATTTAAATATCCATTTTTCCGTGCGCTTGAGAAATAGCCTGCAGGTGGTTTGAAGAACCCTCTGAAGTGTGGATTGCAGCGTAGTCAGGTAGATGTAGATGCCTTCGTAGTTCCCTCAATGACTAACAGCTGCGACATGAAATCATATCTGATGATTGCCGGCCGTGGTGGCCGAGCGGTTCTGGGCGCTACAGTCTGGAACCGCGCGACCGCTTCGGTCGCAGGTTCGAATCCTGCCTCGGGCATAAATGTGTGTGATAGGTTAGTTAGGTTTAAGTAGTTCTAAGTTCTAGGGGACTGATGACCTCAGAAGTTAAGTCCCATAGTGCTCAGAGCCATTTGAGCCATATCTGATGATTCCTCACGCAATGAAGCCGGGACTAACGCTGCTGTGTCTCTTCAAAACATTGGAAGAACGGGATGTCTCCCCACAGTGCCACCATACCCGCCGGCGATAGCCATCGGGGGCCGGCCGCGGTGGTCTAGCGGTTCTAGGCGCGCAGTCCGGAACCGCGCGACTGGAGCCTTGACGAAGAGTGCGCCTACCTTTACTTTTCCATGCAGTCCTACATTGATTCACCATCACATCTGAATGCCCCACAAATCTGGATACTTAACAGTTCGACCAGCTGGCCAACGAGGCCCCTTTCAACCTCTGCAGGTGCTGATTAAGCTGTCTCATATGAATGCTCAACATCTCTGTGTCCTTCAATGATCACTCAACACCTGACTCTGTTCACAGTCTTTACATAGCCTACCAGGCCTGGTCACAAGCACGAACAACACGAAGTCACTCTGGTGACCCTCCATTCTAATTGAGTGAGAAAACTGCAACTATTATCATTTATATATGCATGGATGGCGCATCTGTGCGAAATTACGTTGGCATCCAGCCATATCTTATAGGTGTCCCAAACGTAGAATCATTCCACTCTTGCATTTTGAGTTTTCATTGAGTTGTCCCATACATCCATGTGGTTGTAAAAGGTCTCCTAGAGGTCTATAGTTGACAACTGGATGTCACTGAGGTAGACGTTCACGCTCATTGTGACATTTGTGTCGTCATCGCCACTGTAGAGTGTTGCACCAGGGGAAGCAAGGCAGAGAATGTTGTTGGGTGGCCCGTATCCTCTTGCAACACAACTGCATACATGAATTAAAAGGGTTCTTTATTTTCCAGAACTTAAAGCTACTTATCTCTAAGCTAATCCATAGTTGTGGTATAGTCCACATTAGCCTCACTGCTGGTGAAGTGCAGGTGCCGCTATAAACACTACACGACAGACGCCAACTAGTGGCAGACTGAGACTGTGACTGACAGGGCTGGCGTAAGCTGTCACCAGCACACCGGTCGGCAAAGAGGTTGCGAGAAGATCGATAGCGGGCGCTGGATCGAGCGCCGTTTCTGCACCTATCAGGAGAGAGGCCTTGTAGTTGGGTGAACATAGAAACACTTAGGGCCGTGTGATGTGAAGCCCCATTTCCAACAATGGCCTTTGAGTGGTGTGCTCCGAAACACTTGTACCTGCTCAAGCCTTGTATTCTGTCTGCCATAGATCGCTGCCTATCCTGGATTACACTACATACATCTACATACATACTCCGCAATCCACCATCCGGTGCGTGGCGGAGGGTACCTCGTACCACAACTAGCATCTTCTCTCCCTGTTCCACTCCCAAACAGAACGAGGGAAAAATGACTGCCTATATGCCTCTGTACGAGCCCTAATCTCTCTTATTTTATCTTTGTGGTCTTTCCGCAAAATTGTAAGTTGGCAGCAGTAAAATTTTACTGCAGTCAGCCTCAAATGCTGGCTCTCTAAATTTCCTCAGTAGCGATTCAGGAAAAAAACGCCTTCTTTCCTCTAGAAACTCCCACCGGAGTTCCTGAAGCATTTCCGTAACACTCGCGTGATGATCAAACCTACCAGTAACAAATCTAGCAGCCTGCCTCTGAATTGCTTCTATGTCCTCCCTCAATCCGACCTGATAGGGATCCCAAACGCTCGAGCAGTACTCAAGAATAGGTCGTATTAGTGTTTTATAAGCGGTCTCCTTTACAGATGAACCACTGTGAGGCATCTTCCGACATCTACTCTTTCTGATGAGACCTGGTCGTCCAGTACCACACGGCCTACTCGGTATTCCGCCATCCTTCAACCACTTTCCACAGGTGCTCACGACAGCAGTGCGCCAACACGCGACCAGCTTCGCCGTTTCAAAGATTTTCGTTTCCAGATGCAGTGCCACAACACAAGCTTCATGAACGTGTGAGACTGGAAACCGTGAAGTATGCACCGTTGAGCCATCTTGCTCTTCCGTTAGCTGCGCTATGAACGTTTCCAATAATTTCGTTATATACACGTGACAGGTCATGGTGTTCTTATAGAAAGCGGGGCCTACAATCCGATGGCCTGAAATGACTACTTTTACATCAGGTAGAGGCAACTAAAAGCATTCCATAGGACTGTCTGTAGACCAGTAGCGTGTGTTTTTTGTTTCTCGTACTCGCTAAGGTGAAACCATCCTTCGTCTGATTTGAAGTAAAGATTTGGATCTAGATATCCATCAGCGATATTCGCAGAAGTGTTGTCGTTGTGCGTAATCCGTAGGTTGTAATGCTTGTTTCACTCTTACTTTGTATGCTCGCTTATGTAACAGCTTAAACATGTTCTGGCGTGATGTTCATTTGATGATTCGTTGGGAGGATTAACGTCTAGTTGATTTCCGTGGACTTCTTATCATTAGTCTCGTGAACGCGTTCGGTATTTTACCGTGAACAAACTTTTTTTACACGGCTACCATCGGCGTTAGCAGCTGAACCTGTGGCTATAAATTTAGTGATCAATTTCAGCGCAACACTTTTTGCAGGAGTAGCTCGTTTTAAACGATTTATGTCAAAAAAGTTACAACCGTAAACAGTTTTTGTTCGATTGAAACGGACATTTTGCAGAATTGCATTAACAACAAGCTTCAAACCGACTGCTGAGAACGCAGTGCTCTTCACTAAATCGCCGCTGGACATAAACTCGATACGTAAATAAAATACTTTCGAATATTAAGGTAGTCTTGAAGGATATTGGTACCCCTCTGATATATCGTGAAATAACCACGACGCTTAAATTTGAGTTCGTAGTCAATGCCGAAGTGTACCATACGTCGCAACGTATTATTTGTGAGTGGAAGGAAGAAGCTAAAAAATAGTAGGACTCGAAGTACCCTCCGCCACACACCGTGCGGTTGCTTGTGCATTGCAGATGTAAATGAAGGAGATGTCCCAACGGGACCGCTACGGTCGCAGGTTCGAATCCTGCCTCGGGTATGGATGTGTGTGATGTCCTTAGGTTAGTTAGGTTTAAGTAGCTCTAAGTTCTACGGGACTGATGACCTTAGAAGTTAAGTCTCACAGTGCTCAGACCCATTTGAACAATTTTTTCCCAACGGCAGCTCAGTTTTGTCGCAACACGACTGCACTCGTCTGTTTCACTCGCACCACTCTTCCAAAGCCGGCCGCGGTGGCCGTGCGGTTCTAGGCGCTCCAGTCGGGAGCCGCGCTGCTGCTACGGTCGCAGGTTCGAATCCTGCCTCGGGCATGGGTGTGTGTGATGTCCTTAGGTTAGTTAGGTTTAAGTAGTTCTAAGTTCTAGGGGACTAATGACCACAGCAGTTGAGTCCCATAGTGCTCAGAGCCATTTGAACCATTTGAACTCTTCCAGAGTCGGCGCGACGACACGCCCCTTCACTGTCAGTTTTGTGAAGGAGAAAGCAACGCGCTGTTGTAGGGGAGCGCGTGTGTGGCGGACGAGTCCCGGGGAAGCGGCTGCTGGCTGCTGGCTGGTGGGGCAGCGAGCGCTGCGGACCTAGGCGCCGCCTAGGCACGGCCTAGGTAGGGTACGCACAGCCGGCCCGGGGGCCAAGGCCGCGCCGCCACGTGCCGGCGCCGGGGGCGGGGGCGGGGGGCAGAGGCCGCACGCGCCGCCGCGGCGCGCGGGGGTGGAGGGGGCGGGGGCGGAGGCCGGCGGCCAGACGGTGCGTCGCGGCGCCGCAACTGGGTCAGAGGCGGCGCGTGCGCAGTGGCGGCGGCGGCGGAGCGCCAGACGGCATCAATAGCGGCGTCTGGCGGCTGGCGGCTGGCGGCAGAGCAGGTCGGGGGCGGAGGGCCGCGGCCCTAATTAATTACCACCGCCCCCAACGCCACCGCCGCCACCGGCCTGCGACGCCGCCCCCACTACGCTCAGCGCTGCCAGCCAGCGCACGATACAGCGTCGGCACGCGTGTTAGGTGGCTGGGTCGTCCGGCTGGTGGATGCGCATTGTTGGTTCACATTAGCGATCGTCTCCTCTCTGCGCTACCTACCGTCCGGGCTACAAGGGTTAATCATAAATCTCGAGAAAAAATACAAAAATGAAATCGAGACCATCAAACCTAGTGACGGTGCTAGAGACACCGCCTAACATGGTGTCACAGCTCCTTTTGCCCGGCGTAAAGAAGCATCTCGAGCGTGGTATGCTCTCAACAATCGTTGGAAGTCCCGCTGCAGAAATACTGAACCATGCTGCCTCTACAGCGGTCCACAGCTGCGAAAGTGTTGCCAGTGCAGGATGTTGTGCACGAACTGAGCTCTCGATTATGTCCCATAAACATTCGATGGGAGTTGGGCGATATGCGTGGTCGTATCATTCGCTCGAAATATCCAGAATGATTTTCAAACCAATTGGGAACAATTGTGACCTTGTGGCACAGGGCACTGTCCATAAAAATTCAGCCGGCCGCTGTGGCCGAGCGGTTCTAGGCCCTTCAGTCCGGAACCGCTCTGCTGCTACGGTCGGAGGTTCGAGTGTGTGTTGGGGTTTATGGGCGCTCAACATCGTCATCAGCGCCCTGAACGGAGGTTCGATCCTGCCTCGGGCATGGATGTGTGTGATGTCCTTAGGCTAGTTAGGTTTAAGTAGTTCTAAGTCTAGGGGACTGATGACGTCAGATGTTAAGTCCCATAGTGCTTAGAGCCATTTGAACCATATGAACCATAAAAATTCCATCGGTATTTGCTGCAAATGTTTTCGAGGTAGCCGAACGTAACCATTTTCAGTCAATGATAGGTTTAGCTGGACCAGAGGACCCAGTTCATTCCATGTAAATCCAGCGCACACCATTATGAAGCCACCAGTTGTACAGTGCGTTGATGACAACTTGGATCCATGGCTTTTTGTAGTCTGCGCCACACTCGGAACCCTGCCATCAGCTTTTACCAACTAATATGGGGACCATTGTGACCAGGCCAAGGTTTTGCGTTCGTCTAGGGTCACGAGACCAGCAGAGGTGGCGCAGACGATGTCGTGCTGCTAGCAAAGGCACTCGCGTCTGTCGTCTGCTGCCACAGCCCATTAACGCCAGATTTCACCGGACTGTCCTAACGGACACGTTCGTCGTACGTCCCACATTATTTCACGCAGTGTTGCTTGTGTGTTGGCACTGACGCAAACGTAGCTGCCCTCCAGCGTTATGTTCTCCGTGGTCAGAGGTATGCCCCAAAAGTGATATTCTCGGTACAGTTTTCACACTGTGGATCTCTGACTATCAAATTGGCCAACGATTTCCGAAACTGAATGTCCGCCTCCGGTTGCTGAGTGGTCAGCGCCACAGGAAGTCCATCCAAAGGGTCCGGATTCGATTCCCGGCTGGTTCGGAGATTTTCTCCGCTCAGGGACTGGGTGTTGTGTTGTCCTAATCGTCATCATTTCGTCCCCATCGACGCGCAAGTCGCCGAAGTGGCGTCAAGTCGTCCGAAATTGAATGTCCCAGCCGACCGGCGTGGCCGAGCGGTTCTAGGCTCTGCAGTCTGAAACCGCGAGACCACTACGGTCGGCCTGCCGCGGTGGTCTAGCGGTTCTGGCGCTGCAGTCCGGAACCGCGGGACTGCTACGGTCGCAGGTTCGAATCCTACCTCGGGCATGGGTGTGTGTGATGTCCTTAGGTTAGTTAGGTTTAAGTAGTTCTAAGTTCTAGGGGACTTATGACCTAAGATGTTGAGTCCCATAGTGCTCAGAGCCATTTGAACCATTTTGAACCACTACGGTCGCAGGTTCGAATCCTGCCTCGGGCATGGATGAGTGTGATGTCCTTAGGTTAGTTAGGTTTAAGCAGTTCTAAGTTCTAGGGGACTGATGACCTAAGAAGTTAAGTCCCATAGTGTTCAGAGCCATTTTTTTAATGTCCCATGCGTCGGACTCCAACTATAATTCCGCGTTCAAGATCCATTAATTCCCGTCGTGCTGCCATAATCACGTCTGAAACATTTTCACATGAATCGCCTGAGTACAAATGCCAGGTCCGCAACGCACTGCACTATTGTACAATGTTGCGCGATACTACCGTCGGCTCTATACTGTAAGTAGGCTGTTT
Organism: Schistocerca nitens; assembly: GCF_023898315.1. Taxonomy (NCBI): domain Eukaryota; kingdom Metazoa; phylum Arthropoda; class Insecta; order Orthoptera; family Acrididae; genus Schistocerca; species Schistocerca nitens. The sequence continues at coordinate 146,849,459 of NC_064620.1, read as the reverse complement.
AGGTTTTTATGTTGGTAACGCCAGGTAGCGCTCTGTATGAAAATCACCGACCGTGCTGTGTGCAGTCTGTGGCTGGTTGGACTCATTGTTGGCGTATTCGCTAATGTAGTGTTGGGCAGTTGAATGTGAACAGCGCGTAGCGTTGTGCAATTGGAGATGAGCCGCCAGCAGTGGTGGATGTGGAGAGAGAGAGATGCCAGAGTTTTGAGAGGTCGCTATAAGTGGACGATCTTGACATGTGTCCGCCAGAAAAAGGACATTTGTAAAGATGGATGTCATGAATTGGTAGATATATATACGATGACTTTTGAACACTATTAAGCTAAATACATTATTTGTTCTCTATCAAAATCTTTCATTTGCTAACTATGCCTATCAGTAGTTAGTGCCTTCAGTAGTTAGAATCTTTTATTTAGCTGGCACTATTGGCGCTCGCTGTATTGTAGTAGTTCGAGTAACGAAGATTTTTGTGAGGTAAGTGATTCATGAAAGGTATAGGTCATTGTTAGTCAGGGCCATTCTTTTGTAGGGATTATTAAAAGTCAGACTGCGTTGCGCTAAAAAAGTATTGTGTGTCAGTTTAGTGATAATCAGAGTAAGTAAAGAGAGAACATTCAATTTTACACAGCTGTTGGAAAATCAAATAAAGTACGTGTTTTACTAGCACAGTCATTCATATAGTTTTCTATGGGGACGTTACAATACGCAAATATTGCTATCCTAATACTTCTGTCACAGCGGGTATCGAGTGTCCATCCTAAGTCTACAAGCGTATTTTCTCTAGTGTTTCGGCACTACAATTTTGTTTTTGCAATGTATAGATGGAATCGCTGCAAACACTGTTCATCACTTCTCTCCAAAGACGCTCGAGTGGCCGGCCTTGGTGACCGAGCGGTTCTAGGCGCTACAGTCTGGAACCGCGCGACCGCTGCGGTCGCAGGTTCGAATCCTGCCTCGGGCATGGATGTATGTGATGTCCTTAGGTTAGTTAGGTTTAAGTAGTTCTAAGTTCTAGGGGACTGATGACCTAAGAAGTTAAGTCCCATAATGCTCAGAGCCATTTGAACCATTTGCACGCTCGAGTGTTAATGGGTAGTTGTCGGTTTCTTTCCCCACGTAAACAGAGTGATTTTTGAAGCGGAACTTTACTTTGCCATTCGATAAAGCTCTCCAATTTTATCTAGTGAGATTTGTTTCGTCGACATATATTGACAGTGACAGAAAACTCGAAGAATAACCATTACTCCAGCACTGCCCCGGTCAGCACTGACCGCTACGGCCACAGAGCAGCGCTGCTCAGTCGCTGCTGGAGTAACTGTTATTCTTCGTGTTTTCTGTCACTGTAAATACCTGTAGACAAAGCAGATATTGCGCAAACTAATTTGGGTTGTTGTTGTATCCGGATCCCGCTCCAGCTACGGTTGGGTCTGAGTGCTGATGAGTCCTCTCCATTTGGCTCAGTCCTCCCAGCACTTTTCTTCCTCCACTTGCTGCCAGGTCACACCTCTCCTTTTCACAGATATTCTCACTCTCGTTTTGCACCGTGTTCCTGGGTGCCCTCTAGTTATTTTTCCAGCCATATTTAGTTCTTCCATAATTTTGGGAAGTCTCTGTCCACACATCCTCTTAACATGGCTGTACGATATTAATCTCTTTTTCCGATTTCTTCACTTGTACTTTCTTGTTTAAGGTCCTTTCTAATATCTACATACCTTACTCTGACCATTCTTGTATTTCCCTTAACTGCTCTGAGAAGTTTCATTTCCCCTGCTTTCAGTCTGCTCCAGTCCCTTTCTATCATTTCCCATGTCCCATAGTTGACAACAGGGAAGTAATAACTCTTATACATCAGGAGTTTTGCTTTTTATGAAACTTCCTTATTCCAAATCAGGTGTTTTGTTGTTTGGTAGAAATTGCGTCCCTTCTGTAACCTCCTATTAATTTCGTTGGTTATTCTTCCATCATTAGATATTTCAAACTGCCTATTGGCTTTTGTCTCGGGTTCTTCGGCCGACGTTCATCTAATGATTTTTCTGACGTTTCGCCAGCACGAGTGGCTGGCATTGTCAAAGCTTCACCCTCCATTGCCGGTGGTGAACTGGAGCCGAGCTCGCGGGCGCAGACTATATGTACCTGGCGCGCCAACGTCTGAGGGCTTCTCCGCGGTCATTTCCGGTGCGGTTCTCCTCTTGCTACCTGCGACGGTCGTTCGCTGCAGTACGGGAAGCCAGGATCCGTTTACCTTAAGGCTTTCCTCTTTCTTGTTCAAACTGTTCGCGTGTTTTTGTATTTCTACAGCTTCTCTGAACAAGCGCGTGTGATAGTGGTTCTCTACAGCCAGAACTTCCGTGTTGGCGAATTTTATTACGTGGTCGGTCTCATTCAGTGCGTGTTCTGCCACGGCCGATTTCTCCACGTGCCCCAACCTGCAATGTCGCTTATGCTCCTTGATCCTGGTGTTAATGGATCGTCCAGTCATCCCGACATAAACTTTTCCGCATGTGCATGGTATGCGGTATATTCCCGACATTGCAAGTGGGTCTCTTTTCTCCTTCGCCGATCTAAGACACTCTTTGATCTTCCTTGTCGGTTTGAAGATCGTCTTTACGCCATGTTCGCGCAATATACGGCCGATTCTGTCCGTCACTCTGGGAATGTATGGCAGGAAGTCCGTACCCGACTTTTCATTTTCTGGTTCCTTACTTCGCCGAGTGTTTGGCTCAGTTACACTTCTAATATAATTTGTGGAGTACCCATTGCTCCTCAGGACTGTTTCCAGGTGTTGCATTTCTCGTTTGAGGTGTTGCGGCTCACATATTCGTCCTGCTCTCGTTACGAGCGTGCTAATCATGCCCCTTTTCTGGCTCGGGTGGTGGTTTGACAGTTTGTGCAGGTATCGGTCCGTGTGAGTCGGTTTCCGATATACGCTGTGTCCCAGGTTTTCGCCGTCCCTTGTGACCAGCACATCTAGAAATGGCAGTTTCTTGTCCTTTTCTACTACTTATATTAGAAGTGTAACTGAGCCAAACACTCGGCGAAGTAAGGAACCAGAAAATGAAAACTCGGGTACGGACTTCCTGCCATACATTCCCAGAGTGACGGACAGAATCGGCCGTATATTGCGCAAACATGGCGTAAAGACGATCTTCAAACCGACAAGGAAGATCAAAGAGTGTCTTAGATCGGCGAAGGAGAAAAGAGACCCACTTGCAATGTCGGGAATATACCGCATACCATGCACATGCGGAAAAGTTTATGTCGGGATGACTGGACGATCCATTAACACCAGGATCAAGGAGCATAAGCGACATTGCAGGTTGGGGCACGTGGAGAAATCGGCCGTGGCAGAACACGCACTGAATGAGACCGACCACGTAATAAAATTCGCCGACACGGAAGTTCTGGCTGTAGAGAACCACTATCACACGCGCTTGTTCAGAGAAGCTGTAGAAATACAAAAACACGCGAACAGTTTGAACAAGAAAGAGGAAAGCCTTAAGGTAAACGGATCCTGGCTTCCCGTACTGCAGCGAACGACCGTCGCAGGTAGCAAGAGGAGAACCGCACCGGAAATGACCGCGGAGAAGCCCTCAGACTTTGGCGCGCCAGGTACATATAGTCTGCGCCCGCGAGCTCGGCTCCAGTTCACCACCGGCAATGGAGGGTGAAGCTTTGACAATGCCAGCCACTCGTGCTGGCGAAACGTCAGAAAAATCATTAGATGAACGTCGGCCGAAGAACCCGAGACAAAAGCCAATAGGCAGTTTGTCAACAAGTGGCCACGAAAGCCTCAACAATTTTGTATTAGATATTTCACTCATTAGATATTTCACTCCTTAAATAAGTGAGCTGTCTACCACTTTGAGGGGTTCTCCATTCAGAGTAATATTCCCATTGATCCCTTTGTCTCTTCCAAATACCATTACTTCAGTCTTATCTTTATTTATTCTTAATCCATACCTTTTCATATTATTACCTTACCATCTGCAAAAATCATCTTTTTGTCTTTTTCTTTTACTATATCTTTAACTGCCCTATTCATTCCCTCTATCACAACATTAAAAAGCGGAGGAGATAAAATATTTCCGCTATGGTCGCAGGTTAGAATCCTGCCTCGGGCATGGGTGTGTGTGATGTCCTTAGGTTAGTTAGGTTTAGGTAGTTCTAAGTTCTAGGGGACTGATGACCTCAGAAGTTAAGTCCCAAAGTGCTCAGAGCCATTTGAACCGTAAAATACTTCCTTGTTTAAGTCCTTGTCTTATTCTGAAGTATTCACATTTCCCCAAAGCTGTTATAATTCTACAATTGTGTCCTCTGTACATCGTCTTTCTTACATTAATGTATCCATCTCCTATACCTATATTCTTCATTTCTTCCAAGAGTATTTCCCTGTTAACTGAGTCAAATGCCTTTTCTGTGTCTATAAAAACCATTATCACCCTTTTGTTATACTCCCAACTTTTTTCCATCAGTTCACGGATAGAAAATATCAGGTCGATTGTGCTTCTTCCTTTCCTAAACCCATGCTGTTCTTCAGTCAGCTCCTTTTCTATCTTTTTACTTATTCGATTTAGTAAAATTCTTTCAAAAATCTTGGCTGTATGACTCATAAGAGTTATTAATCTGTGGTTTTTAAAAAGTCTTTTATTGCCTTTTTTGAAGATGGGAACAATGTCTCCTCTTCTCCAATCGTCAGGTATTGTACTATTTCTCCACACACATGACAGTACTCTATACAGCCACTGCATTCCCACTGGACCTGCTGCTCTTATCATGTCCACTAATACTTCATTATTCCTGGGGCTTACCCCCCATTCATCGTCTTCACAGCTATTTCCATTTCTTCCCGTGTAATTTGTCCTAATTATGCTTCCCAACTACTCTCAATTATTTGTTGTTTCCTCGTGTACCTGCTCCTCAGCGTTTAACAGTTTCTTAAAATGTTCTCTCCAGAAATCTTTTATATTCTCTGGATCTTCAGGCACAGTACCATCATCTGTTTCCATCTTTGCTGGTACTTCAGAAGTCTTCCTTTTATTTTTCATCATTTTTTAGAACATTTTCTTATTGCTCTTCAGATCTTCAAGTTTTTTTGTAAACTCTCCCCAGGCCTTTTTTTGCTGTTTCCACTATTTCTTTGCACTTATTCCTTTCATCTATATATCTTTTATGGTCTTCGCCATTTTTAGTTTCCCACCACTTTCTCCAAATCTGTAACGCAACCATCTGTGTGGTGTGCTTATAATTATGTATTATTTATATTTTAGGACAATTAATCTGTAGAAGAAAACGTACCATATGTTGTAAGAAAAGCATGTAAACCATCTGAACATGAATCATAACGATTCGAAACCGCTAACGGTACCCTCTGAATAAAGGAACTGAAAGTAAATTTGTGGCTGGTTGCTGTCCCAACACCATCAACATTTGTCTTCAAATAACAGCCACGGTCTCCAACCACGTCATCACATGACAAAATTGCATCCAGTTTTTCTTCTAATCGCATGGATTGTGGTATCATCTCACCAAATTGTCTGTGTTACTTTTTCCTTTCCAGATGTTCTACCACATACTTTTTGTGCAGCTTCGACTAAAGAGTCTTTGAATTAACTCCATTCTTTTTCTACCTCGCAGACAACTTCATTTGAAAATTTTTGTATGATTAATTCTCTATGCTTCCTAGCACTTCCACTCTCCTTTAGTTTCCAATCCCATCTCCTCATCACTTTGTTCTGTCTTCAATTTTTCGTTGTCCCACCAGTAATCTATGGTCTCCATCTGCACTCACATTTGGAATTACCTTCATATTTGTTACTTTCTCTCCTCATTCCCCATCTACTAGAATATAATCAGTTACACTCTTGGTTCATCCATCCCAACTGTATCTGGTGATAACATGACTTTCTCTCTTCATAAACCAGCTGTTTGCTATTTTCATTCTATTCCTCTGGCACAAATCCAGAAGTCTTTCCCCTTCTTCATTTCTGCCTCCATACCAAAACATCCCAATACTTGCTCAAATCCCTTTCTGTCTTTGCCTGCCTGTGCGTTAAAATATCCCATCACTACATTAGTACTCTATTTGGTTCTCTAACTCATTTTCAAAGTTCATCTTCTCTTCTTCGCTACATCCCACTTGAAGTGCATGAATCTGGATAAATTTTAGTGTTTCTTTTTGGAATCTCTGGTTTAAGATTATGATCCTGTCTGATATACCGGGTGATCAAAAAGTCAGTATAAATTTGAAAACTTAATAAACCACGGAATAATGTAGATTGAAAGGTAAAATTTGACACACATAGCTGGAATGACATGAGGTTTTATTACAAACACCCCATATGGCCAGACGCATGAAAGACCTCTTGCCCGCGTCGTTTGGTGATGATCGTGCGCTCAGCCGCCAGTTTCGTCATGCTTGGCCTCCCAGGTCCCCAGACCTCAGTTCGTGCGATTATTGGCTTTGGGGATACCTGAAGTCGCAAGTGTATCGTGATCGACCGACATCTCTAGAGATGCTGAAAGGCAACATCCTACGCCAATGCCTCACCATAACTCCGGACATGTTTTACAGTGCTGTTCACAACATTACTCCTCGCCCACAGCTATTGTTGAGGAATGATGGTGGACATATTGAGCATTTCCTGTAAAGAACACCATCTTTGTTCTGTCTTTCTTTGTTATGCTAATTATTGCTATTCTGATCAGATGGAGCGCCAGCTGTCGGACATTTTTGAACTTTTGTATTTTTTTTTGTTCTAATAAAACCCCATGTCATTCCAAGCATGTGTGTCAATTTGTGCCTCTCTATCTGCATTATTCCGTGATTTATTAAGTTTTCAAATTTATACTGACTTTTTGATCACCCGGTATATGTCACCCTTTCAATACAGCTTTGTGCATTCTTATTCAACATCACTGCCACACCATTTCTTCCAAACCTGTTATTCCCACTCCAGTAGAGTTTTCCTCCTCTCAAATTCTTCTCATCTTTTCCCTTCCACTTCGTTTCGCTTAATCCCAAAATGTCTAACTTTCTCTCTGTTAGTACATCTGTCATTTCATCCATTTTTCCATTGATGGTTAATATATTAAGGGTGCCAATATTTAGGTTATTATTTAGTCCATTTGGTTTCATGTTCTTGTACTGATGAATATCATCAGGTCTCCCATCATTCGCACCAGTACTTGAAGAAGCAGTGGGGTCAAATCCTGAGTGGTTCGTTCCAAGGCTCGTCTGTGTTTTGAAAGCAATATATGAAGACTTTCCTACTGCCTTGCTAGGCCTAACGCAAGAAAGGATTTTCTGTTGGGGTTGTCTCCCTTACCCTTTGGAGTCTCTCCTACACCACAAGGCAGTGTTTCCATTCTCATTTAATTCCCAGGAAGGAGGGTTGCCTCATCTGCCAGCTTCGCCGTTCCGAAGTCTTTCTTCTCCGCCGTCACCTGTAACCATGGGCATGGATTCCGTGTTATACCCCACGGGAGTGGGTCCCTGTCTGAACTCATCCATCCTATCACTCCGGCCTACTAAAATGTACGATGCCCACCCCCGCGACGTGGACGCGCCAGACAGAAATTACCACAGCAGAGGAATAGGGAAGGGGACCCTACCTCCCTGGGACCGGGTTAATGATTGTGTATGGTGCCACAATCAAAGGCCCGCCTCAAAAATCGTTTTGTTTGTAATGGGAAAGAAATCAATTTCGTTTGACACAGCGTGTCGCATGAAGCACACGGTAAGCAGTATTTATTTGGGCTGACTCAGCTAGAAACTGCAAGAACTAAATTGCAAATAACTTCCGAAACGCAGGAGAAAATGCTCCTGACGGCTCTTAGAAGGGACAACACTTTATAGGGTAATGATTACTTCGATGAAATGTTTTAAGACATTGATATACACTGGTATTGAGCCGTGGCGGGACCGGCGAGAGTTGGATCTCTGGCACGAGTCCGATCGAGTTCCTAGTACAGGGGTTTGTCTTTGGGCTTTGGCTGGTAGGAAGTTCTTTCCTGGATTCCTGGAGGTACGAAAAGCTGTAGAAGGTTACGCACTGGAAGGTAGTGGGTAAAATATGACTGAAAATATGATGGAGGAACGTGGGCACGTGTAACTGAAGCTTGTATCGAATGGGAAAGGTTGGAAGAGTCAAATAGATCATGATTATAATGATGGCTTGTAAGCAAATGGAAACATTTCATGAATGTTTGCAAATTTCTTTTTGATAGTGCTGAAATTGTGAGTATAATTAAAAGACAGAGGGTTTTCCTTTGGGAATAAAGAAGTTATGTTAGCTGAAGTTAAGTCCAGTGAAAGTGTTAAGATGAGAGTACGTCTTAGAGAGTAAAATCTTGTCTTATGTGTATATGAAAACTTGTGGTGGGTAGAAAGATTGAATGGTTCACGTGTAAGATGCACTCGAGTTTTCTCGAGTAGGCTAAGCAGCTGAGTACTGAATATCATCAAGCTCAGCGCCTATTCTAACATTATGCCAGTTTGACGGTGATACTTCCTACACAAAAAGCTGTTCAGTTAACAGTGTTATCTGGCAATCAGCTTAAGTGGTTTTATGCGTCACTCTGTCGTTTAGCCGGCCGCGGTGGTCTCGCGGTTCTAGGCGCGCAGTCCGGAACCGTGGGACTGGTACGGTCGCAGGTTCGAATCCTGCCTCGGGCATGGATGTGTGCGATGTCCTTAGGTTAGTTAGGTTTAAGTAGTTCTAAGTTCTAGGGGACTGATAACCACAGCAGTTGAGTCCCATAATGCTCAGAGCCATTTGAACCATTTTTTTCTGTCGTTTACGTCGCAAGGTTTAGCAGTGATGAAGTGGAAGCAGGTCTGAGGAAGATTACTTGTGCAGATGTTAAAGAATTTTGTGTTGTAGTGGATACATTTACCACGGATGCCTAATCTGTAGGATTCTGTTTGGTGTTGAAGGAGCGGCAGTTGTAGAAACGGAGATATTGTTGCTTAGTGGTTGGGCTGACGTGGACTGAGATCAAGATGCGACCTTCTAAATGATGGAGGTCAACATCAAAGAAGGTGAAACTGTATTTCGAAAACGACAGCTAAGATTGGAAAACGGGGTTCAGCTGTTGTAGACCTGTTGCGAATTAGCGATTCACGCCACAATCATACTCCCGCCTTGCTTAGCTGCTGGAGTGAGCGCTGGTGCTGCCTTCTGCCGACGCAGAGCCCACCTGCAACAGAAATATAGCGGCTTGCGTTGTCACGGCGAGGTATAAGCCCGGCGCACACTGCACGCAGCAGAGCAGAGGCGTAGCAGAGCAACAGAGGTTCTACCGGTCAGCGCACACTGCACGCAGCAGAGGCACGGCAGAGCTCAGTGGTGGCCCAGCGCTCGCGAAACACAGAACGCCCAGCAATGTCCACCGCGAGTCTGTCTGTGCAGTTAGACATAGATTCCTATTCTGATTCGGAACTCAGGAGTGTTATTTTATTGTACAGTGCATACAAGAACAGAGAAAGATATCTATGGAAAAGCAAGTACATGCAAAAGCGAAGAACACATGGCGAAAACGTGTTGTCTACGGAAGTTCCTGATCACGTATTCAGGGAAAGCTTCCGACTGAACAGAGGGGAGTTTTAAGAGGTGCATACATTGATAGAGCATGACATAAGAGGAAAACCAAGTCACATGCGGGAGCCCGTACCTACAGAAGAAAAAATAGCTGTATGTTTAAGGTATGCAATTGAAATAAAGAATTTTTCTCTCAATTTTTATTTAAGTTCAGAGAAACAATTTCCATGTGTAAATTTGTTAAAATAATGAACATGGTAACACTGTTTATAGTAAATGTGGTGCTGAAGGTTCAAACTCCGTACCAGGAGAGTCAGATATTGACGTGGTAGACGAACTATTTTCTGTGCTGCATGATGATACTGATAAATGATGTTGAGCCACTGATTTAGTTAAAATTTCCTCCTCCGTTTCAGATACTATCTGAAACACTTTTTTTCTTTACCAACACTTGGTGGGCCTTTGGCATCTCTTTTGTCGATAGGTACATCGACATGAAAAATTGGTGTAAGGCGTCATTTTCTTGATGCAGTGATCTTTCGCGTAAAATGTCTCTTTTCGTAGCTCTCTCTTCGTAGCTGTTAATACTTTCAAGAATGATTTTACTGACATCTGCCTTCTTCTTCTTCTTTGACAATGGCGTCCCCAAGTCATCTTGTGTTTCGTTCCTCTGTGTGTCTGTTACGTCATCTCCTCCACCATCATTTGGAACGCTCGTTGTAGCATTTTCCTCTTCCATCATATTTGTTAGTGTACCTCTGTTGGCCATATGGAACTAGAAATTCCATCTCATTTTGGTACAGCCATGGGCGGACTGAGCTCGCTGCTTGCCCACTCTTCTTTTTCTGTCTACGGAGCGCATCTCGATGACAATCCCTAAGTTTTCTCCAGTTTTCTTTCGCTGTTTCCCCTGCAGCAAGCAATTACTGAGTTTAGTTTTTCATATATTTCCGTATAAAGTGACATAAGAAAGGTGAACAGCTATATTTTCGAATAGTTTTGCCCCATTCCCCTAGCAGTGTCAGAAACAATCTGTGATTTCGTGTACACGTACCATGAATGTCGAAACACTTAGTAACTTTCTGTCCACTCTGCTTATGCGACATAAACGGATTGTTGTCTTTTTTCATTGTAGGTATTTAACGACGGGGGACATGTTTAAAACCATCGCTCTAAGCTACTGCATACTTCAAAGGACATTGTCGAAGATAGTTTATGATGTGTGTGGAGCGATATGGAAGCATCTACAACCCATTTATCTAGCTGAGCCAACAACAGTTATGTGGGAAATTATTGCTTCTGACTTTGAGAGGAAATGACAGTCTTACAATTGTCTTGGAGCTCTTGATGGGAAACATATCATTTTCGAAAACCTCAGTTATCTGGTTCCTCAGTTTTGATCCATAAACAGCATTGTTCTGTAGTATTAATGGCTACTGTCGATGCTCATTACAGATTTACATCTATAGACGTCGTTTCAATTGTAAGTAGGCTGTTTAGGTTTTTTTATTGATAACGCCACCTCAGTATGAAAATCACCGGCTGTGCCGTGTGCAGTCTGTGGCTGCTTTGCATTGTTGTAATACTCAACCATTGTAGTGTTAGGCAGCTGGCTGTGAACAGCGCGTAGCGCTGGGCAGTTGGAGGTGAGCCGCCAGCAGTGGTGGATGTGGGGAGAGAGATGGCGGAGTTTTGTAATTTGTCATGATATCAAGGTAAATACATTGTTTGTTCTCTATTAATATCTTTCATTCGCTAACTATCCCTATCAGTAGTTAGTGCCTTCCATAGTTTGAATCTTTTATTTAGCTGGCAGTAGTGGCGCTTGCTGTATTGCAGTAGTGGGAGTAACCAAGATTTTTGTGAGGTAAGTGATTTCTGAAAAGTACAGGTTAATGTTAGTCAGGGCCATTCTCTTGTAGAGAATTTTGAAAGTCAGATTGCGTTGCGCTATAAATATTGTGTGTCAGGTTAAGGACAGTCGTGTATATTGTTCAAAAGGGGACGTTTCACAATGGGCAGATTTAGTGATGGAAATATTTTTTTTAATTCAGTATAAGGAAGAAAAGTGACTGACGGAACTTTAAATATCCCAGGAGACAAATCGCTTCCTGGACAACAAAATGGAGCCCCTTACGTTTTCGTAGGTGATGAGGCATTTCCATTATTAAAAAACTTAATGCGACCGTACCCTAAATGCAGAGTTACTGGTAATGACAAAAATAAAGATTATAATTACAGACTGTCTCGTGCTTGTCAAACTGTAGAGTGTGAATTTGGTATCTTGAGTTCCCGATTTCGTGTGTTTAAACGGCCTTTTGAGTGTAAACTAGAGACTGTAGATAGAATTGTGACAGCTACATGTGTACTTCATAATTACTTGAGGACTGATAACATTACGTCAAATGATCTCGCCGAGGAGGACGACATGGGACCACTGAGTACCAACCAGCTTCTGTCGCCTGCTCTAAGTAGGTGCAGAAACACGAGTGAAGCTTTTCTTACGAGAGAAAAATTTAACGAGTGTTTTAATTCACCAGAAGGTTCTGTTCAATGGCAGTATGCAGCTATAAAAAGAGGCCAGTACTAAAGAGAACAACTTATGTCCTTAATATTACATGTATATTGTGAAAATGCATATAAAATAAATAAATCAATTAATAAATAATACTTACAGTTGCTGTAATGTATGTAGGCGCTCAGTCCGGAACCGCGCGACAGCTACGGTCACAGGTTCGAATCCTGCCTCGGGCATGGATGTGTGTGATGTCCTTAGGTTACTTCGGTGTAAGTAGTTCTAAGTTCTAGGGGACTGATGACCACAGATGTTAAGTCCCATAGTGCTCAGAGCCATTTGAACCATTTTTTTTTTTTTTTTTTTTTTTTTTTTGTAATGCAATTCCTCTGCAGCCTTCTTCCATATTTCGTTCTTCAATTTATTCCGCATGTAGTCTGGATGACTGGTGTCGTACAGCACTGGGTTGTCCTGAACTAACTGAATGAGGTGTTCCATAACTAAGAGACTTCGTACACGAACGAAAGTGAGGTACTGTCGCAGACGCACACACTGCTGCTGGAAAGTCACTACTGGCCGAGCGCAGCGCCGTGTCACAGACAAAAATTCCTCTGTGCTGGTGCGAACTGCTGACAGAGATGGGATCTGAGATAACGGGCCCCTCGGGCCGCAGGCAGAGCAAAACTGTGCGGCTCGGACAGCGGGACAGAGGGCTGACCCAGCTAATCCTGCCCTGCGCCTCGGCTGCGTGCAGTATGCGGTGCCCCATTGGAAAGCGTGCTGTACAGAAGCGGCTCGGCCTCTGCTGCGTGCAGTGTGCGCCGGGCCATAGAGTGGTGTGCTGTCACAGTGAGAAGCAGACTCACGTGTGGGAAGTTGACCATTATAGCAGGCCAGTGTAGATGGAGGAAAGGCCGGCCACTGTCGCCATGTGACGTCTCAGCAGAGTGGAAGCAGTATCAGAGTAGCCAGCTAGAAGGCAACGCGTCTAGCAACTTCGAAGAGAGCAGCCAGTTGAACTTTGTGAAGCAGGAAGGTGCGGGCAAAAGCAGCGACTCAGTCTTGTGGACTTGCCGTTTGGGCTGGGGGTGACTGGCGGTCAACACAGGGCACCGTTCCGTTCTGTACTAGCACAATGATTTGCTTTGTGGACCCCAGCCCGGTTAGGCGTCAATTGTTGTTACCTGTATTGTGTTTTCATATAGAAGAGTTAAAGGAAATAGTGCCGGTTGTGGTAGGTGCAGTCCTGTAGTGCATACAAGTTTTTCTGGCGTAACCACAAACGCCGGAACCAAGAGACGGAACACAAGAGCGGAGGAGGCTCTGAGGAAACGGCGGCCAATGGTACGCGGAATAGGACGGAGCCGCGCCTGGCGCGCCCCCTGCAAGATGCGAATAAAAGTGATGCTCCTGCCAGCCTCGGCCGCTCAGATCGGCCCGAGTCTGTAACATGATTGGTGCTACGCTGTCAGATTGTAGTGATCCGTATCAAGTGTTTCCTTTGGACTTGATGTATAGCAAGAACTGTACTGCAGTCATGTCGCCTCTCGCTAGTGACATTTACTGCAAAGAAAGTTAAGTATTGTCAATTTGTTTTCTACAAATACAAATACTAATGTTATTTGGTTGAAATTGTTGTATAGCATTCCGAGAACGATGCATCCCGTAGGCATCCTACAGGTGTGTCTGGGTTGACTAAAATATATTAACAACAGATCACAATTTTCAGAAACAGTGAGGTCGTTGTAGGAACTGGTTTTTCAAAGTTGTTACATTTTATTTTATTGTTGTTGTGGTCAGTGTAGTTTTATTCTCTCATTGTTACTGGCTTTCACTGTTTTTTTGTTCTTATTTATTGTACCGAGAAGATTGTAACGTGGGCTATCCTATTGCCTAGTTTTGCTATTTTGTTAATTGCTTGTTTAGTATTAGTCACTATGTCGGCTCTTGGTTGAGTATATTTAAGCTTCGATATTCTGGGCTAAGACTGATTAATGTGTGTTTCCTTGTCCCCACCCTTGCTGCTGTGTTATCATTTTCAGCATAATATTTCTTGCTCCTTTATTAAAAAGTTGGTGAAATTTAAAGGAGAAGATTATTTTATCTTGTGTTGTGTTGTGTTAGATACAAAGTATTCCATTTTGATATATTGATTGTTGTGTACGTCTGTTGTCATTTTGTACATGCCCTCAGAGTTGTTGAAATTGACTAATAAATATTTTTCACTTCCACTGTTCCCTGCACCACACAGCAATTGTACTGTATCTTCTGAGGTGGTCATGAACTTAAAGTGTGTAAATGCCATGTATCGATAATTACTGTATGAATAGCTGGTGAAGCATGCCAGCGAGCAAACAAATGCATTACACAGCAATTCCATGGACATTCGAGATTCTGTGTCTGAACTCTCTATTCTTTTGTCGTCTTCTCCTGTTATTGGACACGAAGAGAAAAGAACGATTGTCTGAAGTTCATCTTGCTGTAATAGTCTATGTAAGTTGAAAACGAAGAAAAAATATAGTTGTTCATAACTTAGAAATTTATGTACAGTATTTAGTAATGTACATCCTTCAACCTTACTTGTCCTGAGTAGACGTGGCCTTAACGGAATATTGACCATTGTTAAGCGCCATACTAGAAAATCATTAGTAATTTTCTTTCAGCTCATCTTCGAGACGTGCCGCCGGTTAGGACACTAAACTTTCTTTCAGATTCTACGAGCTATGTGGCCGCTACGAATTATTTAATGTATTTCTCTTTCAGATTTTCTCAAGGTTGCGAGATAATATCCCAGGCAGAAAGGCCTGCTCACAGGAATCTAGTTCTAATATAAGATGTCATCTGCAAAAGATTATGCTTGTTATCTTCAAATTGAACTGGCATACGAAATATTAACTGGTACTATAAGCACACGAGTTTTAACTATATATACACTCCTGGAAATTGAAATAAGAACACCGTGAATTCATTGTCCTAGGAAGGGGAAACTTTATTGACACATTCCTGGGGTCAGATACATCACATGATCACACTGACAGAACCACAGGCACATAGACACAGGCAACAGAGCATGCACAATGTCGGCACTAGTACAGTGTATATCCACCTTTCGCAGCAATGCAGGCTGCTATTCTCCCATGGAGACGATCGTAGAGATGCTGGATGTAGTCCTGTGGAACGGCTTGCCATGCCATTTCCACCTGGCGCCTCAGTTGGACCAGCGTTCGTGCTGGACGTGCAGACCGCGTGAGACGACGCTTCATCCAGTCCCAAACATGCTCAATGGGGGACAGATCCGGAGATCTTGCTGGCCAGGGTAGTTGACTTACACCTTCTAGAGCACGTTGGGTGGCACGGGATACATGCGGACGTGCATTGTCCTGTTTGAACAGCAAGTTCCCTTGCCGGTCTAGGAGTGGTAGAACGATGGGTTCGATGACGGTTTGGATGTACCGTGCACTATTCAGTGTCCCCTCGACGATCACCAGTGGTGTACGGCCAGTGTAGGAGATCGCTCCCCACACCATGATGCCGGGTGTTGGCCCTGTGTGCCTCGGTCGTATGCAGTCCTGATTGTGGCGCTCACCTGCACGGCGCCAAACACGCATACGACCATCATTGGCACCAAGGCAGAAGCGACTCTCATCGCTGAAGACGACACGTCTCCATTCGTCCCTCCATTCACGCCTGTAGCGACACCACTGGAGGCGGGCTGCACGATGTTGGGGCGTGAGCGGAAGACGGCCTAACGGTGTGCGGGACCGTAGCCCAGCTTCATGGAGACGGTTGCGAATGGTCCTCGCCGATACCCCAGGAGCAACAGTGTCCCTAATTTGCTGGGAAGTGGCGGTGCGGTCCCCTACGGCACTGCGTAGGATCCTACGGTCTTGGCGTGCATCCGTGCGTCGCTGCGGTCCGGTCCCAGGTCGACGGGCACGTGCACCTTCCGCCGACCATTGGCGACAACATCGATGTACTGTGGAGACCTCACGCCCCACGTGTTGAGCTATTCGGCGGTACGTCCACCCGGCCTCCCGCATGCCCACTATACGCCCTCGCTGAAAGACCGTCAACTGCACATACGGTTCACGTTCACGCTGTCGCGGCATGCTACCAGTGTTAAAGACTGCGATGGAGCTCCGTATGCCACGGCAAACTGGCTGACACTGACAGCGGCGGTGCACAAATGCTGCGCAGCTAGCGCCATTCGACAGCCAACACCGCGGTTCCTGGTGTGTCCGCTGTGCCGTGCGTGTGATCATTGCTTGTACAGCCCTCTC
This sequence comes from Schistocerca nitens, assembly GCF_023898315.1. Lineage (NCBI taxonomy): Eukaryota > Metazoa > Arthropoda > Insecta > Orthoptera > Acrididae > Schistocerca > Schistocerca nitens. The sequence goes on along the minus strand of NC_064620.1, from coordinate 146,833,125 downwards.
GCAGTGTCCGGAGCAAGTATGGTGGGTCTGACACACCGGTGTCAATGTGTTCTTTTTTCCATTTCCAGGAGTATATATATATATATATATATATATATATATATATATATATATATGTTGGAGAATATCTGTGAGAATTCAGGAGAGAGACAATTAATTATTTATGGTCTCGTAACCGCCCTGACTACTGAGCTAGTTTGCTGATTGCTGATCCATGTCGGGCTAAATTAAATTACATTACACTGTTCATAGTATTATTAGAGTTATTTCTCTTTTGTTTTGACGTCACTTTATTAAGAGCTATCAAAGCAGATATAATAAATTTAAAATTTTATTAAATTACATTACAGAATGGACGATTTCTTCTCCACTGTGAATCGAAATGACAAGGTTATAGTTAGTGAACCTGTAACAAGCATGGGAGTACAGTTTCTGAGAGATGGTGAATGTAAAGTTGGTATAAAAATGGGCTATTCTGTTTTCAGTAACGGTCACCGTTCCTTGTTTGTATGTCTGGTCCTCTAAGGCGCAGTTGTTATCGGGGAAGGCTGAAGTTAACTAGCGCTATAATGAATGAGGCTTCCAGGGAACTTTCAGCAGGGCATTATAAGAGGTGAAGCTCACTAACTGAAACACCGTCTGTATGTTGGGTATCAGTGCAGAGAGAAAGGTCTTGTGGAATGGAAATGTGTTTGAAATGTTCCGGGAAGTGATTCGTGTCTTTTGTGTGGGAAGGGAAACTCTGGATGACGTAATGTAGTGTCTCGTCTAACAGAAGTGAGATACATTCGGTTGCAAATTTAATACTACCACATTGAAATGGTCAGTGTCGTCACCTCCGTGTATCATAGGCGGTAGGTAAAAAATATGAGTATTTGGTTTAAGAGGCTCACCTGCAGTAACGTATGAGGCTTCAGTAACATACCTAGGGGCAGACTGAAAAGGAATGCTAGAACTGATGAATACTTGGAAAGTTCGAAGAGAATGGCTGTGGGAGAGAGGGGGAGATTTGGGCTATAATCGTTCCAGTTAGGATTTTGTGCTCCATTTGTTATTTGTGGGTTGGTACTTGATGGCGAAGAGGTATTTCCAATTAAGGCTACGGATGAAACAGATGGTATCTTTAACTAGGTGTGTATTTTGGTGTGGGACAGACGGTGAGGTTTCTTGTTGGATGGGTGACTTCGCAACGGAGAGAGATACACACTGAAGACCCAAAGAAACTGGTACACCTACCTAATAGCGTGAAGAACACCAAGAGCACGCAACACGACGTGGCATGGACTCGACTAATGTCTGAAATAGTGTTGGAGGCAATTGACACCATAAATCCTGAAGAACTGTCCATAAATCCGTGTCCGCAACTCGTGGTCTCGCGGTCGTGTTCTCGCTTCCCGAGCACGGGGTTCTGGGTTCGATTCCCGGCAGCATCAGGGATTTTCACCTGCCCCGAGATGACTGGGTGTTTGTGTTGTCCTCATCATTTCATCATAATTCAGGCAAGTGGAAGATTGGACTGAGAAAAGATTGGGAATTTGTATGGGCGCTGATAACGGCGCAGTTGAGCGCCCCACAATTCAAACATCATCATCATCATCATCATCATCATCATCATCATCATCATCATAAATTCGTAAGAGTACGCGGGGGTGAAGATCTCTTCTGAACAGCACGTTGCAGGGCATCTCAATAATGTTCATATCTCTGGAGTCTGGTGACTAGCGGAAGTTTGTAAACTCAGAAGGGTGTTCCTGGAGCCACTCTCTAGCAGTTCTGGACGGCTTGTGTTTCATTGTCCTGCTGGAACTGCCCAACTCCGTCGGAATGCACAATGGACACGAATGGTTGCAGATTACCAGACAGAATGCTTACGTACGTGTCACCTGTCAGAGTCGTATCTAGACATATCAGGGATCCCATATCACTGCAACTGCACACGCCCCACACCATTATAGAGCCTTCACCGTGTTGAACAGTCCCCTTCCGAAGTGCAATGTTCATGGATTCATGAGGTTGTCTCATACCCGTACTCGTCCATCCGCTCGATAATATTTGAAACGAGACTTGTCCGGTCAGGCAACCTGTTTCCAGTCATCAACAGTGCAATGTCGGTGTTGACGGGCCCAGGCGAGGCGTGAAGCTCTGTGCCGTGCAGTCATCAAGGGTACACGAGTGAGCCTTCGGCTCCGAAAGCCCATATCGGTGATGTTTAGTTGATTGGTTCGCACGCTGACACTTGTTGATGGACCAGCATTGAAATCTGCAGCAGTTTCTCTTCACTCGTTTTTAGTGCTATTCTTGCAGGATATATTTCAGCCATAGCGATGTCGGCGATTTCATGTTTTACCGGATTCCTGATATTTACGGTACACTCGTGAAATGGTCTTACGCGAAAATCCCCACTTCATCGCTAACTCGGAGATGTGTCTCATCGCTCGTGCGCCGACTATGACACCATGTTCAAACTCATTTAAACCTTTATAACCTACCATTGCAGCAGCAGTAACCGATGTAACAACTGCACCAGACGCTTGTTGTCTTATACACTCCTGGAAATGGAAAAAAGAACACATTGACACCGGTGTGTCAGACCCACCATACTTGCTCCGGACACTGCGAGAGGGCTGTACAAGCAATGATCACACGCACGGCACAGCGGACACACCAGGAACCGCGGTGTTGGCCGTCGAATGGCGCTAGCTGCGCAGCATTTGTGCACCACCGCCGTCAGTGTCAGCCAGTTTGCCGTGGCATACGGAGCTCCATCGCAGTCTTTAACACTGGTAGCATGCCGCGACAGCGTGGACGTGAACCGTATGTGCAGTTGACGGACTTTGAGCGAGGGCGTATAGTGGGCATGCGGGAGGCCGGGTGGACGTACTGCCGAATTGCTCAACACGTGGGGCGTGAGGTCTCCACAGTACATCGAGGTTGTCGCCAGTGGTCGGCGGAAGGTGCACATGCCCGTCGACCTGGGACCGGACCGCAGCGACGCACGAATGCACGCCAAGACCGTAGGATCCTACGCAGTGCCGTAGGTGACCGCACCGCCACTTCCCAGCAAATTAGGGACACTGTTGCTCCTGGGGTATCGGCGAGGACCATTCGCAACCGTCTCCATGAAGCTGGGCTACGGTCCCGCACACCGTTAGGCCGTCTTCCGCTCACGCCCCAACATCGTGCAGCCCGCCTCCAGTGGTGTCGCTACAGGCGTGAATGGAGGGACGAATGGAGACGTGTCGTCTTCAGCGATGAGAGTCGCTTCTGCCTTGGTGCCAATGATGGTCGTATGCGTGTTTGGCGCCGTGCAGGTGAGCGCCACAATCAGGACTGCATACGACCGAGGCACACAGGGCCAACACCCGGCATCATGGTGTGGGGAGCGATCTCCTACACTGGCCGTACACCACTGGTGATCGTCGAGGGGACACTGAATAGTGCACGGTACATCCAAACCGTCATCGAACCCATCGTTCTACCACTCCTAGACCGGCAAGGGAACTTGCTGTTCAAACAGGACAATGCACGTCCGCATGTATCCCGTGCCACCCAACGTGCTCTAGAAGGTGTAAGTCAACTACCCTGGCCAGCAAGATCTCCGGATCTGTCCCCCATTGAGCATGTTTGGGACTGGATGAAGCGTCGTCTCACGCGGTCTGCACGTCCAGCACGAACGCTGGTCCAACTGAGGCGCCAGGTGGAAATGGCATGGCAAGCCGTTCCACAGGACTACATCCAGCATCTCTACGATCGTCTCCATGGGAGAATAGCAGCCTGCATTGCTGCGAAAGGTGGATATACACTGTACTAGTGCCGACATTGTGCATGCTCTGTTGCCTGTGTCTATGTGCCTGTGGTTCTGTCAGTGTGATCATGTGATGTATCTGACCCCAGGAATGTGTCAATAAAGTTTCCCCTTCCTAGGACAATGAATGCACGGTGTTCTTATTTCAATTTCCAGGAGTGTATAAGCGTTGTCGACCACAGTGCAGTGTTCTGCCTGTTTACATATTTCTGTATTTGAATAAGGATGCGTATACTAGTTTCTTTGGAGCTTCATTGTAGAACGGGCGTGGGAGCCTACGTCTTGCTGCATCAGTAACCTCCCGACAATCCACGTACTGCTTCCCGTGGAATGCATCCTTCATTGTTCCAAACAGATGAAGTAGGAGGGTGTGAGATCCAGGCTTAAGGGAAGATGGGGCAGAACAGTCCAGTGAAGTTTTCTGAGCTCCTCTCTGCTGCGCAGACTTGGGTGAGGCCTTGTTTTTTCATGGAGAAGGAGAAGTTCGTTTGCAGCGGCGAAGAAAATGCTACATCTGCATCTAAATCGATACTCTGAAAATCACACTTAAGTTCCTGGCAGGGAGTTCATCGAACCACCTTCACAATAATTCTTCATTATTCCAGTCTCGTACAGCGCACTGAAGAAACAAACACCTATATCTTTCCGTGCGAGCTCTGATTTCGTTTATTTCATTATGATGATCGTTTCTTCCTATGTAGCTCGGCGTTTACAAAATATTATCCCATTCGGAGGAGAAAGTTGGTGACTGAAATTTCGTGAGAAGATTTCTCTGCAACGAAAAACGCCTTTGGTTTAATGATGTCCACCCGAAACCCTGTATCAAGTCGGTGACACTCTCTCCACTATTTGTACACAATACAAAACTTTCTCGATGTACGCTGTTAATACTATCTGGTAAGGATACAGCGCAGCAGTATTCCAAAAGAGGTCGGACAAGCATAGTGTAGACATTCTCTTTGGTAGATCTATTACATTTTCTAAGTGTTCTGCCAATAAAACGCAGTCTTTGGTTTGCCTTGCCCACCACATACGTGTTCTTTTCAATTTACGTCGTTCGTAATTCTAATTCTTAGGTATGTTGTTGAATTTACGACCTTTAAATTTGACTGATTTATCGTATAACCCAAGTCTAATAGATTCCTTTCAGCACTCACGTGGATGACCTCACACGTTTAATTATTTAGGGTCAGTTGCCAATTTTTGCACCATTAGATATCTTTTCTAAATCGTTTTGTAATTTGTTTGATCTTCTGATGACTTTACTAGACGATAAACGTTAGCGTCATCTGCAAACAACCCAAGACGGCTGCTTAGATTGTATCCCAAATCGGTTATATAGACAAGGAATAGAAAAGGGCCTATAATACTATCTATGGGAACGCCAGAAATCACTTCAGTTTTACTCGATGACTTTCCGTCAGTTACTACGAACTGTGCCTTTCTGGCAGGAAACCAGGAGTCGAGTCACATAACTGAGACGATATTCCATCTCTACAATCCGCTGATGTGGTACAGTGTCGAAAGCCTTCTGGAAGTCTAGAAGTACGGAATTAATTTGAAGTACATCGTCAATAACACTCAATACTTCGTGTGTGTAAAGCCCTAGTCGTGTTTCACAAGAACGCTGAAGTCGTTTCTCCAGTTTCTTGAGGGCAGCGCAGCTGCATGCGGTCGGTCGGTACGCGGGTGATAGGACAGGTTTGCACCACCTTGTTGCGAAGATGACAGACGCCTCACCCAATGATTCACCGCGATTTCTTTCACTGCCAGGTCCCCGTAGATTTCGTTCACTGCCAGGTCCCCGTAGACGTTTTGTAAACTCCCATGAATATCTGCAATGCTCTGCAATAAACTCATTGACACCTCTCTGGCCGCGCGGTGTGAGGCGCCATATCACGGATTGCGTGGCACCTCCCGCCGGAGTTTCAAGTCCTCCTTCGGGCATGGGTGTTTGTGGTGTTCTTAGCATAAGTCAGATTAAGTTAATTTAAGTGGTGTGTAAGTCTAGGGACCAATGACCTCAGCAGTTTGGTGCCTTAAAAATTCACACACCTTTGAACATTTTGAACATGTGACACCTCTCTGCTTGGAACGCACGCCCGTTACAGACGCCATTTTGACGGTTACGCACAATGCCGCCACCTATCGCAATTCATGAAACTGTAGGAGGTGAGGCAGGAATATTCCATGATGTCCCATAGCAAATTCTGTATTTTTTCAACCGAGACTGGCCGAGAAAGAAAGGGTTACATTATTTATTGAACGCCTCTCGTTCAACACGCCGTAAGCACCATTTGTAGACTGCCATTCCTGAAAGAGCAGAATGAATGTGAGAATCCTTACACGCCTTTGAGAGCTGAACCGATGAGATAACGGTCGACAAGAGAAGCAGGGGCGACTACGGTGATTTTTCACCATGTGGCTGAAGATGTCGTCTCACGGCAACTGTTGATCCAGAGAGAAGCTGGAAAAAAGTGTGGCTGGGGAGTTGGGCTGTGGGTTTTATGACGTCCAAGTGTCCTCTCTATAGTGTGGTTCTGACCTCAAATAATAGGGCATGCGTAAACTTCCACAACGAACACCGACCATGAACTATATGTTGGAACTTCGAGAAGAGACAACATTTTGCAGCCCAGAAAATTTCACATTCTACCTTGGCTCCAAATGTCGAAATGCAGTCGTTCTTGTGCCACTGCACATTCTTGAGGAGGAAGAAAGGACCCGTTTCAGTTCTTATCTAACGGTTGCCACCTGCTTGAAAAGATAACTTCAGCTAATCGAAATGGCCGCATCTGAAATCAGATGTGGAGTACTGCTTCTCAGTAGGTATGCAATCTGTCTGTTGCGGGTTTCTCTCTCTGAATCGTTAATACTGGGTCAGCTTGCGTTTAAATTCTAGGGAACTTCGAAATAAAACGGATAAAACGATGATAAGTTCATCGACAAGTTAGTCATTAAGAATGGGCCCTTTAAGAAATATGTTAGACATTATTATATTACAATGAAGAGCCAAAGAAATTTGTACAGCTGCCTTATATCGTGTGGGACCGCCGCGACCACGCAGAAGTGCCGCAATACGACGTGGCATGGACTCGACTAATGTCTGAAGTAGTGCTGGAGGGAACTGACAACATGAAACCTGCAGGCCTGTTCATAAATCCGTAAAAGTACGAGGGGGTGGAGATTTCTTCTGATATGTCCAAGGCATCGCAGATATGTCCAATAATGTTCATGTCTGCTGGAACTGGCCAATTCCTTCGGAATTCACAATGGACATGAATGGAGGCTTGTGGTCAGAAAGGATGCTTACGTACGTGTCACCTGTCAGAGTCGTATCTAGATATATCAGCAGTCATATACCACTCCGACCGCACACGCCCCACACCATTGTAGAGCCTCCACCAGTAGCCTGCTGACATGCAGGGTTCATGGATTCATGACGTTGGCCCCGTGCCCGTACACGCCCATCCGCTCGATACAATTTGGACGCGACGCGACGCGACGCGTAAAGCATTGTGTCATACAGTCACTTAAGGTGCGCGATTTGGCCTTCAGCTCCGAAAGCCCATACGATGTTTCTTTGAATGGTACGTACGCTGACACTTGTTGATGGAACAGCATTGAAATCTGCAGAAATTTTCGGAAGGGTTGCACTTCTGTCATGCTGAACGATTCTCTTCAGTGGTTTTTGGTCCCGTTCCTGCATGATCTTTTTCCGGCCGTAGCGATGTCAGAGATTTGAAGTTTTACAGGATTCCTGATGTTCAAGGTACTCTCGTGAAATGGTCGTACGGGAAAACCAGCACTTCATCGCTACCTCGGAGTTGCTGTGTCCCATCGCTCGTGCACCGACAATAAGGCCACATTCAGACTCACTTAAATCTTGATAAACTGCCATAGTAGCAGCAGTATCCGATCTAACAACTGCGCCAGACACTTGTTCTCTTATATAGGCGTTTCCGACCGCAGTGCCGCGTTCTGCCTCTTTACGTATCTCTGTATTTGAATACTCATGTGTACACCAGTTTCTTTGGCGCTTCTGTGTAAAAGTACTGCCCAAGATCATAAAATACCAGCAGGACTTAACTTATTAGGGACGATCAAACAATTTTGTTGCAGGGCGTTGACGCAGCGTAAAAGCAACGCAGCACGCCTCCGAAACGGGTATATAAGCACCGACATATGGGACATGGGTTAGTGTGTCATTCGTGTTTATCTGATGTGCGTGTTGTAAATGCAGCAGAAACGTGAACTTTGCCGACGTTATTACCAAATGCAACCAAATAGGATCAACGTGCCGTTATTCTTTTCTTCGTTGCCGGTAGACATCCATCGGAGAGTCAAGAACGTGTATGGGCAGCATGTCTGTCGAAAACCAGCGTTGTGGAACGGTGAGTGAAGTTCCGTTCTGGTCACGATCTGACGCAAGACGCCGGTCGATATGGCAGGGCAGGCTCATCCATTACGGACAAAAACAAGTGGATATCCGATTAGGTGATTAGGGTAGAATGCGTAGAACCATTCGTGTGCTAGCAAAGGATACTGACATCAGCCTCGGTAGCCTGCTATATATTATCCGGCAGGAGTTAGGCTACTGTAGGATCTGCAACCAGTCGATATCCCGGACACTAAATGGTGAACAAGAAGCAAACTGGATTGCTGATTACCTGAAGCACGCAGAGAGTTTCAATGCTGAATGCAACACGTTCCTTGAGCACACTGTTGCAGCCGACGAAAGCTGGTGCCACCACTGGGAATATCTCATGAAGTTGAAGAGCCAGCCGTCTTCTGAGAAGGTGTTGATCAGCCTCTTCTTTGATAACCGGAGCCAGTTGCTCGTTGATTTCGAGGACCCTGGTGGCTCCATCACTGGAGAACAGTCCTGCTTAACGCTGGAGATATTATGGCCTGTAATTAAGACGAAAGGCCTAGAAAACTGCGAAAAGGGGTGTTGCTTCTTCATGATAGCACACATACCCATATCGCAAATGTCGTAACGCAGAAGTTACGGCAATTCAAGTCTGAGACAATCGTGCACCCACCCAACAATCCACGCGATTATCACGCCTTCAGTTCCTTAAAAAAGGCCATGGGTGGTCGTCGATTTCTGACGGACGAGAATGTGCAGCAGGACGTTACAGAGCTCTTCACGCAGCAGAACACCGTGGTTTACTAAACTGGCGTCTTCAGCTTGGTGTGTCGGTGGCGTGATTGCCTCAATGCCCACAGCAATTTACCCTGATTGGCATACCGATTCTGCAATGTCCGGCATTCGAACGTTTACCAAGAAAAAAGAAACAGTATTCTCCTCCAATAACTCGTCTAAGACTACCTTATTAATACGGAAATGTTCGTTTCATTCATAATTAATTCTATAGCACAAGTTATGACAGGATTTGGTATTGGATCAATCTACAACATTGTTACATTATTTTCTCTGAAACGCAAAAGTTGTGTAAAAGTAAAAGAGAGTCGTAATGCTATTCTTGCCTTTCAGCTCGTTTTTGATCTTCGGTACTAGTAATTGAATGTCATTGGTCGCTAAATAAATACAGTTCTGCCTAATCTTATCAATGACAGTGACTGAGGTTGCATCGCCGATTGCACAAACACAAGTCCTAGAAATCTTGTAATTATCATTTTTCCATGGATACGTGCTAATAATAGTTTATGGATCTTAGAAACACGATTGCCGCCTTTAATATTTTGCGTTTTGGACTGACGCATCGCTATTGTCCGATAGCTGGCGTGTATCAGCTGAAATAAAAAACGATTTGAAGTCCATTATTCGCCTGAATGCTCTGTTGTGCGACGTAATGGCGATTATTAAGGCATCTGTGAACAAGCTGAACCGAATACTGGACGAAACTGCTACGTCAGCGCTGCCTTCCTGATGCCCTCATTAATTCAAATAACGTTTCGAACGCCTTCTTACTTTGTAAAATCTTCTTAAGTGAAATTCCAGGAAGGATCCGTGATACGACAATATCGTTACTAATGATCTTTTATCCCGCGCTATTGTTAGGATAACACATAGTCGGAAAAGATGGCCACAAGAAGTATTTGCTGTTCTTTGGGAGCAAATGTATCCCTGTTCTTCAACAGATAGGAATGACTGTTTTTAATTTCTTCATGCCTCAACCAGTGCAGTACTTTGACATTACACGGACGATGGTGTGAGCAGTGTACAATACTTCCATAATTCACCAACACTAGGCGGACTGCTACGTTACACGACCGACTTCAGTGTCTGAGAGGATCGAAAACCATATTTCCTACAAATCATTCAATAGTTTAGAGTCCGAATTTTCACAGCCAATCTAAGAATGGAAATTAGAGAAATGGGGTATGAAATTGATCAGCGCGAGGTCTGATTCTGCAAAGAAACATTTAATTGCTTGAAAGTAATAAGGGTTATAAAGAAAAATTTAATTTGTGATTTGATGGAAAATTTGTCCGAAGTTTAATAGCCAAACGAAGATGGGGGAAATGGAAAAAAATGGGGTATCAAATTGACCAGCGTAAAGTCCAGTTTTGAAAAAAAAAACGTGTAATTTTTTGCAATTATCAATATAGTTGAAAACCTTAATCAGCGATTTTGGGAAAAATTAAAACAGTTTACGAACAGGTAATGTTACATATTAAATGAAGGTTCAAAAAGTTCATCTCTTCAGCGCCTAGCTATTCTGCGCATAAAAATTTATGTCGGTGTGATATTTAACTGTCTAAACGCTTCATTCGAATCAAGTTCAATTTTTTCGGAATTTCGAGAAAAGAAGACGCTGCTACGAAGGCAAATTACGTTCAAAAAGTGCACCTCTTCAAGGTTCCCTTATTTTGTATGCCGAAAGTTGTACTTGTGCGATAATATTTTTGCGGTCTTCAGTCCAACAACTGGTTTGATGCAGCTCTCCATGCTACTCTATCCTGTGCAAGCCTCTTCATCTCCGAGTAACTACTGCAACCTACATTCCTCTGAATACGCTCACTGTACTCATCCTTCGGTCTCCCTCTACGATTTTACCCCCCCCCCCCCCCCCCCGCTTCCCTCCGTACGATGATCCCTTGATATGCCTCAGGATGTGTCCTACCAACCGACCCCTTCTTTTAATCAGCTTGTACCACAAATTTCTCTTCTCTCCATTACTGATCAGTACTTCCTCATTAGTTACGTGATCGCCCCATCTAATGTTCAGCATTATTCTGTAGGCCCACATTTCGAAAGCTTCTGTTCTCTTCTTGTCTAAACTGTGTATCGCCCATGTTTCACTTCCACACATGGCTATACTCCATGCAAATACTTTCAGAAAGGAATTCCTGACAGTTAAATCTATACTCGGTGTTAACAAATTCTCTTCTTCAGAAACGCTTTTCTTGCCATTGCCAGTCTACATTTTATATCCTCCCTACTTCGACCATCATCCGTCATTTTGCTTCCCAAATAGCCAAACTCATTTACTACTTTGTCTCATTTCCTAACGTAATTGCCTCGGCATCACCTGATGTAATTCGACTACATTCCATTATCATAGTTTTGCTTTTGTTGATGTTCGTCTTATATCCTCCTTTCAAGATACTGTCCATTCCGTTCAACTGCTCCTCCAAGTCCTTTTCTCTCTCTGCCAAAATTGCAATGTCGTCGACAAACCTCAAACTTTTTATTTCTTCTCCCTGGACTTCAATTCGTGCTCGAAATTTTTGTTTTGTTTCCTTCACTGCTTGCTCAAAATACAGATTGAATAACATTGAGGATAGGCTACAACCTTGTCTCACTCGCTTCTCAACCACGGCTTTCCTTTCGTGCCCCTTGGCCCTTATGACTGCCATCTGGTTTCTGTACAAATTGCAAATAAGCTTTCGTTCTCTAATTTTACCCCTGCCACCCTCAGAATTTGAAAGCTAGTGTTCCAGTCAACATTGTCAAAACCTTTCTCTAAGTCTAGAAATGCTATAAACGTAGGCTTGCATTTCCTTAACCTTTCTTCTATGAGAAGTCGTAGGGTCAATGTTGCCTCGCGCGTTCCAACATTTCTCCGGAATCCAAATTGATCCTCCCAGAGGTCGGCTTCTACCAATTTTTCCATTCTTCCGTAAAGGATTCGTGTTAAAATTTTGCAGCCGTGACTTATTAAACTGATAGTTCGGTAATTTTCACAATTGTCAGTACCTGCTTTCTTTGGAATAGGGATAATTATGTACTCCTTGAGGTCTGAGGGTATTTTGCCTGTCTCACACATCTTGCTCACCAGATGGAAGAGTTTTGTCATGGCTGACTCTCCTAAGGCTATCAGTAGCGCTAATGGAAAGTTGTCTACTCCCAGGGCCTTGTTTCGACTTAAGTCTTTCAGTACTTTGTCATATTCTTCACGCAGTATCACATCTCCCTCCATCCCTTAAATTTCAGTTTTTTTGCATTTTATTCAGCTTTAATCTGCAGTTCATAACCAATAAATTGTGGCCAGAGCTCACATCTGCCAATGGAAATGCCTTAGAATCTAAAGTTTGGTTTCTAAATCTCTATCTAACCATTATATAATCAATCTGAAACCTTCCTGTGTCTCCAGGTCTCTTCCACGTATGCAGCCTTCTCTCACGATCCTTAAACCAAGTGTCAGCTTTGATTAAATTACGCTCTTTGCAAAATTCTATCAGGCGGCTTCCTCTTTCATTATTCCTTTCCCCCAAGTCCGTATTCACCTGCCACTTTTCCTTCTCTTCCTTTCCCTACTGTCGAATCTCAGTCTTCCATGACTATTAAATTTTCGTCTCCCGTAACTATCTGAATAATTTGTTTTATGTCATCATACATTTTCTCAATCTCCTCCTCATCTGCAGAGCTAGTTGGCACATAAACTTGTACTACTGTTGTGGGTGTGCGCTTCGTGTGTATCTTGGCTACAATAATGCGTTCACTATGCTGTTCATAGTAGCTTATCCGCGTTCCTATTTTTTTATTCATTGTTAAACCTAGTCGTGCATTACCTCTATTTGATTTTGTATTTATAACCTGTATTCACCTGACCAGAAGTCCTGTTCCTCCTGCCACCGAACCTCACTAATTCCGACTGTATCTACATACCCATTCACCTTTTTAAGAGATCTGACATTCCACGCTCCGATCCGTTGAACGCTAGTTTTGTTACTCCTGATAACGACGTTCTCCTACGTAGTCCCCGCGGGAGATCCAAATAGCGGACTATTTTACCTCCAGATTATTTTAACCCAGAGAATACCAGCATCATATAACCAGACAGCAGGGCTGGATGCCCTCGGGAAAAATTACGGCTGTAGTTTCCTCTTGCTATCAGACGTTCGCAGTACCAGCACAGCAAGGCCATATGGTTGATGTTACAAGGCCAGATCAGCCAATCATTCTGACTGTTGGCCCTGCAACTACTGAAAAGGCTGCTGCCCCTCTTCAGGAACCACACATTTGTCTGGCCTCTCAACAGATACGCTTGCGTTGTGGTTGCACCTACAAAAAAATGGTTCAAATGGGTCTGAGCACTATGGGACAACTTCTGAGGTCATCAGTCCCCTTGAACTTAGAACTGCTTTAAACCTGACTAACCTAAGGACATCACACACATCCATGCCCGAGGCAGGATTAGAACCTGCGACCGTAGCGGTTGCGCGGTTCCAGACTGTAGTGCCTAGAACCGCTAGGCCACCCCGGCCGGCGGTTGCAGCTACAAAACGGCTATCTGTATCGCTGACACACGCAACTTTCCCCACCAACGGCAATGGTTCCGGGGGGGGGGGGGTGATTTTGGAAATCTTTGTGATATATTCTTCATAATATTAGAATAGGGATCGATTTTTAAGTATGTTATACTTCATATTTTTTGAAGGAAATTTGAGAGAAGAAAGGCAAATGTTTTGTGAAAGGATTTGCTTAAAAGTAAGGAGGGAAAAAAAAGAACATCTGACGCTACTATGAATGATGCCTGAAATGATATACAGCAAAGGAGGTGCAGACCGAGAATTCGAAGTTGAATATTTAACGTGAATCATAGAATTGAAAAAAGAAAAATACACTACTAGAGGATATTCGAAGAAGTCAAATCTACTTTATTTCTTGCTTTTAGACAAATCATTTCATAAAATATTTGACCCTTCTGTTGCTGTTTACAGCTGAGTTCGGTTCCCGACGCACACAACGCCCTTTAAGGCTGTTTTGTTTTTCAGGGTCTGAACTGATATTCGATGTTACGCACATTTTCCTAATCGTTTCCAGCTCTACTGAATGTGGTTGTGACAGGCGAGCTATTAATGAACTGAGTGCTGGACCGCAAGCGTTGTCGACAGTGAAACTTCCATCCCAGTTTATCAGGGTTTCCTGATTTCTTTATTTCGACAGACTTCTTGCTGATGCTGTCCCAGAAACTTGGAATCTACACCACGAATCTGGCCACATCGTATTTCATTTCACGATCATATTCGAGGCAGCGCTCGGCGCTGTTTTAGTCTAGTGTATCACTGGTGGAGCCAGCAGCGCTGCCGCAGTAGTAACAGAGGTTCCCGTCGGATCACCGAAGTTCAGCGCTGTCGGAGTTGGGTAGCGCTTCGATGGGTCACCGTCCGCGTCTGCCGAGTGCTATTGGTAAGTGGGGTGTATTCAGCCCTTGTGAGGCCAATGGAGGAGCTACTTGACTGAGAAGTAGCGGCACCGGCCACGAAAACTGACAACGGCCGGGAGAGAGGTGCGCTGACCACTGACCACATGCCCCTCTGTATCCCGCGACGCCTAAGAGCTGAGGATGACACGGCGGGCGGTCGGTTCGGTTGGGCATTCAAGTCTTGTTAGGACGGTCTATTTTTTTATTTTTGTTTATTTATTTTTGTATCGCTGATATTCCAAGAATATCTTCTCGACTGTTTTGTTAGCCTGCGCAACGTAAGACTGCCACATTCGCATGGAATGCAGTACTCACTCAGCTTTCGGAGACTTAGAGCGTCTTTAACATACAAAGGAGACTTATTATCGTAGTTGAGGGCAGTGAAATACACTGAATGCCGTATTTCCGCAAAGTTTACCAATCTTTCAGGGGTTCTCGATTTTGACTGGAACACCTGCTCAATTTGTGGATTTGAGTACACTTTCGTTCGGAGCACTATTTGTAAGCGTTGTAATTAATCCTAACGGTAGCTGAATGGTCAACATGACGGACTGTCATCCTCTGGGCTCGGGTTCGATTCCCGGCTGGGTCGCGGAATTTTCTCCGCCCAGGGACTGGGGTGTTGTGATGTCCTCTTCATCATCCTATCATTCTCATCAACTACAGGTCACCGAAGTGGCGTCAAATTACCCAGCGAACGGTCTGCCCGACGGGGGAGGGGGGTCGTAGCCATAAGATAAAATAAATAAATTAATTAATTCTACGGTGAGGATCTTCATATTTGAAGGTGTTCGAGGTCTATGGGCCAGAGTCTATAGCGCCCATTTTTTTTTTCTATCTACTGCTGATTGCTCAGAGTTAAGGAGATATAGGTGTGTGTCCGTTGGTTTCCTATATGCACTGTGACCCAGAAATCTGTTCGTTCTTGGCTTTACTATCTCTGGGACTAGTTTTAAGAGCACGAATCTCCTGTTCTATTGCTGAGTAATGTGGTCAATCTCTCTTCGTTTTACGATGGCAGTACATTAATGACCCTAAGAAAAGTTTCTCTAACATACAAAACCCCCAACCTGGAGGTCACAGTTACTCCGCTACAGGAGTATCCGGTTCCTTTGTGCTGTGCACACCTTTTGGCGATGTTGGGAAATTCGCATCTGAGATCGACGCACAATCGTGTCCTTCATGTCCAAAGTTACCTCAGAGGGTAGGCGCAACTCATTGTACAAAAAATAGACGGAAGAAAACATCACAGAACTACAGCTATGCAGCATTTATTACATTGAAATTACAGTTGTGTATAATACATCAAATGAAAGACCACCTCAAATAGTTCTGTCTGTTTACCTGTGCACATGAACATGCACTGTTTCCTGCGAATGCTGGTAGAAACCGCTAGTAGCAAAGATGGCGACAAGTGAACAGAAAGTTTTTTATGTTTTACATTTCATAAAAACGCCGCACTTATGGCCTATTACACATTTACTGAAATGAGTTAAATTTTATATACTCTAAATTGTAATCAAGCTGAAGAACAATTTACTAAAATTTAACTAATACATTCTTTCTTTACGACAGTGATTGTTATTACCAAAACAATTCAGAGTTAAGGCAACAATAAGATACCATGGCATACAAAAGGTTACTTAAATGGTAGGCACCACATAATTTAGCATATAAATTTCATGTGAGCAAACAAGCTCGTGAGATTCAACAACTACGCTCAGAAAACGGATGCCCGTCCGCTCAGCTGTTTCCAATACAGGCTCGACATGGACCCCAGATGGGAGCAGCAAAGGTCAAGAATGGGCACGAGAAAATCCCAGAATTAGTGGGTATCTACAACAGACTGATATCTGCCTTAAATAACTAGAAACACAGTTACTTATTTCAACACATCACCAGTAAAATTAATACATGATATTAATTACAATATCAATCTATTGTCATTGAAGGAATTCTAGTAAAAAAATGGTTCAAGTGGCTCTGACCACTATGGGACTTAACTTCGGAGGTTGGTTGGTTGGTTTTGGGGAAGGAGACCAGACAGCGTGGTCATCGGTCTCATCGGATTAGGGAAGGATGGGGAAGGAAGTCGGCCGTGCCCTTTTAGAGGAACCATCCCGGCATTTGCCTGGAGTGATTTAGGGAAATCACTAACTTCGGAGGTCATCAGTCCCCTAGAACATCAGTCCCCTAGTAGCAGTCGCGCGGTTCCAGACAGCAACTGGCCGTATTAACTCCGTGGTGTGATATAAAGACAATAAACAGGCGGTACTTAAACAAGGGCCAGCAAACTGCTTTCAATGGCGGTTAAACCTTGACAATAGGGATCTACAGCGGAGTGTAGAATGATCACACCACATACACCTTAAAACATTACGTATTAAACCAATTAAAATCAACACACTGAAGGCCAGACTCAGTAGGAGTAGCGACGGCCGCCCAAGAAATTACAGTCAACCGCACAGAACCCAGTAGTGGATTCCGACCACAATTTACAGGACAGGCAAGGCCCTTACCCTCTTGCTTGTTCGACGAAGCCAGCCGCAGCAGATCCCGATGCCAGGAGAGATGAAGCAAGAGGGAAAAACAGCAACGGCTTCCCAGTAACGTCTCTTTCCACGCCGGCGATATTTGCCATGGCGCCGTCACCCGGCTGACAGCCCCGTTTAGACGTGCCCTACTTACTGGCTGACACCGGACCTTAGCTGTCCGCCATAGTTCCCAAAACGCCGTTACTGCTCGGCGTCCCAAAGCAAAATCACTCCCTCTTCCTCAGCTTTTCCTCTCGCTCCCGATCGGCCCGGTAGGTGGCGCCACCGCGTGCTCTGCGGACACTGCCGGAAAGATGACCCACGTCGGCGGCGGGAATATCGCTGATCGAGCCACACGGCTTAAGGCCGAACAAAAAGTTTCCTTTCGAAGACCGTATAGTTCAGAATCGATATGCGTATCACACAAAATCGTCGTCAGCATGTGGTCAATGATCCTACCGACGCACCAAACTGATAACAGCAGTTTCGTTAAACAAAGTGTTCAGTAGCTTGAAAAAGTCCTTAACTGCCTGATACACATCCACATCCGACAGGAATTGGTAAGCGTTAAAGACCTTTTTTAAGGGAGTGAAAGCGTGATACTCGCATTGTGGTGGCAAGGGGGAGGGGAGAGGGGGTGGAAGAGAGATTTGCCGGCCGTGCGTTTCTAGGCGCTGCAGTCCGGAACCGCGGGACTTCTACGGTCGCAGGTTCGAATCCTGCCTTGGGCATGGATGTGTGTGATGTCCTTAGGTTAGTTAGGTTTAAGTAGTTCTAAGTTCTAGGGGCCTGATGACCTAAGATGTTAAGTCCCATAGTGCTCAGAGCCATTTGAACCAAGAGAGATTTCAGGACTATTGGGAGGCTATTCGAGTGTCTCCGAATTGAGCTGTCGCTAGTTCTGCGTTACGATATTTGCGGTATGAGTAAATCACGAAGCAACGCCACCTCTTGTCGCACAACAATGGTATTCGGCAAGCATGCTGACCCATACACATTCTTCATTCTCCGATGGATGTCTACCAGTGTTAATCCTTCGGCGGCCAAGGAAAGAATGAGAGCACGTTGGTCCTCTTTGGAGGCATTTGGTAATCACTTCAGCATAATTCACGTTTCTGCGTTTACCGCACGCTTGTCAGACAGACAGGAATGCCACACTAATATCTTGCGTAAAGGTCGGTGCTTATATACTTGCATCGGAGTCAAGTTATGTTGCACATACACTGCAGCAACGCCCTCAAGTGGAAAATTTTAGATCATCCTCTATAGTTCAGAAAAATATTTTACGTATACTATAATTTCATTTTTGTGCTGAGAAATCTATCTGCATTTCTTACAGAACCAGTGTGCTGCTCTGCACACAACAGTAAAGAGAGATGGGCTGCAGAGTGGGAGCTGGACACCAGTAGAAAAGATTAGTGAACACGTAAATAGAGTAAACAGATGTTTTACTTAACCTGCAGTGCTGTGGCCTAGAATTCTTCCGCTAGTACATCCCACGTAGTATATACAGAGTGTTACAAAAAGGTACGGCCAAACTTTCAGGAAACATTCCTCACACACAAATAAAGAAAAGATGTTACGTGGACATGTGTCCGGAATCGCTTAATTTCCATGTTAGAGCTCATTTTAGTTTCGTCAGTATGTACTGTACTTCACCGTCAGTTGGCCCAATTGAAGGAAGGTAATGTTGACTTCGGTGCTTGTGTTGACATGCGACCCATTGCTCTACAGTACTAGCATCAAGCACATCAGTACGTAGCATCAACAGGTTAGTGTTCATCACGAACGTGGTTTTGCAGTCAGTGCAATGTTTACAAATGCGGAGTTGGCAGATTTGATGTATGGATTATTACACGGGGCAATAGCCGTGGCGCGGTACGTTTGTATAGAGACAGATTTCCAGAACGAAGGTGTCCCGACAGGAAGACGTTCGAAGCAATTGATTGTCGTCTTATGGAGCACGGAACATTCCAGCCTATGACTCGCGACTGGGGAAGACCTAGAACGACGAGGACACCTGCAATGGACGAGGCAATTCTTCGTACAGTTGACGATAACCCTAATGTCAGCGTCAGAGAAGTTGCTGCTGTACAAGGTAACGTTGACCACGTTACTGTATGGAGAGTGCTGCGGGAAAACCAGTTGTTTCCGTACCATGTACAGAGTGTGCAGGCACTATCAGCAGCTGATTGGCCTCCACGGGTACACTTCTGCGAATGGTTCATCCAACAATGTGTCAATCCTCATTTCAGTGCAAATGTTCTCTTTACGGATGAGGCTTCATTCCAACGTTATCAAATTGTAAATTTGGGCTGACGAGAATCCGCACGCAAATGTGCAATCACGTCATCAACACAGATTTTCTGTGAACGTTTGGGCAAGCATTGTTGGTGATGTCTTGATTGGGCCCCATGTTCTTCCACCTACGCTCAATGGAGCACGTTATCATGATTTCATACGGGATACTCTACCTGTGCTGCTAGAACATGTGCCTTTACAAGTACGACACAACATGTGGTTCATGCACGATGGAGCTCCTGCACATTTCAGTCGAAGTGTTCGTACGCTTCTCAACAACAGATTCGGTGACCGATGGATTGGTAGAGGCGGACCAATTCCATGGCCTCCACGCTCTCCTGACCTCAACCCTCTTGACTTTCATTTATGGGGGCATTTGAAAGCTCTTGTCTACGCAACCCCGGTACTAAATGTAGAGACTCTTCGTGCTCGTGCTCGTATTGTGGATGGCTGTGATACAATACGCCATTCTCCAGGGCTGAATCAGCGCATCAGGGATTCCATGCGACGGAGGGTGGATGCATGTATCCTCGCTAACGGAGGACATTTTGAACATTTCCTGTAACACAGTGTTTGAAGCCACGCTGGTACGTTCTGTTGCTGTGTGTTTCCATTCCATGATTAATGTGATTTGAAGAGAAGTAATAAAATGAGCTCTAGCATGGAAAGTAAGCGTTTCCAGACACATGTCCACATAGCATCTTTTCTTTCTTTGTGTGTGAGGAATGTTTCCTGAAAGTTTGGCCGTACCTTTTTGTAACACCCTGTATATATATTTTTTAACACTGAAATCAGTGGTTTAATCAATTGTAAGTTACTATTATTTACTAATGTTATTGCATATAATTAATATATAGTTACAATAATAAAACTGAATTTCTTTTTTAATTATTAATCACATACGAATTCAATCATACAATACCGATAAATATTTAAGTGCAAGCTATTGTACTGAAGTAACTGAATACATCTGATTAACAAAAGAGATCAATATAATGCAGGGAAACGTAAAAATTCTAAATTACGTGACAAACATTTACTTGTTATTCATTATAAGATTACAGTCAAGGAAATGTGTTTTAGATGTAGACAGTACCAAACACACTTATTATGCAAAACATTTTCATGACTCATCATCTAATTTCTCCTTACTGAAACAATCATCAGATATCTGTACTAAATGGTCCATGCATAAATATCTGTCATATCTTTTGCAAGAATATTTTGGTTTTCAGTCTTTATTTCTTGGACATTAGACACAACAACTTTGTTTTTTTCTGAACTTTGTTAGGACGTCCTTGAGGTAAATGTTCTGTTGAATGTTGTCGGACACTTAGAGCGAGTTCTGTAGTCAGATACACATTTTGTCTCTGATTCACTTGGCTCCTAATAAGCTGAAGAGACTACTTCTTCAAGAACTCCCTGCGTACATGTTTCGTTTTTGTATTAGAAACATAAACTATCTGAGTATTAATTCCTGTCACATTCATTACAGCAAAGGGCAAGGTCAGTGGCCACCGCGTACCGTTCATGATACATTGGTAAGTAGGCTGTTTAGGTTGGTAACGCCACGTAGCGCTCTGTATGCAAATCACTGACTGCGCTGTGTGCAGTCTGTGGCTGGTTTGCATTGTTGGAATATTCTAGTGTTGGGCAGTTGGATGTGAACAGCGCGTAGCGTTGAGCAGTTGGAGGTGAGCCACCAGCAGTGGTGGATGTGGGGAGTGTTATGGCGGAGTTTTGAGAGCGGATGATCAGGACGTGTGTCCATCAAAGAGAGTAAATTTGTAAGACTGGATGTCATGAACTGATATATATATATATATATATATATATATATATATATATATATATATATATATATATATATATATATATATTACGACTTTTGAACACTATTAAGGTAAATACATTGTTTGTTCTCTATCAAAATCTTTCATTTGCTAACTATGCCTATCAGTAATTAGTGCCTTCAGTACTTAGAAACTTTTATTTAGCTAGCAGTATTGGCGCTCGCTGTATTGCAGTAGTTCGAGTAACGAAGATTTCTGTGAGGTAAGTGATTCATGAATGGTATATGTTATTATTAGTCAGGGCCATGTCAGACTGCGTTGCGCTAAAAAATATTGTGTGTCAGTTTAGTGTTGATCAGAATAGGTAAAGAGCGAAATGTCTGAGCACGTTCAGTTCTGCTCAGCTGTTTGAAAACCAAATAACGTAAGGGGTTTACCAGCACAGTCATTCATAAATTTTTCTAAGGGGACGTTTCACATTATATGAGCCAAAAAGTTTATCTACAATATCAGCACCATATTTTGTAATTTTGTAGAAAGTATCGATCTCCACTTTAGAAGTAACACTTGTGGTATCATCAGTGGCAGCATCGTGGTGCATTGTTGACATCAGTAATACCATATTATTCTTTCTGAGGACACATGAAACCAAAGTTTTGTCCTCATGAAAACCGAAAATACTTGAATGAACTCCTCAACCTCGTGCGTTTGCAAATGGTGGTGGAATCTCTCTCTTGTTTTTCTGCCTTGTACCAACCACCGAAAGTTTATGTTCCTTTAAAAGTTTGGAGGGAAGGCTGCAACTTGTGAACCAATTGTCTGTGATGACTTTGGAAAGGCCGGTCCGGCTGGTGACCTACATAGACTTATAATTCACGGTGTAATACATCCTGGCATCAACTAAGGAAAAGATATTCAAACCGTACTTTGATGGCATTGTGGGTATGTACTTTCTGAAGGAGCAGTTCCCACGAAAGGTGACTAATGTGACATTCACTGACAGAGAAATGTTTCTTTCAGTTACCCAATAACGGGGTAAGATCATCTCTAATTGGAGCCAGAATGTCTGCTTCTTTTCTCCCTGCCTGAGTATCTTGGTCATCAAAACGAAAACACTGCAAGAGTAATCGGAATCTTTGGAGGGAAATAGGTGCCCGAAAAATCTCTTTCCCAGTTACATCGGGTACCCAAAGATCTTCTAAATTGAACCTACTTGCCTTGTGTGCCCCTGCTAAATACAGGAGTCCTAGTACTGCCATCATTTCGTGTTTCGTTGTAGGTTTTGATAGGTATTGTTGTGAATACTTCTCTCTCTGACTCTCCATACGCTATGTGTACACAAAACAAGTTGTTCAATAATGTCAAGACAGATAAAGAGATTGAAACATTCGAATGGTGTAGCACATTGTTTACCATCACCAACGACGCATGGAAGGTGAGTAATAATATCTTGCGACCTTGTTGTAACGTTAGGTAGAAATTCTTTACACCATTTAGTCGTTCCGTCTTTTCCAAGATAATGACTATCACTGACCTTATTTTCATCATTTTCATCTCATTCCTGTTCTGATGATGTGATCACTAACAATAACAGCATCTTCTTCATCTACATCATCGGAATCGACAGGCCCCTCTTCAAGTACATCATCAATAACGCTCGCAGTTAGTCCGCCTCTGGCCCATGAGGATCCATCTGTAACAATATTTGCTGTTAATTATTCAATTAAATGTTATATCTTACGGAAAACACGTTCAAAAATGCAATGAAATTGTTACCTTGACTTTCCTTCATGCGGGTCACAAATCTGAAGGCTGTAAATTCAACTAAATACTTAGGGATTACAGTTACAAATAACATAAATTGGAACGATGACATAGATAATATTGTGGGTAGAGCAAACCAAAGACTGCGATTCATTGGCAGAACACTTAGAAGGTGCAACAGGTCTACTAAAGAGACTGCTTACACCACGCTTGTCCGCTCTCTTCAGGAGTATTGCTGTGCGGCGTGGGACCCGCATCTGGTGGGACTGACGGATGACATCGAAAGAGTACAAAGAAGGGTAGCTCGTTTTGTATTACCGCGAAATAGGGGAGATAGTGTCACAGACATGATACGTGAATTGGAGTGGCAATCAATAAAACAAAGGCGTTTTTCGTTGCGACGGGATCTTCTCATCAAATTTCAATCATCAGTTTTCTCCTCCGATTTCGAAAACATTCTGTTGGCAACCACATACATAGGGAGAAATTATCATCACGATAAAATAAGAGAAATCAGGGCTCGCACAGGAAAATTTAAGTGCTCGTTTTTCCCGCGTGCCGTTCGAGAGTGGAACGGTAGAGATACCAAACCCTCTGCCAGGCACATGATTGTGAATAACAGAGTAATCACGTAGATGTAGATGTAGATGTAGACTAGAGCGGTATGTTGGGGTTTCGTAAGCCTCAGCGTGCGTGCTCCAGCTTGTTTCAACAGCATCTCTTAGAGACCTGTCCACAACTAAAGTTATGGAAACTCACCTGTACCGCACTATGGCCATCTGTGGCAGCTACCTAGAACTAAAAAGCAGTGCGACATGCCATCTAACGATTAACGATATAAATTCGATGTTTGGGTGTACCACACTCTTACACGGAACTGCTGGATTAAGTTGTAGCTTTCTCCAAGAGTTTCGAACAAACTTTAGAAAAAAAACGGCAATAAAGTCCAGCTAGTAGAAGAAGTGAACTGAAGCACATAGAGCAGTGTAAGGCTCGAACTACTGTCACAGCCGGCCGCTGGTGGCCGAGCGGTTCTGGCGCTGCAGTCTGGAACCGCGCGACCGCTACGGTCGCAGGTTCGAATCCTGCCTCGGGCATGGATGTGTGTGTTGTCCTTAGGTTAGCTAGGTTTAAGTAGTTCTAAGTTCTAGGGGACTTATGACCTCAGCAGTTGAGTCCCATAGTGCTCAGAGCCATTTGAACCATTTTCTACTGTCACACGAGTGAACTTTCGAAGGCTGACTAAGACTGAAGACTGCCACTTACACAGGACCGTGTAGTTGCTGCTGGCCATCTTATATCGCGGCGACAGAGGGCGCTCTTAGCCGTGACTCAGCGGGCGCGCATCATTGGATCCGCAGGGTCGCCGTGCGACTGCTATCGGCATCTGTCGGAAACATGCATTTCCGTTGCCAACTGTATGACGCCAGTGGTGGTGGTATCGATCTATTATACCAAAGGACTAATACGTACAGTTTGCGAACAGAGTTCGCTAATGCTACAACTGAAAATATACACAAACGTGTTATGTAACACAGCTGGTGTTTATTTTTCTCGATGTGTCAGTCGAGTTTGGTGCGGATTGTTTGTGGAGAGATAGACATTGATTCTTGCGCACCATTTGACGGTATATACGTGTGTGTGTGTGTGTGAGAGAGAGAGAGAGAGAGAGAGAGAGAGGGAGAGAGATAGAGAGAGAGAGAGAGAGAGAGAGATAGAGAGAGAGAGAGAGATTGCGTGCCGTTGTCCCACGTTAGCCCGGCGGTGTGCGTGCGTGATGACGCCGACTGCCGAGCGATCGCCTGGTCTGCAAAAAGCGGCTCACTCCGCCGCGGCGACGTCGGCTACATAGTTACACGGGCGGCGTCACAATGGGCTTTGCAGCGACGAGCGCCGACGGCGCATGCGCGTGCTGTTAATAACCGCCGCTGTCGCGGGCGTGGCGTGGCGTGGTGTGCCGCTCACAGCTCACAGCTTATACACGCGCCCAGCCGCCGGCGCCGATACTACAGTAGCGGCCGTGCGGTGAAAGCCCTCGCCGGCTGCGTGCTCCGGACAATGGCGCCGAGCCGGACACAGTGTTTAGAGCAGGGCCCGCCGGCGCTGCGACTCGCCAGCCGCTGATACACGGCGGAATCCGCAGCCAGCGACAGTGTCAACGTTCTAGACTAGTTTCCACAAACAAAACAAAACGGAGCAAACGTTAACCCTTCACCGAGCTGCTTCGCAAATGTGTAAAGCAAGTTTCAATTCTCTTTTCATCTTTGTTTTTGATATTTAACATTTAGCACCAGAAACTGCCTAGTTGGCGGGCAGTGTTGCTTCATGAAGGCAACTAGAATGGGCTACTAAGCTCATGAAGCTAGAATGTGTGTTGCTCCATGTAGCATCGTCAACCTGGCACACATTTCTCTCTTTTGGTGGTGGTTGTTGATAGTTGCAGGTGAGAAGACGAGGAAAATATATACAGCTTCCACACTGAGGTGATGAAAGTCAGGGATACTTCCTAATACTGAATCTCTTGGGCCTTCTTTTGCCGAGCATAGGGCAACAACTCGACGCGACATGGACTCAGACTATGTGCTGAGAAAGTTTGAACCCATCAGTAGCAATCACTATTCATATAGAAACAGATCATCAGTGAACACTCACTCAGAACAATAATAATAGCTTTATAGTAAACGGATGTATTTGAAACACGTGCCTTCTCTACACAAACGTATACAGGGTGAGTCACCTAACATTGCCGCTGGATGTACACTCCTGGAAATGGAAAAAAGAACACATTGACACCGATGTGTCAGACCCACCATACTTGCTCCGGACACTGCGAGAGGGCTGTACAAGCAATGATCACACGCACGGCACAGCGGACACACCAGGAACCGCGGTGTTGGCCGTCGAATGGCGCTAGCTGCGCAGCATTTGTGCACCGCCGCCGTCAGTGTCAGCCAGTTTGCCGTGGCATACGGAGCTCCATCGCAGTCTTTAACACTGGTAGCATGCCGCGACAGCGTGGACGTGAACCGTATGTGCAGTTGACGGACTTTGAGCGAGGGCGTATAGTGGGCATGCGGGAGGCCGGGTGGACGTACCGCCGAATTGCTCAACACGTGGGGCGTGAGGTCTCCACAGTACATCGATGTTGTCGCCAGTGGTCGGCGGAAGGTGCACGTGCCCGTCGACCTGGGACCGGACCGCAGCGACGCACGGATGCACGCCAAGACCGTAGGATCCTACGCAGTGCCGTAGGGGACCGCACCGCCACTTCCCAGCAAATTAGGGACACTGTTGCTCCTGGGGTATCGGCGAGGACCATTCGCAACCGTCTCCATGAAGCTGGGCTACGGTCCCGCACACCGTTAGGCCGTCTTCCGCTCACGCCCCAACATCGTGCAGCCCGCCACCAGTGGTGTCGCGACAGGCGTGAATGGAGGGACGAATGGAGACGTGTCGTCTTCAGCGATGAGAGTCGCTTCTGCCTTGGTGCCAATGATGGTCGTATGCGTGTTTGGCGCCGTGCAGGTGAGCGCCACAATCAGGACTGCATACGACCGAGGCACACAGGGCCAACGCCCGGCATCATGGTGTGGGGAGCGATCTCCTACACTGGCCGTACACCACTGGTGATCGTCGAGGGGACACTGAATAGTGCACGGTACATCCAAAGCGTCATCGAACCCATCGTTCTACCATCCCTAGACCGGCAAGGGAACTTGCTGTTCCAACAGGACAATGCACGTCCGCATGTATCCCGTGCCACCCAACGTGCTCTAGAAGGTGTAAGTCAACTACCCTGGCCAGCAAGATCTCCGGATCTGTCCCCCATTGAGCATGTTTGGGACTGGATGAAGCGTCGTCTCACGCGGTCTGCACGTCCAGCACGAACGCTGGTCCAACTGAGGCGCCAGGTGGAAATGGCATGGCAAGCCGTTCCACAGGACTACATCCAGCATCTCTACGATCGTCTCCATGGGAGAATAGCAGCCTGCATTGCTGCGAAAGGTGGATATACACTGTACTAGTGCCGACATTGTGCATGCTCTGTTGCCTGTGTCTATGTGCCTGTGGTTCTGTCAGTGTGATCATGTGATGTATCTGACCCCAGGAATGTGTCAATAAAGTTTCCCCTTCCTGGGACAATGAATGCACGGTGTTCTTATTTCAATTTCCAGGAGTGTATTTCGTAAACCACATCAAATACTGACGAATCGATTCCACAGACCGAACGTGAGGAGAGGGGCTAGTGTAATTGGTTAATACAAACCATACAAAAATACACGGAAGTATGTTTTTTAACACAAACCTACGTTTTTTTTTAAATGGAACCCCGTTAGTTTTGTTACCACATCTGAACATATAAACAAATACGTAATCAGTGCCGTTTGTTGAATTGTAAAATGTTAATTACATCCGGAGATATTGTAACCTAAAGTTGACGCTTGAGTACCACTCCTCCGCTGTTCGATCGTGTGTATCGGAGAGCACCGAATTACGTAGGGATCCAAAGGGAACGTTGATGGACCTTAGGTACAGAAGAGACTGGAACAGCACATTACGTCCACATGCTAACACCTTTTTATTGGTCCTTTTCACTGACGCACATGTACATTACCATGAGGGGTGAGGTACACGTACACACGTGGTTTCCGTTTTCAATTACGGAGTGGAATAGAGTGTGTCCCGACATGTCAGGCCAATAGATGTTCAATATGGTGGCCATC
Organism: Schistocerca nitens; assembly: GCF_023898315.1. Taxonomy (NCBI): domain Eukaryota; kingdom Metazoa; phylum Arthropoda; class Insecta; order Orthoptera; family Acrididae; genus Schistocerca; species Schistocerca nitens. The sequence goes on along the minus strand of NC_064620.1, from coordinate 146,805,582 downwards.
ATTTGCTGCACACATTTGCAATCTCTGGCGTAATGAATGTCGTACACGCCGCAGTACATCTGATGTAATGTCGCCGCAGGCTGCCACAATACGTTGTTTATTATCCTCTGGAGTTGTAGGTACATCACGGTACACATTCTCCTTTAACGTACTCCACAGAAAGAAGTCCAGGGTGTAAGATCAGGAGAACGGGCTGGCCAGTTTATGCGTCCTCCACGTCCTATGAAACGCCCGTCGAACATCCTGTCAAGGGTCAGCCTAGTGTTAATTGCGGAATGTGCAGGTTCACCATCATGCTGATACCACATACGTCGACGCGTTTCCAGTGGGACATTTTCGAGCAACGTTGGCAGATCATTCTGTAGAAACACATTGTATGCTACAGCTGTTTGGGCCGCTACAATGAAGTGAAGACCAATGAGGTGGTCGCCAATGATTCCGCACCATACATTTACAGTCCACGGTCGCTGTAGCTCTAGCTGTCTGAGCCAGCGAGGATTGTCCACGGACCAGTAATGCATGTTCCGTAGATTCACTGCCCCGTGATTTGTGAAACCCGCTTCATCGGTAAACAGGTAGAAATGCAATGCATTCTCTGTTAATGCCCATTGACAGAATTGCACTCGATGATTAAAGTCATCACCATGTAATTGCTGATGTAGCGACACATGAAACGGATGAAAGCGGTGACGATGCAGTATGCGCATGACACTACTTTGACTCAGTTCACCGGCTCTCGCAATGTCCCGTGTACTCATGTGTGGGTTCATGGCAACAGCAGCTAACACACCAACTGCACCCGCTTCTCTTGTGACGGGCCTGTTACGGACCCGTTTGCGTGCTACGACCATACCTGTTGCACACAGTTGGCGGTAGATGTTTTGCAATGTACGGCACGTTGGATGCTCTCTGTCCGGGTACCGTTCTGCATACACCCTGCAGGCTTCAGCTGCATTTCGTCGACACTCGCCATAGATGAGTATCATCTCCGCCTTTTCAGAGTTCGAATACACCATGGTCACAGTTCCTACAACACTACACTATCACAGACGTCTGGTAACACGTTGTACTACAGTTGGTCTGCGTGCGGAGACGAATGCAGAATAACAATAGCAGGAAGCGCTACATGCGGACACTGCGACAGCTAGACCAAACCACAACAGTGCACTACAGCCACACTCGTAAACACGGTCGTCATCGTAAACCTGTCCCTGCAGATGCTGCTCGCCGACCGTGGGCCCTGTTTGTTACAACACGCAACTGAACGTCGGAGGTTTCAAGCGTCAACTTTAGGTTACAATGTCTCCGGATTTAATTAACATTTTACAATGCAACAAACGGCACTGATTGCGTATTTGTTTATATGTTCAGATGTGCTAACAAAACTAACGTGGTTCCATTTAAAAAACGTAGGTTTGTGTTAAAAAACATACTTCCGTGCATTTTTTTATGGTTTGTATTAACCAATTGCACTAGCCCCTCTCCTCACGTTCGTTTCGTGGAATCGGTTCGTCAGTATTTGATGTAGTTTACGAAATATATCCAGCGGTAACGTTAGGTGACTCACCCTGTATACTTTTGCACGCTACCTCAGCTAACAGCCCTCATCTAGGCTATTACATACATTTATGTGAAGCCTATTAGAATATTCTGCAGAGAAGAATAATTCGTTAACACCTACATCTATGAGAGACAAAGATTCGCGTTGTTAGCTTCTCATCACAATGAGTAAATCAGAGTAACAGAGTTAACATGCACGTATTGAAATTAAAAATACGTCTATCCAATTCTACATCATAATCCGCAAGGCACCAAATGGTGCGAGGTGGAGGTTACTTCTGGTGCCACTAAGTCATCCTTCCTACCCTGTTCCAGTCGCGTATGACGGGTGGGAAGAATTATTGTCGGTAAGCTTGTGTATTAACTCTAATTTCAGGAAGTTTCTCGTCGCGGCTATTACGCGAGATGTTTGTGAGAGGAAGTAATATGTTGTCCGACTCATCGTGCTGCTTTCTCGAATTTGAGGTGTAAACCTCTCCGTGATGCACAATGCCTCTCTTGTAATGCCTGCCAATGGAGTCTTGTAACGTTGTTGCTTTAATTTGCTATGAAAGCGGTGCTGATAGACAATAAAAGCGGGTTAAAAGCTGTGAGCTGTCTGGGGAAGTTAACCTTGCATTACTGCGCAACTGTTTCAACAGGTATCCAGTCTAGCTTACCAAATTCCCAACCAGACTAACATTAATTATAATCTTTTAATAGTCATACTATAACCGGTGATTATATATATATATATATATATATATATATATATATATATAAAGAGAATGTAAATAAAAAGAAATAAATCAGTTTATATTTGGAGATTTATTTTAACATTGAGCATTGAAATTTCAGCATATTAAACTTGATTCATAACTAAACTGGTGCCTTATTTAGGATTGTGAAAATGTGAGATTGTAATCTTACAGAACACATCAAATATGGAGCCAAGACTGGGAGACTGCATACAACACTGCATTCATAAAATAACACACGAAGAACGTTGTAACATATGCAAGAGGAAATTAACCACAACCAACCGATTCAATTTTCACCCAAAGAAGTTACGTTCGTAGCGCAATCCCGTCCGTCATGTAATTATCAGACACTGGTATACTAAATTCATACTAATTCTCTGTGAAATCTTCCCGAAAGGAATAGCTGAGGGCTACTTTAATGATTACGCCACATGCTTCACGTGGTCAACTTGGTCTACACAAAGAGTGTAACTCCACAATAATTTTGTTAATTAAAATAAATTACATCGAAACGCAATTTATAAAAGAAAAACCTCGGACTGGTTACTATCGTCTTACTATTAACCTAATGAGTCAAACAATTGTAAAAGCACGTGGTACTGGTCTCACAAAGTACATCCCACGTGGGTTGAACATAAAGAAAAGTTGCTATATTGAAAAATATTGTCAAGACGAGACGTTATAATCTCACGTACATTCGCATTTAAGATTGATGATCTTAGTTAGAGTTACTGATTAACACGTGGTTCCACTTTCCTCACAAAGTAGTGACAAAGCAACTACTGGAAGATATTATGAACTTCACACTGCATTGCAATTTAAAATAACATTAGATATTTTAGAGCTAAACCTGAAATAAAGGTGGTTAAATTTTCAGTTAGGCTGAACTTAAGAAATCCATTGTCCTACGGACTTAGCAGACACGCGCTTAGCCGGAGATCTTACCACTTCAGACGCTCGCCGCGGACAGACTCACTTGGCCCGCTACCGAGCGTGCTTAGCAGATACAAACGGAAGTGACCATAGAGGCAGCTTCCTATACCAACATGACAAGGGACGATCAGGACCATACTAAGAATAGAAACCTCTCTGCTTTTAGAAGGCGTAGCTACCTGTTCCGACGTTGGTCCTACTGTTCTCTAGCAGACAGGCTTGTCTGCTACCATCAAGCATGCAACTAGAAATACATTTGCTCATTCATCCTCTCACACAGAAGGGAAGGGGGATGACAGTATCTTATCTTATACAGTATATAAAAGAAAGCGGATGTAGGTTCCGTATGAGACTGTGTGACATGGGTAACCCGTTGAGACCTGCGATTGCCAATTTTTACTCGTAGAAATTTGAACAATTAGCGATGAATAAAGCAAATAAGAAACCATGTTGTTGGTTTCGTTATGTAGACGACACATTCGTGGTTTGGATACACGTTAAAAACACCTTAGACGAATTTTTTATCATCCTAATAGCATAAACCCTAAAATTGTTTACCATTGAAGTGGAAAAAGACCAGGCTATTTCGTTTCTCGATGTGTTAGTCATGAGAGAGACCGATGACAGTCTAAAACATAAAGTTTTTCTGAAGAGCACCCATACTGATAGATACTTACATAAGAACTCCAGTCATCATCCACAACAAAAAAGAGGTGTAATCAAAAGTTTAGTGGACAGGGCAAAACGGATTTGTACGCCGGAACATCTGGATACGGAACTGAATCATCTGAAACAGGCCTTCGAAAAGAATGGGTACTCAAACAAAGAAATGAATAGAGTTTCAAGACCTAATTACAGCAGGCCAAAGGACAAGGATGGTACACAGCAATGGAAGAACACGGTGTCTTTACCTTTCATTAGTAAGGTTACAGATCGAATCGACAAACTTTTGTTGAAACATAAAGTGAAACCGGTATTCAAACCTACCAGAAAAATAGGACAAGTACTTCGTTCTGTTAAAGATAGAAGGCCACAATTATCATCTAGCGGTGTGTATAAAATCCCGTGTACTTGTGGCAAGGTCTATATTTGTACTACGAAAAGAAGTGTGAATACGAGGGTAAAGGAGCATAAAAGTCTTTGCCGACTGGGAAAAATAGATAAATCTGCCGTTGCGGAAGATGCACTTCAGTCCGTTGACCATGTAGTTAAGTTTTCTGAAACTACAGTTTTAAGTGCTACCACGAACTATTATCCACGACTGTATAGGGAGGCTATTGAAATTTATAAACATGAATATAACTTTAATAGAAAAGAAGAGGCCTTGAAATTAAGCGAGATATGGACAGTGGCGTTACAGAATCGATAAGTGATTTTTATCTATGACGGACTATTATCGATAGTTACATTTTATCTTTGACTAGTTTTCTCTCTGCTACTATGCGCAAACTAGACCACGCCCAATTTCCTCGGTATTTAGGCCGCTCTCCGACGCCCTACTCGTCAGTCGGCAGGACTCAGCACTACCAGCCATACCACTGAGGATGTCCAACGCAGTATTGGACGAAACGTTGGGAATAGAAGAATTCCATGGACCACGGCCATATAACCCGGAAGAATTATCAACAATAGTACCATCCGGTCGTGAAAGCCTTCACTGTATGATTAACTCCAAGTAACTTGAACCTCAATTAGTCTGCCAGAATACTGATCCTCTCCTTGTTGATATTCCGTACCAACTGTATTCTTCCTAATATCTAATTAACAAATTGTTTCGAATGCTACTTTATCATATGCTGATCGTTCTAACGACGTGTCTTCATTTTGCTTAGAAAAGCACCTTCAGTACTTTTATTCGCGCCACATATTTATGATTCGTGTTTTGGGTTAATTTACCGTCTCGTTGTTTCTTAATAAAATATTTTATACATTATGAATGAAAAAACACACTACACCAGTGTAATGTTCCACAATATTTATCATTTTACAAACTTGTTTTCGGCTGTTACATCGTTCTCAGGTGTGAATTCTAGTTTAGACTTTTAATTTATTACATGTTTGTGTGCTGTAACCTGAGGATGTTGTCAATCGGCGCCGCTATGGAGGGCCGGACTTGGGCATCCATGGGGTGTCCAGCACTGTCTTCCCTTATCACAACTCTGTATTGTACAGTTATGTCGTCTTTCGTATGGACAGGAACAGTGACTGCTGGGTTAAGATGCGAGCTGAGTTGGTGACCTTCCGCACACAGATACAGCTGGTGTTGGCTTCAATCACACAGCCTGAGGCTGTTGTCGATCGGCTGACTGTGGAGGGCCGGACGTGAGGATCCATGGGGTGTCAAAAATGGCTCTGAGCACTATGCGACTTAACTTCTGAGGTCATCAGTCGCCTAGAACTTAGAACTAATTAAACCTAAGGACATCACACACATCCATGCCCGAGGCAGGATTCGAACCTGCGACCGTAGCGGTCACGCGGTTCCAGACTGAAGCGCCTTTAACCGCACGGCCACACCGGCCGGCCCATGGGGTGTCCAGCACGTCTCACATATCCCACGATCGGTCTACTTTTGTGGCCGCCCTGGGTACTGGCCACACAGGGGTTGATCCCTCACCCGTGGTCTAGTGGGAAGTCGCTCCAAAGTGTGGCAGGCGGCGAGAACCTCTCCAGGAGGCCGATCAGAGCGCCTCCCCGATTCGTCTGACGAACAGGTTTCGGGCACTGTCTATGGCTGACGTAGGTCCTTGAGCCAGATGCGGTTGATTTCCCTCTTCCGGAGGAAGCCTCTCGGCTGGCAAGGTCTGGGCAATCACAGAGGATGGGGTTACTAGTGTTGTGAGCTCCAACGTTAGGCGTGTAATGAGACCCCTTTGGAATATGACTGCCAAGGAGGGGAAGGAATCCAGGGTATACTCTGTGTGCATACCGGGAAAGGCTGCTTCTGCATGCCATGAAGAGCACAGGTTGCATCCAATTGCAGGTGGTGACTCATGTTGGTACTAACGATGTTTGTCGCTTTGGATCGGAATAGATTCTCTAGGGTTTCTGGTGGCTAGCTCATGTGATAAAGACTGCCAGTCTTTATTGCGGGATGAAGGCGGAGCTCACAGCCTGTACCATCGTCGACAGGACAGGCTATGGTCGTTTGGTCACAGCCGAGTGCAGGACATCGACTTCCACCACAGGTTGGTGGGTTTCCACGTTCTGCTTATCGGATTAGAGGCCCACTACACTCAGGAATTGGCTTCATGGGCAGAGGGAGCTATCTGGAGGGGACTAAGCGGTGTTTTAGGTTATAGGGCCTAGGCATAGTACAGAAAGGGCGTCAGTCTAAAAGGGCATAGGACAAACACAGAAAGGTATACCTAGAAGCAATCGGTATTGTGGTTGTAAAGTGTCATAGCTGTGTTGGAAAAGAACCAGAGCTCCAAGTACCAACAGAAAGCACTGAAGCTCAAGTCGTTATAGGTACGAAAACCTGGCTAAAGCCGGAAATTACTTCAGCCGAAATTTTTACAAAGAACCAAACCACGTCCGGAAATGCTAGATTAAAAACAGTTGCCGGCCGCGGTGGTCTCGCGGTTCTAGGAGAGCAGTCCGGAACCGCGCGACTGCTACGGTCGCAGATTCGAATCCTGCCTCGGGCATGGATGTGTGTGATGTCCTTAGGTTAGTTAGGTTTAAGTAGTTCTAAGTTCTAGGGGACTGATGACCACGGCTGTTAAGTCCCATAGTGCTCAGAGCCATTTGAACCATTTAGAAACAGTTGATGGTGAAGCGTTTATTGCCGTCAGAAGTAGTTTACCTTGTAGTGAAATCGAAGTAGACAGTTCCTGTGATTTAGTGTGGGTGGACATTATAATTAACAACCGGAATAAACTAATGATTGGTTCCTTTTACCGACCCTCCCGACTCAGATGATACAGCTGCTGAAGTGTTCCAAGAAAACTTGAGTCTCATTTCAAATAGGATCCCGAACCATACTATTATAGTTGGTGGTGACTTCAATCTACCCTCGATATGTTGACGTAGATAGATGTTTAAAGTCGGTGGTTGACATAGTCATCCGAAATCGTTCTGAGCGCTTTCTCAGAAAGTTATTTCAGGAGACCATTCTAAACGTAAATGATTGCGAAAACATACTGTATCTATTGTGTGTGAGCTTGGAAACTGAAATGAGTGGTGTCGTTGTTCATCATTGGGTATGGCAGGGGTATAGAATAATTTAGATGGCTTGAATATACCGTATGACCTTCATGATATAAATTATGCATCGTTATAAAGATGGATAATATCGTGGGTACGTTATTTACACCAACATAGCCAAGCGTTGGACAGAAGTCATAATTATTCATACCAATACCAATAGATATATGGGTGTTAAGGGGTCGTGAGGTCACAATATCCTCATCCACTTCAAGTGTTTAAGCTTTCCCGAGAGTTTTTTAATAATGACTAGAGCGGTAAAATTCAGTTTCTATATAACTACTCCGCAAACCAAAGCATGACGTGGGTACATTGTACAAGTAATATCAATTACTTTCCTGTTTCATTTCGCTATTGAGCAAGTGAGAAATGACTCTCTGAATGTCCCTTATGAACCCTAGTCTCTCTCTCTTTGTTCTCACTACCCCTGTGCGAGATATACCAGGGTGACAGCATTAAGGTCACTCAGTCTTCATCGATTACGGGTTTTCTTAATCTACCCAACAGTACACTCATAAAAAAAAAGTTTTGCATCATCCCGTGATACGTGTTATAAACCGGACACAGTAGGAAGGACCAGGCCTCTTTGCTTTTTTCTTTTATCACTCGTTATTACATCAGAGAAATAAACGTTTTAAGACAAAATTTAACTACATGAGATATTGCTCCCAGTAAAGGTTAACATAAGCAGTGACAAAACTTAGTTCTCTTAAGGGTTTCTGCTGGCAACAAATTTTAAGGCGGCAATGCAAGGTTTATATCAATTTAGCTCAAACACTTAGCTAGAGATTGAATCACGAAACAGACACTTTAAAAATTTCGGCAACAAATAAATAGCGTTAATTTGTACTCACAGTAACCAACTAATCAACAGTCTTGCCATTGAATAAGTAGTAGGCCATTTGGAACGATTTAGCAACACCCAGCAACTAGGGGAGTTAATACCAACAATCTTTAAATGTCTTGCTCCCCATTAAATAAACAAACTTACACTAATTAATCGAATAACAAATCAAACACACTGCGCTCCACTCAAACTCTTCAGTGGAAGTCAAGCCAAACTGAAGATTCCATTAACTGACTAGCAGTGAAGTCACACTAAAGCTCATCTCTGCGTTCCCAGACACACATTGGGCAAACTTATACAAGATAAGATTTTGAAGGGAGCACATCAGTAAAACCGGTAGTGGAGCTAATTCGTGCCACTGAAAATTAAGGTACTAGACCGGGGCACAAGGTGGTATACAATTATGTTGCCTTAGTCCTATACTGCGCTCCAAAATATTAATTCAAATGCCAATTCAAAATTAAGTACACATAAACCTACATTAATTAACGAGGAGTGACACCAGGTCTCTCGAAGGGATGACAACACTTAATTGAAAAGACGAATTCCGGAGGCGGCAGTAACATCAAACACCTTCTCCGAGTTTTAACCAGGAGTCACTTCCCGCTATACAAGTAAACATTTAACCAAGCACAAGGAAGGAGCCCCAAAGAGAAAATTCAAATAAAACCCCCAAAAGATTATAAAGGACAGGGAACCCCAACTATTTAAATTTAAAAGAATTAGTTCTCCCCAAAGGCAGTGTAAACGCTAAGGCCACACTTAAGAGGCCACCAAAATTGGTTACAAAAAGTCTTATACATTTGCTCCTTTTCTTTAAAAGAAACACAAGGCTGCTTAACTTCTGCTGGACGTCCGGTATGGCTCGTGTAGGATCCACCAGGCAGCAACCCAAGCTAGGTGGTCGCAAGGCACGGCGAGCAAAATCAGGAGAGCAGACAGGCAGCCAGCCAACACATATCCTCCGTCCTGAACCGGCAGACCTAGTACAACCAACTCCACGTAGTGGTGGTGGTGGTTAGTGTTTAACGTCCCGTCGACAACGAGGTCATTAGAGACGGAGCGCAAGCTCGGGTTAGAGAAGGATTGGAAAGGAAATCGGCCGTGCCCTTTCAAAGGAACCATCCCGGCATTTGCCTGAAACGATTTAGGGAAATCACGGAAAACCTAAATCAGGATGGCTGGAGACGGGATTGAACCGTCGTCCTCCCGAATGCGAGTCCAGTATGCTAACCACTGCGCCACCTCGCTCGGTCCAACTCCACGTATACGTGGTTGCTTCCCACCTCGTACCTCGCGGCGTCTCAGCAGGTCGCCCGAGCAAAAGTCAACTGCCACTCGCCCCGCGATTGCTGAAAACAAGAAGGCAAGCAAAGATAAGAAACATCGAAAGATCGAAAATGGACATCCAAAAGACTGGCGCGCCAGTAACGAGCGCAACGGCTCACTCCGGTTCCCAGAATTCCTGAAGATAGACGTTTACTGTGAATATTGTACCACAGACACAATACCTTTGCCTGTTCAGAGATGTCACTAACCCGCCCAAATATGTAAACAATCATGCATGAGCAGCGCCTATTAGACGGAGGGGGTCCGACAGCCGATCAATTCCAGTGATTCCACCAGGAAGGAGGTACACGGCTCCTGTTCTCTGTAGTTCATCCATGCCTGGACGGTCAATACCGCGGTTCGATCGTGTCCGCATTGTTACTTTGTGCCAGGAAGGGCTCTCAATAAGGGAAGTGACCAGTAGTCTCGGAGTGAACCAAAGCGATGTTGTTTGGACATGAGGAGACACAGAGAGACAGGAACTGTCGATGACATGCCTCGCACAGGCCGCCCAAGGACTACTACTGCCGTGGATGACCATTACCTACGGATTATGGCTCGAAGGAACCTTTACAGCCAGGCCACCACGTTGAATAATGCTTTCCGTGCAGCCACACGACGTCGTGTTACGACTCAAACTGTGCGGAATAGGCTCATGATGCGCAAATTCACTCCCGACGTCCATGGCGAAGTCCATCTTTGACACCACGACACCATGTAGGGAGGTACGGATGGGGAAAAAACACACTGAATGAACCGCTCAGGATTGGCATCACGTTCTCTTCACCGATGAGTGTCGTATATGCCTTCAACCAGACAATCGTCGGAGACTTGTTTGGAGGCAACCCGGTCAGACTGAACACCTTAAACAAACTGTCCAGCGAGTGCAGCAAGGTGGAGGTTCCCTGCTGTTTTGGGATGGCATTATGTGGGGCCGACGTACGCCGCTGGTGTTTGTGGAAGGCGCAGTAACTGCTGTACGATACGTGAATGCCATCCTCCGACCGATAGTGCAAACATATCGGCAGCATATTGGCGAGGCATTCGTCTTCATGGACGACAATTCGCGTCCCCATCATGCAAATCTTGTGATTGCCTTCCTTCAGGATAACGACATCGCTCGACTAGAGTGACCAGCATGTTATTCAGACATGAACCCTATCGAACATGCCTGGGATAGATTGAAAAGGGCTGTTTATGATCTACGTGACCCACCAACCACTGTGAGGGATCTACACCGAATCGCCGTTGAGGAGTGGGACAGTCTGGACCAACAATACCTTGATGAACTTGTGGATAGTATTCCACGACGAATACAGGCATGCATCAGTGCAAGGGGACGTGCTACTGGGTATCAGAGGTATCGGTGTGTACAGCAATCTGTACCACCACCTCTGTATGGTGGTATAACATGCAATGTGTGGTTTTGATCAGCAATAAAAAGGGCGAAAATGATGTTTATGTTGATCTCTATTCCAATCTTCTGTACAGGTTCCGGCACTCTAGGAACTGATGCAAAACTCTTTTTGATATTCGTATTTCGCGAGAACTATATTGTGTTTTTCCTAATAATTCCCATTTTTAGTTCTTGGAGCATTTCTATTACAATTTCGTATTGATTATACCGGTTACAAGCTTAGGAAATAATCTCTGAATTCGTTCGATGTGGAGTGGAGTACATTAATAAGACAAGTGGCTGCCGTGCAATACAGCGCAAAGAGTAACCACTCATTGTTGTCCAGTTACGTAAATTTCGGTGAAGGGTTGTTTCCTGTTCTGCTTTGAAAACAGGTATGAATATTACCGAACTATCAGCTTAGTAGATCATGGTTGCAAAATAATGACTCGAATTATTTACAGAAGTTTGGAAAAACTTGTAGAAGCCGACCTCGCAAAAGGTTCCGGAGAAAACATTCTGAACAAGAGGAATTTGTTGACATGGAATCTAGACTGCTAGGTCTTTTTATAAGATAGTGGAAATGAAAGTAAATAGAACTGGGGAAAAGAAATTTGTGGCACAACTTGTCTAAAAGAAGGGATCGGTTGACAGAACACGTTCTGTTCAAGGAGTCACCAGTTTAGTACTGGGAGAAATTGGGCGGGTGGGGGGGGGGGGGAGGGGGAGCGGGAGCGGGAGGTAAAAATGATAGAGGGAGACCAAGAGATGAAGAAGCTTGTAAGGATAGAATAGCGTGGAGAGCTACATCAAAACCGTCTTTCGACTGAAGACCATAAGAATCACGCGAAGGTCGTAAGAGCATAAAATAGAAGGTGTTTTGGGCGACGTACTCAGATATTTCTCTAGACTGAAATAGATCTCAAATGTGTGTAAAGAGAAGCAAGCCGTCTCTTAGACCTCGTAATGTTTTTTGTTACACAGCTGCACATTATTTGACAAAAAGTGAGTAGACAGTCAGCTAACTCATGTTACAACTATATTTAATGATATTCAGCATGTATAAAAGCTTTATTGTTTATATTGTCTAAAACAAACACAAATTATCGAGAGTATATGCAGACATTTAATAGCAGTCTTCAAATGATTGTTAATATTGTTATACCAGTCACGAAATTCATCAGTATAAATGTGAGCTTGCAGAAGATGTAAACGAAAGTAAAAATGAAATAAATTGAAAATATTAAATCGCAGAACTTCTGCACATTCCCACGTTTGAAATTTAATAGGCCTTTGCCTGTAATCCGATTTTTGACTGTTAGTCAAGGCATTAATCCTTTGAAAATGTTACGCTGAGGTGTTTATCTTGCTCTAACCGGTTCAGAGGTTCCCGCTTGAAATTATTTTTTCCATAATTGTACTGTATTTTCTGTGATGAATTATCTGTAGTACAGATCGCAACAGGCTTTTCTACCAGTAAAGTATTATCTTCAGTAGTAGCACTTCCTGTTTCATAGTGAGCATCAGATAACACAAATCAGGATCACTATTAGAATCTTGCAGCAAAAATTCATGTTTAGATCAGCTACAAACATTTTTCTCTTCTTAGAAATTTGCCCCATGCTATAGCTGAAAAATAGCATAACTTGAAGCCTATACTGAAATCCTACAAAATGAGAAAATCCAAAAAACCAATTGAAATCAGAATATTTATGAATGAGAAACGTTTGGTGTAGTAGACTTACTAATTATAAGTGCTCCAGGTACCCAGTTTCGCACTGAGCTGTATGTAATATACTTTATCGTTGCGAGAGCTGATCAACAAAGACTGAGGCTGATTTCTTCCTGTAGCTTCCGTGATGGTTTCCTATCCGCACCGTGAATTAGAGCTGGGTTTTGTGTATAATGTCCTTGAGTGCCAGCACTCTCGTATCGGTAGGTTGGTGGTAATGCTCTGTTTTGTAGACGCTCTTTGCATTTCTCTTACCAAACAATGGAGGTGACGCAAGAGGGCCTCTAAGGCGCAATAGACGTCTGTTTTCGTTTAAACCATACAGCCACTGAAACTTATGAAGCCGGCCGCGGTGGTCTAGCGGTTCTAGGCGCTCAGTCCGGAACCGCGCGGCTGCTACGGTCGCAGGTTCGAATCCTGCCTCGGGCATGGATGTGTGTGATGTCCTTAGGTTAGTTAGGTTTAAGTAGTTCTAAGTTCTAGGGGACTGATGACCACAGATGTTAAGTCCCATAGTGCTCAGAGCCATTTGAACCATTTGAAACTTATGAAAAACTGCAACAAGCGTACGGTAAAGATGCACTACCTCGTGCGACAGTGTTTCGGTGGTTCAAGAACTGCAAAGAAGCCGACTTTTCTGTGTCAAGCGAGGTGGATCTGGTGTTTCGGCTTCTGCTATGACTGTTTGTCTGTGAGCACAACCGGATAATATTACATCACCTCAGTGAGGTGTTTAGAATTTAATATGGCCGTGTCTTTAAGATTATGCATAATCATCTCCATATGACACGTCTTTGTGCCCTTTGGGTGCCAGGTCTATTCACTCCCGAACGATAGATTGTCTGAATGGAGACGAGCCATGAGGTGCTGTGTCTCTTTCCTCACGGAAGCGATGCGTTCCTCGAATCGATTGTCACTGATGATGAATCGTGGCATGGGATCATTATGATGAAGAACAGGGCTGCATAGTGAGAAAATCGCCAAAAGGAGAAAATTGTTCTGTCTACAGGGCAAGTGATGGTGATCAAATTTTTAGACTGTCATGGGATGATTTACCAGCATGCAGTCCCCCCCCCCCCCCCCCATCCCTCATGCTACTGTTACGATAGCGTACAACACGTCAGTATTAGCTAAGCTGAGGAAGCACATTCCAAGGAAACGACCAGAACTTTCTCGAACTGGGTGACGACTTCATCATGACAATGTGTGGCCTCACGTCGCAAATCAAGTCATGCAGTCTCTGGCACAATTCAACTTTCCCTGTGTACAGCATTCACCTTATAGCCCAAATCTTGCACACTGTGATATCTCTTTATTCCCTTAACTAAAGGCAAACCTTCGCGGCATTCAGTTTGAGAGCTTTGAAGCAGTGTTCAACAAAAATGGGGCGATTCTCAAGGACCTAACAAAGAATGGCCTGCATCATGTTTCCGAGGATTTATAGAGACGTTATAAAAGTTGAGTTCAAGTTGAAGGGGGGTACTCTGAAAAAGATCATGTAAATATTGAAATGCAGTAATAAATATTGAATAAATATTGAAATGGAGTAATAAACATTTGTGACAAAAAATCAGTCTCAGTCTTTGTAGATCAGCCCTCATCGACTGACAAACCGACTGTTGAATGACACTTTAGACGTGACAAGCATTGAGATCAAGATACTGAAAAAGTAGGACCACGATTGTCTGTATACAATCACAATCTATCTGAGAGACCGACGTTTCTAACACTAGTCTAAGATACTTCTATGGACTTAGATGCATAGGAATAGGCCATTTAGCTGGCAAGTTTCTTTGTGGTTTGCTCAACCTCCCAAATCCTCCTACAAACTCTATCAAATATAAATCTTTAGTAAGAAATAGTGTCAAGAGATGTGCTATAGGATCAATGGCTGCAGCTGTAGTGACAATTTTCCAACGTTGATGATGATCGTGCTGTTCACTACATGAGTTTTCTTGAGATTGGAGACTCACGATAGTACCAGGCAGTAGTGGAGAGAGTAAACCCTATGGCGACTTGTCGATTACAAAACTAGTATGCATCAATCATGTGGAGAAGACGATGGGCTCGAGACTGCGTGGACTAAGACAGCAATTGGGAAGTAACAAGTTATCAGATGGTTTGAGTACAAGGCGTCGACTGACTGATAAAAAAAGTGGTCAAATTATACAGTATTAGGGCATGGCTATTAGTAGTAATGAAGATAACTTAAATGGTAAGAAGAGAGCTGTTTGGGCAATTTATTTCCAAAAAATGTCTACAGATGCTGAACCAACAAGCAAAGGAGGGTAGCAAAGGGTGAGGAAGATGAAGAAGGAGAAAAGAACTACCAGCCAGGAGAATTCTAACATATTTTGCATCAGTTGGGTGTGTATTAAACTGTTTTATTTAAAACGCAACCTGTGTTCCGTTGAGTGGCGTAAATACCTGAACCAAAAGCGGAAGATAAATTAGACACATTCTCATACAAAATTACAATGCCAAATGTTGTTGTGTTTGCCACGAAACCTGTGTTTCAGGATGTTGCGCATCCAGAGCTGTAGTAGAAATGTCTCAAAGGCGAAACAGAAAATTCCAAGGAATCTTGTAATACTGTTCTGTGGCCAAGGATGCAAAAAACAAAACAAAACAAAAAAAAAAGTTTTCGTAGGAAGGTTAGTCTTCGCAATCGGTGTTTTTGATGCTGTTATTACCTTTAAAGACAGCTGTTCCGGGAAACTACATGTTTTGGAGCGTCTTGGAATTCGTAAAGTTTGCAATACCACTAAAAATGTGATGGACTTGGACGAAATACGAATCAGGAAGGCAGAGATTGCAGCAAACGATTTGTCAAAAGAAGCCAGATCCAAGTAAAGGAGACCAGCAAAGGTTGAGGAAGATGAAGAAGGAGATGAGAACTACCAGCCAGGAGGATCCTGACATATTTTGTATCATCAGTTGGTTGTGTATTAAATTTTTTTCGTTAAAATGCAATTTTTTCAAAATGTAATTTTTCAGAATAAATGCCCCTTTTCCTCAGAAACTTCCAAACCTACACCTATAAATTATCTACCACGCAACGTAGATAGTACCATGGTCTACTTTAGTCGCATGTACTCTAATAGTTAAACTTCAAAAAATTAAAATTATGAAAATTTAGATCCAAAAATTATAAGTTTGGGAAAAAATTGAGACTTTTCTTCTAGGTGTTATTTGAAAGTGACTGTAGAGCAATACATTCACAAAACATGAGAGAACATGTGGTAAAAATCTGATAATTACACTGTAGTGCCAAATTAACTATGAATTCAAATACAGCGATATGTAAACAGGCAGGATACAGTGCTGCGGACGCCGTCGCCAATATGGACAACAAGTGTCTGGTGCAGCTGTTAGATCGGTTACCGCTGCTACAATGGCAGGTTATCAAGATTTAAGTGAGTATGAACGTGGTGTTACAGTCGGCGCACGAACGATGGGACACAGCGTCTCCGAGGTAGCGATGAAGTGGGGATTTGCCTGTACGATCATTTCACGAGTGTACCGTGAACATCAGGAATCCGGTAAAACACCAAATCTCAAACATCGCTCCGGCCAGAAAAAGGACGTTCAAGAACAGGGCCAACGACGACTAAGGAGAATCGTTCAACGTGACGTAAGTGCACCCCTTCCGCAAATTGCTGCAAATTTCAGTGCTCTGTCATCAAAAAGTGTCAGCGTGCGAACCATTCAACGAAACTTCATCGATACGGCCTTTCAGGGCCGAGGCCCCACGCGTGTACCCTAGATAACTGCACGACACAAAGCTTTACGCCGCGTCAGGGCCCATCAACACCGACAGTCCACTGTTGTAATGTTGATGCATTAAGTTGGTCTGAAAGCGGTGCTGATATTCAAGACAATAAAAGCGGGTTAAAAGCTGTGAGCTATCTGGGGAAGTTAACCTTGCATTACTGAGCAAATGTTTCACCAGATATCCAGTCTAGATTACCAAATTCCCAACCAGACTAACATTAATTATGATCTTTTAATAGCCTTATTACGACAACCGGTGATATATATATATATATATATATATATATATATATATATATATATATATATATATATATATATATATAAAGAGAATTTAAATAAAAAAGAAATAAATCAGTTTATATTTGGACATTTATTTTAACATTGATCATTGTTCCGTTAAAATTTCAGCATATTAAACTTAATTCATAACTAAACTGGTGCCTTATTTAGGATTGTGGAAATGTGAGTTTGTAATCTTACGGAAGACATCAAATATGGAGCCAAGATTGGGACACTGCATTCATAAAATAACACACGAAGAACATTGAAACATATGCAAGAGGACATTAACCACAACCAACCGATTCAATTTTCACCCAAAGAAGTTACGTTCGTAGCGCAATCCTGTCCGTCATGAAATTACCAATCACTGGTATATTAAATTCAATCTAATTCTCTGTGAAATCTTCCCGAAAGGAATAGCTAAGGGCTATTTTGATGATTACACCACATGCTTCACGTGGTCAGCTTGGTTTACACAAAGAGTGTAACTCCACAATAATTTTGATAATTAAAATAAATTACATCGAAACGCAATTTACAAAATAAAAACCTCGAACTGGTTACTATCGTCTTACTATTAACCTGATGAGTCAAACAATTGTAAAAGCACGTGGCACTGGTCTCACAAAGTACACCCCACGTGGGTTGAACATAAAGAAAAGTTGCTATATTGAAAAATATTGTCAAGACGAGACATTATAATCTCACGCACATTCGCATTTAAGATTGATGATCTTCCGTATTATCAACACGTGGTTCCACTTTACTCACAAATTAGTGACAAAGCAACTACTGGAAGATATTCTGAACTTCACACTGCATTGCAATTTAAGATACGGACTTAGCAGAGACGCGCTTAGCCGGAGATCTTACCACTTCAGACGGTCGCCGTGGACAGACTGCCCTGGGCCCCTACCGAGGGTGCTTAACAGATACAAACGGAAGTGACCATAGAGGCAGCTTCCTATACCAACATGACAAGGGACGATCAGGACCATACTAAGAATAGAAACCTCTCTGCTTTTAGAAGGCGTAGCTACCTGTTCCGACGTTGGTCCTACTGTTCTCTAGCAGACAGGCTTGTCTGCTACCATCAAGCATGCAACTAGAAATACATTTGCTCATTCATCCTCTCACATAGAAGGGAAAGAAGGGAAGGGGGATGACAGTATCTTATCACATACAGTATATAAAAGAAAGCGGATGTAGGTTCCGTATGAGACTGTGTGACATGAATTACATATAAACTGTGTTTTAAAGTGTAGTAGTGTGACAGATCGTTCTTGTTTATGTGTAAAAGTAACACGTTCCACTGCTCAGTCTCCTCCCAGATAGTCAGAAACACCACAGTAAATTTAGAAGTGGAATGTATGCCGTAAATGACAACAGTTTTAAAAAATTAACGTGAAACGAATCCACAGAGACATTTCACTGTTGATGACTGGAAGCGTGTTGCCTGGTCAGACGAGTCTTGTTTCAAATTGTATGGAGCGTATGTATGGGTATGGAGACAACCTCATGAATCCATGACCCTGCAAGTCAGCAAGGCACTGTTCATGCTGGTGGAGGTTCTGTAACGGCGTGGGGCGTGTGCAGTTGGAGTGAAGTGGGACCCGTGTAGATATGACTATGACACGTGACACGTACGTGTCTTGTCCAATCACGTGGATCCATTCATGTGCATTGTGCATTCCGACGTTGTTGGGCTATTCCAGCACTACAATGCGACTCCAGACACGTCCAGAATTGCTACAGAGTGGCTCCAGGAAGACTCCTCTGAGTTTAAACACTGTCGCCGGCCACCAAACTCCCCAGACATGAATATTATTGAGCGTATCTGGGATGCCTTGCAATGTGGTGTTCAGAAGAGATCTCCACCCCCTCGTGCTCTTACTGGTATATTGACAACCCTGCAGGATTCAGACAGTAGTCGGTTCCACGCCACGTCGTGTTGCGGCACCTCTGCGTGCTCTCGGGTCCCTACACAATATGAGGCAGGTGTACCAGTTTCTTTGGCTGTACAGTGTATGTACTCAACAGTTCCTGAGTAAAGGGGGCGTTTCTATAGACAATTTAACATTCTCAAGGTAGGGCATTACGACTCCCCTTGAGAGGTAGGCCCAAGAGCCGCGAAGTCGTTGATCGACACCAGGCAGTCGTTCTTCTCCGTCGGGAGTGCGGTCACTGACGCAGATCCTTTCACTGGGGGCGGGACTGGGGGGAAAGCTGCGGGTGCGTCTTCCGGCCCAGGCCAGTGACCTCGGGTGCGGGGACGGCGGACGCAGGTACCGACGCCCGCCCGCACCCCCGCCCCCGCGGCCTTGAACCCGGAAGGCGGGCGGGCGGCAGCGGCTGCGGCTGCGGCGCTGGCGGTCTGACCCCTGACCTTCAGTCGAGGCCTCCTCCGCTTCGCGCTCGATGGAAATTCCAGTGCAGGCCGCGCCGGCCAACGACACGCTGTAAATTCATGCGCACGACTATGCAGATCAGCCCAGCTGCAGCCAGCCAGCCAGCTCCGGCAAGTGCCACGAGGGCGTGGCTGCCCGAGCCCGGCCGAGGGGGTTACGGGGGGGGGGGGGGGGCGGGTAGGGGGCAGGGAAGGGGGGGGGGAGCACGTCGCTGCGTGCCCTCACGACGCTCTCCGCCCGCTACCGGCTCTGCGCGCCTTTCATTTCGCCCATCGTGGATACCTCGTAAATTTCAGCAAAGCATCAGCTACTCTCCTACCGTCTTCGATTTAAAGCCCATTTCCTCGAAGTTAATGCTAGACAGTGTCCTTTCACCCTAATCCGACTTCCTGGATGAGGTCTATGAGCCCAGTCTTTCCATCAGCACTCATACGCTCACCATTCCAGTCTCTTGATAGTAAGAGAGCTAGCTCTTCGTGGCAAGCTGAACAAGATTCTTAGTCTCGTGGGTGATGGAACATCTCCTTAAAGCACTCGAGGAACAATGCCTGCGAACATGTCTGGTACACATCAAATAGGGCTCCCATCTTATCAGTCTGATGGCTAATTCATCTGTATTGGCGTGAAAATTTCAGGAGCAAAGTAACTTTGGCATGATGTATTACTGACAACTAATACAGCTCGATGAAATTTGGTCCATGCATAAAAATAATTGACGCAGTATAATAGAGAAACTGCGGAAGGCAACGGAATACCACCGCAGATTATCTTCCCTGCATAATGCAGTCTCCATTTTATGCACAAAAATACAACATACAGCAGCCTTAAGAAGGAAGCAATGGATCGCAGAAAATGGAGAGGCAAAGGACCTGCTAATATAGCAGATAACTGATGATGATGAATAGAGAAATGCACAATGGTACGAACAGCAATGACACATTTACTCATCATCATCATCATCATCATCTTCTTCGTCTTCAACAGTTTCCTGCCCCATACTGTGTCTGTTTGGAACATAAGACTCGCCATCTAGTCCTCTTGCCCGCCGTCTTTCTGTGTTCACTCAGGTCTAGCCCTGACCTCGTTTTTTCAACACACTTCGCCGGCCGGTGTGGCCGAGCGGTTCTAGGCGCTACAGTCTGGAACCGCGCGACCGCGGCGGTCGCAGGTTCGGATCCTGCCTCGGGCATGGATGTGTGTGATGTCCTTAGGTTAGTTAGGTTTAAGTAGTTCTAAGTTCTCGGGGACTGATGTCCACAGCAGTTAAGTCCCATAGTGCTCAGAGCCATTTGAACCATTTTTCAACACACTTCTCCACATCTTTTAGTGATGTATCTGTTCTATCGGACAAAGCATCACGAATGATGGAAGCCATTTTCGTAATCTACGTTTTAGCGAATAAGCTTATGTTTGGCTTTTCACTAATGAAATGTGTTTACAACAGTACTCTGTAAATTACAATGTTTTACATTATTGTTCTTACAGACTGTAGCGCCTAGAGCCACTCGGCCACTCCGGCCGGCGAAGGAGGTATCCCAGAGATTTTTGACTGAATGTCCAATGCCGAATTTTCAGCATGAAGAACATGCTGACTGTCTACTTAATGCGATTGTGCTACACAAAAATGTTTGGCTTGTGATAGATAACCCGTATGTTCCACCGTGGTCTAGGAGTACCGTCTTCGGTACCGGGTTCGAATTCCGCCGCTGCTTAAATTTTGATCAATAATCAGCATTGGCGGCCGAAGACTTCCTGCGTAAGAAATCACCCTCATTCTTCCAATGGCCTTGTCATAGAGGGCGAAGGAGCGGACAGAGGTTCAGGGCACCCGAAACTGCCCCTGAAGGCGGAGCAATTAGCAATGATCAACGGCATAAGAATGCAGAAAGCAATGGAAACCGCTGCATTAAAGATACGTGTATCAGCAGGACATGTGGCCCGTAATTGGAGAATTCTCATGATGATCTCTCCATTGGCAAAAGATTTCGGAATAGTCCCCCATTCGGAACTCCTGAAGGGGACTGCCAAGAGGGAGGTTTCCATGAGAAAAAGACTGAATAATCAACGGAAGCATAACGTCCTACGAATCGGGGCGTGGAATGTCGGAAGCTTGAACGTGGTAGGGAAACTAGAAAATCTGAAAGGGGAAATGCAAAGGATCAATATAGACATAGTAGGGGTCAGTGAAGTGAAGTGGAAAGAAGACAAGCATTTCTGGTCAGATGAGCATAGGGTAATAAAAACAGCAGAAGAAAATGGTATAACGGGAGTAGGACTCGTTATGAATAGGAGGGTAGGGCAAAGAGTGTGTTACTGTGAACAGTTCAGTGACAGCAAACTAACACCGACAACGATAGTTCAGGTTTACATGCCAACGTCGCAAGCTGAAGATGAAGAGGTAGAGAAAGTGTTTGAGGATATTGAAAGGATAATACAGTATATAAAGGGGAATGAAGATCTAATAGTCATGGGGGACTGGAATGTAGTTTTAGGGGAAGGAGTAGAAGAAAAGTTACAGGAGAATATAGGATTGGGACAAGGAATGAGGGAGGAGAAAGACCAATTGAGTTCTGTAACAAGTTTCAACTAGTAATAGCAAATACTCTGTTCAAGAATCACAAGAGGAGGAGGTATGCTTGGATAAGGCCTGGTAATACAGGAAGATTTCAGTTAGATTACATCATGGTAAGAGATTCCGAAATCATATACTGGATTGTAAGGTGTACCCAGGAGCAGATATAGACTCAGATCACAATGCAGTAGTGATGAAGAGTAGGATGAAGTTTGAGAGGCACCCACATGCCTTGCTCATACTGTGGCATCAAGCAGTCAGGCCTGCAAGATGAGTGGTCTGCCAAGCGAATGGATTCATTCTTATTTATCGAGTAACATGAACTCTCGTACTCACAATTAAGTTACAAGTTATCCTCCTATATGATTAATACGCAACGGAAACACGCATCTGACTATCAGTAATTTACAGAACTCTGACTGTTCACTACGCACTGGCAATACCACATTTTCTTTCTATTTTTATTTAACGGCTTTTGTCAACACGTGGCCACCGCACTGAATATGAATGGCGCACACATTATAAATACGGGACATTATGACAACATACAATTCGAAGGAAAAGTCCACCAATCTTTTTCTTTTCACTATCTTATTTATTCCGATAAATTATCTAACCTAAACACACAAATTCTATAACCTACAGCAATAACACGTGAGAAATTCCGCCCAGTGGGCATGGCTTTACATTGGTGAATCTCTATATTATGGTCTCGTAATTATTTAACGCTACACTGCACTTTCTGGATAGGATGGTGGATCTTTTATTATTTCTCACACTTCGACTCTCACAATCATCATCACGTAACTATCCTCCAGACCGAGCAGTACAGAAGGAACAAGCATAACCCACTAATCTTTTGAAACTACCTTGCTACTCTCCCATGCAAACCACACATACCCAAATTACATGACATACACCACACTACGACATGAAATACAAAACACTAAATAGTCACAACATTATCACTTTCAGCTTTCCCACTTCAATTAGTATTTATCCCAGTTTCACACGACACTGCCCCACTTTGTAATTCTACTTTCCTACTATGAACTCTGGAGATATTTGCACGTCTTCCTGTGCAATGCAAGCCAAGTGGCGTTGCTGGATAGACGGCCGACTCACCTTGCTTCTCTCTCAGAGTTTGAATCTAGCGTCACACGGAATCATATCACGCAAAGTAATATTAAGAACGTATTCATCACACACGCGAGTCCTCAACTGATACCATGGACGAGTACTTCTCTTTATCTTTTGTCTCATACACAGTTTGAGACTCACAGTACTCACCACGTGGAAGTACTCGTCTCTAATTTCAAGTCCTGCACACGCCATTTCTTAAATATTTCAACTTATGGTACACACGCTATTTCTTAAATATTTCAACTTATTGTACACATGCTAGTAATTCAGCTTAACTTAAGCACACGGAAGTATTTCAACTTAATGCTACACGTGGTTTCATTGTGACCGTTGGTCACTTCCGAAGATTACTACAATGCCATTAATATTACCTGCCTGACATTTAATTCTCCCCACAAAAGTTCCTGAAATAGAGAAATTATTATTTCAAACTACTCTTAAATATTCCACGTGCATACCATGTCTCCACTCTTTTGTCATTACGGAGCACAACTAAAATAGGTCTTAACAGCACAAGATCCAGTGGCAGAGTGCTGAAACATGGCCGTTCTCTAGGTCCTCTCACACCTCTGTCGAAGTGGGGGAGCACCTTGCTACCATATTGGTCAGCCACATTTCAGGCGCTCAAAGCTCAGGTAAATTTCATCTCTTTGGTCCCACCAAAGGTGGCCAAAGGATCGTCTCAAAGATTATCATATATTCACATTCACTATCTGCGGTTAGCAGACAACCATACATTCATTCATTTCACAGATCTCACCAAACTGGATGTAGGGATTTACTTTGTGGGAGTGCACATGTGATCAATTAAATAAATAAATTGTCATTCCTTCCCACACTGGTATCCGGCTTCGCTGTATTAATTGAAATTGAGTTATTTTACAAAAAAAAAGTGTTGTTCTGACAAAAATAATGAAGTATGTTGTACCTATTTTCAATGTCGGGCGGTACTGTACCCTTTCAAGTTTAAGAGACTAGTCAGGAAGAAACAATATACAAAAAAATGGGATACGGAGGTACTAAGGAATGACGAGGTACCGTTGAAGTTCTCTAAGGCTATAGATACAGCAATAAGGAATAGCTCAGTAGGCAGTACAGTTGAAGAGGAATGGACATCTATAAAAAGAGCCTCCACAGAAGTTGTGAAGGAAACATAGGTACAAAGAAGGTAACTGCGAAGAAATACTTCAATTGATCGATGAATGGAGGAAGTACAGAAATGTTCCGGGAAACTCAGGAATACAGAAATACAAGTCGCCGAGGATTGAAATAAATAGAAAGTGCAGGGAAGCTAAGACGAAACGGCTGCAGGAAAATTTGAAGACATCGAAAAGAAATGATTGTCGGAAGGACAGACTCAGCATACAGGAAAGTCAAAACAACTTTCGGTAACGTTAAAAGCAGGGGTGATAACATTAAGGGTGCAACGGTAATTCCACTGTTAAACGCAGAGGAGAGAGCGGATAGGTGGAAAGAGTACATTGAATGCCTCTATGAGGGGGAAGATTTGTCTGATGTGACAGAAGAAGAAACAGAGGTCGTTTTATAAGAGATAGGGGATCCAGTATTAGAATCAGAATTTAAAAGAGCTTTGGAGGACTTAAGATCAAATTGGGTAGACGGGATAGATAACATTCCATCAGAATTTCTAAAATCATTGAGGGAAGTGGCAACAAAACGACTATTCACATTGATGTGTAGAATGTATGAGTCGGGCGACATACCATCTGACTTTCTGAAAAGCATCATCCACACAATTCCGAAAACGGCAAGAGCTGACGAATGCGTGAATTATCGCACAATGAGCTTAACAGCTCATGCATCCAAGTTGCTTACAAGAATAATATGCATAAGAATGGAACAGAAAATTGAGAATGCGCTAGATGACGATCAGTCTGTGTTCAGGAAAGGTAAGGGCACGAGAGACGCAATTCTGACGTTGCGGTTAATAATGGAAGCAGGACTAAAGAAAAATCGAGACACGTTCATAGGATTTGTCGACCTAGAAAAGGCGTTCAACAGTATAAAATGGTGCAAGATGTTCGAAACTCTGAAAAAGTAGGGTTAAGCTGTAGGGAGAGGCGGGTCATATAAAATATGTACAACAGCCAAGAGGGAATAATAAGAGTGGACGACCAAGAACGAAGTGCTAGTATTAAAAAGGGTGTAAGATAAGAATGTAGCCTTTCGCCCCTACTGTTCAATCTGTACATAGAGGAAGCAATGATGGAAATAAAAGAGTGGAATTAAAATTCATGCTGAAAGGATATCAATGATACGATTCGCTGATGACTTTTCTATCTTGAGTGAAAGTGAAGGAGAATTACATGATCTGCTGAACGGAATGACAGTGTAATGAGTACAGAGTTTGGATTGAGACTAAATCGAAGAAAGACGAAGGTAATGAGAAGTAGCAGAAATGAGAACAGGGAGAAACTTAACATCAGGAATAATGGTCATGAAGTAGACGAAGTTAAGGAATTCTATTTTTTTTTTTTTTTTTTTTTGTCATCAGTCTGCTGACTGGTTTGATGCAGCCCGCCACGAATTCCTTTCCTGTGCTAACCTCTTTATCTCAGAGTAGCACTTGCAACCTACGTCCTCAATTATTTCCTTGACGTATTCCAATCTCAGTCTTCCTCTACAGTTTTTGCCCTCTACAGCTCCCTCTAGTACCATGGAAGTCATTCCCTCATGTCTTAGCAGATGTCCTATCATCCTGTCCCTTCTCCTTATCAGTGTTTTCCACATATTACTTTCCTCTCCGATTCTGCGTAGAACCTCCTCATTCCTTACATTATCAGTCCACCTAATTTTCAACATTCGTCTATAGCACCACATCTCAAATGCTTCGATTCTCTTCTGTTCCGGTTTTCCCATAGTCCATGTTTCACTACCATAAAATGCTGTACTCCAGACGTACATTCTCAGAAATTTCTTCCTCAAATTAAGGCCGGTATTTGATATTAGTAGACTTCTCTTGGCCAGAAGTGCCTTTTTTGCCATAGCGAGTCTACTTTTGATGTCCTCCTTGCTCCGTCCGTCACTGGTTATTTTACTGCCTAGGTAGCAGAATTCCTTAACTTCATTGACTTCGTGACCATCAATCCCGATGTTAAGTTTCACGCTGTTCTCATTTCTACTACTTCTCATTACCTTCGTCTTTCTCCGATTTACTCTCAAACCATACTGTGTACTCATTAGACTGTTCATTCCATTCAGCAGATCATTTAATTCTTCTTCACTTTCACTCAGGATAGCAATGTCATCAGCGAATCGTATCATTGATATCCTTTCATCTTGTATTTTAATTCCACTCCTGAACCTTTCTTTTATTTCCATCATTGCTCCCTCGATGTACAGATCGAAGAGTAGGGGCGAAAGGCTACAGCCTTGTCTTACACCCTTCTTAATACGAGCACTTCGTTCTTGATCGTCCACTCTTATTATTCCCTCTTGGTTGTTGTACATATTGTATATGACCCGTCTCTCCCTATAGCTTACCTCTACTTTTTTCAGAATCTCGAACAGCTTGCACCATTTTATATTGTCGAACGCTTTTTCCAGGTCGACAAATCCTATGAAAGTGTCTTGATTTTTCTTTAGCCTTACTTCCATTATTAGCCGTAACGTGAGAATTGCCTCTTTCGTCCCTTTACTTTTCCTAAAGCCAAACTGATCGTCACCTAGCGCATTCTCAATTTTCTTTTCCATTCTTCTGTATATTATTCTTGTAAGCAGCTTCGATGCATGAGCTGTTAAGCTGAATGTGCGATAATTCTCGCACTTGTCAGCTCTTGCCGTCTTCGGAATTGTGTGGATGATGCTTTTCCGAAAGTCAGATGGTATGTCGCCATACTCATATATTCTACACACCAACATGAAAAGTCGTTTTGTTGCCACTTCCCCCAATGATTTTAGAAATTCTGATGGAATGTTATCTATCCCTTCTGCCTTATTTGACCGTAAGTCCTCCAAAGCTCTTTTAAATTGCGATTCTAATACTGGATCCCCTATCTCTTCTAAATCGAATCCTGTTTCTTCTTCTATCACATCAGACAAATCTTCACCCTCAAAGAGGCTTTCAATGTATTCTTTCCACCTATCTGCTCTCTCCTCTGCATTTAACAGTGGAATTCCCGTTGCACTCTTAATGTTACCACCGTTGCTTTTAATGTCACCAAAGGTTGTTTTGACTTTCCTGTATGCTGAGTCTGTCCTTCCGACAATCATATCTTTTTCGATGTCTTCACATTTTTCCTGCAGCCATTTCGTCTTAGCTTCCCTGCACTTCCTATTTATTTCATTCCTCAGCGACCTGTATTTCTGTATTCCTGGCGGTAAAATAACCAATGACGGACGGAGCAAGGAGGACATCAAAAGCAGACTATCAATGATAAGAAGGGCATTCCTGGCCAAGAGAAGTCTAATATTATCAAATATTTGCCTTAATTTGAGGAACAATTTTCTGAGAATGTACGTCTGGAGTACAGCATTGTATGGTAGTGAAACATGGACTGTGGGAAAACCGGAACAGAAGAGAATTGAAGAATTTGAGATGTGTTGCTATAGACGAATGTTGAAAATTAGATGGGCAGATAAGTTAAGGAATGAGGAGGTTCTGCGCAGAATCGAAGAGGAAAGGAACATATGGAAAACACTGATTAGGAGAAGGCGCAGTATGATAGGACACCTGTTAAGACAGGAGGGAATGACTTCCATGGTACTAGAGGAAGCTGTAGAGGGCAAAAACTGTAGAGGAAGGCAGCAAATAATTGAGGACGTAAGTAGCTAGTGCTACTCTGAGATGAAGCGGTTAGCACAAGAGATGAATTGTTGACGGGCCGCATAAAACTAGTCAGAAGACTGATGACCAATAAAAGAAAAGATATCCTGTATGATGAAGTCGGAAAGCAAGTACTGGATGTGGGTGGTGTCCATCATTTAAGCACTGAGGGAGATGGGGCGAAAGTTAGGACACCGCAGGAGGGGAGGGCGGTTTTCAGGTTCCTGGCAGTCCACCCAGACTTATTTTTCTGGTAGCTCTAAATGGTTCGGAGCTAATGTTAGCATGGTTTCTTTGTGAGTGACGCGGCTGACACCTTCCACAACTTTATCCAATCCGATTTCCTGCTCTGTGGCTAGTGAGCAAGTGGTAGAGGGCACTGCTTTCCGCAGTCTCACTAATACCACTTAGTGGGTAACACGCGTAGAACACTATCGCTGAAGGTGACAGTGGCAGCAGTGCGTTTTTGAAGCAAGGCAGTGATGATGTTTGTCCGACAGGGAGTGCCCCAGTTGTGGCTTTACGGGAGCAAAAGTCATGAAAGTGGGTATAGGAGGATACAAATCTTTTAGTCATGTGATTCTTGTCGAAGTCTCACAACAAAATATGAGAGCATGTTGAATAGAAATCTGTGTGTCCCAGTTCTATGGAGACGGTAATTCACAGGTTACATAACGGTACCGACAAGGAATATGAACACTCAGAGAAATCACAAACCGCCAAAGCTGCACAGTTGTTTGTTTTTATTTAAGAGGCAACCAGTTTCGGACTTTTGTCCAATATCAGGGCATCTTGTAGAGCAGAGTGTACCCTGCCACAAATATCATATACAATACATAAAGTCAACTAAAGTACAACGTATTTGTCTCAGAACTGTATGTTCCAATAGTTGATTACACCACTCTTTTACACCACCTCACCCCTTCCACACTCTTACACCTGTAACGCTCCACATTCCGGTCTTCCACCCGTTTCCCCCGCCCCCCCCCTTCAAAACCACCCTTCCTCCTACCCCTCTCACTTTGGACATTTCTGCTAGATTCATATTCCGTCATTTTGGTTTCACCGTAAGTAAATCACTGACGCTGGTTAACGAGGGAGGGTACAGCATTCGGTACATATTCATCTATGCCGTTACGCATGAAAATTTGCCAGTAGATTGTTTCATAAACTTATTTTACGTAGTTTAATAAGAAATAAAAAGAAAGAAATAATAAAGTAATTATTATATGAGAACTGTCATTATATGTTGCTGTATGCGGTCTAACGTAGGACACCGACAAGTCTCATTTTGTCTGATACTGAGAAACCACTGTTTACAACATTTAGATTATCCTTTCGATGTATCTGTTTTGTACGTACAGTAAGGTTTCTTCGTGTAGCATTTACATATTCTCTTTCCCCCCCCCCCCCCCCCTCCCACTTATTCCCCGGCCATTCTTCTATTCTTTCCATAGTTTCGTTCCCTCCCCCCCCCCCGTTACGCCCCCCCCCCTCCCTCGCCACTACCCTTTCACCTGCCCTTATTCCATTTCAGTCTCACCTTCCGCAGGATGATTCTATAATTTTTGTGTCTGATAGTTTCGGGATGCCTTTAGAAGAGGATAACTGGCTTGATCCCTTTTATCGCTTACGTCACATATCGGTTTTTGTTACCTGCGAGAGGATTCTGTTCACTGCCGGCCGAAGTGGTCGTGCGGTTAAAGGCGCTGCAGTCTGGAACCGCGAGACCGCTACGGTCGCAGGTTCGAATCCTGCCTCGGGCATGGATGTTTGTGATGTCCTTAGGTTAGTTAGGTTTAACTAGTTCTAAGTTCTAGGGGACTAATGACCTCAGCAGTTGAGTCCCATAGTGCTCAGAGCCATTTGAACCATTTGATTCTGTTCACTGTGGTGTCGAAGGCATTATTTGTGTACTTTTCTGCGTCATCTGACCTGTTCTGTTTTTCGTAATGGTTGTAAGGTTATTGGTAGGATACTACTAGCGGGATGGTTCTGGTCAGTATGAATAGAATTTATAAACGTTTCATTGCTATAATGCAATAGATGATGCAGTAAATGTGTTCTATTATGCGTTTATTAATCCAGGTTCATATGTCAGTGTATGCATTGCAATATGTTTTATTTTAAATAAAAACGTATACTAGAGCTTTGTTGTGCCGTTGCTTAACTGGTCTCGGACATTTCAGCTTTTTTGTTTAAGTAATCTGGGTTGTATATCATCTATGTTACATTCACTTATGTCTTCACTGTGTCTTAACATGAAGCTAAACCAGATATTATTTATCGTCCTATGTATCCATTATTTTTTAATTTTGTAAAACAAAACAAACGACATCCGTCTCTTCATGGTCCACCCCCTTCAGTGCCCTCTATCTCAGTTTACCTAACGATGTTCATTGGTCACGTAAAATTGTTCCGCTGCACGCAACACTGGATTGTCGTACGCAAATAGTATCTTGCAGTTAGTCACTGATGTAAGCAATATGATAGGATTATGTGGTATGTAATCATCCTGTCAAATGTCCATGTAGGTTGGCTGCCCTTATGTATTGTATATGTTATTTGTAAAAGGATATACTCTGTTCTACATGGTAACTTGCTAATGGACAAAGTCCTAAATGATCACCCTTTAAATAAAAACAAACTTCTGTGCAACTTTGATGGTTCTGTAACTTCACTGAATCATAATAAGTTGCTACCTACTGCCATCTAGCATGCTGGAAATGAGTAAAAATGTAGAAAGTCTCAATTAAGTGAGAACTGAAAACGAATAATTATAAAGGCGCCGATACTTACGCCTCACTTTCCATATTTGCATATTTGTGGTCAAACTGCATCAGATTTACATGTGTCATTAATTTGTAACTATTATTTTCAAAATGTTTATTTGTTAATTGTATCTACTTATTGTTTGTTTGTTTTAAGAATTTGGCTGGAATGAATAAATTAGCCTGATTGGGGAGGAAACGTCAAGGTCATCGATACACAAGATTGCTGATGTAATACTTTATTGGTCTCACTAGGGACAGCGATGGAATATGTATAAACAGTGGACACTATGGAACTGTAAGCTACCGCAAACGTGTCATTTAACATATTGAAGATATTTTTTGAGAAAATTTCTCGCGGAGAGTAACGGTTTTTCTTATTACTTTAAACAGAACACAAAAATTCTCGGCCGCAAGAAACCTTTGCAGTTGACATTCGTGGTGTTGGTAACCCTTGCTGCGCTCACCGTCACCGTCGCCGTCTACCAACATGGTATGAGTCCTGAAGGTGGTCACTAACTGACCGAAACCCGTAACCACAAAGATTTTCATTTTAAAGAGAGGTGTGGTGGACGGTGCCTACGGTTAATGGCTGGCATGCATGATGCAGAATCGCGAATTACATGTTTAGGACGTGTACAAGACTATTTCCCGATAGTCTGTTTAATTTTAACTTGCTAGTATCACGGATAAAATATATGGAGCGAAGGGTTATTTACAATTGTAGAAGCCCACCAACAGTCATTCCTATTTAACAACGACCAAAGAGAACTTGATCGGAAACTCGCAGCATATTAACCACTTAACGCACCTACAAGCGCTAGAACATTCTTTGAATACTTTTACATTGGGTGGTCAAAGTGCAGCTACTCAGAGGTTCAGTACGAATTGTAATCATGGTGTGGTAGCGAAAAGTGGTAGATATGCTAAAGTGTTAGTTTGGAACCTGTTTATGCTATATAAAAAAAATATTAATTCCAATTTTGGCCACAAGGTGCGAATATGGCGCTGTGAGCGCAAGAAAGACCGATAGAAATGTTGCTTATGTAATGGATTAGGAACGAGAAGTGGGCAGGTTAACCAAGTTGTTGTTGTTGTGGTCTTCAGTCCTGAGACTGGTTTGATGCAGCTCTCCATGCTACTCTATCCTGTGCAAGCTTCTTCATCTCCCAGTACCTACTGCAACCTACATCCTTCTGAATCTGCTTAGTGTATTGATCTCTTGGTCTCCCTCTACGATTTTTACCCTCCACGCTGCCCTCGAATGCTAAATTTGTGATCCCTTGATGCCTCAAAACATGTCCTACCAACCGATCCCTTCTTCTAGTCAAGTTGTGCCACAAACTTCTCTTCTCCCCAATCCTATTCAATACCTCCTCATTTAACCAAGTAAGAGAGGCATAATGCTGACTTTATTATTAACTACTGCTTACACAATTTGTTGGCCGGCCGAAGTGGCCGTGCGGTTAAAGGCGCTGCAGTCTGGAACCGCAAGACCGCTACGGTCGCAGGTTCGAATCCTGCCTCGGGCATGGATGTTTGTGATGTCCTTAGGTTAGTTAGGTTTAAGTAGTTCTAAGTTCTAGGGGACTAATGACCTCAGCAGTTGAGTCCCATAGTGCTCAGAGCCATTTGAACCACAATTTGTTCAGCTCGCAGCATTTCCAGTGGAATCTTAGCAACGTGTTTCTATTCAATAGTGACTTTCATATGAGGTAGGGATCGAAAGTGGTAAACGTGCTCTTTTAGATATCCTCAGGGCTATAAGTTATATTGTACTCCATGCATCTGGAAACCCCTGAAGATAATACTTTCGTGGAAGGTGGCATTAAGCAGATCTTTTCCTGGGCAAACGACATGAAGTGTTGCCTAACCTCGCATGAAAGCAGTGATTTCCACACATTTTCTCTCTTCCAAAACAGGAATCACATGCCGTATAAAGAGGACTCGATAACATGCAAACGTCACGGTACACCTGACAGGCCCTCTGGGTGTATTCTCGACAAAGAAGACTGAAACGAGAATAAAGGCGCTTGTGTATCCACACCACTCAGTCACATACGGCGAGTGCAATGGGTCTTGGTGCACAACACACGGTTTAACAAAACCCCAAATTCGACAGTTCTGTGTATTCACTACATCCTGTAGTGTAAAATGTGCCTCGTCACTCCATATAACATTGCCCAACCATGAATGTGGCTCCATTCCAGAAACCGAACAGCAAAATGAGGACGTTACTGCAGATCGTGAGACTTCAGTTGCTGCACCATCTGGATGTTGTAAAGGTACCAGTGTAAAATAGACCGTAAAACTTTCCGTACTGTTGACCAGAGGACAAACAATTCTCGTGATACTGGATGAGCAGCAACACTCTCAGGTGGACGTGCTGGATGGTCAGTTACCGGAACGCCAACCTCGCCAGTTCCACCGGGATAGGACACCTTCCTCTTCCAGATGTCACACCAAGTTCATTGCTGTTTTCGAATTTCATTATTATCTTCTGTAAACCATTTAATGACGTAGGGTCTCTCCTCAGAGTCAATGCAACACTGCTCACTCACGTAATACCGTGTCAAATGAGAGCTTGGATTTCATACAGTCATGCGGTGAGTGTATACAGGCAGATTTGCACCAGATGGCCAAAACTGGAACTTTTTTTCTGCGTAAAGTGGTTGCACCTTAACGCATTTGCATACCTACCAAGTTTCGCTGCCATACCATGACTACAGGCCACAATGGACCTCTGTGAGTAGCTACACTTTAATTATAGCCACCTGGTATACAATATTTACACGCATCGCTCAAACAAAACATTTAAGACTAAAAAATTTACAAGTAATTTTAATAGTGACCGAATTTGAGAGTCTCTACCCAGAGCGTGTGTCCTACCTGCTCAAAAGCTTCAGTGCTATTACGCTCTGGCTCGGTTTGGAACACTTGATACCGCAGAAGGCTCACTTCTCGCCGAGCCATTAAAGAGTTCGCCGTGGCGGCCACTGCAGCTTCTCTGCGTGTACACAAAGGCGTCATCCGATTACTTGGAGGCGCACAGTGGCCCGCTGCCGACAGTTCCTGCCCGTTGTTCCCCTGCACCGCGGTGGGAAGAATGACGCCGGATAGTGACGAGGACTGATGTCGGAGGGCGGTGTTCGTGGACACAAGTGCAGAGTGCTACAAGACCCATCAACTGCAAGGTCGGTCACAAGACATCGGCCTTAAGACTGTAGCAACAGATCAACCATGAGACTGATTGCTCGAAAAAGTAACAATAAGAGTTAATCGTCTTGGTGCAGTTCAACACCTGTTGCCACTTTCCCACGTTTGTTTATTAAATTTCGATGTCTAAACAACGACTTCTACAAAACATAACGCCTTACCTCTTTTCCTGTTTACCGTGCGAGGTGACACGGTGGTCAGCCCACTGGACACGCATTCGGAAGGACGAAGGTCCAAATATGTGTTCGACCACCCAACTTTAGGTTTTTCACGATTTCCCAAAATCGCTCCATATAAATGTCGGGATGGTTCGTTTGAAAAGGGCGCCACCAATTTATTCCCCTTCTTTGATACAATCCGAGCTAGTGCTCTTTCTCTAATGACGTCGTTATCGACGCTGATTTAAACGCTAACCTTCCTTCCTTTTTCCTGTTTCTTTATTCAAATACCTATGAGTGTCTTTCGTAGATCTCGTTTTATTTGCCGGCCGGAGTGGCCGAGCGGTTCTAGGCGCTAGAGTCTGGAACCGCCCGACCACTACTGTCGCAGGTTCGAATCCTGCATCGGGCATGGATGTGTGTGATGTCCTTAGGTTAGTTAGGTTTAAGTAGTTCTAAGTTCTAGGGGACTGATGACATCAGAAGTCCCATAGTGCTCAGAGCCATTTAAACCTTTTTTCGTTTTATTTCTGTAAAGTTCTAATACAAAAATATTGGTTACCTTCCTATTTTAAATCTGCAAGCTATTTTCTTCCTTATCTAACCTTATACCAAGTCTCCACACGTTCGTTTTCTTAAGCTGGATTTGGCGTGTCAGTGGCAGAAACCCTTCCGCCCAGTACAGAATTTGCGTACCCCACCTACCTGCGTCTGGTGTTATCCCATATGATAGTGTGTGGACATTTTAGAAATGTTTGCGAATCGAGGAACTAATTTCGAAAGTGGGTAACTGCCCTGTATATACTTAGTCGGATGTGCGAAGCTGCCCAAAAATCACGTACGAAGCATAAAAAATATGACATGTCGACTAAGATTTTTTGTGGTTGTCACCTCAAACTACAGAGATAAACATTCTGTTGTGCAGGCTACATAAACATCATTCCCGCCCTTTTTATTCCTCATGAAAACCACACGTTGCATGTTGTACCACCATACAGCGAGACCTTCAGAGGTGGTGGTCCAGATTGCTGTACACACCGGTACCTCTAATACCCAGTATCACGCCCTCTTGCATTGATGCATGCCTGTATTCGTCGTGGCATACTATCCACAATTTCATCAAGGCACTGTTGGTACAGATTGTCCCACTCCTCAACGACGATTCGGTGTAGATCCGTCAGAGAGGTTGGTGGGTCACGTCGTCCATAAACAGCCTTTTCAATCTATCCCAGGTATGTTCGATAGGGTTCATGTCTGAAGAACATGCTGGTCACTCTAGTCGAGCGATGTCGTTATCCTGAAGGCAGCCATTCACAGTCCGCAATATGCTGCCGATATGGTTGCACTATCGGTCGGAGGATGGCATTCACGTATCGTACAGGCGTTACGGCGCCTTCCATTACCACCAGCGGCGTACGTCGGCCCCACATAATGCCATCCCAAAACAGCAGGGAACCTCCACCTTGCTGCACTCCCTGGACAGTGTGTCTAAGGTGTCCAGTCTGACCGGGTTGCCTATATTGTCTGGTCGAAGGCATATACGACACTCATCGGTGAAGAGAACGTGATGCCAATCCTGAGCGGTTCATTCAGTTTGTTGTTGGCCCCATCCGTACCGCCCTACATGGTGTCGTGGTTTCAAAGATGGACCTCGCCATGGACGTCGGGAGTGAATTTGTACATGATGAGCCTATTGGGCACAGTTTGAGTCGTAACACGACGTCGTGTGGCTGCACGAAAAGCATTATTCTATATGGTGGCATTGCTGTCAGGGTTCCTCCGAACCATAATCGGTAGGTAGTGGTCATCTACGGTGTTAGTAGTCCTTGGTCGGAATGAGCGAGGCATGTCATCGACAGTTCTTGTCTCTCTGTATCTCCTCCGTGTCCAAACAACATCGCTTTGGTTCACTCCGAGACTCCTGGACACTTCCCTTGTTGAGAGCCCTTCCTGGCACAAAGTAACAATGCTGACGAATCGAATCGTGGTATCGACCGTTTAGGCACGGTTGAACTACAGATAACACGAGCTGTGTACCTCCTTCCTGGTGGAATGACCGGAACTGACCGGCTGTCGGACCGCTTCCGTCTAATAGCCTCTGCTCATGCATGGTTGTTTACATCTTTGGGTGGGTTTAGTGACATCTTTGAGGAGTCAAAGAGGCTGTGATACAATATCCACAGTCAACGTGTATCTTCAGGTGTCCTGGGAACCGGGGTAATGCAAAACTTTTTTGATGTGTGTAGTTATTTCCTGATATAAAATGTAAACCACCCAGAAGACATGCCAGTGGTACTTCATACACATACAGAACATCGGAAGGAGCGTAAATGATTGGAGCTGCAATTCTCACAGACGATCGTCACCAGCCCTTGCCAGAATTTTAACGTGCACATTGTGGGTCTCCATTTGGCCAGCTGGACAGATCGTGCAATATCCATATGTGTGTCCTCCTCGAGGACTGGTGCCTTATCTTGGTGAGGAGATTTGCGCACTCTGGTGTGACCCAGAGAGCTATGATGGACACAACACAAACTCCTGGCAGAACCACGCTAGTCAGGCAGGTCTTTTGGCCAGGAGTCACACGAAGAGTAATCCACAACGTGGTAGGGCAGGGGAGCTGGAGGGGGGGGGGGGGGAGGTTCTTTGGCGTAGGGAATCTGACCTTCCTAGAGACGACGACACTGATTAAAAACGGGAAGGACATTGTACAAAACCTGGAGTGATGGATCCCTAGCCGTAGTGAAGGCAACCATCTAAGGGGGGACAACCCATTAAGAAAAACAGGTGTGCTGGGACCCCTACAGGTGGCAGCCCCACCACATAGCTGCTCTGGCTACAGGTGGGTATCTTGTAATGGAGGAATCACAACATTACTCACAAACGTAAAGTAAAAAAAAAAAAACGGACAGATCTTTTGTTGACAACCAAAGAGAGGAAAAAGGTTAAGAATAAATGGAATGGGTAAATGCTGAAAATAATCACATTGAATGCAAGAGAAATGAGCAATAAAGAAGAACAACAAGGGGATTAAACACTGCAAAAACTGACATAGCAGTAATATCAGAAACTACAAGGCTCTAAAGAAGTTAATGGTTTGATTAAAATACACAATGGAGTACGTAGAACTGAACTGGCAACAGCTTCTGTTGCAGCTATGATCAAAACTATCGATAGAAAATGGTTGCAATCATATACGTTCATAAATAAAAGATTGATATATTCAAGGTTATATATACTGGGGAAGCTGGTGAATATAATTAGTATATATGCGTCGAAGAGGGGAAAGAGAGAAGAAACGCAAGCAACCTACAAATACATGGAGACAACGATTAAAGTAATACCTAAAGTAAACCTATTTAATACTAGCTGCACTTTTCAATGCAAGGATAAGCGAATCTGTCATTAAAGGAACAATAGTGACGCATGGAGAACACACTAGAAACTATAATGGAGACCAGTTAAGCGATTTTTCTGTCTTTAATCACTTAAGGATAACAATTTTCCCCAATAAAGATATTCATAAATTTACATGCAGTGGGAACGATACTACATCTATATTAGATTATGATATTGCAAATGAGAAAGCCATCCAATTAATAGAAGACACCAGAGTCTACAGAGCATATGTTGTTAGTACTGACCATTTTTATCAATATCAGAACTAATTGTAAAACAGCATAATCAAGAAACAAACACGAGAAGAAATCCATAAAATAAGTTTACTACAAGATCCAAGAATTGAATGGTCATACAGAAAACGTTTAGATTTAATACTGAAACATGTTCAAGTAAAACAATATTAATGAAGAGTGGAAAGAAATAGTAAGTCGTAGCTGCTGGTGAAGCCTTAGGGAAAAGGTGTAATATAAAAACGAAAACGAGACTTCCTGTCTGGAACGAAGAACTAGCAGACATTATAAAATCTAGGAAACAGTCCTACCTGAAACATCTACAATCAAACGAACAGGAACACTACATCGTCCATAGGTGACGAGCAGCACCAGTTGAAAGAGAGACAATAAAAATAAAGCAACAAAGCTGGAAAAATTTACTACGTGAAATGGAGCATGATATACGTGGTAAGCAAAGTAAAGCCTATAGCAAGCTGAAACAACTTAATGAAGTTGGAGAGATATGGTTCAAATTAACCCCATTACAGAAAATAAGTGGTTGGGTTATTACCAAAATCTGTGGACTGGTATGAGGAAAATGTGAAGACTGCAACTAGTGACAAGCATGTTGATTTTACATCAATGGAAGAACTATAGATTTGTGTTAAAAACACCTAAAAGTAGGAAATTTCCAGGGGAAGACAACCTCAATTCGGAATTATTTAAATATGCTTCGCAGTCGTTACTGATAAAACTATTAAGTTTTGTAGATATTTGTTGGAAATGTAGCAAAATACTAGAGGACTGGCAAACAGCAATTGCTATCCCATTACTTAAACGAAGGGGTTCACGGAAAATGTGACAGTTATCGAGGTATGAGTCTTCTGGACTCTGGATACAAGATATATACAAAACCAATAACAACTAGACGAAAGGTACTTCAGGAAACGTTTCTTACTGAAGACGAGAATAGTTGCTTAGACAGTCTTTTTTCAGTCTGGCAGATTATAGAAGAACACAGAGAATACAGTCATCCAACATAGATAGCTCTCACTGACGATGAGAAAGCTTTTGATAAGGTTAACTGAGTTAGATTATGGGAAAGTTTAGAAAATAATGGCACACCCCAGCACGAGTGTAATTAAAAGTATGTATTTACACAACAAAACCAAAGTACAAAAAGCAAGTCCATTTGAGAGAAACATCTGTCAAGGAGTGAGACAGGGGTGTCCTTTATCACCCACATTAATTAATATTTACATAGCCAGCGTCATAAAGACATGGCAGAATAAACTAGTGCACCATTAGAAGTTAATCATAAATATTAAATACACTCCTGTTTCCAGATAATCAAATAATCTTGGGGGACTCAGAAGATAAAGTACAGAGAGAAATTTGGTCTTTGCACGAAGTACCAAATTGTTATAATATGACAATACCTAGAGGTAAAAGTAAAAGAATGGTATTTCATCACGAGGAGTATCTAAGAGGAAAAAAACGAAGATAAACCGCTAGAACAAATAGATACTTTTAAATGTCTGGGATGTGAGATCTCTTATGATGTGAGGGCAATACCATTTCTAAATATTAGTCAGTGACTTGGACTCTGCCAGTTGAAGGAAGAGGACTAAGGCAGCAGGCATAAGACTCCTAAGAGCTCTAGCTGGTTACAAATACGTAGATTGAATAAAAAATAGTGAAATAAGGAATAAAGAGGGTTTCAAAAGTATACTTCAGAAAATAGAGGAGTGCAGAAAGAAATAGAGTTGAAACATTCAAGGGATATCAGAAGAAGCGGCAAAAGTTGGAGTCCTACTCTGAAGTACGTCCAGACCACTTGAAATATGAAGTCCCTTCAGAAGTTAC
The DNA here is from genome assembly GCF_023898315.1 of Schistocerca nitens. NCBI lineage: Eukaryota > Metazoa > Arthropoda > Insecta > Orthoptera > Acrididae > Schistocerca > Schistocerca nitens. Next base: position 146,766,243 of record NC_064620.1, on the reverse strand, counting down.
ATTATTGTAGCGGCCATTCACTGCCGTTTACTGCCCATATGCAACTAATATAATATAAATGTACATCTTAAGGGATAAGGAATATTGGGCGTCCTAAGAAGATATGGGAAGATCAGTTGCAGTCTACTTGGACCTGGAACCATCAAGGATGCGTAAACCGAAACTGGATATGATGATGACGGACGTGACAGTGACCCCATGTTGGACTGCATGGAACGTGAGGGCTGGCATACGTGTCTTCAAGATTTTCGTCGACCAACTCTGACCACCACAAGCGTGGATCACTGTGTTCTACACCAAACGCATCATAGCCCTTTCACACCTGCAGTTGCCACATGAGAACAAGTAACGGACTCCGTGAAACACGTTTTCACCCTGCACCACTGGCCGGAAACTAGAAGCAGCCAGAGTGCGAGCTTACAGTCACAGGTGTAGGATGCCGTTAACACCTGAACTAAAATGACTGCGTCTAGGGTGCCACGACCGGAAAGCATGGACTGCCAATGAAAGTTGTCGTATTGTGTTCAGCAAAGATTCGTGGGTCCGTAATACCCAGGACGATCATCGTCGACAAGTGTATCGGCGACATAGGGAGAGGTCCCATTCTTCCAATGTTTTAGAGAGGCACAGCTGTATTACTGCTAGCGTCGTGGTATGGAGGAGCCATTACATTTGACAAGAAGTCTCAGTTGAAAGTTACCGGGCCCTCAGGTGTTACTTGTGATGCGACAGTATCGTGGTACCCCTTTCCAAAAGAACAATGCTTGTTGTAACGTTACACATATGTAAGTGAGTTGATCAGCCATCTAGAACTGCTATGAGGCAAGATGAATTTGAAGTACAGCTGAACGCTAACAGGCCCGGGGCTCAGTGCCGGGTGCAGTGGACACTCCAGAGCAGCTGAGGATGAGAGAACGGTCAGCATCACTGGAAATGGGTAAATCCCAGTCCTGGACATCTGGAGGGTTGCCACTTGCATTGCCGTTGTGCAGGAGACAATGCTCCGAGAAAATAGCGTCAGGCAGTCTTAAAGATGGCTAATTTCAGATATTTGAGATTTGACGATAACTCACATCAAATATTATGCAGATCTGAGAACATCTGTAATATCAGAAAAATGAAGCACATCCAATGACAGAACAATATCTCAATATCTCTTCCATCCATGGAAGCTTTAATTTATTGATTTGTGACGCCTTTTATATCTTTTTCATTATGCAAATGTTTGTCAGAAGACCATATTCTCCACATTTACACTGAAAATGAATGCAGCATGAGTACCTCATATTTTGTTATACTTGTATGTTTATTTAATGAAGAGTTTATTCTTTTGCCGGAAACTTTATTTAAATGGTTATTTCAAGTGCTATTAAAAAACTGTGCTAATTTAAAAGTGGCCAATCGTGTGTGTTCGTGGACACCACAATTGGAAAGAGAACCAAAAGACACTTTTGTGAACAAGGCATAAATAACTGTTTAAACAATACTTAGGAACACTTTGTTGTCATCTACAATGAGCACATTTGTGCAAGAATTCTGGCTTATTTATTTATGAATCGACTATTACTTAAATTTATTGTAAATGATCTGAGTGTAACCGAATGTTGATGGCATTTCTTTATTGAAATAATGCTGTAATATATTAGCTAAGTCCGGGAAGTGGTAAAGTTGAATCAGATTATGTCTGTAGAGCTTAAGGACTGTGTATTTTTGGTGCGAACGGACTTCAGCCATGGGAGTCAAGTGGAGACTGGGACGTTGGTGTAAAGAGCTCAAGGGGACGATTTGGGACTTTATTGAAGGACGCATATCTGTCTGCGGGAGCGTGTGTGATTAAGTCATGTAGGTGATCTGTTGCGGACAGTGAACGGCCGCTACAATACTTTAACTTCTGAAGGGACTTTATATTTCGAAAGGTCTGGCTGTGCTCCAGAGTAGGACTCTAACTTTATTTATTTATTTATTCACACGTCAAGTTGCATAGGGCCAAATTGAGGAGCAAATCTGCAAGTTAATGGAACGTGCCTGTACTTGAAATTACAACAGAAAAGTAATAACAGATAAAAATCAAATGTTTATGAATCTGAAAAAAGCCAATCCATAACTTTAAGTGAATGTATTCAACAACAAGAAGCAGCTTAATGTTTCAAGGAACTCCTCGACAAAACAGGAGTGACGCATGAGGAAACTTCAGTTTCGATTTGAAAACGCGTGAATTACTGCTAAGATTTTTGAATTCGAGTGACAGCTTATTGGAAATGGATACAGCAGTATAGAGTACTGCACACCTTTCTGCACAAGAATTAAGAAACTCCGATCCAAATGCAGGTTTGGTTTCTGCGTAGTATTAACTTGGTGAAAACTGCTTATTCTTGGGAATAAGCTAATACTGTTATCAAGAAATGACAGTAAGGAATATATATATATTGAGAGGCCAATGTCAAAATTCCCAGAGTCGTGAACACAGGCCGACAAGAAGTTCGTGAACTTACGCCAATTATTGTCAGAAACGCCCGTCTCTGAGCCAAAAATATCATTTTAGAATGGGAAGAGTTACCCCAAAATATAATAACCATACGACAAAAGCGAATGAAAATAAGCAAAGTAGATTAATTTTCGAGTCGAACGATCACTCACTTCAGATACTATTCGAATAGTAAAAATGACAGAATTAAGTCTTTGAACAAGATCCTGAACGTCGGCTTTCCGCGACAGTTTACTACCTATCTCAACACCTAGAAATTTGAACTGTTCAGTTTCAGTAATGATATGCCCGTTCTGTGAAATTAAAACGTCAGGTTTTGTTGAATTATGTGTTGGAAAGTGTAAAAACTGTGTCTTATTGTGATTTAGCATTAGTTTATTTTCTACAAGCCATGAACTGCACTATTTCAAACCGAGCCAATGTTACACACAACATCCTTTACTACCAAGCTAGTGTCATCGTCAAACAGAAATATTTTACAGTTACTCGTAGTACTAGGGGGCATACCATTTATATAAATAAGTAACAGGAGTCGCCCCAACAATGATTCCTGGGGCACCCCCACTTTACTGTACCCCACTCAGACCCCACATCACAGACATTCTCAACATTGTGAATAATGAACATTTGCTGTCTGTTGCTAAAGTAAGAGGTGAACAAATCGTGTGACATAAAATAATCAATTATCCTCTCATACACAGCCTTTTCAATAAGCTTAGCAAACACTGATGGCATAGAAATTGGTCTAAAATTATCTACATTATCCCTTTCTCTCTTTTTATAAAGTGGCTTTACTACTGAGCTTGATTTACAGAACCGAGGACAGGCAGATTACGAGTTACTATTCCTTGTATCACTTGTGTCAGATTGTGAATAATCATATTGAACTCTGAACTACTTTCAGCTGGTGAATCTTTCCTGTGCTGTGATTACAAAGTGAACTTAGCTTCACAACGGACTTAGTTTCAATATGGACCTAGTTTCTGGAACTCTTTGTTGACTGTTTAGTTTGGGTATTTTGCTACCATTCCCGTAACGCTCTCAATGTAACTTTACTGGGTTTGATAAGGGTATTTTCTGTCTTGTAATTGAATATCGTAGGACCATTTCTCATTTATTTCAGATATCCTTTCTTAGATAAATATTATCCATTGTAATTCTCTGTCTTCTTCATCAATTAGAGACGTTAGAAGACAACCCTTTTTATTAAATTATTTTTTTATATTTTATTTTATTTTTCAGTGCATTTTATTAATTCGCAATTCTAGCCAATGCATTGACTGCAGAATCACAGCTACAGGTTATTATTTGCAGCGAATTAGGTGCGGGGCGTGAAAGTAGACGTGTGCCGCTCGACCCCTACATCGAGCGTGCATATCCCAAGTACCTAAAGCACAAGAACTAAACTAAACTCCGTCCGAACAGGCCTTGAAAGACCCAACGGTAACGACCGGCAGCCGTGTCGTTCACTCAGTCCAGGGGCGTCACTGGACGTGGATACAGAGGGGCATATGGTAAGCACACCGCTCTCCCAGCCGTACTAAGTTTTCGTGATCGGAGCCGCTACTTCTCAGTCAAGTAGCTCTGAAATTTGCCTCACAAGGGCTGAGTGAACCCCGGTTGCCAACAGCTCGGCAGACCGGATGGTCACCCGTCCAAGTGCTAGCTGAGCCTGACAGAGCTTAACTTTGGTGATCTGACGAGAACCCGTGTTACCACTGTGGAAAGGCCGCTGGCTAAAGTACGAGAAACTGCAGATAAAGACACAACTGGTTTGCTAGTATGGGCTGCTGTTTGGAAGAGCAACTACACTTGCTGTAACCGTTAGGTACCGTCGCACTGACCGCACATGGCACTCGTCTGTATGAACTGTCTACGTGATGTTGACTTACTCTTGTAGCCGGGAAGATCCCCAGGTCTGTCGTCGATAGAACAGGTGTGGGGCCATCTTGGAGAACCGCTTCCCAGTGCCAGTATCCGTAGCAAGGGCCAAGTTTGTAAACTTGTGAGACAGTGTGCCTCAGGGAGGATACAGTGACTTTATGATACCCTTCCCAAACGAATCTCTGCACGCCTACAGGTCAGAGGGGATGCAATGACAAGTGGATTCATAATTCCAAGTACGTTACAAATTTCACTCGATGTTCTAATCACTGAAATGAAATCCTATGATGTTCCAATCCACGAAGTTTCATTCCTTTTCCTCTCTCTCTTTCCCTTCTTGTTGGTTCACGTTTTTGTCAGGCAGTGTACAGGGGATAGGCAAAATAATGTGAACACCTGTACGTACTTGAGAATGGTTTCTTAATAAGGGGTTGGATCTCCATTTGCGGTAATATAGCTGCGATTCTTCTTGGAACACTGGCATATAATGATTGTGTAGTTTCCAGGGAATGTTATGCCACTCCTTCGATCAGAACCTCTTCTAATTCCTGTAGTGACGAGGGAGGTGGAAATCTGTTCCGGAGTCTGCGCTCCAATACCGCCCACAAGGGTTCGATAACGTTCAAGTCCAGGTACTTGTGCTGGCGGGAAGACGCTGGAGTTCAGTTGTATGCTCCTCATACGACGATTGTACTGTTCTGGCTGTGTGGTTGGGTGCATGCATTATCGTCCTGAAATATGGCATCATTGTTGGGGAAAAACATTTGTCTAGTGGCGTGCACCTGATTATCTAAAATTGTCACATAACCGTTGGCTATATTGGTGGTTTTTAGAGTAATGATGGGGGGCCAACAGAATACCATGATATGGCTGCCCACACCTTCGCACTTTCATCTCCATGCTTAACCGTTGGAATCAATTAATTAGGACTGTAGGCTTCTTTTGGCGTTCTCCAGACATAAACTCGGCCCGTTATTGGAGATAACGAAAACGTTGTCTCATCGGACCGTAGGACGTGTTTCCACTGATCAGCTGTCCACGATTTATGCTCCTGACACCATGTTTTACGCTTCCTTGCGTTGGTTGCCGTTACTGATGGTTTCGGTATAGCAGCTGGTCCATGAATATTCGCTTTGTGGAGTTCTCGGCGGAAAGTGTCGATAGATACTGGGTCTCGAAGATGGCTATTGAGGTCTGCCGTCACTCTAGCCACTATAGTTTTGTGTTGGTTTGCCACAATTTGTGTTAGTGTACGACGATCTCCGTCATTTAGTTTTGATTTGCGCCACTATCACGTTTACACGATGATGTGTTTCCATGTTTTGTGCAGGCTCTCATGACTGTTGAAATAGTTGCTCTTGAAACATTCGATAGATGCTCTAGCTATTCGGGCCCCCACAATCTGCCCTCTTTGGAACGGTTAGGTCTTTCATTGCACGGAGTGTGCACTAATCGTAAAGAGCCTGCAATGATGCCTAGTCTGTACTGAACATGTACAGACCAGCGTAACACGTGCCTTATCAGCGTTGTTGTGTCAAACACAACTATCCCATTACTACCACTATTCACATTATTTTGCCTATCCGCTGTACATCAAATAACTAATGAGGAGGTATTGAATAGAATTGGAGAGAAGAGGTGTTTGTGGCGCAACTTGACCAGAAGAAGGGATCGGTTGGTAGGACATGTTCTGAGGCAACAAGGGATCACCAATTTAGTACTGGAGGGCAACGTGGAGGGTAAAAATCGTAGAGGGAGACCAAGCGATGTAAGCAGATTCAGAAGGATGTAGGCTGCAGTAGGTACTGGGAGATGAAGCTAGCACAGGATAGAGTAGCATGGAGAGCTGCATCCTACCAGTCTCAGGACTGAAGACCACAACAACAACAACAACTGTAGCTTCGCTATTGTATCGAGTACGTGAATTGACCTCTCGCTTATTATGAGCGCCTCTTCATCTTCAGATAAGTTTAATTGTATTCTCAGATGTGTTAAATAACTTGTAGCTGTTCGCCGACTGGGTGGGTTGCCGCTGTTTTCGTTAACCGCTGGGCGGAATCTCCTGCTTTGGTGCACACTTCAGCGGTGCGGTCTAGGTGTTCAAAACAGATTTATTTCATTTCACATGAGCATTCCTTTTACACCAACGAAACCAAAAGGTCACCTTGTCGCCAGTTTTAATGTCGTTGTCGGTAGTCGCCGCCTTGGTGTAGGCAGTTTGCAGGTTTTTTAATTAAGCAATGTAAGTCTTGTCGAGGTAGGGAAAACATAGTTATAATAAGCGTTGAACGTTCTTCATTTGAACTGGTTCAGTTCAGTCACAGCTCAACTGCGTGATTTTTGTAAAGAATACGGGACTCTACAGCCGAAAGGCTTTACCTCAGGGGACGTGAAAACGCACGTGGGCGAGGAGCTGGTAACGTCACAACGCAGAATTTCACGTTCCACTACAAGTGAAATAAAGAATCTGGTATTTTAGATTTTTGGCACGTGGAGAGGAACGTGGCCAGTGAGATGTGACGTCATTTTACGTCACAAGAAGAACATAGGAGACGCCATATTGTATCGCACTAAATATCGTATTTGTTGGGTCTTATTTCTCATAGAGTACGTGGTATGAATGTTAGCTCTTTCACTGCATCAACAAATTGAAGATCTCGCGAAAATGCGTCCTTTTAGTTAAGATTTGTTATAATAAAATGACAGGAAACTACACATAGGTAGGTAAAGATTTCCTGTAGCTTATGATTTTAGTGTGATAACATGTGTGCTACAAAGGTGCAGCGTTTCAGTGCTGCTGCACCGCGATGATCTATCAAAAGCGCGTGTTTTTTGTGCAGTCTGAATATTAAATATCAAATAATAACATTTTTAGATGCAGCCCTTAGACAGTGCATGCCATATTCGGAAGTTCTGCTGTTCTGACGAAGTTGTAGCGTAATTGAAACCGTCGTAAGCTGTGAAGATTCACATCCACCTCCTTCCAGATTTTTTTATTTTCTTCAACTTCTGTTTTTAAAAAGATTCTGTGTCTTTCTTATTCATTTAATGTATCTACTACCTCAAAAGTCGACTTTATTTATTATAAACAACGTATTTGCTGCAATTCTTATTGCAAAGCCCAAGGTCTGGAATGCTTGCCCAGCGGCCAGAACTTTTATCGTGACTGTCAGAATGTGCCTGAAAGAAAATACAAGTTACACGGAAGTGGAAGTCTTTGCTATTACAAAACTTTCTGTAAAATGTGTATACCTAATTCTAGGTTTATGGACTGACTCATGTTTGTATCTTGCCGGTAAATATTTTTTCAGTGATAGTGATCGGCTTAGAAAAAATCTTCTCTTCGATTCGAGTGAAATTACAAAACGAATCTCGACCTAAAAATCTATGTGATGAAGTACGTCATTTCAGAGCGGTGGTAGTCAATGCAACATCGAGAATACGGGTATTATGCATGTGCAAACTGACATTACACAATATACCATAACTGTCTTCAATTTAAAACCGAAAATTGGCTGAAAATTGAATGAAATTAAGGAATAACTCCCGCCAGTGTGTATCTGAGATCGTTGCACACCGTTATTTAGTGTTTCAGTACCAGCATTTCGCCGTTAAAGCCATCGACGAGTCTAAAATCTTCTCCGCGATTTTCTCCGCTCTACTCCGACAATCACTGACAGAGTTCACGCAGCTATTTTCCGCATATGCAATTTCGTAAAGAAGCTCTGTGGTCTGCGAGCCAAGTGAAGTCGATAACGACCTCTCTAGAGCTCGTAGAGTGCAAATCATGTTAACCAGTTCGTCCCGTGTGTCGAATGCGCTGTCCCTCGTGAGATCGGATGTCCCGTCAGCGTCCACGTCAACGTGAGGGGCCTCCCTGTGTGAGGACAGCTTAAAGGATGTAAGGGTATCGCATTGCAGCACTGGCTTCTAATGCTGCGTGAGAACGCACCGTCTCATGAAGCAACATTTGTGAGGCAATGCTTTTTGGACAATAACATTCCTGAAATGGACTAATATGCCCAGAGTCGCGATCTGAACCTAATGGAACGCCCCTGGATTTAGCTGGAACGTCGACATCGCTCCAGACTGTAACGTCAAACATCAGTTCCTTGAAACTTCCTGGCAGATTAAAACTGTGTGCCCGACCGAGACTCGAACTCGGGACCTTTGCCTTTCGCGGGCAAGTGCTCTACCATCTGAGCTACCGAAGCACGACTCACGCCCGGTACTCACAGCTTTACTTCTGCCAGTATCTCGTCTCCTACCTTCTCTCTTTTCACATGGTGAGTAAGAATGAGCTGCCTCTCCTCCACAGATATTCAAACACTTCATTGAAAGTCTCACCTGCAGAGTTCGACCCGCCATAAGGGCGAAGGATGGACACACGGCATTCATTTTTCTTTTTTTTACTCGGGATTTGGGAAAACACTTAGTCTATGTACCTCCGTTTACAACAGCTCTGGGTGAACTGCAACGCTGCTCAGCAGCAGCAGCAGTGAAAGCAATGGCTTCAGACGTGATGGGAAAAGTTCTGGACGGGTTTGACAACCACCTGGATGTTTGTCGTGCGTCCGGTGAAGAGCAGTTCGAACATTTGCGAATGGTAAATAAAAACCGTTACTCGAAACGTAAGTATCCCAAGGTTCTGTGTGCAAGCATATAAAACATATATTCTCGCAAAATGGGATGACATTTTGTGTAGTGCTGTGCATAATTTAAAATTCATCCCAATTGAAACATCCTGGCAGATTAAAACTGTGTCAGACCGAGACTCGAACTAGGGACTTCTGCCTTTCACGGGCAAGTGCTCTACCACTGAGCTACCTAAGCAACTCTTTTGATCCGTCCCCACAGCTTTAATTCCGCCAGTACCTCGTCTCATACCTTCCAAACTTCGCAGAAGCTCTTCTGCGAACCTTGCAAAACTAGCACTCCTGAAAGAAAGGATATTGTGGAGACATGGCTTAGCCAGCGCACAGTACGCTGCAGAGTGAAAATCTCATTCTGGATTGATCCCTGTTTTCTGCCTTGATTCGCGTAAAGGATAAAGTCTTCAGAATTGGGAATACTGTCTCGAACCACGCTGTATTTTTAGGAGCCAGCTGCAACCTTCTGAGTCGCCGTGCTCGGCAAGCGAGATTTACATTAGGCCACAAAAATCCTCTACTTATGACGTTAGTGCATTTGTTTCTTAACAATACGCGGGAGCCTTTTACTGTTTCTATTGTGCACCCAGGCTGCCTTGAGGCATCTGCTCACATTAATGACGTCCACGTACGTGGCAAACCTGCCAAGTTAATAAAGAATATCAATTCACGATTTGTATTCGACAGTAACAGCTTGATATTTGTCGTTTTCCACCTGTAACTTACGTGACAACGAAAAAATCTTTCAGTAGAGCTATGTGGCTACACACAACTACTCTGTTACGAAAGAGTTCGCTTTACTTACTACGTTATTTAATTTAGGGACAGATTACCTACACTGAAGAACAAAAGAAACTGGTACACCTGCCTAATATCGTGTAGGGAACCGCGAGCAGGCAGAAGTGCCGCGACACGATGTGGTATGGAGTCGACTAATGTCTGAAGTAGTGCCGGAGGGAACTGACACCATGAATCCTGCTAGGCTGTCCGTAAATTCGAAAGAGTACGAGGAGGTGGACATCTCTTCTGAACAGTACGTTGCAAGGCATTCCAGATATGCTCAATAATGTTCATGTCTGGGGAATTTGGTGGCCAGCGGAAGTGTTTAAACTCAGAAGAGTGTTCTTGGAGCCTCTCTGTAGCAATTCTGGACCTGTGAGGTGTTGCATTGTCCTGCTCGATTTTCCGAAGTCAGTCGGAATGCACAATGGACATGAAACGATGCAGGTGATCAGACAGGATGCTTACGTACGTGTCACCTGTCAGAGTCGTACCTAGACGTATGAGCGGTCCCATATCACTCCAATCGCACACGCCCCAAACCATTACAGAGCCTCCACCAGCTTGAACGGTCCCCTGCTGACATGAAGGCTCCATTGATTCATGAGGTTGTCTCTATACCCGTACACGTCCATCCACTCGATACAATTTGAAACGAGACTCGTCCGATCAGGCAATATGTTTCCAGTCATCAACTGTCCAATGTCGGTGTTGACGGGACCAGGCGAGGCATAAGGCTTTGTGTCGTGCAGTCATCAAGGGTACTCGAGGGGGCCTTCGGCTCCTAAAGCCCATATCGATGATGATTCGTTGAATGGTTCGCACGCTAGCACTTGTTGATGGCCCAGCACTGAAATCTGCAGCAATTTGCAAGAGGGTTGCACTTCTGTCACGTTGAACAATTCTCTTCAGTCGTCGTTGGTCCCGCTCTTGCAGGATCTTTTCCCGGCCGCAGTGATGTTGGAGATTTGATGTTCTACCGGATTTCTGATATTCACTTAACGGTCGTGAAATGGTCATACGGGAAAATCACCACTTCGTCGCTACCTCGGAGATGCTGTGTGCAATCGCACGAGCGCCGACTATAATACCTCGTTGAAACTCAGTTAAGTCTTGATAACCTGTCATTGTAGCAGCAGTAAGCGATCTAGTGACTGCGCCAGACACTTGTTGCCTTATACAGGCGTTGCCGGCCGCAGTGGAGTATCCTGCCTGTGTACATATCTCTGTATTTGAATACGCATGCCTACACCAGTTTCTTTGGTGGTTCAGTGTATAGAGCTGTATTTCATATGATGTGACCCTTGTAAAATCTGTGAAATTTCAGTATGCTCAGTTTCAAAATATCTGTGGTATATGTCGATTGACGTACAGTAGCTGATAAAAGGTATCCAGACAACCTTGTTTAATGTGGAACTGACTGATACATGTCACGAGAAGCGGACCCTCCCCTGTTATCAGTAGAGAAACAGTTAACAGCAGAGTGGTTGAAATTGCTCTAAACACTGTGGTCTGAGGTCACCAGTCCCCTAGAACTTAGAACTACTTAAACCTAACTAACCTAAGGACATCACACACATCCATGCCCGAGGCAGGATTCGAACTTGCGACCGTAGCAACAGCGCGGTTCCCGACTGAAGCGCCTATAACCGCTCGGCCACAGTGGTCGGCCTAACAGCAGAATGAGTGGGTGAGGAGAGCTCAGTGACTTTCAGCATGGACTAGTTACTGGACGTCACCGGAGTAACACATCGACCAAGGCCGATTGACTCCATGCAAAGCTGTCCAGATCGACTGTTGGTGATGTGTTTGTGAAGTGTAAACACGGAGGAACAACCACAGGTGAAGCAAGGACAGGCAGACAGCTCATGTACTGACGGACGGGGAAAGTTTGCATTTGCAGAAGATGGTAAAAAAATGAAATGTAGACAGTTGAAGGAATCATTCATTAGCTCCAATAGTCCATCTAGCGCACTGACAGCTTGTACGGAGTTAAAAAGCGGTGAAGCAGCTTCCTGTAAGCCGCACATTTCTTTAGTCCATGCGATGTGGTGCTAGAAATGTTGAAGAGAGACGCCACTGGGCGCTGAAGCACTGGACACGAGTGGTTGGGAATGGTGGATCACGCTATATCATGTGGCAGTCCGATGGAGGGTCTTGGCTTTGGAGAATTCCTGGTGAAATTTGCCTGCCAACATGTGTAGTGCCAACAGTGAAGTATGGAGGAGGAGGTTGTAACACCGAAAATGCCGATAAAATACCTTCTGCACCATCCAAAAAGTTTTGCCGTTTAATATCCGTTGATAACTTGTACTGTACTTCTGATTCTGAATCTGTAAGCTGTATTACAGAAACTGTATTTAATAAGACAGAAACTGTATTTAATAAGACAGAAATTGTATTTAATAAGTAATCGATGTAATAGCGTATTTATTTCTGACTGTATATAGCTGATTGTATTTATAATGAAAATATTGTAAATTGCTGAGTAATAGCCAAGAATTTATGTAAACGTATCGACAGCAAAGACGAAATAGCAGTACCTGTGCCGCTGTTTATCTTTGCGTATGGAGAGTCTGTCGCGTTGCGAGCAGAGAGGAGGCAGAGCAGCTTGGGTTATGAAAGTGCGGAAGTGTTTGTTGGGTGTTCCCGCAGACGAGGGGCGCTTTTATGCTCGCGCCAGTGTAGACGCGCCTGATTCGTTAACCCGCGAGTATTGAGAGCAAGGCAGGAGTGGACAGGCGGAGGAAGCTGCAATTCCAACTATTGCCTGTCCCATAATCATCCGTGGCTCTGGACACGACTCGGTGTTTTCAAGCAGAGGCAGCAGCAACAGAGGCAGCTCAGCATTATCATTGGCTACATTCTTCGTCGTCCGCACGGCTACAACATCGTAAGACTGTTAATTGACAGGTATAGTACTCTAGAGGCTTTACCCATTCGAATTTCTTTCTCAAAGTATGACTAACGTAAATAATATCTTGCAATAGCTAAAACTTGAATGGCACCTGTGTTGTAATTGTCCTCGGACATTATTAGCAGGCAAGGCCCTTATCCTTTGCAAGCAGTCCCCGAGAGTCATAAGAATATGACATTAATTAACAATTTACTGCCAGTTTTGTGTGTTTCCCAATGACCAGTTTGTCTAAATTTTCTGTCTCAGTAACTGTTCATTCGTCTATTGCATAACAGAGGCTTAAATAATTTGCAGTTTTGCTTTTTAACTTAATTCACTTAAGATAACGTAAAATATCACTTGCAAAACTAATAACTAAAGATACAGCACAAATTAACAATGTACAACTTCATTTACTCTATATTTAGCTTAGCGAGTGACTTCTATTGACTTGGTATGTATTTTATTGTTGTTACTTTAAAAGTAAAATCAGTTGCTCATTTACTTAAAGTAAATTCAATTCAATCTTTCAATAACCGAAAATGAATTGCTTGCATTTTTCTAAATTTTGCATTACGTTACACTGAGGTTACTGAAGGTCATTATTTTTACATAACAAACAAGTTAAGCCAATCATTTATTTAACCAGAGACTCCATTTAAGTTTACTTTCAAGACTTAGTATTTCAGGATAAGTAACTGCAGACTCGGTGCTTTCTGATTCATTTATTTTCTTGTGAACTGTTGTGCCGTGGACCACCTTCTGGTGCCAAGCCAGTAATTATTTGCTTCAATTCCTTTGCCATTACCTTTCTTAAGATTCTGGAGATTCATTGCCCTAGTGGACTGGCGACCGTTTAATTATCTCTTCTTTTTAGCTAATCAGTCATTTTTGTAGAAAATATTACCTGGTACCCTTCTTTCCCCCTGTGCGGTTCGCGAGCGATTGCACTACATTCCACCCATTTCAAAATTATCATCAGCCTTTAGCTTAGTTTAGAATAGTTCTCACATTCTCGTTCCATTTCATATGGCTTTCCAACGTCACGGCCAGATATTTAAATAACTCGGCTGTGTCAAACAGCAACTACTAACACTGTATGCGAAAGTCACAGGTTTGTTCCTCCTACTCATCCGCATTAACTTACCTGGTATCGTATTTAGAGCCAGCTGCCTTACATCACATCAACTAGAAATTTTGTGTAAGTCGTCTTGTACCTCCCAACAATCACTCAACTTCGACACCTTACCGTACGCCACTGCATCATCAGCAAACAACTGCAGATTTTGAAACTTCCTGGCAGATTAAAACTGTGTGTCGGACCGAGAATCGAACTCGGGACCTTTGCCTTCCGCGGGCAAGTGCTCTACCAACTGAGCTACCCAAGCACGACTCACGACCCGTCCTCACAATTTTACTTCCGCCAGTACCTCGTCTCCAACCTTCCAAATTTCACACAAGTTCTCCTGCGAAACTTGCAGGACTAGCACTACTGGAAACTTTTGAGAAGTTTGGAAGGTTGGAGACGAGATACTGGCGGAAGTAAAACTCTAAGGACAGGTCGTGAGTCGTGCTAGGGTAGCTCAGTTGTTAGAGCACTTGTCCGCGAAAGGTAAAGGTCCCGAGTTCGAGTCTCGGTCGGGCACACAGTTTTAATCTCCCAGGAAGTTTTAAAATCAGGGCACACTCCGCTGCAGAATGAAAATTTCATTCTGGAAACATCTCCCAGGCTGTGGCTAAACCATGTCTCCGCAATATCCTTTCTTCCAATAGTGCTAGTCTTGCAAGTTTCGCAGGAGAACTTCTGTGAAGTTTGGAAGGTTGGAGACGAGGTACTGACGGAAGTAAAATTGTGAGGACGGGTCGTGAGTCGTGCTTGGGTAGCTCAGTTGGTAAAGCACTTGCCCCCGAAAGGCAAAGGCCCCGAGTTCGAGTCTCGGTCCAGCACACAGTTTTAATCTGCCAGAAAGTTTCAAAATCAGCGCACATTCCGCTGCGGAGTGAAAATTTCACTCTGGCAACTGCAGATTGTTGCCCACCCTTTCCGCCAAATGATTTATGTATACAGAGAACAACAGCAGTTCTATCACACTACCCTGGGGCACTCCTAACGATACGCTTGTCTGAAGAACACTCGCCGTCGAGGACATACTGGGTTCTACTAATTAAGAAGTCTTCGAACAACTCACATATCTGTGAACTATGCTCGTATCTTTGTTAACAGCCTGCAGTCGGGCACTGTGTCGAATGCTTTCTGGAAATCTAGAAATGTGGAATTTGCCTGTTGCCCTTCATCCATAGTTCGCAGTATATCATGTGACAAAATGGCAAGCGGAGTATCGTACAAGCGATGCTTTCTAAAACCATACTGATTCGTGGATGTAACCTCTTAGTCTCAAGAAAGCTTATTATATTCGAACTGAGAATATGTCAAGGATTCTGCAGCAAAACGAAGGCAGGATTATTGGTCTGTAATTTGCACTGTATTCGAATTGAGAATATGCTCAAGTGTTCTTCATCAACTTGAAGTCAGGGATATTGGTCTGTAATTTCGCAGGTCCATTCCTTTACCTTCCTTGTATACATACTGTAGGTGAGGACACTGTGACAGGTACACTCGTCTCCGGTTTCGATCGTTGTCCAGTGGCAGGCCTGTTCTTGGCAGGATGCTCCTCCTCGGCCACGGACCCCTCGCAGCTGGCTGAGCACCGTGAGTCTGATAGGCGGTGGTCGCCACCCATCGTCGTCCTCTCCACGTGTGACGCAAGGCGCGGGCACACGTGAGGGGGCGCTATGCCAGTAACCGGCTAATGTCACAGCATCGGACTTTGCATCATGCATCACGTCGCACTGCTCACATTGTCTGCGTTTGCAATGGCGCTCCAGCCTGAAACTGTGTGCTCGGTAGGTAGAATGCCGTAACTTCTATTCATATTACGAATGGCTTCATATCCCATATCCCGTTCTTAAGGATACGTAATAAGCCTGGTAAAGGCTTTTGCTATGGCTTCGATACAGTGCTGCTCGAAAGTTGAGTACGATCATGAGTTAGGTCTAGATATTTCCGTTCTGCAGAGGAGTCGCTTGAATGGCACCCAGGGTTTAGGGGTGATGAGATACAGGTTCAAGTCCCTGCCGTGGTACATACTTTCATTCCTTTCTTGTTGGATAAAGACGAGACTCTCAATAAAAATTTAATTCTATCAGAATTAATAAGTGAAAAGCGCTAGTTTGCTTTAGTTCTACAGTATTACTTTTATTGTGTCAACCGGTTTTCGGCTTGCAAGGGCATCTTCAGACATTTTCTGAGTATTGTCACCACGTCACAATGTTCATAAACATTGTAACTTCTTTGGTGACAATACTCAGTAAATGTCTGAAGATGGCCTTGCAAGCCGAAAATCGGTTGACACAATAAAAGTAATACTGTAGAACAAAAGCAAACTAGCGCTTTTCTTTTATTATAATGTTGTTCTACCAAGAACCAACGGAAAATTCAGTCAACATATATCAGAATTGTCAATGTATTACAATGTACGTATAAATATGTGTAAATTTGTCTTTAAGCCTACTTTTTTACCATACGTATTTATATTTACGCAATATCAAATAAAAACATTAAAAGAAACGTCGTTAATGGCCAATGTTCCAAACTCACCTATTTCTAAGTGCTTGTACGTGAAAGAGTTAAGTGAATGAGCATAACGTTTTGACAAAGGGATTTATACGTTGACATAAATGTTGCTCGTTTAGTAGTAGAAGAAAAAAAAGGGGGCAGCGTCTTTGATTAGTAATCAAAACGTCCTAGGTCCCAGGTTCGAACCCCATCACCACTTACATTTATAATAATAATCAGCATTGGCGGCCGAAGACTTTCGGCGTAAGAAGTCATCCACACTCTGCTAAAGACATTGCCAAAGAGGGTGGCAGGGCGGACAGAAGCTCATGGCAACTGTCTTATTCATGGGGTGGGCACCCCAGACCATCACCCTTGTATGGCGTGCGACATTCATGTTGGTATCCTACCGCTGTCCGTGACGTCTCCAGACACGTCTCAGGCCTGAAATCTCATTGACTTGAGTAGAACTGTCTTCAGAGATGAGATTCGCTTCTAATTGAGCCCTAATGATCAGGGAAGATGTGTCTGGAGACTCCTAAGGCAGCGGCGGGGGTCCCAACCTGACGGTAGCCCGCTATGTGGCCCGACAACCGGGAGCAATTGTCTGGGGTGTCATTTCTTTTCATAGCAGGACCCCTCTGGTTGTTATCGGACAACGTGGCCCGACGGCGATGGAATCTTCCAGCAAGATAATTGTTCACGTCACAATGTAAAAATCGTGGTAGAGACGTTTGAAGACCGTGATAGTGAATTCATGTTGATGTCTTGGCAACCAAATTTACCTGATCTGAATCCTGTGGAAGGTAACTGGGACGCCATCAGCCATCAGCCCCGCGTCCACAACCCTCCGGGCTGCAGTTTGCGAGAACTGCGTCACCTGCGCCTAAAACCCTGTGAACCCACAAAGGACTTGCCGAGTCCACGCCACACAGAATGGCCGCTATACCGTTTCCAAATGTGGAACAATGCGCTTTTAAGCAGCTGCTCAGAATGTTTTGGCACATCAGTGAATTTTTCTCTTGTCGAGGTGGAAGACATTGACTGGCATATTTCTGGGATTCCCTTTCAGGTATTATTATCGTAGTTGAGGCACAGCCTGATGGAAGGTTTCTGTAATATTTATCTTGAAGTTTTAACTTCTTGCAAGCAGTGATTACCAAATACACTGATGGGAAAAAGCCGAAAAACCAAGAAATAATTGATGTATAGTAATGAAATTTCGGGAATACATTCGTGTAGGTGACATATTGAACTATAATATGCGGAGATGATGAGTCTCACGTAGGCACAATAAAAAGACTGTCACAAAATTAGCTTTCGGACAAGAAGGCCTTTGTCAGAAATAGACAACAGACACAAATATACTCACGCAGACACAACTCACACACACATGGCCACAGTCTCTGACCGCTGAAACAAGACTGGCTTCTGTTTTCCAGATACTTATAGTGCAATCCAGATACGAAGATAAACTGGGTCAAGAAATAAATGCATTGCAATTTCCGTATAATGAGGCGCCGTAGACTATGTATTCCTTGTACCAAAATATCCCTGAACAACCCCAGAATGTTTATCGATGCAGCTCGGGATCGTGATGATCTGTTGGTTGAGCGTAACGCGCATTGTGATAGATGGCTAGACAGTGAAGTGATCCAATCCACGTGGTGGATTAGCAGCCGTGAGCTGCCACACAAGACAGCCTGAGTGAGGTTTTTAGGCCATTTCCCGCATTATTTTAAGCAAATGCTGGGCTGGTTCCCACTTTCCGCCTCAGAGAACAAGCAACGCAGCAGGCGGTTGAAATACGACCACACACAGCACAAAACTTGCAAAGTTCGGTGACAGCTGGCAAGCGCGACTTCCCTCTCTTAGATTACCATGAGGACTGCGGCAACAGGAAGTGCTTGTGCCCGCAAAAGTTAAATAAGACAAATTTTCCTAAACCTGAGTGCCGAACTTCAGGTTCGTCCCTTATACAGGATATAAATTTAACAGGACATAGAGAATGTTCCACTGAACAATTTGAGGTAGGGAACCTGGGGTCGCAGAAGCCAGGTCACGGAGATAATAGGAATAAAATGAGATTACTGTGTACTTTTTTAATTACATTATTTACAGTTAAGTGCAAATACCATCACTGACACAATGAACGTACCAACTATATGTATCTTACAAAATGTGCTAAAACTGACGGCAATCAACAACAATGCGAGCAACACATCGGTAAACAAGATTCTGACGCACCCTGACAAATATCCCTGGTGTATTTGCAATCACATAATAGGCTGCTACAATTCTGGCTACTAATTCCATTTCCGTATCGACTGGGGTCTCATACACAAGTGACTTTAGATATCCCCAATGGAAATAATGAAGGTGATTCAGGTAAGGTGACGTCATTGGCAATGGAGTAGGACCTTCCCTTCCAATCCAACGACCAGGCAATACAGCATTGAGGTAGCTGCGGACATCCACACTGAAGTGAGGCGATGCATCGTCATGTTGTATAGATATCCTCTCACGAACAGCCAAGGGTTCATTCTCCAACAACTCAGGTAGATCTCACAGCACGAACTTGAAGTACAAGTGGCCATTTAGATGGCCAGGTAGAAGATATGGCTGAATGAGATTGTCGCCTACAGTGCCGGCTCAGATACTCACTGCAAAATGTGCTTGGCGATGTGACTCTACTACAGCGTGAGGGTTTTCCTCATCCCACACATGGCTGTTTCTGCTGTTCGAAATGTCATCGTGATCAAATGAGACCTCGTCAGTAAACAGCACGATCTGACGGATATCTGGTCCATGAATCGATTGTTGGAGCAACCACTGACACAATGCGAACCTTGATTCAATGTCAGTCACAAGCACCGCATGGACTCGTTATGGATAATATGGGTGTAATAGTTGTACGTGGACTACTCGCTACACGTAGTATATACAGAGCCCATTTCATGTGCAATACGACGAGTACTTGTAGTGGGGTCTGCTGCAACACGTTCCAGCACCTTCTCTACGTAACTGGGCGTTCGAGTGGTACTCATGTTGCCAGGTCCCTCGTTTTTTCTTTCCAGTGAACCAGTCTCCTGCATTCGTCGATCGAGGGAAACAAACAATCGTCATGGCGGATGATGCCTGTTAGGAAATAGTTCCTTGTACCACAGCGTTTCAACAGCGAGAGAATTGCAACGTATTTCCCCATACACGAGGTTCATGTCAGTGAGTTCTGGGAAACTGTACCGGTACAGCTCTACGGTACACTACGTCTCTGAAGAGCACTGACTAATGAATGGGTCTGTCGTTGACTCATAGCACTTTCTGTCATGGGACGATGTAAATACGATACAACAGAGCCACCTCATGGCAAGTAAAGTAAACAAAACCTGCATCATGTCTTCCCAGGCACCAGGCTCGTTCTCTTCGTTTCCTTGCAGGAAATAAAGAAAGTACATGTAAATAAATAGTTCAGTACGTGTAAAACTGTACGCATGTTAGTTACAAATAAACTGGTAAACAGTAATGCTAGACAAAGTGGTAGAGAAGCTGGCTTCTCCGACCCAGGTCCCCTACCTCAAATTGTTAAGTGGAGCCTTCCCTATGTCCTGTTACACTTTTGCACGATCTTGCGGAAACACCCTGAGTGTAGATGTAGAAATGGACATGCAGTGTTTGGACGGAGCTGCTTGTGCGACCTGCCGGCAGAGGCGGTGTGGTGGTTAGCTACTGTAGCCGCCCGCCCCTGGTGACGGGGGTCGCAGTCGGTCACGTGATTCGCCTGGGAGGTGGCAGCGGAGGAGCTCTGAGTGCCGGCGCCGAGTGACCACTGGGAGCGCCTCCCGTGTGCGGCCGCTTGGGCGCAGAGCGGCTTAAGGCCGGTTCCCACTAGGGTTGCCGCGCGTCAAAACCGCGCGTCAGCGGCGTGGTTGCCATGGCAACGGCGTCAGAGGCACGCCGCGGCGGGCTCTGCGTCGCTGTTTGACCATATCGAACCGCTTCCGCTGCCGCGTGCCGCGCTCCAGGTCCGCGCCGCCAATCACAGAACGCGCTGAGCGTGACGTCAGGAATGGAACCCCTGGCCAAACGAACTTTCGCCGAACCGCTGGCGCGGACGCGGCGGCAGCTATGAAATACTTATCATCCGATTCCAAGGAAACTATTCGGCAGAAAAATTTGATTCTTGGGTATGTTACAGCCTGATATCTTCTCTCGATAAAGGACCGAATTTATTTTCGTTATTCGTCGTGGTTACTTGCTGTATCGCATTTACGTAAACCTTTACACGAAATTTTAATGTGTGTGCAGAGGTAAAAACGCATTGCGTGGACTTTGCGTACAGTTAAAATTTTAGATAATACATTATTGCGTATAAAATTTAGTCAACATATCGAAATTCTTTTTAAAGCTGAGAGCAGATCGATAGCTATCACCGTTCTCGAGATTATGAATGATATGTCGGCGGAGAGGCTGTGCGGTGACCGCGCGCAGGTTGCTCGCGACGTGACAGGTACTTCGTCCTGCTCGTCATAAACCATGTGATTGTATCAACTGCATATTTCGTAAACGGTTCAAGAAATCGAAAAATGTTTTTTGCAAACGATAACTTGTAAAAAGTCATGTATTTCGTCACATGATAAATATCCTAAATCTGTTTATCTACCGAGATATGAAAGAAACTGCAGTTTTTCGGAAGGGATAGATGAATTTTTTTAAACAGCATTTAATAGCATGTGGAATGAGAAGTTAAACCGAAACTAATTTGATGGTATTTCATAAGATGTAATTTACTAAATATCTACGGCTATTGATTATTCCCTTTGGTAAGTAACAAACATTTTTTTCTTTATCCAGTGTACTTCACTGATTGAAGACACGTTTCGCCTTTTACTTTAAGGCATCTTCGGTGGAATCTACAATGATTCAGTTTTGTTTTGATATGTGATACTTGCAGATTGTAAAACAGTTCACATCTTTTTTTACGTGAGTAACTGACCACTTACAGTGAATCGAGTTTTTGGCGGACATATACATTTCCCTTCACCTGGTCACATGCTGGAGGTTGAACTAAAACTTAGATTATGAAACATAAGCACATTTTCATGTTCACTCTTTTTTCTTCTGTCACTAGCTGTAGACATTTTACCGAAAACTCTGATTTGAAGTCGTAACTACAATGTGTTCACCTCATGTCCCTTCCTGTCTGGTTTGTTTATGTACATGTTGCCAACCTGCAGAATTATATGCTGAAAACTAATATTTGTTTATTTTTGTTCTCCTTATATCTGTATGTGTGTGTGGCTAGCCAGTGATAGTTATAGAAAGTTGAAAGTGAATGCAGTAGTTGTCAGACAGTGGTTGAAAGATTTGGTGTTCAGCTGATTTCAGTTTTGGTTTAAATGTTTTGTGGAGGAGTGCATGGAAGAGTAAATTCACTGCTTACATTAATGGATAGTATTTCAACAGATGATTATTATCAGAATACTATCACCCAACCCCTTTGTCCTCACTCTTTGACGCCCCATAATACATCCTGTCAACTAACCCCTATTGTTGTCAAAGTTGTGCCGTAATTTCCTCTTCCTCCTCTATTTAATTCCGTAACTCTTCTTTAGTCACACGATCCTCGTATCTAATCTTCAGCATTCTTATTGATCACCACGTTTTGAAAGCGTCCATTGTCTTCTTGACAGAACTGTTCATCGTCCACGTTTCACTTACATACAAGGCTGCACTCCGACAAATACCTTTGTAAAATTGTATCCAACCATTAGAATTTATATTCGATGAGAACAAACTTTCTTTTTCAGAACGCTTATCTTGCTATTGACAGTCTTCAGTCAGGTTTGTGTCTGCACCAGGAAATGCCTTACAATTTAAAATCTGGTTTCGAAACTCTGTTCCAGATATATATTCTTTCATGATTCTTAAGCAAGGTGCTGGCGATGATTACATTATGCTCTGTGGGAAATTCTATCAGGTGGCTTCCACTTTCATCCCTTCCACCTAGCCTTTGTGTTCTTACTGTTTTCGTGTACCTGCTACCGCATCACATTTTAAATTTTTGTCTCGCTTAACTATCTGAATAATCTCTTTTATCCTTCATTGTTTCAATGTGTTAGGAGATAGTGAACAATCATGAACGGTAGTCATGAAATCTGTTTGTGATGAAATGACAAAACATGAATAATGAAATATGTGAAAGAGTACATTGTACAGAAAATGAAAAATTGGTATGTTTTCACCCAACTTCGTCTTTCCTTCATGAAGGTGTAAAATATAGTTATTAAAACACACCAGTCGTTTCGGTGGGTCCCACCCCGTACCTCAGTGGCTGTCCGTCATTGGCTACCATTAGCGTCTGCCGCTTCCAGGTGGGAACGCCAATTCTGCGAGCCGCCGCGTCAAAGCGGAGAACGCTTGCCGCTGCTGTTGCCGCACGCCACGCTGCCGCGCTCTAGTGGCAACTGGCCTTTAAGGCCAGTTCCCACTACGGTTGCCACGCGTCAAAACCGCGCATCAGTGGCATGGTTGCCATGGAAATGGCGTCAGTGGCAATGCGCGGCGGGCTCTGCGTCGAGGTTTGACCATGTCGAACCGGTTCCGCTGCTGCGTGCCGCGCACCAGGTGCGCGCCGCCAATCACAGAACAAGCTGAGCGTGACGTCAGGTACTCAACCCCGGGCCACACGAACTTTCGCCTAACCGCTGGCGCGGACGCGGCGGCAGCTATGAAATACTTATCATCCGATTCCAAGGAAACTATTCGGTAGAAAAATTTGATTCTTGGGCATGTTACAGACTGATATCTTCTCTCGATGAAGGACCGAATTTCTTTTCGTTATTCGTCGTGGTTACTTGCTGTATCGCATTTACGTAAACCTTTACACGAAATTTTAATGAGTGTGCAGAGGTAACAACGCATTGCGTGGACTTTGCGTATAGTTAATTTTAGGTAATGCATTATAGCGTATGAAATTTAGTCTACATATCGAAATTGTTTTTAAAGCTGAGAGCAGAACGATAGCTGTCACCGTTCTCGAGATATTGAATGATATGTCGGCGGAGGGGCTGTGCGGTGACCGCGCGCGGGTTGCTCCCGACGCGAGCGATGCTTCGTCCTGCTCGTCATAAACCATGTGGTTGTATCAACTGCAAATTTCGTAAACGGTTCAAGAAATCGAAAAATGTTTTTTGCAAACGATAACTTGTAAAAAGTCATGTATTTCGTCACATGATAAATATCCTAAATCTGTTTATCTACCGAGATATGAAAGAAACTACAGTTTTTCGGAAGGGATAGATGAATTTTTTTAAACGGCATTTAATAGCATGTGGAATGAGAAGTTAAACCGAGACTAATTTACTGGTATGTCATAAGATGTAATTTGCTAAGTATCTACAGCTATTGATCATTTCCTTTGGAAGTAACAAACGTTGTTTTCTTCATCCAGTGTACTTTATTGGTTCAAGACGTGTTTCGTCTTTTACTTTAAGGCATCTTCGGTGGAATCTAGAATGATTCAGATTTGTTTTGATATGTGATACTTGCAGATTATAAAACAGTTCACATCTTTTTTTACGTGAGTAACTGACCACTTACAGTGAATCGAGTTTTTGGCGGACATCTGCGTTTCCCCTCACCTGGTCACATGCTGGAGGTTGAACTAAAACTTAGATTATGGAACATAAGCACATTTTCATGTTCTTTTTTTTTTTCTTCTGTCACTAGCTGTAGACGTTTTACCGAACACTCTGATTTGAAGTCGTAACTACAGTTTGTTCACCTCATGTCCCTTCCTGTTTGGTTTGTTTATGTACATGTTGCCAACCTAAAGAATTATATGATGAAAACTAATGTTTGTTTATTTCTGTTCTCCTTATATCTGTATGTGTGTGTGGCTAGCCAGTGATAGTTATAGAAAGTTGAAAGTGAATGCAGTAGTTGTCAGACAGTGGTTGAAAGATTTGGTGTTCAGCTGATTTCAGTTTTGGTTTAAATGTTTTGTGGAGGAGTGCATGGAAGAGTAAATTCACTGCTTACATTAATAGATAAAATAGTAGAATAGCATTTCAACAGATGATTATTATCAGAATACTATCACCCAACCTCTTTGTCCTCACTCTTTAACGCCTCATAATATGTCCTGTCAACTTACCCCTCTTGTAGTCAAAGTTGTGCCATAAGTTCCTCTTCCTCCTCTATTTAATTCCGTACCTCTTCTTTAGTTACACGATCCTCATATCTAATCTTCAGCTTTCTTATTGATCACCACGTTTTGAAAGCATCCATTGTCTTCTTGACAGAACTGTTCATGGCCCACGTTTCACTTACATACAAGGCTGCACTCCACACAAATACCGCACTCCACACAAATACCTTTGTAAAATAGTACCCAGTCATTAGAATTTATATTCGATGAGAACAAATTTTCTTTTTCAGATTGCTTTTGATGCTATTCACAGTCTTCATTTTATATCCTCTCTACTTCTGCCTTCTCAATTACTGCTTCCCTTTGAAGTCATTGAAGTCTTAGAAATGCAGTTTGGTTTCTGTGCAAGTTGTAGATAATCTTGTGGCCCTGTGTTTTATCGATGACATCTCCAGAGTTTTAAAGAATGTTTTAATTAAGATTGTCAAAACCTTTCTCTAAACATGCAAATGCTGTAAACACAGTTTCGCAGTTCTTCAGTCTGTCTACTTAGCTAAGTGATAGGATCAGTATTGCCTTGGCCGGCCGCGGTGGTCTCGCGGTTCTAGGCGCGCAGTCCGGAACCGTGCGACTGCTGCGGTCGCAGGTTCGAATCCTGCCTCGGGCATGGATGTGTGTGATGTCCTTAGGTTAGTTAGGTTTAAGTAGTTCTAAGTTCTAGGGGACTGATGACCACAGCAGTTGAGTCCCATACTGCTCAGAGCCATTTGAACCATTTGAAGTATTGCCTTGCGTGTTCAGACATCTCACAGGAATCTAACATTGTGCTTATGTTAGTTTGTGCAACCCCCCCCCCCCTCTCCTCTCTACACATTCCTTCCACTTTCTAGCCTTCTCTCATTTGCTTAGTTCTGGCTTTGCCAAATGAGTTCTTGACAGTTGCTTCTCCTTTGAGCAAAGTTTTCTTTGTTCTTTCTCATTTTCATTCCCCTATGTTTACCAAGAGCAAAATCGCATTGCAATTTTGGAGTTTCTGTTAGCGTCATGTTTAGACATTTCTATTTCCGATGGCCTACTTTATTTGCTACATTTTTATATTTTCCCTCGTGTTAAATTTAATATATCATGTTTTATCTAACGATTTCAACTGTACCTTCTTCCCGTTCACATACTCTGCCGCATTCACCACTTCTTCTCTCAAAGATATCCATTCGTATTCTAGCGGATTCCTTCCTCTGTTTCTGTCAGTCGTTGCATTACGGTAACATTAAGGTTATCGAAAAACTTTGGGCCTTGACTTATTCAAGTTCCATTTCCTTAATTTGCTACCGTTTACTGTCTCTTTAGTTGTAAACCGCAGCTCGTAACCAATAAATTACTGTAGGTTTGCGTCTGTACCAGGAAATGTCTTATAATTTAAAATCTGGTTTAGAAAACTTTGTTCCAAAAATATATTATTCTTTCATGATTCTTAAGCAAGGTGCTGCCGATGATTACATTATGCTCTGTGCGAAATTCTGTCAGGTGGCTTCCACTTTCATCCCTTCCCCCAAGCCTTTGTGTTCTTACTGTTTTCCTGTACATGCTACCGTATCACATTTTAAATTTTTGTCTCGATTAACCATCTGAATAATCTCTTTTGTCGTACATTGTTTCAATGTGTTAGGAGATAGTGAACAATCATGAACGGTAGTCATGAAATCTGTTTATGGTGAAATGAGAAAACATGAATAATGAAATATGTGAAAGAGTACATTGTACAGAAAATGAAAAATTGGTATGTCTTCACCCAACTTCGTTTTTCCTTCATGTAGGTGTAAAATATAGTTAATCAAACGCACCGGGCGCTTCAGTGGGTCCCGCCCCGTACCTCAGTGGCTGTCCGTCATTGGCTACCGCTAGCGTCTGCCGCTTCCAGATGGGAACGCCAATTCCGTGAGCCGCTGCGTCAAAGCGGAAAACGCTGGCCGCTGCCGTTGCCGCACGACGCGCTGCCGCGCTCTAGTGGGAACCGCCCTTTATGTACTGCTACTACGCGGCATGCGGTTTTCGTATGCTAGAGCAGCGTTTCTCAATCTCTCAGTATTCAGTATTTCAATCTGAACTTTCATCGCTCCCCCCACCCCCTCTCCCCCGCACCTCTCCTCCATTCATCATACGATAAAAATATTCAGGGTGAACATTAATTCTTTCTTTCTTTCTTTCGTTCTTGCGCTTGTGCCACTGTCCCGCAATGTTCGCAGGGTCGGTTGTGGTTACAACGGATTTGTCAAGGCTAATTTAAAGGGGTGGCCGTATGCCGTTCCTGCCGCCACCCCATACCCACCAGGACGGAGTCAGTGTACCCCAACTGTGTGCGTCTAGTGGAGACCATGAAATAGTGCGGAAGTGTTACAAATGTCTGCGTGTCGAGTAACTGATGTGGGGACCAGCCCGGTATTCACCTAGCGGGATTTGGGAAACCGCCTAAAAACACACCCAGGCTGGCCGACACACTGGCCCAAGTCGTTAATCCGCCGGACGGATTCGAACCGGGGCCGGCGAGTCCAAGAAGTAGAGCATTACCGCTCTCGGCTAACCTAGCGGGTTTCTGGTCAACATTAATAAAACCGCCAAACTGCAGGGACGGATTCCCGACGGGAAATAGAGGAAAAGATGTCCAATGAACATGTGTCCAGAAATGGACAGAGTGCGCACAACGACAAGAAATCGTCTCGGAACACAATACAGAGCTGCATCGTATCAACGCCACAACACATGTTCAAAGTGGCCTCCATGGGATGCAATGCACACGTTCACACGCCGCCTCATGGATTTTTCGCGTCTTTCGGCCTCTTTCCGAGTAGCGTTGCAGGCATCGTGAACACGTTGTTGAAGGGTCTGCACATAAGGAGCTGGTTCAGCATAAACAACGCTTTTCAGATGCCCCCAGGGATAAAATCCAGGGACGTTAAGTCTGGTGATGTAGCAAGACATGCTACAGGGCTTCTGCGTCCTATCCAACATCTGGAGAAGACGCTGTTGAGGTGACAGCGAACTATAATGTGGAAGTGGGGTGGTGCTCCGTCGTGCAGAAACCACATAACATGTCGTATTGCCAAAGGCACATTCCCAAGCAGCCCAGGCAGAGTATTCCGCAGGAAGTCCACGTATGTTCCTCTGTCGATGCGTTGTGGAATAATAACCAGTCCAAGTATGTGGTCGCCAAGAATTCCTGCCCACACACTGATGCTGAACCGATGCTGATGAGACGCCTCAACCATTCCCCGATGATTGTCTGTAGATGACAGATGACGATCATGCAGATTGATGACGCCAGTTCTGCGTCATCGGTAAAGACGACTGATGACTGAAGTCCCATCACTGTGATGATCTGGTGCAAAAACCATCGACAAAATCCTTCCTGTAGAGGAAAATCCGCTGCTGATAATCCTCGCACTCGTTTCAGGTGGTAGGGGTGGTAGCGGTTGCCATGCGGGATGGACATAATCGTACTTTGGCTTACATCTTGTAGGCGGACCACTTGCCTGGAGCTTATACTTGGGTTCGCCTCAAAATACTGTAAAACCTGCTCCTCCAAATCTGGTGTACACACAGTCGGCCCCTCCCTGCGCATTCGTCTGTCTGAAAAGATCCATGATCACACAAATGCCTAAAAAGGGCTTGAAATATTTTGTGATGTGGTTGGTGTCTGTGGAGGTTCTTGTTTTGATATGGCCATGCTGCCTCCCGACCGTTCCCATCTGCTCGACAATAGACAAACACCATCTCGGCTGGGTTCCGACACCAATACCGCTCCACTCTGCTGCTTACAGCACGCTGCGTCAATCACACGGCCTGCAACACACAAGGAATACACGGAAAGTGGACAGAAGAACTTTCATTAGACAGCGACATATACCGTGACAACGATGCATTTCCAGACACAGTTTTATAGCACCTTTTTCCTCCATTTGCAGTCAGGAATCCGTTCCTGCAGTTTATCAGTATTATTAATGTTCACCTTGTATGTAGATACATGTACGAGGGTTGACTGAAAAGGAGTGCCTGCACTTTCAGAACTCTTCAACAGTTGTGCTGCACGTTGTAGCATTGTATGAGTATGTCCAATATAGTTGGATCTACTTAGCGTCACGTGATGTAGGGGAGTCGAAACAAGTAGTGACCCATGACGTCAAATAAACTTCAGATTTTTTTATACATGTAATTCATTTCTAAATTTTATTGATTATTTGCAGAGTAAAAAATTTAATTATGTACAACACTTAATAGGTAATGAGTTTTAATAAGATAGATATAAATATGTTTTGACATAGCAAATCACCTTGTTGCATTATGCATGTTTTCCTTTTGTAAGAACAAAAATTTCCGTGTTGATCGAGTGCGCCATCAAGTAGTCGTCGAGTGCGGATCTTCTGTAACTTTCATGAATGGACATAGAATTGTTAATTTACAACCCGAAGTTGATTTAAAAATTATTCTAGGGAATCACGGCCCGACTTTGGTGCAAACAAATCGCTCACGAATTCTCAAATATCGGCGCGGATTTTAAGATACGCGGCTGGATATCGGGCGTTATCGTCGCCTGTAGGATTCAGTAACATTAACTGCAATTTACGGACAATAGCTTGATAATAACTACCAAAGACTTATATGAGAGGCATAATAATCGTCTTGGAGCTTAAAGCAAGCGAGAAGTGATTTACGGTCGGGATACGACAAATATTAATCATTGCACAGTCAACTTGTTGATACGTTGCTTAGCAACTCATAAACGGACAGTGATAGAATTACTGGAACAATGTTTTAAGTATCAATGACCACTACACACACTTCAGAAACGAATTACTCTAACTGTGAGTGACTTCTGGATTGGATGAGTTTTTTTTTATTTCAACTAATTGGTATTAATAAACTTCTTTCGAGGTTGAAACTTCATCAATGGTATCGCGCTCATTCAGTTTAGTAGAATGATAGATAGTACTAGCTACTATACTATTTATAGTTTTAACAGAAAAGAGAGCGCATACCTGTTTTTATTTTGAGAAGTGTTCGTACTTCAGTCATCAGTCTTCTCAAACCAGAGGCACGAGTGACGCTCCCTCGCAGCACTACGATATCGTGAACCACCACACACATGTGGCCCCTTCTCACTACATTGAAAACCCTGAGATATAGCCACGGTACGAAGAAGGAAGAAAGAAGAGGAAAGATCAGTGAAAGAAACGGAGCAAAGAGAGAAGGGGGGTCACAAGGTACTGGCTTGTTCCGTAGTCTCTTCTCTACAGCTCCAGTTGGCGGGAAGCCTTGGCAGTGAACGGTTGTCTTGTTACAGTGTAAAGTATGGAACCCTGCGCAGACGGTCTGTCAATGCGTTTTAAGCAACGTGCAGTCATTGAATTCTTGACAGCAGAAGGTGTTACTCCAAAGGAGATTCATCAGAGAATGAAAGCAGTTTACGGTGATTGTGTTGATGCGAGTACTGTGCGTCGTTGGCTGAGTAAGTTTAAAGATGTTGAGGCGGGAACTTCTGACCTGCGTGACAAACAGAGAGTTGGACGTCCTTTGACAGCAACCACCGAGTTTCACAGAGAAACTGCAAGCACAATCGGCAGTTCATAAGAACGCGTGGGTCACATTATTGCTTTGCTTGGCTATCGGAAGATCTGTGCTCGTTGGGTACCCCGGATACTGACTCCTGAAATGAAAGACTGAATCTCACCACCATAAGGCATCCTCTATACAGTCCAGATTTAGCACCGTCTGACTTTCATGTGCTCCCGATAATGAAAGACGATCTGCGGGGACATCATTATGCTTCTGATAAAGACGTTGAGAGAACTGTGAGACTGTGGTTGCGGAAATAGAGTGTCGACTTCTTCCGTGACGGCTTCAGAAAACTTGTTCATCGTTGGCAGAAATGTCTTCAATTGACTGGGGTTTATGTGAAAAAGTGAATACTGGTAATTGAAGATCACACTCTAAGGAATAATTCTGGGTTTGATTTATTAAAATATTCCCGTCGGAACCTATTTAACGTAGGTAAAGGCATTACTTTTCATTCAACCCTCGTATACATAACGAGTGATCCATCTGCACCTACCTATGGGTTTTATACAACTCTCAACGCCTTCAAAAACCATGTGAGAGATTTTCATATTCTCTCGTTCGTTGCACTTAAAAGAGAGAGAGAGAAGTTGTCGCTGGAGAGAATTTGATTTGCGCGTGGTATCCGAAGGTGTTGCGGGTTGCACAAATCCCATAGGTATAGGCAGCAGAATCACACTAGATATATTGAAAACTTTTCTGCTAAAACTACCAAGCTACGAACGTTACAAATTACGAAGAATAAGTAAACATATTCTGTTTCGCAACACCGATACGCTACATAGACAAAACCACAACCGATGTCCCCCTATTCTCTTTGTCCTAAAGGTAGTGCACGAGAAGTTGAAGGATTGCCCCATTCAAAAAACTTGGCTCTGCAACCAAGACCCCATGGAGTCACTAATAATTATTGAACTTTTTTTTATTTGTTACTGAACTTTAATTATGAAACGTATTATGCAATGCTGATACAGTACTATCTATCTATACGTGCATTATTTCAGTGTAAATGTGAATTTTAATTTTTTATTGCATCTGAATATATTTTGCTTTTATTTCCTTTCAGTGAATTAATCAGTTCTGGAATTCATATTTTTTTCTTTTCGATTACCTAGCGACCCCAGTTTAATGTTACCACGTCGCCCCTCAGCTTGAGAATCGTTGCACTAGAGCACTGGAAAATAGTACGAATGCAAACGTTTTGTCACTCAGTGTTGTGACAGCTGTCCGATGTCGCAGACTGCAGTGAAGACTGAAAGCCTCTTTCTCATTTCTCAGCTAGACGGAACACATAACTGACATTGCGTGAGTGAAAATGCATTATATTATAGATATTTATCTTTTACACAAAACTTTGACTCCAGAACGAATATTAACGCGATCTGATTTTGATTTGATTGATACGGCCAGAAGTAGGAAGCGCTTTCAAGTAGCAACGAAAAGTAGAGAGGGAGCTTGAACATAAATGTAACTGAGTGCACATTAAAATCGCACTAAATTTTCTGGCAAAGTCTATGCGTGCTTTCTATCGTCCCTGATAGAAAGACCACGTGGAATGAGGATGTATGACCTCACTTTGTAAAGCCTAGAACCTATTAAACATGAATCTGAAATATAGTAATCACTATAAACGTATCAGGTTGAACACTGAGGCTAAACGTTCACGTTGGGTGTGAAACGCATGAACTGGAAAATATCTCTCGGTTCTACTAAACGCAAATTCATTTGATAGCTTGTGCTCACTTCAACTAGCGAGATGTGACAATGTCTCTCCGATCGACAACTTCAGGTGGTTGTAGTTGCTTTTTGCCACCACTACAACTCACGTCTTTAACTTCATGTCATTATTCAACAATCCAATAAGAAACGCCGGCCGCGGTGGTCTAGCGGTTCTAGGCGCTCAGTCCGGAACCGCGCGACTGCTCCGGTCGCAGGTTCGAATCCTGCCTCGGGCATGGATGTGTGTGATGTCCTTAGGTTAGTTAGGTTTAAGTAGTTCTAAGTTCTAGGGGACTGATGACCACAGATGTTAAGTCCCATAGTGCTCAGAGCCATTTGAACCATTTGAATAAGAAACTGCGAACGAGCCACTTTTGTCAGTTGCTTGGAACAACCAACAGTTGACTGCTGGTTAATTTCTGGCTCGTACGAATGTATCCAAGTTTCATCTCCTATCACGATGTTCTGTATGGGTTTAAAGTTTCCTCTGTCGAATTTTTAAAGTACTTTCTTAAGCCAATTAACAATAGTCCGATTTTAAGCGCCGATCTGATTGTATGAAACATAGCAGTAACAGGAAATTTTCACAGCAAAATAGTGATGCAAAGTACTGCACTTTTCGTTGTACACTATGTGATCGTAAATATCCTGACACCTGTTGTTGGACATTAATCTGGGGTGTGTCTGCTGGGGACACTTTCAGTGATGTCTCTGAATGTCTGTCGAGGAATGGTAGCCCAGTTCTCCTCAAGTTCAGGAAACAGAGGAAATGATGATATTGGACGCTCGGGTTTCAAGCGGAGTCTGCTTTCTTACACATCCGAAAATCTGTTCACTGTAATCAGGCCGGGACTTCGGGCATGCCAGTGCATTTCAGGAACGTTATTGTCCACAAACCAATGCATCACAGATGTTGCTGTATGCTAGGGTGCATTGTCATGCTGATATAATCATCATTTCTGAATTGTTCCTCTATTGTATGCAGTATACGACGCTGAAAAATGTTTTCAAATCTTTTCGCATTTAGCATTTTCTTAAGTGCAATAAGGAGACCATTGCACCTCATTCTTATTAACTCTCTACCCACAGTCATTGCAATAGCTGGGATCCTGGTTATTAAGGACAGGAAAAAAGTCCTTTGTATCGAAATAATGTATTATTTGTTTTCTTAATTAGTTTGTTTAAAAATATATTTTGTACTGGTGAATAGGAAATCGATTGGTATTTTTAGTTTACTTCACAATGACCGATTTTGAGATGATCTTACTGGCATCATAGCATCTTGAGAAAAACCTTATTATCATGCATACATGCAACCAATACGATGAAAGCTATTACCATCCATAGAAAACGACACCACATTGGCTTGTCTGTTGTTGTTGTTGTGGTCTTCAGTCCTGAGACTGGTCTGATGCAGCTCTCCATGCTACTCTATCCTGTGCAAGCTTCTTCATCTCCCAGTACCTACTGCAACCTACATCCTTCTGAATCTGCATAGTGTATTCATCTCTTGGCCTCCCTCTACGATTTTTACCCTCCACGCTGCCCTCCAATGCTAAATTGGTGATCCCTTGGTGCCTCAGAACATGTCCTACAAATCGATCCCTTCTTCTAGTCAAGTTGTGCCACAAACTTCTCTTCTCCCCAATCCTATTCAATACCTCCTCATTAGTTATGTGATCTACCCATCTAATCTTCAGCATTCTTCTGTAGCACCACATTTCGAAAGCTTCTATTCTCTTCTTGTCCAAACTATTTATCGTCCATGTTTCACTTCCATACATGGCTACACTCCATACAAATACTTTCAGAAATGACTTCCTGACACTTAAATCTATACTCGATGTTAACAAATTTCTCTTCTTCAGAAACGCTTTCCTTGCCATTGGCTTGTCAAACACATATCAAAAATCCATTGCACCAGGAGCGGAAGTGAACATGTAAAAAATGCAGTCGTGGCCAAAGACATCACAGGACAGTTTTTCTTATTACATATTAACCGTTACTTGCAGCTGCTTTTGTATATTAGTAGTTTTGATATGATGAGTGATGGTGAGTAAGTAAGCCGCTGCACTTGCAATAACGTCAGCTGCCCTCACGTGTCGGTCTATTCAGATAAATATAGCTCGTCATGTGTGCCCCACTCTCCCCCACCTCCTCCCAATTTCTGCCAATGCATGCACAGCATAACTGCTGAGCAGTGCATACAGAGAGGCATGGTCACGAGTGTGAATCTATGGTTTGTGCTACTGAACTAGCTATACATTATACAAAGTGTATGTTTTGCAGTAAAGAGTGTTGAAGAACAGATTAGACACACTGAAGACTGAGTTACCATTGTATTCATTATTTTGAACAGTATCATATAGCACATATCAACCAATAAAATCATTTTCACATACATGATAAAGATCAAAAGCCGAAGAACAAACAGCTTTCTGAAAGAGCAAATATTTTTCCCTAATTCGTTTAATAGCCTTAAAATCAGTAAGTATCTTGTACTATACACTTTATAAACTATCCTATGCTATTCACTAGTGCTCAAGTTACCTCCAAACCAAATTTCATCAAAATCAATTCAGTGATAATGAAGACATAATAATATTAGTATTAATAAAAATTTCAGTTACTGTTTCTTTTTTCTGTGATCCGATTTTGATTAAATAAATCACATATGGAACCTCAAGATAAACAAGAGTTGCCTGTGAAATCCCAAGAAAGAGGCTAGCATGTTCAGACACACATGACGGTTTTAGATAACACTGTAAATCAGGATATTTTTCTGTGTGATCCAGTTTTGATGAACTAAAGCATGTGTGGGTCCCTGAGCTATGCTCAAGTTAACTGTGGAAACCTCATGAAAGTTCGTCTAGTGGTTTTGGAGAGAAGAGTGTTCAAACAGACAAGCAGACAGACATGACAGTTTTACAGATTTGTATAAAACCGTTACTTGATATTAGATTTCGTGTTCCCTCGTGCAGTTACCGAAAATAATTTTTTCTGTCTAAGTCAACTCATAATTTTTTGTTTCTTAAATGGTTTATATTGGTTTTGCATTTCATGTTATATCGTCTTTCTACTCGCTGAGCTATTCAGCTCCTTTTACAATTCTATAATGGCGTTTTCAGCCTTTAAACTGTACTTCTAAGCTCTTATGTAGACAAAATGTTACCATGTCTGCTGCTGTAACATGAAATATCGCATTTTACTTAATGTACTGAATAATGTTCATCATAATATTCATCTATCTATATTTTGATTGTCAAGTAACCTTTTTGTATTTGTGGCTACTAGATGCCATTCTTGGGGTAATGTTCACCTGCCCGCAATTGCTAACGCAGGCACCTCAGTCTGATACTACCTGTAGCTCGACATATGTGAGCAGCCCATTGTAACTTACCTTCCATGTATTGTATTTCAAAAATTTTGTGACTAAAACTTAATCGCTTGATATTTATTTTATACAATACGTATAAGTACTGTTTCTTTCTTGTACTGTTAGTCAGTACTTACACTAAAAAAATTCCTGTGACTTGGAACTTATATTATAGGCGAGTGTAAGTGTTTTACTGCTGATGAGGGCACTCATAGTAGTGCCGAAATCAAGATAAAAAAAACTTCTTCTTTGCGACTGAGGGCTGCTATTGCTTTAATTTATCACTCAGCCACATTCAAAACTTTACTATTAGTATATAGATTTATTGACGTTTTCGAGCAGTGGATAAGTCTGCAAAATCTTCAGAAGTATATATTTGATTGTATAATTCGTTTTATAATCCAGTTTCCACATAAAGTTCATCTGTATTCAATCCAAGTTTTACAGCTTTAAATTTTCACTATGTTAACAAATTCCCCAGATTCAACATTGCTTTCTAAATTTATATTATTTTGTGTCAGTAACCAGTTGTGTCACAAAAATGAAACTATTTGTTTAGGTAGCCTAAACATTTGTCAACAAATAAAAAAAAAACATGAATTCTACTTGTCAGTTTAGGTTAATACTACAGTTTAATTTTTTTGCTGATTCCATATCGAAAGAAGAGATCATTATTTCTTTTTGTTAGTATATTTTTAAGATTATCCATAATATTATACATATTCAAGATTGTTATGCAATTTCCTTCTAGGCATTTTACAGTTTTACTAAACAAATTTGAAATATGGTTATGAAAGTGAAAGTAAATTTCAGTCAAGTTATTGTGTGTATTAAGCTTCAATAAATTTTTCAGAATCATTGGACAGATTTCTCCTAAGGCTACAAAATAACTTCTAAAGGCTTCCCAATTTAAAAGTAATGTATCTATGTGGGGTAAAAGGGAGAGCTTTCTTGTTTCCACATGGTGTTCCACTTCATGAATGTCTCCAACTACTTATTCTATAATTTATTTCATTTCTTCAAATTTTTAGAGGAGAATGCGGAAAATGAGAATAAATTTTCCAAATTACAGTCTCTATGTCATACAATAAAAACTCATATCTCATGCAATTATCCCTGAATCAAATCTGGTACCAAACATTTTATGTCTGGAAATAATGTATGATTAGCTACAAAATTAATATTTGTATTGTCAGCTTCGATTTTGGTTCTAGTAAGACAAATACTTGATGCTGTACTTGAATTAATATTAATAATTTTATTCAGTTTTACAATACAGTGCATACTATTGTAGGATAAGTGATATTTATCAGTGTGATATATCAGTCTATTTTATTGATGACTGTAAGATGAAAAATTTTAGATGTGGAAACAGGAGCAGAGTCCAGAAACTTCTCAAGCAGCGCAGATATTTTTTTATTTGTGATTTAGATTTATGATGTTTTGTTCTCAGGTGTTGCTTAACCTGAAAATATGAAGAATAATCCGTTCATCTTAGCCACAACTAAGTGCAAGTTATAACTATAACAAGACTTGCACACATGTATACACAATACATCCATGCACAGAAGATTTTTCCATTCACGTCTCCTATTTCAGCCGAAGCAATTGCATATGAAACTCCACACACTTTGCATTTTCCACTATATACACTTCGTGGATCATTAGTTAACCGAGCACCAAGTTCGATTCCACACTGACTTTTATACTTCTGCCATCGTTCGATCTCCTGTATCACAGCAGCAATCTTTTAGGTGCATTTTTCGCCGTAATATATTAACTATATATTTCAACCGTTTCACGATTAAGATTGCGTGTTTTAGGTGGACAAGGTGTACTCAGTTTATTTAAGTAGCCTTTAGTAATGATTCACTATTACGTAAACTTATAAAACCCAGAACTCGAACTTTATTGCACTCAGTCCGCTTCACACACAAACTGAAACGCACAGCACAAGGCTTTGTCACGCTACGGTAGTGGCACAACCGTTAGATAGGTGAAACTGAAAGCCTTAGTCTCATAAGGACACGAAATGTTCTGATTAGTGTTGAAATGTCACGAGCAGTACTCTGGAGGCCGTTGGCAAACTTTGCATGAAACATCAATGTAACAAACTCATATCCAGTAGTGACTAATTGGAAAGAATATTTTGTCAATAGGTTCTCACTCTTTCTCAATTTAGACTTCGGCACTGAGCATACTGAAGTCTGTGGATAGGTTACTTTCAAAGAGGAGTACTCAGTTCATAGTTCAGTTACGCAGCCGATCCGTTATAAGCAACATTACGATTAACTTTTGTAGTATTTTAATGATTTACATAAAATGAATTTTGGAAAAATTCAGACAATATGAAATAAAGAATTTCACTTGCTCTATTGTTCTCATAAAATATAGAGAACAACTGCCTGAAATAACGTACAGTACTTTATTACAAAGTGCGAATGCCCACTCTAGTTCTATGGAGCTGAAGATCTCACGAGAGCGTGGCGTATTCCTCTGAAGTACGTATCCCATGTGTCAACCAAGTCGTTTCAGACAGCAGGTGGGTGATTCATGGTCTGGGCTGTTTCACATTGTCACAGTTATGCTCCACTGTCGGGCTACAGAGGCCGATGGCACGTGCTAGTGGTGTGGACATTCTTGTGGACCATCTGCATGCATTTCTGTCATTAGAGCGCACTTATGGACATTTTATATTTCAGTAGGACAAGATGACCTGTAACCGTTTCTAGGATGAAGGCAGCTGACTTGATAATCTGTCCAGTTAATTCGCAACAGGTGTCAGTGCTACCATACCATGAAATAATAACTCTTGGTTCCAAAATACAGATACGTATTATTTACAAAATTTTGTAAAATCTGGTGGAACTCGATATTGCGGAAGATCAGTTTCGGGACAAATGTAGGAAACCAAGAGACAACATTGGCCCTACGACTTACCTTAGTAGACAAACTGCAGAAACGCAAAATATTTATACATCTATAAAAAAATTTCAAGTTGAGGAGAATTCATTGTTAGAAATTCTGAAACTAGCAGGGGAAAAATACAATCCTGACTACCTTTATGAGAGACGAAGGGCGTGAAAGAGAAGCAGCTTCGGAAGGGAATGAATCAGAGCTGCAGCCTCTCGCTGATGTCATTCAGTCTGTGCAGTGAGCAAGCAGTCAAGGAAAGAGAATTAAAGTTTGGGAAGATGCAATTAATACTCAAAGGTTCCGCATTAACATTTTAATTGAGCCAAAGGCGTCAAATCACTTGGACGATTAATTATATTGAATGGATAGTGTCTTGGAAAATAGGTTATAACATGAATATAAACGAAAATAGAAAACAGGTAATGGAAAGTAGTCAAATTAAACCAGGCGATGATGAGGAACTTACATTGTGAAATGAGATACTAAAAGTAGTAGATGAGTTTTGCTATGTGACAAAGACTAAAAGTAGTAGATGAGTTTTGCTATGTGACAAGAGTAGCAAAATAACTGATGACTGACGTAGTGGAGACGGTATACAGGGTGATTCCTTGATGAAGTTACAAACTTTCAGGGATGATGAAAAAGGTATATGTATCAATTTGAGATATGTGACATTGGTCCGGAAACGAAGGAGTCGAAACTTAAGAGCGGAAAGCGTCTTGATTCCTCTGACACTGGAATACATGTACCGTTACTGTTGTTGCTAGAATTTTAGAGTAGACAACTTTCAAAGGTGGTAGTGTGGACCAAAACAAGAAGAAAAAGTCTGGTATACATGGACTGTAAAATGCATACCGCAAATGCCAGAGCACTTGTTCACTTTCGACAGTGTGGAACACATTTCTTCAACAGCAAGCGCTTTGATTTTCATATTTTTGAAGGAATTAGTATAGACTAAAACAAGGAAAAAATGTCCAGTAAACGTGGGCTCTAAAGTGCACGCCTTAAAACTATGAGCAGTTTTTTAGTAGAAGAGATGTTTTCCACACTGTCAAAGATGAACGAGTGCTCACAGCTCTTACACTTTAGAGCATGTTTACTGGATTTTTATTTATTTATTTATTTATTTGTAATTTACGCTACCACCTCTGAAAATTGCCTACCGCACACTATCAGTAACAACAGCACCCTTACATGTACTCCGCTGTCAGAGGTCTCAGAAAGATTTTCGCTTATAACTTTCGACTTAGTCGTTTCGGGATCAGGGTTCCCTACCTTGATTTAATATATTTACCCTTCTCCATCATCCCTGAAAGTTTATAACTTCTTTACGGAATTTTCCTGTATAGTACAGACTGCCAGTAGCAAGGAAGGGGGTGGGGGACACGTATAAACTCATTGACAAAATTAAAGATGTGCCCAATCCACTGACAGCCAAACTTGCGTTGCTCGACATTGTAAATTTTACTAACATCACTATAGAGGACACCGTAAATAACCTAACCAGGCACGATCTGCTTGGACGTAAGGAAATGAGCGTGGCAGAGATGGTAGAGTAATACAATTCAGATTTAGTAATAAACAAACAGAATGATGGGTTGGCAATGAGTTGCAACACGATAAGATAGTAGATATTTACATAAACCAGTTAGAGCAAACATTTTTCAAAATTAACAGTAACATCAATAGCAAACTCATTTCCTGTAAGAGGTACATAAATGATAGAAGTATTCCTTTTGATGGGACCAATGAGAAAATTGAGACATTAGCAACAAAGCTGAGCAACATTCACAAAAACATTAAATTCACTGTTGGGCGTGAATTCAAAAACAACATCAACATCTTGGACTGAAAAATCTCCAGCACAAACCAGAAAAATCATTGCGAAATTTACAGAAAGCAGTCTCAGATATGTGCATCAACAGCGTACCTTTCCTTCCACACCAGAACAAGATGGCGTATTTTAGGTTCACACTGATTCACCTACACTAAATTCCACATAAGCCAGCTGAGCAGCATAAAGAAATTAATATTATCAAAACCATAGCTTCAGACAATGGATAGAACCCTCACATGATTGATAAATTATCACAAAAAATAAAAAAAGTTGTACAAAAATATCATATATTTGATGCCTATGCAGTTAACACAAAGGACGTTAGAAAGCAACAGCAGACAAGCCTCACTTCCTTTTTTAGGCAGCATATCGTACAATATAAGTAATCTGTTTAAAAACATAGACATGAATATAAGTTTCCACACAAACCATAAACTTCAGAGGCTAGCCATTCTTAACTTAAGGTATAGGAAACCCCTATACAAAATATCGGATATATATAAACTCAGTTGCCAAAATTGCCCTTTTTCTATACAGGGAAAACTGGGAGATGCTTCGAGATATGGTTCAAAAGACATTTAGATGCCATACTTTTGAACAACCCATGAAAATCTTCATGTGCAATACTTACAGCTCTCATCAGACAGGCGTAAAGAGCGTTGAAGACCACATCTAAATATTGTATCATGCTAAGGAATGCCCTTTTTCTATACATGGAAAACTGGGAGATGCTTCGAGATATGGTTCAAAGAACATTTAGATGCCATACTTTTGAACAACTCATGCAAATCTTCATGTGCAATACTTACAGCTCTCATCAGACAAAGCGTGAAGAGCGTTGAAGACCACATCCAAATATTGTATCATGCTAAGGAAAGTAGCCTTATGAACTTACCC
This sequence comes from Schistocerca nitens, assembly GCF_023898315.1. Lineage (NCBI taxonomy): Eukaryota > Metazoa > Arthropoda > Insecta > Orthoptera > Acrididae > Schistocerca > Schistocerca nitens. The sequence continues at coordinate 146,725,432 of NC_064620.1, read as the reverse complement.
GAAAAGACAGAACTATATGTAGATGAAAGAAAACCACCACATCACCTCCACAATGAACAGACAGAGTTAGCCAATGCAAGCTTTCTACAAAATTCCACTCACCTACTTTCCAAATTAAAACAACATCCTATCAATTATCCAATAACAACGCTACACTTAAGTATAGAAGACTGTTCAGCACTTATTAATACAACTGTTAAATTCATTTAAACATTTTATCAGCCCCCATATGTTAATATAATTTCTACTGTTGTAATCTTTATACATTTCTCACCACTTCTGTTGTTCCTTGTCTGTACCGCAATATTTACATAATATAATTTCATTAACATTTCTTGACAAAATGGTGGCTACATCTGTTGACTTTATTTCGTAATTAATGCGCAGTGAGTATTAAATGTACACAATGTAACGTTTACTCTTCGTAAATTATCTACTGTTAAATCAATGTACATACATCTCTGTGGGAGAGTTTCGTTGGCGCTGTTGTATTTGTGATATAGCCATATTTGTGTACATTTCCCACGCGGCAAAAAGTTTTTGGTGTGTGTGCACGTGTGTTTGTGTGAAGCACATTGTGATTATGTACAAACCATACAAGTGCTGCATATACTCTACAGGATTCCCTCCGCCGGCCAATTACGCGCCCGCGGAATCGCCCGATGCAACTGGAGCGCCGGTGGTGGTGGGGGGGGGGGGGGGGGGGGACGCGGGTGCGTGGTTCGTGTCCCGACGTCCGTCTCTGTCTGCTCCGTCCGCGGCCCTTGGTGGAACACCGAGCGAGGTGGCGCAGTGGTTAGACACTGGACTCGCATTCGGGAGGACGACGGTTCAATCCCGCGTCCGGCCATCCTGATTTAGGTTTTCCGTGATTTCCCTAAATCGCTCCAGGCAAATGCCGGGATGGTTCCTTTCAAAGGGCACGGCCGACTTCCTTCCCTGTCCTTCCCTCATCCGATGAGACCGATGACCTCGCTGTCTGGTCTCCTTCCCCAACACAACCAACCTTGGTGGAACGGAACGTTCTCTCGGATGTTCCCGATTGCAGGCTCCCAGGCTGTGCTGAAATCGTAGCCACTGTCGCGATTGATTAGGTTGTCGTGTAATCGTATTTCTATGGACTCTTTGATTACTGAGTCCCAAAATCCGCTTGTACTGCATATTTTCTTTGTGTGCTTCTCGTCACTACTATGTTCCGCCACAGCAGATTTGTTGGTCTGACCCAAGCGTACATTCGTGATGTGTTCATTGCGGCACGTAATTGTCCGCCGGCGGGAAGCGGAAAGCGGTCCAGCAGAGATACTAGTCCGTAACCGACGATATCCCGACACTTCGCCTGAAGATCATGGAGACGCCTACACTCACATATAACCTACCTCCACAGGGAGGATATACATTACAGTGACAAGCTGCAGAAGCTACGGAGCAAGAAGGGGAAAATGCTCAGCAGGCTGGCCTTCTTACTCCGATGTCGGGATAAAGAAGTCATGCCTAAGTTCGCCAACTTGCGGCATCCTGACAATACAAACAGGATGAGACACATCTTACGAATGGCGAGCGCACCCCTAGTACGAGAACACATCAGGGTCACAAGACTGGAACTCAACAAGAACGCCAGAAGCTTGCTTTCTCTAGACCTACGATTGTCTTCCTGTCTCTCGGAACACACCTGGGACTGGACAGAAAGCAATACCTTTGCCAATGGCGAATGGTACAAGAAGAATTTCACCGAAAGGCAGTGCAAGAAATTCCTTCGACTTCCGGAAGTGCGACAACAGAAAGAAAAACCATCTCCCAACAAGGTGGTCATCAATCTAACAAACAAGGAACTGGATGGGCCAACACAAGAGGTGCTGTCCAAGAGCCCCGGTTCCGACCAGCCTGCCGAAACGGGACGTCGTAAGTGGGGTAGTGCAAGCCACAAGGAGACTACCTGAAGAGGCTGCAGAAGAAGTAAGAAGAGACGTCTGCAAAGTACTAGACAAAGCAAAGATGCCGAAGAATAACATTTCGGCGGAAGAACACAAGGCACTTCGCTCACTCAGGGATGACCAGGACACAGTGGTCTTGGCAGCGAACAAAGGGAACGCGACGGTGCTGCTTAAATCAGAAGACTCTTGGCAAAAGATCGACGCCCTCCTGCAGGATCCTGCCTACAAACTACTAGGGAAGGACCCCACCACAACAGTGACTCGCAAGACCGTTGAGTTGCTCAACAACTCGGGACTAGAGAAGAATATCATCAGGAAACCGTACCCGGTGCCACATACCTCCAGAAAACCTACCAACGACATGTGATTCCGTGGATTTTCCCGGCGTTTCTGATGTTCATTCAGTTCCGGGGTGATGGGTGATTGTGTACTCAGCGATCGCACTTGAGATGGCTGCCAGATGGATCGCCGAAATATCGTGTAGTGAAGACGATCCTATCCCGCAGCATACCGGTGAAGAACATAAACTGCTAACGACTTGTTGAATCCATGTCACGCAGAATTGCTTATGTATTGCTTTCAAAGGTTCCAAAGGTGGCAAAGCTGGACCAACACGCTGTTTTGATTCAAGCTCATGATACGGATGACACTGATATTCCTGTTAACGATGTATTGACTGCGACAGCGGAATCAAACAGTCGCGTCTAATTCCTATGTAAACGCTATATTTAAAAAATCGCTTAGTACATCATCGCTTATTGCTGCTTATCGTATAAAACATATATCGCGTATAATGCCCTATATTCATTTTTGTTCGTTAATATTAGGGGATTACTAACGACAATGTAGCGCTTATTTTGAAACTCTAATTTTCTGCAGACTGTTGGTTTCAAATTAGGTATCAGACGAATGTTTCGCGAAACGCAAAATGCGTACGTACATCTTAAATGCAAAATGCAAACGAAGATAACTGATTACAATACCTTAAGTAGGACAGTATACTGTGGTATGCGTTACCGTACTGCATTTTAAAGTTAAAGCAACTCTTTGAAAACTAACCAACACTGTTTTTTTCTACTTTTGTACAAAACCAGAAAATTAAATGCCAATATGTTATTTTTTTAAAGTACAAAGTGGAGTAATACTGTATTCCTTGCTGATGTTTTTTGGTTATGAGTATTAAATATTTTCAATCTGTTAGATGCAGTGGGTCATATTTGTACAACATTTTGTAGAGAAACATAGGAGAAAGTGTAGGCCTTCATGTAACTTACGTGTAGAATACTGTCCTTTCATTTCAATCTTGATCAATTACTTCTGTGATACAGCAACCGGAAGCTGTGTTATTCATGACTGCTACACTATGCAGCATTTGCAGTAAGGTTTAAAATGCTCAGCATTTTATGTCATACATTATTCAAGACCGTGTTCGATATTATCGAACAATTTAGTGTTGTTACCTCATTCTTCCCTCATTAAAGGTTTTTCCATTTTGCTGGAATTTTATTGCTAAATTTATTGCATAAAAATTAGAAAAGTTCCTCTTCAGTGTATCTCCACAAATACTACACTGTAAGTGTACTGTATTTCTGCTACTTTTTGAAGCGTTAGCCCTATGATAGCCTAAAATTTAAAGATGAAATTTTTATCGAAAAAAGGAAAAATCCGATTGGTCCGACTATCGGCTATAACGACCGTAAACCATTGGTCCCTTCAACGCTATTGAAACCAGTTTGGACTGTATACATAATACGTCTTTCGATTTCTAGTCATGAAAGTTTGGCGAGATTATGTGGACCATGGTTCTCTTCAACAAGTGAACCCTACCGAATTCCCTGACCGGCAGCAGAGGTCTGAACATACTTTTAAACTGTTTCTGGGACTATACTGCCCACTGTCCGAGACCAAGTAAATAAATCTGTGTGTGTGTGTTCGTGTGTGTGTATAGTTTGAATTACTCAGATTACAAAGCAGTATATCCAGAATTTAATTGTGAATAGCTATGTACCTGTGCGGACAATTGCTTTGTTGATATTGAAGTAAAAATTAATAGAAATTAATTTCTGAGTGTTACGGTAGAATAGCACTGTGAGTTTTATTTTCAACCAGCTGAAAATGACCCGCATCCCCTAGTGTTTCTCATTTGTTTTCTGAGAACATTCCTGGTCACTTGGGAGCACTTGAAAACATCGTATAAATAAATATTCAAAAAAATCGTAAGAAATGTTAGTATTTCGCACTCAAAAATACTCTCTAATGCTCAAAAGTACTCTTAAGTACTCGTAAATCCACTTAAGTATTCAACAATAACCTGATTTGTAAGAAAGTACTGTGTCACTCATTTGTTCATTTGTTTGTAGAATGCAGAGTATATTCCAAAAACATTCGATAATATTGCAAGACATTCGAATACGTCGAGAACCTTAAAGAAACCTCTGGAATGCTCTACAACATTGCAGATCCTTCGAAAACATTCGAGCGGTTTTCGAAACGTTGTAGAAGTTTCAGAGATAATCTAGAACACAGTGGGGTATTCTAGAGCATCCAAGAATATTTCAGAGCATTAGAAAACATTCGTTAACATTCAATAATATTCGTAAAAGTTCAAGAAAATTACAGAAAAACTCGAATTTCATTTTTGTAAGTATTCGTTGATGTGAAAGAGAACATGTTCTGGTGATTAGCGGGCACCTGAAATATTGGTATCTTCACAATCACGAGAGCTATTACCGCACAACCATTATAGTGACCGAACCAAGGGTAGCTCTAGACACAAAAACCAATGATTAGCAGTGGGTGGTGTAGTGGCGTAGCAAGACAGCCAAGCCACTCGGAGGTAGCCGAAAGGCACGCGTTAAGCTCACGCAGATTGGCGTGAGGTCTGGAACAAGGTAAAGTAATTATCCTATAAAGAAAAGAACGTAGTTCTTGGAATACTTAACTTTAATCCACAATTGGAGAACATCGCTCTTGTTTAGACATTATTACACTGAATCTAAACTGGTAATGGCGCCTTGCGAGGTCGTAGCAAATGACGTAGCTGAAGGCTAAGCTAACTATCGTCTCGGCGAATGAGAGCGTATTGGTCAGTGTAGCTTCGCTAGCAAAGTCGGCTGTATAACTGGGGCGAGTGCAAGGACGTCTCTCTAGACCTGCCGTGTGGCGGCGCTCGGTCTGCGATCACTGACAGTGGCGACACGCGGGTCCGACGTATACTAATGGACCGCGGCCGATTTAAAGGCTACCACCTAGCAAGTGTGATGTCTGGCGGTGACACCACAGGTGGCTTTGAAAGTTTTCCCAAAAAACGCTTTAATATCAAATGCGAATGAAAAAATGAACCTTTTGATACGGAAATTATAAAGCTAAACTAAAACCAAACTTACACTTTTATTTAATTTAGTGCAATAATTTTTCTGTTTTGTTTTCACATATTTCATACTTAATAAACTTATTGTTTTACAACGCTTGTCTATGAACTGCATTTGTCATCATATTATTTAGCGATTAGACATATAAATTCTCTGGGTTTCCTGCTCTATAGTTATTGTTAACCGTGAGAGTACCGTGAGTCTTTTAACCTAATACCACAATATCTTAAAGTTCACCTTGTGCCACATTTATTTTGAAACTAAATGCTAATCTTACTGGATATTACCTGCTTTTGAATTGAAATGGTCGTTCGGTACATATGAACGGAACCCTAGGATTAAATACTGATTTACTGTATCTTTTAATGGCATTATTTTTGCTCCAGTTGTACTGTTTCACTCACGCTTTTCGTGTTACATTACATAATCTCGGCGAATCTAAATTTCTAGGCAAAATAATTCTTGATTCTGTTCTTAATTTTAAGCCTCATAAAGGCGTTCCGAAAGCTCGAATCGATTTAAAAAATTCGCTGGAAAAGTTAATATTTTCATTTGAATCACACTGTTCTGTTCATACACGGCAAATTGCAAACAATACACGTGAGTGAGTAGGTAGACTGCGGCTTCCTAGATTTTCGAAGGACATTCGACGCCTTACCGTATCGCCGATGTTGTGGAAAAGAGAAAGACAACGCTCTGAGTAGGTAAGCTGGATGGCCGAAAGTCATGGGATGGGCTGTACCATTAGAAGATGTGGCACGCACGATGCCAGAATGTTGCGGCTAGAGGCCGCGTACGGCGACAGTGTAGACACGACCTTCAGCTGTCTGTTACAGACAGGAGTGCAGTGGATATGCCAACACGGTGCGAGGCAACCAACTCTGAACGGTGATCGGTGCAGGGTGCGTGGATCATGACATAACTGTATCAGAGATTACCTATGAATTCAGGTATTCAAACTCAACATTATCTTGGGTTGACCTTCAGTATCACAGGCTCAATGTTTCCACAGGCGTCAACCGCCGCACAGGACATCAGCAGGTATCTCACGAACGGACTTCGATTCGCCTCTGCAGAGTCACATAGGGCGAACCAGGATATATAGAATCCCGTGTCAGTGTGGGAAATCGTACATTGGCCAGACGTGTCGCGCTGCTAAGGATAGATGTGATGAACATAGACGTCACAACAGACTGGGTCAGCCAGAAAAGTCTGCTGTGGCTGAACACTGTCTTGACACGAGACACAGCATGAACTGCGGAGAGGCAAAGATCCTTTTGTCCTTTTCCACGTACTGGGATTCCACCATTAAAGAAGCAGTCGAAATTCGTATAAGTAACAACCTAATCAATAGAGACGCGGGATTTCAGCTCAGCAAGGCATGGGCAGCACTGGCAGTACAAGGAGATCGTCGGCCGCAGTCGAACGAATCCGAGTCAGCACAGATGGAGAATCAAAGTGCGCACATTTAGACTGGGCGCCAACACTCTGCCCGCACGCGCGCTGTACCGCTATTTGCAGCCGCGCTTTTCCCCCGTCGCGAGTGAGAAACCTGTGGCCCGTTTCTACGGAAGGGGGCAGTGGAGGTCGCCGTGCTCTATGATCCGTCTACGATGACGTTATGGCCTTAACCCTTGGCGCCTGTGCTTCTCTAGCGAGCCAGTGTATATATTGGTGAGCCATTGCAGCAGCATGTCAGTCAACACCTGAAGATGACAAGCAGCTGTCTCGTCGAAATATGGTGCAGCTTCCACAACGTTATCCGACCCGTCGCCCGTCAACCAAGGAAGCATCCCATATATGCTGAATAATGTTCATGTCTGGGGAGTTTGGTGGGCAGCGGAAGTGTTTAAACTCAGAAGGGTGTTCCTGGAGCCACTCTGTAGCAATTTAGGACATGCGGGGGTGTCGCATTGTACTGCTGGAATTGACCAAGTCCGTCGGAATGCACTGTTTACATGAATGGATGAAGATGATCAAACAGGATGCTTACGTACGTGTCACCTGTCAGAGTCGTATCGAGACGTATCATGGGTCCCATATCACTCCACCTGCACACGCCCCATAATATGAGAGCCTCCACCGGCTCCAAAAGTCCCCTACTTGTCTCCGTACCGGTGCACATCCATCCGCTCGATACAATTTGAAACGAAACTCGTCCGACCTGGCAACATGTTTCCAGTCATCAACAGTCCAATGTCGTTGATGACGCACCGAGTCGAGGTGTAAAGCTTTGTGTCGTGCAGTGGTCAAGGGTACACGAGTGGGCCTTCGTCTCCGAAAGTCCACATCAATGATGTTTCATTGAACGGTTCGCATGCTGAGACGGCCGTTGTGGCCGAGCGGCTCTAGGCGCTTCACTCTGGACCCGCGCGACTGCTACGGTCGCAGGTTCCAATCCTGCCTCGTGCATGGATGTGTGTGATGTCCTTAGGTTAGTTAGGTTTAAGTAGTTCTAAGTCTAGTGAACTGATGACCTCAGATGTTAAGTCATGTAGTGCTTAGAGCCAGAGCCTATACCAGTTTTTCGGCGCTTCAGTGTATTTATCATATTAAAATTGTTATTTCATAGGTACTTTGGTTGTAAAACCTTGTCTGATGTAAGAGCGTACCTGATGGCTCTATTCAGATCAGATTACGTAAAAAAAAAGTAAATAAATGTGTGGGCAACTAGAGTATGGATGCAGCTCATTTAAGTGTGATGATAATGTTTAGAATAAAGAAATAGTGAACACCAGCTGTCTTTTTGAGAAGTATTATAATGAAAGTGATCACAGTATCAATGCAAAGCTTATGATGTTTCAACCACAGTTGCTGGCCAGTGTCCATAATGGATAAATTAATTACATGTTTCGAATTCGTGATCAGTTGTACCTTGGGTGTCTCGGGGTTTTGAGGTGCATTGGAACTGCAAGACAGTTGCAGCCGCAGTAGGTGACTCACGGCAGATGGCGGTTTCGCGCGCGGCAGGTGCGCGCTGCGGGTTGCATGCCGCCAGGCGCGGGCCTTCTTTTTATAGCGGAGCGGCCGTCGGCGCGGCGCAGGTCGGCGCAGGCAATCAATGCGGCCCACACAGCACACACCACGCCACACCACACAGCCCCCAAACTGGGTCACCCGAGGGCCCGCGCTGCAGCCGGCGGCGCGACGATGCCTATCCTCCCCCAACCCTGCTCGCTGGCCACTGGGCTTACTGTGGCCCTCCACGTACCTGCCAACTTGCACCGCGCTGATACCCACGCATACACACAAGATGAGTCATCTGAAGAGCAGAAATGTCTAACGTTCTAAGTGGAAAATCTCATATTTTCTAGGAGAATCGAAAAATAATGCATGTCTTATTGTAACGACTTATTTGTATATAAAAAAGAAAGTAATCAGATACCACAGAATTATGCTGCCCATCTCGTCACGGCAATAAGTAATTGACGAATGAGAAAATAGATAATTTACTAAGAATATTCTACAGAGTGGTCAGAAAGTTTCTCCGTTTTTTATTAACAGATCCCCCAAGGTTTCACAAGCTGAGACATAGTAGCGACTATGCACCCGAGGTCTGATGCCTTGTGGAGATAGTACCACTATGGTGCTGTTTGCATGAACTTTATGCTATTCTGTATTACTTGACTAATCGTAGTCAACAAATTCCCACAGTAATGGTGTTGGCAAGTGTTGTGGTGTCGCGCTTCTTCTGAGTAAATAATTTTCATAAATTTAAGTGGTAACTTAGTGAAAAGTTGTCATTAAATAATTTCTTTGCATACTGTTATGTTTTCACCTAATGAAAGAACTGGATAATCAGTAATGCTACCTCTAAATTTTAATTAGGGCGATAGAAAAATCAGTGCTGTAAAAGTTTAATCTCCTTCAGTTTAATGCATTTACACGCTGCTTATTTAAAGAAATCATAACTTTGTGTACTGCTCTGTGTTTATTTGCGTTTTTCGTGTTTTTATGGGTATCATTAAAATGGGACCAAAACGTCAACAAGATCGTTCCCTGATTCAAGACCTCCATGTCAGTGGAATGTCCAACACCAGAATTGTTCAAACATTGCGTGTTGCTCCAAAAACCATTAGATTTAAATTGAGAGCAGTGGCGGGAATTTTAGTGACAGCAACGTAGTAGGACGACCTACAAAACTCACACAAAACACTATAAAATGTCAGAACTATGGTAAAGGATAAAACTGGCGTCGGTAGTCGGTCAGTTGCCAAACGTCTCAATTTCTCAGATAACAATCAGCAAAGACAGAAGGAGATTGAGAGAATAACTGTAAGAGACCTTATTCATACACAATTCTGGAGAAAACATGCTTATGTCCAACCAAAAGAAGCCATGCCGTCAGAAAAAAAAATTGTAGATCATCAGGCATTTTGTGAGAGACTAGTGTCTGATGCTCCCTGCAACATCAACGCAGAAGGAAAGTGGAAAAAGTTGTAAATTTTGTATACAGTTGAGTCTCCATTGACGCTTTATGCAATAGTCAACATACAAAAGTCCCTATTCGTACAAATGAAGCAGAGACAATTTCCAAGGTCCACACACCAAAGCAAGGACTGCAGATAATGGTCACCTATACCAACTGTGGCTATGGAAAAACTGAACTGTATGTGACTGATGCAACAAGGACCGTCGATGACGATCATTATCGGGAAACATGGTGTTGCTGTCTATGTTCCAGCAGTCCAGAACGGTGTTTACCAAAATACAGACAATGCTGGTCTTACACGAGATGGAGCAATAGCTCACACAGCCAAACAAACTACGATGCCGCTGAAGAGAACATTCTCTGGTATTTCGGAAGCATTCCAGACCTGAACCGTAAGAGCACCTCTGGAGTAGACCATAGTATACAGTCTTCAAAGAACCTCGTTCACGCAACAGAGTTCAGATTATTATTGAACGTATTCAGGAGGAGTGGCACTCAGTCACCTCTGAAGACATGTCAGCGTTCGCAGAAAGTTTTAACAGATGAGTTGAAGAATATCTTCATAATCAGGGATGCCATGCAAAATACGGAAAAAATGAAGAGGTAGCTATCCAAATCAGTCTTTCAAATGTAGTAATGTATTTTTGTAAAAATATTCAGTGTAATAAAAACATTATTAAAAAATTTGAGAGTGGCACTTTCTTTCCATCCTGTAAGTTACATACAAGGAAACTCATTGGTTCATAGCGCCAACAACAAAGTTTTCGTCTCATGTGCCACTAATACTGAGGCAATACGTTTTATATATGATAATGCAAATACAGAAGTACAGCAGTAATGTTTCAACTATTACAACTGTAGTCAGCAAAATTATTTCTGATAACTTTTACATTTTTAACAAAAGAATAAAAAAGCTAAATCGAAGAAACAATCTCTGAAGACACATGCTACTTGACAGAACGTGCTTTTAATATTTAAAAGGAAAGACGGTAGCTTTGAGGACTTTTCACCATTCTAGAGGGATTTGTTAGCTCCTTAAAATTCGTCAAGCGATGAAGTAAGGGGAGTTTGTTAGCTGTAACTTCTAGTTCCCAACGAACAACAAACCTTCAGACAGTTAAATGCATTGGGGAGTATGCAGTCAAAACGGAATTACCCAGCATCTTGAACTGCAGTAAAAGAGTGTTGTGGAGAGACATTATAGATATTTTCAAAGAGCAGCTGAAAGATGAGTGGCCTGAAGAAGGTGTCACTGACGTACAAAACATAATGAAAGTGGTAGATGGCAAACTGGTGACATCGGATTCACTTATACTTACGTTCGGTAGTACGGCATATCAAGGCAGGTTTCCATCGCTTAAACGTGTAATCCAAAGTGCAGTTTTAGATGTCAATACTTTGGACACTCTAGCGTGTAAGGGAGAAGCCACTGATGGCAAATGTGGCAAAGTCGCCCAGGAAGGTGTAATTTGTTCATCTCCTCCGAAGTGTATGAACAGTTCTGGGGACCACCCTGTTTGAAGTAGAGACTGCAGTGTCTACCTTGAAAAAAGGGAGCCACGGCGGAAGGAACGTTTGTTTCTAGAGTAGGGGCAATGCTGACCTGTTTACTGCAGTCTACACGTTGAGGTGTCGGAAGCTCTACAATAAAGGCAACTGTGGCCGTTTCTGATGTTCTGGGGGAAGCTAGAAGCTTCTTAGACTAACGACAGTACCTTTTCAACTGCACTGATAAACGCAGGTAATAGTGCTAACTCTAGCAACCTCTGTTTGTGTAGAGGAACCGGCTTTCCGAATAGGCTTTTTAAGAGCTGAAGGGAACGAGGGAGTGAACGTGGAGCATTGCATGATCTTATAGATCGTCTTGACCTTCCCATAAAAGATATGCTTCGTTGTTTTAAGACATTCGTTATATTTGCAAGGGTGCATATAACCCTCGCCAATGAGCACCCACTAATCACACACACACTCAATGAATCACGTCACACACACACACACAAACACACACACACACACGTCTCCACACATCTAGGTGCTTCACTTTCTTTTCAGCCACTGTATACAAAAACACACTACGCTTTCCTATTGTTTCTGGGAAGTATCGTTCCACAAAAATGGTTCAAATGGCTCTGAGCACTACGGGACTCAACTGCTGAGGTCATTAGCCCCCTAGAACTTAGAACTAGTTAAACCTAACTAACCTAAGGACATCACAAACATCCATGCCCGAGGCAAGATTCGAACCTGCGACCGCAGCGGTCTTGCGGTTCCAGACTGCAGCGCCTTTAACCGCACGGCCACTTCGGCCGGCTTGCCTCAGTGCTAATGTGCCAAGTACGCCTGGTGTACAAAACTTCAGGTCGAAAGTAGCTTTCGCATGATGTGTTTCTACCATAGAACGTGGCTGGATGGAACTTGGGCCACAAGTAGGAAGAATTGTTACAGTACAGTGCAGAAGGTAACTGCAAGAATTACGCAATGAGTCGAGGAGAAATTACACTTTTATTTAAAGTCAATAATTACACTGGAGGCGGCGCGAATTATGGTGGTCCCCTGGACATTACAAGAGGCGGAACATGGTTCTTGATAGGGCTGCAGTGCATGCTGAGCAGTGTGCTCCCATGCTGACCAAAAGAGTGGTAAGCAGTTCTCGTGGTCGGGCATTTCATTACTCCTTCACTACGGTTTGCAAATACTGGATCCTCATTGGCGCGGGTCCACGTTATGCAGTACGTCTCCCCAAGGCATCCCATACGTTCCCGATGGGATTTGAGTCGGAGGAACGTGCAGGCCATTGCATTCGCCGAATATCCTCTCGCTGCAAGAGCTCCTCCAATTGCGCAGTTTGATGTAGTCGCGTATTGTCATTCATAAAAGTAAATTAAGTGGCGCATACACCTCTGAAAGGACACGCAATAGGATGGAGTACAGCATGACAGTAACTTTGACCAGTGAGTCCAGCGTGTTCGAAGATTTGGCAGACAGCAGTGCCTTGCAACATTATGCCTGCCCGCTTCAAAACGGTCATGTTCGACAATGCTCCGGGGAGCTTTACGTGTTTCCAGCTCTCGTCATGTGATGGTACGTCCAGGCGGAATCTGCTCCAATGCGAGACGAGCACGCGCCTCCACTTCTCGTTGCGACGTCGAGGTGCTATGCTTTTCGCACCATCGCAATCGGCACCACCGATGTGCGATTGTCAACGGACACAACGTACTAGTCACGGGTAAAGACACCACATCTCTGCCGCCGCCGTGGCGCTGTGGAGCGTTGAGATTATGTGCCTTGCAGTCCTATTAAATGTGGCTGTAATTGCATCCGTAGTGTGGCGTTTGTCCCTTCTTACACTCCCGGAAATTGAAATAAGAACACCGTGAATTCATTGTCCTGTTGGAACAGCAAGTTCCCTTGCCGGTCTAGGAATGGTAGAACGATGGGTTCGATGACGGTTTGGATGTACCGTGCACTATTCAGTGTCCCCTCGACGATCACCAGTGGTGTACGGCCAGTGTAGGATATCGCTCCCCACACCATGATGCCGGGTGTTGGCCCTGTGTGCCTCGGTCGTATGCAGTCCTGATTGTGGCGCTCACCTGCACGGCGCCAAACACGCATACGACCATCATTGGCATCAAGGCAGAAGCGACTCTCATCGCTGAAGACGACACGTCTCCATTCGTCCCTCCATTCACGCCTGTCGCGACACCACTGGAGGCGGGCTGCACGATGTTGGGGCGTGAGCGGAAGACGGCCTAACGGTGTGCGGGACCGTAGCCCAGCTTCATGGAGACGGTTGCGAATGGTCCTCGCCGATACCCCAGGAGCAACAGTGTCCCTAATTTGCTGGGAAGTGGCGGTGCGGTCCCCTACGGCACTGCGTAGGATCCTACGGTCTTGGCGTGCATCCGTGCGTCGCTGCGGTCCGGTCCCAGGTCGACGTGCACGTGCACCTTCCGCCAACCACTGGCGACAACATCGATGTACTGTGGAGACCTCACGCCCCACGTGTTGAGCAATTCGCCGGTACGTCCACCCGGCCTCCCGCATGCCCACTATACGCCCTCGCTCAAAGTCCGTCAACTGCACATACGGTTCACGTCCACGCTGTCGCGGCATGCTACCAGTGTTAAAGACTGCGATGGAGCTCCGTATGCCACGGCAAACTGGCTGACACTGACGGCGGCGGTGCACAAATGCTGCGCAGCTAGCGCCATTCGACGGCCAACACCGCGGTTCCTGGTGTGTCCGCTGTGCCGTGCGTGTGATCATTGCTTGTACAGCCCTCTCGCAGTGTCCGGAGCAAGTATGGTGGGTCTGACACACCGGTGTCAATGTGTTCTTTTTTCCATTTCCAGGAGTGTATTTGCTGCACAATGTTTCGGTCATTTTCTGCTGTAGTGGACGTCGTCGAGCATATCCTCACCTTTGGGCAGTAGTGTCTGTGATTCGGAACGCTCTCCTAGCACATGAAACAATGCTATTAGCAATACTAAAGCCCCGGGGCTAGGCACATTACACTTCGTCCATCTTCCAGTTTAATGATTCTTCTCTGTATGAAGTAATCTAAATCTTATCTCCGGGCCATGCTGTAACGAAGAACACCGCCACAGTGTACTGTAACTGCTCGCTGATTGACACACACTGTCTTTTTACCGTTCCTTCAACTGATTCGTGTTGTGGGGCCAGCCCCATTTGACTCTATAGTTACGACTCACGCCATGTAACGTCCAGGTTTCTGTGCACAACTTGGAGACATCTGTCAACATGCTGTCGCACTTTCATTTGCTTCTTCCGGTAATAAGACATTGTATTACTTTACACGTCTCGTGCTTAAGTTTTGCAGAGCAGTGTATTTGGTTATAGGGACCCGAGGTTCTGTAACGGTAGGGAAGTGTGTCAACCCCTCATACTACTTAATGGAGCGGGGAAAGAAAAAGAAAAAGAGATACTAAGCCTTCCCGAATGAGAATGACTTTCGACGGTTGTAAAGTCCCTTATTAATGTCAAGCTAGAAACAGAACATAAATAGCAGGAACTAGTTTCTCCCCCTCCCCCCCCCCCCCTCTCTCTCTCTCTCTCTCTCTCTCTCTCTCTCTCTCTCACACACACACACACACACACACACACAGACACACAAATATTTTCATTTTAGTATGGAACACTGGATATCATTTTCCAAAAAGTAAGTTAAAAATACTTCCAAGGTTTTCGGGAGGGTTCCCTTTGCTGTAAGGCAAAATCTGTAACGGGTAAACCCTTCCGATTTATTTTGAACTGGAAATCGCTGTGCTCCACTCTGAACGCCCCTCGTATCTGGCTGACAAGAACCGCTATTCTGTAGTGGAAGGGATCAGCAACATCCCTCTTACTTACGGAGAAGGAAAGAAGACAAATGAAAAAGAAGAAATGGTTGTCACTTCTATTTCTTTGGAATGTAGCGGAAAGGATCGACAACGGGCCGGATCGCAAAGAGCCCATGCTATCCGTCTAGGGTATGGGAGGACAATGAACACAAATGTCGAAAACTTACTTGAAAACATGCACTCATTGACCTATAAAGTTCCTACATTTTATCCGTTAATACGCACGCTCCCGCAGACACTGTGAGTGCTATATGGCGCTGAGAACCATAAGGGCCTAAACCCACCGTCCACGATTTTGAGATTTTGGCATGTGGGCATGTTCCTCACGCCTGCTCATCTTATGGTGAACCAGCTTTATCTATGTCTTTAGGGCTACACTGAATGTATGAATATTCATAAAAAGCTGCCTCGACGATTTTCGGATACTCACTTCTATATTAGCCCAAAGCATAAATCATAGTTAGGTCCCTTAGGAACTAATAACGGACTTTACCACTGTCGAAAGAAGCTGTGTCACTAGCCTACACATGCAAATTTTCTGAATTAACATTAATAATAAATATAATCTCAAATATTAATCAATATTACATAATATCAGTGGGATATATTGTATTCCATAAGAAATATAGGATGTTGCGGCTTGGTTACGAAACGAGTCAGACCTATGAGAAAGGTGGTTTGTTTACAAATTTGATTTTCACTAACATCTATTTTTCTCGAGACTTTGTGTCTTTACTTTGGATACTTTTGGTTCTTAGTGCGTCAGTTACGATATATTCACTGGATGAAACTACACTCCTGGAAATTGAAATAAGAACACCGTGAATTCATTGTCCCAGGAAGGGGAAACTTTATTGACACATTCCTGGGGTCAGATACATCACATGATCACACTGACAGAACCACAGGCACATAGACACAGGCAACAGAGCATGCACAATGTCGGCACTAGTACAGTGTATATCCACCTTTCGCAGCAATGCAGGCTGCTATTCTCCCATGGAGACGATCGTAGAGATGCTGGATGTAGTCCTGTGGAACGGCTTGCCATGCCATTTCCACCTGGCGCCTCAGTTGGACCAGCGTTCGTGCTGGACGTGCAGACCGCGTGAGACGACGCTTCATCCAGTCCCAAACATGCTCAATGGGGGACAGATCCGGAGATCTTGCTGGCCAGGGTAGTTGACTTACACCTTCTAGAGCACGTTGGGTGGCACGGGATACATGCGGACGTGCATTGTCCTGTTGGAACAGCAAGTTCCCTTGCCGGTCTAGGAATGGCAGAACGATGGGTTCGATGACGGTTTGGATGTACCGTGCACTATTCAGTGTCCCCTCGACGATCACCAGTGGTGTACGGCCAGTGTAGGAGATCGCTCCCCACACCATGATGCCGGGTGTTGGCCCTGTGTGCCTCGGTCGTATGCAGTCCTGATTGTGGCACTCACCTGCACGGCGCCAAACACGCATACGACCATCATTGGCACCAAGGCAGAAGCGACTCTCATCGCTGAAGACGACACGTCTCCATTCGTCCCTCCATTCACGCCTGTCGCGACACCACTGGAGGCGGGCTGCACGATGTTGGGGCGTGAACGGAAGACGGCCTAACGGTGTGCGGGACCTTAGCCCAGCTTCATGGAGACGGTTGCGAATGGTCCTCGCCGATACCCCAGGAGCAACAGTGTCCCTAATTTGCTGGGAAGTGGCGGTGCGGTCTCCTACGGCACTGCGTAGGATCCTACGGTCTTGGCGTGCATCCGTGCGTCGCTGCGGTCCGGTCCCAGGTCGACGGGCACGTGCACCTTCCGCCGACCACTGGCGACAACATCGATGTACTGTGGAGACCTCACGCCCCACGTGTTGAGCAATTCGGCGGTACGTCCACCCGGCCTCCCGCATGCCCACTATACGCCCTCGCTCAAAGTCCGTCAACTGCACATACGGTTCACGTCCACGCTGTCGCGGCATGCTACCAGTGTTAAAGACTGCGATGGAGCTCCGTATGCCACGGCAAACTGGCTGACACTGACGGCGGCGGTGCACAAATGCTGCGCAGCTAGCGCCATTCGACGGCCAACACCGCGGTTCCTGGTGTGTCCGCTGTGCCGTGCGTGTGATCATTGCTTGTACAGCCCTCTCGCAGTGTCCGGAGCAAGTATGGTGGGTCTGACACACCGGTGTCAATGTGTTCTTTTTTCCATTTCCAGGAGTGTAGAAGCATTTATAATGCGGCACTACAGAAAGTGCTGAAGATTAAAAGAGTAGATCTGATAACTATTGGGGATCTGGAGGAAAGAATTTTGTAGCACATCTTCACTAGAAGAATGAATAATTTGATAGGACATCACCTGAGGCATGGAACAATACTTAATTTTGGGGAAGTGTGATGAGCGAACGTTTTTGTAGAGGTACATCGAGACTCCACTGTTGTAAGCAGGTTCAAGAGGATGTCGCTTGCACTAGCAGCGCACAATGAAGAGGTTCACACAGGATAAACATGGAGAGCTACATCAAACCAGTATGCCATATGGAAACCACAAAGAACGAATATCAACTCGAATGCCCTGCAACTCTTCCACAAAACGAGACGTATTCAACAGTATTGTTTGCACAGTGACTCACCCGACATTATTAGAAAATTCTAGTGCGTGTTTTTAGTACTGAACCAGCAGAGATGATGTTTACAGTCTACTCCCAAGCAAAGTTTTCCTGTTGTGTCTCGCCGCCTCACCGAAGAGGAGTCACGCGGAAACTCCGACGTCGTATCGCATGACACTCAGCCACATTGCAACACCAGCGTAGATTATTAAAAGAGAAGTCTAGTTGCATAGCTACATAAACTTTGCAGTTTCATTTTTCTCATAGTGACAACCGTTTAAGTAATAGAACACGATAACTACATTTAGTGGAGTGCCTTTCTCAGAATACGTAATTAGTCACGTAACTATCTTCTCAAGTGTACGTAGTATATTAACACGGAAGTATGTCAGTATTTCGACCAATACCATTGCCTTTCTTGTAACCTTGTTCGTTATGAAGATACGAACAGCAGTATGTATTTTTTAAGTAGTACCCTATATTTTTAAGGTTTTGAACACGGCTGCTCTTGAGTAACTGTACATGCAAGAGCTCCAGTTGAATAGAAAAAAATAGCCATCAGTTGCAAAATATAGGTTTATTAAACCTTGATCATGGTTTACCAGTTTTAAAACCGTGTTCTTTATGTACATAGTGAGTTAGTGATAATTACGGCCTCTTCATTAAATCAGGGTGGAAAACCGGAAAGGGCTGGCCCTATTGGTATTTTACAGAGTTCATTCACTGGTAGAACAAAAATTGCTTTTACACAGTTTCAATCATATAGCAGCCAATTAAGCCTTTATTTGTTTTTTAATTAAATAAAAGGCCAAGCAATGAGAAACTCATTCAAGGTTCAGTGTCAATTTTAATAATTTAAAGAAAATGTAAAGTTAATTTTAGCCCAAGATGACTTAATATTCTTTAAGGCAAGACACGCCCTATAAAAGCTATAGAATGTAATAAGGCTAAAGGTGTAATAAAGGCAGACGTAAATCTAAAAAACAGTACCAGAAAAGACCCGAACTGCCTTAATTATAAAATGAGAATAAAAATGATTTAAACTTGACTGATTAAAAAAACCTAAAACCATACTTAAATCAGATAACAAAATTTAACACCAATATCTAGACAAGATTATTCTAAATCCAGAAAAACACATCAATTGAAGATTTAACAGATTTTCCGATAACACAAGAGTAATTAAGTTACAATAGATTAAGGCATATGTTGGCGTTCCAACATACGTCAAAATTTGCTTAAGGGGGGTAGGACGTCAAACTGGCCGACTTTGCGCAGGAGAGGCATCACAGGACATTTTAATTTACAGTGTCTATACTCTTACAAATAAATTCATAAAACTTTGTCAGCATCACCACGAAAGATTCAGGATTCACACTCATTCCAGTGGAACTTCGAAAACATGTCAATTTTTTTTTACATGTGAAATTTCATCATTTTTTCACTTACTAATGGCTGCATTTGTTGCTATAGGTACACTTTTCTTCATAAGTTAGAGAGATTATTCGATGAATTTTGCACAGAATACATACCATACTTACAGGTGTATGAAACTCTAGAATTTATTTAATTTATGAAAAAACGAATGAGCTGCTATATTTTAAAGTTCACGTTTAGAAAAAACACAAATTTTATAGTTAAATACCTCAATTTTTACCACAGTTTTTAATAGATTTGGAAAATTCTAGAGTTTCATACACCTTTAAGTATGGTTTGAATGCTGTGCAAAATTCATCTAAGAATCGCTCTTACTTATGAAGAAAAGTGTACCTGTAGCAACAAATGCTGCCATTAGTAAGTGAAAAAAAATTGATGATATTTCAGGTGTAAAAAAAAAAAATACTTCGTTACGTTTTCGAACTTCCACTGCTATGAGTGTGAATTCTGAATCCTTCCTGGTCATGCTAAAAAAGTTTTATGAATTTATTTGTAAAAGTATAAACAGTGGAAATTAAAATGTCCGTGGTGCCTCTCCAAGTCGGCCCGTTTGACGTCCTACCCCCCTTAAGGTGGTGGCAACACGCTAATGGATATAAATTCAGAATTATTCCAAATATAAAGTTAACTTGAACAGGAACATTAAGTAGTGTGCCGCAGTTGGAGGAAACAGCGCGACAGATAGCTGCGAGATCTGCGAGTGTATGCACTCCAAATGCCGTAAACAGCCGGCTAAGCAAGCCGAAGAGGCGTGAGCAAGTGGAGCCCGATCCTAGGTAACACGTATCAGTAATGGAGTGCGAGAGATTATTAACAATTGTTTCCTGCAGCACAAATAATTTTAATTAGACAGAGTTCCAACACACGGACATGCATCTTAGGGTCGAATCAATTAATTTGAGCTCTTACCAAAATCCACGAGAACTTACCTGCTTTTTAAAAAGTTAACCAAAATATGTAAGAAACCAGCGAAAAATATTTTTAAAAAATAATTTCAGTGATACTACAGCACTATAAGAAAAATTTTCCTCTCCCTGAAACCATTAAACCAGTCTCAAGGACACTCGCATTACATTCAAAGCTCATTAGTACCCACATTAGTCCATAGCGGTTCGGAGAAAACAAATGTTTCCTGGAACAGACTAAAATTTATCTCAACGACTTAAATAGAAGGAACGCACTATATAATATTTTAGACAGCGTAGGCCTTTAACCTTAGGTTCAAAGAAATCAAAATAAGAAAAGCAAATTATAAACAGGCCAATGAAACAGCAAAACAGACACACATCCTGACACGAAAAAATAATCATCTGTGGTAACTGGTAATACTAAACATTTCAAAATTACATCAGCAATCATTTACATTAAAAATCAGGAGAATTAAGGGGAGGCGCACAAGAACATGTAACGCATATACTAATGTACACCGCCAACATTCAGAATAAACTTTCTTCTGGAACACGGCGTTTAACACTGGCTAAAGGTTCACAAACACTACAGATATATAAATACAGAAAATAAATTATTATGAGATATCAGCCAATGAATCAGTTTAAAATTTCTAACAGATCTTGCAGTCACATCGCCCTTCGAATACCATTGAGACACGGGCACCCACACCCAATAAACAGAAGGAAGTCAGACCAAACGACAGTGAACTCTGCCCTGACGGCTAAACGGCCTTCTGACACACCAGATGGCGCTGCGCTCCAACAGCAACATGTTAGTCAAAGATAATAAGAACAGTGATATCGATACATTGCGAGAAAACCGCCACAGCTCACGTAGAATCACATTACCTATAGCCAACGTGGAGTCGACTCTGATTAGTACATGTATAGAGTCAACGACTCCTACATTGGCTATAGATAATTTGATTCTACGTACAATACATTCTGAAGAAGACGGTTTTAAAACGAAGCTTTAATAAACCCGTACTTTGCAACTGGATGGATGTCATTTCTATTCCGTTGAATTTGCTATATTTTTAGTTGGTGCCTCGGCGTCCCATTCACATAAACATGAAGTTGTTAAAAATGGAACACAAAATTGACTTTGAGTATGCTGGACTAGCATTATGCATGTATCCTCATCCACTTTGGCGAAGCTGACAGTAAATGAATTTAAACCCAAGAAAAAAATGCACACCACTAATCCAGTCAACCGTCTTTAGTTGGAGATTTGCGTGAGTCCAACATTCGCCGACGAAGAGAAGGTAGAAATGTCATTTATCTGTCGAGAATGTAAGTTATCAGAAAATCAATTTCGGTAATATTTCCTTACTTACAATCTGGTGCATTTAGTACTTTTACACGATATATCGTATACAGTAAACGCGGTCCGTGAATAAAAAGCATTATTTCCTGTTTTTGTGGTTGACCAATAAATACGTAGCGGAATTCGAGGCAGAACGGGATAGTAGGGCACAACGGGGTTATGTTGTTTATAGACTGGAGAATGCTGAAACCTATTGTAGAGTCATGTAGCTGGGTCTCGGAATAGAAAGGAAAAGTGACAGCCATTTTGATTTGGTTCGGAAAGCTACTTGTAAGTCAACGGTTGTCCTTCACGTTTACAGTTGTAGTTTTACAACTTTCAATTAATTTAAACGCAAGATAATCAGTTAATTCTTAACTCTACGCCCTTAAATTACATGTAACCATTCACGGTACGTTAGTTACATTACACGTTTAAATCCGTCAGTTATTATGTCCCATAGAAATTGTTAACCTGATATGTTCTCTTGGAACAGAACTGGACGGGGCATAATGGAATAATGTCCCGTTCTGCCCCTTCATTTTTTGACGCAAGTACATTTCAAATCATAAATTTTGTTTAATTTACTTGCTTTTTCAGATGATGTCAACTTACATTAGTAAGTCCGATGGACCGCAGTTAGATAGCAAATCAATGGAAATGGCAGTTTCAGCCGCTTTTCTTCTGAAATGAAGGTTTTAAAAGCATCTAAGAAGTTTAATGTAGTCAACTAAACATTGGAAAGATACCATCGTAAAGCTACGAATATTCCCAACTGCAGAGTTTACAAATCACATGGGAATTTTAAAAAACGTGTTCATTGCATAACAAAAAGACGAACTGATAGCACACCCATGTCAACGGAGACCAGAATTTTTAGTCCAACGATAAGACGTCCCATAGTAAGATCATTAGTCTATCAGCTAGCAGATCTGACCAAGGAAGTTGCGTAGCTGGGCAGGACTGGTTTATAGAATTTATTACTAGACATCTTATGTTGTCAGTTCGCAAGCCATAAAACAGATATTTTAAACGAGCGATGGGATTCAGTAAAGTAAAATTAGTAGTAACAATAACTTTGCATTAAGCTTTAAAAGTAATTGCGAAATTTTCAAAATAAGGTTAAAATATTTTCTTATTGTTAACGATTATTACTTTGAAGATTCCATATTCTTTAGTCTAAAGTGTTCGTTAAACAAATTTATGTCTTAGTTTTGAGGTGATATTTCTAATAATTTCAACGTTACTGCAATAATTTCACAAAATAATTGCTTCATCCCATTCTGCCTCGGTGGCACAAAAGAACGGGAAATAAGCAGGTATTTCTTTGTAAAAATTGTAAAAAACACGTAAAATACAGTTTTAAGTGATTTCAAGTAAGATACGTTAAGGTTATATTACAAGATGATTTTTTATACCCTTAAAAAGTGTTTCCTAGTTCTCTTTAATTTTACAATAGTTGTTAAGTGATAAGTCTCTCGTCCCACCCCGTGTTCTTCTGCTCCCCTTCATATCATCGTAATGAACAAATTTATAACGAAGTATATATGATGATTAATGTGTACCTGGTAGCTAAACAACATTCTCACGACAGATTTTTTTTATTTTGTTTCTGAACAATAAGTTATCTTGGGTGGTCAAGATAAAAGGCGTGCAATGCACAGGCAAGAATAAGCTGAATGTTTAAAAAACTGCCCCATATTCTTACAGGGGTTAATACTTGTCAAAATTAGGAAAAAAGTCCTATAAACATCTTTATATAAACAAATATATTGAAACGTCCCCTTAGAACTATTTATACATGACTGTGCTTAAGCTGAAACACAATATTTTTAGCGCAACGCAATCTGACTTTCAAAAATCCATACAAAAGAATGGCCCTGACTAACATTAAACTATACCTTTCACAAATCACTTACCTCACAAAAATCTTCGCTACTCAAGCTACTGCAATACAGCAAGCGCCACTACTGCCAGCTAAATAAAAGATTCAAACTACTGAAGGTACTAACTACTGATAGGCTTAGTTAGCAAATGAAAGATTTTAATAGAGAACAAACAATGTATTTACGTTAATAGTCATAATATATATATCAGTTCATGACAAATTTCAAAACTCCGCCATCTCTCTCCCCACATCCACCACTGCTGGCGGCTCACCTCCAACTGCGCAACGCTACGCGCTGTTCACAGCCAGCTGCCTAACACTACAATGGCGAGTATTACAACAATGCAAAGCAGCCACAGACTGCACACAGCACAGCCAGTGATTTTCATACAGAGGTGGCGTTACCAATAAAAAAACCTAAACAGCCTACTTACATAGCCCCCATGCTCCCCACAAAAAATTTTACAAATTGTTTTGGGCACTGGGCAATACATATTTGTTAAAATTTTTCATAATCGTAATTACAATAACAAAGAAATCAAATGCACACACTTATTGATACAATGTTGGTCAAAAGCATAAATTTTCTCACAGTCCATAAAGATAGTCCTGATCATTCATCATAATAGTAATTACAGTTTTTTTTCACAAAGTCTCATTAGTAAAAGAAATTGCACACAGAAGTAGTGGATTTCCATGCAGTCTTGAAGAAGTAGTGTTGTCCTTCCAACGGAAGACAGTGCTGACTCTTGACATGCTGACAGGTAATGGGCCACAACAGAGCAAACCCACAGCGGAGTCAATCGAAGTTTTGAAGAATATCGTTTGGTAGGTCATCACAGAGCAGACCTACTGTAGTCCTGGTAGAGATTACGGTACTGGTGGGCCACCAGAGGTGCAGACCCACTGCAGTCCTTCTATAAATAATGGTACTGGTGAGTCAGCAAAGGTGTAGACCCACTGTAGTCCTTGTAGAAATGGCCAGCAGCCATCTGTTGCAACTGTGCAGGTGCACAATCACCATCGAAGAGTCTTGCAGACAATATAGCAAGTCCATAAACCACCAGTTGTGCACTCACAAAGTTTTTTAATTGTCCTTAGAACCAGCAATGCTGTTATCCAGTCCCTTGCTGAATTATTAACACACGTGCAAACACTAACAGTCCCTACTTCTCACATATTGTCCATATACCATGACCAACAGAAACGTGTGCAGTGAAATGGAACTTACAAGTTACTTAATTTGATGACCTGGTGTCAATTACAATTTTATAACATAGGAATACAATAACAGAGGTACAAAATACATCATTAAAGAACATAACAATACAGATAACTCTGTAGTAGTAGAGGCTTTACAAAAGAATAGAAATAAACAGATACATCAGTGTTACAGGAATTATGACATAAGTACATACATAAAGATCAGAATAACTTTCGAAAAATCAACTTCACACATGAGCATTAAAACAAAACAGAATAAATAATGTCTAAACATCTTCACAAAGAAAATAACATATTATCAGAAAAATTCTACAATGTAACTCTCATCAGATAAACATATAAAGACAGGAAGAACATAAATACACAAGGGTTCACAAACACATAGTGGGATAACACAAGGAAAGGGCAGGGTTTGTTTTACTGCAGTATTTTGCAAACAAAACTTTCTTTACTTCTCGGAGATCTCCCTTCGTTCTTCATTATTTCCAAAAAGTCCCATCTATACCTGCTTTCTGTACTTTTCTCGTATAGCCTCTCAGTGCATTTCTTCAAGTTCATCGCAACTCATTCTCTTATAGGCTACCCCCTCTTAAGCTAACTTAAATCTACTGAGCTCAGATGCTAAACTAAGGGACGAGGCAATGCAGCAGCACAAAACAATTAACACAAACATCAATGACAAAAAAAATACAAATTGGCAAAGTAAGCAACAATATTACAACTAATATAAGGCAATGAGCAGCAAACAAGAAAAATAAATCAGTAGTAAACTGGCTTAGCAGAGTAACACAAAGTCAAATTCAGTAACACTATGCCTGGCAAACAGCAGCTTATATCTAAACATGACAAAGCTCAAGTAAAAAAAATAGTACACTAAAGACAACTGTGCAGACAAGGGAAATGTATATTCACATCTTAATGTCTATGTAATTAAAGTGGTGCACCACAAAAACTAATTCTACAAAAAATTACCAAGTACTTGAAAAGAAAATTATATATGCAGTTATTGTTGTCAGTCCCTTCTTATTGTTTTTTCCATTCCAAGAGCTCCTTTTTCGAAGAATGTGGATCATAAAATAATTATTTAACAGATCTGTTGACAGAAAGTGTTCACATTAGCAAATGCATCTAAGTTTATTTTATAAAACTAATGCTGCAACACAGCTGGAAACCAGATATCAAATGAAATAAGCAACAATGTACAAAGTAAAGCATAAGAACATCATTCAGTAGTCATGAGGCATTTCAGAAGTTAGTAGAAAAATCTCTCAACTAGAGAGACGGTAGTCATAATCAGGTGTATAGACATAAAAATATTTCTCGTCATTTCATTAGGCATTTCAGTAAATATCATAAATTAAGAGCTCCACAGTGTAATCATATGTTTTCAAGTTCGACCGTGTCGTTTTTGCGATGCTCTCTACAAAGGAACGTCAATAGTGAGGATAATGGCCTACCTTTTTTTTTCTACCTGTGCCTCTGGCACACACTAATGGCTTTTTCTCCAGGCGTCTGACACAGCTAGGTGCCCGCGACGCATTACGTGCAGGTGGTCACTTAACTTTCATACGGAAATATTTACGACAGCAGTTTCCGCTACAGTGGCAGTCTCATACAAAAATTGCAGAGGTCGAGAATTTGCGTTGCAAATGTGTAGATACAAAATCTTATGAATATAACAGTGTCCAAAAAATTTTCGCCGGCATTGTGATACATTCACGCATTTACACACATTTCATAACTCTTAAAGTATGATTCTTGGTTTCCAACATCCTTTTTCACAAGTCAGAGTCCCTCATTATTCCTTACCTTATTACACATATACATATTTGTCGACACGTCCTCAATATTTCATCATAATAACTACATAGCATAATCAGATTCCTTACATAGCATCAGCTTATTGATCATAAACATACCTCAGCAGCATAATACACATCGTCGTCTAAAAATAACATCATAACACCTCACTCAAATTTCAAAATCGTCGTAGCTTTCTAATTTCAAAACCTAAAAAAAACTATCTGCTCATTTCAATAGTGTCATCTACCTCAAACGTACCTTAAAAATCATGATCCCATACCAAATACATCATTCAAAGCTCTCATAGTATCACAATGTTTCTGAAAAAATATGAACAGTTCACAAAGTACAAACAACATACAATTTCGTAAGTGTGAAGTTATCCAACGGTGTAATTACGTAAATATCTGTCACTGCCATAGTAAAAAGAATGTTTGTTTCTCAGTTAAATAATCAGATAGCTGTGTAATTCTGTGTTAGAGAAATATGGTACCGATGTGTAAAGTTGTATAAGCAAATACCATATTAGCTAGGGCTCCTTGTGCTTGCCAAACACATGGTACACAAAGTAGGCGTGTACCTCCTGAGGATTAATGTAATTATACCCTCAGGTGTTACAGATTATTGCAATGGAATGAAATGTATCACGGAAAAACTTCATATCATTGTACTTCAAATATCTTTAAAAATAAATGTTTTAAGTACAAAATTAATCACTCAAATACGTGTCCTATATCGCTAAATGTGCGTCTTGCTGTAAGATAATTCTGTGGAAGTGTCGTAATTATCGTCCTCCGAAAGCTAAGTTCTGCATAAGTCAATGTACTTACCTGATGATAAACAAAAGTGAAATGCTTCGAGTATAGATATCTTAGTTATTACGCTTATTGCCGTGATGAAGAAAGTACTGTGCTACAGAAAAACTGTCTCCTTGTAGCTATACCACAAAAGTTACTACTAAAATATGTTTTACTTTCCAGAAGAATTCAGAAAAACTGTGCAGATATAAAACAGATACACCGCAAAAGCAACAAGGTAAATTGTGTCACACATTAGTAGCGTCGTGATATAGTCGTGTAGCTGTCGAATAAACTAACCACTGTGTCATCTGGTATCTCACAGAAAGTACTTTAAATCCAGAATGTATTTTCAAGTAAACCAAAATGTTGCATTAAAATCGCATTAGCAGTACCAGTATATGTTCTAAGTATGTAAGCCTTATAGTCGTTACGTAATCGTGCAACTAACAAGCAAGAATGTACAAATACAACACTGTGTCGTCTGTTCACTATAACAATGCATTCGTAATTTCTGCTTAAAAATGTTCCCTAGGTTCTAGACTGGATATTTAACTTCAAACATTGTTGCATGTTAACAGTTTCTCAAGTCTGACAAAGCATACTAGAAATGTGAAGTGAAAAATTTTGTGTCAAAGACAAAGTTAAAAAGCAGATTATCTTTCAATAAACGGTTTTACATGTGAAATGTGGTGTAAACCTTTACTCTTCCTAGTACGCAGAGTTTCAACTTCAACGCAATTATCATGTGGTATATGTCGGATTCTGTAAGGTCCATTGTAAACTAGAAAGAATTTGTGACTCAAGTGTTTCTTCTTATGTCACAATGAATGAGCTTTAATGAGAACTTTCTGACCAATATACAATTTCTTTGCATTTGCTTTGCCGTGTAGTTCCCTCCTTTTGTCTGCTGCAGTTTTTATATTTTTAAGAGCCAAATCAATTATGTCTTTGTGTCGAAGTTTACGTGTATTCGGGAAAGGTACAAGCTCTCTGATTCTGTTCGGTGGTTCTTCATTCTTCAGTACAAGAGTAGGTGGTAAAGCAGTGGAATCATGAGGCATTTCATTCAGCACGTTTTGAAATAAGTGTAAATATCTGTCCCAATGCTGATGCTTTCTGTGACAATAAAGTCTGCAAAGCGTATTGATTTCTTTCATAATCCGTTCGGAGGGGTTACAATGTGGTGAGTACAATGAAATAAAAACAGGTTTGATTTTATGATTGCGAAGCATGCGTGACCAAACAGCAGATCTGAATTGCGGTCCGTTATCTGAAATGACTTTACTAACATGTCCAACTTCACGTAAGAAATTTTTAACAAAGGCGTTGGATACAGACCGTCCAGTGGCTTTACGTAACGGTGTGAAAGAAACAAATTTTGAAGTAAGTTCAACAGCGACTAGAACGTACGAAAATCCATTAGCTGTTCTGACAAGCGGTCCCAAGAGATCAACAGCAGCAAATTCTTTTAATTTAGAAGGAATGATAGGAAACAGCGGAGCACGATGGGAGATAGTAGATGGTTTCGCCTTTTGACAAAGTTTACAAATAGACAAGACTCTTCGAATTCTCTTTTCCATATCGTTAAAATAACAAGTCGTTCGAAGAATATGATAACATTTTCGTGGGCCAAAATGTGCATAGCTGAAATGAATGTACCAAATGAGCTTATTAACAAAATCGTCAGGAATGCAAAGTACCCATAGCTTGTCATCAACAGTGCAGCGTTTGAACAGTATGTTGTTTCTAACCAGATAATAATGCCGAATCTGAGTGTGTATCTTTTCATGCCATTTGCTCCTGATGTCTTTCCAAATCGGATCTTTATCTTGTTCATGAGCAATGTCCTTTAAAGATGTGGTGATGAAGTTTTCAAAGGCGACTTTCTGAATGTAAAGAATACTGAAATTTTTCTCGAGGTTGCCTTCTGTGTTACTTTCCTCAAGCCCAGCCGGTGCGCGTGACAGTGCGTCCGCAACAATGTTCTCCTTGCCGGGAATGTAGACTATTGTGAAGCGGAATTCTTGCGGAAACAATGCCCAACGTTTTAACCTGTCATGATTTAATTTTGAAGACATAAGAAATTGTAATGCACGATGATCGCTGTATACTTTTACGTGCTTACCAGAAAGAAAGAAACGGAATTTGTTAAATGCCCAAACGATAGCTAAAGCTTCTAATTCAGTAACGGAATAATTTTTTTCAGATTTTGTTAGCACTCGGCTAGCAAAAGCAATGGTTTTCTGCATGGTAGTGTCATTTTCTATGGCTTCTTGAAATAAATGGGCACCAAGACCGACTTTAGAAGAATCCGTGCTAAGGCAGAAATCTTGTGACAGATCTGGATGAGCTAGTATTGGCGCGTTAAGTAGCGATTCTTTCAAAGAACTGAATTCCAACTGTGCTTGTTCGTCCCAGTTCCAAATAGTATTTTTTCCAGTGAGAGAACAAAGTTTTGGTGTAACAAGAATTTGCATGTTCAGAAAACGACGGTAAAAATTTACGAGACCTAGAAAACTGCGGACTTGTCTTTTTGTGGATGGAACTGGAATGGCTCTGATTGCTTCTAACTTTTCAGGATCCGGCTGAATACCTTCAGAAGAAATAATATGTCCCAAAACCCTCACCTTTGACCTACCGAATTCAGACTTTTCCAAGTTAACTGTAATTCCAGATTCTGCAAAAATACGTAACAAACTGTTGAGGATGCGATGATGTAGTTCCCATGAAGCTTCTGCTATTAGAATATCGTCCACATATAAGGTGATGCGACGTTTTAAGAACTCAGGTAATATGGAATTTAGCCCGCGAATGAATGCAGCTGAAGAAATGTTCAAACCAAAAGGAAGTTTCCGAAACTGATAACAAACGCCGAAACAAAGGAAAGCTGTGTATTTTCTACATTCTGGATGAAGTTCGATCTGATAAAAGCTGGATCTGAGATCAATGGAAGACAACACTTTTACACCATTAAAATTTTGAAGAAGTTCTTCCAACGTTTGCGGCCTGTCTGTTTCAGGAATAATGATAGTATTGATTTGTCTCGAATCTAAGACAAGCCTGATCGATCCATTTTTCTTCTCAACAACATGTAA
Organism: Schistocerca nitens; assembly: GCF_023898315.1. Lineage (NCBI taxonomy): Eukaryota > Metazoa > Arthropoda > Insecta > Orthoptera > Acrididae > Schistocerca > Schistocerca nitens. The sequence continues at coordinate 146,695,231 of NC_064620.1, read as the reverse complement.
TGGATTGTTGTATGAGCTTACTGCAGGCTCAATAATGCCCTCGTCAAGCATAGATTGTATTTCTGTTCTAACACGGTCCCTATAATGCGCCGGAATTACGTATGGTCTAACACAAAATTTAGTATGCTCACGAACACGAAATTGGTATTGAAATCCCTTGTCTGTTCCTGTTTTGTGAGAAAAACTGTGGAATGTGCTTGTAAAATCTCAAAAAGGTCTTGCCTATCATTGTCATTACAATTCTCAATTGTTTGAATTTTATTCTGAATTAACTCATTAGTATCAAATGCGCCGTCGATATCACCCCTGTCAGTACTTGCAGAGTGATTGTTAATGTCAAGTTCCGTCGAAAATTCCGAACTGTTGTCTAACAGGAGGTAAAGCCGATTAATTTCTTCGTCATGGTTTGAGAGCCAATCTTCAAATTTCAAAGCTACTGAATTACCTTCTTTTTCTAAACTTATTTCAGCATCGTGAAAGCTTAAGATTGCTTTGTATTCATTCAAAAAGTCTACTCCCAGTATAATTTCCGTCGACAATAATGGAACAATAAGAAAGTTCATAGAGAAACTGTGGCTTTGACAAAAGAATTCTAAGTTGGTTTGTTGGCGTACATCTACACTTTTTCCAAAGATTACACCTTGTAATTTAATCTTACGTAACGGAAGTGTGGGGCAATCGTTCGATTTGTTGCATTTGCTAAAGGCTGTTTCACTAATTACTGAAATGGGACTGCCAGAGTCAAGTACTGCCGTAAATTTTACGTCATTTACTGTAATGTGAATCACAGGATATGCAATGTTGTTATGTTTTACGTCGTGTTCTTGGAGTAAGATGTCCCTAATGTCTTCCATTTTTACGTAATTACTAGCTACGGCAGCTGCGTCGTTAGTTTCATACGTACGTTTTGTGGCTGCCTGCGGTATGAGTCATTGCCTATTGTCTCTTTGTTGGCGCGCGTCGTTATTGGGATTTGGAGACCTAACTTCTACAAATTCACCGTGACGAGAGGGCCCTGCCCTGTTTAAATCCCGCCAGTTCTGATGCAATTCGGGTCTGTCGTTACGATCACATCGTCTGTCGTCATGTTGGTAGTTCCTGTAGTTTCTTTCTTGTCGGTTAAGTGGTGGAGAATTTCTCCCTGAATCGTAACTGCGCGCTGGACCGTTGCGTCTAAAGTTATTCTGTCTCCCGTGATAATAATTATTTTGGTTCCCATATTGTCTGTTTCTCGGATTGTCTCTGTAATAGTCATTACTGCGGAGAGGTGATCTTTCCCTGTAATTATTACTACTCTGCCAACGGTTGTCATACGTGTGGTGTCTGTTTTGGTCACGATTTACGTTATAAGAATAGCCTTGTCGTGTATTATTTCTGTCATCGCGGAATTGTGACAGATGTGACCTGTAATTGTTATGCTCCTGTTCTCGCGTTCCGCGATTGTCAGTGTAAATTTCCAGTTCTTGTAACAGTCCCTGAAAAGCTTCAATGTCGTCTTTGCAACGTCCTGCTAAAATAATATGCCGTAAATGTTCAGGTAATTTGATTAAGCAAATGCGGATGAGTTCTGAGGTGCTGTATGGGTTTGAAAGAAACTGATTCTTATGCAACATGTCTTCAAAATATTTCATAAGACTGGAAAATTCAGATTGTTCCAAACGTTTCATCATTATGATGCTATGTTTTACTCGGTCTTGTGTAGCTTGAGACCAATACGCTGAGAGGAAGGCATGATAAAATTCTCCTTCACTGTGACAATCGTGAATGACCGATCGCATTCTTACAGCTGGTTCATTCTCCAAGTACCCACACATAAATTCTAACCTGTGCTCCAATGACCAGTTGGGAGGAAAACAATGAGAGAATTGATGTACCCACGCTTGTGGATGAATGTCGTTGGCAGAATTCTTAAACGTTTTGAATTTACGTGTAGTAATGAACAGCTTATAGTCAAAATCATCGTGTCGGCGAGTAGCATATCGGTCACTGTTACGTCGTGTCGGCGGTTCCATCTCAAAATCCAATGCGCCTTGCCAATTTCTTTCATAATTTCCGAAATGTCCTATGGTATTATTTTGTGGTTGTTCCGTATATCTATGTCCCTCTTCCCGTACTGGAGCGCGAGTGTCCTCTGAAATATGTAATTCTTGTATTACCTGCGTCAACTGATCTTGTACTTCCCGGATTTCTCTTTTGTACTGTGTATTGATTTGATTTTGATTTTGTTTGAATTTTCTAATTTGTTCATACTCTTCTGTGTCAGTGAAGGCTACAGGTCTTGTGTCATATAGATCATCATCTACCTTTGTAGATAAGTTAGTGACCTGATCCGAAAGTTCGGCTACTTTCTCCGATAGTGAACACATTTCCTCAGTGTGTTTTTCTGAACCAAGTTTCAGAGTGTCCATTTGTGTTGAAATCGAATCTACTGTGTCCTTCAAGTTTTCCTGAGTTTTTGCAAGTTGCGTAACCGAATCGGTAGATGCAACTGAGTCAATTTTAGCCCACAAGGTCTCATGATTTTCATGAACAATGGTTTGCAGTTCTTTTATGGCTGCTTCGTGATGCTGTAAGGCATTTTCATGCCGCGAAAAAATAGGTTGAAAATGCTCACAAATTTGTGTTTTTACGTCATTACAGACCTTTTGACATTTCGATTCAATGTTATGTAACTCAGTAGTTAAATCTTCACGTGTTTGTTCAAGAGTTTGTTCCAATGAGTCTAACTTTTTAAGATTTTGTTCCACTGCGTCTAACTTTTGAAGCTTTTGCTGTGTTTGTCTCTGATTTTGTTCCATTGTGTCTAACTGTTGCTGTGTTTGTCTCTGATTTTGTTCCATTGTATCTAATTTTTGAAGCTTTTGCTGTGTTTGTCTCTGATTTTGTTCCATTGTGTCTAATTTTTGAAGATATTGTCCCATTTGTTGCATTAATTGCAATAGTAGTGTATTAGTGTCTGGAATCTGTTTCTCTATGCTTTTTTGCAGTGCATTTTCACCGGCAACATTCACATTTTGACAAGCAGAAAATGTGTCTTGACTCATTTGAGAAAACGGTGAGGACCCAAAACCTGAGTCCACAATATTTGCAAAATTGTGTCCTGTCATTCCCGATTCCTGAGGCGAGCTGTTGCCGACCGATCGATCGATAATGCTTCCCCCTTCACTAATTGTTTCACTGTCCACGCCATTGTTTGCCACCCGCTCCATTTACCTATGCACAGTTACCAAATTACTACTTTGAATATTAGTTAATTCATTACACGGTGGCGCTAACACACTGCTTTCGTCTTCGCTGTCATTTCTCAATTTACTTTGGAGCCTAGTGTTACGTTTTTCACACGCCATTATTGTCACAATATTTCACACGACAACACAGAAAAACACAATTTGAAGAGCAAAAATAGGGGAACACATTAACATAGCACTGAAAATAATATCTAGTTAATTGCAGCTGCGAAATACTTGGTGCAAATCTACATGCGTGCCACACCTGTTTTACTGTACAACAATGAAAGACTGCAACTACAAAGGAGATTCTCTCTACAATTACGCGCTAGCAATAAACAAAATCTACACTAATTACACAAACTACAAGAAAAAATCAGAAGATTCCAGTGAGGTATCCTAGGCTAAGGGTCGACATATGAAACGTCCCCTTAGAACTATTTATACATGACTGTGCTTAAGCTGAAACACAATATTTTTAGCGCAACGCAATCTGACTTTCAAAAATCCATACAAAAGAATGGCCCTGACTAACATTAAACTATACCTTTCACAAATCACTTACCTCACAAAAATCTTCGCTACTCAAGCTACTGCAATACAGCAAGCGCCACTACTGCCAGCTAAATAAAAGATTCAAACTACTGAAGGTTCTAACTACTGATAGGCTTAGTTAGCAAATGAAAGATTTTAATAGAGAACAAACAATGTATTTACCTTAATAGTCATAATATATATATCAGTTCATGACAAATTTCAAAACTCCGCCATCTCTCTCCCCACATCCACCACTGCTGGCGGCTCACCTCCAACTGCGCAACGCTACACGCTGTTCACAGCCAGCTGCCTAACACTACAATGGCGAGTATTACAACAATGCAAAGCAGCCACAGACTGCACACAGCACAGCCAGTGATTTTCATACAGAGGTGGCGTTACCAATAAAAAAACCTAAACAGCCTACTTACAATATGTTGATATGGGTTCCTATGATTTTCATCTCTATGCTAATACTACAGAAAGTACAAAATTGTTAAGGCTTTCGTGGCCACTTGTTGACAAACTGCCTGTTGGCTTCTATCTCGGGTTCTTCGGCCGACGTTCGTCAGATGTTTTGCCAGCCACTCGTTGTGGCGAAACGACAGAAAAATCATGACACGAACGTCGGCCGAAGAACCCGAGACAGAAGCCAACAGGAAGTTTGTCTACAGGAGGTAGTTACGAGTCATTCTTACAGTCCCATCAGACCTCCTTATGATAGAATCACAAACTCGAGCGAAGACGCTGGCTGCAGGTATATAAAAATTTATGTGATTGCCAAATGAACAGAAAGGAACAAAGGAAGGGTGATTAGATTTCCACGTCCCGTCAGAATTAGATCATTATCGATCGAGAGAAGCTCAGATAGAAGAAGTATGAGGAGTGAAGTGGATCATGCCATTTTCAAAATAATCACATAAGTTTCCTTTAGCGATTGAAGAAACTACGGAAGCATGGTTTGCTGCTCATATCCCGTCCGAGCTTGTGGTAAGTCTCTAAATGACCGTTTCACCGTTGGAACGTTAGACTCTGTCAGCCTTCAAAATGAAATGCAGGATTTTAATGAGCTGAATAGTGTGTGGAAACTGATTTGAGCAACCTGTGTATAAGACCGCTCACGCAGTCATCCGACTGTGCGACAGTTCGCTGAAGCAGATTGTAGAACGCACTACACGTTCCTCGTTACCCACCTGTGGGAACTGGGGTTTGGAACGTAGTGCTGGTTGGCTAACCTGCAGGCGTTGCCCGCTGTCGATGCTACGGCTACGGAAGCAGTCTCAGATTTCCGTTTTATATTTGCTTCTTCCATATCGAGTGTATGTGTAAGAGGTATTTATGCATCGCTGTGGCCTCGGCGGTTCTTTAGTTTCGGCCTCGAGCGCTACCCTTCGTGTTTCAGGCACCTGATTCGAGGTTCTTATGCAGGATTAACGTTAGCTGAGGAGGTTTATTGTGCAACCTGCACTCTAATACGTGCGTAATGGCGCACTGCCGTACAATACACTAAATACTGATGACCACACCTTTGGTTCAGTTTCGAATGGTATTCGTTAAAGCACGTCAACTCCAGTTTAGTGATAGGAAAATTTAAATAACCGTAAAGTTATAAATAATTCAGAAGAAAGGAAACTCTCACTTATTATTCAGTCTCAATTTCACATTTTTGAATTTCTATTTCGACCTCTCTGGATCATCTTCAGATCAATGTAGTTGCGTCACCAATCCGCCAGGTCGGTCTCAGGAACTCTGATATGAGCTTCTGACACAGACACGGCGGGTTGCTGACGCAACTACATAGCTCTGAAGGTGATCCAGAGAAATAGAAACACGCCATGTATTCGAAACTGTGCAACTGAGACCGAAGAACGAATGAGAATTGTTTTAAATATCAAAAGAGGTACTGTTTTCATGCGAAGAATATGTCAGCTGCAGTAGCAAGTAATTACCATAGCCACACTGATACTTTCTGCTTGAGGTTACACTGGTGCAAAAACTATCTCCACCAAACAAAAGGCAGACGATAACTTACTTTAAAATGTGGCTTAATGTGCACACACCATTTATTTTAATAGTTTTTTTAAACTTTTTGTCTGTACACGTATTTAAACTTCGTCCACAAAAAAATATTATTCCGATGGCAGAAATAGGGAAGGGCTACGATCCACCTAAAGCGCTGTTGTTACACCCGAGCTACCACCGTCTGCGGTACACAGAATGCTTCCCTTGCGAGCAAAGAACTTGCTGGTAAACATTCGGTGTCACTGCAGTGCGGTAGTTATGCGTTAGAATACGTGCGGGGGTCAGAGAATAGGTAACCTGAAAATTGTTAATTGAATATAAACTGAGCGATTTGTACCAACTGAACGAAAGTAGAAGTGTTTGAGAAAATACGTCAGTCAACAAAAAAGGCACCAGAAAATAACGACCACAATATGTTAGTGCATACATGTGGTCTCGTTCTTTGCATTTCGTCTAATCTGAGAGCCTAAGTGTTTGATATGGGCAGCCAAAGCAAGATGAGAAATGATCCTCTTCTGGGAAGTCGATGTTTAGAATTTTCCCTATATTCCAGCTGCGTGTGCAAGAGGACGTTACTCTGACTAGTATCGTATACCTGGATTGCGAGCCAGCAATTGATGCCTTTAACAAGTCCTTGGTACGTTTCCGAAAACGCGTGACATTAGGTGTCCACGCACAGATCACGGAATTCCCGTGCATTACGGGCAGGTAGTTTTTGCGCGTGAAACTGGTGTCCAATACGGTGCCAAATGTGTTTCATTCGGTTCATATACCCGAATTTGGTGGCCATGACATCAACATGTGTTCACTACCATACTCCACAGACCACTATAGCACCAGTATGGCCCTGTGACACGGACAGTTATGCTGGTGGACCATGCTACTGGCGTCGGGAAAGACACCAAACATGAAGGGATGCAAATGGCCTGCACCAATATTCACGTATGAAATTTTCACTCTTCAGCGGAGTAGGTGCTGGTATGAAACTTCCTGGCAGATTGAGACAGTGTGCTGGACCGGGACTCGAACTCGTGACCTGTGCCTTTTCAAGGCAAATGCTCTACCAGGAGAGCTTCTGTGAAGTTTGGAAGATAGGAGATTAGGTATCGGCGGAAGTAAAGGTGTGAGGACGGGTCGTGAGTCGTGATTGGGTAGTTCAGTTGGTAGAGCACTTGTCCGGGAAAGGCAAAGTGCCCGAGTTCGAGTCTCGATCCGGTACACAGTTTTAATCTGCCAGGAAGTTTCATATTCACGTAGTTCACAACAATCATGTTGTCTTCGATTACGCGGACAGGTTATAACACTACTGTCTGCTACAGCTATACCATAACCTCGAAGCTGGAGGCAGGTTATGAAATAAAACTATCTTATTAAAGCAATTATGGTATAACGCAACAGAACAGTGCTACCCTCTGAGAGGAATATTGCTAGGTTGACCGTGTTGTACCTAACGGAAACGGCTTATCGGAAATGAAAGTCAGAATTAAGTAAATATTCGAACAGTAACAAACAATATTTTTGTCTAGCTATACTGTTTAAAGAAAAAGGAAAACCGTCGCCAGGCAAGAGAAAGATTAACTTTCTCGTTCAAGAAAGTAGGTACGAGTAACGGACAAACAAAACCTATACTTGGCCACACGCGAGTGCAATGAACTCTGACACATACATATGTTTACGGTAAGATTGAAGCTAACAGCTAGAGCAGCACAAACTATTTGCAAAAAATAACAGATACCGAAACACACTATTACTTTCAGGACTTGTTCAAACTGAATGGTCTTTATAACATTACTATTGACATTCACTGCGGAATCATTAATCGGACATAGATTCAGTATTATTGTTCAAACATTTTCCTAGCTGGCATGAAATTATAAATGTAGTTCACTGCAAAATTATGAACTGGCCACAGGTTAAGTATCTCTCAACTAAATACTATTCTGTTTAGAATGAAAATTAAATGGAATTCACTTCCTTCTCATCAAAGATCAAACAGCATTATGTAATTAACTGTCTAAATTTGAGGCTTTCATTTTTTCCACAAAATAGGACACTCGGTAATCATAGTTCAAATGGAGAGGAACCTAAAGGTGTTGTGATAGGAAAAAAATGAAGGTAGGTACATAGATTCAGTTATAAGTTACCTTATATTTGTGCACACTAACACATCCAATAAGCTGGTCCTTCACTGTACATCATTATAGTATTCCGTTACAGTGACTACGCAATGTGGTGGCAACTGCATGTTGGTAGGTGGATTTGCAGGCAGAATTGCTGGACTCTGTCCCTTCTTGGTGGCGATGAAGAATACCAATTCCAGAATCGTTCCAGCTATTTATCCATCCATCCGAGGCATTGGAAAGTGGCAGAAACAGCCTCTCTCGGAACCAGCATAATATGCAACTTTTAAACGGCAGTTCAGTTTGGTAGCTCGTCCCCGACTGACTCTTGGTTCCACCTTTTCTACCTAGCCAACCACAATTTGCGCGCCCTACACAGTTCCGTTCCCGAGGGGAATCACTACACCTTTTTCATACAAACTAACTAAGAACCCTAAGTGAGGATCAGCAGTTTACATAACAGCAAAAAGACATTTTAAATAAAACAGAACATTTGCACATATTAGTATTTCTACAAAAAATTATTCACACATAAATTACAATTATATATAGTAAGTTTTGTTCCTTCCAAATGGGACAAAGAATTTAAATGACAGATACACTACATTCCATAGAATCAAACCAAGACATCAAAGTTTTAAGAAAGAAAGGAGTATACAATTTTATGTTATCGATTCAAACACATTTACAGATACTCAATGTTATAACATTAAACCAAAGCAAAAGGCAAAATAAATCTGTACAGCATTAGAGCCATGGTGTTACAAGGTCCCACACAAAATGTCCTCCTGTAGCATTGTACTGTCCCTACAGGCCTTCATTTATGGCGCTGTTAACGTTTCGAACAGCTACCTGACGACCAATAAAAAGAAATATAACTGATTACGTCGAAAGTAATCATAAAGACGAGCCATATCATTTTGGGCAAATTAATGATGACAGATTATGTCAGCAATAAATCTAAGACATTGCATCAGTAGTAGTCTGGAGGCCAAGGAGAAGACGAAGTGAATGTGGAGCCGGGAGAAACAACTACCTAATCCTTTATGTGCAAGGGAAGAGAGAAAAATATGTTATTACATGCTGCGAAGTAACAGAAGATACGAGTTAACTCACCTACTGAAAATCTCACTTAGCCTCTTCAAAAATGGCTCTGAGCACTATGGGACTTAACATCTTAGGTCATCAGTCCCCTAGAACTTAGAACTAGTTAAACCTAACTAACCTAAGAACATCACACACATCCATGCCCGAGGCAGGATTCGAACCTGCGACCGTAGCAGTCGCGCGGTTCCGGACTGCGCGCCTAGAACCGCAAGACCACCGCCGCCGGCACTTAGCCTCTGTTTTTTTTTTTTTTTAAAAAGTCATATGTATTTGGTTAAGGCTGATAAACTGGAATACCATCCATTCATAAAGTTCGTTTATTTATTGTTCATCACCAGCTGATTCAAGGTTCATGAGTGGTTAAGAGGAGTAGGCGAGTTTCTTTTCAACTGTTAAGAAGTTACTGGTTCAGTTTCTAAGGTGTTTTACGTGCATCTACAATGACACCTGCCTTTATCGTGAATCTATCGCCAGCATAAAGTTCCAAGTGACTGGAAAAATTACAGGTCAATATCTGTAACTTCGATATTCTGCATTATCCTTGAACATATTCTCAGTTCGAATATAACAAACTTGCTTGAGACTGAGAAGCTTATGTCCACGAATCAGCATGGTTTTAGAAAGCATCACTCGTGCGAAACTCATCTTGCCCTTTTGTCGCATGATTTACTGCAAACTATGGATGAAGTGCAATAGGGTGATTCCATGTTTCTAGATTTCCAGAAATCATTTGACACGGTGCCCCATTGCAGACTACTAATGAAGGTACGAACACATGGAATAGGTTCACAGATATGTGAGTGGCTCGAAGACTTCTTAAGTAATAGAACCCAGTACGTTGTCCTCGACGGCGAGTGTTCATCAGAGACAAGGGTACCGTCAGGAGTGCCCCAGGGATGTGTGATAGGACCGCTGTTGTTCTCTATGTACATAAATACAGTAGTTTGGCGGACAGGGTGGGCAGCAATCTGTGACTGTCTGCTAATGATGCTGTGATGTACGGTAAGGTGTCGAATTTGAGTGACTATAGGAAGATACAAGACGATTTAGACAAAATTTCTAGAGCCGGCCGGTGTGGCCGTGCGGTTCTAGGCGCTTCAGTCTGGAACCGCGTGACCGCTACGGTCGCAGGTTCGAAACCTGCCTCGGGCATGGATGTGTGTGATGTCCTTAGGTTAGTTAGGTTTAAGTAGTTCTAAGTTCTAGGGGACTGATGACCACTGATGTTAAGTCCCATAGTGCACAGAGCCATTTGAACCATTTTTTCTAGTTGGTGTGATGTATGGCAGCTAACTCTAAATGTGGAATAATATAAGTTAATGCGAATAATCTGGAAGAACAAACCTGTAATGATCGGATACAGTATTAGTAGCATCCTTCTTGACACACAAAGTCATTTAAATATCTGGGCGTAACGTTGAAAAGCGATATGAAATGGAACGAATATGTGAGAAGTGTGGTAGGGAAGACGAATGGTTCCACTTCGGTTTATTTGGAGAAATTTGACGAAGTGTGGTTCACCCGTAAAGGAGATCGCATATAGAACGCTGGTACGGACTATTCATGAGAACTGCTCGAGTATTTGGGATCCGTGACAGGTCGGACTGAAGTAAGACATCGCAGCAATTCAGAGGCGGGCTATTAGATTTGTCACCGGTAGGTCTGAAAAAAATGTTAGTGTTACGCTGATGCTTCGGGAAATCAGATGGGAATTCCTGGAGGGAAGGTGACGTTCTTTTTGAGAAACAATTTTGAGAAAATTTAGAGAGTCGGCATTTGAAGCTGACTGCCGAGCGATTCTACTGCTACCAACATACATTGCGCGTAAGGACCACGAAGAGAAGATACGAGAAATTAGGACTCATATGGAGGCATACAGACAGTCGATTTTTCCTCGCTCTATTTACGAGTGGAACGGGAAAGGAAATGACTAGCAGTGATACAGGGTACCCTCCGCCAGGCACCGTACGCTGGCTTGCGGAGTATCTATGTAGATGTAGATGTATCTCCACCTGGGGAGCTCCAAAATTGCAGCCACATAACTAAACATTCACAAATTAGGTGATATAGCTTTGGACGGTCGGCGATTAAGGATGTACTTACTTTAGTTGTGTGCGTCTTTCGTGGATCGTAACTGCGACCCTTCGCTATGACAATAAAATGAGTCTATTTCACAATTATGATGAACTTTCTCAGCCGGGCGCGGTGGTCTAGCGGTTCTAGGCGCCCTGTCCGGAACCGCGCGACTGCTACGGTCGCAGGTTCGAATCCTGCCTCGGGCAAGGATGTGTGTGATGTCCTTAGGTTAGTTAGGTTTAAATAGTTCTAAGTTCTAGGGGACTGATGACCACAGATGTTAAGTCCCATAGTGCTCAGAACCATTTGAACCATTTTTGAACTTTCTCAGCCAAAAGTATGGCAAAATGCTGGCTATTCACATGATTTCTTAACTTTGGTTTGTTACCTGCATAGAATGACTTTCTCTTAAATATCTTTGGTGTTTCTCTTAATTTGTATTTACTTTTTTACACACACACACACACACACACACACCTTACAACAACACATTGAGAGATGATTCAATGGTTTAGGAGGAGCTGCCAGACAGATACGATTTAGGTAGCTGTTAGGAGTTCATTTTATCACATATCAAATTTTTTGCAAAGTCTGAAAGGGACTGTTCACAACGTACCACAGTGGCGTAGGGGAAGTCGAGATGACCAGTTTGACACAAAACACTTGCGGTCTGCGAGCTGGGGGAACAGCCTCAAATTTGCCCACAAAAGCCGCATAACTTAGAGGGCATGCGCACAGTATGAGGTTTTAAACGTCTTCTCGCCCTCACTCAGAGTCGGTCAGATTTTTGAAAGATCTTAACTCTTTAACATCAGTAACTTAAACTTTCCCGTTAGTGCGTCGATAGAAAAAGAAATTTCATAAACGCTATACAAAAACTAATTATATTTACCTATCGATTTAACCTTAACCCTTACAAACACTGTATCGTAGTAAGAAGGCCAGAGAAATACACTCCTGGAAATTGAAATAAGAACACCGTGAATTCATTGTACCAGGAAGGGGAAACTTTATTGACACATTCCTGGGGTCAGATACATCACATGATCACACTGACAGAACCACAGGCACATAGACACAGGCAACAGAGCATGCACAATGTCGGCACTAGTACAGTGTATATCCACCTTTCGCAGCAATGCAGGCTGCTATTCTCCCATGGAGACGATCGTAGAGATGCTGGATGTAGTCCTGTGGAACGGCTTGCCATGCCATTTCCACCTGGCGCCTCAGTTGGACCAGCGTTCGTGCTGGACGTGCAGACCGCGTGAGACGACGCTTCATCCAGTCCCAAACATGCTCAATGGGGGACAGATCCGGAGATCTTGCTGGCCAGGGTAGTTGACTTACACCTTCTAGAGCACGTTGGGTGGCACGGGATACATGCGGACGTGCATTGTCCTGTTGGAACAGCAAGTTCCCTTGCCGGTCTAGGAATGGTAGAACGATGGGTTCGATGACGGTTTGGATGTACCGTGCACTATTCAGTGTCCCCTCGACGATCACCAGTGGTGTACGGCCAGTGTAGGAGATCGCTCCCCACACCATGATGCCGGGTGTTGGCCCTGTGTGCCTCGGTCGTATGCAGGCCTGATTGTGGTGCTCACCTGCACGGCGCCAAACACGCATACGACCATCATTGGCACCAAGGCAGAAGCGACTCTCATCGCTGAAGACGACACGTCTCCATTCGTCCCTCCATTCACGCCTGTCGCGACACCACTGGAGGCGGGCTGCACGATGTTGGGGCGTGAGCGGAAGACGGCCTAACGGTGTGCGGGACCGTAGCCCAGCTTCATGGAGACGGTTGCGAATGGTCCTCGCCGATACCCCAGGAGCAACAGTGTCCCTAATTTGCTGGGAAGTGGCGGTGCGGTCCCCTACGGCACTGCGTTGGATCCTACGGTCTTGGCGTGCATCCGTGCGTCGCTGCGGTCCGGTCCCAGGTCGACGGGCACGTGCACCTTCCGCCGACCACTGGCGACAACATCGATGTACTGTGGAGACCTCACGCCCCACGTGTTGAGCAATTCGGCGGTACGTCCACCCGGCCTCCCGCATGCCCACTATACGCCCTCGCTCAAAGTCCGTCAACTGCACATACGGTTCACGTCCACGCTGTCGCGGCATGCTACCAGTGTTAAAGACTGCGATGGAGCTCCGTACGCCACGGCAAACTGGCTGACACTGACGGCGGCGGTGCACAAATGCTGCGCAGCTAGCGCCATTCGACGGCCAACACCGCGGTTCCTGGTGTGTCCGCTGTGCCGTGCGTGTGATCATTGCTTGTACAGCCCTCTCGCAGTGTCCGGAGCAAGTATGGTGGGTCTGACACACCGGTGTCAATGTGTTCTTTTTTCCATTTCCAGGAGTGTAAAACGAGTAGTTTGTTAAATTTATGCTGTTAAAATTCACGAAATTTTCGGGTCAAATTTGCACAAATATCGGTTTCACATTTTGAAAGCTCAACAACAAAGTGTGTTTAATATTTAAGAAAGTTGTTAGTGGGTAAAAGAAATGAGATTGAAACAGTTATGACCGACCAAGCCGACGGCGTAAGAAGGCGAGGGGGTATTCAGAACATCACGAGGCGCGCATGCGCTGTAACTTGGATGGTCTTTGTGTGGCAATTTCAGGTTGTTTCCCGGCCTGTTGGACCAGATGGGTCCTGTATTAAATTGTTCGCCTCGACTTCTCATGCACCCCTCTGGTACGCTGTAAGCAGTTCCCGTTTGCACCCTGTATCGCTTTGGGTGGATTGTTAAAAACTCTTACGGCTGAATACCTCACTCATTTCTGTGGCGTACTAAGTTTGAGTGATGGATGGTGCGAATCATTTCTTTTATTAGTGTAATGTTTATGAATGTCAGTATTGTTTCCAAACTGTGATTGACTGTTGATAACAAAATATACAGGGTGAAAAGTATTTACACCTACAAATTCTGGGAGGTTGTAGGGAACATCAAAACAAATATTTTTTCCTAATGTCATTTTTTCCTATGAGGAGTATTTAAACCGGTAGAGGAAGATTTCTCTGGCGGCAAATTAATTAAACCAACAAACACTTTTCCATTTTTTATGACTAAGAAACAACACATTAACACAACCCAGTATCAATTACAGTAGATTTTCAAAAATGCCTCCATTGACACATAAACAAAGGTTACACCGTCGGATCATGTTCTGTCTGACACGGGAAAAAACCTCAGGAATATCCTGAATTGTTCCTGCTGCTGCTACTATCCGGGCAACCAGATCCTCTTCTGATGCAACAGGAGTTGCGTAAACAAGGTTGCGCATCTCTCCCCACACAAAAAAGTCCAGAGGGGACATATATGGGGATCGAGCAGGCCATGGTACAGGATCACCTCTGCCAATCCACGTTTCTGGGAACCGTCGGTCCAGGAATCGACGCACATGACGACTGAAATGTGCCGGCGCCCCGTCATGTTGGAGCCACATGTGTTGTCTTGTAGGGAGTGGGACGTCTTCCAGCAATTCTGGCAATGCTCTGCCGAGAAAATTCTAATAGTGCCTGCCATTTAATGGCCTAGGAAGCAGATACGGCCAAATTAAACAGTCCCCAACAACACCGACCCACACATTAACGAAGAACCGCCCTTCATGAACGCTAGTAACTGTGGCATGTGGGTTAGCCTCACTCCAAACATGCGAATTGTGCATATTGAAGACTCCATCATGCCCTAACGTTGCTTCATCGGTAAACAACACAAGGGATGGAAATGCAGCATGCACTTCACACTGTTCCAGGTACTACTGCGAAAACTGTGCTCTGGGTGGATAATCAACTGGTTCCAGGATGTGGACACGCTGTAAGTGAAACGGACGTAGAAATTGATCTCGAAGGACTGTTCTTACATTCGTCTGATTCGTCCCCATGTTATGTGCAACTGCACGAGTGCTGATTGAAAGATCCCGCTTCACATGCCGCAGGACAGCTTCCTCAAATTGCAGCGTTCTTACTGTGCGACGGCGTCCCTTTCCAGGTAATCTGCTAAATGGCCCGGTCTCACGCAAACGTTGGTGCACAGCAGCAAAGGTCGTATGATGCAGGATACGGCGATTAGGATATTGTTGTTGATAACCCGCTGTGCAGATCATCTGTTGTGGTCCGATACGTAGTTCGCACCAACCATATCAGTGTACTCACTCCAGGTGTATCGCTCCATTAGCAAAGAGAGACAATGCACTACTGCACGGTGGACAACAGTTGCCTACAACTGAAGAGCGTAATACGCCCTCTGACAACTGAAAATCGCAATACGGCCTCTAACAACTGAAGAGCGTAATACGGCCTCCACCGGTTTAAATAATCCTCATAGGAAAAAATGACATTATGGAAAAATATTTGTTTTGATGTCCCCTACAATCTTCCAGATTTTGTCGCTTTAAATTCTTTTCACCCTATATGAAATGGTTCAAATGGCTCAGAGCACTATGGGACTTAACATCTGAGGTCATCAGTCCCCTAGAGTTAGAACTACTTAAACCTAACTAACGTAAGGAAATCACACACATCCATGCCCGGGGCTGGATTCGAACCTGCGACCGTAGCAGCAGCGCGGTTCCGGACTGAAGCGCCTAGAACCGCTGGGCCACAAGGACCGGCAACAAAATACAGAAAGCAGTAAATGTACGTAGAGGCTGTTGTCAGTATGCTGAACTTTTTATAAAGGACTATCTGCAGCAAATTCTACAGTGCACACCTCATGTTATCCTTATTACAAGCTTCTCTTCATCTAACACTTTCTCCCCGAGTGGCGAGTTACTCAAAAACATACTTCGATAACAGGTTATTGAAGTAAGTCCAACTTCACGATGCTTAAAGCAGATTTTTGGCGTTTTCATCTCTAAAATCTCACATTATTTAAAACTCAAAATTCACAGAGTTGGTTTAAGAAGATCTGCAATATACACCTAGCTGACAGAAGCCATAGGATACCTCTTAATATCGTGTCGGACCTCCTTCTGCCCGGCGTAGAGCAGCAACTGGAGGTCGCGTGCACCAACAAGTCGTTGGAAGCATCCTGCAGAAATACTGAGCCATGCTGCCTCTATAGCCGACTACACTAGCGAAAGTGTGGCCGGAGCAGGATGCTGTGCACGAACTGACCTCTAGATTACGTCCCATAAATTTTCGAGACGATTCATGTCGGGCGACCTGGGTGGCCGTATCATTCGTTCGAACTGTTCAGAGTGTTCGTCAAACCAGTCGTCAACAAGTGAGGCCCAGTGACATGGAGGATTGTTATCCATAAAAATTCGATAGCCGTTTGGAAACACGAAGTCTGTGAATGGTTTGAAGTGGCCTCCAAGAAGTCGAATACAAGCGTTTCCAATCAATGATAGGTTAGGTTGGACCAGAGGGGCCATTGCATTCTTCATAAACACGGCCTAGACCATTATGGAGCTTGCAGAGTGCGTTGTTGACAACTTGGGTCCTTGGCTTTCTGGCGTCTGTGCCGCACTCTAACCCTACCATCGGCTCTTATTAGTAGAAATGGACACTCGTCAGACCAGAAAAAGCGTTTCCAGTCATCTAGGGGCCAACCGTTATGGTCTCGAGCCCAGGAGGGACGCTGCCATAATCCCCAAATTTTGTCACATTATCCTAAACGATACGTTCGCCCTACGTCCCGCATTGATTTCTACGGTTATTTCACGCAGTGTTTCTCGTTTATTAGCACTGACAACTCTACGCAAACGCAGTTGCTCTCGATCGTTAAGTGAAGGCCGTACGCCATTGTGTCGTTCGCTCTGAGAGATATTACCTGAAACGTGGTATTCTCGGAGCACTCTTCACACTGTGGATCTGGGAATATTGTATTCCCTAACGATTTTCTAGATAGAATGTCTCATGCGTCTAGCTCCAACTACCATTCCGAGTCCAAAGTTTGTTAATTCTCGTCATGCCGCCATTATCGTGTCTGGAACCTTTGCAAATAAATCACCCGAGTACAAATGACAGGTCCGCTAGTACACAGCCCTTTTGTACCTTGTCTGCGCGATACTGCCAGTATCTGTATATGTGCGTATCACTATCCCACGACTTCTGTCATCTCAGTGTGTCGCTTCCAGACAGGTTCCTATCAATACGAACACTCAACAATTCAGAGCATTCTCTTTTATTTACTGACTTACCCTCCTGAATTATTTATAATGGTGTGATCAAGCCATCTGCAGTACTGAACTGCGTGTGCTGTGTTTTATCTAAGTTCAGTGACAATCCGTTTGCAAGAAAATCTTACCGATTTTAAAGAAAATGTTATTTACATTTTCATGTGCTCGTGTTGCTTCATTAAGCCTGATTCTAATACTTGTATCGTGAGCATAGATAATTATTTCGGCGCCTTGGATATATAATGGAATATAATTAATATAAGCGTACAACAAGAACATGAGGTGACTTATGAAAAAAAACTGATGCTATAGAAATGCTGTAAGAAAAAGAAATAACTTCGACAAAGCTTTGTTGAATCCTAACAAAAAGTAAAATCGAAAAACGAACATGTCTGTGTTTCGAAAAAGTAATGTAATGGGTTTTGTGCGCAGATACGTTCGTATCGATAAGACGTCGGTCCGCAGTTTCGCACTAGAAACGAAACGGCAATCAAGGCAAGATGAAAGTCATTGGCTCTGCATCGTAAAAGACAAAGTCCGATTCATTTGCTTGAGTGGTTGTGGCGAATCTCTTCAAAGGATCGTCTGACTTCGCTGTATCCTGCGTTTAAAAAAATTTTAAAGGGAAAGACGCTGTGAATGCAAAGAATCGCCGAATATTACTGCGGAGAGTTACTTAGTCATTTACATGTTCCATAGACCAGCTGAACGATTCTTTTATCGAAATTATGTAGAAAAAGTAAGTTTACATGATATGTCTGCGTTATTAGTGTTAACATTAACGAAGATATTATTTTTTAGTCCGCCTCATTCAGCAATACTTGAAACAAGATACTTTTTCAGGGTTCAAATTTTTAAATACGAAGTCGTCCATGGGAGAGAAGTTGTTTTCCACATTAAATTGTCTTTGGGTTAAACGATATTACGCAAAGGACAAAAAATGTTTTATAGCTGTATATTCAACTCCTTTATGAAGCACTGGCAGCTTTAATGATGTAATTTTTTCCTCTGGTGTTGCAAGTATGGACCTCACTGTTCTTCTCAAATTCTGATGTATTATTTACGACGAATTTTACTAGCGAACATATGTACTGCGACGGTGAAATTAAAATGTGTAACTCCTTGAAGAGGTACCTACATGACAACAGCAGGTGGACACCACATATTATTCTCACTACTCGCTTCTGCGCCATCAGTAATTTCCAAGTGGTGAGCTGCCCCAGAAAATTATTCCATAAGACAATATTGAGTGGAATATGCGAAACATATCAGGAAGTTGATTTGTTTGCTTCCAAGACTATCAGTTATTTGAAGAGCAGAAGTACTTACTTGTTTTTGAGAATCTCAGTAATATCCGTCTTCCAGTTCAAACTTTCATCAGTATTTACACTGAAAAATTTATAGCAATCTGCCTTGTTTACTGACACCTTTCCACGTGCCACATCAATGACTGGTGTGACACTATTTGTTGAACGGAATATAGCGTACTTTCTTTTTTTTCAAAATTAAGGCAAGTCTATTTTCAGAGGCCTCTTAACAATTATTTGGAAAACATAACTAACAATCTATTCTGTGACTTTGTCTGTAATGGGTTTTGTTATAGCACTAGTATCGTCCACTAAAAGTACCTATTCTGCTTGTTGGATCTAAAGTGAGCGGTCAGTCGTAAATAAGGAACAGGAGTGGGGCCGAAATTGAAACCTGTGGGATTCCGTTTTTTATTTCTGCCCAGCCGCCAAAATTTTATATCCTGCCAACATCGTTAGAATTATTCACATTTTTTTCCTTCTGTTTCTTAAGTATTGTTCAAACTATCTTGATGTATAGCCGCTAATTCAACAAAACTTGAGTTTTTATAATACAGGGTGAGGCAGTGAAACGGCACGATTTCGATAGTGGTTGTCGGGCGCGGAGGGGGGTTGCGAGAGTGGGGGAAGTGACCTTGGGCGTCTAGAGTGGTGGACGTTTCAGTAGCCATGGAGCGTTGGTCGAGTGCGCAACGTGCATATGCCGTAAAGGCATATTACAAAAACGCGGATAGTGTGGTTGGTGCTCAACGCGCCTTTCGTCGTGAATTCAACCTGCCGCCACGGGCTCCCGTGCCATCAAGGAAAGCCATTCTCCTTTGGGTTAAAACCTTTGAAGCTACTGCTAGCACAACAAAGAAAAGAGGCGGCAGCACAAAAACAATCCGGACACCCGAGAACATTAATCGTGTGCGCGAAGCGTTGGGACGAAGTCCGCGAAAATCCGCGAGACGGCACAGCGCAGAACTTGGTCTCAGCAATCGATCAGTAAGACGGATTTTGAAGAGTGACCTTCACTATCATCCATACAAAATTCAGGTAGTGCAAGCCCTTAAACCTAATGACTACAATAACCGTATACGCTTTTGCCAGTCAATGCTTAACGTTATTGAACGAAATGAAGAAAGAGTGCATAACTTATGGATGAGTGATGAAGCCCACTTTCATCTTAGTGGGTACGTAAATAAGCAAAACTTCAGATATTGGTCCTCAGATAACCCGCACGAACTTCATGAAAAACCTCTCCATTCTGAAAAGGTAACAGTCTGGTGCGCAATGTCATCTCGTGGAATCGTGGGGCCCTATTTTTTTGAAGATGAAGATGGCAACACAGTGACGGTAAACTCTGGACGTTATGCTGACATGTTGACCATTTTTGGTCTGCCTGGAATTGATCGACATGATCCAGATGCTGAAACACTCTTCCAGCAAGATGGTGCAATAAGCCATACTGCTAATGTCTCAATGGAATTGCTCAGACTTGCATTTCCAGGACGTCTAATCAGCAGGAATGGCGATTTCCCCTGGCCTGCCCGTTCACCAGATCTGACGGCACCAGACTTTTTTCTTTGGGGCTACCTCAAGTGCAAAGTCTTCCAGGAAAATCCACCAAGAACAAAAGAAGACCTGAAGGAGCGAATTCGACAGGAAATTAACAACATTCCAGTACAGATGCTACGAAACGTCATGGGACAATTTCATCTCAGGCTTAGACAATGTGTGCAAAACCAAGGACGACACCTCACTGACACCATATTTAAAAAATGATTGTTTTTAAGTTAAATCTTTAATTTCCACTCTTGTACTTGAGATCCATGTTCAACTATTATGATTTTACTTGTAAATAAATCTTTGGTGGTTTTACAAAATCGTGCCGTTTCACTGCCTCACCCTGTATAACACTATCTAGACAATCAAACGCCTTGGAAATATCGCAAAAAATACTAACTGCCGATATTTTATTATTTAAGGGTTGTAACATTTGATGAGTGAATGTATAAAGAGGGTTCTCAATGCAGTGGAGTGGAATCCAAAGTGTGAGTTGCTAAGTACAGTATTTATGCTTGGATGTGAGACCACTCTTGAGTACATTACTTTTTCGAACACTGTGAAAGAAGATCTCATTAAGAAAACTGAACGACAATTGTTTGAGTCTTTCATCTCATCTTTCCTACGAAGTTCCATATTTTAATGCGCATGGAAAAATTCCTTGGGTCAGTGATGCATTACATACATCGGCAGGGACATTACTTATTAGGTTACAACTACTTTGCAAAATTCTGTTTGAAATTCCATCAACACCATAGGAGCTTATGAATCCATTATAAATCCATTAATTCCACTGAATGAGGCTGGTGCATCTTCTAGCTGCTTAAAGTTTTGTGGAATAACATTTTTACAAGGGCGTGCTGAAAAGTAGTGCCTTCCAATATTTTACATGAAAATTCTTATAGCTTTTTAAATAAAACATACGTTATCGAAGTTATATGTCTTTGTTCTTCATATCTACATATTTATTACTCCGCAGAGTCACCCTGGCTATGAACACATTTCTCCAAACGAGAGACCAGTTTGTTGATACCTTCACTGTAGAATGTTTGACTTTGTTGTGAGGAGGAGAAGGAGGAGATGGTTAGTGTCCAACATCCACTCGACAACGAGATCAATAGAGACGGAAGGACTGGGAAGTAAATCAGCCAAGCCATTTCGAAGCAACCATTATGACATTTACCTGGAGCGATTTAGGGAAATCACAGAAAACCTAAATATGCGTCGCCGGACGCGGGTTTGAACCGTCGTTCCGCAGAATACGAGTCCAGTTTTGAGTTTGTTGACGGAGCCACAACGCCATGTTCGATTGCACCGCTTTATCACCATCCAAGTGAAGTCACGAACGTGTTCTTTAAGTTTCTGGAAGAGGTGAAATTCGGATGGGGCACTGTATGGAGGATGATAAATGACAGTGAACCCAAGGCATCCGGTTGTTGCACATATCGAAGCGCTCGTGTGTGTCTCGGCATTGTCTTATTGAAGGATAACGTGCTCCATGAGTGGACAGAGTCAAACTAAATTACACACCGCTATTCCGTGCCCTCAAGTGGGGGGAGGGGGGGGGTCTGCAGACACGTAGACATGAAGTATAAAGATGTAGAATATTAGTAGCGTTTATTTGTAAAGCTTTAAGACTATTCACATAAAAAATGCGGAGGCGTTATTTTTCAGCACGCCCTCGAAATATCCGCTGAGCTGAGAATGATTAACTACGGAGAAAAAGTAGACCATTTTGTCCCAAAAATAAAATCATTTCGCCATCAGATCGAGAATCCATCACCAAGCTAACGTATAAAAAAAAATTACGCATAGTTGCCTCCTTTTGTATCCCGCCTGGAAGGCAGCGCGTGGGTCTGCTCCTGTAAATTGAAGGGTAGGCCGAATGTAGGAATCTAGTAGGAGCAGGTGAGGTAGAGCTCTCGGTACTGCAGTGTGAATTTAAATCACCTTTACTTTAGCAAGAAAATGAATACATAACTCTGCACTGAAGTTGAGCACGTATGTTCGAATCCGTTCATCAATCAAATCTAACAGCTACTAGTAGTTGGAAAAACTATCATTGAAGTAACTGAAGTAACAAAGTCTGTAACGGCTAGCCCCCTACGAAGTAGAAACAATGTTGCTAGGTCGTCTCCTCGGAATCAACTGGGCTGAGTCCGGAGTGACGCTCGTAGAGCTGCCCAGCGCCAGCTAGAGGGCGCTGTCGTAGTTCCAACCTAGCAGAGCGCAACTACGTTGTGGCATCGTAGCTGTCGATACCAACCTCCTGTCTTTAAATGTTTGCTTTAATCACTTACACTGGAATTCTTAATGTTAAATGTAACGCAAATTCTTTGTGCAATTTCTGCTATAGGTATAAACCAAACTATTCAGAACACCAAAACGCGTGTAATATTTTGACAGGCAGCAGTACATTAATCTTACAATATGGATACGAACGATAAAATTCTGTAGGAAGATGTGCGCCAGCGCTACAAAAAATGTGACACTCGAACGTATAGAGCTATTGAGATTTCAGAAAAAAAAATCGACGTATTCTTTTGTCAAGATTCGTGAGTGTCAAATAAAGAAAAGAACGATACAACTGCTTGATGTGTTCATTACCACAAGCACTGTAGATCTTACGAGTAATTTTTAGGACGTGACTGCCATTTGCTTAAAATGTTGCTCCATTCTACCAGCGGTTCCTGAAGTCAGAGGCAGAATAAGTTCCATATATGCCTTTTGCACAATAATGACTCGATCCTGCCCCACTTGGGCAAGTCAACCTGCCACCATGGATGTGAGTCCCTTCCAACTCAAGGTTCAGGGAAAGCGTTGTCGAGCTGGAGGGCGAAGTTCAAAAGTTCCAAGTTAAAAAAAAAAATATATTCAGCCACGTCGCATGTGAAGAACAGCCAAAGATTTCTTACAATTATTACGGCCTATTGCATGAGAGTAACTGGTATAATTTTTTCCACTGAAGTGCGATGCCTGGAGGTATGGACATCATCAGCGATGGCGTTTCGCTTTAGGTAGACGCCTCTTACGTTCCTGGAGCTCAGTTTCATTGCACCCCCGCAACAGCTGGCTTGTTTTGAGCCTAGAAGCTAGGCACACTCTAATCGTCCTTGCGAAACAAGGTAGTCGCTGGGCTAGACGTGCCGCGAGCCACGTGCCAAGGCCGCCGCCATGGAGTCGGCAACCGGCGCGCCTCGACTTCCCGGAGGAAGGCCCATTTTTTTCTACTGGGGACTACCGACACTTCACCAGTTGCTGTGTCGGATTAGCCCGACGACATCGCATAAGACACTTTTCCAGAGATTTCGAAACAGCGTAGCAAAGCTTCAGTAAGGACGGGTTTTCAAATGGCGGACGACTCGGCACATAAAAACGGCAAAGATGCCCTGTTACTAAGAGAACGTTCTATGGAAATTCTACCAAGCCACAATGACTACTGAGTCTGGTGGAAGTTTTCGGAGTTCATTCTCTTATGGTCGACGATTTTTTAATATTTAACTTCCTGTAGACTACAACTGTGTGCCGCACTGGGACTCGAACTTGGGCAAGTGTGCTCTACCGACTTATTTACTCATCACCCCTTCCTTGGACTCGCCAGTATTCTGCTGTGTCGACCTGGCTTCAGTGCCGTTGCTGTTCTTCCCTGGAACCACAGAGAAAACGGTGGAACTCCTAAAATTCAAACAGAAGTTCTCTTTTCTTAATAAAGTACCGAAACATTTACTTGAATCGTAAAAATCCTCTTAAGCGAAACTCAGTTGGGATAAACTTTTTTGAAATAGATAATCCGAACGTCCAGGAAAGAAGGTAGGTGCTGAAGTAATGAAATATTATAAGGGTCGCGAATTGCATAATGTTACGTGTTCTGCAACGTGTAAAGCAGTCTCGTTGTGTTCCTAAGTCGTGGGTATAATATGCATGTTATAATTAAATTAAAGTCATGAAAGAAAGCAAATCCAATTGCAAACAGATTGAAGGTCTCGTCACTCTATCATTCTCTTCATTATTGCCTCGTCGGTTTCAGTTTTTCCGCCTTAGAAAAGTAGGACAATGGCTATAACTTCTGTTTCCATATAAATTCAAAATCCTATTTTTTATGCTCGCGTTTAGGACAGTTTTTTTGTCAAAGTTTGACTAAAAGTTTATTAGTTAGTCGTGTAATGTGAGGCACATTAGAGGACTTGTGTCATTTGGTCCAGTTGAGCCTGTTTACAACAGTGCAAACTTTAACCCTTTCGTGAACCGTGGGAAACATGCTTCCCACTACAGTGAACTCGCTCCTAGTCCCGTGGGATTCACAGTTCCCACGTCTGTACGGTGCTACCACCTAGTGAACAGTGTAGGGTACTACTTCCAATCGCAAGTTCCCGCCGTTTTTGCTGTACCTTCGCGCAGAGGCATTCTATAGCTGAGTGTTGCTCTGTAGAGGAGCCTTTCAGTGCTGTTTGCGTGACATTTTGTGATTTTTTCCTCAAAGCTATAGTATAAGGTAAATACTTTTGATTTACCCAAATTTATGAAGGAAAACGTACAACTGGAACGAGGAGAATTCCAATTTGAAACAAAAGGAGCAATTTCTGCAGTAAAATGGATGGATAACCGTCCAGTCACTTTCCTGTCCTCAGTTCATGACCCATGAGAAACAGACACAGTGAAAAAGAAAAACAAGGATGGTACTAGTATAGAGATTTCTTGTCCTGAATTTGGTCAGAATACAACAGAATAATGGGTAGCGTCGATAAGTTTGATCAGTTACGAGAAAGGTATGCTATTGGCAGACGTTCTGTAAAATGGTGGCACAGAATATTTTATTTCCTGGTGGACGTTGCTGCAGTGAACAGTTTTATCCTGTGGAAAATAAGTAAAAGAGAAAGTGGACAGCATGATCAGCTCACATACAGGATCCATCTAACCATACAATTGATCGCTGGCTTCTCATCCCAAAAAAGGCGTGGACAAAAACCTCTTTCTGGCAAAAAGGGGTAAAGTACCTGAAGATTTTTGTCATGTGGCTGTAGAGGAACATCAACCCATTTTAGGAGAAACCTACTGGACGTGCCGTCATTGTAGTACCAAAGCTGCGGAAAAGAGCACTAGCTGTGTTTGTACATATTGTCAAATACCACTATGCATAGACCCATGTTACAGAAAATTTCATGGCAAGTAATTGTGAACAATCATTGTAGCAAGAGAAGTAAATTTATCAAATAAATGTGACATATATTGAAAAAGTTGTTTTTGTCATTTAACTCCAAGGAAGGGCAGTGGGAAGAATACTTCCCTCCTTCTTGTGTGACCTCACTTTCACAGTTGGAGCAAATTTGATATTCTGTATGATAAATATACCTATCTGTTAACTACCATCTGCTCTCCATTCATTAAAAAAACTGCTCCATAATTTTGCCCACAAAAGGATTAAAAAAGTTTGAAGGCGAGTCTTACATGTGGCCCGACTGAGCTGTCAAATCAAGACTCACGGTCCGGCCTCACAGCTTTTCAACTTCATCCCCCTATCTTCCAGACTCCGAGCAATTTCTCTCGTATACCTCGCGGGGCTAATACTCGTGAAGGAAAGGATATCGCAGAGACATGGCGCAGCCACAGTTTGGGTGATGTTTCCAGAATGCATTTCACTTTGCAGTGGAGCTTCCCAATCGACCATTGTGGTAGGTCAATAGCTTGATTTGCACCGCAACTGAAACCAGCATTAATTGGTTTCTTTGGCATGGTTCCATGAATTAATACTACCCGGGAATATCTCAGGGAGTATGTGCTGTTACTGCTACAAATGTATTAAACTCGTATAGCTAGCACGACAGAAAGAAGGTACGTGTCGAAAACGTAATTTGGAACTCTCTGAGAACTTGTCTCTTCTCTTGCTCTACAGCGGTATCTCGAGCTCCTTAGACAATGGGAAAAATAATTTTTGCAGCCACCAAAAGACAGCTAACGTAAGTTATATTGTCTTCACGTTGTTGTCTAAAATTCTCGATGGCTACATTCTGCAACTGTAATCAGTGAATTAAAAAACTGTCTACTGTGAATTGTATTAACAGTGGCTTACTCAAGTTCGTTGACACGGATGCCGGCATGGTTGCTACGCTAGGTCAAACCGATCTTCCAACCATATCCAAATCACGTAGCCTATTTGCCCCATCTCTACAGAAGTCAATTGAAAATTGAATTATGAGCTTTCTGCCTTCCTGTTGGTCAAAAGGTTTAACTCGTCGGGCTACAGGAAGCTCACTCGAAAGCTGACATAATGTCTTCGGAGAAAATCCGAAATCACTGGTTGTAAAACGTATTCTTTCCTGACCAGTTTGGTTGCATTAATTTTATTAAATGATCAGTTTCAGTTCAACATGAGCGATTCACAGATCTGTAGGTAAAAGTAAAATCCCTAATCGACAAATACTGTACGAAATGCGACTTTGTTAGTACGTCATACCATCAAACTATTGCGGCAACATCTCTCCACACAGACTTCACAACGAGTGGCGAGACGGGCAAGGTAGCTGTACCTGAAATCCTACTGGCGGAACTAGAATACTGTTGAGGCATGGTAGAAGGCGTCAGTCTGCTTTACTGGCGAGCAGGATTAACTCATGCTGTGGCCCAACACTGCTGCATTGGTCACGTATGTGACCGAAGGCGGGGCCAGTCGCAGCGAAGCAGGCCACAGCCACTACAGATACTCGGCACACAAACCGCAGCAGTATCTTGCCTTCTGCTACGACCGACACTGATATACACCACACCAGCAGAAATTTCCACGTAGGGCGATCTGCTTCATCTACATCTACATCTATACTCCACAGGGCCACTTTACGGTGCATGGCTGAGGGAGCTTTGTGTACCGCTGTCACTTCGCACTTCTCCTGGTCGAGTCGCATGTGGTTTGTAGCAAGGACAACTCCGGGTGAGCTCCAATCTCTCTAATTTTATCTTTATGGTTCTTTCGCCAGTTATACGCTTGAGGAAATAATATGTTGTTCGATTCTTCTAGGAACATTTGCACTCGGAACTTTAACTGTAAACCATGCCGTGATGCAGAACACCTCTTCTGCAGTGCCTGCCATTGGAGCTGACAGATCATATCTGTGACACTCTCTTGCTTACTAAATTAGCCTGTAACGAAACGCACTGTTCTTATATGTATCTTCTCTATTTCCTTCATCAGCCATACGTGGCAGGTATCCCAGACTAAAGAACAATATTCGAGTACTGGTCCAACGAGTGTCGTGTAAGTTACCTCCTTTGTTGATGGACTACATTTCCTGGGAATTCTTCCAGTCAATCTGAGTCTAGCATTTGTCTTACGTGATCATTTAACTTTAAATTACCGAACGTATGGAAGTAAATTCTTCCAGTGACCGTTCTGCATTCATATAATCATACAATCAAGGGTCTTTTTATCTACGTATTTGTTATACATTCCGTTTCTTTATGCCGAGGATCAACTGCCAGTTTCTGCACTATGCTTCGATCCTCTGCAGCTCTTCCTGCTGATATTGAGACTCCTGTGTATGTAGCATCATCATCCACAAGAAGCCTCATGGAATTTCTGACATTGTCAGGTACGCCGTCTATACACTGAAGTACAGAGATACGCAAACAGGCAGAATACGGCGCTGCGGGCGGCAACGCCTACTAATACAACAAGTGTCTGACGCAGTTGTTAGGTCGGTTACTGCTGCTACCATAGCCGGTTATCAAGATGTAAGAGAGTTAGAACGTGGAGTTACAGTCGCCGCACAAGCGATGGGACACAGCATCTATGAGGTAGCGCCGAAGTGGGGATTTACCCGTGGGACCATTTCACGTCTGTTCCGTGAATATCACGAATCACGTAAAACATCAAATCCCCGACTTCGCTGCTGCCGGAGAAAGATCCTGCAAGAACGGGACCAACGACGACTGAAGAGAATCGTTCAACGTGACAGAAGTGCATCCCTTCCGCAAATTGCTGCAGATCTCAATGCTGGGCCATCAAGTCTCAGCCTGCGAACCAGTCAACAAAACGTTATCAGTATGGGCATTCGGAGCCGAAGGTTCACTCGGTACCCTTCATGACTGCACGACACAAAGCTTTAGGCCCAGCCTTGGCCTGTCAACGCCGACATTTGAATATTGATGACTGGAAACTTGTTATCTGGTCGGACGAGTCTCGTTTCAAATTGTATCAAGCGGATGGACGTGTACGGCTACGGAGACAACCTCGTGAATCCATAGACCGTGCATGTGAGCAGGAGCCTGTTCAAGATGGTGGAGGCTCTGCAACGGTGTCGGGCGTATGCCGTTGGGACCCCTGATACGTCAAGATACCACTCTGACAGTGACATGTACGTAAGCATCCTGTCTGATCACCTGTATCCATTCATATCCATTGTGCATTTCGACAGAATTGGGCAATTTTGGCAGAACAATGCGACACCCCACGCGTCCCGATTTGCTGTAAAGTGACTCCACGAACGATATTAGGCTGAGGTAACAGTTTCTTTGGCTCTTCAGTACATATAACTGTGAAAAGTAATGGTCCCTGGGGGGCCATCCGACGCTGATGTTAGTCTAAAGACCCCTCTTCGTTGGGAATGACATACACTACTGGACATTAAAATTGGTACACCAAGAAGAAATGCAGATGATAAACGGGTATTCATCGGACAAATATATTATACTAGAACTGACATGTGATTACATTTTCACGCGATTTGGGTGCATAGATCCTGAGAAATCAGTACCCAGAACAACCACCTCTGGCCGTAATAACGCCTTGATACACATGGGCATTGAGTCAAACATAGCTTGGATGGCGTGTACAGGTACAGCTGCCCATGCAGCTTCAACACGATACCACATATCATCAAGAGTAGTGACTGGCGTATTGTGACGAGCCAGTTGCTCGGCCACCATTGACCAGACGTTTTCAATTGGTGAGAGATCTTGAGAATGTGCTGACCAGGGCAGCAGTCGAACATTTTCTGTATCCAGAAAGGCCCGTACAGGACTTGCAACATGCGGTCGTGCATTATCCTGCTGAAATGTAGGGTTTCGCAGTGGTCGAATGAAGAGGAGAGCCACGGGTCGTAACACATCTGAAATGTAACGTCCACTGTTGAAAGTGCCGTCAAATGCGAACAAGAGGTGACCGAGACGTGTAACCAATGGCACCCCATACCATCACGCCGGGGGATAAGCCAGTATGGCGAAGACGAATATACGCTTCCAATGCGCGTTCACCGCGATGTCGCCAAAAACGGATGCGACCATCATGATGCTGTAAACATAAACTGGATTCATCCGAAAAAATGACGTTTTGCCATTCGTGCACCCAGGTTCGTTGTTGAGTACACCATCGCAGGCGCTCCTGTCTGTGATGCAGCGTCAAGGGTAACCGCAGCTATGGTCTCCGAGCTGATAGTCCAGGCTGCTGCAAATGTCGTCGAACTGTTCGTGCAGATTGCTGTTGTCTTGCAAACGTCCTCATCTGTTGACTCAGGGATCGAGATGCGGCTGCTCGATCCGTTACAGCCATGCGGATATGATGCCTGTCATCGCGACTGCTAGTGTTACGAGGGCTTTGGGATCCAGCACGGAGTTCCGTATTACCCTCCTGAACCCACCGATTCCATATTCTGCTAACAGTCATTGGATCTCGACCAACGCGAGCAGCAATGTCGCGATACGATAAACCGTAATCGCGATTGGCTACAATACGACCCTTCTCAAAGCCGGAAACGTGATGGTACGCGTTTCTCCTCCTTGCACGACGCACCACAACAACGTTTCACCAGGCAACGCCGGTCAATTGCTGTTTGTGTATGAGAAATCGGTTGGAAACTCTCCTCATGTCAGTACGTTGTAGGTGTCGCCACCTTGTGTGAATGCTCTGAAAAGCTAATCATTTGCATATCACAGCATCTTCTTCCTGTCGGTTAAATTTAGCGTCTGTAGCACGTCATCTTCGTGGTGTAGTAATTGTAATGGCCAGTAGCGTACTACGTTCTGTTTGCTAGAAACTCATTCAAATCACACAATTGGTCTGATATTCTCAACGCACGTGTTTTAATCACTAGGCGGCAGTGTGGAACTATTTCGAACGTCTTCCGGAAGTCAACGTACACGGCATATATCTGGGCTCCTGTACCTACTGCTCTTTGGGTCTCGTGGACGTACAGAGCGAGCTGTTTCACACGGTCGTTGTTTTTGAATCCCATCTTGGTTTCCACAGACGTCTCCAGAAATGTCACAATACGCTAGCACCAAACCTGTTACAGAATTCTACAACAGACTGGCATCAGAGGTATAGGCCTACAGTTTTGCTCGTCTGTTCACCGACCCTTCTCGAAAACGCCAATGACCTGTGGCAATTTTACAACCGTTACGGTATATCGCTGTTAGAAGAGGGGCAAGTTCATTCGCAAATTCTGTGTAGAATGGAAGTGGTATTCCGGCCAGGTCCAGTTGCCTTCCCTCTCTTGACCGAATTCAGGTTTTATTTCTTTATTTATCCTGTCCAAGAAATCAGTTTTATAAAATCCTTAAGATTACAATAAAGAGAAAACATAAAGTAACATAGTACATGGTAGTGAAAGAAGTAAAGAATAAATGAAGTAAAATGCAAAAACACAGAAAACAATGTTCATTTAAAAGTGCTGGTGTGATTATGTCGGGGATTAGTCTTTATATCCCATACGAAGCCGAGTACGTTGCAGCTTGTACGGCCTTGTCACTTGCTGTTAGTATGTCCTGTATCGTGCAGACTAGTAGGTATTGCGGGCCTTGCAGTTCTCCAGATTCACAGAGCTCGGCTGAACTGTTGTAGCCCCATTTCTTCATGTTTACTTTGCATCGTGATACACCCGATCTTAATCTATTCAAGGCTTTCCAGATCGTGTATGGAAGTTCGAAGCCGGCTGTAGCTTCTTCCCTGGAGCTAATCCCTGGTCTTCCTGGTTCCGAATTTCGCCACAGTTCTTCTCGTCGTGCTTTAGGCGTTAAAGGGGATGGATCCCTTGTTTGTATAGAACTCTTCCTTCATTTAAGTCTTTTAGATTTTGGGGGTAGTGTCGAAACATTGGATGCCTGGGATTTGTTTCTTGTTTTTGCTTCTCGATTTCTGCAGCTGTTCTTCTTCCAATGTCTGGAGGAATAAATTGGTACAGATGGTTTGTGGGAGTCGGGAAGACCCAGCCTGTTATGATGTGTCCTGTCTCATTCAGAGCTATATTTATTTCTTTTGCTTGGGTGGATTTTTCCCATACAGGTGCCGAGTAATCCGCAGCGGAGAAACATAACACTAGAGCTGACGGACGGAGAACTGTGGGTAGTGCTCCTCTTCTACCATTTGTAAGCTTGCAAATGATGTGTTCCTGGCACTAACTTTCATCTTTGTGCCCAAACAGTGATCCTTGAAGGTGAGAGTGCGGTAGAGTTTGATTCCAAGATATTTTGGTGCGTAGCAATGAGAGAGGCGCTGTCCCCTCCAGGTCCTGTTGAGTTTTCTCCTGCTCTCTCTACTGCGCAGGTGAAAAGCGCAGACCTGGGTTTTTGCTGCGTTTCTCTTGAGTTGGTTGTCGGCATAGTAGTCAGCTAGTCTCTCAAGTACTGTTCTCAGTTTTCTTTCCACCTCTTAAAATATTTTGCTCTGAGAATCATCCGCGTAGATGAAGGAGCGAGCATCTGTACCGATCGGCTGGTCGTTGGTGTAGATGTTGTACGTCAGTGGGGCAAGGACGCGCTACCTTGGGGTAGTCCACTTTTGTAGATCCGCCGTCGGATCATCTTTGTCTGCAGCGTAACAAAGAATCGTCCATTCTGCAGCAGGCGCTGGATGAATTGCGCCAGTCGGCAACCCTTCGTGGTGTTACATATTTTTGATATTAACTTATAATGGTTAATGGTGTCATACTCGGCTGTACGATAAAAGCTGCACATATGATTTGTTTCCGTTCGTAGCCATCTTCTATGTGCTGTGTGAGGTTCAAAATTTGTCCACAGCATGACCTCCCGGGGCGGAACCCTGCTTGCTCTTCAGTAATATTCTGGTATAGTGTGAGGAGATGCAGTTGACGATCATTCTTTCTAGGACTTTATAGAGGTGGCAGAGGAGGGAGACAGGCTGAAAGTTTTGGGATCTCTGGAACTCTTTCCAGGCTTTGATACATCTACTGTTTTTGCCTTCCGCAAGGTGTTGCTAATCTTCATTTGAAGGACGCATTTGTTCATTATAGCTAATAACCACCGTCTGGTAGTGGGTCCGAACATTTTTATTTGCTCTGGTCGTAGATCATCTAGTCCAGCAGCTTCCTTATGAAAACGGACTCTTCTAATTCTTCCAGGATAAAGAGGGTGACTAAATGGTCTTTTTATTGAGTGAATATCTAAAGCTTCTTTCTTGCATGTGTGCTGTGCGTGTTGCCATTGAGCAGGAGCTGATGTGCTATTTGATTTGGTGTGAGGATATTTGAATTTGGAGTGTTAGTTGGGGGGCATTATTGACGTTTTAAAGAAATTTCCAGGCCATTCGACTATTCTGTTTCATCTCTAGGCTCGTGATTAAATTACACCATTTCCCTCTTCTTGAGTCTGATGTGGCCTGGAGGAGTTCTTCCCCGGCCGCACTTGTTTCTTCTGCTAACGGGTTTCCTTCAAAGAGCTGTTGATAATGTTCCAGGATAACCTTTGACTTTCCGTCGAGGCCAGATATATAAGTAGTTCTACAATTTTGGGGGATGTTTTTGTATGTGACAGTTTTAACTAATTCAATAAATGTGTCGTATTTTTCGGGGTTCGCGTCTAGGTTCTGCACCTCTTCATCCTTCCTTGTTTCATGAGCAATGTGTTCGCTGACGAAGATCTTATCAGGACTGTATCCGCGGATCCACCTGCTGCTGTTAAAGGAGTATGGAAGTTTGGGATCCTGCATTATTTTCAGTCCAGTTGAGTTTGCCCATGTGTCGAGGTTCTCTGAGCTTTCGTCTGTGTGTCCGTACCCCGAAGCTGAGCTATGGCAGTTGAAATAAAAAATGGTTCAAATGGCTCTGAGCACTATGGGACTCAACTGCTGAGGTCATCAGTCCCCTAGAACTTAGAACTACTTAAACCTAACTAACCTAAGGACATCACACACATCCATGTCCGAGGCAGGATTCGAACCTGCGACCGTAGCGGCCGAGCGGTTCCGGACTGTAGCGCCTAGAACAGCTCGGTCACCCCGGCCGGCGCAATTGAAATCACCCATTACAAAATTCGTTGGTTGTAACCCTAAGTTGAATTTGAGCTCGCTCTTCAGTAGCTTATACATAGATGTAACTGTACAATATTGTATCTCTACAGTCAAGATTTCGATGTCTTCTTGAGATGTCAGCTCTGCAGATATAATGTCTAAGTCGGTTTCAGCGAAGACTGCGCTGCTCTACTGCCGATGTGGTCTTTCAATTACTAATTTCATTCCGTGGATCTTCGGTCTTCTACTGTTGGGGCCACTATGGGTCTCTTGAATTAGTAGGATATCACAGCTGTGTCGCTTGCATGCTTCGGCGAGTAATACCTCTTTCTCATGTGAGAACCCTTCAATGTTTGTGCTCATAATCGTCAAAGTTGGTTTTAATAAGAGCCGTTTGGTGGTGTCTTGGTGCTGAAAGGATTGCCCAGGGTACGCCCGATCGCTGTCATGATCTTTCGTGTACCCCACCGAATTCAGGTGCTTTTATATATTGCGAGACCTGTCATTTTGTCGTTCGCGAGACGAATCAGAGTGCGAACGACAGAGCGATCTTCTTTTGTGAAATAATTTTGGAAAAAGATGTATATTATTTCGACCTTTCTTGTGTCATCATCTGTTTCAGTGCTATACTTTATTTATTTATTTATTTACATGTCAAGTTCCGTAGGACCAAATTGAGGACCAAATCTCCAAGGTCATGGAACGTGTCAGTACATGAAATTACAACATAAAAGTAATAACAGATGAAAATAAATGTTTGTGAACCCGAAAAAAGTCAGTCCATAAGTTTTAGTAACCGAAACAACAATACAATAAGAATCAGCTTAATTTTTCAAGGAACTCCTCGACAGAATAGAAGGAGTGGCCTATGAGGAAACTCTTCAGTTTCGATTAGAAAGCGGATGGCTTACTGCTGCTCTACTGGTCACAGAGTGTCTGGACAGATGGCTCCTATCGGGTAAATTATTTAAAATAAGACCAGAACTTTTTAAGATATTTTATCAAGTCGGTGGATAGAGTTTTACTTTCGAGTTCGGTGAACACTACACCTAGTTGCTTCATCCACCAGCTGCTGGTCTACGAGCCGCTGCTAGATTTGACGATCCCTGGGCTCGAGCTGAAGCCACCAGGAGGGGGCCAACTCCAGGGTGGTCTTTCCCAGTCTCTGTGTGCCTCGCAAGGGGTATTGTGTTCTAGGTCTGCATGTCACCGTACTACGCACCTAACCCAATGCCGGAGCATTTAGCTGTCCAGTGCACACACACCTGCTGCCACAGAAATACCTGACGCCAGTCTCACAGCCACAAAGCCTCATGCTGACGCAGCTAGAGGGTGGTTGCCACTCGAGCCAGTGCTGGCGCAAACTGTTTACCATATGGGTACCCAATTTCATCGAAATGATGGTCAGACTGTGTGCAGCAGGATTTGCGTGGGGTTGACAGACAAGCAGGCAGTCAAAAAGGGCCTGGACGAGGTCAGCAAGAGGCTTTACTTTTAAAGCTTTTTTTTTTTTTTTTTTGAAAACAACAGCATTAGTGCTGCTGCTCCTCTCAAGTGTCGACACATTAAAGGAATGTGGACAGGTCCTCTCTTCACACCGGGCTTCAGGAACATGATTCGGAAATTCGAATTAACTGCCGATTTCGGAATTACTCCGGGAAGACGTCGAAGAAGTTACTATTGCCATGGATGAGACTACTGGACGCAATTTGCGACCTTCAAGCAGTGCTCGAACTGTGTCACGACAGCTGAACATGGTGCACCGTTGGAAATGTGCTACAAACAACTTTGAAACGCTCTCTCCGGTGCGGTTCCAGGCTGTCGTGGATGCAGATGGTCGTCAAACAAAGCAACGTATGTAACCTCTAAGGTAAACGTTGTACGTAATTAAGAAATGTTACCCTCTCATGTGGGAATTAAATTGTGTTTCATTCAATGATTTATTCCCTGTTTCTCTTCCGCATGTTATTACAAACGTTTACAAGAAGTTTAATTATCCTACGATCACTCGCGTTTCTCGTGTGGGTCGTCGCAGGTAGTTTAATTAAAAGCACCCTATACTTCACGGGTGCTTCATTCCTAGCCGATACCTAAGTGGCGCTGCATCCAAACACACTGCCTTGTACTGCGGAAAGGTACTCACTGCTGCTGGCAGCCCAAAGCAAACCATCGAGTCGCTGCCTTCTACCACTGCACGAGGGTCTTGTTTGTTCCGGCGTAACCACAAGCACCGGCACGACGATGAAGAACGCAAGAGCAGAGAAGGCTGTGAGACGACGTCAGCCAATACATCGCTGACTATGAGCGTATCACGACAGGGGCGGCCTCTATCTGAAGAGAATATAAGCGCCGCTCCTGCCAGCCTCGGCGGACCGTAGCAGACCGGCACTAGCAGACCAGGACAGTAGATGACGTACACTAGTAGAACCAGACCAGAAGATCCGTCATCCTAACTGTTAAAATTAGACAAGTGCGTTATACAGACATGAAAAAAGTTTTGCATTACCTCTGTTCCGACAGCTCCGGAACCTGTACAGAAGATAGGAATAGAGATTAACATATACATCATTTCCGCCATTTTTATTGCTCACGAAAACCACACATTGTATGTTGTACCACCATACAGCTAGACCTTCAGAGTGGTGGTCCAGATTGCTGTACACACCGGTACTTTTAATACCCAGGAGTTCGTCTGCTTGCATTGATGCATGCCTGTATTCGCCGTGGCATACTGTCCACAAGTTCATCAAGGCTCTGGTGCTCTAGAGTGACCCACTCGTCAACGGCGATTCGGTGTAGATCCCTCAGATTGGTTGGGGGGGGGGTCACATCGTCCATAAACAGCCCTTTTCAATCTATTCCAGGCATGTTCGGTACGGTTCATGTCTGGAGAACATGCTGGACACACTAGTTGAGCGATGTCGTTATCCTGAAGGAAGTCATTCACAAGATGTGCACTGATGGGGGAGCGAATTGTCGTCCATGAACATGAACGCCTCGCCAATATTCTGCCAATATGGTTCCACTAACGGTCGGAGGATGGCATTCACGTATCGCACAGCCGTTAAGGCGCCTTGCAAGACCACCAGCGGCGTACGTCGGCCCCACATGATGTCACCCCAAAAGAGTAGGGAACCTTCACCTTGCTGCACCCGCTGAACAGTGCGTCTAAGGCGTTCAGCCTGACGGGGTTGCCTCCAAACATGTCTCCGACGATTGTCTGGTTGAAGGCATACGCGACGCTCGTCGGTGATGCCAATCCTGAGCGGTCCATATGGCATTTTGTTGGCCCATCTATACCACCCTGCATGGTGTCGTGGTTGCAAAGATGGACATCGCGTGGACGTCGGGAGTGAAGTTGCGCATTATGCTGCCTATTGCACACAGTTTGAGTCGTAACACGACGCTACGGTCGCAGGTTCGAATCCTGCCTCGGGCATGGATGTCCTTAGGTTAGTTAGGTTTAAGTAGTTCTAAGTTCTAGGGGACTGATGACATCAGAAGTTAAGTCCCATAGTGCTCAGAGCCATTTGAACCATTTTTTTCGTAACACGACGTCCTGTGGTTGCATGAAAAGCATTATTCAACACGGTAGCGTTGCTGTCAGGGTTCCTCCGAGCCATAATCTGTAGGTAGCGGTCATCCACTGCAGTAGAAGCCCTCGGGCGGCCTGAGCGAAGCATGCCATCGACAGATCCTGCCTCTCTGCATCTCCTCCATGTCCGAACAACGTCGGTTTGGTTCACTCCGACACGTCTGGACACTTCCCTTGGTGAGAGCCCTTCCTGGCACAAAGTAACAATGCGGACTTGATCGAACCGCGGTACTGATCGTCTACGTATGGTTGAACTACAGACAACATGAGCCGTGTACCTCCTTTCTTGTGGAATGACTGGAACTGATCGGTTGTCGAACTCCCTCGTCCTAACAGGCGCTGGTCATGCATAGTTGTTTACATCTTTGGGCGGGATTAGTGACATCTCTGAACAGTAAAAGGGACTGTGTCTGTGATACAATATCCACAGTCTACGTCTATCTTCAGGAGTTATGGGAACTGGGGTGATACAAAACTTTGTTTGATGTGTGAATTAATTGCTTGTATGGACGTTATCTATAGCGATGGACATTGATTATTTGCATGTCGCCCGTCGCTTGCGACAACTCGTTGTAAACCATAGTTAAGTATTGGTAGTCTACATTATTGTAATAAAAACCATAATGTGACTTGCCTGAATTGTTGTATAGCTATCCGAGAAAGCAGCATCCCTTAGGCACCCTATAAGAGACGAGTGGGCGGGACCCAACATTGTTGAATACAGAACCTGTCTACCAGTTGGTATCTTCTAATTCCACAACCGTTATGGTGCTGGTGTTATGCAACCTATGGACTTGCACACACCATCCTGTGTTAGAGACGACCATTCAGGTAAATACTCGGTGCACTCACCTGTGACTTGACTACGAAACGTACTAGAACGTAACTGATTGTATCGGTTGCAAGTGTAACTC
Source organism: Schistocerca nitens (assembly GCF_023898315.1). Taxonomy (NCBI): domain Eukaryota; kingdom Metazoa; phylum Arthropoda; class Insecta; order Orthoptera; family Acrididae; genus Schistocerca; species Schistocerca nitens. The sequence continues at coordinate 146,657,406 of NC_064620.1, read as the reverse complement.
ATCAAACTTATCAGCATAATGTATGTGCTGCGTCACGAAATACGCTAGCATTCTGGTAGAAACCACGTTATGCACACAGACATCGAAGTAACTTCCAACATGTGGCGTCTGGTATATTGTCACATATGAACGAAAAATGAAGTTTGACTCGCATTGAAATAATAATAATTATTGTTTGTTGAGAGTATTGTTCTTGGAAATACTCGATTAAATCTTGTGGTTCGTCGAGGGTGAAAAAGAGTACACTGTAGAAACGTCACAAAAACTTGTAATTTTAATGGGAGACATTTTTCATATCCATGACGTTGCCGCACCCCTGAATTCGTCGTGGTACACTCGCTCTCGTGGTCGTATTGCACGTACACTCAGTACATCAGTGATAGCTGATACGTGTAACGCAACATGACCGTTTCTGTGGTCCAGCTGTGGTAGTGTAAGGAGGCCAAACTTAGATCACGAAACAGTCAGTGGCAACGTTAGTGTGACATAGTAACTCCTTCCACAAGTGCGTCCCTTCACGAGTGCACTCAGTCCTGAACTACTTCTTATGGACGAGAATGCCTCAAGGCATCGAACAGCGTATGTGGAGGATCTCTTGGAAGGAAAGTTGGCAAACAGACTGGCCTGCGCGTTTCTCCAACTTAAATCCCATCGACGAGCACCTGCAGGATGTGGTGGGGAGGCATACTGCATTATGTCCACGTGCACCAACGATCATCAAGCAGATGCGCTGGTGGATGGAAGGAACGTCGTACAACAAAAACTCCTTACCTACCTTGTAGCTAGCATGGGAGCATTTTGCAAAGGGTGCATTTCTGTCCTTGCTGATCACAGAACTGTTAACCATCTACTGCATGTCATTTTTAAGGAAACAAATTCAGTGGAATAAATATCTGGGCGAGGGTCTGACACACAGAATATTATGTACAGTTTCAACATAACAATTTTGATTTAATAATTTTAGATTTGTTACCATATGATCATATTAATTAATCATTAATCGTTCAGTTGCAGAGACCTGGAAAGAATTAAGTATCATTGTACATACCTTAAAAATCTAACTAGGTGATATCTAAGTGGCAGAAATAATTCACTCTTTCAGTCGATTTCTCACGTGTTTATGTACACTGGACCTTCAGCCAAGAGTATCGATTTTCAACTGTCTCTACCAAAAGAATGTCACTAAAGACAGAGTAACTAGATACAGCCAAACTGTGTGTGTTTCCAGATCGCAACATCATGCACAATCGAGAACTTTCCTTACGATTATACGTACATCTGTGGTTTGTTGCCAAATGACAACACAACGCAGTAGAGTGTGAAGAAGAATGTGCCGCCTTTTGTAATGTCCACGAGACCGTAATAAATAGCGACCCCTTCAGTGCAACCATAGTTTTGAATAAAAGTGTCATTTGTGTGCGTCTCAATGCGTAGTTCTGTACTGTACTGTACTGTACTGTAGCAGTTCTTTCTGTGTACGGTCCAAATCTCATCGTGCTGTGTTACTTGGTAGTGACACTTATCGCGAATGTTGTTCTCGTCCTCACGTTTCGTATACCGGTGTACTTGGTGAGTATCTTGAAAAATAGTGTCACGCCGTATCTGTGTCACTCTGGAATGTAGCGCTGCATTCAATAAACGCTACTTGACTGACCATAACAATGTGTAACCTACTTTAGCAAGTCTCGTCGTACCAATCTGTGAGCTACTTTATAACATCAAGCCAGGCTTTTTCTCCTTTACTAATCACTTGTTTTCCCACTTATGGGGGATCAGCTGGCAGCAGACGTGTTACTGCTCTTTAGCTAAATGGTGCTTGTGGTTTTCTACAGTTTTGTATACAAATTAAAGAGTGGCAATTAATTCGGGGTGTGAAAAGGTTTTCAAATACCGATACCATTCACTAAATTTGTTGACAACAAAATTTTTTTTATTCAGCTACATGTTTCGAGGTGATACCTCATCATCAGGCTATATTGGCATTACAAAAACCTTTAACACATGTTTATATAGTTATTAAAGGTTCTTCATATGATTGATCTGATCATCCTGTGGAGAGAGAGAGAGGATAATCTAGCAAGAGGCGATGTCACTCTGTGTATTGGTCTTCTGTTCACATGAAAATTTTATAAAACAATCACTCACTTTGATCTTGTAGCCTGGCGTTCTTCTTGTAATATGCTGAAGCATCGCTGTTTCAAAGGCAACAATGAAAATGTGAACAGAAGACCGATACACAAAGTGACATCGCCTCTTACTATGTTATCCTTCTCTCTCTCCACAAGATGATCACAGCAGCCATATTAAGAAGCTTCACTATTGGTATAAACATGTGTAAAATCTTTTTGTAATGCCAATATAGCTTGGTGATGAGGTATCAGCTCGAAACCGGTAGCTAAATAAACAATTTACTTGTCAATAAATTTTGTAACTGGTAACGGTACTTGAAAATCTTCCCATATTTCCGAAACAGTCACGCCCAATTAATGGTCAATATGGCTTCAAGTTATTTCATTCGGGTGTTTCAGAAAGGTTCATCCAGTTAATAGATTACATCTTCCACATGTTTGAAGAAAGAAAGTTGAGATAAACTTTAATAGAGCTACAATGATTTTTTAAAGAAACACACGACTTCATAAGGACGTATTTCTTACAACCATACACATACAACCTTGACGTACATTTTAAAATTATGTTTAGGGTCAAAATTTTTAATTACATTTCATAAATGTTCAATTGCCTTACAACATACGAATCACAAACATCCAAATGATAGAGTCAAACTGATCTCGTTGTTTTGTGATTATGTTGGAAAGGATCGCAAACAGACGAATTACTTCATAAACTACAATAAACGAAATCACTAACCGCGAAGTCAGGCGGAATTGTACTCCGATGATATGTACATGCCCTTATCCCTGCAAGGGATACAGCGCTGTACTCTCTAAAATATTGACGTCGAATAGCTGTAACTGGATTGTAGATGCCTTAACAGAGAACACAAAACGTCTTGCGTTGCTATGTAATGAGCCAGTTCGACGTACACTGGGTAATTAAAGAGTGAGTGTTCGAGACGCAACAAGAAGAACCCTGCGGGCAAACGCCTGCGTAAGTTACAGTTTACCAGAAGTTAATATCTTTATTCATGTAGATTACGTAATTTTGAGAAAATTCGGATTAATGTGATGGAAATACAGCGTAAAAAAGAGATGATTCCTTTTGATTGTCTTACTACAATGAAGTACACTGGCTTACACAGTAAATCATCAAGGATATAAGGTCGGATGTCAATGTCACTTCGTACACGTGACTAGTTGGTTGATATGGGTAGAGGGGACCAAACAGCATGGTCATCTGTCCGGATTAGGGAAGGACGGGCGAGGAAGTCGGCCGTGCCCTTTCAAAGGAACCATTCGAGCAATTGCTTGAAACGATTTAGGGAAATCACGGAAAACCTAAATCAGGATGGCCGGACGCGTGTTGGAACCGTCGTCTTTCCCCGAATAAGGGCCCAGTGTGCGAACCGCTGCGCCACCTCGCTCGGTGCCAACGGCGAGTATGTAAATGACTGGAACTGCAATTCCCTGTGGCACTTAGAACGGTCGCTAGAGTGCGTTAGTGTTGTTCGCTTTTACTGTTGTTACCAGGTCTGGTAGGGAATACGAAGGGTGTGAACAGCGTCAGATATTGCGTGATGACTTCGAAGTACACGGAGATGCCGCGTACACTTGTGAGACTGCTTTGTCAGCACCTGAAAGGGGCCACATTGTCAGCCTCAATGTGGCTCACTAGTCGAATTTTGTAACATCCAGATCTGTGGGGCATTCTTATGAGCGACATTGGCCCGATGTTGGACTGCATACTAAAGTGAGGTCAGGCATACTCATAGTCAACGGTCCGATCGACCACCCCTAAGCACCACAAGGGAGGACTGTCGTACTGTGCACCAAGATCATCGTAGCACCTTCACATCTACCTCTTCCATCAAAGAACATGTAATGGACTCCCTGTAACATTCTCCCCCATCCTCCACCATTGGTGGGACACTAGCAGAATCTTGAATATATCGAATTACTTCCCGTAGGTAGATTGCTGTTGACACCTCAGCACAAACGGATGTGTCTGGAGTGCTGCTGTACTGAGGAAATATGAAATGCTGGTGAATGGCGTCGCTTTGTGTTCAGCGATGAATCACGGTTCTGCACTACCACAGACGGCCATCGTCAGGGATTATGGTGGCGACCTTGGTGGAGGCCCCATTCTTCCAATGTTTTGGAGAGCCAGAACGACGTTACTTCTGGCATGATGGTGTGGACCAGCTTAGCTCATGAGAGGACACAACGGAATTACGACAACCTTTCCAACTGAATCACTGTGCACGTCTACGCTAGACGTGGTGCAGCGTCATAGAGGTAATTAGCATCATACTGGCAAGTTATTTGTAAATTTGAGTCTTATCACTGAAATAACATCACAAACTCTCTGACCCCGTGAAGCTCCTTTTCCACCTGGGCGCTTCGCTTCTTCTCTCAGGCAACGTATATGATTAGAAAGATGAGGGTTGGAGGGGTAGAAGGGATGGATCGCCATATTTGGGAGCACAGACAATCACGCTGGACTGGGACGTGTCGGACGGATATGAGGTGTGGTGGATACCTGGCAATTCGTCCTGTCACGGTCGCCAATTGTGGTGTTACCTTTTATTATCTTCTTTTCATTATCTATTGAAACAACCTCGCTTTGTAATGTAATTTTAATTTTCACCCAAAGGCACATTCAACACATCGCCGAAAAATACACGTCTTTCGTATCAAGACAAGAGAGAGAGAGTCATCCATTAGTTCTTAAGAAACAAAAACAAAAACCTACGCAAAAGTAAAAAAAGAACAAAATTATTTATAAAATCGGTCGCTGGCGCAGCGCTCTTCTGCGTGCGCGATCGTAAATGATAACTTTGCGGAAGTCAGAGTACCATTACAGAGGGGACTGGAACAGAGAGGGCCGAGGGTGGGTATATGGCCATCACGGAGCTGTTATTGTAAACAAAATGTGAGAGATTATGGGTGCTAGGGCTATAGCTGGAAGGCAGGGGAACTCTAGAGGTGTTAGGAAGAGGGCGTAGGCAGGAGGCGTAGGTGAGGTAGGACGGCGGGAGGGTCACATTGGTGTAGGCGTGGCAGTCGTCCAGTTCCAGATTTGGAGAGGATTCAAGAAATAATGGATTTCCAAGTTTACAGGATGTGAAATGTTCGCGAAGATATCAGGCCAAACTATTGGAGCACTCTGTCTGCGACAGCTCAAGAAAACTCTACCGGGGTTTGAAGTCGGCACGTCCTGAAAAGGAATTGAGTGTTTTCTCGCGGGACAGCGTCGGCTGCTGGAAGACTGTGGAATACAAGGGCAGGTTGCATTGAGAGCAATTTAGCACAGGTTGCCGGTGAGAAGAAACAGCGTGCGACACACACGGGTTCACATACACCACGCGGCTACCGCGAGGCGCGGCACTTTGCGTGGCTAAAGCCACGGTGACGTCAGAGGGGCGACGAGCCAAGTGCGGCTGTGATGCCACTGCAGTTCACTGCCAGCAAGTGCGTAGTGGGCAGTCGCGTGGCACGGAGGTCCACAATCCACCAGTAGTTGTGTCTGTAGTTGCTAACTGAGGTCCCCAAGGTGTTTCCATGTGCACTAAGACGTACCGTTCCGTAAGCAGCCGTAGTATGATTACCTAAGGGGTCGCAGGAGATGTGGTCAGTATTCAAGGACATGACGGGAACGATCATTCGGAACAAAAAAATCTAGTAACTAGAGGCTCTAAAGTTAATACCTTAAGAGTTATGAGCACTTTTTCATTAGAGGACATGTATTTCACAGTGAAATGAAATCGGCGTATTGCATCAGTACATGTATGTTAGAAGTATTGACCCTGGCTGTTGACACACTTGTCCCACTGTGACACAAGGCGGTGATTAGCTGTCTCATAACATTCCCGTGGCTGCGATGTTAACTAGTTCCGCACATATAGCTGGACGTCGTCGTCCGAGGTGAATCTTTTGCCGCTCAGAGCCTTTTAAGGGGACCAAACACGGCGTAATCACAGGGAGAGAGGTCTGGACTGTATGGAGGGTGGCCGAGAACCTCTCTTTTGAGTTTCTGCAGGAGTGCCTCGACTGTGTTGGCCGTATGAGGCTTTACATTGTCGTGGAGCAGAATGACCCTACGGGTAAGATTGTCTGGTCGTTTAGATTTGATCGCTTGGCGAAGGGTGGTCAAGGTTTTCGAGTATCGCTGGGCATTCACTGTTGTCCCGTGCTGCAGGAAGTGAGTCAGAAGTGAATCATTTTTGGTCCCTTTAAAAAGGCTCTGAGGGGTAAAAGATTCATCTCGGACGACGACGTCCACCTGTACGTGCGGAACTGGTTAACATCGCAGTCCCAGGAATTAATGAGACTGCCATTCACCGCCTTGTGTCACAGTGGGACAAATTTCTTAACAGGCAGGATCAATACTTCTAACATACAGGTACTGGTTTGTGTAATTGTGCCTCCGGCTCTTTTCTTTTTGAACGCTCCTGATAATTAACGTTAGCGGACATAAGAGGGCGTGCTAAAAGTGATGCCTCCGGGTTTTAATTCTGTTCTCAATATCGATTCAGGTACTACGTCTCATGCACATTATTGGTTCAACTTTCCCGCTACGCTTGGAGCAAGTTGCAGCTCCCTGCCTGCCGCTAGAGGGCTCCGAATTGTGGCGGCCTGTAAGTATGTCGGTGCATAAGAGACCCTCAGAAAATGGGAAGCACGAGTTCGAAGAGCTCTACCACACACGGAACACCCTCTCCTTTAGCATAACAATGCCAAACCACACACGACATCTACAACAATTCAACGCCTTCGAGCACTTCACTTTGATATTGACGAATCAGTGCAAGTAACGCTGAGGTTGTGGGTCCGCCATCGAAGTCAAGCATTCTACACTGACGGTATTAAGAAACTAATCTGTCAGTCGGAGAAATGTCTTCGTCGCCAGGGTGACTACGTTGAGAAATAAACATGTAGACATGAAGAATAAAGATGTAGAATGTTAATAAAGTTTGTTTGATTTAAGAAGTTTTAAGTGTTTCCACGTAAAAAAATTGGAGTCATTACGACCTCGTATTCTTAGTTATGTTCTCGTGTAAGGGCAGACAAAAGAACTAACGATAAAGCAGTAAAAAGAGTGATGGAGGAGAAAGTGAATGGGCGGTGACTGTTTACGGAGAGAGACAACAATTTTATTCTGGGGTGCTGTAGGATAAATGTAGAAAATGAAGACTGAAATTCGAAAAGTATTCGCCTTGATATGGATCACTACTCCATAAAAATCTCCATAACTACTCTGTTGCTTCTAGCATAAAAAGAGAAACGTATATATATATATATATATATATATATATATATATATATATATATATAAGTGTGTGTGTGTGTGTATACGAGAGCGTTTGAAAAGTCCGTACAAAGTCCGAGAGATGGCACCACCGGCGCGAATGGAGGTCATGTTTAGTTAGTAGCATCTTTGGAATGAACGCACACCAAGCTTCAGCCGTATTGGTCTATTTCTTTGTGTTTGGCATTCGTGTGAATCAAGGAAGTCGAGTGATTGTCAAAAAATGGACGAAAACGAATTTCGTGTGATGATTAAACATTACTTTATGAAAGGCGAAACGCCTCAGGAGACTAGAGAGAAGCTTGATAAACGTTACTGTGACTCTGCACCTTCGATTAGAACAGTTTATAAGTGGCTTCAAAATTTTCGTAGTGGCTATATTGGCACAAATGATGGATAACGTTCTAGACGCCCTGTGGAGGTTACGACTCCAGAAATCATTGATAAAATCCATGATATGGTGATGGATGACAGAAGAGTTAAGGTGCTTGAGATTGATAGTTCTGTGGGCATCTCGAATGAACGGGTGTATAATATTTTGTATAAACATTTGGACATGAGAAAGCTATCCGCAATATGGGTTCCGCGATTGCTCACGCTTGACCAAAAACGGAATCGTGTGAAGTGTTGCAAGGATGGTTTGCAGCTGTTCAGGAAGAATCCGCAGGACTTTAGGCATCGTTTCGTCACTATGGATGAAACCTGGTACATTACTATAGTCCTGAGACCAAACAATAATCTAAGCAATGGGTTACCAAGGGAGAATCTGCACCAAAAATGGCGAAGACCAGTGCTTCGACCAGAAAGGTTATGGCGACTGTCTTTTGGGATTCGCAAGGGATAATCCTCATCGACTATCTGGAAAAGGATAAAACTATTGCAGGTGCATATTATTCATCGTTATTGGATCGTTTGAAAACCAAGCTACAAGAAAAACGCCAGCGATTGGACCGCAAAAAATCCTTTTTCATCACAATGCACCAGCACACACCTCACCAGTCGTGGTCGCAAAATTAATGGAAATAGGATTCCAACTCATTTCACATCCCCCCTATTCTTCAGACTTGGCTCCCTCGGACAACTACTTGCTCCCCAATTTGAAGAAATGGCTGGCGGGAAAATGATTTTATTCAAACGAGGAGGTGATTGCAGCAACTAATAGCTACTCGTATTTTGCAGACTTGGACAATTCTTATTATTCGTAAGGGATCAACAAATTAGAACAGCGTTGGACGAAGTGTAGAAGTCTAAAAGAAGGCTATGTCGAAAAATAAAAAAGGTTTACCCCAAACACGTAAGTAGTTTTTAATTTTGCACGGACTTTTCAAACGCCCCTCGTATACAAGCCTTTGAAGGGATACGTCCCGATAGTAGTCATTCATTTCCGTGAACATTTCAGTCATCAAAGGGATATTCCATTTAGTGATTGTAATCTTCTTTACTTAACCCGTGTTAATGGCGTTCCTCTTTCTATTTGAGATTTATGTCGGATGCCACGGCGAAGTACAAGAAACACGCTCAACTGGTTGGTTGATGAGACCTCACGCACAGTATCTTAATTTCTTGCCAGTGGTATGCTGATTTTACAGACTCCCCCATAAAGAATCACTTGCGTACCAAGTAGACGCCTAGGAGAACCTGTTCAGCGTCTGCGGAACGTGGGAGCGTAGTCGTTAAGAGTGTAGGCTTGGCTATCTTCTCCTCACGGCATAGCGCGTTAAGGATGTTTCGCAAGCAGTTTCCGACACAGCTTCACCACCTGAGACAGCGAAAACTGTTGATGCTACCTGTAGTGTCAAGAAATGCATTAAGAGAGGGCGATGTGAAAATAAAATCGCACCATTACGTGTTTACATGCAGTCCATTTTACCGTCTCAGATATGTTTCGAAGCTCATGAAATTCACTGACACAATACTTCGAAAATTTTCTAACAGGATGAAACTGGGTGTGGCCGAAACCCTAACCCATAAATCTGTACTTTGCGGGAAACATTCTGTCAGTTTAACCATCCAAGTGCCTATCATTGACTCTGTAATTAAAATTGCTACTAAACCGTCCTCAAATTTTTAAGCTCCTCAGACACTCTTCTTCGATACTGTTGGAATGACTGCCACTGACCGATAGTTCCGTCTCGTTGGTTCCTTGGGCTCGTTCCTAAAACGAAGGCAGATATTCATATTGGAGTGCAGATCTGACACATAACTCTAATTGTATAATTAGTTTTGAATGCAAAGAGTGATTCGGATAGTTGGCGTTCGGCGGGAGTGTGAATCGGGCATGAGATGTGCCGCAGCTGCGATAACGCTGTGCCCCGCATGGAGCAGTGGTTAACGCACCTGCCAAGTAAGGAGGAGATACGGTGTTCGAATCCCGGTCCGGTACACATTGTCACTCGTCGCCGTTGCTTCCGCTTGAGCTGAAAGGAGTGATCCCCCTTCGATTTACATATAAAAAGAGCAATACATTACAATTGAACTAATTTCCTTCCACCACATCAAAGCAGTGGAGGATAATTGCTAAATGTCGAGAAATACCTTTCCTATCAAGCGATTTCTGCTTAGCAGGTAAGTTTACAGATCTAATCAGCCATTGAAATGCTAACGATTTACGAAAAGTGACAACTTGTAACCCACCAGTAGTATAGTGAGTTGCACAGATGAAATCAAACTCTCAGTGGCACTTTTCTCTTAACTACGCGAACAGTTGTTCCACTAAACATGACTTCTCGGTGAGTTTTAGAATGCGACTACTGACATGGTTTAGCGTCACTAACTGCTGATGCGGAGGGCAATGGTTCAGTTGAGAGCGACCACACATAGTTTTATAACAAGCAAAGGTCTCTTCTGGGCTCGGCTCAGCCTTGTCTAACAATTGAGAAGTTTCTTGGAGAAGTCACGACTCGCAGGTTGCAAAAGTGACGCTGAATATGGAACCTCGCGTCCTGCTGTGAGCTGGGGCGGACAGTTTGTTAGCTTCATTTTCGAAACTTTTTTTATGTGAAGATATGTTTATTATCTTATGCAGCTCCTAGAGCTCATTTGCGTAGGTTTGATTTGCTAATTATAAACTGTGCCTTTAAGTGTAAAACTCGCAGTCCGTAAAAAGCAACAGGGTTCATTAAGAATGTAACTGATATACAACACAATTTTTCGGTTTCAACGTAGTTTTTCCTGTTTTTGACCACAGCTGAAATAATGGTTGCTACACTTTTAATAAAGTAAATTAATAGCTTACACCAAAGTAATTAAACGCAGTTTAATTTTTATTGCTTCTGGAACGGCTGGCACAAAAAATATAGTGATGGCTTGAAAATACTAGGCATACAGGGTGTTACAGGAAGAACGGTCAATATTCACGGATATCACATGAATGAGAGTTGGAAGCAAAAAGATCTAGTGAACATGGGGCCTAAAATGTATACTTTTAAGAACTATCAGCACTTCTTCTTCGGTGATACCGTGAAACAAATCCCTTTTACTGCAAGTTCTTGAGCTCTTTGCTTTCTCTATTCTGAGAGGTAGTAGTACAGAAAAAAAAGATATTTCTAGCGAAAATGGGGCTCTACAGTGCATATCTTAAGAGCTCTGGGTACTTTTTCACCTTTGCTACTGCGAAACGCATCACTTATACCGAACAAGTGCTCATAGCTCGTAAGGCACGCATTTCAGAGCCCACGTGCATTTGACACTTTTTTTTTATTTTGGTCCGTACTAAAGTCTCACAAAAAATGGGAAGCAAAGAGCTTGCGTAGAAGACTTCTGTTTCACAGTACTGAAGATGAAGAAGTGCTCACAGCTGTTAAGGTATCCGTGTTAGAGCTCATGTTTACTGGACTTTTTTGTTCCAAATAATTGTTCCTTTAGTTTCCATGAATATTTAGCATTCCTCCTGGGCACGCTGTATATGCGGGAGTTGCAGTCTGCAGTGAGGTGGATGCCCTTGGCCAATCTTTTTTGTTGTCCATAGAAACCCTTGTGCTCTCAGCCGACTTATCTTATAGGCCAACTAAACGCAAAATGGCTAAAAGTGCTGGTTCCATGAGTGCTCTGTTGCCCGTTGCAAGACTACTTTTGAAGGAAACTGTAAATTCTCTATCATAGGACACCCCATGAAGTCTTAAGAAATCGAAATGTCTCTATGAACTGAGCTGTTTTCATTAGATAGTGGGCAGCATTGATATAACGAGCAATGAACGCGCTAAACATCTTGCCAAAGATTTGGAACTACTGACCGAACCCACTACAACACCGCTTCTGCTCATTGATTACTATCGACGGCTTGCAGGAAGGGGAAAAAAGGAATGGTATGTAATGACGACATTAACTTTAAAATTTGGTACTGGGCTGTCCATCACCATATATCTCACACCGCCATGGATTGTTAATTCCAGTCTTAAGTGGAAGAAAACTGACACCAATAATAAGTTAAGAGCGGATGACAAGGCTGCCGACAAACCGAAATACCTACGAGATACCCACTCTGACTTGCATTTAGTGTACGGTTGAGGATAGCATCTAGCGTATTTATTGAATTGTGCGGCATATAAAAAAGGAATGAAAAAATTATACGAAGAACTCAAAATCGTGGATCACTACTCACTCTGGTTAGTTCTAAGTTCTATAAAGTACCAAACCCCCAACTGTTCTCATAAAGTCATTAGACTTTATAAAAGGGATTTTCAATGGTTTTTTAAGTTTTCACTTAACAAATTTGTTTCTTAGCTTGTTATGTTGTGGTAAAACTGAACTTTGAATGACGTTGTGTACGATGTCCATACAGCCGACAAAGCAAATTGCACAATTGTAAGTTTTAAAAATTTCTCTATGTTCAAGTCGTATCTGTAACGTAAAAACAGTTTAATTTCGCCTCATGTGTCTGAATTTTATAATTGATTGTAATGGCTATTGTCTGATGCCACACCGACTCATAGGAAGCGCCCGAGGGAGGAGAGGGAGGGGGATTGTCCAATATATACATGGCGCCGGCCCACCGCCGGTCAGTACATCAACGCACCTGATGATGGCAACGTGGTCGATTGCCGAAATATTGTGTCCTATGCACACTCACACCAGGTTGTTCACCTGAGATTTATTTCGTCTTAAATAAAGTGTTTAAGTAAGAACAATTATCTTTTCATGACACAAGAAGACTTGGAACAATATGTCCATTCCGTTAATGATTATCTCAGAGACACTGATGTAGAGCATTAGTTATTGATAATTTATATGGGAATAAATTTATAAGGGAATAAATTTACTACCATACATATCGTCAATTTAAATCACCGTAGCAGTTCGTCATCCATAATGGATATACTAGCGTTAATTATTATTTTGAGAAACTCGAAACACTGGCAGGCTCTCTTTTACTCCAGTACAATAGTGCATTTCATTACAAAGGACCGAGCGAGGAGGCGCAGTGGTTAGCATACTGGACTCGCATTCGGATGGACGACGGTTCGAGCCCGCTTCCGGCCATCCTGATATTGGTTTTCCATGATTTCCCTAAATCGCTTCAGGCAATTGGCGGGATGGTTCCTTTGAAAGGCCACGGCCGACTTCCTTCCGCATCCTTACCTAATCCGATGGGACTGATGACATCGCTGTTTGGTCCCCTCCTCCAAATCAACGAACCAACCAACCAAACAATTACGAAGCAGTGGCCAGTGTGATGGCACCGATTGATTGGCGGCTTTCGTACTGGACCTAAGTCACCAGGTAGCAACTGGTCACCTCTGGGCTCTGGCTGTGGTCATCCAGGACTGGATCAGTCTCCCAGCACCTTTAATTCCAACTGATTTTCAGCATTTCGGTTCACTATCAAAGTTTTCACAGTACTTCAAAGAGACCCAAAGAGTCTAACAAAAGCTTTAACAACTAAGCGGGTCTGTCTAAGTCTCTCCCCCAGAATTCTGCAAAATCCGCCGCGGGCGTTTCCTTCCATTTGATAGGGCAAATCAAGTTCTTTGTCCTGCCAAACAAATTATTTACTGAATTCAATTTTCAGTTAATTTATTGCCACTAATTTTTGATCTGTTATCTGAAAACTCTAAGCATGTCGTACACATACAGTAATCATGGTGACATACAACGATTTATATTTTGTACACATCAATGAATTTCGTTAGCAGCAACCATTAGTAATATTAATTTAGAAGTAAAACAGAGAAATAAAAATAAGAATCAAGTAAAAAAACATAAAATGAAAGGAATTAACTCAGGTTCCAAGTGAATAGCTTCCAGCTTGTATTACTAAATATGTTACTAGCAGCCTCGAAAGAACTCGAGATTTGCCAACTAACTACAACTACAGCTACTTCAAAACCTGTTGTTGCTATAGTATTCTACATCACCCACACTGGTACGTGCGTGCCTCGGCTGTCCACGAGTCTACGCATTTATTTCTTTTTTCTTTCCTTTTCTTTAAAAAATATTTCTTGTTTATTTATAGCGAATTTTGTTTCTTCCGAATAATACCCTCTGCTCCTATTGCAGGATACGGGCACTTGCCAAAGAGAATGATCACTCTAAACGCCAGCTTGCTGATATTGCTATAGCCCGTCTACTCTGCTGACGCGCGGACCAAAGAACCGAGAGCACCTTCTCGTAAGTGACATTTTGGAAGGTGACTGCCAACAGCCGTTAAGTTATGTAAAAAACGCATATTTGAACCATCAGCTGTTTTTATTTTAAACCCCAATTCTACCGGTTTCGGTCCTGGACCATCTTCGCGGATGAAGTGTTAAAAAAGTTTAAGCCACCACATTGCATTAGTCATTACTTAAATAAAATGTGTAATCCATACCATGAATGTAAATATATGACACAGGACTTTGAAAGCGAACATCCGAATACTAAATGTACAAAGAGCAATACTGAACAATTGACAGAGTCACCATCCCTAGCCCTTGGTCGTGACAGTCGCCTGCCTCCGGTTTCGATCTCCCGCGCTGACGACTTCGACGATGGAGCAGATAGGGATGCTGGACCACCTATCGGGGAGTGCCCCACGGTGGCGCCCGACCCAGCTTCCATACAGCGACTGCGGACACAGTGGCTGCACCAAATGTTTCACGTCCGGTTGGACATTTCCGCAGGACCATCTGTGCTAATAGGGGAAGCATGTCCTCAACACTACCACATTTCGACACTGCATCTGCCCACCATTTGGGCTCCACATAAACTGGAAATGATCAGAGACACAATTTACGCTGCTGATGACAATATTGTCCTCCTCAATAAGTGATCGTTCCTGATTTCCACGCTCCCACCGACTACACAGCCCACAGCTGACAATGGTACCAGCATGGCCATCCTCCTCCATGCAGGGTTCCTCGCAGAAGACGTAGTGTACCTTCCTAATGCTTGGGGTATGACCCTCACGCTTTTTAACGTCCGAATATGAGGGGTCCACTTGTACAGGAAGCCCGATTTTGTAATATATTTCATGAAAAATAACATGTAATGGTTATCACATGTAGAAGATATTGTGTCTTTGACAACACTCAATCAAAGATGTTGCCTGAGTGGCAGAATCGATTGTAAGTAGGGCGCGCGGTGCGCTGTAGTAGTTGCCAGTTGTCGTTGCACTCTATTAAAGGCAGGATGTAAGACTTTATGCTAGTGGCTAGATGTGAGAATTTAGCTGCTGGCCTATGGACGCAGCATAATACAGTTTTGTAAGGTAATGAAATATTGTATATTTAGTTTTAAGTATGCAGCAACGCAATGTGGATTTTGCTAATGCTAACGGTACGTCACTTGAATGTAGGAACCAAGTATCTTCCATCAGATTTAGTGTATAGGTTGATTAGGTATACCCGATTTGTAATATTTTGTGTATTTTGTAAACCTGATACAAGGAAGTTAAATTTTGGAATCTATTTTGTCAAACGATGTCACACCTTTTGTCATGTAACAATCCAAGTATTGTTGACTACGTCAGTTAGTGAGAATTGTAAAACACTGATTTTTACGTTTCATAACAGGTGCTGTGAAGGAGAAATTTTATTTTCAACACAAAGTTCAAGCTGAACCAGTCGGTCTCAGCATATCCTGTTATCAGTACCTCATCCTCTACCATGTCGTGTGACATTATTTATACGAAGCTATTTTACAGCCGGAATTGCACTTCCCAGAACCAAAATTGAATATCTTGTATGCATACTGTGGAGAGAACAGAATACCAAGATCAGATCTTTTGCGACTCAGGAGCTAAGAAAATTGTATTTCATTGTTTATTTGCAAAGGGAATTTTATCAGTTTATTGTACAGGGCCATAGAGCTCGGTGCTCAGGAGACTGAGTAGATTTTAGAGGGATTGATTTCATTATAGGAATAACATACTGGTTTTCCAGATTAAGTTGTTTAATTTTTCTTTGGATTACAGTTAAACTGATTAAGCACATCATTTGCTCAACAACGCATTACGCAATAAATATGGATAACACAAAGTTATTTTTATTAAAGAACGTTACATTCATCTTAAAATGTATACGCATCGTCCAGTCAAGTCGACGTCGCGAACGACACACCCTCTTAGCTTTCTGTGAGCACCCTGGATGGTATGGTCCTAGGTGAGGACTTCAACTCCACACAGGGGCCAACTGGTCAACTCGCATGACATTTCCCATGTGTGGCCCTCTCTGCCATCATCAGCCGACGTCAGCTTATCGACACATGGACGAAGGTTCGTGGCACCCACATGGTTTTCACATACTATATGGTGCTCTCGACCAGTTTCCTAGACCATATATGCCTTACATGTTCCCTTGCTGGTGATGCCCGACATGCTGAAGTTTGGCCTCTGGCTTTCTCCGACCATGAGGCCTGCACCTGCGATGTCACCCTCACCTGACAACAGTTGTGACACAGTCATGGCTTGTGGAAGTTAAACTACCCATGACTGCCGATGGAACGTTGAGTACGCATGGGCCCTCTGTTGTCGAAATCGCCCTGCCTTAACATCCACCCTATCCTGGCGGCTATCTTGTGCGAAATCGGCTGTACACATGGCTTTGGTGGGATGCGGCAAAGATGTCAAGGCTTGGCATCTGCGCACCATGGACTTCTATTACACTATCCTACGTGACTGCCCTTTGACGGCATTGTCTCCCGTCTGTCAGGCGATA
This sequence comes from Schistocerca nitens, assembly GCF_023898315.1. NCBI lineage: Eukaryota > Metazoa > Arthropoda > Insecta > Orthoptera > Acrididae > Schistocerca > Schistocerca nitens. The sequence continues at coordinate 146,640,850 of NC_064620.1, read as the reverse complement.
GCGCATCGTGCTAAAGCGTGGATCACTTCACCCATATGTCAGGGTCGTCATCGAGCTCTCATACACAACCTCACTGATGTTGGAGGACGACGATATACTAGCCAATGCGCCATTGGTCTTGCTTTCCATTCCCATTTCACCCGACTGTAAGCTGCCACACCGCATCACCCGACCTTAACTGAGGAGGTAGCAGCACTCATCGTAAGCATCGTACCAGAGGGTGTGGCTCAAGAACTTCAGGAAGATGTGTCCACGGATAAAGTCCTAGAGGGTATCAAGGTGAAGCCATCAGTAAGTCCCCAGCATCTGATGGGCTTTCCATCGAATTTTACAAGCATTTAAGGTCTGTTGGTACCTACTTGGACGTCCAGATGTCGTGAACTGATGTCTCCAACAACGACGATCCCAGCCACCTTCCTTGATGGGGTCACTATCCCGGTCCCTAAATTGCATGGGCGGTCGCGGATCTGTGATTGCCGGCCCGTCACTTTACTCAACAATGATGTAAAAAGTTTTATACATTCGTTGGCATGACGAATGGAGAAGGTAGTACGATATGTCCCTCGGTCAGACTTCCTTGGGTGGCGACAACAATATTCTGACGACGCTTTGCCGTTACAGGGAAATGATTCACTCGCCAGATGGCGACATCTGCCTAGTGCTTTGGCATCGCTTGACTTCAGTCAGACATTCGACCATGTAGATCGCACCTTTTTCGTGATTGTCCTCCAATTCACGGGCTTTCTGGCTACAGTGTTAATGCGCCTCTTGAACGGCGCGACTTCAGGAATACTCTATAATGAACGCCTGACTGCGCCTCTAGCAATCGAGCGGTCCTTTTAATAGGGTTGCCACTTTCCACGGTACTGTATGCTTTGGCGTTAGAGCCCCCAATTCAGGGATTTTGCAAACGCCTGGTGGGCCGTTTCTGTTATATGGCCTATGACAACGACGTCGTCCTCTACTTATGCAGTGAAGGTGATGTCCACACGGCTCTGATGTGGGTAGCGACATATGATGAGGCATTGGGCAGTTCTCTTAACGTTTGCAAATCGCAGGTTCTGCTCATTGGCCTATCTGAGAGATGTGTCCTCCTCTGTGGCCACAACTGTCGGCTGCTTGAGCATTTATTTTACGAATGATCGCCGTTCGGTGGAAACAGGCAGCAAATGTCGCCCCAAACGATCAATGCTGGCCTCGTTGATCTCCAGCTTAGATCCCCCGACACAGTACAACATGTGTGATACTACGCCCCTCGCATCCGTCACACGGCAGAAGTATTCCCGGTCCCAATTATCCTCGCCCTCTTACGTTGATTGCAGTGGGATCCTTTGTCTGTACCGGGATGTTAATCTTAGTTCAATACACCTCCATCAACCTCGCACAGGAGTGTGGTGGGTTTGGCTTGTCCCACTTGTCAGACAGAGTGACGGAATGTTTTGTTAGTTCCCAACTGAAGCCCAGCGTGTTGCCTGACGAGCTTCACTGGACTGCTTTTACATGAATATGCCACAGTCTCCACGTCAGCCCCAGTCATGTTCTCAGACATCCCACCCCCTTTTATCACGTTTGGCATTTCTTTCCGGAGTTGCACCCTCCACGCCTTACAACTTCCACTAGAACTCCGGACAAAGACTGTACGCGACGCATTTCAAATACATCGGCTCCCAGCCCATCAAACACAAGTTTCCCCAGACCATATGGGTTAATGTATGGAAAGCGGTGAAGGTCGGCTTTCTTGACACCAGCGTGCAGTCCACCTGGTGTATCAATGTCAATGGGAAACAGGTTAACCTTTTACACCTCACCCGCCTCCCTGACACACCCCTATTTGTTCACTCTGGCATGGACGACACAGACGCTCAGTGAATCTCATGTGGTCCGTCGTCTGACGTCAGGAGGCTCGTGTAGCGTATCTTTACTATCCTTAGCGAACAGACACGTGCCCAGATCGCTTTCCAGACGCTTTTATTCCCGAACGTGATTCATTATCCTCCAATGAAAACCAACTCTGCGAATTCCATACGCGGTCATACGGCCCCATACGTTTCTGGCACTGACGAGATATCGGAACTGGATTATTAGACGTACCTTAATGTTCCACACTACGCACTTGTTCTCAACCCCAGATACAAGCATTCGTTTCTAATTTCGTGTGGAGCGCCTCACACGACCCACCTTCCAGCCGGAACGTCCACATCATGAGATGAAGATGCTTATTTTGCCGTGATGCTCTGAACTAACTACAAACGGAATCCCCATTAACATTTCGAGAATGGAAGTTTGAATGATCCACCATCCGAAGGTGCGAGAGACTCCAGGAATTCTGGTACATATACAGGGTGAGTCACCTAACGTTACCGCTGGATATATTTCGTAAACCACATCAAATACTGACGAATCGATTCCACAGACCAAACGTGTGGAGAGGGGCTAGTGCAATTGGTTAATACAAACCATAAAAAATGCACGGAAGTAAGCTTTTTAACAGAAACCTACGTTTTTTTAAATGGAACCCCGTTAGTTTTCTTAGCACATCTGAACATATAAACAAATACATAATCAGTGCCGTTTGTTGCATTGTAAAATGTTAATTACATCCGGAGATATTGTAACCTAAAGTTGACGCTTGAGTACCACTCCTCCGCTGTTCGATCGTGTGTATCGGAGAGCACAGAATTACATAGGGATCCAAAGGGAACGGTGATGGACCTTAGGTACAGAAGAGACTGTAACAGCACATTACGTCCACATGCTAACACCTTTTTATTGGTCTTTTTCACTGATGCACATGTACATTACCATGAGGGGTGAGGTACACGTACACACGTGGTTTCCGTTTTCAATTACGGAGTGGAATAGAGTGTGTCCCGACATGTCAGGCCAATAGATGTTCAATGTGGTGGCCATCATTTGCTGCGCACAATTGCAATCTCTGGCGTAATTAATGTCGTACACGCCGCAGTACATCTGGTGTAATGTCGCCGCAGGCTGCCACAATACGTTGTTTCATATCCTCTGGGGTTATAGGCACATCACGGTACACATTCTCCTTTAACGTACTCCACAGAAAGAAGTCCACAGCTGTAAGATCAGGAGAACGGGCTGGCCAATTTATGCGTCCTCCCCGTCCTATGAAACGCCCGTCGAACATCCTGTCAAGGGTCAGCCTAGTGTTGATTGCGGAATGTGCAGGTGCACCATCGTGCTGATACCACATAAGTCGACGCGTTTCCAGTGGGACATTTTCGAGCAACGTTGGCAGATCATTCTGTAGAAACGCGATGTATGTTGCAGTGCTCTCCGATACACACGATCGAACAGCGGAGGAGTGGTACTCAAGCGTCAACTTTAGGTTACAGTATCTCCGGATGTAATTAACATTTTACAATGCAACAGACGGCACTGATTACGTATTTGTTTATATGTTCAGATGTGCTAACAAAACTAACGGAGTTCCGTTTAAAAAAACGTAGGTTTGTGTTAAAAAACATACTTCCGTGCATTTTTTTATGGTTTGTATTAACCAATTACACTAGCCCCTCTCCTCACGTTCGGTCTGTGGAATCGATTCGTCAGTATTTGATGTGGTTTACGAAATATATCCAGCGGTAATGTTAGGTGACTCACCCTACATTAAAAAAAAAATAAAAAAATAAAGAAGCTGGTACTTTCACTTTCATCGCTCCCCTGTGTGTTCTCTTCCCCTACTTTCTCCTTTTCGTATCACCAGTTTTAATAATAAGTTAGTTGTTTTGGGATAGGCGTAGCTAGCCGCCAACACTTGAGTAATGTAAGAATTTTTAACATTGTGGTAAGGACTATGGGACCAAACTGCTGAGGCCATCGGTCCCTAGGCTTACACACTAATTAAACTAACTTAAACTAACTTACGGTAAGGACAACACACACACCCATGCCCGAGGGAAGACTCGAACCTCCGACGGTGGGAGCCGCACGAACCGTGACAAGACGCCCTTGACCGCACGGCTACCCCGCGCGTCTTTTACATTGTGCAGCCCTGTCAGCAACTGTGACAATTGAACATGTAACACGTCAGCCTCAGTTGCAAATAGAAACCAAACTTTACCCAGGTTTCAGCCAATATAATTTGGCCTTCCTCAGAAGCGAGTGACACTAAACTACTGCATGCCAAAGTTTGGCCATGTCAATTATAAAACCGTACCACCGTAGTAACTAGTAATAATCTACATTACTTGGGATGAAGAGAAAGAGCTGTCCCCACTGTGCGGACCATGTCGGTAGGCCACGAGTTTCGGTGCAGTTCTAGCGGCCTAATGATTTGAAAATGACATGAAATACAGATGTTACAAATGCGTTTGACAACGATGCGCCGGCCGCGGTGGCCGAGCGGTTCTAGGCGCTTCAGTACGGAACCGCGCGACTGCTACTGTCGCAGGTTCGAATCCAGCCTCCGTCATGGATGTGTGGGATGTCTTTAGGTTAGTTAGGTTTAAGTAGTTCTAAGTTCTAGGGGACTGATGACCTCAGATGTTAAGTCCCGTAGTGCTCAGAGCCATTTGAACCATTTGACAACGCTGCTTAGTCGACTTCAGTTAACCGCATGATTAATTAAACATCGCATTACAGCCTAGTAAGGACCATGTTTAGGTTTATTAAGCATCTGGAGGCTGTGGATCCCAAAAATACAAAATTTTAACGTTTGAACAGGTGCACTTCTTTGTTTCTTAAGACACAAGTGGCGGTGACAAGTAGATCCTTTTTTGTTGTTCCCTTGCCAGCCCACGGTCAAAAACAAAAAAGATGGCTCAGTGGTCAGGGCATGTGTCCACCATCTGTCCAGTAAGCAGTAGACCAGGGTTCCATTGCCAGTGCGGCACACATTTTCAACTTCCCCCATCGATTTAAATCAATGCCCACTCGCTGCCAATGTGTGTAATTAAAAAAAAAATGGTTCAAACGGCTCTGAGCACTATGGAACTTAACATCTGAGGTCATCAGTCCCCTAGTACTTAGAACTTCTTAAACCTAACTAACCTAAGGACATCACACACATCCATGCCCGAGGCAGGATTCGAGCCTGCAACCGGAGCGGCCGCTCGGTTCCAGACTGAAGTGCCTAGAACCGCTCGGCCACAACGGCCGGCGTGTGTAATTTCTTTGTGACTTTTTGTTACGCCTTGAAACATTTGTTGATCGTCAGAAACGGACGACAGCTGACCTTTTATCTCATTCTACGTAGTATGTGATTCATTTTGCAGTTTTTTGCTCTTGACATGGAAGACAAATCTTAAAACAGCCAAATTTCTGGTCTGTGTTCTTGGTGTTGCAGGCATTTGTCTTCTGAACAAGCTACAAATCAGAAATGTCTAGGCCTCTAAATAGTTTTTATAATTCAGTTTATGAACTCCATGTACTGTAAAACCAAAAGGCGATAGTGAGATTATTATCAGTCTTACAACAACTCAGCACTTAAAAAAGAAAGTTTATTTTAGTATAGTATGATCTTGATAATCGTGCATGCTCGAATGCCAAGATTATCAGCTATGCCGGATTATCAAAGTAATTTTTGAAAACCCAGCTTAAAAGAAGGAATATAAATAAAATCTACAGTTTTATCGTATAGGCTAAAAACAAGTAACTGTTGTTTATTAAACGCAACAGAACAGATTGCAATATAACAAAATTGAAATTATACATTACTTCTCTGTAAAACGAAAATTGATTTAAAAGTGGGGTGTAAAGCTAGTTCGCGTCCGTAGTGTAACACTATACGTGCACCCTGGGTAACGCAAAATGTACTAGCACACACTGGCAGTCAGATATTCTGAGCATCTACTGACTATAAGACACTTTCAGTAAGAGTTATGTCACCAGACAGACCAAACGGCCCTTCTCAGGTCCCTCTGACCAGGAAACTCGGACCCGTGGTTCGAATTTGTCACATAAACATAGAAGGCATAAGCTATGCTAAGTGCCAGTTTCTATGAAAACTATTAAAAATGACGACATTGACTTGGTTGCTATACAGGAAACTCATTGTGAAACAGTGCAACAACTAAATAAAAGGGGAAAAATACTAGGCTATGAACTGTTGGGAGCGACCTATCATAGGTCTTATGGAGCAGCCACATATGTCAAACAAGATATTGCAAACGCTTTCCTAATTTCTACATCCACCAACGAAGACATTCATAACGTTGTCACAAAAATCGGAAGCATTACCGTCTCCAATATTTATAAGCCACCTGCTACACCTTGGCCAGCCCACGTTCTTCAAACTCAGCCACTTCCTGCTGCATACGTTGGGGATTTCAATAGTCATCATCAACAGTGGAAGTATAAAGACAATGATGCAAATGGAGAAGCACTAGCAAAATGGGCAGAAGACGAATACTTATACCATGTATTCGATCCTAAGGATCGATTTACGTTTAGATCAGCTGCCTGGAGACAGGAATACAACCCTGACCTGTGTTTCGTCTCGTCCAACAACAGAGACCAACCTCTCATGGCCTCGTGTAGAGTTCTGTCCGACTTTCCGCACAGTCAACACCGTCCAATCATAATAGAGGTAGGAAATCAAATTCCCCTAATTACCTCTATTCCTCGCCCACGATGGAATTTTAAAAAAGCCAATTGGACTGGGTTCTCCACAGATCTGCAAACGTTTGGGATGGATACCACCTACTAGCAAAATTACCAAAGATTTGTTGGTGCCATGATAAGCACGACCAAGAAGCACATACCAAGAGGGTACCGCAAAGAATACATCCCTGGATGGTCCCAAACCAGCGAAGAACTATACCAGAGCTTCCTTGACTCCGGAGATCAGGAAATAGCTGATGAACTGCTTCACAGCTTGGATGCTGCCAGAAGACAAAAGTGGACGGAAACTGTAGAAAGCCTCAATTTCCAAACATCTAGCAGGCAAGCATGGTCACTGCTGAGAAAACTAGGTAGCAGCCCACCAGCACAACGACAAAAAGCAGCTGTAAGACCAAATGCCATAGCTGCACATCTAGTTAACACGTCTAGGACACCAAAGGATAAAACTCATACAATCCAAGTGAAGCGAGAACTCAAAATCTTAAAACATGAAGCCACAGAAACTGAACACTCTCGCCCTTTCTCTAGCGAAGACATAGTAAAAGCTCTGAAAGATGTCAAGCCAACAAAGGCACTAGGTTTCGACAACGTTCACCCTGAATTCATAATAAACGGTGGCAAGTATACAAAAGTATGGCTGGCTCAATTTTTCACAAACATAATTCAAACTGGCAATATCCCACAAGAACTCAAACGATCTAAGGTAATAGCTATTCTAAAGCCTGGGAAGCCAGCTGACAACCCAAAAAGCTACAGACCAATTTCCGTGCTGTCTGTAATTTACAAATTACTAGAGAGGCTTATATATAACAGAATTATCCCAGAATTGTTCAGGGCGATCCCAGTTGAACAGGCAGGCTTTCGGCTAGGGAGAAGTTGTACTGACCAGGTATTGTCACTCACTACTTACATTGAGGCCGGATTCCCGAGAAAATTGAAAACATCAGTCGCCTTTATTGACGTCTCAGCAGCTTACGACACTGTGTTGAGAGAAGGCATCATGTACAAAATTCTTCGAGTAATTCCTTGTAGATCTATAGCACGCTTAATAGACAGCATGCTCAATGATATGGTGTTCCAAATAAGTATGGACACTGATTACAGCTCCAACTAAAAGAATGGCTTACCACAAGGATCAGTGCTTGCACCACTGCTGTTTAGCCTCTATATTGCACCGTGCGACTGCTACGGTCGCAGGTTCGAATCCTGCCTCGGGCATGGATGTGTGTGATGTCCTTAGGTTAGTTAGGTTTAAGTAGTTCTAAGTTCTAGGGGACTGATGACCACAGCAGTTGAGTCCCATAGTGCTCAGAGCCATTTGAACCTCTATATTGCAGACCTGCCGGAAACACAATCAAGAAAGTTCGGGTATGCTGACGATTGGGCCCTCGCTACAAGATGCAGCACAATTGAAGCATCTGAGGATATCCTAACGAAAGACCTGAAGATAATAGGTGAACATTTCCGTAAGTGGAGATTTCAACCAAATGCTTCCAAAACAGAGGTTAGTTGCTTCCATCTCAACAACAAACTCGCTGGAAAGGAACTCAACATTCGATTTGAAAACACCGTTCTCAGGCGTAATAAAACTCCGAAGTACTTGGGCATGACGCTGGACAGAACACTATCTTTTAAAGAGCACCTAACAAAGACTGCCGAAAAATTAAAGACAAGAAACAACATTATTCAAAAGCTCTGTGGTACTACCTGGGGAGGAATGGCCTCCACTCTCCGCACCTCTGCTTTAGCAATTGTATTCTCGGCTGCCGAATACTGTGCTCCGATTTGGCTAAACAGCCCACATGTAAAAAAGGTGGATGTCCAGTTGCATAACACTCTAAGGATGATTTCTGGAGTAATTAAATCCACTCCAATGCAATGACTCCCAATATTAAGCCACATCCCGCCGCCACACCTGCGACGTAATGACGCCCATGTACGTGAATACAAAAACATCATGGGAAATCGAAGCCTGCCAATCCACCAAGACATTGAGGCTGCAAACACTAATAGGCTTCGATCTAGGAACCCGCCAACAAGAATAGCAAGGAACTGTGTACAAGAAGGTTTCAGTATCACAAACGCATGGTCTGAAAAATGGAACGCATGGCAAAATCATAACATGCCTTGCATCACACAAAAGCCACCTGGTTTTGACCTACCACGCAAAACGTGGTCCACTCTAAATAGGATTAGAACTCGTCATGGCAGATGCGCTTACTCCCTGTATAAATGGGCTAAAATACCATCCCCTCAGTGTGACTGCGGAGAAAGTCAGACCATCAGCCACATTGTTGAAGAGTGTTCTAGAAGAGCCTACAATGGGAGCCCCGACGACTTCCTGCTCGCAACTCCAGAGTCGATATATTACATTAATAGACTTGATGTTTGATTGTAATCCGTAAACTTTGTTATATTAGTAATGTTGGTTTGCAATTATTAACGTTTGTTATATTAGTGATTTATCTGTTTGTTTCTTATGTATCTGTATTGCCATACGATAAATAAATAATGATTTAAAAGTGGAATACTTTATTGCTCTGTTAAATCAGTTAAGGACTCAAAGTTTTAGAAAAGTTCCGTATACATAAATAATATTTTGTACACCAGTTACGAAACAAAATAACTCCACTGATTTGAAAAGACCAAGAACAAGCTAATCAATAAAAATTGTTACCAAGAATTTGGTGCAGTTTCATTGGAATCACTGTCTTGAAGAATAGGACAGGTATGTAACGTCGTCTAGCGCGTGAAACATGTCGGACTGGTATCTGCCACTAATAGTTCAGCTGAAAATTTCTTCTACGTCCACTGGAACATTGCAGAAATGCTAACATGTTTCTCGGATTGAGATGTTTTTGGAGAAAAATTATGGTGTATAATGTGCAGATTTATTTCAGAAGTGTTGTATTGTTGGCAACTCTCAGCGAATTTCACAAAAGTATTTAAGATTTCTGAAGCCTCAGCTCAAGAGACGTGAGTTGCAAGAGTTTTTTCTTAGTCATACTCAGTTTTTGGTGGCTCGTATGGGCTGAAATCACTTTATACTATAACGGCGTCAGTCAGTAGTTCATCGATACCTACATAACTGTCAGTTTCGATCGAATCGTGAACTTGTTGTGCTAGAAAGGCACTCAGTTCCTTAGTGGATCCAGAATTTGTCACTCGTACAATTTCAGAGCGCTCAGTTCTCGACTCACCATCATTTACATCGCTTTCCTTGTCGGATTCTTCAAACAGTTCAAGCAATAGTTTTCTCCGGACTCTGTTCAATATTGTGTTTTTCGCAAAGGTCTAAGAAATTGCAGCCGCGATAGTGGTGTTCTTTAATGTTAAAATTGCGTTGGCACTCTTCGAACGGTTTCGATGTTTCTCGAAGCCGTCCGACTGTACTATCGACCGCTCAGGATTACTGATTTCACCTTGGCATTTCTGTCTCAATGACAGAATTATTTCAGCGGGGTTTGCACTCGACAGCAGTCTGGACGCACGATGGCAGCCGTAGCGACGTTGGCGACTCTTTCTCTATACACACTGAGCTGCCAGAAGTCATGGGATAGCGATATGCACATATACAGAAGGCGGTAGCATCGCGTATGCAAGGTACAAAAGGGCACTTCATTGGCGGAGCTGTTATTTGCACTCAGGCGATTCACGTGAAAAGGTCTCCGACGTGACTGTGTCCGCACGACGGTTATTAACAGACTTTGAATGCAGGGTGGAAGCTAAAACTACGTAGACGCATGGGACATTCGGTTTCGGATGTCGATAGAGAATTCGATATTCCGAGATCCACAGTGTCGACAGCGTGCCGAGAATGCCAAATTTCAGCCATTATCTCTCACCGCGGGCAACGCAGTGGCCGACGGCCTTCACTTAACGACTGAGATTAGCAGCGTTTGCGTGGAGTTTACAGTACTAACAGACAAGCAACACTGCGTGAAATAACAGCAGAAATCACAGTGCGAAATACGACGAACGTAAACGTTAGGACGCTTACAGGGTGTTTCAGTCAGAGCGCGCAATAATTTAACGGACATAGAGGATGCTACAGTGAAAAATTTGTCACATTACTATGTACTTTTTATTAACATTAACTGCAAATACCAACATTGATACAACGGACGTACCATTTGTACTGTAGCTTACAAAATGTGCTGAAACTGACGACTGTCAGCCTCAATGCAAGCATGACATCGGCGAACAAGTTTCTGACGCAATCTGACAAATTTCCGTGGTGTGTTTCGAAGCACATTACAGGCAGCTACAAATCTGGCAACTGATTCCATCTCCGTATCCACTGGGGTCTCATCCGCAAGTGACTTTAGCTATACTCTCTGGAAATAATCAAGGGGATTCAGATCAGGTGACCTCGCAGGCCATGGAATAGGGCCTCCGCTTCCAATATAGCTACCAGGAAACACAGCATTGAGACGGTTGCGGACATCCACACTGAAGTGAGGCGGTCCACCATCATGTTGTACCTACATCCTCTCACGAGCAGCCGAGGGCACATGTAACTACGATGCAGCAGATCCACCTTATGGACAAGTAAAGTAAACAAAACCTGTATCATGACTTCCTAGTAATCAGGCTCGTCCTTCTTGTTTCCTTGCAGGAACTAAGGAATGTACATGTAAGTAAACAGCAAAGTACATGTAAACTTGTACCCAGATTAGTTGTAAATAATCTGGAAAACAGTAACTTTGGTCACAGTGTTTGAGAAGTTTATTTCCATATTTCCTTAAGGGGACCTGAACGTGAAAAGGACTGAAAAATAGAAAAAAAATATCTCCATCTGAAAGACAAATTTCTCCCGTTTCCAAAAATGTGTGCATTATCAACTTTCAAATTGTTGATTTGTTCTTAAACGCTCTTTGAACAAAAGTCTGTACACTAGCTACGTCTCTTTTCAGTTCACTGTCGCATTGCCACAGTCGTGCAAACAATAAAGTGAATATACAGAGACGTCGCAGATACAAAACGATTTAGCAGGTGTCTACATGGCCACACACAGAACCATAATAAGAGTTTCAACAGTTGTGTATGGCAACCAGTACCAAAAACAGTGTTTATTGGAAGGACGATACTCGAAATAGGTGTGATGGATGCTGTCATCTGATCCAAAGATAGTGCCATTAGCAGGACAAAAATAACGGACAAATTGGTCATCCAACCAGGAAATAATATGATAGTTTCTACGACTTCCATAGATCGTCAGCAAGTAGTTGAAGATCAAAGGCTGCGGAGGCCACCACTGAAGAGTTCAGAGTAAGGAAAGAACTCCTGAAAAGGTGTAGAGGATAAAGAAACAGCTGGCCAGCAAGAATATGTTGCTGGAATGTTCTGAAAGAGGTATTTGGTGAGTCAAAAGTACTGTGAACTGTCTTTTCTCATTTTCTCGAAACTACATATTCTCAACTTTAGGTACATATATCTTGACTATGGCTTGAGCTATGTCCACCAAATTTCTTCCAAGTGAAGACTGGTATAGTCTCATTGTATTATGCCTAATAAATTGCAGAAAATTTCTATGTTTGTCATTCAGCATATAATTTTAGCGGTAATTTCTGAGCAAAATAATTATGTAGTATAATAAAGATTTTTCTGTTTCCTAAGGTACACTACAGACTACAAAACGAGAGGCATAATGTGTTCCTATGAGTGTTGACATCAGCCTGCTATAGTACGAATGCTGTTAGACTGATGATGCACCAGAAAATAGTACCAGAAGTGAAACAAGTGGCATAAAACGATAGATTAGACAAAATGTTGTAAGACTTAAACTATAACTGAAAATTTAATAAATTTCCTTATACAACTTCAGTTAATGTCATTCAGTGTTGGTACAAAACCGCAACTTCCTCCGCATTGCAGGTCACGGGAAACGCGCACCGAAAGCGAAGCATAAAAACACAGGCCGTTCACGTCGACGTCCCCGTAAGTGGCTTCTACGACCCCAGGTTCCCTACTACAATTCGTTCAGTGGAGAATTCTCTACGTCCTGTTACATTTTTGCTATTACGAGAACAACCTGTATACAGAGCGTCCCGGGAGGACTGGTGAATTTTCAGGGTTATGACAGGAACGATTATTAGCATGAAAAAAGCCTAGTAAACAGGCATAGCTTCGGAGCTATGACAGCAGCCTTATCTTTCGATACTGCGAAACAAATCAATTCTACGGCACGGTCTTTGCTTCCTGTGATTTGGAAGGAGGTAGTGAGGACTAAAACAAGAAAAAATATGTACAGTAAACATGGGCTCTAAAGTGAGCTCTTGTTCATCTTCGCTACTGTGAGATACACCTCTTCCACTGAACAAGTGCGCATAGCTCTTAAGATATGCGTTTGGAGCCCATGTTTACAAGGCAATTTTTTCTTATTTTGGTCCTACAACCTCCTACCAAATATGGAAAGCAAAGAGCATTGCAGTAGAAGAGGTTTGTTTGACAGTATCGAAGACGAAGAAATGTTCATAGATCTTAACGTACCCATTTTAGAGCCCATGCTTACTACACCTTTTGCTTCAAATTATCATTCCTGTTATACCCCTGAATGTTGGCTGTCCCTCTTAGGACACTCTGTATACATGGTAAAATAAATGTCAAAGAGTAATATTTATAAATAAGCGGTCGTTCAGTTCAAAATAAATAAGTAAATATAGCACCCACACGTGTTACAATATGTCATTTTTTAAAACATATTAAATCTGTCAAGAAATGACCTAGTGGTATAAAAACATTTGTTCGAGAATTTGTGGCAATTGCACGTTGTGTTTTTGTCTCAGTGACAGAGGTATTTCAGAGGACTTTAAACTCCACTATCGTTCGTTCGTGGCTATGCGTTCAACCGCAGATTTGAGGAAAGATGGCTGCAGTAGCGGCGTTGGCGACTCTTTGTCTGTACACGAAGTGTGATCAAAAAATTCCGGAACATTCGTATTTTGTCACCAATGATGGCTTGGAATGAAACGGTTGGCATCCCCGCATACGCCTGTGTTTAATGGGTAACTGCCGGAAGTTTCATTGTTGTATGTCTATTAGTTATTGTTCAGTGGTGTATTGAGTAGAACGTTGCGTAGCACAATTTTCGAATTTCGAGATGGCAGAGTTAGAGGAGTAACACGTCTACATTAAATTTTGCGGGAAACTCAAGAAAACCTTTACAGAGACACGCCAAATGATGCAGGAAAACCTACGGTGATGTGTGCTTAATCCATACGCGGTGTTGCGAATGGTTCACATCGTTTAAAAATGGCCAGACGTAAGTTAAAGCTGACCCTCGTTCAGGCCGCCCTTCGACGTCTACCGACTACGCTCCCGTCAGAAATGTCAACGAAACTGTAGTGCCAATCGAAGACTGACTGTCCGAGAAATTGCAGATGAATGTAACTTTCAGTTGGTTCATGTCATGAAATCCTGACACAGCATCTTGGAACGCATCGTGTTGCCGCCAGGTACATGGTTCAAATGGCTCTGAGCACTATGGGACTCAACTTCTGAGGTCATTAGTCCCCTAGAACTTAGAATTAGTTAAACCTAACTAACCTAAGGACATCACACACATCCATGCCCGAGGCAGGATTCGAACCTGCGACCGTAGCGGTCTCGCGGTTCCAGATTGCAGCGCCTAGAACAGCACGGCCACTTGGGCCGGCTGCCAGGTACATCCCACGGCTCATGAGTCAAGATCAGAAAGCCCTTCGCCTCGCAATCTGTGAAGAACTTTTGGATCGCGCAAATGAGAACAAGATGTTGCTTAAGAGATAACTGGTGATGAGGTGTAGGTCTACGGTTATGATAGTGAGACCAAGCTTAAGTCTTCACAAAGCGTCGGGAAAGATTCTCGAAGACCAAATAAAGCTCGTCAGGTCAGATGTCAAAGCGATGCCGATAGTTTTCTTTGACTTTGAAGGATTAGTTCATCATGAATTGGTGCCACAGAGAAAACTGTGTAAGGTGGCGTTATTTTACAACTTACAAACCGTGTTTACATGCAATACGACAAAAGCAAGCCCCTTCAATGATAGAAAAGACTGGTTTGTGCTCGTTCATTAGAAACATGTATGTGACTGATATCGTCTAGTACACTTAATTTATTGTACACTACTGGCCATTAAAATTGCTACACCACGAGGATGACGTGCTACAGACGCGAAATTCAACCGACAGGAAGAAGATGCTATGATATGCAAATGATTAGCTTTTCAGAGCATTCACACAAGGTTGGCGCCGGTGGCGACACCTACAACGTGCTGACATGAGGAAAGTTTCCAACCGATTTATCATACACAAACAGCAGTTGACCGGCCTTGCCTGGTGAAACGTTGTTGTGATGCCTCATGTAAGGAGGAGAAATGCGTACCATCACGTTTCCGACTTTGATAAAGGTCGGATTGTAGCCTATCGCGATTGCGGTTTATCGTATCGCGACATTGCTGCTCGCGTTGGTCGAGATCCAATGACTGTTAGCAGAATATGGAATCGGTGGATTCAGGAGGGTAATACGGAACGCCGTGCTGGATCCCAACGGCCTCGTATCTCTAGCAGTCGAGATGACAGGCATCTTATCCGTATCGCTGTAACGGATCGTGCAGGTACGTCTCTATCCCTCAGTCAACAGATGGGGACGTTTGCAAGACAACAACCATCTGCACCAACAGTTCGACGACGTTTGCAGCAGCATGGAGTATCAGCTCGGACACCATGGCTGCGGTTACCCTTGACGCTGCACCACAGACAGGAGCGCGTGGGATTGTGTATTCAACGACGAACCTGGGTGTACGAATGGCAAAACGTCACTTTTTCGGATGAATCCAGGTTCTATTTACAGCATCATGATGGTCGCATCCGTGTTTGGCGACATCGCGATGAACGCATATTTGCAGCATGTATTCATCATCGCCATACTGGCGTATCACCCGGCGTGATGGTATGGGGTGCCATTGGTTACACGTCTCGGTCACCTCTTGTTCGCATTGATGGCACTTTGAACAGTGGACGTTACATTTCAGATGTGTTACTACCCGTGGCTCTAACCTTCATTCGATCCCTGTGAAACCCTACATTTCAGCAGGATAATGCACGACCGCATCTTGCAGGTCCTGTACGGGCCTTTCTGGATACAGAAAATGTTTGACTGCTGCCATGGCTAGCACATTCTCCAGATCTCTCACCAACTGAAAACGTCTGGTCAATGGTGGCCGAGCAACTGGCTCATCAAAATACGCCAGTCACTACTCTTGATGAACTGTGGTATCGTGCTGAAGCTGCATGGGCTGCTGTACCTGTACACGCCATCCAAGCTCTGTTTGTCTCAATGCCCAGGTGCATCAAGGCTGTTATTACGGCCAGAGGTGGTTGCTCTGCGTACTGATTTCTCAGGATCTATGCACACAAACTGCGTGAAAATGTAATCACATGTCAGTTCTAGTATAATGTATTTGTCCAATGAATACCCGTTATCATCTGCATTTCTTCTTGGTGTAGCAATTTTAATGGCCAGTAGTGTATAATGTCTGCATGTCGGATAACTGGAGAACAAGCAGAGCTGTGAAGTTCATGGTAGAACGGAATGACACAGGAAGCTCACACATTCCTTCGGACAATAGGACAGCGCAGCCGCTTCCGGTGCTAATCCCGGGACCCGGCCGTGAGCTGGACCACCTGCAAAACGGGAACGTGTGTCTGGCGGGCCTGGTGGGCCGAAAACTCATGACAGCAGGTATTCGCGTACTTACCTACGGACACTGGATGAACTTCCAGAAACTTCGGTCTGGATTCTAAACTGCGCTTGGTCGGTGTTCAGAAACGGGCGTCTTCCGGAAAGATGATTCAGCGCCCAAATGTAAGGGGGAGAAAGGACTTTGAGCAGCGAAAAGAGGAGAGGAAAAAAGAGGAGTCGTTGCGGTGTCGTGGAACAGGAGAGTCGTCTTGGAGGTCCACGGCAGTCGACGGACGTCTTGGGCTGTAATTTTGTTATTATCTCGCTGAGGCGAGAAGTTCTGCAGTTATAGCTTCTGGACGTTACGGTGATCTTACTTATGCACCGGCGTGTATGAAAGTGAATTTACTTTGGTGAATGATGTGTTCTACTCCGTTCTGCACTGAGGTTTCACACTGCTCATTGAGATAGTAGTTCCTTCTTGCTATTTAGTACATCAGGGGAGGTCAGTTACTCCGTGCCTAATAACAGATCGCGAGTATATTATAGGGCAGAGCCAGACAGTTAAAGGGAGAACCTGAGATTTGTCATTATTGTTTCGTGTCATTAAAATGTTTTGTATGATAATTAAATGTGTTAATATCACGGCATTTATCTTTTAGTAGATAGTATTTTCCTGTGCCAATTAATCTTGCCTCTTGTGTGCATTTTATAACTTATTCGTTAAAAGGGGGACTGGATTTTATCGGCGTATTCTGACATTCTGTCGTATCCACAGGATAAGATTAGGGAACGGGTAGGTTATCACACGACAATATACATGATTAATGATAATAACGTACACCTGGGGTTGGGTTGTTTTGGGGGAAGAGACCAAACTGCGAGGTGATCGGTCTAATCGGTTTAGGGAAGGATGGGGAAGGAAGTTGGCCGTGCCGTTTCAAAGAACCATCCCGGCATTTGCCTGGAGCGATTTAGGGAAATCACGGAAAACCTAAATCAGGATGGCCGGATGCGGGATTGAACCGTCGTCCTCCCGAATGCGAGTCCAGTGTGCTATCCACTGCGCCACCTCGCTCGGTAACGTACACCTAATGGGGGACGTATATGCGCCAGGGCGACTTCAGTAGTGTTAAAATATCCATTGCGCAAATTATCACTTGTACGTACTCATGGCAAGTCTCCGCCATCAATAGCCAGTAGAAGAAGTGGAGGTACGTTAGAGCTGTTAATCGATGATACTATCGGGATGTGTTACGACGCCTGCGAGAAAATGTGAGAGGGAAACGGCGTGAACTATGGAGAGACAGTTAATGGCTCTGATATCACGATGACGCTCCTGGACATTCATCCCTGTCGATGTGTGACTATTGCACAGAAAATGAAATCACTATGCTGCTTCATCCTCCGTACTCTCTAAACCTGGCCCCTGAGGACTTCTTTAGTTCCAAAGTTGAAACCTCCGCTGGAAGACGAAGTTTTGCAACGATAGACGAGATAAAAGAAAATTCGCAGACGGCACCTCGTGCCATCCAAGAAGTGGCGTAGCAAGGTTGCTCCCGGAAGGGGAAACGGAGTTGGGTGCGGTGTATCAATTGTGAAGAGGAGTATTTCGAAGGAGACCGTGCACAATAAGTAAAAGAAAGGCGTCGAAAAAAATTTTGTGGTCAAAGTTAAGGAATTTTTTTTGAACAGACCGCGTATAGGCTTCCTAGCTAGAGCCCGGGATTTATAGGTGATAATTAACTCGGGTGTGTTGACGTAACCTTTGGTAAATTGCAGAGTAGTGAGTGTGGGTTCCTCAGGGGTCGCGAGCGCCACAGCCTCTGGCGCGCCGGGTATTAAGTGGCGGCCGGAACCTGCGGCAGCGGCTGCGGCTGCGGCTGCGGCTGCGGCTGCGCCGGCTAAATGCATCGGCTGTCGTGATCTCACTGTGCGCAGCGCAGCGTCTAGGCCCGGCCGGTTGCGGCCGCGGCTGCGGCGGTGGAGGGAGCACAGAGGATTTAGAAGCTATCGTCCGGCTGGCGTGACCCACAGCGGCAGCGCTATACTAGCTACACATTCCGGAACGCAAAGAGAAGAGCTGCGCCGTATAGTAGCAATAGCGCGGTCGTGGCCGCGGCGGTCGTGCGCACGAGCTGCGCCGCGCGGCGCTGTGCGTGGCGACTGGCGGCGGGTGCTTTATGCGGCCGTCGCACGCCTCGTTACGGACCATTAAATCAGAGCCCGGCCGAGGCGCTGGCGGCCAGCGCACAAATCACGGCACCGGCAGGAGGGCAGAGCAGAGGAGAGGAAGGGAGAGGAGGCCAGAGGCACCCGGCGGGCTCCCACGGCGGCCTGGCCAAGTCTAGCCTGCTCTAGGCGCGTACCGCGGCCGCGGACCACCCGCCCGCCACACGGCGCCGGCTGCCTGCGTGTCCATTGACGCCGGCACTTGAGACAGGTAGGGGATGTGGTGATAACGAGGGTGGCTTTCGATCTTACAATGAAAACCTCTCTGCTCGAACAGGAATCCGGTGTACCCATTCTAGTTACATTGAAGAGCCAAAGAAACTGGTACTCCTACCTAATATCGTGTAGGCCCCCGCGAGCTCACAGAACTGGCGCAGCATCACCTGGCAGGGACTCGACTAATGCCTGAACTAGTGCTGGATGGAACTGACGCCATGAATCCTGCAGAGCAGTCCATAAATCTGTAAGGGTACGAGGGGGTGGAGATCTCTTCTGAACAGCGCTTCTCAAGGCATCCCAGATATGTCTGGGGAGTTTGCTGGCCAGCGGAAGAAACTCACAAGAGTGTTTCTGGAGCCACTCTGTAGCAATTCTGGACCTCTGCGGTGTCGCATTGTCTTGCTGCAATTGCCCAAGTCCGTCGGGGGGCACAATGGACATGAATGGATGCAGGTGACCAGACAGGATGCTTACATACGTGTCACCTGCCAGAGTGGTATCTAGACTTCTCAGGGGTCCCATATCACTCCAACTGCACACACCCCACACCATTACAGAACCTCCACCAGCTTGAAGACTCCCCTGCTAACATGCAGGATCTATGAGTTCATGAGGTTGTCTCCATACCCGTACAAGTCCATCCGCTCGATACAATTTGAAACGAAACTCGTCCGGCCGGGCAACATGTTTCCAGTCATCAACATTCCAATCTCTTGTTGACGGGCCCAGGCGAGGCATAAATCTTTGTGTCGCGCAGTCATCGAAGGTACACGATTGGGCCTTTGGCTCCGAAAGCCCATACTGATAATGTTTCGTTGAATGGTTCGCATGCTGACACTTGTTGATGGTTCAAATGGTTCAAATGGCTCTAAGCACTATGGGACTTAGGCCGGCCGAAGTGGCCGTGCGGTTAAAGGCGCTGCAGCCTGGAACCGCAAGACCGCTACGGTCGCAGGTTCGAATCCTGCCTCGGGCATGGATGTTTGTGATGTCCTTAGGTTAGTTAGGTTTAACTAGTTCTAAGTTCTAGGGGACTAATGACCTCAGCAGTTGAGTCCCATAGTGCTCAGAGCCATTTGAACCATTTGAACCACTATGGGACTTAACATCTAAGGTCATCAGTCCCCTAGACTTAGAACTACTTAACAGACCTAAGGACATTACACACATCCATGCCCGAGGCAGGATTCGAACCTGCGACCGTAGCAGCCGCATGGCTCCGGACTGAAGCGCCTAGAACCGCTCGGTCACAGCGGCCGGCACTTGTTGATGTCCCGGCATTGAAACCTGCCGCAATTTTCGGAAAGGTTCCACGATTATCTTTAGTCGTCGTTCGTCTCGTTCTTGCAGGGTCTTTTTCCGGCCGCAGCGATGTCGGAGATTTGATGTTTTACCGGATTCCTGATATTCACGGTACACTCTTGAAATGGTCGTACGGGAAAATCCTCACTTCATCGCTATCTCGGAGATACTGTGTCCAATCGCTCGTGCGGCGACCGTAACACCACCTTTAAACTCACTTACATCTTTATAACCTGCCATTGTAGCAGCAGTAACCAATATAACACCTGCGCCAGACACTTGTTCTCTTATGCAGGCGTTGCAGACCGCAGCGCCATATTCTGCCTGTTTGCATAACTCTGTATTTGAATACGTATGCCTACACCAGTTTCATTTGACCGAGCGAGGTGGCGCAGTGGTAGCACACTGGACTCGCATTCGGGAGGACGACGGTTCAATCCCGTCTCCAGCCATCCTGATTTAGGTTTTCCGTGATTTCCCTAAATCGTTTCAGGCAAATGCCGGGATGGTTCCTTTGAAAGGGCACGGCCGATTTCCTTCCCAATCGTTCCCTAACCCGAGCTTGCGCTCCGTCTCTAATGACCTCGTTGTCGACGGGACGTTAAACACTAACCTAACCTAACCAGTTTCATTGGAGTTTCAGTATAGCAGCTTTACGCTCAACTGTGATAAGGGTGGCGAAAACAGTCGACTGTGTTAGTTTTAGTTCGCGTACTATCGTACTTTAAAAACGTACATGAAGTTCCTCAACAAAGTGCATGAACCGAAGTGCAGGATAACGATGGGCACATTTCGCGAAAGCAATATCAGGACAATCCTCAGAATTACGTTCTTGAGCTACAAAATCAAATTTAACTTGAATCACGTTTTGAATTCAGCAGCATGTGCAGGAGTATTGCACCTAGCCCCCATGCCAGGAATACTGAAGCATACACTGATACACTGGAGCAGACAGTTGATTACGAATAATACGAGGTTTGCCCAGAAAGTAATGCACAGCATTTTTTCTTCAACAATTGTTAATTGAACATAATGAGAATTACATACACAAAAGAATGATTTTTTACCTACACGCCCTATTTTTCCACGTAATGTCCATCCCGTTCTATGGCCTTCCTCCAGGGCGAAACAAGGGCGTGTATGCCCTGTCGGTACCAATGATTGTCCTGATTGCGGATCCAGAGCTTCACTGTGTGAATCACCTCCTCATCGTCCTCAAAATGTCTTCCACGAATGACATCCTTTAATGGCCCAAACAAGTGGAAGCCCGAAGGGGCTAGGTCTGAGTCGTAGAGTGGATGGGGTAACACTGTCCAACCCCGTTCTGCGATGTGTTCAATGTGTTGTCACCGCCAGACACCACACATGCTAGGTGGTAGCTTTAAATCGGCCGCGGTCCATTAGTACATGTCGGACCCGCGTGTCGCCACTGTCAGTGATCGCAGACCGAGCGCCACCACACGGCAGGTCTCGAGAGACTCACTAGCACTCGCCCCAGTTGTACAGCCGACGTTGCTAGGAAAGGTTCACTGAGAATTACGCTCTCATTTGCCGAGACGATAGTTAGCATAGCCTTCAGCTAAGTCAATTGCTACGACCTAGCAAGGCGCCATTTATCCTTTGCTATGTATCTAATGAAGCATGTACAGTAACAAGACCAATGTTCACCAATTGTGGATTAAAGTTAAGAATTCCAGCAGCTACGTACTTTTCTTTATAGCATTCATTAAGTATCCTGTTTCAGACCTCACGCCATCCTGCGTGAGCTTATAGCGTGCATTTCGGCTTCCTCAAACAACACGGTGTTGGCACTTCTGCCGACACATCATTCAACAGTCCTCAGACTTGTGTGCAGCAAAGCATCTCCTGGGCTACTGTGGCGCCGATGTCGCCGGAAGTGCGTCTCTAGTTTTGTTAATGTGTTGATGTACGGTTGCGAATTAATGGATATTCAATGGAGGAAAAGGCGTACTTGTTACAAAAACTAGTGTTTGCGCGTTTCATGGATGCTCGATAAAATTTACAGGATGTGCATGATAATGACTTGCTACGTTATGTACATCAAATTGCGCGCGACATAAGTCACAGTGATTTCAGGGAAAGCGGTGGATGGTTGCGTAGCTTCAAACATTGCTACAGGAATGGAACACGTAAGATAACAAAATTTCAAATAAAGCACCAACTTTGATGAAGCACAGCAAACTGTGAAATCGGTCTTAAAATTTATAGATGAGATAAACAAATTTATGCCACCGTTCAGTAAGGAATTTGTTTTCAACTCCGACCAATCGGGATAGAGAAAATAAATGTGAAAGGAACCCTGGAAATTAGAGGTACCAAGGAAGTTATATCAACATCAGGTAACCTTAATGCCTTAACGCATTCGAATACAAAATTGGAAATTTGTGGTAAGTTCGTATGGGACCAAACTGCTGAGGTCATCGGTCCCTAGACTTACACACTACTTATCTAACTTAAACTAACTTATGCTAAGAACGACACACACACCCATGCCCGAGGGAGGGCTCGAACCTCCGACGGGTGGGGGGGAGCAGCCCGAACCGTGGCAAGGCGCCCCCTAGCCTGCGCGGCTACCCCGCGCGGCTCATTCGAATACAGTTATGCCGACTGTTAATCTGGATGGTAAACTGACTATGAAGTTATTTACGACGGGCATAAAGTTTCTATCCCTAAATAAATACCGCGATGTCTCGCGCAAACAGCACCACCTACTTTTATGGAGACCCTTTGTGGGTATGCAAGTCAAATTTCGCGGCTCCAGCTTCGTTAGTTTTGTCGCTAGGATGCGCTGTATACTGCAGTCTAAGCAAAATGGCGAACACCGAGAGAATCAAGAACCGTGCTGTGATTGAATATCTCCATTTGAAGGAAATGACACCCAAGGAAATTGCGGAGGACATGCGTAATACACTTACGGACAGTGTTCCGTCTTATGCAACGATGTAGAACTGGGTGTCCGACTTCAAACGTGGAAGAACGACTGTGGAAGATGCGTCGAGGAGCGGAAGACCGTTGCCACCAATGAAACAGTGACGGCAATTCACGACACGATTTTGCAGGATCGTCGAACAACGTTGCATCACATTGAAACCACATTTCTAATCTCCCACGGGAGTGCTCATGACCTTGTTGTGGATATTTTGGGAATGCCGAAAGTTTCATCTCGGTGGGTCCTGAAAGACTTGAATGAAGATCAGAGACAGGAGCGTGTGCAGTGTTTTGAAGAAATCGTGCGCCAATTTGAAGAGGATGAAGAAGGCTTTCTTGCAAGGTATGTGGCAATTGACGAAGCATGGGTTCACCACTTTGGTCCTGGGACAAAACAACAGTCACAACAATGGAAACATCCTTCATCCCCTGTCCAAAAATTAAAAAAAAAAAAATCCGGGGGCAAAAATCAACTGGTAAGGTGATGGCATTTATCTTCTGGGATGGAGAGGAGGTAATTATGGTGGATTACGTGCAAAAGGGCGTCACTATTAATGCATCATACTATTGCGCCTTCCTGAGCCGTTCGAGAGAAGAGATAAAGAAAAAAAGGCGTGGAAAATTGGCGCGCGGAGTTCTTTTGCATCAGGACAGCGCACCAGCGCACAAAGCCCTCGCAGCACTGGAAACTCTGCGTGACTGCGGGTTCGAATTGTTATGTCATTAGCCATATTCTCCAGATTTGGCTCCATCAGCCTTATTTCTTTTCCCAAACGTAAAAAAAATATCCTTACAGGACGACAATTTGAAAGGGATGATGCAGTGACTGATGCTGTGAACGCTTGGTTGGACTCAAAATCGAAGACTTTTCATTTGAATGGTTTGGAGAAGTTATCTCAGCGTGCACGCAAGTGTATTAGTGTACACGGGTATTATACTGAAAAAATAAATTGGTGTTATGAAATTTCTGTCATTCTTTATTTCTTAGGCTAGAAACTTTTCGATTCCCCTCGTGCCTGGACAATCCTCAGAATCACGTTCTTGAGCTTCAAAATCAAATTTCACTTGAAACACATTTTGAATTCAGCAGAATGAGCAGCATTACTGTACCGAGCTGCTTGCCAGGAAAACTGAAGCATAGGCTGATACACTGGAGGAGGCAGATGGTTACGAATAATAGGATGCATTTTCATTACGAGAATTCTGTTTTCTAGTTTAGTTTCGAAGTCTCTGGAGAGTGATACGTTTTCTTTGTTTCATATTGCCTAAAGAAATAAATATGGTTAAAGGCAGTGCGTATTTTGTTGTTTTTGCCTGAACGATCACGGATTCAGTGTCTTTACCTTCAGATGAATGATTTAATATTGTTGTCCTTGTAAGCGCTCCAAGAATTACAAAGTATTTATTTCCGGTTATTTTCGACTTGTGATTAACAACAGTCACGAAAAATGTTAGGAGATTTACTCACTTCCGCTATACTCCAAATGTACTGCTCTGTATACATTTAGAATTCGGATGTTTGCTTTTAATGTCCTGTGTCATATATTTACATTTGTGGCATGCACTACACATTTTAAGAAATGACTAATGCAATATGGTGGCTTAACCCATTTTAATCCTTCATCCGTGAAGATGGTCCAAGACCGAAGCCGGTAGAATTTTAGGCATTTTATACACTACTTAACGGCTTTTGAGAGTCATCTTCCAAGAACGTTTTTAACTTCCGTTCCGAAAGTTTTTTTCTGAAGACTAACGCACAGTGTTTCTTGTTAGGTGTCCACTCTTTGTAAGTCCAACATTTACTGTGTAGCTATGAGTGGTATTGTGTGCAGACTGAACCAATGCAACTGTTAATTTTTATCCTTGTAGATAGTGTCGCACCAGAAGTTAGTTCATAATTAAATCCAATTTGATCATTGTTTCGTATGCAGTGTGGCTTATATGGAAACTTTCAGTTTTCTGGTTTACTTCTTCGTAAACTGGCGAATATCGTGGACTTCCTGGATTTCTTTTCTGACGAAGGTTCGTAGTCACCAGAGGTATTAGCTTCTCTTTAACGAGTACTGTTACCGCCACTGCCGCTAGCACCACAATCTTGCTTTACCGTCTGTAAAGTCATTTTCTTCCTTCTTCTATCCAATGTAACTTGAGTTGAGCAGTCAAATTAACAATTTTGTCTCTGAATAATCAGATCTACCAAAAACATTGCGAAAATGTTATCATCCTGCCCTACACCGTCTTCTGTTGGAGAACGCCTTCTTAACTTGGATGTCACAGAACTTAAAACGTTCCAAACATTAATAGTTTCTTCATTTTTGCTGTATATGTATGACAATACTAGCACACGTATACTAAACGCGCCAAGTAATTGCTGACGTAACCACTGACTGACTGGCGTGCTAACCCCCTCCCACACCCCCTATTCTATTAGACTGCAAGCGCTATTAGGTACAAACCAAGAGCAACACAATTACACTCCGTCGCCGACGCACTTTAGAACTATGACACGGGTTTGAGTACAGATGTTTTAATACAAGTTCCTGTTAGAGCAGAGATACGTCTCTTGTTACACGGATTATTAACAGCGGGCAGTTACTTGACACAAATTCCTAAGAAGCTTTAATCTTGCGTTAAGTTTCGAAAAGTATCGAAGCTGTCTGTGCAGCTACAACACTCTCACCATAATGCCATCGAATATAAGATGACACAGAGAAAGCCGAAATTAAAAAATCTTTTTTCAATACTGTTTCACCGAAAAATAGCAGAGCGGGATTAGCCGAGCTAAGGCGCTGCAGTCATGGACTGTGACGCTGGTCTCGGCGGAGGTTCGAATCCTCCCTCGGGCATGGGTGTGTGTGTTTGTCCTTAGGATACTTTTGATTAAGTAGTGTGTCGGCTTAGGGACTGATGACCTTAGCAGTTAAGTCCCATAAGATTTCACACACACAACCGAAAAATATCGCACTGTAGTTCCCCATTTAAATCGTCACACGAACATCTCTCTCTCTCTCTTGTGGGATTCCTACGACTATCGCCACATCCCACATACCTGTCGCCATCGGCTTCTATCTTATCATGTTTTTTCGGTTTCCTTTATTTCTATTTTCCTCATGGCCTTCTTTACCACTTATAACTAGGCAACCTTCCTCTTATCCTTCCTCCCTGAGGACGGTACATCAAGATCTTCCTTGGCCATCTTTCGTCTGTCTTTCGCACTGTATAGCCATCTGCTACTCTGTCTGTGATGTTTCTTGAGTCTGAATCATTTCCCTAAACATTGTATTTCTTACCCCGTCTCGCCGAGATATTCTACACGATCTTCGGAAAGAGTCCTTTTCTAGAACTTTCAATGTTTTTTTCCCCGAGAGGTTCCAGCATTCACATCCATCAGATGTTACGCATTCTACAATACATCTTCAGAGCGTTTTCTTTATTTTCCAAAAAGACAATAACACAGGGTTTAACTTCATGCTGTTTCCCCATTCGATACTCGTTTCTGTATTTCCCAATTTCTCTGTCTGCCTTCTAATACGATGCTATCCAAATATTTAACTTTTTATGTCCTTTTTGACGTGTTGGACATTTACTATTAATGTTCCTACATTTTCCCCGCTGCACAGGTATACAGTCCT
Source organism: Schistocerca nitens (assembly GCF_023898315.1). Taxonomy (NCBI): domain Eukaryota; kingdom Metazoa; phylum Arthropoda; class Insecta; order Orthoptera; family Acrididae; genus Schistocerca; species Schistocerca nitens. Next base: position 146,614,261 of record NC_064620.1, on the reverse strand, counting down.
TTGAAAACTTAATTTCAATCCGCACTTATCATTTTATTCTAATAATTTTCCTAGTATAAAGCAGATACCATCTTTACTGGAGACCACTACCTGATAACCTGAAAAGAAGAAGGTGTACAAACACTGGCCCTTTGTTATCTGATTGCCCAGTCCTGACACATTTCCCACTCGAAAAGTCTAAGGCTTTATTGATGCATCTGTTAAACTATGTAGGTGACAAGCGGCACCACTGCTTTAATCCTTTCTAATTTTGAAATTCGGTGACGAAATTTAATTCCCCACTTATATTCGTTCCATATAATTCTAACATATGTTTCTTCAAGCTCACTCCACATCACGAGTATCTTCAGTGGCACTCCGTAATACGCCTCCTACCCACATCCCTACTTTCCACTACTTGTATTAGAATAAAAATTTTCTCATTACAAGATCTTCCCTTCCGGAATGCACTTTGCTCCTCAAGATCATTCCACCCTTTTAGGGTCCGACCATACAATCTACCAACAGAGTTTGTAACAGTTAGTCCACGAAAGTGAAAATGAGTCATCGAAATAAAAGACCATGGGACAGAAAAGGAACAGAAATCTCTCAACAGACGAAAACCCAATGGACCTGGCGGGATACCAATAAAGTTCTACGTACAGTATGCAAGACACCTTGCTCCTCTTCTGTAGGTCACTGGCCTAGCGATGCGTTCCTAGTGTTTGGAAACAAGCAGATCATTCCCGATTTCAAAGTATACGCCTATATCTCTGACGGTTTGTTGTAAAATTCTGGAAAATGTTTTATAAACACGAGAATCTCCCGTGTAGGAATGAACGTGGGTTCCGAAAACAACGATCCTGTGTGACCCAGCTCGCTTGTCGCTCCACGAGACACATAAAGCAGAAGGTACCGCCGTCAACATGGATGCCGTGTCCTCTGACTTCCGGAAGGCGTTCGACACAGTTCCTCACTTCTGCCTAATAAGCACAATACGAGCGTTCGGAATATGACACCAACTGCGTGACTGGATTAAACAGTATCCAGCAAACAGAACGCAGCATCTCATTCTCAAGGCAGAGGTTTTTCGGCGTAAATGGAACTTTGGGCGTCAAGTGTGTGTTATAAGATTTTCCACCACAAACACACACACATATGAAATTCGTACACCTGCCTAATATCTTAAAGGGCCCCTGCTAGCACGCAGAAGTGACGTAACATGACGTGTCATGGACTCGACCAATGTCTGATATGGTGCTGGAGGGAACTGACGCCATGAGTCCTGCAGAGCTGTCCATAGCTCCTTAAGAGAACGAGGGGGTGGAGATCTCTTTTGAACAGCACGTTGCAAGGCATCGCAGATATGCTCAATAATGTTCATGTCTGGGGTGTAAGGTGGCAGTGGAAGTGCTTAAACTTAGAAGAGTGTTCCTGAAGCCAATCTGTAGCAATTATGGACGTTTAGGATGTCGCATTGTCCTGCTGGAATTGCCCAAGTCCGTCGGAATGCACATTGGACATGAATGGATGCAGGTGATCAGACACGATGCTTACGTACATGTCACGTGTCAGAATCCTATCTAGACGTATTTGGAGTTCCATATCATTCGAACTCACCACACCATTACAGAGTCTTCACCAGCTTGAACAGTCCCCTGCTGACATGCCAGGTCTACATCTACATCTACATCCATACTCCGCAAGTCACCTGACGGTGTGTGGCGGAGGGTACCCTGAGTACCTCTATCGGTTCTCCCTTCTATTCCAGTCTCGTATTGTTCGTGGAAAGAAGGATTGTAGTTATGCTTCTATGTGGGCTCTAATCACTCTGATTTTATCCTCATGGTCTCTTCGTGCGATATACATAGGAGGGAGCAATATACTGCTTGACTCTTCGGTGAAGGTATGTTCTCGAAACTTTAACAAAAGCCCGTACCGAGCTACTGAGCGTCTCTCCTGCAGAGTCTTCCACTGGAGTTTATCTATCATCTCCGTAATGCTTTCGCGATTACTAAATGATCCTGTAACAAAGCGCGCTGCTCTCCGTTGGATCCTCTCTATCTCTTCTATCAACCCTGTCTGGTACGGATCCCACACTGCTGAGCAGTATTCAAGCAGTGGGCGAACAAGCGTACTGTAACCTACTTCCTTTGTTTTCGGATTGCATTTCCTTAGGATTCTTCCAATGAATCTCAGTCTGGCATCTGCTTTACCGACGATCAACTTTATATGATCATTCCATTTTAAATCACTCCTAATGCGTACTCCCAGATAATTTATGGAATTAACTGCTTCCAGTTGCTGACCTGCTATTTTGTAGCTAAATGATAAGGGATCTGTCTTTCTATGTATTCGCAGCACATTACACTTTTCTACATTGAGACTGAATTGCCATTCCCTCCACCATGCGTCAATTCGCTGCAGATCCTCCTGCATTTCAGTACAATTTTCCATTGTTACAACCTCTCGATACACCACAGCATCATCTGCAAAAAGCCTCAGTGAACTTCCGATGTCATCCACAAGGTCATTTATGTATATTGTGAATAGCAACAGTCCTATGACACTCCCCTGCGGCACACCTGATATCACTCTTACTTCGGAAGACTTCTCTCCATTGAGAATGACATGCTGCGTTCTGTTATCTAGGAACTCTTCAATCCAATCACACAATTGGTCTGATAGTCCATATGCTCTTACTTTGTTCATTAAACGACTGTGGGGAACTGTATCGAACGCCTTGCGGAAGTCAAGAAATACGGCATCTACCTGTAAACCTGTGTCTATCGACCTCTGAGTCTCGTGGACGAATAGCGCGAGCTGGGTTTCACACTACCGTCGTTTTCGAAACCCATGCTGATTCCTACAGAGTAGATTTCTAGTCTCCGGAAAAGTCATTATACTCGAACATAATACGTGCTCTAAATTCTACAACTAATCGACGTTAGAGATATAGATCTATAGTTCTGCACATCTGTTCGACGTCCCTTCTTCAAAACGGGGATGACCTGTGCCCTTTTCCAATCCTTTGGAACGCTACGCTCTTCTAGAGACCTACGGTACACCGCTGCAAGAAGGGGGGCAAGTTCCTTCGCGTACTCTGTGTAAAATCGAACTGGTATCCCATCAGGTCCAGCGGCCTTTCCTCTTTTGAGCGATTTTAATTGTTTCTCTATCTCTCTGTCATCTATTTCGATATATACCATTTTGTCATATGTGCGACAATCTAGAGAAGGAACTACAGTGCAGTCTTCCTCTGTGAAACGGCTTTGGAAAAAGACATTTAGTATTTCGGCCTTTAGTCTGTCATCCTCTGTTTCAGTACCATTTTGGTCACAGAGTGTCTGGATATTTTGTTTTGATCCACCTACCGCTTTGACATAAGACCATAATTTCTTAGGATTTTCTGCCAAGTCAGTACATAGAACTTTACTTTCGAATTCATTGAACGCCTCTCGCATAGCCCTCCTCACACTACATTTCGCTTAGTGTAATTTTTGTTTGTCTGCAAGGCTTTGGCTATGTTTATGTTTGCTGTGAAGTTCCCTTTGCTTCCGCAGCAGTTTTCTAACTCGGTTGTTGTACCACGGTGGCTCTTTTCCATCTCTTACGATATTGCTTGGCACATACTCATCTAACGCATATTGTACGATGGTTTTGAACTTCGTCCACTGATCCTCAACGCTATCTGTACTTGGGACAAAACTTTTGTGTTGAGCCGTCAGGTACTCTGAAATCTGTTTTCTGTCACTTTTGCTAAACAGAAAAATCTTCCTACCTTTTTTAATATTTCTATTTACGGCTGAAATCATCGATGCAGTAACCGCTTTATGATCGCTGATTCCCTGTTCTGCGTTAACTGTTTCAAATAGTTCGGGGCTGTTTGTCACCAGAAGGTCTAATATGTTATCGCCACGAGTCGGTTCTCTGCTTAACTGCTCAAGGTAGTTTTCAGATAAAGCACTTAAAAAAATTTCACTGGATTCTTTGTCCCTGCCACCCGTTATGAACATTTGAGGCTCCCAGTCTATATCGGGCAAATTAAAATCTCCACCCAGAACTGTAACATGGTGGGGAAATCTACTCGAATTTTTTTCCAAATTATCCTTCAGGTGTTCAGCTGCAACAGCTGCTGAGCCAGGGGGCCTATAGAGACATCCAATTACCATGTCTGAGCCTGCTTTAACAGTGACCTTCACCCAAATTATTTCACATTCCGGATCTCCGTCAATTCCCTTCGATACTATTGCACTTCTTATCGCTATAAACACGCCTCCCCCTTCACTGTCCAGGCTGTCTCTGCGGTATACATTCCAATCTGAGTTTAGGATTTCATTACTGTTTACGTCTGGTTTCAGCCAACTTTCTGTCCCTAGTACTATATGGGCGTTGTGACCGTTTATTAATGAGAGCAGTTCTGGGACCTTTCTATAGACGCTCCTGCAGTTTACTATTAGCACATTAATATTGTTATTCCCTGTCGCATTTTGCCTACTCCTACCTTGCCACGTCTCAGGAGACGTCTTGTCGAGCCTAGGGAGGGAATTCTCTAACCTAAAAGAACCCCATGTGCACTCCACACGTACTCCGCTACCCTTGTAGCCGCTTCCGGCGTGTAGTGCGCGCCTGACCTATTCAGGGGGATCCTACATTTCTCCACCCGATAGCGGAGGTCGAGAAATTTGCACCCCAGATCTCCGCAGAATCGTCTGAGCCTCTGGTTTAAGCCTTCCACTCGGCTCCAAACCAGAGGACCGCGATCGGTTCTGGGAACGATACTACAAATAGTTAGCTCTGATTCCACCCCGCGAGCGAGGCTTTCCGCCTTCACCAATTCCGCCAACCGCCTGTACTAACTGAGGATGACCTCTGAACCCAGACGGCAGGAGTCATTGGTGCCGACATGAGCAACAATTTGCAGTCGGGTGCACCCAGTGCTCTCTATCGCCGCCGGCAGGGCCTCCTCCACATCTCGGATGAGACCCCCCGGCAAGCAGACAGAGTGAGCACTGGCCTTCTTCCCCGACCTTTCCGCTATTTCCCTAAGGGGCTCCATCACCCGCCTAACGTTGGAGCTCCCAATCACTAATAAACCCCTCCCCCCGTGTGCCTGCTCGGAGCTTGCTGAAGGAGCAGCCACATGTCCACTCACAGGCAGAGCGGGCGATGCCACACGGCCAGCGTCCACATCGACCCTCCATGGATTCATGGATTCATGGATTCATGAGATTTGCTCCATACCCGTACACGTCCATCCACTTGATTCAATTTGAAACGAGACTCTTGTGACTAGGCAACATGTTTCCAGTGATCAACAGTCCAATGTTGGTGTTAACGGGCCCAGTCATCAAGGGTACACGAGTGGGCCTTCGGCTTCGAAAGCCCACATCGATGATGTTTCGTTGAATGGTTCGCACGCTGACACTTGTTGATGGCCCAGCATTGAAATCTGCAGCAGTATTCGGAGGGGTTGCACTTCTGTCACGCTGAACGATTCTCTTCAGTCGCCGTTGGTCCCGTTCTAACAGGATCTTTTTCGGCCGCAGCGATGCTGTAGATTTGATGTTTTACCGGATTCATGATATTTACGGTACACTCGAGAAACAGTCGTTCGGAAAAATCCCGACTTGAACGCTACCTAGGAAATGCTGTGTCCCATCTCTCGTGGCCGACTATAACACCACGTTTAATCTCACTTAAATCTTGATAACCTGCCATTGCTGCAGCAGTAACCGATCTAAAAACTGCACCAGACACTTGTTGTCTTGTATAGGCATTGCCGACAGCAGCGCCGTGTTCTGTCTGTTTACATATCTCTATACCCTGTATCTGAATATATATATGCCTGTACCAGTTTATTTGGCGATTAAGTAACGACCCACTTATCTTGACCTCCCTAAATAACCTTTTGTCCAGATGAAAATTACAAAATGTTTCAAGCAAATGTTCTTTAGCCGTCAGGGGGACATGAATCAACATGATTGTCTTAGTTGTAGCTTTGTTTTATAGAAAGACATGAACAGCTGTATGACTTTTAAAAATGGCACCCTGTATTTTTTATTTAGTAATTCATTTCCTCTGCTAAAATCTGTTTAAAAGTTTATCACAGTATACCAGTCACTGAAACACAACGTTATTAATTACATAATACAACATTGTCGTTTCGTGTTGACACTCCCAGTGCTTAGTGCAGATAATCGGGGTGATGGAACACATCCACGCCCTGACGACTTTGACAGGGGACAAATGTAAACATAACTAGAATGCGCACCCGTCATTCCGTCTACCATCGTCAGTTGAAGAGTTGTGTGAGTAGAATGTACACCAACGAAGAGAACGTAGAAATGCTACTCACCTATGGGGAATGTAAGTTAGCAGAACAGTAATTGCGATACTGTTTTCTTATGTACGGGTGCATTAAGTACAGTAGTTTAATCCTTTTAAATACTGTTGTGTAGAGCAGGCATATAGTAAAGGCTGTCCTTCCTACAAACTGCATCGACATAAAGTTTCTTTTATTGTTGTTGTTGAAGGTAAGCGAAATGCTATGTACGCAGCGGAACTGTACAGAGAGCGATATCCTGGCAAGAACCCACCTTCCCGACGGATGTTTTCTCGTCTTGTTGCGATGCTTCAGAAAACGGGAAGTTTCAACCCACGACAACGCAATAGTCGTAGCACCAGCACAGACAAAACTGCCGAAGTTACTGTTCTTGCTTCCGTTGCAATGAATCCACATGTGAGCATAAGGCAACTTGAACACGAGATTAGCATTCCTAAAACCAGTGTACATCGTATTCTTACACGTCATCGGTCCCACCCTTACCATTTACACAACTACATCAAAAATTGCATGGGAATGATTTCCAGAAGCCGGCCGGAGTGGCCGAGCGGTTCTAGGTGCTACAGTCTGGAACCGCGCGACCGCTACGGTCGCAGGTTCAAATCCTGCCTCGCGCATGGATGTGTGTGATGTCCTTAGGTTAGTTAGGTTTAAGTAGTTCTAAGTTCTAGGGGACTGATGACCTCAGAAGTTAAGTTCCATGGTGTTCAGAGCCATTTGAACCATTTTTTGATTTCCAGAATCGATGCAGTTTTGTCAGTGGGCACAGCAACAAATCCTTGCCAACCCGAACTTCTTCTCCAGTATTCTATTTATTGACGAAAGTTCCTTCTCAAACAAAGGACAGGTAAATTAAAGAAACATGCATTATTCGTCCATCGACAACCCACGATGGCTTAGACAGGTGAAACATCAGCAACAATGGAGAGTTAACGTCTAGTGTGGGATGCTTGGTACTACAAATATTGGCCTTTTTTTCATCAATGGTAGTCTAAACGGCACAGCGTATGCCACCTTCCTCAGATGAATTCCTCCTCCTCTTCTGGATGAGGTGCCGCTAAGAACCAGAATGCTTACGTGGTATCAACACGATGGATGTGCAGCACATAATGCCTTGCGTGCACGTCGTGTTCTGAACCGAAGGTATCCTGACAGATGTATTGGTCGAGGAGGAACAGTTACTTGTCATGCTACGTCTCCTGATTTAAATCCTCTGGCCTTATTTCTTTGGGGATGCATTAATGACCTTGTCTATCGCGATATTCCAACAACTCCAGAGGACATGCAGGAACATATTGTGCTTGCTTGTAATTCCCTTCAGCAGGCACACTGGAAGCAGTAAATAATTCTTTCGTTCAACGAGTGCACCTGTGTATCGGTGTCGAGGGTAACCACTTTGAGCACCTTTGAATGTTCTACTCCTGGGCAACGGCGCAATTGAGTCAAAGTCAATTTTGTGTTATGTTTTTACTTGTTATCCATTTGTTTGTGACAACTCCAGCAAATGGACGAGTTTTTGGCGCCGGGCTCAAAGTCAATGTTTTGTTGTGTAATTAATAATTTGTGTTTCAGTGAATGGTATACTGTGATACATTTTTGAATAGGTCTTCAGGAGAGGAAATGAATTACCGAATAAAAAATAGAGGGTGTCATTTAAAAAAGTCATACCACTGTTCATATCTTTGTAAAAAACCAAGCTACAACGAAGGCAATCATGCTGATCGATGTCACCCTCACAGCTGAAGAACATTTGCTGGAAACATTTTGTAATTTGCATCTGGACAAACAGTTACTGGGGGTGGTCCAGATAAATGGGACACCCTGTATAAAATTCGAGCGTACACAGGTGTTTTTTCTCTGGTGTTCCAGCAGATAATTGCAATTTTGTTTTTGGTGTGTTTAACTGGAGTCATCCGAAACAAATACTGTTCATCACGTCTCTCATGCGACTCCCTGTGTCTTCGGTAATCGTCGCTTTGTTTCCCGTTAGCCGGCCGAAGTGGCCGTGCGGTTCTAAGCGCTGCAGTTTGGAACCGCGAGACCGCTACGGTCGCAGGTTCGAATCCTGCCTCGGGCATGGATGTGTGTAATGTCCTTAGGTTAGTTAGGTTTAACTAGTTCTAAGTTCTGGGGGGACTAATGACCTCAGAAGTTGAGTCCCATAGTGCTCAGAGCCATTTGAACCATTTTTTTTGTTTCCCGTTACAAACAACATTATGTTTAAACCGGAGTTTCACGCGCTCATTGGAGAGAGCGGTCTGAGATTGGTCTCGTTATACGTTAGTTTTACCAATATGTGTTAATAGGGACAGTAAGACATGAAGAGGAACCAGGACTCCAGCAACGACAGCACTATCCTCGTCCACTCTCACTGCTACCGCCATGCAGTAGCACCACTGGTCAGTCGCTTCTGGAGTTATTCTTCGTGTTTTACTGTCACTGTTAATACATACCGCCAACGGACTAGCCGCAGTGGTAACACCGGTTTCCGTCAGATCACCGAAGTTAAGCGCTGTCGTGCTACAGAGTGGCTCCAGGGACATTCTTCTGAGTTTAAATGGTTCCGCTGGCCACGCCACTCCCCAGATATGAGCATTATTGAGCGTATCTGGGATACCTTGCAAAGTGCTGTCAAGAAGATATTTCCACCCCCTCGTATTCTTACGGATTGATGGAGAGTCCTTCAGGATTCATGGGGTTAATTCCCTCCAGCACTATTTCAGACATTAGTCGAGTCCATGCCACGTTTTGCTGCGGCAATTCTGTATGATCACGGGAGCCCTACACGACATTAGACAGGTGTACCAGTTTCTTTAGCTCTTCAGTGTAAGATTGCAGTCCGATCAAAGAAGCTTACCTGCAATCGTTCTTCCCTTAAACCATCGGTGAATGGAACAAAAAAAGGGAAAGTGACCATGGTACATGTAGTGCCCTCCACCACACACTGTAAGGTGGTTTGAAGAGAGCAGATGTAGATGTAAGTGTATATGTGAAAGCAGACGGATGACAGACCAGCTCATTCTGTTCTGTTTATGTGACCAAAAACACCCTGCACAGACTGAGAGGTGGGTAAACAGTCCACGTTTCTGGATGGCTGTGAATATGCAGAGAGTGTACACCGTAAAATACAGCATGTTCGCCAATGAAGCCCGAGTCCGTCGTACGGCTGTAGTAAATTCAGCGAGAGTCAAACACTAAACGTGTCCCAAGCTCGCAGCATGGGACGGAAACAGGAGAAAAGCCAGCCCGTTTGTTGTAACCGTGTAGACAGAATTGTGTCACTGGCTTGTTGTCACTGTGCGAACAGCTTCTTTTTTAATTTTGTTATGTTTTCAGAGGATTCAGTCTTCTGAATGGTTTGATGCGACCTGCCACAAATTCCTCTCCTGTACCAACACCTTCATCTTAGAGTAGCACTTGCAACACACACCCTCAATTCTTTGCTGGACGTATAGCAATCTCTGTCTTCCTCTACAGTTTTTGCTCTCTACAGCCCCCTCTAGTGCCATGTAAATCATTCCCAGATGTCTTAACATATGTTGTGTCATACTGTCCCTTCTCGTTATCAGTGTTTTCCACATATTCCTTTCCTCTCCGATCCTGTGCGGAACCTCCTTATTCGTTAGCTTACCAGTCCACCTAATTTTCAACAGTCGTGTGTAGCACCACATCTCAAATGCTTCGATGCCTTTTGTTCTCGTTTTCCCACAGTCCATATTTCACTGTCATACAATGCAGTGCACCAAACATACATCCTCAAATTGAGACGTATGTTTGATGCTAGTAGACTTCCCTTGGCTAGGAATGCCCTTTTTGGCCAGTGCCAGTCCGCTTTTGATGTCCTCCGTTCTTCGTCCGTCATGGAATATTTTGCTGAATAGGTAGCAGAATTCCTTAATTTCATCTACTTCGCGATCTCCAATCCTGGTCTTGAGTTTCTCGCTGTTCTCATTTCTGCTACTTCTCATTAGTTTCGTATTTCTTCGATTTAGTCTCAATACGTATTCTGTACTCATTAGACTGTTCATTCCCTTCAGCATAGCCTGTAATTCTTTTTCACTTTCACTCAAGAAGCAATTTATCATTTATATCGCGTCTCCTTGAATTTTAATTCTACTCCTGAATCTTACTTTTATTTCAGTCATTGCTTCTTCGATGTACAGATTGAACAGCAGGAGCGAAACTCTACATCCTTGTCTTACACCCTTTTTAATACGAGCGCTTCGTTCTTGATCGTTCTATCTCATTATTACCCTTTGGCTCTTCTACGTATTGAATATTACCCGTCTCTTCCTATAGCTTACCCCTATTGTTCCCAGAATTTAGAACATCTTGCACCACCTTACATTGTCGAACGCCTTTTCCAGGTCGACAAATCCTATGAATGTGTCTTGATTTTTCTGTAGTCTTGCTTCCATTATGAACCGCAACTTCAGAATTGCCTCTCTGGTGACTTTACCGTTCCTAAAGGCAAACTTATCGTCATTTAACACATCCTCAATTTCCTTTTCTATTCTTTTGTATATTATGCCTGTGAGCAACTAGGATACATGGACTGTTAACCTAATCGTGCGATAATTCTCAGTCTTGTCAGCTCTTGCAGTCTTCAGAATTGTGTGGATTATATTTTTCCGAAAGTCGCAGGTATGTCGACAGACTCATATATTCTACACAACAACGTGAATAGTCGTTTTATTGCCACTTCCCCAAATTACTTTAGAAATTCTGATGGAATGAAATCTATCCCTTCTGCCTTATTTGATCTTGTGTCCTCTAAAGCTCTCTTAAAATCTGATTCTAATAATGGATCCCCTTTATCTTCTAAATCAACTCGTTTTTCTTCTTCTATCACATCAGTAAAATCTTCCCCGTCAAACAGGCCATCAAAGTACTCTTTCCACCTATCCGATCTCTCCTCCGCATTTATCAGCGGCCAACTTCACCCGTTCTAGAGACCACCGGATTATGCGATGTGACGTGGTGTAGGGGAGGAGGGCGTGTCTCTGATGCGTTGCGGTGTGCTCGTTGCCTGCTGCACGTATGTGGCGCTGCTGGTAGTGGTAGCGAGTAAGCTGCCACGCTGTGCAGTCAGAGTCGCTGGGCACGGCTTAATCATCATTTCGATGTTGAGTAACAAATCCACCTCTGAAAATCAGTAGCGGTTCGTTGTCTGTGGGGTGATGAAGGGGATCAAACGGATGCGCAGCGTATGGCAGTAGGCAGCTCTATCGTTCACTTGTGGTAAACAAGTGCTCCATTCCATGTAAACATCCCATAGACGGAAATATGTGCATCAAGGACTTGGACTGCGTCCTGCAGGGAGCAGGATGCTTAGGGGGCCAGTCAATTTCAAGACTGTTATTATCCTTAAACCACAGCTTCACATACGCTGCTTGATAACAGGGTACATTGTCATTCTGATACAAACAGTCACTGTCTCGGAAGTACTCAACAGGTTAAATAGTTTTCCTACCCTTCCGCGTTTAGCGTGTAGCTAATAGCAACAAAGAGACCAGACCCAATCCACGAAGAACACTCGCATACCATAACACCACCTCACCCAAATTCCACTGCTGTCAATACACACACAATGGCAGGTAACACCATTCAGTGTTTCTCCAAAACCCAAAGTCCTCTATCGGATTTAAACAGTGGATAATCTGATTCCGCAACCCTGATCACTGGTTTCCCCAGTCATTCATTGTGCAATGGCGCCTCTCTTAACACCACATCAAGCATGTTCGATGGTCCCTATATGTCAGTACATTAGGTCTGCCTGGCCTTGTTTCCACTGTAATTGTTGCTTGGCGTTTCCACTTGACAATCATATCACCAAAAGTCGACTTGGACAGCTGTAGAAGGCTTTAAATGTGAGTGATGTATTCGTTATGCATGTGATATTCAACGACTTTCCACGCTGGAAATCACTGAGCTCTGCTGAACGCCCGATTCCACTGTCACTGCTTCTCTACTGACAACACAATACTCCTCCCCCCCCCCCCCCCCCTTGTACTGGCACATCAACTTCTCGTTACGTCTAATAGGCGATTTCGCATTGCATAGCGATTTACAGATGCTTTTGATCTGTATTACTATTATACAAGGCGATTAGGCTGCACGTACCGATTTCGTTTTATGCAGCCCGCACTACGTCTCTATCAGGAACGATATTGAGACAGGTGATGGGAGCTCCATCTCGGAGCTTCTTTGGGCTACTGTTAGCAAACGGAATCATATTGTAAAAAACAGGAGTCAGGAATGGTCATGAGTTACACAGTAGTTTTGGACCAAGTGTAAGGTGGCTATAATTTCACACCTTACAAGCACTCATCGACATACTTTGCCGTGAACTACAACCACAATTAGATATCGTTTGATAGGTTGTTCATCGTATATATGAGGATTTAAAGGAGACTGAGATTGTCACGTACACCTTGCATGAATTAGGATGGGTGACCATCCGGGTCGCCATGCACTGTTGCCATTTTTTGGGGTACACTCAGCCTAGTGATGTAAATTGAGGAGCTACTCGACCGAATAGTAGCGGCTCCGGTCAAAGACAACCATCGTAACAACCGGGAGAGCGGTGTGCTGACCACACGCCCCTCCTATCCAAATCCTCATCTGAGGATGACACGGCGGTCGGATGGTCCCAATGGGACACTTGTGGCCTGAAGACGGAGTGCTTATTGCTTGAAAGGTGATGGGTTGTCTTTATTATCAGAATGACGTGATGAGTGATTGCCTATACTGGTAGAGGTTGCAACGCCAGTGGAGATGAAACGACAGGCAGAACTCAAGCTTTGGGTGGAAGGTCTGCACAGGTGTTGGTCCTGCGTAAAAACAGGAAGTAGCTAGATGGACGTCGTGGCACCTGAGCTCTGGAGCACAATAGGGAGAAGGCCAGCTGCTATTGTAGCAGGACCGGAGGGATAACTGGGATCTCTTCAAATCTTGAACGCAGGTGAGAGGAATGAAGAAGCGTCACCTCGGAAACCACGCAGGCTGGGTTATTTCCAAGATTTTTACTCAGAAGCTTACCGTTGTACGAGTATAGGTTTTTCCTCGCAAACTTTCCGCGCTGGACGACAGAAGACTAAAATATGGTTGGTCGGCATTCGGAAGAATCTGCAGAGAGGTAGAATATTCCGTAGTTTTGGGAATATGATTGGTTTTTGGAATTACGAGGGTGGAGAGCCGAGCCTTGCTGGAAAGCCAGTGGTGGAGAGATGAGGTCTTCCATTGTGAGCGCCCGTGTGTGACGGTCGCTCGGTATCAGCTCTGCTTGTACAGACGGATTTGCTGTCTTTGCTCTCAGGAGAGTTTATAAAAAAATGGTTCAAATGGCTCTGAGCACTATGGGACTCAACTGCTGAGGTCATTAGTCCCCTAGAACTTAGAACTAGTTAAACCTAACTAACCTAAGGACATCACAAACAGCCATGCCCGAGGCAGGATTCGAACCTGCGACCCTAGCGGTCTTGCGGTTCCAGACTGCAGCGCCTTTAACCGCACGGCCACTTCGGCCGGCGGAGAGTTTATAGTTAGAACAGTTAGGCACTGTACTGTTGCGAACCTATACGATTCTGGACTTCACCTCCGGGCTGGAACTCGTCACTGAGTACACAGCGTTCAGTAATTGAGAGCAGTTGTTCTGCCTATACTTATGTTGAGACGTTATCCGAACTCCATCCTTGTGACTAGGAGCTCGCGTTTCTCGTCTGTAGAACACAGAGAGGAGAAGACAGTATTAGAGTATATTAGCCAGAGGACCGCCTTCTGCCGTCCTAGTGTTTGAAAGAGTTTATTTGTGGCTGGAGTTCTTTCATCCTCACAGACGAGTATGAGAACCATCACTTCGACGCACCGGACGCTGTACATATGGTGATGTCACAAACTGCTTCGTCTTATTCGGGCTATAAAACAGCTGTGATCACGTTAGTTTATTTCCACTGAGGTTCCACACCACCGTAGATCAACTTTGAAAGTAGTGTCTTCTAGTGTTTGGTATGTAGATGATGTCAGTCATTTTGCGTTAGTGATATTAGACCGCGCAGTCATAATAAGGGGCAGAGTTGGGCAATTGATTAATAATTTTAGTTAGTAAATTAGACAATTGTACGAAAGGGTTGATTTTAATCTATAATAAACATCTATTGAACAACAACGTTTATCATTTAGTAGTATTACTTGACGTCATCATTCATTTATGTTTAGATTGTAATTTATAAGTTAAAAGAGCATTAAGAGATCCTAAGACCTGCTTCAGGGGGTAGTCAGACAGGGCCAAATCATCATTACTATTTTCGGCTGCACACATTCATTTTTACGCTTGCCTGGAATAGCATCTTAGACAAGATATACCCAAATTCTGCCACACTCATACAAGTGCCTTCTTTTGTGTCGTCTCATTGCCACTGTAGAATCTTGCAGCAGGGGAAGCAAAGCAGAGGATGTTGTTTGGTGGCCAGTATCCTCTTTCTACAACACAACTGCACACTTGTATTAACAGGGTTCTTTATTCATAAGCACAAGAAGCTACTTATCTTTAAGCAAGTTGTTCTGGTACAAGCTCTTCCATAATAGTGTACGTTAGCCTCAATGCTGCAGAAGTACAAGTCCTCCTATAAACACTACACTCTTGTTACCGGTGACGTGAACTGACAGACGCCAACTAGAATAGTGACTGACTCTGTGACTGCGACTGGCTGGGGCTGTAACTGCGACTGACTGTGTCTGCAGTTGGGCTGACTGCCTGTAACTGACTCGGCCATCCGGTCCGCGGCGGCGATATAAATACTGGCAGTCGAGGGGGCGTTGGCAGCGTGTTGCTTATGAGTCTGTCTTTGGCCTCTATCCCAGTAGGCGTGCTTAATTCAGCCCCCATTATCGATCTTCTTGCAACGCCTTTGCCGACCGGTGTGCTGGGGGCAACTTACACCAGCACACCTTCAGTCTTTCTCTGTTTCATTAGTGGTGCAGTCATTCATGTTTTGTATGTCCCTGTCAGTTATTCTGTGACATTTTGACCATGTGCTTCACATCTCCAGAGCAAACTGGCCAACATCATCGTTCATTCATGTGGGGATGCATGTAATCACATCCGTACGGGCAGCTGAATCAACCTACTTCTATGTGTGGTGTTCGTTGTTTCAGACATGTCCGAAGGAATAGACACCACACATTCACAATTCCGCAGTATTATACACACGTGATGTGACTGGATTCGTGATTTCCTGTCAGTTTGTAGTAACTGATAGAAAGTCATCGAGTAAAACAGAAGTAACATCTGGCGTTCCCAAAGGAAATTTTATAGGGCTTCTGCTGTTCCCGATCTACATAAACGATTTAGGGAGCAATCTGAGGAGCTCTCTTAGACTGTTTGCAAATGATGCTCTCATTTACTATCTTATAAAGTCAACCAAATGATCAAAAAAAGTTGCAAAACGATTTAGACAAGATATCTGCATGGTGAGAAAAGTGGCTATTGTCCCTAAATAATGAAACGTATGAAGACATCCACATGAATATTGAAATGAATCCGCTAAATTTCGGTTGTGGGATAAAATACACAAATATAAGGGCTTCCGTTCAACTAATGACTTTGGAATTAAAACTATGAATAACTTAAATTTATAGATAAGTTTGGAGTCGGAATTAAAATCCTTGGAGAAGGAAAGAAGTAGTAAATGAGATTTTCTCTTTGGGAAGCAAAATAACTGATGATGGTCGAAGTAGGGAGGTTATAAAATGTATACTGTCAATGGCAGAAAAAGCGTTTCTGAAGAAGAGAAATTTGTTAACATCGAGTATAGGAAGTCCTTCTTGAAAGTATTTGTCTGGAGTGTAGCCATGTATGATAGTGAAACGTGGACTGTAAATAGTGTAGACAAGAAGAGAATAGAAGCTTTCGAAATGTGGCCCTACAGAAGAATGCTGAAGATGAGACAGGAGGTACCGAATAAAAATGGGGGGAAGGGGAATTTGTGGCACAACTTGACTAGAAGAAGGGATCGGTTGGTAGGAACCCGTTCTGAGGCATCAAGGGATCAGAAATTTAGTACTGGAGGGAAGCGTGGAGGGTAAAAGTCGTAAGGGAGACCAAGAGATGAATACATTAAGCAGATTCAGAAGGGTGTAGGGTGCAGTAGTTACTCGGAGATGAAGAGGCTTGCACAGGTAGTGTTGTGTTGGCAGAAGAGCCAACACCGTGTTACTAATGGAGGCCGAAATGCACGCGATTTAGCTCACGCAGGCTGGCGTGAGTAGGGAAGGACTATACTGACGTGAGGTCTGGAACATGACAAGGAATTACAATTCAGAAAGCGGACCTAGCCAGTTTGATACTTAACTTTAATCCATTAATGATGAACGTCGCTCTTGACGGTACATGATTCACAATATTATCTGTTCAGAATACATTCATAGTGACTGAATATGGCGCGTTGCTAGGTCGTAGCAAATGACGTAGCTGAAGGCTATCCTAACTGACGTCTCTGCAAATGAGCGTATGCAGACAGTGAACCATCGCTAGCAAAGTCGGCTGTACAACTGGGGCGAGTCCTAGGGAGACTCTCTAGACTAGACCTGCCGTGTGGCGTCGCTCGGTCTGAAATCACTGGTAGTGGCGACACGCGGGTCGACGTCTACTAACGGACAGCGGCCGATTTAAAGGCTACCACCTCACAAGTGTGGTGTGTGGCGGTGACACCACAGGTATAGTACCATGGAGAGCTGCGTCAAACCTGTCTCTAGACTGACGACCACAACCACAACAACTTAAATTGAAGCGATCGCGTGGATAATGTGGGAAAAGCAAACCAAAGCGTTATATACAGTGAAAGAGAAATATTGACGTATGCCGTATGAGGGTAATGAAATAATTAAATGGCTGAAGTGAAAATTTGAGCCGAACCGGGACTCGAAACCTGATTTCGGGCGATCGCTCGCGTAATGCGAGAAATCCGGGTTTAAGTACTGGTCCGGTACAAAGTTCACTTGTCACTATTTAATCGGCCAAGCGGCTCTCAGTATTTCTCATTCATCATCCTTGTGATCAAATTGTGTCTGCTCGGGTACACAGAACTTGAAGAACAGGAAGAGGCAGAGCTTTTGTTGTTTTGACGCTTAGTGCGAACGCTCGCATGGTGGGACACTGGAAGCTAATCAGTATACAAAGTGAGAGGCAGCGATTAGCGCTCTCGTGGACTGAAGTTTAATCGGGTCCGGACAGCGGCAGCCTACTCGCAGAAGAGCCGCTTCGGTGCTGCCTAAGTGAGCACTGTGCGGAAGGTGGGAAGGTGGGGGGGGGGGGGCAGGGGAGGGGAGGACAGGGCCATTAGGTGGCGCCACTGATTTATGGTAATTGCCCGCCGCGCGTCATTGTATGCAGATGGCCGCGGCTGCTCTTCCGCTGCCGTGTGTCTCTCGCGAACCGCGAGCCGCGTTGCGTGAGCCGACCCAGAGCAAACACATGAATAATATTTGCCGAGTCGTTCGCTCTCAGTGTAGTCTGATGGCCCACGCTGCCGGCGCGACGCCGGGAGCGTTACACGGTATGCTGGCCGCTTCTCCTGCACGATGGTCTTTGTACTGATAGACCTGTATACGTGTAGCGTGTCTTTCGAGAGGACACGACTTTTGTCAGTAATGCGTTACTATACAGAGAGTCTGACGCGATATGCGATTGATGACTTTCTTCGAGATCAAACATGTTATTCACTGAAGAGTCAAAGAAACTGGTACACCTGCGTAATAAAGTGTAGTGCCTCCGCAAGCACGCAGAAGTGCAGCAAGTTACGTGGCATGGACTCGCCTAATTTCTGAAGTAGTGCTTTATTTATTTCATCGTGTAAGAAACACACACTATAGCTTACAAGTTATACAAGATGTTCCAAAACATGGTACTATAGGCATTTGAATTGTATTGTATTGTATGTTAACCGGGGGCCTAGAAACGACGGAGAGGCTCAATCCCCGCCGCAGCCGCAGTGGTCCACAACCCCACGACGACTACCGCAGTCCACTTCACCTTCCGCCGCCCCACACCGAACCCAGGGTTATTGTGCGGTTCGGCCCCCGGTGGACCCCCCAGGGAACGTCTCACACCAGACGAGTGTAACCCCTATGTTTGCGTGGTAGAGTAATGGTGGTGCACGCGTACATGGAAAACTTGTTTGCGCAGCAATCGCCGACATAGTGTAGTTGAGGCGGAATAAGGGGAACCAGTCCGCATTCGCCGTGGAAAATGGAAAACCGCCTAAAAACCGTCCACAGACTGGCCGGCTCACCGGACCTCAACATAAATTCGGCGGGCGGAATCGTGCCGGGGACCAGGCACTCCTTCCCACCGGGAAAGCCGTGCGTTAGACCGCACGGCCAACCGGGCGGGCTACTATAGGCATTACAATTACAATTAAATGAGGCGTGACCAGTATGCAGCAACTTCGCATGCTTCCTTGGTGACATCGATGACATTGTGTGACGAGCATGGAGCATGACATTGGGCATAGGCTACAGACAAGAAGATGACTCTTTATCTGTTCTTCGCCACATTCACATGCTGTGGAGTAGCATGCAAATCCCCACTTTTTAAACTTGGTCTTAGTTCTTCCAACACCAGAACGCAGCCTGTTGAGGGTTTTCTATATTGACCAGCTTTCTTCGTGACCTGGTGGGAGGCTTTCGGTCGGGGTCATCCACCCTGCAAGGTTTCTGGATCCGGAACGCCATGAATTGACTCTGAAGTTCGAAGGTGGTTCAGTGAGGCTTTCAGTTGAATGGAGAAAGCTTTTCCTTGACTTGAGCCTTGGTACTGCTGGCTGATACCCGTGTAACGCGTGGGTCTTCAAAAAATGGTTCAAATGGCTCTGAGCACTATGGGACTTAACTTCTATGGTCATCAGTCCCCTAGAACTTAGAACTACTTAAACCTAAGTAACCTAAGGACATCACACACATGCATGCCCGAGGCAAGATTCGAACCTGTGACCGTAGCGGTCGCGCGGTTACAGACTGTAGCGCCCAGAACCGCTCGGCCACTCCGGCCTGCCGTGGGTCTTCTGATACAATGCCTTAGACTTTTCCAGTCTGGATGCACATTCACGACGGATATCTGGAGGTGGGAAACCCTCTAGACAATAAACTTTATCACATGGTGTAGATCTGAAACATCCCGTAATGAGTCTGCAGGTTTCATTCAAGACGATAGCCACTTGTTTAGCATGACTAGATCTGCACCAGACAGGGCAAGCATATTCTGCAGCTGAATAACAAAGAGCTACAGCAGAAGTTCTTAAGATGCGAGGATGCGTCCTCCAGGTTGTACCCGATAATTTCCTGAGTAGTGCTGGAGGGAATTGACACCATGAATTCAGCAGGGCTTATAACACTAACCTGCCTTGCCAGAAGCTAATGTTACCCTCTCAGGGGATTTGAGAAATTTTGACTACCTGTTTGCCTAATGAATGCAAGTATCGGACTGTAATTTTGAATATAGTGCAGTTAATAGAAAAACTAAACAGACTTTAACTTTGGGGTTAATGAAAGCAGTAAAATTCATACAACGAATGAAAAATCGAATGGTCGCCAGCCCAATTAGGCACATTAGTTTGAAAATAAATGTTTAAGAAAATTGAATATTAGTTTTTGAAGGGACTTTCATTAACTTTATTTTACAGGTCCGTCTTGATCACATAAATTTTTACATTTCACTAAGTGATCACTTACTATGTACCTAAATGTTTAGTTTGACGTTGATGCTACATCTGAATATTTTATGATCTGAAGATGGCAGTAGCCGAAACCGGTCATAGTGAAATGTAAAAATTTATTTGATCAGGACGGACCTGTAAAATAAAGTGCCAAAAATATGATCACGGACTCATTTCCAGACCTTATGTCTTCAATTGATTACTTTCTTTAAGATTCCCTTTGAATAGCACACAGGATACAAACGGACACAGGGCAATCTAAGCTTTGTTACCAATAATGCACAAACCAGTAATCATAGAATGCAAAATTGTACCCATCATATAATAATAACAGCTACAATCACGATCATTACTTGACTCAGTACTGAGCTGTTACTGCAGGAAGCACCGAACTAAATTTGGACATGGACGGGCGTCTAACCCTTAACTGACTTGTAACAAACAGTAATAAAAAATAATACGATAATTACACTGTTTATACTCCCATTTATAGGAATGTATCAGGTTTCCTTAGTAGCAATAATATTCCAATTATCTTTTTAATGTGTGAAGAATATGATGGGAACCCATAAACTAACATGGTATCACTAATAAAACCCTGTGATTATTTAAGTAGCAAAATTTAATTCAACTAAAGTTAATTCTTAGATTCACTTGAAATAGCTCATGTTTTTAGTTTTCAAGGCAAATTGTTCAACACTGAGCTCCATTAAGGGGAGTTGGAATGCCCTATCTCGCCAATGTTAAATTTGCTAACTTTGTGTACCTTTTTCTTTGGAACTATTATCTTCAGAACTTTGAAATTCTGGCAGAGGTTTTCAGCATATATTGTGAGCCCACTGAACTAGAACCAATGTTTTCTTTTTGTTGGTATAGTATTTATGAATTTTTTACCATTAAGCCATTTTTTATTGGAAAAAGTATAACATAAACTTCCCTAGTTCAGAGAATAAGCCAGTTCTTGTCATGATTCTAGTTCAGTGGCCTCTTTGAACTGTTTTGCAGCATTTCTGAAAATTTGAATGTTGTTGGTTGAGTGGTTTATGAGATAAAGGTACATGTAACACTAAAAATGTCAAATGCCAGAAAATGCGATTAAAGTAATTTATTATGAAAATTCACAAATACCTTTTATTCTATTATCAAAAGTGTCCAGCAGAGTAATCAGGGTCATCTTCTAGTTCTTCTTCTTCACCTAGAAGCTTTCTTCTCCTTGCTGCCCTTGCTTTTTTTGTATTAAATTCAGCTGCATACTGAGCCTTCCTTACTCGCACGCTGTCCAGAAGCTGAAGACCTCTGATGGTGTTGATACCAGGAGCAATGCCGAGCCTTGCCATGACCTTTAGCCTACCCATATGACCATCATTGAATGAAATAACAGCATCACTGACTCCCCATTTCAATGTTTTTATCCCAACAAATACATTCTTAGGTACACGAGTCCAAATGAGGTTGTTGAACGACTCGTTTTGATTCTGGGTACAACCATGAAGACATTTTCGCAGAAGATCAGGATGCCCCAAGTCTCTATATATTGGTTTAATTACTTCCATAACAGCCAATGGAATATAATTTTTATGGTGATAAGGATCCCCAGTAGCTTGAGATTTTCTATAATTGCACCATGACTGAGGACCATCTGGACAAGCAAAATGTTGAGGATTATCATCAGTTGATGATCGATGTAAATATGTGGCCCATACAGCTTGTCTCATTTCCTGCAAATTATTTGCATTATTTCTTATTGCCATACCATAGTATTGTTGTAATTCATTTATAATTTTATCTGACAGGCGACCTCTAATGGTTTTACCATCTGACAAAATTTTGTCCTTCAGATTCTGTTTCAGTTTCCTTAGACGAGCCCGCATCTCGTGGTCGTGCGGTAGCGTTCTCGCTTCCCACGCCCGGGTTCCCGGGTTCGATTCCCGGCGGGGTCAGGGATTTTCTCTGCCTCGTGATGGCTGGGTGTTGTGTGATGTCCTTAGGTTAGTTAGGTTTAAGTAGTTCTAAGTTCTAGGGGACTGATGACCATAGCTGTTAAGTCCCATAGTGCTCAGAGCCATTTAGCCTTAGACGAGTGCCCATTCGTTTCTGAACATGACCGACACATTCTAGTTTAGTTATTGTCTTATTGACATATGGCATGGATTCTGTAACACTTTTGTATGCCTTGGAGTCCCCATCTCCAAGGAATTTTGTGTAAAATACTCCCCGTTCTTTTTCTGATCTGCTAAACATTTTCACAGCAGCGGCAGCCTCCATGCCTCCACTCGTACCTTCATAATTCTTGCTACATATGTGAGCTGCTTCTATCTTACCAGATGCACAATGGTAACAATGTTTAGTGAGCACTTCATAGTCCAAAACTTTACCGCTGTCCACACTAGTAACAGTAGCAACAGCATTTTTGGATGTGTGACCCCTTTTCTGCCAGGTTCCATCAAAAGCAACAGGGATATCTGGGTTTCCTTCATTTATATATTTTGCTTCACTGGCAGCAGCTTTCATTGATAAATCTGCTACAGACTGAACAGCATCTCCTATCACTTCAGTGTAATTGTCAATTTTAGCAGGTGGAGGTGGAAGATTCATTATGGCACAAAATGTTTGAGCAGCAGTATGTCCTTTACCAATTGCTCTCATTGCATACATTAGCCTGATATTACTCTCAAACAAATTGCTACTGCATGTTTTAGAGCTCCAAAAACAGGTCTCATTTTCACAACTGGCACAAACTATAGCAATTTTGCAGGAAAGTCCTATAGATTTTGTTATGTTCATATCAAAAGAACCTCCACAAAGATTACAACACAAACATTTCTTCATAAACTCAGTAAAAACAGGAAAGTCGACTAAAACATATTGTTCATTAGAAGCTTCATCTGTAATTTCACTTGCACAGTTTGATAACTTCTTTTTTGATGCACTGGTGGGCGTGTCTCCTTCACACATCTCAGCTGTACAAACGTCAGAACTTTCACCAGCATCAACAGGTGCTGAAGCAGAATCACTTGAACAAACGTTATTTGTAAATCTATTACCGCGAAACTTTCGCTTTTTAAATAATGATGCACTCCTAGGCATCGTAGAAACTACGCACTCACCACTGAAAGTCAAAACAAGACAGATAACAAACTCCAAATGAGCGACAAACTAAACTCGAGGCTCAAAACAAACACTCACAGATCAAAAACTGAACAATAAACACAGCTAGTCGTAAAAACAATGGTACCTATGGAAGGATCAAAGATTCTACAACTGAAGAGTGAAATCCACAGCCTTCTATATGTAATGTTTTCGGAAATGCGAAGATTTAAATGTGTACAAATCACAAGATGGGTAACTTTGCTGGGCGCACATGTAATTTTGAAAAATTAAATAAAAATACTTCCAATTGGAATTTCTTAACAAATTTTGCACCATTTTAAGCAGAAAATTTCAAATTAAGTTATAAGGTTAAAAACTGAAAATGTGAATTTTTTCCATTTTCCGGCATTCCAACTCCCCTTAACTTGAAAAAAATCGTTCGTGATAGTAATCAAGGCTAAATTATGTTTCAAGTAAGTTTAATTTATGTGCCTTTTCCATCTCCTGTGAAGCAGATATTTTAGACAGTAACATTTACACAGTCTTGCACTGAGTTTATGCAAAACAATACTTTGCAATAAACTGAGAGCACTTTAGCAACATGCTAACTAACATCAACTCTTGATAATCCTTGCACGTTTGAAAAACATAAATAAATCACTCTTTCATTTCAAACAGGATACTTGGTTTTATAAACACTTAATAGGGGATCCTTCGTAGGTTCATGATCAGGATAAAAGTTAGGGTTCTAAACACAGGTTTATAGGACTTGGATTATTGTTAAAATCACTCATGCGAATTAACTGGTCTACGCTCTTATACTTATCTGTATGCATGAAGTTGGTGGAGCAGTGGCGAAGTAGTGGTGGCAAGCGACGTGACGGCTAACTGTACTCACTGCTCTTGATGTTTGAATGCTCTATACAATTTCTTCTTGTCGACGGATTTTAAAGGTGTTAGAGCCATTCCTTATTGCTTAGAGTACTATGCAACAGCCAAAGCCACATCCGAGGCAAAATTCCTTGCAAAGCGGCTTCCAATTGCCTCCCTAGGCACCGTCGATGTGCACCGTGCAACGGCTAGTCACTGACTGCGTAACGTTCACATCAAAGAGCCGTCCAGTTCGACCGCCAAAACCACCTTTTACATCGCGCCAAGCCCGTTGCGTAGGGACTTCCCTACATATTTCACATTTTACAATACAAATGCCCTAAGCATGAACCAGCTTCCAATATACAATGTTTACCTTCTAAATATACACATATTATAAAATTTCATTATTTTAAACATCATTTAGCTTTTTCCATATACACATTACAATACTTTAAATTTACTGTCACAAATCAGTGACCTTAATCAACAAAGAATACACACTTCGTAATTACAGATACACGGGTACATAATATAAACCTACTTCTAATCGATATACGTGTTACAGGCTGTTCATAAATCTGTAAGAGTACGAGCCGACATATATCTCTTCTGGAAAGCACGTTGCAAACACCCCAGATATGCTCAATAACGTTCATATCTGGGGTGTTTAGTGCCCAGTGGAAGGCTTTAAACTCAGATGAGAGTTCCTGGAGCCACTCTGTAGCAATTCTGGACGTATGGGGTGTTGCATTGTCCCGTTGGAATGGCCCAAGTCCGTCGCAAAGCACAAGGGCATGAATGGATGCAGGTGATCAGACAGGATGCTTAAGTGCGTGTCACCTGTCATAGTCGTACCTAGACGTATCAGGGGTCCCATATCACTCCAGCTGCACACGTCCCCCATCATTACAGAGCCTCCACCAGCTTGAACAGTCCCATACTGACATTCAGTGTCCATGGATCCATGAGTATGTCTCCATACCTGTACACGCCCATTCACTCGATACAATTTGAAACGAGACTAGTCCGACGAGGTAACATGTTTCCAGTCATCAGCAGTCCAATGTTGGTGTCGACGGGCCCAGGGAAGGCGTAACCCGCGAGACGGCTACGGTCGCAGGTTCGAATCCTGCCTCGGGCATGGATGTGTGATGTCCTTAGGTTAGTTAGGTTTAAGTAGTTCTAAATTCTAGGGAACTGATGATCACAGATATTAAGTCCCGTAGTGCTCAGAGCCATTTGAACCATTTTTTGAAGGCGTAACGCTCTGTGTCGTGCAGTCATCAAGGGTGCACGAGTAGGCCTTCGGCTCCGAAAGGCCATATCGATGATATTTCGAGGAATGGTCTTGCACGCTGACGCTTGTTGATTACCCAGCAGTGAAATCTGCAGCAAACTGCTTAAGGGTTGCACTTCTGTCTCGTTGGATGATTCTCTTCAGTCGTCGTTGGCCTCATTCTCGCAGGTCTGTTTCCGGCCGCAGAGATGTCGGAGATTTGATGTTTTACCGGATTCGTGAAATGGTCGTATTGGAAAGACCTCACTGCATAGTTCGGTCGGCGACTACAACACCACTTTCAAACTCACTTAAATCTTGTTAACTTGCCATTGTAGCAGAAGTAACTGATCTAGCAACTGTTCCAGACACTTCGTGTCTTATCTAGGCGTTGGCGACCGCAGCGCCGTATTCTGCCTGTTTACATATCTCTGTATTTGAATACGCATGCCCATACCAGTTTGTTTGGCGCTTAAGTGTATAAACTGTAGGTGGAGATGGAGAAAGATGAGGAAAGAGAAGGAATTGTTGATGTCAGCTGCATCAGGTCTCTATGCGGCGACGAGTTAAAATGAGTGCTGGACAGGGATTCGAAACCGGGATCTCCTGCTTACTAGGGAGTTGCTTTAAGCACTGAGCCATCCGGACACTGTGTCTATCTGACTGCATGGACTTTCTCGGCACCCCTCCCAGCCGCCCCACATTCCCACCTAGCGCCACCCATCCACATTCCGTGTCCATGTCGTCCATGCTCGCTACTTTGAGATTCCTGCAGGATGTCGGTTGTAATCGTGTTCCCATACAGATTGTGGTGGATTCATTCAGATACTTTGGACATATCCGAAACAACAGACGCCATGGATTCATATAATCGATTCACTTCAATGGGCAATCAATCTACAAACGTCTGTGCGGATGCATATTTACGTTCGACCTCCAGCTGCAATCTAAAATTAGCGAGCATGAAGGATGTTGTGACTGACAATTCGAAATTTTTCACAAACACAACTTTTATTGATGTAAGTTCACCAGGTCGATGACAGAACAACAAACGAAAGGTAACAATAACGATCCCAGTAAAAGTCTCCTAATTGAGGCAAACAAAAGTTCACTTCTGCTTTTCGACAAAGGTTCGTGGTAACACGCACAGACACACTAGTAACAGTCCGATTCAGAGACGAAGACGTTATATTCAACAGTCGCAGTACACGAGGTCGGCATCCAGTGTGAACTGAGCTTCGGGGCTGGTTCTAGCCCCAAAATAGCTGTCTCCAGCCAACCAGGTTTGGGCGTAGTGATACTTCGTGCAGGTCGTGGCTCGAGTTCCCCCTGCAGGAAGTAGTGCTCAGAATGTCTGTTTCCATTATCTTGTATGTAAACAGCCGGTGTTTACCATGGTTCTTTTGGTACGCCTTGGGCATTGACAACCTAGTCCTCTGTGGTGTAATAAGGGTTGCCGGCCCCTCAGGGGCTACCTTGGCTCCGGTATAACAGGGGCCATAGACAGGGACTGCAGATAGGAGGTATTAGGCAGGAGTGTGACTTATGCGGGAGTGTGACTTGACTGGGAAGCATGCCGAGATACTCCAGGGATTTACGATAAGCGCTTTGTCTGGGTAGCACAGTAGTCAACGCAACTGCCTAGAGACAGGGAGATCCTAGGTTTGAGCCCTAGTCCGCCACCCATTTCCACTCGTCGCCACTCATTCCGCAGTAAGTCTCAATGCAATTCCTTCCCTTTTCTTTCCTATGTCCCCCCCCCCCCCCCCCTTCCACCTCCAATTTAAGTAACATGTGTGGAAATGTTTCCATATGTATTGGTTTAGGATCAGGACGTGGGAAGATAAGGTCAAACAAGTGAAAAAAACATAATGTTGATTTTATTATTAACTGCCGCTAACACAATTTCTGCAGTATGAGAGCCGGAGACGTCGAAAAGATGCTGGATTGTGGCAGATTTGCACCTGGTGGCCAAAATTGGAACAATTTTTTTCCTGCATAAATCGGTCCTGCATTAACGTATCAGCATTGCTGCCAAGTTTCGCTGCCACAGTCCACACTGGAGCACATTGAGTAGCTGTTCTTTAACTATAATCACCTGGTAGAGAATTGGGGCAGGGACGAGTGAGGAGTCATTCTATTCCTGGATCAGGACAACAAAGTGAAAGGCAGCTACTTGTTCAGAGGTTATCTGTTATAGCAACAACCTGTGAGAACACTAATTTGATCACCCCTTTTATCCTGAGCACAGTTGTTATACCGCTCTGTTACGTCGGTGATGGCTGCCATTCAGCTGCAGGCCACAATATTGCTGTTTCTAACATAACTGTTGTGATTTTTTCTGTTATCATCGTGTTTGTTGACATCGTCAACAATGGGGACGACAGATCTGTCATAATTTTTTATATATGCATTAATGATTAAAATCGTCGGAGTCCAGGTCGCAAAGCAACTGTATTTTGTTTACTAGTTTCAAAAAATCACGCATGAGAATACAGCATTGTCCAACAGCATATAGATATCAAAACTACGCATCTAGGATACAAACTGCACATAAAATCACAAGCAATGTCCAACAGCATGTAAGACATAATTCTTTAACAGGATACATACTATAAAAAACAGTCTTGATGAATGTAACTGCCATAAAGACTTACCACATCGTTATAAAATTTTTAGTAACGACACTCATACAGAATGTATAGGTGGAATAATTGTACACATCGTTCATTTACAATAAGAAGGAAAGTCATAAAACTGAAAAATTGTAAATTGTTAAATATGATCAGGAACATGCAGTGAAAATGAGACATGTTCATGTAAGTCAAAACTATCCAATAGAATAAGTATATATGCAGTAAGGTATCATATTACCTTAGGAATTTATTGGTAAGGCTCAGTAGCTGGCATATTTAATCAGTATTTGTGTTCTCTCGTAGTAGAGACCGTATTACAATGTGGTACATGAGGATAGCATTGCACTTGATGACCAATAAAGCGAAGCAATAGACATTGTGTAAATATGTGTGGCCAGTACTGCAGTGACCAGCGATCTAACAGCCAAAGAGTTTTATAGGCTTCTTGAGGCAATGATCGATAAATGTTGTTAGCAGTTGACTTCGTAATTTACGTGTCTTATATTAGATTTAGATGAAATACAGGACGCAAATGTACTTATAGCTGAATAATTAAAAACAGTACAGTTCATATTTATAATTAAGGAATAGGGTATTAACTAATTATAACATAAGAAGATACAGGAAACATCAATGCAGCCTACTAATGTTATATGGCGTTTCAAAAATAATGATCTGATTTCAAAACTCCATATTTGTTGATAAAAACATAACACAAACATGGAATGAAATGCAAAATATTCCCAAAATCTTAAAGTCTTAGCTGTGCTGTTACATATGCTCTAAGTGTCCATCCGCAGCAGCATGAACAACGTCTAGATGATTATCATAAACTTTAGTTTCATGTTCCATCTACAATTTAAAGACATGGGCAGTTGTACATTCACTAGGCGGTTCGGCTTATACGCAGTTAAGATTTTTTATGCTCACTGTTGCCTCTCATCAGTGCTGAAACGACAGCACCACAGCTATCGAATGCTATATACACTCCTGGAAATGGAAAAAAGAACACATTGACACCGGTGTGTCAGACCCACCATACTTGCTCCGGACACTGCGAGAGGGGTGTACAAGCAATGATCACACGCACGGCACAGCGGACACACCAGGAACCGCGGTGTTGGCCGTCGAATGGCGCTAGCTGCGCAGCATTTGTGCACCGCCGCCGTCAGTGTCAGCCAGTTTGCCGTGGCATACGGAGCTCCATCGCAGTCTTTAACACTGGTAGCATGCCGCGACAGCGTGGACGTGAACCGTATGTGCAGTTGACGGACTTTGAGCGAGGGCGTATAGTGGGCATGCGGGAGGCCGGGCGGACGTACCGCCGAGTTGCTCAACACGTGGGGCGTGAGGTCTCCACAGTACATCGATGTTGTCGCCAGTGGTCGGCGGAAGGTGCACGTGCCCGTCGACCTGGGACCGGACCGCAGCGACGCACGGATGCACGCCAAGACCGTAGGATCCTACGCAGTGCCGTAGGGGACCGCACCGCCACTTCCCAGCAAATTAGGGACACTGTTGCTCCTGGGGTATCGGCGAGGACCATTCGCAACCGTCTCCATGAAGCTGGGCTACGGTCCCGCACACCGTTAGGCCGTCTTCCGCTCACGCCCCAACATCGTGCAGCCCGCCTCCAGTGGTGTCGCGACAGGCGTGAATGGAGGGACGAATGGAGACGTGTCGTCTTCATCGATGAGAGTCGCTTCTGCCTTGGTGCCAATGATGGTCGTAAGCGTGTTTGGCGCCGTGCAGGTGAGCGCCACAATCAGTACTGCATACGACCGAGGCACACAGGGCCAACACCCGGCATCATGGTGTGGGGAGCGATCTCCTACACTGGCCATACACCACTGGTGATCGTCGAGGGGACACTGAATAGTGCACGGTACATCCAAACCGTCATCGAACCCATCGTTCTACCATTCCTAGACCGGCAAGGGAACTTGCTGTTCCAACAGGACAATGCACGTCCGCATGTATCCCGTGCCACCCAACGTGCTCTAGAAGGTGTAAGTCAACTACCCTGGCCAGCAAGATCTCCGGATCTGTCCCCCATTGAGGATGTTTGGGACTGGATGAAGCGTCGTCTCACGCGGTCTGCACGTCCAGCACGAACGCTGGTCCAACTGAGGCGCCAGGTGGAAATGGCATGGCAAGCCGTTCCACAGGACTACATCCAGCATCTCTACGATCGTCTCCATGGGAGAATAGCAGCGTGCATTGCTGCGAAAGGTGGATATACACTGTACTAGTGCCGACATTGTGCATGCTCTGTTGCCTGTGTCTATGTGCCTGTGGTTCTATCAGTGTGATCATGTGATGTATCTGACCCCAGGAATGTGTCAATAAAGTTTCCCCTTCCTGGGACAATGAATTCACGGTGTTCTTATTTCAATTTCCAGGAGTGTACATCCCATACGTTAATGCTTTAAAATATCTCGGGCTGTACTTACGCCTAAACTAAACAAGAATACCCATTTACTGACCATCCAGATAACACTATACTAAAGCTACTAAAACTATTCACTGGCTGAAAGTGTGTATGTCATTCATTGGCTATTATCGTAGCTATACGAGTAAAACTTCAGACTACACGAGTCCTTACAAACGTCGCCTGGACTACTGTACTCCAAAACGTTTAGAAACTCTTCCATGTCTTCCAACCCCACACCACGTCTACCTCTGTTTTCTCTCTTACACGATCAGAAACTCGAATTCTAGATCATCTTATTAATTACTCCCCTATCAGCATCCACATTGAACTCCTACATTTTACCCACAATGAATAGCCATTGGTCCATCCAGGCTTAACAGCTTTCCAAATTAAGCTGAATGCTGCGCTGGCTCCTCTGAAAGGGACTCTACCGATTTCTTTCCCCATACATGCCCTATCCGAGCGTCTTCTCTGATACGTCTCTAATGACCTATGCCTCATCGATGTGTGGAACTTTGATCTTCCTTTGCTTTTAGTGCAAGTCGTCTAATCGTGTGCACAAATCACTGGCAGTTAACCTACATCTTTTATATCAGATCAATCCAATACTGTAAAACTCCTAACAAATTGCCTGCTTTAACAATGGAACCTGTGGGGTCCTGCCCACTAGTCCATTACAGGGTGCCTAAAGGATGCTGCTTTCACGGATAGCTATACAACAATTCAAGAAAATCACATTCATGGTTTTTATTACAATAAAGTAAATTGACAATACTTAGGTTTGGTTAACGAGAACGTGTTGTAAGCGATTGGCGACATGCAAACAATCGATGTCTCTTGCTACATACAATGTCCGAGCAAGTAATGGATATGAATCACAAGACACGACTATTCTAGTGTTCTCTTCTAGTCCGTGGTTTCTAATGTCCGTCTTCTACTGTCCGGCCGAAGCTGGCAGGAGCGGCGCTTATATTCTCTTCGGGTAGAGGCCACTCCTGTCGTGGTGCGGTCCCAGTCAGCAAACTATTGGCTGACGTCGTCTCACAGCCTTCTCTGCTCTTGCGTTCTTCATCTTTGTGCCATCGCTTGCCGTTACGACGGAACAGAAACAGAGGTGCATAATCGTTTTTATTTTTTTAACATCACATTTTAGTCGTATTAAAGGGTCTCCTGGCCACTGTATGACGAAGGGTATGGACTAAAAAAGGGAAGAATCTGCGGAGTTATCATGGTATACAGGGTGTAAATTTTAAGTTGACAAACCAGGATAATTCAAAAAATAAGCTTCACACAAAAAAATGTGTACAATCCAAAGCTGATTATTTTCGAGGGGGACATTTGCTGGTGCTAAAATTGGCCCGCCACCCCAGTCCCCTGGTGGTGGGGCGGGAGGAAATTGTAAAATTTCAAATGTGAATCCCCATTTATTATTACAGAATCAGATTCTACATAGAAAACTACGTACATTTTGTCTTAAACATTTGTTTTGATTCTTGGTAGTTGCCCATGTAACTCAAGAAAATCCATGTTCTCATGTTTGCATGGGAAATGATTACGGATAAATACAAAATACTTATTTACTTCGTAAATTTTGATTGTTTCGTTAGTTAGTTAGCTAGTCAGATGATATGTTTGAAATTAAAAGTTGTGTAGCCTCATGACCACGAAACAAACAAAGCTTATACGAATCTGCGGAAAAAAATAATGTTTGGTCAACATTTGTAAAACTCTAATTCCTCTCTCTCAAACCCCACCCTATGGGGAGAGAGGGAGAGTATTAGTTTCAGCGAATCAAAATTTACGAAGTAAATAAGTACTTTTTATTTATCCGTAACCATTTTCGACGCAAAAATGAGAACATCGATTTTCTTGGATTACAGCGCCTACTACCAAGAATAAAAACAAATGTTTAAGACAAAATGTACGCAGTTTTTTTATGTAGAATCTGATTATGCAATAAAAAATGGGGGTTCCAATTCGAAATTTTAAAGTTGCCTCCCGCCCCACCCCCAGGGGGCTCTGGTGGCGGGCTAATTTTAGCACCAGCAGATGTCCCCCTTGAAAATAACTTTGTATTCTACACATTTCTCGTGTGAAGCTTATTTTTCGAGTAATTCTGGTTTGTCAACTTAAAATTTACACCCTGTACGGCAGTCTCGATATTTCTCTGAATTGTCACCTTCCCACTGTTTGGCTTACTAGGCTTCCTTTCCTTTACATTTACACACGCGAACCTAGCAATGCAATTGCTAACTATGTGTGAGAATTATACTATGTAATAATCTAAAAATGGTTCAAATGGCTCTGAGCACTATGGGACTTAACACCTGTGGTCATCAGTCCCCTACAACTTAGAACTACTTAAACCTAACTAACCTAAGGACATCACACACATCCATGCCCGAGGCAGGATTCGAACCTGCGACCGTAGCGGTCACGCGGTTACAAACTGAAGCACCTAGAACCGCACGGCCACACCGGCCGGCTATGTACTAATCTCCTATCTTTCTCTCACTCTGACCATATTTTAATATATATGGTTAATAAATATACAAGTAAAAAATGAATGTGAAGCAATGTTAGAAAGTGCTCCAAAATGTTCTTGACCGATTTTTCACTTATTTTTACACATACTCCGGTAAAATTTCAGGTGTACATATGCTACATACTTTTCAAATACATATGGTGCATAAAAATATAATATATAAATGGCAAAAGTTGTTAACAAAAATCTCGATAAGTTCGTGACCGGTTTACTTCAAATTTTTACACAATAATCTAACAAACGCTGTCTTTCTATTATTTGCTTTTATTCTTAGATCTGCAGATCCGATCATTTCCGTTGTTACGGGGAAAGATGGCTTTCTGGAAATATTTATCGTCGCTTTTAGTATAAATATTAAGTAACTAGTCACACAAAATAGTCGCTACTCGTTTCTACAAGAAAATATACGTATATTTCCTTTGGATCTGTGTACAGTAAAAGTTCAGGTGAGTCGTTTTATGGGAAATTTTTGTGTTTTTCTTTTTTCGGTTTTTTAGCTGCAATTTCGATATTATAATTTCAGTTTTGTCAAATAAATAAAATTCTTTTGTTAAGAGAGCGACCCTTTCTTCAGAAATCTTTTTCTATTAGTGAACTGTATTGTACAATAGTTCATTACCTCTCCTTGCTCGTAGTAACTTTGATGGAAGCCCAAGAAAAATTTGTAGAAGGAATTAAAATTCAGGGATTAGAAGTAAAAAAAAAGAGCTTTTGAGGATTGCCTATGACATTGTAATGTTGTCAGAGATAGCTAAGGACTTAAAAGAGTAGCTGAACAGAATAGAGGCGTGAAAGATGGTTATAAATGAACATCAACAAAAACAAAACAAGGATAACCGAATGTAATCGAATTAAATCAGGTGATGTTGAGGGAATTAGATTAAGAAACAAGAAAGAGTAATAAATGAGTTTTGCTATTTGGGCAAAAAAATAACTGATGATGGCCGAAGTAAAGAAAATACAAAATGCATACTGGCAACAACAAAGAAAGTGTTTCTGAAGGAGAGAAATTTGTTAATATCAAGTATAGATTAAAGTAGCAAGCCTTTCTGAAGGTATTTGTCTGGGGTGCAGTCATATATGGAAGTGAAACATGGACGATAAAAAGTTTGGACATGAAACGGAGCCGACCCCTGTGGCCGAGCGGTTCTAGGCCCTTCAGTCCGGAACCGCGCTGCTGCTGGGTCGCAGGTTCGAATCCTGCCTCGGGCATGGATGCGTGTGATGTCCTTAGGTAGTCAGGTTTAAGTAGTTCTAAGTCTAGGCGACTGATGACCTCAGATGTTAAGTCCCATAGTGCTTAGAGCCATTTGAACCATGAAAAGAATAGCAGTTTTTGGAATGTGGTGCAGCAGAAGAATGCTGAGGATTAGGTGGATAAATCGAGTAATTAATTACGATGTAGTAAATACACTCCTGGAAATGGAAAAAAGAACACATTGACACCGGTGTGTCAGACCCACCATACTTGCTCCGGACACTGCGAGAGGGATGTACAAGCAATGATCACACGCACGGCACAGCGGACACACCAGGAACCGCGGTGTTGGCCGTCGAATGGCGCTAGCTGCGCAGCATTTGTGCACCGCCGCCGTCAGTGTCAGCCAGTTTGCCGTGGCATACGGAGCTCCATCGCAGTCTTTAACACTGGTAGCATGCCGCGACAGCGTGGACGTGAACCGTATGTGCAGTTGACGGACTTTGAGCGAGGGCGTATAGTGGGCATGCGGGAGGCCGGGTGGACGTACCGCCGAATTGCTCAACACGTGGGGCGTGAGGTCTCCACAGTACATCGATGTTGTCGCCAGTGGTCGGCGGTAGGTGCACGTGCCCGTCGACCTGGGACCGGACCGCAGCGACGCACGGATGCACGCCAAGACCGTAGGATCCTACGCAGTGCCGTAGGGGACCGCACTGCCACTTCCCAGCAAATTAGGGACACTGTTGCTCCTGGGGTATCGGCAAGGACCATTCGCAACCGTCTCCATGAAGCTGGGCTACGGTCCCGCACACCGTTAGGCCGTCTTCCGCTCACGCCCCAACATCGTGCAGCCCGCCTCCAGTGGTGTCGCGACAGGCGTGAATGGAGGGACGAATGGAGACGTGTCGTCTTCAGCGATGAGAGTCGCTTCTGCCTTGGTGCCAATGATGGTCGTAAGCGTGTTTGGCGCCGTGCAGGTGAGCGCCACAATCAGGACTGCATACGACCGAGGCACACAGGGCCAACACCCGGCATCATGGTGTGGGGAGCGATCTCCTACACTGGCCGTACACCACTGGTGATCGTCGAGGGGACACTGAATAGTGCACGGTACATCCAAACCGTCATCGAACCCATCGTTCTACCATTCCTAGACCGGCAAGGGAACTTGCTGTTCCAACAGGACAATGCACGTCCGCATGTATCCCGTGCCACCCAACGTGCTCTAGAAGGTGTACGTCAACTACCCTGGCCAGCAAGATCTCCGGATCTGTCCCCCATTGAGGATGTTTGGGACTGGATGAAGCGTCGTCTCACGCGGTCTGCACGTCCAGCACGAACGCTGGTCCAACTGAGGCGCCAGGTGGAAATGGCATGGCAAGCCGTTCCACAGGACTACATCCAGCATCTCTACGATCGTCTCCATGGGAGAATAGCAGCCTGCATTGCTGCGAAAGGTGGATATACACTGTACTAGTGCCGACATTGTGCATGCTCTGTTGCCTGTGTCTGTGTGCCTGTGATTCTGTCAGTGTGATCATGTGATGTATCTGACCCCAGGAATGTGTCAATAAAGTTTCCCCTTCTTGGGACAATGAATTCACGGTGTTCTTATTTCAATTTCCAGGAGTGTAGAATTGGGGAGAAAAGAATTTTATGGCACAACCTGACTAAAAGAAGGGATCCGTTGTGGGACACATTCTGAGACATCAAGGGATCAACAGTTTGCTACTGAAGGAAAGTGTGTGTGTGTTTGAGGAGGGGGGGGGGCAGAGACCAAGACATGAACACAGTAAACGGATTCAAAAGAATGTAGGTTTTAGTAGTTATTCGGAGATGAAGAGGTTTGTACAGGATGGAGTAACATGCAGAACTACATCACACCAGTCTTCGGACTGCAGAGCAGAACCACATCAACAACAACAGTAACTTTCGCCACCAGCTTTAATACAATACAAAGATCGTATCCAATATATCGCCGCTCAGGTGGAAAAGTGCCATTAGCATGAGTCTGCGGTGTTACAGAGTATAAACCAGCAGAGATTCTTCCGAATTCAGATTTGGCGGGAAAAACAGCTAGCTAACATGCTGTCTTGTATTCTGTGGAAGACCTTGACACGTGCTGGCAGCTATTAGATAAAGGTGTGTTACACTGTTGGTATTTGCATCTAAATAATAGCTCCCTCTGCCAAGGCAGGTTTGCAATTAACTGTGGAACTGGAACTGCGATAGTGGTAGAAAAAAGGTGCACCTCGGCGCGTGTGCAGACCAGCGCCAGTGCGCATGCTCCGATACATTAAGCGCAGAACACAGTAGCTGACCTTGCAAGGTAGTCACGTAGCTCGCGTAACACAAAAGTAGGGAGCGGAAATGAAGTCGACTGCTTTGACTTTACTGGAGAGTTCGACGCCTGGTCCAGACAGAAGCTTTCGGCCACTTTTTTGAGTATACTGGAACTCAAAGAAAGTTTGAAAGCATACGGGGTTTTAATAAATTATTTTTTGTATGTAAGGATGTCTAGCTGTGCATCCATGGCGCAGTGTAGGTTACTCAGCTTACGTCTACCCTCTAGATCAGTCGTTACACAGACCAAATTCTCCTTGTTTCCTTAGTCTAACAAACAGTTGCGAACTAGCAGTTGTATTATGCGAAATATAACAAGAGTCCACGTAATAAAAATAGGAATAATTCTTTTTATTATGAAGTCTTAGAACACGTTTAGAGTTTTCACTTAAAAGCTCCAGCTTAATGTGACATAATTATACCAAGTGAAAAACTTACCTGCTTAGACTCTTAGAAAAAATTTACTTCCTTTCTCATTTTTCAACACATAGCCGTTTCTATTGTCCTCCGTTCGAAACAGAATTTGATCGATCTATTCGAAAGCCTGAAATACACTAAGGGCAGAAGTGTGTGTTAACATCATAAAATGTACAAGATAAAACTACTATTACGATGTACAAAATTAAATGGGAAATACGAAATGTGTACTTCGAATAGAGAGGAATATTCAACTTTAATTCGATTTTCAGCCGCAGAGTGCAGGAATAACATTTAAGGTTTATTTAACTTAATAGATCATGTCTTCACCGGTTTTGTGGAAGTAAATGGCAAAAATTAATTGTATATTTTGAATTACTGACTTACATATATTAAAAGAGTACTCATTAATTATGTGTTAAATGCGAATTTGACTCAACTTCAAATTGAAACAGTTTAACTTGAAGTAGAACTGTGCAGATAAAAATAGAGGCAGATCGTGTAGTTCTTTATTTTTGTTAACTCAGCCATAATTACTCGAGGATCATGTGATTCCAGTGTTTAATGTGACCTACACCGCTTGCCGTGAATAAGATAGTGATCTCGAAAATACGAAAAATGCACCATACAATGAAGAAATCGGCACGGAAGCTTGCAACACTAGATTCCAGACTTCCTTGCAGGTAGAACTCACCACGTCCCTCTTAATGGAGCCAAATATAACGATGCAAGCGTAATTTCCGGAATTCCCCAACGTACTGTGATAGGACTGTTACTGTTCACAACACATACCTAGCAGAAAGCGTCGGAAGCTCTCCAAGGCTGTTCGCAGACGATACTGTTGTCTACAAGAAAGTAGCGACGCCAGAGAACAGTACCGATATGCAGAATGACCTGCAGAGGACTGTTAAATGGTACAGGCTCTGGCAGTTGAGCCTGAACGTAAATAAATGTAACATATTGCTCATACATAAGAAAAGAAATCCACTACTGCATGACTAATTTATTGATGACAAATTACTGGAAACAGTATCTGACGTAAAATACCTATGAACAACCATTCAGAGCCACCTTAAGTGGAATAACTATTTAAAGCAAATAGTGGGAAATACAGACGTCAGAATGAGATTTACAGGAAGAATGTTAAGCAAATGTAACTCATCCACGAAGGAAGTGGCGTACAAGGCATTTCATTACTGTTAATGAATCTGGGATCCTTACCAGGTAGGATTGATAGCAGAGATAGAGAAGATCCAAAGGAGAGCGACGCGTTGTTTCACAGAATCGTTTAGCCGTTGAGAGAGCATTGCAAAGATGCTCAAAACATTCCAGTGACAGACGTTAAAAGAGAGGCGTTGTGCGTCATGGAGAGGTTTCCTACTGAACTTTCGAGAGAGCACTTTCCGGAAAGAATCAGGCAACATATTACTTCCTTCCACATATATCTCGCGCAATGACCAAGGCGTGAAAATTCGAGAAATTAGAGCAAATACAGAGGGTTTCCGACAGCCATTCTGACCGCGGGCGCTTCGCAAATGGAACAGGAGAGGGGGGATCAGTTACTGGCAGCAGAAGTTCCCTCCGTCACGCACCCTTAGGTGGCTTTCGGAGTATGATGTAGTTGTATACACAGAGGGTTTCCTACAATCTTTCCTTCCATGCTCGATTCGCGAGTGGAACAGGGAAAGGGGGATCAGAAGTACCCACTGCCACACACCATTAGGAGGCAGGCGGAGTACAATGTCGATGTAGATTCAGGGTTTGTTGATATCAAGTAAGTGTGGCTTGTGTTACCCACGTAAGGCAGAAAAATAAAAACTAAAACTGCATCCAGACATCCTTCGGAAGGTCCAAGTGTTCCCTCCGACCGCAGTGTCATCCTCAGCCGACTGCCGTCATCGGATGCATATAGCTATGAAGTGGCAAGTGGTCGAGACGCTCTTTTCCGAACGTCTTCGGTTTTGAGGGCCTGGAATCGTTTCTACTCGGTCAAGTAGCTCCTCAATTGTCACCACGAGGCTGAGTGCACTCCTGTAGATAAACAGCGCATCGCGGCCCAGATGGTCACCCACCCAACTGCCAACCACGCCCGATGGTGCTGAACTTCGGTGAACTGACGGGAACCGGTATATCCACCGTGACACGGACGTTGACCAAAGCAGACAAGACAGCTTTAATATCAGGACAGCCGTTATAATTATGAGAATGAAGGAATAGAAGTAGCGTGATGAATTTATTTGATGACACTGACATATTTTATTGGAGAAACTGCTTTGGCCGTCCGTTGTCGGACTGGACGTAGGTCACACTCAGGCAAATAGGGTACGGCCTTCAGTTTTTGTCGTTTTGGTGTTCTTGGCCTGTGGCAAAAGTTTATAGCCATGTGTTCAACATTCACAAATCTCAGCCACATGTATCGAAGGGCTACAATATGAGCCAACGGCTGTTACTTACTGTTATGTATTTTGTAATGTGTTTAAGTGAGGGTATTCCAAACGCCTAGAGACAGGATAAAGCTTCCGCCGAAACAATGACACTCCAGGTGACAAGAACTGCTAATGCAGCGTCCATGCTGGAAGGACACGTAGCGTTTTAAGGCCTTCAAGGCCAATTGTAACAATAGACTGGAGGTACCAGTAGAAAGGACCTGAAAAGGTTACCATTGAACTGAACAACTGTCAGAAATTATTTTAGACGAACATTTTTGACAAGAGTGTATCTCTTTTAGGGTGGGAACGGCGAGTATTATACATCACCAATGGAAGTTGCTATTAAATGATTAGACTGGCGAGTTGAAGAATAAGTGCTTCCCCATCGGCTGCGAAGACACACTCGGAGAAAATCTGACCCTACGGAAATTTTTTCAGAATGCTAAGGAATTCTTCTAATGTTGAACTTCCTCTGTAAGGACTTAGGTGAGATGCGTGTGACTTTGGCTACTGAGATTCGTTGCTTGTATCCACAAGTAGATCTGCATGGGCCACAACCACAAACAAGCAACAATTTGGCATCTCCATGCTCACTATACAGAAATGATGCCATCTCCTGTATACAAGTCACACAACAGCATCTAATTGCCATACACTACCATAAACTGATAGTATGTAGTAAACACCCTCTCACCATTGCCCACCTTGGAAAATGACCCTGTGGTAAGTACCAACACAGAAAGACATAGATGAAACTGTTACACAGTATATCTAATAAAATATATCTACAATCAGTTTAGCCATGGCTCAATTAAATAAATCCTTTGTCAATAAAAGCAACTATGATATGCTACAATCTCATTTCACTAGCTGGTGTACATAGTACACGTATAGTATGATACTGATAGCGAACTGCGCTCAAATCAACTCTTTATAAGTCATAAATCCCATCAAGGTAAAATAGCTTTTTAAGCAGCTGAACATAATAAATCCATCACTACATTAGTTACCTTCTAACATGGGATTACTAACAGACTTCTGTACCATAACTTGAAGTACGAGGTCCGCAAGTAACACCGCAGCTATTGCATCCCTGCTGCAGTTATTGCAATAACGGTATCACTGAAAATGGTGGGGAAAAGCATTGGCCTCCACCAAACATAGATAAGAAGCGATACGCGCAACTCTGCACTGCACAAGCACAGATATGTGACGCTAGGGAACCGTACAGAAGGTTTTCTGGAAGTTGAGGAACACAGCATCACCCTGACCAATTTGTATATTTGTGATTTAGTTACTGAAGCAGATTTTCTAACATACTGCGTGACATCTAGTTTTCTCTTAAAGAGGAGTAGCCCTTTGTATTATCTGCATGTACGGTAAATTAACTTTGTTTTTGAGTTTGCTGACAACTGTAATTAACATTAAAACTTTTTAGGAAACTAGTAATTTTTCCCACAGGTTTCTGTGTTGACTTAATAGAAATCTCGGTTTGTGTATCTGCTTCAATTCTTGTAGAGTATTAGCAACTTGTTAGCTCAACAGATTAAAAAATAATCAATGGACTGAATTTAAAGTTATTTGTTCACTGCTATGAAACACATTGCATCAGCCAAAATGCAGCCCCACTGTGAATGCTATTCTCAAACACGGGATGAGTTTGTTGGCGTTCATAAACAGCTAGAAATCACCCTGACTACTGTCAAATGATTGGCAGCTGCTGCGAATCGGTGTGTTGGAGGAGCTCCTGAGTCGTGTACCTGTACCAGAGGTAACTCAAGCACTATTCTCTCCTGTGGATCCTGTCTCCTCTGCAGGAAGTACAGGATCTGTCACTACCCATCCACTCGACTGCGAGTAGCGTGGCAGTGGCAGATCTAAGCGTCCTGTGGTGCTTTAAAAGTCGTTTAACAACTGAAAATGCTATATTCTCTTTTCTCTGGGAGGCACTGGATGGGCTAAACAAAAGGTTTCAAACGCTTGGCATATTTTTTGATTTAACTAAGGCATTTTATTGTGTTAATCACAAAATATTGCTCCAGAAGTTGGACCATTACAGAATACGGAGAGTAGCTCACAATTAGTTCACCTCTTACTTCAGCAACAGGCAGCAAAAGGTCATTATTCACAACGTTGATAACGGCTGTGTTGTGGGGTCTGAGTGGGGTACTGTTAAATGGGAGGGGGGGGGTGCCCCAGGGATCAGTGCTGGGGCCACTCCTGTTCCTTATTTATATAAATGATATGCCCTCTAGTATTACGGATAACTCTAAAATATTTCTGTGTTTTTACAGTTTCTAACACACAATTCAACAAAACCTGACGTTTTATTTTCACAGAACGGGCATATGATTAGTGAAACTGAACAGTTGAAATTCCTAGGTGTTCAGAAAGATACTAACTTGCTGTGGAAAGCCCACGTTCAGGATCTTGTTCAAAGACTTAATACTGTCATTTTTACTATTCGAACGGTATCAGAAGTGAGTGATCGTTCGACACTAAAATTAGTCTACTTTGCTTATTTTCATTCGCTTATGTCGTATGATATTGTATTTTGGGGTAACTCTTCCCATTCTAAAAGGATATTTCTGGCTCAGAAACGGGCGGTTCGGGCAATGAGTGGTGTAAGTTCACGAACCTCTTGTCGACCCCTGTTCACGAGTCTGGGTATTTTGACATTGGCCTCTCAATATATATATATATATATATATATTCCTTACTGTCATTTCTTGTTAACAATATTAGCTTATTCCCAAGAATAAGCAGCTTTCACTCGGTTAATACTCGGTAGAAACCAAACCAGCATTTGGATCGGACTTCCTTACCTCCTGTGGAAAAATGTGTGCTGTATATTTCTGCATCTATTTTCAATAAGCTACCACTCGAATTCAAAAATCTTAGCAGTAATACACGCGCTTTCAAATCGAAACTGAATAGTTTCCTCATGGCTCACTCCTTTTATTCTGTCGAGGAGTTCCTTGAAAAATTAAGCTGATTCTTATTGTACTGTTGATTGCCTTTATTTAAACGTATGAAGTGACGTTTCTCAGGTTCATGAACGTTTATTTTGATCTATTATTACTTTTACGTTGTAATTTCATGTACTGACACGTTCCATAACCTCGGAGATTCGCTCCTCAATTTCGTCCTACGGAACTTGACGTGTAAAGAAATAAAAAATAATGGACAGGGACCAGGGAGGACTCAGGATGTTGTACCGGACCCCTTAACTAACAAGTCTGAGGTGCTATCTTTCACTGAAACTGAAACTGAGCCAATGGGACTCACTTCACCTGTTTTGAGGAAACCTGATTTGTTCGGTGCCAGGAGCAGCCAAATGCAAAAGCGCTCTTCAAACGTACAGTGAATGATTGGCCACCATTTGGGAAATGACAGCAAGGAACAGGACAGGACACCAGGGTCCCTCAGGGTATATGCCCGGGGGTCTCATTCAACGTGTTGAAGAGGCTATTGCGGCAGCCATTGTGGGAACAGGGTGCAACCAACTGTAGGTTGTGGCGCACATTGAACAAATGATTCCTGGCGTCCGGGCCCGATGGTCATCCTTCGGTCATTCCAGTTTCTATGAATCTCACAATTTGCATCATTGTCCCCAGAACTGATCGTGGTCCTTTAGCTCTTTGTCGAGTGGAAGGAATTAGCCAGAGACTTTATTCTGTGACAAGCTAGGCTGCAACTTCCTCGACTTGCGCCATAGAGTTGAGAACTTTAGGGTCCTCCTAAATACGTCACTACACACCAGAGACTACTACTCAGGTAGCTGATTGTATGTGGGATGCATAAAAGTTTTTTTTTTTTTTTTTTTTTTTTTTTTAGATTAGGTGACTCTCCATCCAATCTAGATAACGATAGCTATAGGAAACCCGAAAGCATGAGTGTAAGCTCGAAAGAAATGCCTCCCACAGGCGAGAGTATTAAAATCCTAATGGTAAACTGCCGAAGCATTCGCATCAAAGTGCCATAGTTCGAAGCATTCATGAAAAGTAGTGAAGCTCACATACTATTAGGTAGTGAAAGCTTGTTGAAGCCTGGAAGTGACAGCAGTGAAATTTTTACGGAAAATTTAAGCGTATATCGAAAGGACAGGCAAATGGGAAATGGAGGTGGTGTATTTGTCACAGTATACAAGAAACTCAAATTCACCGAGATAGATGTGAGATTGTTTGGGCAAGACTCAGTATCAAGGGTGGGCATAAAATGACAACTGGGTCTTTCTATCGCCGGCAGACTCATCTCCTGATCTAAGAGAAAATTTTAGAGAAAACCTCAGTTCAAATGTGCATAAGTTTCCCAGTAGCACTGCAATCATCGGTGGATACTTTAGTCATCCAATAATTAATTGGGAAAATTACAGTTCTGTTAGTGCTGGGTGCGATAAGACATCCTGTGAAATTGTAGTAAATGCCTTCTCTGACAACTACCTAGAACAGATAGTTAGAAACCCCACTCATTATGGAAATGTACTGGATCTGATGGCAACAAATAGACTGGCGTCTTTGAGGATGTCCACATCGGGACTGGTATCAGTGACCATGACACAGTTGTGCTAACAATGATCAATAAAGTTCAAAGGACAACTAAAACAAGCAGAAAGATGTATATATTCAGTAAACTAGGTAAAAAAATCATATTGTCATATCTCCATGAGAAGTATGAAACTTTTAGCACATGTCAGGAGCGTGTAGAGGAACTCTGGCTCAAGTTTAAGAGAATAGTTCACCACGCACTTTATAGGTATGTTCCCAGTAGAACAGTTAATAATTGTAGGGAACCTGCATGGTATGAGTCACCGTATGGAAACTTCTAGAGATACAGAAATAACTGCATAGTTGGTGTAAAACAATAGTTAGGGCTATAGATGGAGAGATGCTGAACAAAACGCGTTTGGCTGTCAAGAGAGCAGTGCGTGACTACCGTAGCAGAATACTGTCAAATAACATTTCACGAAATCGAAATAAATTCTGTTCGTGTGTAAAGGCTGTTAGTGGTACCAAAGTTAGTGTCCAGTCTCCAGCGAATCAGAAAGGAACTGAAACCGAGTGTAACAAAGCAGAAGCTGAAAAGCTTAACTCAGTGTTCAAACATTCCTCTACAAAAGAAAATCCAGGAAAATTTCACCAATTTAATCATCATACCATTGAAAAGATGAATGAAATAAGTATAAGTGTCAGTTAGTTTCCACCTCACAAAACAAAAGAAAACAGAATGGAATGGAATGATCAAATAGGTTCAACTGTGGTTAAAGGAGGTGCTAGACTTCGGTTTACTGGTAGAATACTGTCCGCAGCTCGTGGTCGTGCGGTAGCGTTCTCGCTTCCCACGCCCGGGTTCCCGGGTTCGATTCCCGTCGGGGTCAGGGATTTTCTCTGCCTCGTGATGACTGGGTGTTGTGTGATGTCCTTAGGTTAGTTAGGTTTAAGTAGTTCTAAGTTCTAGGGGACTGATGACCATAGATGTTAAGTCCCATAGTGCTCAGAGCCATTTGAACCATTTTTTTGGTAGAATACTGGGGAAGCGCAATTAATGT
Source organism: Schistocerca nitens (assembly GCF_023898315.1). Lineage (NCBI taxonomy): Eukaryota > Metazoa > Arthropoda > Insecta > Orthoptera > Acrididae > Schistocerca > Schistocerca nitens. The sequence goes on along the minus strand of NC_064620.1, from coordinate 146,569,432 downwards.
ACAAAACAGATTGCTTACAAAGAAATCGTGCGAGGCAGCCTAGAATACTGCTCAAGTGTGTGGGATCTGCACCAGACAGGACTAAAAGGGGATACTGAACGTAAATAGAAATGGGCAGCATGAATGGTCACTAGTTTGTTTAATCCATGAGAGAGCGTCACAGAGATACTGAAGGAACTGAACTGGCAGACTCTTAAAGAAAAGATGTAAACTGTCCCGAGAAAGTTTGTTAATAAAGTTTCAAGAACCGGCTTTAAATATTTACTCTAGGGATGTACTACAAACCCGTACGTATCGCTCACATAGGGATCGTGAGGATAAGATTAGAATAACTTCTTCACCCACAGGGGTATTCAGACAATCATTCTTCCCGTTCTCCGTGCGTGAATGGAACAGGAAGAAACTTAAGTTTCTGTGACTTATACATCGTCCGTACAAAAGCTCCGAGATTAATTGTATTGGTTCAAAAATAGTTCAAATGGCTCTGAGCACTATGGGACTTGGTCATCAGTCCCCTAGAACGGAGAACTACTTAAACCTAACTAAGGACATCACACACATCCATGCCCGAGGCAGGATTCGAACCTGCGACCGTAGCGGTCACGCGGTTCCAGACCGAAGCGCCTAGAACCGCACGGCCACACCGGCCGGCTTAATTTTATTCAAGGCGTGCAAATAACATCAGTGCAATAGCTATGACTGCAGCTTGAACTATCAAATGTAAACAACAGATGTGCAACCGGCACGTCAGTTGTACGCTGGCGGTAGTGTGTTAAAAACGTTGTGCGCAAATCGCAATGGAGCAACATGTGTTCAATATGTTGTTCTCCAGAATGTTTTGAAGAAGAGAATAAAATGTTCAAACTTCGTCCTGCACACTTTGACCCCGGAACAAAAACAACGACACGTGAACGCCTGTCACGACTTGTCTGAATTCAAACCTCATCATTTTCATTATGAAAAAACTATCGGCAATGACGAGACTTGATGTTATCAGTTCGAACGTACCACAAAACGACAAAGACTGTCTACTATGCCTTAAGTACTAAAACCACCAACATAACTTTTATCTTTTTCTTGTTAATCGAGTCTTGAAACTTTCTTGATTGACGGAGTACATTGACCCATTATCCTATACATTTTTTTCAGTTAGTCACTAAGTGCACCATCCGACAGTCCACTGCACCATTCAGCATAGTGTCTCACCAAACTCGTGTCTTAAACTGACGAATAAATCGAGAAACTGTGTAAAGTTCCACTCATCAGTCAAACTAATTGTAAGATTAATTGATGTAGACGGTAGACATCTTGCGCAATCAAATACGTCTGACATTTACATCGTATGTTTCCGTGCTGTTTCTGTCTTAAAGGATCACTTTTGCAGTTACAACAACGTGAATGGCGATAGTGATGTTTTAGAATGTAGCGTAGTAAGTGGGGCCTTCCCATTGATGTTAGACGCTGTATAGCCCTCTATCCACTTTTAAGTTTTCTGGTTCGCTTGCGTATAAATATGATTATATTGAACATATGATTTCGTAAATTAGTGAAAAATTTGAAATTTTCTGTGAAGAGTCAATCGAGAGGCAATTATAGCTGCTGTGAAACAGAATTATTTTCGTCTGCCCGTTAGATGAGAAGAAAATAATGTCTGTAATATCCTGTCAAATAAAGAATAAAATTTACAAAATTTTGTGCACGGCATCATAGAGTACGCTCAGTTCATTCCAAATATGGAAATAAAACTAGTTTTACTTCTTCACTAACATTTCATTGTCTCAATTTAACGGCCATTAATGAAGTTTCTTACTCATCGTAAATTATTTATTAACAGGTTGTTAGTCATGTGCTGTCGGTGAGTGTTGCTTACAGGTTAGGAATATTTTTGCTATTAATACTAGTCCGTCCTATTTCTCAGTTATTTACCCTTGTGCTTTAGTCCAGCGCGTTCCGGAACTACAGTCCCATTCTGAAAGACTATTGCATTACATCTGCTTAATTTTATAACGTTAATTCGGTCACGAATTGTTCATCTCCTGCATCGGTGAAAGCATATTATATTATTTGACGGTCATGTGCCAATTCGGAAGTTTTTCACCGATGAGGAAGACGGTGACAAAGTGAAACAGATGTAATAAAAAACGCCGATGCAGTTCATTAAAAGCACGTGGAAGCACCGAAAGGCTTTAGAAAACAGCATGAGAGTCAACAGTTATCACCGGAGACTCCGCATTATTAACAAAAATATTAGAACTTCCTGGCAGATTGAAACTGTGTGCCGGACCGAGACTCGAACTCGGAACCTTTGCCTTTCACTGGCAAGTGCTCTTCCAGACGCGTTACCTAAACTCGACACACAAACCTCGTCCTCACAGCTTGACTTCCGCCAGTACCTCATCTCCTATGTAGCGGGCCGAGGTTTAGTTACACTATATATTGTGCGTCAGTGACAGAGTGGAGCAAAGGTCATTGACTCAATGTAATGGCTCTTAATGAAGGAAGGAAAACGACACTTTGTGGGCGGTGGAATTGGCTCTTGCCTTGGCTCAGAGGTGTGAGTGAAACATCGATGCTTTGACTAACAGTTATTTAGTGAGACATATAGATCCTTTTAAACAGAGTGATACAATGCGTTTTAACTCGCTCAGTTCCTAGCGGCTGCAGATACCAGTTACGCTGCGTCGTATCCTTCCCTCAGTACCGTAGCCGTGACTCTCAGCTGCGGCGGCGCCGTCTTCTCCTTGTGAATTCACTCGTTGCACAATTAACAAGCGGATACGGCGTGGCGCGGAATGCTCCGTCCCAGAATCGAACCAGGTTCGGCGTCTTCTGGTGGAGTTCATCAACCTCTATGTTCACAGGTGACCCATTTAGTGAGGGCGCAGTCCGTACGTCCTCACCAGCCACTTGGGTAAGTACCACATGAACTTCTTTCTGGTAAAATCTGGAACGGCATCTTCTGCGCAGACTTGTAGCGAAGTATGACGTCATCTGACTAATCATCGGTCCTTCCTATATGAAGCTTATATCTGTACAGATACCATTGGTGATCTTGCAGCTAAGAATGAAATTACAGTGAAATCCAGACCATTAGTTTTCTACAGGCGTTGATAAGTATCAACGGGGACAGCTGAAAACGTGTGCCCCGACCGGGATTCGAACCCGGGGTCTCCTGCTTATATGGCAGACGCTCTATCGGACTGAGCCATCGAAGACACAGAGCATAGTACGACTGCAGGGAGTTATCTCTGGCACGCTCAGTCCGAAAGAACAGATACCATCTTCATATAGATAAGGCTTGCCGGCCAATGATATTCTTCACTACTGATGCACTCACATTGCTCAATCTCCCGGTAGACTGACCTCCTCTAGTTATGGGTATGGTGGGCAGAGGCACTACAAATGTAGTGTGTTGACAGAAAGCTGGAAAATGTGGGTCTCACGGGGAGCGTGCCAGAGATAAATCCCTGCAGTCGCACTATTGTCTGTGTCCTCGGTGGCTCATTCGGATACAGTCTTGTCAGAGAGCTGGTTGACCTCTGTACTAAAAAACTGAGTGGAGGGATCAACAAACGAACTTGACCGGATGTCATGTGACGTCCTCATCGACCAAACACAACGATCAACAATGAACAAAAAATAATTAAATAAAAAAAAAATTGTAGAGTGTCTGCAATGTACGCAGGAGCTACCGGGTTCGAGTCCCGGTTGGAGCACACATTTTCAACTGTCCCCGTTGATTTTCATCAACGCCTGTAGGCAGTTAAAGGTCAGTATTTAATCATAATTTCATTCATCGGTCCCTCCATCCGGGCGGCATTTCCTCGTGTCATCTTTATCCCCTCGAAGGACCTCCTCCAAGGACTACCTCAGACCCGTTCGTCGCAGGTATTTATTTGGTGTTTTTGCCAATGTCACGAAGTTCGTAGGGCGGCGACTGACTCTTCGGTCGTTGATATACCCTTCTCACGTTGGGCAGAAACGTGACCAATGTCGCACACGTGCTGACTGCTGCCGCTTCCGAATATTGTGGCTTAACGTGTCAAAGTCTTTACGTATTTTTCTGCTTTGAACAACCATAAATAACAGATAATTATTATACACCCTACACCTTCCTTCCAATCATAAATAAGTTCTCCTGCGAAACTTGTGGGACTAGCACTACTTTCTTCGAAGAGCGCTGGTCACTAAAGTAAGAGAACTTGCGTGAAGTTTGGAATGTAAGAGATGAGGTACTGGCGGAAGCCAAGCTGTGAGGAAAGGTTCGAGAGTCGTGCTTGGAGAGACCGCCTGGAAGAGCACTTTCCAGACAAAGGCAAAGGGTCCGAGTTCGAGTCTCGGTCCAGCACATAGGTTCAATCTGCCAAGAAGTTTCATATCCATTATGTATATTTGAGGTGAATAAGGGAGAAATGAAAGGAAAGGAAAGAATGGAACTATTAATAACTTCATCTGCATCATGTGCAATCAGCTGCACCGAGTGAATATGTGTGCAGACCGGGATTCGAGCCCGGGATCTCGTGCAGTTGCGTTAACCACTTCGCCACCCGAACACAGTGTTAAATGCACTTGCAAGGGCAATCTCTGTAGCCCCCCGGACCGACCCACAGTCCCACATAGCGCCAATCATCCACAGACGCCGTACGTGTCCTCGTATCGCTGCTTTGAAATTTCCGCAGAAGATCGAACGTAACTGGACATCGACAGTGAAGATGGTGGATTCATTTCTAAACAATGGTTCAAATGGCTCTGGGCACTATGGGACTCAATATCTGAGGTCATCAGTCCCCTAGAACTTAGAACTACTTAAACCTAACTAACCTAAGGACATCACACACATCCATGCCCGAGGCAGGATTCGAACCTGCGACCGTAGCAGTCGCGCGGTTCCATACTGAAGCGCCTAGAACCGCTCGGCCACACAGGTCGGCGATTCGTTTCTCATCGAGGCGAATCAGGTATATGAATCCATAACAGGAACTATGCATTCATATAATTCGGATCTGTCCGAAAGAACAGACACCATACATTTAGATAAGTCTCATATCAGCGCACACTCCGCTGCATAGTAAAAAATTCATCCTGGAAACAAAAATATTCATTTGTAAAATTATGTCCCATTACACTGAATGCAAGTTTGCGTGCCTGCGATACTTTACAATTCTTTCTTTTGTTAATAACAAGCGCATCTTAGAAGTTTTGTTAAAGTAAAATTTATGAAATAAATTCAGTGATAGGTTTCCCTCAGGTTGAATATTTCTTCTCTGTCCCAAAGATTTTAAAAATTATACATTATAACAAAAGAGGTGAGAATCTTTGTCATCTGAACTCCAGAAATAGAACAAAAGTTCTTTTTCATTTTAGTATTCGATGAGACATTTTCACAAAAGTCACTCTACACTTTCCACATACAGTTACACACTGTTTGTGGGATATATACAGATAAAGAACAAATAAATATGGAAGATATTCAACCGCTGTCAAACAGTTACAGGTCTCATGACGAAGTGACACAAACGGAGGAGGAAAACCAGGTAGCAGATGTTGCAGCAAAACAAGTGAGTAAATCAAACGGTTTCTTCCACGTGGCCTGTAGCAGAAGAATGTTGGCGAGGCTACAACTTACACACACACACACACACACGTGGGCACAAGAACACACACACAGACGCACAGACATGATACCACGTTTGCACAGAATGTTTCAAACATAAAAAGCGACACTACTTTGAATTACATTGTGTCACAAAATTGTTGTTTGCCAGTACGACGACGGTAATTTCCCGACCAGCGATAATAACTCTTGATGGGTGCATGCTGAGGCCAGGTCAAGGGCAGTCGATGCATTAGATTTCTATTGCGTAATTCAAGGACGAACTGTCTAGAAACATCTGTCTCCCGGCAAGAACCTGATTCGTTAAACATGACTGTTAAATCGTTTCTTTTCCTCTGCCCTTGATGCCGAAACGATGGCAAGATATTTTGTAGCGCGGATCGAGCCACATATTTAGTATTGTAGAGGTTGAGTGGAAGAGCAAATTGGGGATATTACTGTGCAGATATGCAACTGAATGTCGGTACAGAGTATCTAACACATGGAGAGCGATGCGAAGCGACAGACGGACCAAATGCGTTGAACTGCTTTCTTTGGGAACATTCCTAGAGCCAGGTAAAGGGAATCGCAATGGGTTTAGCAGACGACTTCCTTGTGTAGACACATGCATCGTGTCAGGACGTTCACATTACGACAGCCATCTGTGCTTCTTTTATTTTAGCATTAGCTTACATAACTGTGTCGGCTTCCTGAAACGTGTATTGTGCTTTCTTACGACAGTAGTGGGTAATTTATGTGTTTTCCTAACTTTTAAGTTTCCTTTGTTTTAGATTACAGAGAGTCGTCGAATTTTCCAAAATTTTATTGTTAATGATATTTGCGGTCATGCTGGCGTAATGGTATACGTTGGTCTCCGCGTTTTTGGTGCTCTGGAATGTGAATGGCTGATGGTATGGGACGTGTGGTCTTGTTTCCACATTGTACCTCCAGGCTTCCCGTACAACATCTCGTGCTTTCAGTGTCGTTTTCAAACAAGGTGCACAAAAAGAAATACATTGGGGCTCTTTACGAAAGTGGAAACGATTTTTGATAAAAAAGAAAAAAAAAAGGGTTAGATACTACGTGCTTTGGTCACTTACACATTATTTTTTTCTTCGTACTACAAGATATCGTTAGTATCTTCGTACTTTCTCATTCTGTGATGGATATGAACATTAAGCTCTTTGGTACCTTTCGCTGATCGGTCTGCTTTCTTACAGCAGACAGTAAAAACATTTCCGTCTTGTGATCAGAGATACGATTATGAAGTGTTTAACAGCAGTTTCAGCTAACAAGAATAAGAATTTCGTATCAGTGCAGTAGTCAAAAATTCTCGTTTCCCGAGTTTTGGTTCAAATGGCTCTGAGCACTATGGGACTTAACATCTGAGGTCATCAGTCCCCTAGAACTTAGAACTACTTAAACCTAACTAACCTAAGGACATCACACACATCCACGCCCGAGGCAGGATTCTAACCTGCGACCGCAGCGGTCGCGTGGTTCCTGACTGAAGAGCCTAGAACCGCTCGGCCACCCCGGCCGGCTCCCGAGTTTTGTTTGACTGGTATTACCGAATTTCGAAAATTAATAAAAAAATGTTGTAAAAAGATCTGGATTGTTGTTTCAGTGATCGTGTGCTACTGACTAAAGCATCTGATGAAAACATTTACGCAGTACGGAAAATCATATACACAGTTTACAAAGATTCTCGCTAGAAGTTTATGAATTCAGTATGACATTGCTCCACTGATCCCTACTGAATTGAACCACAACTCCTTCGCGAACACGGGCATACCTGCCTGGCCATGTTACAGTAACTGATTTGCAGAGCACATGTGGGATGCTCGAATCAACAGCTAGCGATGTCTCCGTTATGATAGCGTTGGTTTCCTCCGCCACGTGCTGTTGTACGTATCAGGTTAAACGGCTACTACAGTTGCCATGGACGTGATTTCAGTTCCTCATTTCTTATAGAAATGGTGCGGTTTCTCACACTCGAAATAGGTTTTCACAAAAACAGGTCCTAAGTGACGTTTCCAGGTAAGCTAGGGATAAACTTTTCCCAGTATTTTGTGTACATGACGAATAAGCATTAAATTAATTCAATTCTGTAATAATAATTTGCAAAACACATTTTTCAGACAGGTAAAACCATTACGTAAGTTAACAATTAGCTGTTCAATGTTTCTTTCGTGGTTGTTATAATTCCTGTTGTAAGTAGCCAGTCCATTAGAGGATTATGTATCCAAACCAGATAAAAAGCGGCGTCATTTTTAAAAAGAAACTCCAATATTGTATAAAAATAGATGTGATATTCCTGAATATGCGTATCTTATGCAAGTCTTTTCATTTCGTTTCATATCTACCTTGATCTTAATCTGCAATGTTTACCATCTACACTCCGCCTCTTACCAAAATAAATATTCTTTGATTGTCAGAAGACGATACAATATGACTAGAAATGTTTTGTAGTATTGACCATTTTTGATTTTGTGCAATGCACACAGAGTGGGATTTGAATTAGCATATTACTCAACAGAGAACCTATGTGTATATTACTTATAAAAAAAAATAAAAATAGCCAGCAGTCACTGTTAACGACGGTATATATTTCAGGTTTACAACTAGCAGGTTAATCTTCAGATGTCTGTTCACAATTAAAATTACATTTATCCCATGTCGCACCCGTGAATGTGGCTGTTTGCCGTTATGGTAAAGTTGCTTTGGAGTGGTGGCAAGCTGCAGCAAAAAACGAAGTAAGAAGCATTATTAGATGTAGATGTACGAGGGCAGTTCAATAAGTAATGCAACACATTTTTTTTCTGAAACAGGGGTTGTTTTATTCAGCATTGAAATACACCAGGTTATTCCCCAATCTTTTAGCTACACAACACTATTTTTCAACGTAATCTACATTCAATGCTACGGCCTTACGCCACCTTGAAATGAGGGCCTGTATGCCTGCACGGTACCATTCCACTGGTCGATGTCGGAACCAACGTCGTACTACATCAATAACTTCTTCATCATCCGCGTAGTGCCTCCCACGGATTGCGTCCTTCATTGGGCCAAACATATGGAAATCCGACGGTGCGAGATCGGGGCTGTAGGGTGCATGAGGAAGAACAGTCCACTGAAGTTTTGTGAGCTCCTCTCGGGTGCGAAGACTTGTGTGAGGTCTTGCGTTGTCATGAAGAAGGAGAAGTTCGTTCAGATTTTTGTGCCTACGAACACGCTGAAGTCGTTTCTTCAATTTCTGAAGAGTAGCACAATACACTTCAGAGTTGATCGTTTGACCATGGGGAAGGACATCGAACAGAATAACCCCTTCAGCGTCCCAGAAGACTGTAACCGTGACTTTACCGGCTGAGGGTATGGCTTTAAACTTTTTCTTGGTAGGGGAGTGGGTGTGGCGCCACTCCATTGATTGCCGTTTTGTTTCAGGTTCGAAGTGATGAACCCATGTTTCATCGCCTGTAACAATCTTTGACAAGAAATTGTCACCCTCAGCCACATGACGAGCAAGCAATTCCGCACAGATGGTTCTCCTTTGCTCTTTATGGTGTTCGGTTAGACAACGAGGGACCCAGCGGGAACAAACCTTTGAATATCCCAACTGGTGAACAATTGTGACAGCACTACCAACAGACATGTCAAGTTGAGCACTGAGTTGTTTGATGGTGATCCGTCGATCATCTCGAACGAGTGTGTTCGACGCTCCGCCATTGCAGGAGTCCCAGCTGTGCACAGCGGGAGATCAGACAGTCTTGCTTGACCTTGCGGCGATGATGACACACGCTTTGCCCAACGACTCACCGTGCTTTTGTCCACTGCCCGATCACCGTAGACATTCTGCAAGCGCCTATGAATATCTGAGATGCCCTGGTTTTCCGCCGAAAGAAACTCGATCACTGCCCGTTGTTTGCAACGCACATCCGTTACAGACGCCATTTTAACAGCTCTGTACAGCGCTGCCACCTGTCGGAAGTCAATGAAACTATACGAGCGAAGCGGGAATGTTTGAAAATATTCCACAAGAAATTTCCGGTTTTTTCAACCAAAATTGGCCGAGAAAAAAAATGTGTTGCATTACTTATTGAACTGCCCTCGTAGATTAGCAGTGTTTGGCTGCTGATTTTACTTTTTTTGTAACATTTAATCCGTATTTTTGCCCCGTCATGATCCCACTGTGTCACTTTTTGACAAAGTAACATCATTTGGTATGTTTGTTTATCTCTCAAGTGTGTTTGATAACTTTTGTAAACACTCGTCGCCAATTTCGTAATGGCCTCGTCGCTATTACTGTAGAGGCCGAGTTGCCACAGTTGTTACGGCAGGCCGAGTTTGTGAGTTCGTGAAACGGCTTCTAGTGCAGTAAGCCGCTAACAGAATTTCTCCCTGCCACTATTACTCAGCTAGGCCCTAGAGTCAGGTAACAGAATAGGGAAACGAAGGTTCTACAACACTCCAACAAATTAGTAACAAACTTACCCAAATGAGTTAAAAAGGTTTACTTGTCTTTGTCACTTGTTGAATGATTAAGTCTGCGACGCTGCATGTAGCATAACACAAAAAGGGCCCTCAATGGCTAAGTGCAAGTTATCGTCGCTAAGGACAGTACATAGCGAATGCAATTCACGACAACTGTCTGTCGACTTCTAAGGGTTCACTAAACGACGTTCTCTAAAATGGCTCTGAGCACTATGGGACTTAACTGCTGTGGTCATCAGTATCCCTAGAACTTAGAACTACTTAAACCTAACTAACCTAAGCACACCACACACACCCATGCCCGAGGCAGGATTCGAACCTGCGACCGTAGCGGTCGCGCGGTTCCGGACTGAAGCGCCTAGAACCGCTCGGCCACACCGGCCGGCCGACGTTCTCTGTCAAAGTCAGTCCTGGACGATGATTTATCACTAAGTGGGAGAGAGCTGCTCTTCTATCTTCTGAGTAGGCTTCTGTGCGTTGTCGTCCGGTCCTTGGCGGAGTGTACTCGGCCGGCAATTGGCCGAGGCGTAGTCGATATCTTCGTCCTCAACGCGGCCCGTGGCGCTGGTGGAACTCGCACAAGTGGCAATTCTCTATGGCACTGAAACCAGCTCGCATCTTTGCGGCTGTGGTGCTTTTGCCCTGGCTGTGTCTTGTTCGGACGACACAGGCTGAAGGGTTGCAATGATCTTTCCAAAATTGCAACTTTACACAAAACTTTCACACGAGCACTGGTAGAAGATTTCAATCCACTGTTTATCCAGTGGTTTCTATTAAGTAGAACCTTTTTGCCTCTCATAAATTCAGTTATCACCTGTAAATTACCGTACAAATCCACAAATTACACTACTGGACATTAAAATTGCTACACCACGAAGATGACGTGCTACAGACGCGAAATTTAACAGACATGAAAAAGATGCTGCGATATGCAAATGATTAGCTTTTCAGAGCATTCACACAAGGTTGGCGCCGGTGGCGACACCTACAACGTGCTGACATGAGGAAAGTTCCCAACCGATTTCTCATACAGAAACAGCAGTTGACCGGCGTTGCCTGGTGAAACGTTGTTGTGATGCCTCGTGTAAAGAGGAGAAATGCGTACCATCACGTTTCCGACTTTGATAAAGGTCGGATTGTAGCCTATCGCGATTGCGGTTAATCGTATCGCGACATTGCTGCTCGCGTTGGTCGGTATCCAATGACTGTGCAGCAAAGTCTCGATCCTTGATTCAACAGATGGGGACGTTTGCAAGACAACAACCATCTGCAGGAACAGTTCGACGACGTTTGCAGCAGCATGGACTAACAGTTCGCAGACCATGGCTGCGGTTACCCTTGGCGCTGCATCACAAACAGGAGCGCCTGCGATGGTGTACTCAACGACGAACCTGGGTGCACGAATGGCAAAACGTCATTTTTTCGGATGAATACAGGTTCTGTTTACAGCATCATGATGGTCGCATCCGTGTTTGGCGACATCGCGGTGAACGCACATTGGAAGCGTGCATTCGTCATCGCCATACTGGCGTATCACCCGGCGTGATGGTATGGGGTGCCATTGGTTACACGTCTCGGTCACCTCTTGTTCGCATTGGCGGCACTTTGAACAGTGGACGTTACATTTCACATGTTTTACGACTTGCGGCTCTATCGTTCATCCGATCCCTACGAAACCCTACATTTTAGCAAGATAATGCACGACCATATGTTGCATTTCCTGTACGGGCCTTTCTGGATACAGAAAATGTTCGAATGCTGCCCTGGCCAGCACATTATCCAGATCTATCACCAACTGAAAACGTCTGGTCAATGGTGGCCGACGAACTGGCTCGTCACAATACGCCAGTCACTACTCTTGATGAACTGCGGTATCGTTTTGAAGCAGCATGGGCAGCTGTACCTGTACACCCCATTCAAGCTCTGTTTGACTCAATGCCCAGGCGTATAAAGGCTGTTATTAAGGACAGAGGTGGTTGTTCCGGGTACTGATTTCTCAGAATCTATGCACCCAAACTGCGTGAAAATGTAATCACATGTCAGTTCTAGTATAATATATTTGTCCAATGAATACCCGTTTATCATCTGCAATTCTTCTTGGTGTAGCAATTTTAATGGCCAGTAGTGTATATGTGAAAGCAATATACGATGGCGATGGCTGTTTATGCAATGGTTCTGGCTTTGACTCATGTGTTCCGCTCTTTGCGACAGATCTGAACCAATTCGGCAGTTAGGACGATCTATGAATAAAAAAAATATTAACGGCACACATCGTTACTGCAGAATATTGTACATGTCAATGCCCAGTTTCAGTTATCCAATTTTCAGAGGTTTTTTTTTTTTTTTTAGCAGATGGTGGCCAAAGGCTTGAAAGTCATTGATAATAAACGAGCTTCATAAAATCGGCAAGATTTGGAAAGAGGTACTCTCACATTAAAGGTTACAGACATGTTCTGTCATTTACTCTGGTAAGTCAGGGATGGATTTTAGAGAACTGCCTGAGAAAAACAAACGTCTGGGTTGATGTCTCGGTCCCGGAAACTGATTGTTCAAGACGTTTCTGTACAGAGTACAGTACTCTGTAGATGGAACGGTTCATTTTAGAAGTTCAGACCTGTTTCAGCTTCTCGTAATTTGGCTCTGTAGCCTGCACGAATTGTATAAAAGAGGTAATATCCCGATGGCTGTAGAAATTCTTACTCGGCTACTGCAATTTCAGCTTTACGCCATTGTCAAGCACCTAAAAACATGGTCGTACTTACAAATATTCGACACTATGTCACGGCACATATACAGGTTGCAGGTAACGACACCCTTCGACGGTTATGTGCCACTTTGAAGCCTGTTATCAAAAATGGTTCAAATGGTTCTGAGCACTATGGGACTTAACATCTGTGGTCATCAGTCCCCTAGAACTTAGAACTACTTAAACCTAACTACCTAAGGACATCACACACATCCATGCCCGAGGCAGGATTCGAACCTGCGACCGTAGCAGTCGCGCGGTTCCGGACTGCGCGCCTAGAACCGCTAGACCACCGCGGCCGGCAAGACTGTTATCGCTTCCCCATTATGTATATTCCTGATACGGTCTGTTATATATTTCTGATGCTTGACCGTGGCGTAACGCCGAAATTACAATAGCAGACTAAAAACCTTATACGTTTCATCAGCTCATTTATTTGAAACACTATTTTTCGCTGAATATGTAGAAATGTCCGCACATGTGGTAGCTGATAAGTCGTTGCAGCGAGCAATGTGGAACCATTACAGTCAGTACGTGGGGGAAAAGTCATAGGATTCTGTATTCAACATTGATAATTTGCATCATAGTCTGTTAAAAAGTTATTATTAATAACTCTTTGTCTCTTTCTTACTTTGATTATAATTTTGTTGGTTTTTCTGTTTGCTCCGGAACTTGTAAAGAATGTTTGTCCTATTCGCTAAAAAAACTGCTAATTTTCAATATAATAGTTATGTTATGGGTTGTATAGAGACAACTGTTTTGTCGTTTTCCCCATAACTGACTCTATCTGCAGCCGAGCTCAGACCTGTAGCATTTTATTGAATATCGACGTCGATAGTGACAGTGGAAGTCCGAGTGCTCGTAACTACATCGCAAGACTACTACTAACATCTTAAAAGAGTGCAGCGACAGATCAGTGGCTGACGAAAAATGCAAAGTGGTCACAAACCTGTGAATATGTTTACTAACGCAGACGCGTTGCTGACATCAGCTGGAAGTGAATACCAATTAGCAGTTTCTGTAACAGTCAAAAGAAACTTTGTCGTTTATTGCTGTTGTTGTATCAGATACCTGTAAGCAAGACTGTAAATACTGTATAAGATTGAACGCAGCAACAGAGTTACTATCCTGGTTGCAACACAAGTATAATTCGCTTAGTGACAGCGTCGGTCCCTGTCAACTCTTTCCAAGGTGAACATGTCTGCCTAGTCAACTCTTATTCATAGCTGGTAGCATGACTATTGCTTTCAGTCGCTTCGCAGCCCATTACGTAATAGAAATTAATAGCTGTTATGATGGTGTTTACATACATAGTGATTAACAAGTGCACGTGTAACAGGAGACTAAGTAGCTGTGACAGGGTGTCGCATTTTGTAATGCAAATTTAGAAAAAGATTCGAAAAGAAACATCTTCCACTGCTGCAAAAAGATGGAGAAGTTCATCAACACTTTCGGTGCTGTTAAGTGGTTGAAATTGTACTTTAAGTAACGAAACAGAAACGATACATCTTTTCATTCATTGTACATTATACACATTACACATAAATACATATTATACGTTCATTATACATTATAATTTGTATTACTTTTATCCAAAGACGGTCTCGTAAACTGCCATAAGGCCGGTAGACCGGTGTGCTGACCACATGGCCCTCCATATCCGCATCCAGTGACACCTGTAGGATCAGGATGACACGGCGGCCGGTCGTTACCGCTGGGCCATCTTTGCCTGTTAGGGTGGACTTTAGCTTTTTATCCAAAGATAAAGAGGTGTCTCACCGTTCGTGCTAGAATGATCAAACCTATGAGATCGGCCTATGGAGAATCTTGTGTCTGGGACAGGTGGGAGTGCGATCACTTAGTAACTCCAAGTAACTAACCAATGACTTTCTGTAACTTTGATGCTTTATGGATTGTATGTGGAAGTATCAACCACCAAAATGTTGTGAGAAATTCGATTTGGATGTCTAGAAAGACGCTTCAAGGGTTTTACCAAATCACGAAGAGGAAAACTTTTACCAAAAATTAAGTGTTGATGGTCAAGAAATACGTGCTTAGTCGTGAAATACGAGGTGCATTCAAGTTCTAAGGCCTCCGATTTTTTTTCTAATTAACTACTCACCCGAAATCGATGAAACTGGCGTTACTTCTCGACGTAATCGCCCTGCAGACGTACACATTTTTCACAACGCTGACGCCATGATTCCATGGCAGCGGCGAAGGCTTCTTTAGGAGTCTGTTTTGACCACTGGAAAATCGCTGAGGCAATAGCAGCACGGCTGGTGAATGTGCGGCCACGGAGAGTGTCTTTCATTGTTGAAAAAAGCCAAAAGTCACTAGGAGCCAGTTCAGGTGAGTAGGGAGCATGAGGAATCACTTCAAAGTTGTTATCACGAAGAAACTGTTGCGTAGCGTTAGCTCCAGGTGCGGGTGCGTCGTCTTGGTGAAACAGCACACGCGCAGACCTTTCCGGACGATTTTGTTGCAGTGCAGGAAGGAATTTGTTCTTCAAAAGATTTTCGTAGGATGCACCTGTTACCGTAGTGCCCTTTGGAACGCAATGGGTAAGGATTACGCCCTCGCTGTCCCAGAATATGGATACCATCATTTTTTCAGCACTGGCGGTTACCCGAAATTTTTTTGGTGGCGGTGAATCTGTGTGCTTCCATTCAGCTGACTGGCGCTTTGTTTCTGGATTGAAAAATGGCATCCACGTCTCATCCATAGTCACAACCGACGAAAAGAAAGTCCCATTCATGCTGTCGTTGCGCGTCAACATTGCTTGGCAACATGCCACACGGGCAGCCATGTGGTCGTCCGTCAGCATTCGTGGCACCCACCTCGATGACACTTTTCGCATTTTCAGGTCGTCATGCAGGATTGTGTGCACAGAACCCACAGAAATGCCAACTCTGGAGGCGATCTGTTTAACAGTCATTCGACGATCCCCCAAAACAATTGTCTCCACTTTCTCGATCATGTCGTCAGACCAGCTTGTGCGAGCCCGAGGTTGTTTCGGTTTGTTGTCACACGATGTTCTGCCTTCATTAAACAGTCGCACCCACGAACGCACTTTCGACACATCCATAACTCCATCACCACATGTCTCCTTCAACTGTCGATGAATTTCAATTGGTTTCACACCACGCAAATTCAGAAAACGAATGAATGCACACTGTTCAAGTAAGGAAAACGTCGCCATTTTAAGTATTTAAAACAGTTCTCATTCTCGCCGCTGGCGGTAAAATCCCATCTGCCGTACGGTGCTGCCATCTCTGGGACGTATTGACAATGAACGCGGCCTCATTTTAAAACAATGCGCATGTTTCTATCTCTTTCCAGTCCGGAGAAAAAAAATCGGAGGCCTTAGAACTTGAATACACCTCGTATATAGCTTAGCATAGCATAGCGTTAATTTTAATTTTCTAAATGTTATACTGTTAGGTGATATTGCCTAAATACTACAGAAATGCTCTGGAATGAGTAGATGGCTATGAGGGCTGCTGTTGATCGCAATGTCATTGGCGTAAAATGCTGTTTCACTGTCGGCCTATTTAGCTATGTCGCTTGTGTGAATATTTTCTAGAACGGGGTCTAACAGTGAACCCAAGGTATCCCTGCCTCAGTCGGTCGTATCTGTCTGTAACGAATATCATTTAACGATCTGCAGTTTTATTATGAGCAACCGATGATCCAGATTGCGTGTTTGGAGTAACTTGGTCTAACTTTTAGATGAGACCACTCTGCCAAGCGGTGTCAAAAAGCTGTCTCAGGGTCTAGAAACACGTCTCCTGTGCACTCTCTCCTTGCGCTGGTCTTAAGTCGTGCTCGCACGTGGCGAGAAAGCTTTGGTGGATGAAGAGCTGGTCGAGTTTTGTGACATCACAATGTGAAGTTTCACGTTTCATAGAGTTCAAGGCTGAGTAAGACAGGTCAGATTTTTAGTTTTTGGGAAGGGATGTAGCTAACAAGGTGCACAATCGAGCTTCACGTCACAAGCAGAACATGGAAGATGTCATCTTGTATTATGTCGTTTGCACCTGAATCCCGTATCGGACTGGTTTTACGTTACAATTTACGTCTTTTGAATATAAGTCGCATTGAAGCAGCAGCACATTAAGAAATGTGTCGCTTTGGGTACGATTTGATTTAATAAAATGACTCGAAACGTTGTACTGGTGGTTAAAGAATGTTCGTATTTGGTTCTTTTCGTATTATACACTCCTGGAAATTGAAATAAGAACACCGTGAATTCATTGTCCCAGGAAGGGGAAACTTTATTGACACATTCCTGGGGTCAGATACATCACATGATCACACTGACAGAACCACAGGCACATAGACACAGGCAACAGAGCATGCACAATGTCGGCACTAGTACAGTGTATATCCACCTTTCGCAGCAATGCAGGCTGCTATTCTCCCATGGAGTCGATCGTAGAGATGCTGGATGTAGTCCTGTGGAACGGCTCGCCATGCCATTTCCACCTGGCGCCTCAGTTGGACCAGCGTTCGTGCTGGACGTGCAGACCGCGTGAGACGACGCTTCATCCAGTCCCAAACATGCTCAATGGGGGACAGATCTGGAGATCTTGCTGGCCAGGGTAGTTGACTTACACCTTCTAGAGCACGTTGGGTGGCACGGGATACATGCGGACGTGCATTGTCCTGTTGGAACAGCAGGTTCCCTTGCCGGTCTAGGAATGGTAGAACGATGGGTTCGATGACGGTTTGGATGTACCGTGCACTATTCAGTGTCCCCTCGACGATCACCAGTGGTGTACGGCCAGTGTAGGAGATCGCTCCCCACACCATGATGCCGGGTGTTGGCCCTGTGTGCCTCGGTCGTATGCAGTCCTGATTGTGGCGCTCACCTGCACGGCGCCAAACACGCATACGACCATCATTGGCACCAAGGCAGAAGCGACTCTCATCGCTGAAGACGACACGTCTCCATTCGTCCCTCCATTCACGCCTGTCGCGACACCACTGGAGGCGGGCTGCACGATGTTGGGGCGTGAGCGGAAGACGGCCTAACGGTGTGCGGGACCGTAGCCCAGCGTCATGGAGACGGTTGCGAATGGTCCTCGCCGATACCCCAGGAGCAACAGTGTCCCTAATTTGCTGGGAAGTGGCGGTGCGGTCCCCTACGGCACTGCGTAGGATCCTACGGTCTTGGCGTGCATCCGTGCGTCGCTGCGGTCCGGTCCCAGGTCGACGGGCACGTGCACCTTCCGCCGACCACTGGCGACAACATCGATGTACTGTGGAGACCTCACGCCCCACGTGTTGAGCAATTCGGCGGTACATCCACCCGGCCTCCCACATGCCCACTATACGCCCTCGCTCAAAGTCCGTCAACTGCACATACGGTTCACGTCCACACTGTCGCGGCATGCTACCAGTGTTAAAGACTGCGATGGAGCTCCGTATGCCACGGCAAACTGGCTGACACTGACGGTGGCGGTGCACAAATGCTGCGCAGCTAGCGCCATTCGACGGCCAACACCGCGGTTCCTGGTGTGTCCGCTGTGCCGTGCGTGTGATCATTGCTTGTACAGCCCTCTCGCAGTGTCTGGAGCAAGTATGGTGGGTCTGACACACCGGTGTCAATGTGTTCTTTTTTCCATTTCCAGGAGTGTATATTGGATATTAGAACATGGCCCATTTCAAGGCAATGGTACACTGAAGATTTATCAAAAACACGTCGCTCATGGTGCCATTTGTTACAATTAATGATCAGTTAGTGACATATCGGTGGTTAAAGTCTTCAGGATATTGTAACGTCAAGGACAAAGACATACCCAACTCTAGGTGATTGTAGTGTAGTTGGTTGAGTTAAAAGCGTCGTTCTGTGCAGTCAGATGCACGAGAACGTGCTAAAATGTGCAGCCTCCGAATGCTTTATGTGGAAAGTCTTGCCGGCCGGGGTGGTCGAGCGGTTCTAGGCGCTACAGTCTGGAATCGCGTGACCGCTACGGTCGCAGGTTCGAATCCTGCCTCGGGCATGGATGTGTGTGATGTCCTTAGGTTAGGTAGGTTTAAGTAGCTCTAAGTTCTAGGGGACTGATTACCCAGAAGTTAAGTGCCATAGTGCTCAGAGCCATTTGAACCATTTCTTTTTTTGAAAGTCTTTAAACTTTTTAAATGAAAGAAACGTTATTAACTTTCTGCATCTTTATTATTCACGTCTACATATTTATTTCTCATTGTTAGGGCGAACACATTTCTCCCGACGAGAGACCAGGTTATTGATACTGTCACTGTAGAATGTTTGACTTTGTCGACGGAGCCACAACCTCACCTCTGTTTGCAACACTTCATCACTATCAAAGTTAAGTCTTAGAACGTGTTATTTGAATTTTGGAAACAGTTGAAAATCAGATAGGTCAAGTCAGGACTGGATAGGGAATGATCCATGACAGTGAGCCCATGGCCTTGGATTGTTACAAATGACACAACGCTCGTGTACGGTCTGGCTTGTCAGGGAGAAGGATAGGGTGGTCCAAGAGTGGTCGAACTCTTAGAATTTGTAAGTCGAGTCCAGTACGTTATTTCTAACGCAGCGACATAGGTACGCTGCACACTTCCATGGGGTTGGAAATATGTATACACGAAGAATAAGGATGGAGAATCATAATAACCTTTGTTTAATTTTAGGGGTTTTCCCATGCAAAAGTCGGATGTATTACCTTTTCAGCACCCCCCCCCCCCCCCCCCCAGTAGTTGGTCTATGGCCAGCTATCTCCGAATTCCTTTTTCACCTTCACGTTTTCTAATAGATATCGGAACTTTCTTATTAATTTAATAGAAGTACGTTGTGTAATATTCGTTTTGTTACCTCGCCAGTAAACATGGACCAACAAACTGTAAGACTGCGTCATACGATGCTGGCTGATTCGATCGCAATTCAATTTTTATTTATGTATTCCTCCAAAGACTTTCCTGATTATGGGTATTTCGTTTATAAATATTGTATAGGGTTGAGTGCACAGACTTATGTGTATGTACAGACATACAGAAACACACACGCACACATGAAGTACAGAAAATTCGATAGTAATATCGCAGAATGAAATTTTCAGTTTTCACTCTGCAGCGGAGTGTACGCTGATTTCAAACTACCTGGCAGATTAAAGCTGTGTGACGGACGGAGGCTCGAACTCGGGGCCTTTGACTTTCGCGGGTAAGTGCGCTAACGGTAGTGCACTCGTTCGTGATAGAGGCAAAGGTCTCGAGTTCGAGTCTCTGCCTGACACATAGCTTCAATCTGCCAGGAAGTTTCAGTAATATTGCAATAAAAGAATGTTTTTTTTCTGGCTTTATCTATAATAGAGCCTGCACTTCTTGCAGTAGGAGATATAGCACTACGTCATTTAAAGTCTCTTGAATTTCATATGTTCTAAAAATTCTGATACTCAATAGAAGCAGCGATCTAGTGACAATGACCACAGGGTTTTCATTAAATATGAGAATGAAATAAATTTTATTTTATGTTGGAGGTTGTTCTAATTTTGTATCGCACTATTTGTAATGGAAGTTTTAATAGCTATTGTCCTCACAATGTACTCATACCGGCATGGAGACTGCTGGACGGCGGCATGCTTTTCTTTTGTTCCAGAAAACTGTAGTCCTCCCTCTCTGTTTACAGGCCTTGGAAGAATTCTCGAACAAGTAACCATAACATCCTTCCCAAAGAGTGTTGTTGTTGCGGTCTTCAGACCGAATACTGGTTGGATTCAGCCTTCCAAGCGAATCTATCCCGTGGAAGGCTCTTCGTCTCTACGTAACTACAGCGACCTACAGCCATCTGAATCTGCTTACTGCAGTCTATTTTCATTGTCCACACTACCCTCCATTACCAAATAGATTATTCTTAGATTCCTCAGGATGATGCTAATCAATATATCCCGTGTTTTAGTCACGTTGTGATACAAATTTCATGTCTTCCAAAATCGACTAAGTGCCTCTTCCTTAGTTAACGGATCTACCCATGCAATCTTCAGCGTTCTTTTGTAGAACCGGGTTTTGAAACATTCTGTTCTCTCTATCTCTCTCGTTTATAGTCACTCCCCCTATGTCATTTTCAGGTGATTGGTAGGTAAGATAAGCTCACCGAACAACCATAGCGAAATCATTATAAGCATAATTTAATAACGAGTAATTTGACCTCTGTACTTGGTAACCGCTTGGATTCAGGTTGGAAGTGAGTCCAAAAGACAGTGCAGGTACTTGATGTCGCAGTTCCGACAAATTGTGGGGATGCTCATGTCGGCGTTTTACCCGCTCTTCCAGCGGGTCCAGCACAGCTGCTATGGGCTCAAGTCGGGTGATTTTGCAGGGTAATCGAGATGTATTTTGGTCGTGGAGTGATCAGGAAAACAGTCCCATGCGAGGTCTGTCCAGAACATTCCGGAACATTAGCAATTTCACGTCTATGGCGAATTGGAGCGAAATGCGGTTGGCATGCCTGCACACGCCTGTGCCTATTTTGTAACTGTCGGAAGAGTCATTGTTGTACAGGAGACGTCTATTACTTATTGTTCAGTGAAGCATTGAGTAGAACAGTTGCACACGCCTGCGTTAAAATTTGCGTGAAACTCAATAACACCTTTACAGAGACGCACCAAATGATGCAGGAAATCTACGATGAAGTGTGCTTAAGCCGTTCACGGTGTTGCGAATGGCTCACACAGTTTAAAAATGGCCGGACAGAAATTAAAGATAACTCTCGTTCAGGACGCCCTTCGACGTGTCCGACACCGCTTGCGTCAGAACCGTCAACGAGATTGTACGTGCCAATCGAAGATTGACTGTCCGAGGGATCACAGAAGAATGGAACATTTCAGTTGGATCATGTCGTGAAATCCTGACGCAGTATCTTGGAATGCATCGTGTTGCCGCCAAGTTCGTCCCACGGCACATGAGTGAAGACCAGAAAAACCTTCGCCTCGCAGTTTGTGAAGAGATGTTGGATCGCGCAAATGAGAACGAGATGTTCCTTAAGGGAACCATAACTGGTGATGAGACGTGGGCCTACGTTTATGATGTTGAGACCAAGGTTCAATCTTCGCAACGGACCGGGAAAGTATCTTCGACCCCAAAAAAAGCTCGTCAGGTCAGGCCAAATGTCAAAGCCATGCTGATAGTTTTCTTTGACTTTGAGGGATTAGTTAATCATGAATTCGTGCCTCAGGGACAAACTTAATAGTTGTTACTATGGGGACTTGTTGCGACGCCTACGAGAAACTGTGAGAAGGAAACGGCCTGAAATGTGTTGGACAATTCATGACTCTTTCATCATGAAACGCATCCGCAGATTCATCGCTGCTGGTGCGCGACTATTGCACAAGAAACGAAATCATTCTGCTGCATCATCCTCCCTTCTCTCCAGACCTGGCCGATGCGGACTATTTTTTTTTTTATTTCCAAAGTTGAGAACCCCTTTGAAACGATAAAGATTTGCAACGATAGACAAGATAAAAGAAAATTCTCGGACGGCGCTTCGCGCGATCGAGCAAGATCCGTACAAAGACTGCGTCCGGAAGTGGAAACGGCGTTGGAAGCGGTGTATCAACTGTGGAGGAGAATATTTCGAAGGTGATCATGCACAATAAGTAAAAGATAAGAGCAGAAAAATTTTGTTGGCAGAGTACCGGAATTTTTTGAGCAGACCTCGTATTCTACCATCCTGATGAACTTTGCTGCTGTCGTCTGCGCCTGCGTGAGGAATGGCCTCTTCCGAGGTGACCGACTCCAGATGTTCATTGCATGCAGTTATCTTCTAAATGTCCTCTCCGTAAAAGGTTGGGATGGACCTTCATTCACTGCCTGCAGAAACGCCTGCCGGGTTTGGAAGCGAATTTAACTCACAAGCCGTGAAATGTCTCCGGTCACGCTAAGTGAGGATAGTTTTCCGACTACAATTCTGACGTCGTATTCCGTGGCCACGCATGTTACACCGTTGCTTGCAGATACGTTAAAGCACCATAAAATCCCATAACTTCAGACTCCGTATGGCCATGGGGACGGTGAAACTCTAGTGCCATTTTTGTCACTCTGTCGCGTGCTTACATTTACCTATGACCACGAACAACGTTAGCTCGAAACAAAAATGTGACACTGACCACTACTGCTTTATACTCACGTGGAGGCAGTGCACTATAGACTGATCCCTGCGTCATCTGTAAAGGCTTAACGATTCTTCTGTGCATGTGCACTGGGCTGCTCACCAATCTTTCTGTCCGATGAGCTTATATTACGGTCAGCCACAACTGAGATGGCAGACATGTCGGAGCGTGCGTAATGTGATGTCGTTGGAGCTCTTGACACCGTAAGTAGCCTACTCTTTCACCCAACAAAGCGTTGATGATGCAACACATGACTGAAAATTTTATCGCCTAAATTGATAAGATGAACCGGCACAGTAAAAAATTACGAAATAATTATCTTCATCTGTTGAATTCTTGGAGTTTACGTTGAAATTAGTGTGTCATTGTCCAGGCTTCAGCTTGAATACTTGCGGTAGTCATGCGCCAACAGGGTTGAATGTGGGGGTGCGTTATCGTGATGCAAGAGCCATGAATTGTGCCACCACATTTCAGGCCGTTTCCTTCTCACATTTTCTCGCAGGCGTCACACAGCGTCCCGATAGTACCATCGACTAACAGTTTGTCCCTGAGGCACGAATTCATGATGGACTAATCCTTGAAAGTCAAAGGAAACCATCAGCGTGGCTTTGACATTTGACCTTATCTGATGAGCTTTTTCTGGTCTTGGGGATCCTTTCCCGACCCACTGTGAAAACTAAACCTTGGTCTCAATATCGTAACCGTAGACTTACACCTTATCATCAGCTATGATTTCTTAAGGAACATCTCGTTCTCATTTGCGCGATCCAAAAGTTCTTCACAGACTGCGAAGCGGTGTTTCTGGTCTTAACTCATGAGCCATGGGACGAAATTTTTAAGGTTTTTAATTTAGTCATATACAGCCAAAACGCAGTTTTGGAAGTCTGCGATTTATTCTGTTTAGCTTGTATTCAGATAAAAGTACACCAAAACACACATAAAAATTCCACAGTACTAATTTAAACGAAATTTCAGGATGGGCTATCTCGTTATGTCGTTTCACCACGAAATCTGCTTTGTAGAGACATGTACCTCGGAGATATTGACAATAAAACTGAATTAAAAGCAAATGTTAACAGTGAAATTTATTTTCAAAATTTATCTGTTTTCAGAAGAGCAGTTGAACGAAATGGACAGTGTCTTGAAAGGAGGGTATAAGATGAACATCAACAAAAGCAAAACGAGGATAATGGAATGTAGTCGAATTAAGTCGGGTGATGCTGAGGGAATTAGATTAGGAAATGAGACACTTAAAGTAGTAAAGGAGTGTTGCTATTTGGGGAGGAAAATAACTGATCATGGTCGAAGTAGAGGATATAAAATGTAGATTGGCAATGGCAAGGAAAGCGTTTCTGAAGAAGAAAAATTTGTTATCATCGAGTATAGATTTAAATGTCAGGAAGTCGTTTCTGGAAGTATTTGTATGGAGTGCAGCCATGTATGGAAGTGAAACGTGGACGATAAACAGTTTAGACAAGAAGAGAATAGAAGCTTTCGACAAGTTGTGCTGAAGATTAGATGGGTAGATCACATAACTAATGAGGAGGTATTGAACAGAATTGGGGAGAAGAGGAGCTTGTGGCACAACTTGACTAGAAGAAGGGATCGGTTGGAAGGGCATGTTCTGAGACGTCGAGGGATCACCAATTTAGTATTGGAGGGCCGCGTGGAGGGTAAAAATCATAGAGGGAGACCAAGAGATGAATACACTAAGCAGATTCAGAAGGATGTAGGCTGCAGTAGGTACTGGGAGATGAAGAAGCTTGCACAGGATAGAGTAGCATGGAGAGCTGCATCAAACCAATCTCAGGACTGAAGACCACAACAACAACATCTGTTTTCAATACAAAAATGGTTCAAATGGCTCTGAGCACTATGGGACTTAACATCTGTGGTCATGAGTCCGCTAGAACTTGGAACTACTTAAACCTAACTAACCTAAGGACATCACAGACATCCATGCTCGAGGCTCGATTCGAACTTGCGACCGTAGCGGTCGCGCGGTTCCAGACTGAAGCGCCTAGAACTGCTCGGCCACCACGGCCGGCCTTTCAATACAATTATCTTACACTTTATAAAAAAAGTAATTTTAAGCCGATTACTTTTTTTACATTAGATCTCGTTAATTTTGTTTTTGCTGATATACTTTTGACTAACTTCACAAATCTAATGAATCACATTAATTTTGAATTTCAAAACAGTAATAGCAAAATTACTAATTTAATGATGTGACGCTACAACACAGTTTATAGCGCTCCTTTCCACAACTAAATAACAAAAGTAATGTTTCTGACCATCCTCACATTACAGAAAGTTATTTATTTACGTAGGCAGCATTTTTTTGTTTTTGTACTTTGAATGATTTTATTATACCTATAGATACGCCGAATTACATTAAAGATCGCAATTCGTGTTAATAGATGACACATTTACTGTTTGTGATCCTCTTACATTAAGCATAAAGACGTAATTTCTTTCTAGTAAATTACCTGATCCACTATGTTTCATCATAAAACGTAAATCAGCCAGTAGAATAATAAATTGAGGATTGCGCAGACGGCGATAGCGTCCAGTGCCGTTACTCATGTAATATGGGTCGAGTTTGTGTCCAGCGTTTCACTGCGCAGATTTAGTGGAATGAGAAGTGTAGCGATTCAAGAGTCAGAATTCCGTTAGTTATAACAGACGTCAGTGCATTGTACCAAAGTGTGATATGACGGCTGTGGACTCGCATTCATGGAGTCAAAGAAGAAAACACCGGTCAAAGTCGTCGGCCCGAAAACAGGAGCGATCGTTGCCTTTCCCTCACAGCTGTCGGGGTAGTCGCTTCTAGTCCGACTCCGTGGTGGGGTACAATCAGTGGAAGAAGGGACACGAATTTAGAGAATCTGCCGTCAATACTAAGCTGTAGTTCATGTCTTGGCGGTGAACATTGTTACGACAGTCAGCTGGTTGCAGATGCAGTAATTAGTCATAGCAAACAACTGGCACCCTTTTACCCAATAGATTGTGTTAGAATGGATGAGTTTGAATTACATGTTTATTCTTTTAATTACCGTTCAAAACGATCCGAATTCCGCACTAAAAGCCTTCAAAGTGTGTGAGGCGAATATAAACCGTTGAGTAGCGACTGTGTTGTAACTTCGCACTTGACTTTGCGGTGCATAACAAATTTCACATCACGGAATTTGTGATGTATCACTGAATTCTTTTCCGCCTGCATTATGTAATTATGGTAAGGAACGTTATAGGAAAGACTGGAACACAGTGAGCACATTTTTTGTCTTATAATACTTTGTGATGAAATTTGATAATACTTATGGATTATTTCATGTTACTTAGGGCGCCAATACTATCTAATATCCATATTAATTTACATGTTTTGTTATCACAAAAATTCTACAAACAGAACAGCTGACAGCAATATAATGTGAAAAAGCGTAGTACTCTACCCGATCTTGGGGTACCCTGAGTCTTGGCGTGTGGTACACTGATCAACAGTAAAACAAATTCACAGACAGACTGGAAATATTTATTTATTTTTAGTAAGCATCAAAGGATATATTGGATTTGCACAAAGTACAATACCTGGAAAATTTAAGTATCCATGCCAACAGGAAATACAGACATTTCTGCAGTTCTGTGTAGTGCTGCAGACTGTGGAAAGCATTGATAGTGTAGAAAAGACATATCTGAAAAAGACATATCTGAACTTCGAAATTCTTATGTCTTCATTTTGATGAGAATTTAAATGGGGAAAAATACATTTTGGAACTCATAAAACAACTTAGTTCAGCCACATTTGCACGCAGAATCATAGCAAATTTTGGGGAGAGAGAAATCAGTATGTTGACATACTTTGCTTATTTTCATTCAGTAATGTCAAATGTAATAATGTTCTGGGATAACTCATCTTTAAGGCCTTCATTGCCCAAAAACATGCTGTAAGAATAATATGCGGTGCTCATCCACGAGCATCTTGCAGACATCTGTTTGAGGAGTTGGGCATTCTGACTACTGCTTCACAGTATATTTATTCCCTCATGAAATTTGTTGTAAATAATCCACTATAGTTCAAAAGGAACAATGAAGTACATAATTACAATACTAGAAGAAAAAATGAGATTCATCACTGAACATTAAGGTTGTCTTTAGAACAGAAAGGGGAGCAGAACGCCGCAACAAAATTTTTAGCCACTTAACCAGTGATATAAAAAGTCTAACAGACAGCAGGGTAAAATTTGAAAATAAACTGAAAACAGTTGTCCTTGACAACTCCTTCTACTCTGTAGAAAACTTCCTTTGTTTGCAGTGTGTAAAAGGTGGAGGATATTAATTGATAAGTCAGTCTGTATATCTTGTTTTCATTTCGCCCAAAAAAATAATTATATGGTGATATTTACAGTACAAATACATGTAAAAATTAATTTGCAATATGAATGTAAAATGACACATTCCACATCATGACGGTTTACCGTGCAAAATGATCCGTGTAACATAAAACTAACTTGTTTTTGTTGTGGTCTTCAGTCCTGAGAGCCAGCCGGAATGGCCGTGCGGTTCTAGGCGCTACAGTCTGGAGCCGAGCGACCGCTACGGTCGCAGGTTCGAATCCTGCCTCGGGCATGGATGTGTGTGATGTCCTTAGGTTAGTTAGGTTTCATTAGTTCTAAGTTCTAGGCGACTGATGACCTCAGAAGTTAAGTCGCATAGTGCTCAGAGCCAGCCAGTCCTGAGACTGGCTTGATGCAGCTCTCCATGCTACTCTATCCTGCGCAAGCTTCTCCATCTCCCAGTACGTACTGCAGCCTACATCCTTCTGAATCTGCATAGTGTATTCATCTCTTGGCCTCCCTCTACGATTTTTACCCTCCACGCTGCCCTCCAATACTAAATTGGTGATCCCTCGATGTCTCAGAATATGTCCTACCAACCGATCCCTTCTTCTAGTCAAGTTGTGCCACAAGCTCCTCTTCTCCCCAATTCTGTTCAATACCTCCTCATTAGTTATGTGATCTACCCATCTAATCTTCACCATTCTTCTGTAGTACAACTTTTCGAAAGCTTCTATTCTCTTCTTGTCTAAACTATTTATCGTCCACGTTTCACTTCCATACATGGCTACACTCCATACAAATACTTTCAGAAACGACCTCCTGACATTTAAATCTATACTCGATGTTAATAAATTTTTCTGATTCAGAAACGCTTTCCTTGCCATTGCCAATCTACATTTTATATCCTCTCTACTTCGACCATCATCAGTTATTTTCCTCTCCAAATAGCAACACTCCTTTACTACATTAAGTGTCTCATTTCCTAATCTAATTCCCTCAGCATCACCCGACTTAATTCGACTACATTCCATTATCCTCGTTTAGCTTTGGTTAATGTTCATCTTATACCCTCCTTTCATGGCGCTGTCCATGCCGTACAATTGCTCTTCCAAGTCCTTTGCTGTCTCTGACAGAATTACAATGTCATCGGCGAACCCTGAAGTTTTTATTTCTTCTTCATGGATTTTAATACCTACTCCGAACATTTCTTTTGTTTCCTTTACTGCTTGCTCAATATACAGATTGAATAACATTGGGGATAGGTTACAACCGTGTCTCACTCCCTTCCCAACCACTGCTTCCCTTTCATACCCCTCGACTCTTATAACTGCCATCTGCTTCCTGCACAAATTGTAAATAGCTTTCCGCTCTCTGTATTTTACCCCTGCCACCTTCTAAGATAAGTCATAGGGTCAGTATCGCCTCACGTGTTCCAACATTTCTACGGAATCCAAACTGATCTTCCACGAGGTCGGTTTCTATAAGTTTTTCCATTCGTCTGTAAAGAATTCGCGTTAGTGTTTTGCAGCTGTGACTTATTAAACTGATAGTTCGGTAATTTTCACATCTGTCAACACCTGCTTTATTTGGGATTGGAATTATTATATTCTTCTTGACGTCTGTGGGCATTTCGCCTGTCTCATACATCTTGCTCACCAGATGGTAGAGTTTTGTCAGGACTGGCTCTCCCAAGGCTGTCAGTAGATCCAATGGAATGTTGTCTACTCCCGGGGGCCTTGTTTCGACTTAGATCTTTCAGTGCTCTGTTAAACTCTTCACGCACTATCATATCTCCCATTTCATCTTCATCTACATCCTCTTCCATTTCCATAATATTGTCCTCAAGAACATCGCCCCTGTATAGACCCTCTGTATACTTCTTCCACCTTTATGCTTTCCCATCTTTGCCTTATAACTGGGTTTCCATCTGAGCTCTTGATATTCATGCAAGTGGTTCTCCTTTCTTCAAAGGTCTATTTAATTTTCCTATAGGCAGTATCTATCTTACCCCTAGTGAGATAAGCCTCTACATCCTTACATTTCTCCTCTAGCCATCCCTGCTTAGCCATTTTGCACTTCCTGTCGATCTCATTTTTGAGACTTTTGTATTCCTTTTTGCCTGCTTCATTTACTGCATTTTTATATTTACTCCTTTCATCAATTAAGCTCAATATTTCTTCTGTTACCCAAGGATTTCTACTAACCCTCGTCTTTTTACCTACTTTATCCTCTGCTGCCTTCACTATTTCATCCCTCAAAGCTACCCATTCTTCTTCTATGTATTTCTTTCCCCCATTTCTATCATTTGTTCCCTTATGCTCTCCCTGAAGCCATGTACAACCTCTGGTTCTTTCAGTTTATCCAGGTCCCATCTCTTTAAATTCCCACCTTTTTGCAGTTTCTTCAGTTTTTATCCACAGTTGATAACCCATAGACTGTGGTCAGAGTCCACATCTGCCCCTGGAAATGTCCTACAATTTAAAACCTGTTTCCTAAATCTCTGTCCTACATTTGTTCCCTTACGCTCTCCCTGAAACTCTGTACAATCTCTGGTTTAGTCAGTTTATCCACGTCCCATCTCCTTAAATTCCCACCTTTTTACAGTTTCTTTAGTTTTAATCTACAGTTCATATCGAATAGATTGTGGTCAGAGTCCACATATGCCCCTGGAAATGTCTTACAATATAAAACCTGGTTCCTAAATCTCTGCCTTACCATTATATAATCTATCTGAAACCTGTCAGTATCTCCGGGCTTCTTCCATGTGTACAACCTTCTTTCATGATTCTTGAACCAAGTGTTAGCTATAATTAAGTTATGCTCTGCGCAAAATTCTACAAGGCGGCTTCCTCTTTCATTTCTTAGCCCCAATCGATATTCACCTATTATGTTTCCTTCTCTCCCTTTTCCTACTCTCGAATTCCAGTCACCCATGAATATTAAATTTTCGTCTCCCTTCACTACCTGAATAATTTCTTATGTCTCATCATACATTTCATCAATTTCTTCATCATCTGCAGAGCTAGTCGGCATATAAACTTGTACTATTGTAGTAGGTATGGGGTTCGTGTCTATCTTGGCCACAATAATTTTTTTACTGTGCTGTTTATAGTAGCTTACCCTCACTCCTATTTTTTTATTCATTATTAAACCTACTCCTGCATTACCCATATTTGATTTTGTATTTATAACCCTGTATTCACCTGACCACAAGTCTTGTTCCTCATGCCACCGAACTTCACTAATTCCCACTATATCTAACTTTAGAACGCCAGTTTTCTTTCTCCTGATAACGACGTCCTCTTGAATAGTCCCTGCCCGGAGATCCGAATGGGGGACTATTTCACCTCCGGAATATTTTACCCATGCGGACGCCATCATCATTTAACCATACAGTGAAGCTGCATGCCCTCGGGACAAGTTACGGCTGTAGTTTCCCCTTGCTTTCAGCCGTTCGCAAGGCCGTTTTGGTTAGTATTACAAGACCAGATCAGTCTTTCATCCAGACTGTTGCCCCTGCAACTACTGAAAAGGCTGCTGCCCCTCTTCAGGAACCACACGTTTGTCTGGCCTCTCAACAGATACCCCTCCGTTGTGGTTGCATTTCCGGACGGCTATCTGTATCGCTGAGGCACGCAAGCCTCCCCACCAACGGCAAGGTCCATGGTTCATAGGGGGGGGGGGGGAGGGGGGGAGCTAACTAACTGACTAACTAACTAACTACCTCAGTTCTTCAGCAGACGTTAGACAAAAAGCAGTTTTTTCCTGTACATAGAACCATTATTGTTTTCTGCATATATTCTCATTGTGCCCCAGAAAAAAGTTGTTCACTCTGCGCCATTGGCTATCAACACAATTAAGCACATCTGTTCCGTGACAAACAGACGTTATAATTCTTTTTGTCTGCTATAAATAGACAGTAACTACTTACCTTCTAATATTTGGTTTCTGCAAAATGAAGAAGTACAAATCCTTAGTACAGAAGTGGCAAAATATACAGAGAAAGTTCGTAAAAGACAATATTCAAAATTTCAGAACTCCATCTACTATTCAAAGCCTTCGTAACGCTCAGAGAGGATAGTTTACATGTGCAAAATTATGGCGTCCTACATTCATAGATTGTATATAATCAGTTACACACTGTTATCCATTTCTCATTGTTCCCCGATCTCGCCTATGGTATGTTATATAATGAATGTAATGATTTTACTATAGTAAGATTAATTTAGTCAAAAACTACAAAGTTTTGTAAGTTTTTTCTTTGTTCCACGTACGTCGTGGAGGTCTTACGAGCGCTGACGTCAGTTCTACGCGTGGTACTAGATCCAGTTCGCACCTTGTCGACGAACATGTACTATAAAACGTTGTGAAGCTGTGCCACAACTCCTGCGGTGATTATGACTGCACAGTGAAAATAAATGAATACTATATGAATGTTTTGATCGTCGATGATCTTGTCAACAGTAGCACCAGTCGTGTCAACTTCTGTTTTAGTAAGTAATTAAAGTTTTAAAACATGGGATTATAATGTAATCTCTGGTGGTAAATAAGCTATGATGGAGCAATTGTGAACATAAGAAATTAAGGATTGCCATTTTCAAATTATTTAATGTACATAGTTATTCAAGAATTTATGTTCAACTGACTGCACATATTCGAAAAAAGTGTTTAATATGAGGGAAATGATATCTCTGATTTTAAAACAGCTCACCAAGATGTATTTCCAAGACAGTATTTGGTGCTTCTTAGGACGAAATGAGCTATTAACTGAAAGTGGCTGATTGAGTGTTTACCCTAATAACCTGAAAGCAACCATAAAGTATAGTATTGTGGAATCCTTTCAATTTCATATTTTGTTGATAGCACAAAAAGCAGCGAATCCCGGAGTGTAGTGGAGAACCAGATTGAATACTATCATTGTTTCTGTGAGTAACGAATAAAATCAACAACTATATTACCGTGTCTTCTGGTAAATATAGAAAAGCACTTTTCCTTTCTCGTACTATTCTCCCTCAAACGAGGTGAACGTGCAAAAGATTACTCAGTTAATGATACAGAATCAAAAAAAATTAAATATGGAGAAGCTGTGATGCAGACATGACAATACCTTCAACGAGACAAGGTAGCATCACACTGTTCACATAATACCCTTCTACACTGCTTTACTGAACTCATCTTAACATTGCATGAAACTGTGAAATACAAATAAAATTTTCTTTCCTTATTGGTGATTCTGTTGCAATATTTTCTTGTTGAAGTTTATTTCGCAATGTCTTTTTTCTACCCCATTTTTGTCTTGATTGCCGTGCATTCTTAGGAATTATTTCCAAATAAAATGAAGTCAATAATTTTATAAATTTGTAACCATTATTTATTACATATGATATGCAACTGAAACTACCACATTCTACATTCATATCACTGACTGTTTATATCATTGACATTAGCCATATTGTCATTCTGGTGCCTATATAGTTTATAATACTTATTGCTATAAACGAGGCGTTCGTAAATTATA
This sequence comes from Schistocerca nitens, assembly GCF_023898315.1. Lineage (NCBI taxonomy): Eukaryota > Metazoa > Arthropoda > Insecta > Orthoptera > Acrididae > Schistocerca > Schistocerca nitens. Next base: position 146,536,617 of record NC_064620.1, on the reverse strand, counting down.
TTTTTAATATGTTACATACACTTTACATTACATTATTTTTCATATGATAACAAGTGAAGAGTGAAAATGAACAACGTTCTAAGTGCCATTTTTCCACAAAACGCGTTTTCAATGCTCTTAACTTCCTCGTACTATGTTGCGTATCCCTAGACTTGTACCAAGTGTCAGATCAAGGAGAAAAGTTCCAAACACTCGGTACTAGATGGCACATGCACTTTGTGCCAAGCAATGGTTCCCAAGTTAGTTAGTTACTTAGATACATGTTCCATCGTTCATTTGCTCGATATAGCGTAATGATGTGTGTCACTTCATATTCAGATTGCAAATTAATTTGTAAATATGACTACATGCTGTATACTCATAATTTGTGTGTGTTTGTTTATGAATCCACAGGATAAGTAATAGGTATATCTGTCTGTAGCCAAAATTTCTGATATCCCATGCTAAACTTTATTTTTAGGTCTTCGTTAGCGCTTATTCCGATCAGTCCTTCTTGCAGTATGAGATCCGTTTCTTCAGTAGCGTTGTATTATTTGATAATCCACTATGGTATTCCAGTAGTAAAAATATCCTCAAACATAGTTTCGAGGAGTGTGTGAAGTGTTAAAAGGACACAAAAACGGTATCATCCTAGCAAACAGTCTGTTAGAAATTTGGAAACTGCGAAAATTTACGTCGTCCAATGTTTTTCTCCATACGTTTAATTATGACGAGATAAACTGAAATGTTGGACTATGCATTATGAAATGTGGATTGTCACGTTGTAACTGCAAGTTAACGTCATTCAATTTAGTAAATAAGTAACTTAAACAAACAGTGTCTGCTTTCACTTAATAATTATTTTGAAACTGGATCTTTAGCATCCGAAAACTCTAAAATAGTCCCAAAACGTGAGAAAAATCTTCTGAAGCGTAAACATTTTGACAGCGAGTGTACTTCAGTGAGAAGCAGTAATCGATCAAACGTATCCTTATTTTTACTGCGTTAATCACCTGGAATTCGACATTTACAGCGAATTATGATTACTGATTTAATGATAAAATGAAGAGATTGTTGCAATTTACCAATTAGATTATTAGCAACCGAATATTGTCGATATAAATCACTGTGGGAATCAGTGCTGTAAAGTATGTGCTACAATCAGACGCCACAAGTAATCTTAATTCCCCGAGTTAGAGAAAAATTAAATTCGGATATAGAAAAAAAGTTATATAGGGACTGCAGAGGACACTGGCAACCCTTTGAGTCTCAAGAATACGAAGAAAAATATAATTTCAATATTTTCACATAATGAACATTTATTATAATAGTAAGCAACAAATACAAAAGACATTGGCAAAACATAAACAGTCAGTTGTTTCAAGGAGATGATTACACTTTCCAATATAAACGTAAAATGTTTCTCAAAAGTAATTTTTACTAAACAACGAACAGAAGATGAAATTGGCCATAGGTAAACAATCCGTTGTTTTAAGGAGTTGGTTTGAGTTTGGATACACTAGGGCATGCAATTTTTCAACCACACATCATTTCATGTGATATATTTGAAAGCAAATTTGCATTTTTCTTGGACAAAATCACACATCTCGAAATTCTCACGATCTTATAATGCCTGAAACAAATTATAGCGCTAAATAAGAAGCAAAAATATACCTAAAATGTAATACTATTTGTATCGTAAGTATATAGTGTACCAGTGGCTTAGTTTCGATAATACTCATAAAAGCTGTAGCACAAACTGAGACTGACGTTACAGTAACTTTTCCTCAATATGACCACTACGAGGAAAACCAAATTTGAGAATCTCCTGCAGTCACATAGCTTAATCTTAGCCTCGACTGTTGCTTTGAATGCTAGAGGTGATCGCTACAATCCATTCCATTCGTAGAAGTATCACAATACATCACTAGAAGTCTCTGTCTTGCAGCAGAGGTTCCATGTGAAAGTCACTTGTACTTTAAAAAACTAACAAAATCGTTGTTTCAAGCAGAAACAATTGGGGCTCGAACGGTTAAAATAACCAGTAGGTGGATCTCATCAGTAATGTGAAGAAGAATTACAGGATTTGCTGAATGAAATTAACAGTCTAATGAGTACACAGTATGATTTGAGACTAAGTCGAAGACAGATGGAAGTAATGAGAAATTGCAGGAATGAGAACAGCGAGAAACTCAACTCCAGGCCTGGTGATCGCGAAGCAGATGAAATTAATGAATTCTGCTACCTATGCGGCAAAACATGACAGACGGAGAAGGTGGACATCAAAAGCTGAACAGCACTGGCAAAAACGGCATTCCTGGCCAAGAGAAGTCTACTAGTACCAAACACAGGCCTTAATTGAGGAAGAGATTTTTGAGAATGTACGTTTGGAGCTCAGCATTGCATGATAGTGAAACTTGGGCTGTGGGAAAAGCGGAAAAGAGGAGCATCGAAGCCTTTGACATGCGGTGCTATAAAAGAATGTTGAAAATTAGGTGGACTGATAAGGTATCGAATGAGGAGGTTCTCCACAGAATCGACGAGGGAAGGAATATATGGAAAGCACTGACAAGAAGAATGAGGCGGACGGTAGGACATCCGTTAAGACGTCAGGGAACGACTTCCATGGTACTAGAGGGAGCTGTAAAGGGTAGAAGCGATAGAGGGAGACAGAGATTGGAATACACCCAGCAAATAATTGAGGACGTAGTTGTAATTGCTAATCTGAAATGAAAATATGGGCACAGGAGAGGAATTTGTGGCAGGCCGCATCAAACCAGTCAGAAGACTGATAGTTTACACATTAGAACAGGGTTTCCCAAAATGTTCAAATTTGTGTGAAATCTTATGGGACTTAACTGCTAAGGTCATCAGTCCTTAAGCTTACACGCTACTTAACATAAATTATCCTAAGGACAAACACACACACCCATGCCCGATGGAGGACTCGAACCTCCGCCGGGACCAGTCGTACAGTCCATGACTGCAGCGCCTTAGACCACTCGGCTAATCCCTCGCGGCAGGTTTTCCCAAACGGTGTTCAGTGGAACCCTGTAATTTCGCAGAAGGCGAGGAAGTGCTCTAGAAAAAAACAATTGATAACATAGTGTTATTTTTTCCGACGTATCGATAATACTAATAAGTTTTTTTAGTTTTTTATGATTTATATAGTATTATTTTTTACTTAAAATTGAAGTACTCGCTGAATAATTAAAGCTTATCTCCTTTTTCAAAGATTTTATGAACATTCAAGCAGACATGGTGTTCCATGAAGTGCGGGGGTTCTCAAAGTGTTTCATCAGAGAAAACTTTTGGGAGACCCTGCACTAGACGCCACCTCAACAAGGCCAGACTGGGCCGTAGCTGGAACAGTGACCTACCCGCAGGTGGTGGCCAAGTGCCTGTGGAGTGGGGTTGAGGGTGGGGGGAAGGGGGTGGTGAGGGGGTGTGGCCGTCTCTCCTGAGGACACGCACTCCAGCGCGAGAGGCGAGCTGCGTGCGGCGCGTAATGAGCTCCAGCTGACCTCCCGCACTAATTGGACTTCCTGGCCGTCCACCGTCCTGTCCCCCCATAACACCCTAGTAGATCAGGAGCTGCTCCACCTCACGTAGGGCGGTCAGCAGCTCTCCACGCTATGTGGTCTGCTGCTGCCCTTCATGCACTGACTGATCAAAGGAAGCGGGACACTCCCGTGTAGTGCGTAATCGACCACCAGATGTCACGAGAAGCGGCCCCACCAGTATACAGGGTGTTACAAAAAGGTACGGCCAAACTTTCAGGAAACATTCCTCACACACAAATAAAGAAAAGATGTTATGTGGACATGTGTCCGGAAACGCTTAATTTCCATGTTAGAGCTCATTTTAGTTTCGTCAGTATGTTCTGTACTTCCTCGATTCACCGCCAGTTGGCCCAATTGAAGGAAGGTAGTGTTGACTTCGGTGCTTGTGTTGACATGCGACTCATTGCTCTACAGTACTAGCATCAAGCACATCAGTACGTAGCATCAACAGGTTAGTGTTCATCACGAACGTGGTTTTGGAGTCAGTGCAATGTTTACAAATGCGGAGTTGGCAGATGCCCATTTGATGTATAGATTAGCACGGGGCAATAGCCGTGGCGCGGTACGTTTGTATCGAGACAGATTTCCAGAACACAGGTGTCCCGACAGGAAGACCTTCCAAGCTGTTGATCGGCGTGTTAGGGAGCACGGAACATTCTAGTCTATGACTCGCGACTGGGGAAGACCTAGAACGACGAGGACACCTGCAATGGACGAGGCAATTCTTCGTGCAGTAGACGATAACCCTAATGTCAGCGTCAGAGAAGTTGCTGCTGTACAAGGTAACGTTGACCATGTCACTGTATGGTGAGTGCTACGGGAGAACCAATTGTTTCCGTACCGTGTACAGCGTGTGCAGGCACTATCAGCAGCTGATTGGCCTCCACGGGTACACTTCTGCGAATGGTTCATCCAACAATGTGTCAATCCTCATTTCAGTGCAAATGTTCTCTTTACGGATGAGGCTTCATTCCAACGTGATAAAATTGTAAATTTTCACAATCAACATGTGTGGGCTGACGAGAATCCGTACGCAATTGTGCAATCACGTCATAAACACAGATTTTCTGTGAACGTTTGGGCAGGCATTGTTGGTGATGTCTTGATTGGGCCCCATGTTCTTCCACCTACGCTCAATGGAGCACGTTATCATGATTTCATATGGGATACTCTACCTGTGCTGCTAGAACATGTGCCTTTACAAGTACGACACAACATGTAGTTCATGCACGATGGAGCTCCTGCACATTTCAGTCGAAGTGTTCGTACGCTTCTCAACAACAGATTCGGTGACCGATGGATTGGTAGAGGTGGACCAATTCCATGGCCTCCACGCTCTCCTGACCTCAACCCTCTTGATTTTCATTTATGGGGGCATTTGAAAGCTCTTGTCTACGCAACCCCGGTACCAAATGTAGAGACTATTCGTGTTCGTATTGTGGACGGCTGTGATACAATACACCATTCTCCAGGGCTGCATCAGCGCATCAGGGATTCCATGCGACGGAGGGTGGATGCATGTATCCTCGCAAACGGAGGACATTTTGAACATTTCCTGTAACAAAGTGTTTGAAGTCACGCTGGTACGTTCTGTTACTGTGTGTTTCCATTCCATGATTAATGTGATTTGAAGAGAAGTAATAAAATGAGCTCTAACATGGAAAGTAAGCGTTTCCGGACAGATGTCCACATAACATATTTTCTTTCTTTGTGTGTGAGGAATGTTTCCTGAAAGTTTGGCCGTACCTTTTTGTAACACCCTGTATAAAAAGGCGAAGAATATTATGTAGTCAGTAGAGGGGGAGTAACACCAGAATGGATACGTCAGGAGAGCCCAGCGATTAAGAACGTGGAATAGTCACTGGATGTCCCCTGAGTAACAGATCCATCTGAAGCCGCCAAAGTGCACAGTTGGTGATGTGACCGTGAAGTGGAAATGGGAAGAAACAACCACAGCTAAAGAAAGACCAGGCGGGCATCAGATACCGTCGATCAATGCAGAACGTGGCTGTAGCAAGTCGAATGGAATCAGTGGGAGAAATCACTCCTGAGTTCCAAAGTTCTACGAGCAGTGCAACTGTGCAGTGGCCGTGCGTATGGGGTACAACGGTCGGGCAGCTTCTCACAAGCCACACACTTCTATAGTCAGTGCTAAGTTATGCTTGGCGTGGTGTAAAGAGCGATGACGCAGGACAGAGAACGACTGGAAACGAGTAATTTGGAGTAATGAATCACGCTATGCTTTGTCGCAACACAGTGGAAGGGTTTGGGTTTGGCGATAGCGTGGCGAAGAGAGGAACAAGTGTCAGAGCAGAACCGAATTATACTATGGCGTTTTGACTTTTATTGAGATGGAATTTCAGTGGACTGAAAAATAAGAGCCAGCTGGTTACAAAATACAGGTTCATTAAACCTTCACCTTCGACAATTTTAAAGCTGTCCTCTACAGAAGGTACTGTACATAGGTTCACGTATTATCGATATCCGATATGGGAGTCGTTGATTCTGCCTAGTAAATGAGCGCATCATTCATTTAACCTCCATTTAAAACACACTATTGAAAAGAAGTAGCTCTTTGCTGTACGGTTTAGTCTTAAAACTTTTTTTAAAAGTATCACACATTTGACAAGGTGTAAGCCAGATCAACGACTCCAAAATCGAATGTAGGTGATATGTGATTCTACATACAGTAGCTTCTGAAGTTTTCAGACTGTCGAAACCGCGGTCAAGTTTTAATAAACCTTTGTTCTGCAACTGGTTATCTGTTATTTTCAGACCATTGATGCTCTTGCATGCACAGCTGATGAAGTGCAGCCATATTTAGAATCGTGAGATGGGATTTTTCAGCTAACGGGAAGAAAATCAGTGTATCAGTATCATTAAATAATAATGAAGCGGTTTTATCAAGTAAAGAGAAGAAAAATACCTCATGAGTTCGATTAAATAATAATAGACAACAATGTGCTTTTTATTGAGACGCTGAATTTCATTTTGTGTCCGTTTCACTAAATATTGAGACAACATTTTTTCTAATTAGTGAGATAGAAATTTTCAACTGAAATGAAGCAAAATAGCAACAAACTATCATTAAACAATGGAATTTTGGAGATTACAGTAGGAGAACATTATCAGAGAAGCCGCACGGTCTCAGGCGCTTTGCCACGGTTCGCGCTCGGGCATGGGTGTATGTGCTGTTCTCAGCGTAAGTTAAAGATACATTAAGCAGTGTGTAAGCCTAGGGACCGATGACCTCAGCAGTTTGGCCCCATAGCACCTTACCACGACGACCACCACTATCAGAGAGCATTTGCCCTTTGACTGCCAGGTTGACTACATGAGTAGGCAAATGCCTGATGTCACAATGCTTGCTCCCAATCCCCCTCTGGCCTCCGGCGACCCCTTCCCCTAACCCATGAAGCCACCCCCACACCCTCCATTCCCCTCCCTTTCCCAAGGCATGCAACTTTCTTGGAAATAAGCCAGTCAGAAACATTCTATTGTCAGGGAACAATATATAAATCGAATTATGTCCAAACAATCGATATATCTACGTTATTTAATATTCGTTCTCAGTAATCATCAATACTTAATTCCTTAATTGATAAGAATTTCACACCTTTCGTTTTACACATTATATGTTATAATTCATGATTCATCTTGAAACATCCCCTTAAGAAAATTTATATTTTACTGTGCTGGAAAACTTCTACGTTATTTGATTTTCAAACAGCTGAGCAGAACTGAACGTACTCAGACATTTCGCTCTTTACTTATTCTGATCAACACTAATCTGACACACAATATTTTTATCGCAATGTAATCTGACTTTCAATAATCCCTACAAAAGAATGGCCCTGACTAACAATAACCTATACCTTTCATTAATCACTTACCTCACAAAAATCTTCGTTACTCGAACTACTGCAATACAGCGAGCGCAAATACTGCCAGCTAAATAAAAGATTCTAACTACTGAAGGCACTAACTACTGATAGGCATAGCTAGCAAATGAAAGATTTTGATAGAGAACAAACAATGTATTTACCTTAATAATATTCAAAGGTCTATATATATACCAGTTCATGATATCCAGTATTACAAATTTACTCTTTCTGATGGACACACGTCCAGATCGTCCGCTCTTAGAATTCTGCCATTTCTCTCCCCACATCCACCACTGCTGGCAGCTCACCTCCAACTGCGCAACACTACGCGCTGTTCACATCCAACTGCCCAACACTGCAATAGCGAATATTCCAACAATGCCAACCGGCTACAGACTGCACACAGCACAGCCGTGTTTCTGTTCATCACACAGAATTATACAGCGTTGCAGCAAACCAAAAAGTAATAAAGATGAGGCCACAGCTAGAAAACGATGAAACCTGCAAAACCCATTTGAAGATGGATTTGTAAGAAATCCGAAACTAGTCGTGGCTTCATTTAAATAAATATCTTAAACCATACTTATGGTTGGTTGCTGTTTCAGATATAAACTTTCAACAAGAAGCGCATTAAAAATATGCATATAGCCATTCCTACAGCTATGTGCTTATCAAAAAGAATATTTACTCTACTTATTTCGATTGCAACCGTATTTTCCTTGACACTGACATTGCTTTTGAAATTTACTCTTGTATTCAGAGCAGAATCACACCACTTAACTGTCGAACATTCCGAACAGTTTTGCCAAAAACACTCTTAATCAGTATTTTGAAAATATTAGTGTAATTTTTTTTCTTTTTTCTTTTTTTTTTTGCTCTCTTATTTTTTACATTATTAATAACGATATAAGGTTTTCGCCCAAGGAGCTGATGGAATGATAGTGAGCGGTGAATTTTGCTTAAAATAAGATTATCGAGGCACTATATTTTTGTTCTAGTGTTTTGTGAAAATCAGTTTCCTTGGAACTCCTGACTTATTAATGCCTGGATGGAGTTAATTCAGCTGACGTACACACGCACGTCCCTAAGTGGGCAAAACCGTAACAGAATAGGATCGAAGCGTTTGTGATGTAGTACTGTAGAAGAATGTTGACCGTTAAGCGGACGTAAAACACTGGGCCACAAATTTTCACCTTTTATTTCTTACAGAAATGAAAGAAGCAGTGCGCTGAACATGAATATCGAGGTTCAAATTGTCTCCCAGCCTAAGGTTATAATTAAATAAGGTGTTTACATTTCACACTCACACTTTTTGGGCATTATGAGAGGCACATGCAACGTCACTTTGACAAGGGTTTCTCTGCCGTAAGGGAGTGAGGTGGACCTTTCCAGTACACTTCAGCAACACTGATTTACACCATAAAGCTTAATGTGGCCTGCTATTTCTCCCCAAACCACAAATCATGCATCGGATTGCCATTTTTCTATGGCACATTCCTTCGGAAAGGAGTCAATATCAAGAGGAAGAGTGATATTCAATACCCAGACATCTCATTTGTCATTCGCCATGTGGGTCATGGCGAAGGACTGACAGTTCCTATTCCCGCACTTGTGCCACCATCAAGCATCAGTAGGAACGATGCTGAACCGATGCGTACGGCCGAAAAAGAATGATACGTTAGTGACACTGACCCTATATTTACACCATCATCGTCGTCTGGAGAACCACAGAAAATCACACAGCGTGAACTCTGTGATCTGTTAGGGGTCTTCCAGAGCGAAAAGCCAAATTCTTGGCTTCATGACTGCGGCAGTGGAATTTCGTCGCTGACATGGTACGTTTGTGTGTGTGTTTGCGTTTCGGCGGTGTCAGGAAAAAACGTGAGTACCACTTCAGAAAAGGCTTCTTCATGGAATGAATTTGCAACACACTGGTTTCAGAAGCGGAAAGTCAACAAAAGACGCTGTAAATGAGGTGATAAGACTTGTGAAAAACAACCGGCACAAATATGTCGTAGCCATAATGGTGGACATTGCCAGAGCGTTCGATCGCTTTGGTGGCCAATAGTTTTGGACCGCCTTAGGAACTCAGACTGCCCACGAGTGTTGTACAACTGCTTTAAGAACTACCGTGCAACAGGAAACAACACTGTAGTGTCCATGAGAGACCCTAATATAGGAAATTTCAAAATGTTGCCCACAGGAATTCACAAGCGGGCCTGTTTTCTGGGTTCTAGTACTCAAACCAGTATTAGGAAAGCTACAGCATAATGAAGAGATCGTACGAGTAGTGGCATACGCCAACAATCTGATGATCGTTGTGAAGTGAAGCTCCAGAAGCAACCTGGAAGATTAATTAATATAGTCCTTCAACAATCGGTGGTGCCTGAAAAGACCAGGCAAATGCTCTTGAAAGGGACTCTTCTAGGAATCGCGATCATGAAATTAAACTACAAGTCCATAAAGAGAAAGGCCGTCACCAGATACTTAGACGTCTTCTTGAACGAACGACAAAATTATGGCGCACATATTGAAGAAATGAGAAAGAAAGCGAGGATCATGATGGACAAAATTATTAGTCTCACCAGTTACGATTATAAGCTGCCAATGCAAGCAATAAGAACGCGTGATAACGCTATCTTAACTGGGATCATTAGGTGCTATGCGTGGGCTTAGGCCCACAGGCTTTTGCTTGCAACACCAGCACGGACAGTTAACAGAATGCAACGTTGATGGAGCTTTTGGCACTGTATCAGTTGAAGCGTCTGTAGTGTAATTATGCATATATTTGTTTCCTGTATGTGTGTGTGTGTGTGTGTGTGTGTGTAAATTTGAATGAATGATCTGGTTGTAGTGTAACTGAAAGTCTGTAACGTCATCATAGAATCACCCTGTATATCGAGAGTGTTTCCGTAAGAACGTGCTAAAATGTAACAGGACATAGAGAATGCTCGACTGAACAATTTGAGGTAGGGAACCTGGATTCTGAGAAGCCAGCTTAAGGAGATACGGAAGTAAACTTGTCTACCGCTTTGTCTAGCAATACTATTTTCCGGTTTATTTACAACTAACATGCGTACACGTTTACACGTACTGTGCCGTTTATTTACATGTACATTCTTAATTTCCTGCAAGGAGGCAAGGGGGACGAGCCCGATTACTAGGAAGTCATGATGCAGATTTTGTTTACTTCACTTGTCGATAAGGTGGCTATTTTGTATCATATTTATATTCTCCCGTCACAGAACTTGATATGAATCAATGATAGACCCATTCATTACTCGGTGCTATTTAGATACGCACAGTATAATACGATGCAGTAGTACCGGTACAGTTTCGCGGAACTCCCGGTCGTGCACCTTGTGTATGGGGAAGTACGTTTCAATGTTCTCGCTGCTGAAAGGCTGTGTAGGGAACGATTTCCTAAGAGACTCATCAGTTGCGACGAGTGTTTACTTCTCGCGGTCGACGCATGCGGGAGACTGCTTTATTGGAAAGAAAAATCGAGGGAACTGGTAACATGAGGACCACGCCAGGGATATTTGTCAGGTTGCATCAGAATCTTGCTCGCCGATGCTTGCATCGGGGTCGATGGCCGTCAGTTTCAGCACGTTCATTGTGTCGATGACGGTATTTGCAGTGAACTGTAATTGATGTAATTAAGAAAGTACACGGTAATGTGATTTTATTTCTACTATGTCCTTAAGCTAGCTTGTCCGACCCCATGTTCCATACCGCAAAGTGTTCATTGTACATTTCTCTGTGTCCTGTTAAATTTTTGCACGCTCTTACGCAATCACCCTTTGTATATACACTGAAGAGCCAAAGAAACTGGTACACCTGCCTAATATCGTGCAGACCCCAGCGAGCACGCGGAAGTGCCGCAACACGACTTGACATTGTCTTGACTAATTTGTAACAGTCGAGGAGTGGCATCAAAGATATGCTCAATAATGTTCATGTCTCTGTAGTTTGGTGGCCAGCGGACGCCTTTAAACTCAGAAGAGTGTTCCTGGAGCCGTCCTGCAGCAATTCTGGACTTGTGGGTTGTCCCATTGTCCTGCTGGAATTGCCTAAGTCCGTCGGAATGCACAAATAACATGAATGGATGTAGCTGATCAGACACGATACTTACGTACGTGTCACCCGTCAGAGTCGTATCTAGACGTATCAAGCGTCCCATATCACTCCAACTGCACACGCCCCACACCATTACAGAGACTCCGCCTGGTTGAACAATCCCCTGCTGACATACAGGGTCTATGGATTCATGAGGTTGTCTCCATACCCGTACACGTCCATCTGCTAGATACAATTTGAAACGAGACTCGTTCGATCAGGCAACATCTTTCCCGTCATAAGCAGTCCAATGTGAGTGTTGACGGGCCCAAGCGAGGCGTAAAGCATTGTTGCACTTCTGTCACGTTAATGATTATTTTCGGTCGTCGTTGGTCCCGTTCTTGCAGGATGTTTTTCCGGCTGCAGCGATGTCGGAGATTTGATATTTTACCGCATTCCTGATATTCGCGGTACGCTCGTGAAATGGTCGTGCTGGAAAATCTCCACTTCATCACTACGTCTGAGATGCTGTGTGCCATCGCTTGTGCGTCAACTGTAACACCACGTAGAAACTGACTTAAATCTTGATAACCTGCCGTTGTAGCGGCAGTAAACAATCTACCAACTGCACAAGACACTTGTTGTCTTATGAAGGCGTTGCCGATGGCAGCGTCATGTTGTGTCTGTTTACATATCTCTTATTTGAATACGGGTGTCTTTTATACCGGTTTCTTTAGCGCTTCGGTGTACACACATTTGCAGACACTGACACGTGTAGCTTTGACGCTCTGTAGCGTCTTTGGATGATATTTCCGGACATGGGTTCCTATGCAAAACTTGATCTACTAAGTCCCTTCTAAAAACTCTAGAAGTGTGTAGCATGAATTGTAAGGCACTGCCGGCCGGAGTGGTTCAAATGGCTCTGAGCACTATGGGACTCAACTGCTGTGGTCATCAGTCACCTAGAACTTAGAACTACTTAAACCTAACTAACCTAAGGACATCACACACATCCATGCCCGAGGCAGGATTCGAACCTGCGACCATAGCAGTCGCACGGTTCCGGACTGCGCGCCTAGAACCGCGAGACCACAGCGGCCGGCCGGAGTGGCCTAACGGTTGTAGGCGCTACAGTCTGGAACCGCGCGACCACTACGGTCGCAGGTTCGAATCCTGCCTCGGGCATGGATGTGTGTGATGTCCTTAGGTTAGCTAGGTTGAAGTAGTTCTAAGTTCTAGGGGACTGGTGACCACAGCAGTTAAGTCCCATTGTGTTCAGAGCCATTTGAACCATTTTGTAAAACACTGTGTATATTCTGCTGATTACGATAGCAGCATATGTGATACGAAAATTTCGAACTTACTTGTAACCCTGAGCTAGGAGCCAATTTTAAACATGATTGTCGTATTCAGCGCATTGAAGCTTTGGTTTCTGCAAAAAATCCACTGTGGAACAGGTAAGGTACAGAATGAGGAGGCTATGCATAGAATCGGCGAAGAAAGGAATAAAACTTCCTGGCACATTAAAACTGTGTGCCGGACGGACACTCGAATTCGGGACATTTGCCTTTCGCCGGCAAGTGCTCTACCAACTCTGCTACCCAAGCACGACTCACGCCCCGTCTTCACTGCTTTACTTCTGCCAGTACCTCGTCTCCTACCTTCCAAACTTTACAGAAGCTCTCCTGCGAACCTTGCAGAACTAGCACTCCTGAAAGAAAGGATATTAGGGAGACATGGCTTAGCCACAGCCTGGGGGATGTTTCCAGAATGAGTATTTCACTCTGCAGCGGAGTGTGCGCTGATATGAAACTTCGTGGCAGATTAAAACTGTGTGCCGTACCGAGACTCGAACTTGGGACCTTTGTCTTTCGCAAGTGCTCTACCAACATACTGGAAGAAAGGAATACATGAAAAAGACTGACAAGAAGAAGGGACAGGATGATGGGAATGTGTTAAGACGTCAGGGAACAACCTCCGTGGTGCTAGAGAGCTAGAGGGAGGTGTAGAGAGTAAAAGCCGTTGGGTGGACAGGGACTGGGTCACATCCAAGAAACAGAGTAAAAAATAAATGCTCTAGAGTTGTGTATATCTGACCTATTGTTATCTGTAAAACTTTGCGCTGTCCGAAGTGCCCTACGGTCAGATTACTCGGTTCTTATTTTTCTTCCCGTGGTGCTGAACGCCGTATGAGATTAGAGGTAGGAACTGCCTCACGGTTTCCCTTGTTGGGCTACACAGCAGGCTGGAGTAGAGAGTTTAGCGCGGCTTTGCGGGTCGCTGCATAGGCGTCTCCCGCAGGCGCTGGCGCTGCGCCGATGCGGTTCTTTGGCTTCGAGACGGCCGGGCTGCAGTTCAGAGAGGGCCCGGGCGGCGGCCGTCACGCCCGCTGCGTTTCTTGCGGTGCGGCGGCGCGCTCAGTCGTCGCAGAAACGGAATTGTCATTTTCGCAAGAACGCCCCTCCGTGCGGGCGGCCATTGGTCGCGGCGACAGCGCGGCTTCAGCCTTCGGATTCCGTTGGGAAATCCGCGGAAATGGTCCGCCGGTGGCCGCAGGACGGCGTGGTCAACGGCCGCACCGGAGAGAAGGGAACGCCGCGTCTGATCACTACTCCCCGAGCAAAAGCACGCGACGAGACAGGTGCGTCCTGACGCCGGACATCTGAAAAAAGGGCCATTCGAAAAGCGCTGGTTGCTCGGTGAGCGATGAACAATGCATTAGGACTAACAGGGCACGAGAATAGATTGCGTGTAACTAATTATGAGATTTGGTAGGGTTCGGGAGTCTTATAAGCTCACGAGGATAACATGGCAAGTACCTTCACCCGAAAGGAACTTGGCTCAGTGGAAGAGGAACCAAAATAAGCGGACACGTGTCTCGTATTATGAGTAGATACTAGATCCTTTTTGGAGAAAAACGACGGTGAAAGCTGTTGGGTTGGCAGAAGAGCCAACACAGTGTTACTAGAGGAGGCCAAAATGCACGCGTTTTAGCTCACGCAGGCTGGCGTGAAGAGGGAAGAACTATTCTGACGTGAGGTCTGGAACATGACAAGGAATGAGAATTCAGAAAGCGGACGTAATTAGTTTCATACTTAACTTAAATCCATTAATGCTGAACGTCGCTCTTGACGGTACATGATTCACAATATTATCTGTTAGTAACTGAATATGGCGGCTTGCTAGGTCGTAGCAAATGACGTAGCTGAACGCTATGCTAAACTGTCGTCTCGGCAAATGAGACCGTATGTAGACACTGAACCATCGCTAGCAAAGTCGGCTGTACAACTGGGGCGAGTGCTAGGGAGTCTCTCTAGACTAGACCTGCCGTGTGGCGGCGCTCGGTCTGCAATCACTGATAGTGGCGACACGCGGGTCCGACGTATACTAACGGACCGCGGCCGATTTAAAGGCTACCACCTAGCAAGTGTGGTGTCTGGCGGTGACACCACAAAAGCTTTCGAGGTACTTCATGTACCTTTCATCACTTGACATTTTCAGACGAGATGGTGGCTCAGTTGACTCTCACCGGAAAGTAAATACGCCGGTCACGTCTTAGCGGGATTCACCTTGCAGACACCGCACTTTATGTCACCTGTGGTGTTCCGGACACTGACGAACATCGCCTGGTGTACGGTACAGTGATAGGCGTCTGGTTCTTGGTGCAGCAGATGTTTCCTTAACTACCCTTAGAACTCCTCATCAGATACCTCCTTACACGCTCCTCTTTCCGGACTCGGGGTACTTCTCACAAACTTAGACGAACTCCGTGAAGTGAATTTGTGGACACGCAGTTCACTACTTGTTTGCTTAAGGTGGGAAAAATGTCTTTGATTGTTGGCGCTTCTTTAATGAACATCATTGTACAATTGTTCTTAATCCAAAATGAGCCGTGGTGGCCCCGTCTTATGCGTTGGTTTAAACCTTCACTGTTACTTTGCGTTTGATATCCTGCGGTTATTTCGGTTATACCGTGGTTCTTCCTCTTTCTACGTGTGACAGCAGCGGTGTGTATCGATATTCGCACCTTGTACTATCTTTGATCTGATGCTTATAGTTTCCGCCGGCCGGTGTGGCCGTGCGGTTCTAGGCGCTTCAGTCTGGAACCGCGTGACCGCTACGGTCGCAGGTTCGAATCCTGCCTCGGGCATGGATGTGTGTCATGTCCTTAGGTTAGTTAGGTTTAAGTAGTTCTAAGTTCTAGGGGACTGATGACCACAGATGTTAAGTCCCATAGTGCTCAGAGCCATTTGAACCATTTTTGCTTATAGTTTCCGGCTAGCCGGTGCGCGACAGTCGGTCGGTTGGTGTGGATCAGCCAGGAAATCTCCGCGCGTCGCAGTCTCTACGCAGTGTCGGAGTGTGTGGTAGCTGTTCCGATTGCTTCGGGGTTCGCGGCTCACCGACCCGGGACATCAAAGATGAGTGGTGATTTAGTTACCGAAGCCAGTCTGTTCACATTGTGCCGTTGGTTTTGATGTTTGGCTGTTGGGGGTATTCCCGTGAGCAACAATGAGTGTTCGAGTTAGCGGAAGTTTGGCCACCATCCAGTGGAGTTTAACTGTATTTTGGTTATTTGAAGTCCAAGTGCACCAGTGGAATTTTCTGCCTTGTGGCCGTTAGCGTTCCGGTTACCTGCCCTGGCCGTTGACGTAAAATTCAGGCAGTGTCCTTTCCTCACCGTCTTGTCGCTGTCCAACACGTGTGTGTAGTTTTGACAGCTTATGCATACTTGGTTGTGGGCGGCTACGCCTTTTACGTTTTAGCTTTGGAGTTCCTTGTGCACTGGTCGGGTGGAAAGCAAGTCGTTTTATCGGTGGGTCCGTCGATTGTCTCTCATTTGGGTTGCCTACCTGTCTCCCCTAAGCGAACGTTAATATTTCAAGGCAGACCGACCCCGAAAACTTCTGAGCGCTGCTGGCTGTACTGCCTTTTCTTATTGGTGTTAGATTGTCTATTTTAATAGCCTATAGCCGATAGTTTGAATTGTATGCTTTTAGTTGGGTTTTAAATAAATGGCCTTCAACTGCTTTAAGATTGAAAGTTCCTTACTTGTCAAGTCTTGTATTGTTTGGGCGTTCAGCCTCATTTGAAATATTTTTTGGATAAAGCTTTGGGCCTTCTGCCTACTAAAAATTATTTTAGTTGTTGTAAGTAATCGGCCTTCAGCCGTTCATAAATTAAAGTTCTTGTCTTTCAAGTATCAGACTGTGTGGGGCCTTCAGCATAATTGAAGATAAGGCTTTCTAACTTGTGTTTTTTTTAAATTAATTTTACGTGCAGTCTTAAATCATGGACCCCTCAGCCGTCTTTAAATTAAACTTGTTTGCTTTTCAAGTGTTAGATTTGATGGGCCTCCAGTCAAGTTATAGAACTTACTTAAGTGAGGTCTTTTGCCTTCTAAATATTCTGTTTTGAGTCTGAATTTTAAGTTAATGGCTTTCAGCCGTTTTTAAATGTAAGTGGTTGTCCCCTTAAGGAACAAGGTAGTGTGGTCTATTCAGCCGATAACTAAGTTCAAAAAATTTTGCTGTATTGTTTGGACAACTAAATAAAGTTATATGTGTTTGAGTGTAACTGACAGCGCCATTTTGACCCCTTTACACAATTCCAACTACCTGTTATGTCCTGCGGACTTAGGCAGGGCGTTTCACAAAATACTGACAATTTTACTCCATTTTTCTTTTTGGTGTCTTTCTTAACTTATCCCGGAGCTGGGGCGTTACTGCAATGAAGAGTTGATGCACGCCTTTTCCATTGCTAGTACCTGTTATTCTCTGGTCATAGGAACGTTCTTGTCCGAAAATCTATGCGTCGTTACTCCCATTCAGTGTGACGAATTGCCGCACCCTGCTTCTCAAGATGTCGGTTTACTGCTACACCCGGTGGTTATTTGTACTAAAAAAATTAATAAATAATAAAAAAACTTGTCTCATTGATGTGCTTTGTACCTCTACTCCACGTTCCCCACATTTTCCTTGGTTCCTAAGGGAGGGAACAGGACATTGTGACCTGGTCTCGGGTTGCGAGCCCTGGTCACCTTGTCCCTCCACCCCGCTCCACCTCCACCCCCCCTCCCCACCCCCCCACCCTCTTTTGGGTGCCAGGCAGGTTCCTTTGGGAAAGTAGGTTGCTAGAGAAGAAACCTTGCATATACAAAATCGACGGTTCGAATCTTGGCAAAGAAGCCAATTCCTTTTAGTACTCAAAATCCAAACAAAAGACTTTGATTATCATTTTTGTTCAATTAACTGGCTTAATTTTTTTTATTTCTGATACTTCGTCACATCATTTTCATCATCGTACTGACTCTTTTATTTGCTGTTATTTTTCTTCCTCTTGTCCATAATCTGTTTGGAATATGCCTGTCTGCTTGTGTCACCTTTAAACTGAAAAAAAAGCGCTTAGAATCGTGGCTTCTTAATTTTGCGCCCCGTGTCCGAAACCCCATTAATGCCTTTATTGTTTCCATCATTAATTTTGTGCCCCATGTTGGAAACACGGTTACTGATTTTATCTTTTTCATTTCTCTACCGATGTTCATGTAAGTTTAATACCCGAATGTTACTTATCAAATTAGGGGATAAAATGGTGTTATATTAACTGTAAAATTACAACTGGGAAAATAGCGACTGTAACATTACGCGTACGTGGGGGAGCTAATTGGCCGCCTTGAGTTGGAAGGAGGTAAGCTTCATTTGGTTGTGCGGGCCTCGGGTTACCAGAGCGCTGCGTCGCCGCCACAGCCAGAACCCTGCGGCTGGGCAGGGTACAGCAAACGAGGAGCACATGCGTAACAGGCTAGCCAGGTGCATGGGCGGGCAGCGAAACCGGAAACGGGTAAAACCTGGGAATTTGGACGGCTGTTGATTGCATGGCCTTTGAGCAAGCGACAAACCAAAAATGACGGAGTATCAGACGATACGAAAGGTGGCTTCTTACAGATCTTTGAAAACCTGTCATAACTCGCAGTCAGGTAATAATGCAAATCTAAATATACCAGCGACCTCAGATAAGCGATCTCCACCCAATTCCAAAACAATATTTGCAATGTCTTTAAAATTACAGAAGTTAAGATTTCACAGTGAGTAAACAATGAACGTCTGAATTAACAACTATTAAGATAAACTAAACTAAACTCCGTCCAAACAGGTCTCAGGAGTCCGCAACGTACTGCCCGACCGCCATGCCTTCCTCAGACGTTAGGCCTCACTGGACTTGAATATGGAGGAGCGTGTGGTCAGCATACCACTCTCCCGGTCTTTGTCAGTTTCCGTGGCCGAAACTGCTACCTATCTGTCAAGCAGCTCCTCAATTTCCTCTCCCAGTTTCCTCTCACAAGGGCTGAGTGCACCCCGCTTGCCAAAAATGGTTCAAATGGCTCTAAGCACTAAGGTAATCAGTCCCCTAGACTTAGAACTACTTAAACCTAACTAACCTAAGGACATCACGCACATCCATGCCTGAGGCAAGATTCGAACCTGAGACCGTAGCAGGAGCGCGGTTGCAGACTGAAGCGCCTAGAACCGCTCGGTCAGAGGGCCGGCCCCGCTTGCCAACAGCGCTCACCACACAAACGGTCACCCATCCAAGTGACAGCCAGGCTCGACAGCGCGTAACACTTTGTGCTATTTCGACATACGGTATCTCAGATGACGGCACCACTGCACTATATCATGTCAGGAAGCTAAGTATCTGTACCCATGTTACTTATAATTTTTTACGTTTTTTATATCTTTTCACTATGCAAATGTTTGTCAGTATATCGTATCCTCAACAGTTACACAGTAAATGAATACAGCATGAATACCTCAT
Organism: Schistocerca nitens; assembly: GCF_023898315.1. Lineage (NCBI taxonomy): Eukaryota > Metazoa > Arthropoda > Insecta > Orthoptera > Acrididae > Schistocerca > Schistocerca nitens. The sequence continues at coordinate 146,517,317 of NC_064620.1, read as the reverse complement.
AATTAGTCATACTTCTGTATTTATTTAATGGACAGTTCACTTTTTTACAAGTAACTTTATTTAAATATTAACTGCAGCTGGTAATACAAAATCCACGTAATTTAACCCTAGCATTACCAACGGGGGGGGGGGGGGGGGGGGGGGGGGGGCTCGTAGGCCCACTGACTCAGTTTTTCTATGTTGTATCCACACCCTTTGATATATGAACTTGAAAGCAAAGGTAATTGTTCGTTATTGAATGTACTATTGAGTCATTACAGAATTTCGGAATAAAAATGTAATTAAAATTCATTTACTTGATTTAATTCTCTGTGGGCCTTAGAAGCCCACCCGTTGGTAATAGCAAGGAAAGATTTACGAGGTTGAGTCTCTCGTTTCAAATTCTTACCATGAAACGAATTTTGGCATTGTTGCCTTCAGACATATTATTATGAAGCGGACCATTGTTATTTTCAGTGTTTCTGCTGCTGTTGAACCAGCAACATGAGTAGACATCGTTTACGTGATAGTTCCATTGAAAGAGTGCTAGAAGAAGTTTTGAACGAATCAGATTTAGAGGAAAGTGAAGTGGATGATGATGAAGAAATTAGAACTGATTCATCGTCTGAGAATGAAGATGAGGTTGAAGCCAATCCACCAGATGATAATGATACGGAATGTGATAAATTCATTGCAAAAAGTGGACGAGAGTATATTACGAAGCCATCTCGACAATATCGGCGTTCTGTACAAAATATAGTGCGAGAAAGAATGGGGCTAGGACAACAAGGAAGAATTGCGTCTCCGAAAGAGGCTAAGAGCTCTTTTTTACACCTCAAATTATGAATCTAATAAAACTACACTCAAATGAAGAGGCTTCTCGACTAGGTATTCAGCACACAGATGAAGATGAGTTATTTTGTTATATAGGACTCTTGCTAATCATGGGTTCAAATCATGACAATAAGATACCTGTCCAAGATTTATGGTCTTTGCTTCAGGGCCGACAAGTGTACTATGGATCAATGAGTCGGACCCGATTTTTCGAATTGACTAAAATATTGAGGTTTGATGATAAGAACACAAGAGAAATTCGTCGCCAGACTGACAAGTTTGCTCCAATGAGGGAAATTTTTGAAAGCTTCAATTCTTCACTTCCATTGTATTTCATTCCTGGTCTACATACAACAGTGGATGAGATGTTGTCTTTGTTCCGTGGTCGCTGTCCATTCAAGGTGTTTCTAAAAGAAAAACCTGGAAAATACGGCATTCTAATTCGAATGCTGTCTGATTCTGAGACTAGATATGTGATCAGCATGGACATCTATACAGGCAAGTCAGGAAATACACAGCATTCAAATGGACCGATGGAAATTGTAAAGAGACTAATAAAACCTATTGAAAAATCAGGCCGTAATGTTACCACAGATCGGTACTATACTGCAGTGGAGCTTGCTGATACTCTATGGAATGATTTTCACCTCACACTTGTTGGCACCCTACAGTCTAACAGACGACACATACCTGAAGAGCTGAAGACTACAACTGGCCGCAGTTTACACTCTTCCATCTTTGCTTATACTGACCCTCAGACACAGAGGCCACCAGTTACTCTTGCATCAACGCTAGTCCGCGAGAAGCCAAAACGACTGCTGTTGATGCTTTCAACTTATCACTCAGAAGGGGTGTTGAATGAAGACTCAAAAAAGACTAACATAAATCTTTTTTATAATTCTACAAAGGGAGGCGTGGACACCATAGACCAGATGGCAAGACACTACAGCACAAAGAGAGGAACAAGAAGATGGCCTTTGTCCCTCTTCTACACACTCATTGACACAGCAGCAATAAATGCATATTCACTCTTCCTCCTCAACTTTCCGAATTGGAAAAAGAATTTGCTAAACCGCAGAAGAGTTTTTATCACTAACTTAGGTCTCGAACTAATAAGATCTCAAGTAGATAAACGGGTACAAAATTTGTATGGACTTCAGAAGCCAGTAATAATGGCAATGGAAAGCATCACACAACGGAAGCTCAGCTGCTCTGTAGAACCATCATCCTCAACAGCAGAACCAGGAACACGTGGACGGTGCCACCTATGCTATAACACTCCTAACTGCTGTTATTACTGCACCATAACCTCAATGCTAGAAACAGGTTGTGACATTTAACTCTTTTGTAAAAGCAATTATAGTGCAAATCAACAGAGCAGTGTTACCCTCTGAGAGGAATTTTGTTAAATTGACCGTGTTGTACCCAACGGAAGTGGCTTATCGGAAATGAAAATTAGAATTACGTAAATATTTAAACAGTACCAAACGTAATTTTGCCTATTTGCACTGTTCAACGGATAAAGAAAACGGCCGCCAGCCTAACTAGGCAAGAGAAAGATTAACATTCTCGATTAGGAAAATAGGTATAAGTAACTATAACGGACAAACACAACCTAAACTTGGCCACACACGAATGCAATGAATTCTGACACACCTATGTTTTAAGATAGAAGCTAACGACTGGAGCAGCACAAAAAAAACTATTTGCACAGTTATAACACGTACAGAAAAAAAACACTATCACTTTCAGGGCTTACATAAAGTGAATGGTCTTTATAATATTACTATTAACATGCACTTCTAATGCACAAGATACACAAACACTTAGCAAACATGAATATATAAAGTTTCACAACTGCAGCTTTCTCACTTTTACTACTGCGAAACACAATACTGACCAAATTGCAAGAAACTGACTCACCTTTTAGGATTTATTACAGACAATAATGTGATCATTTACTAAGCAAAACGTTATAAGCCTCAGTCTTGAGAAATTTTAATTTGAAGTTGGCAACAGAACATTAATAAGCATTTTTACTAAGAATGTTATTTTCAGCAAGCATCATTAACTCTAACTCACTTTCTTGCCACATTAACTTTAACTTTACTACGTTCAAGAGGCATTAATTAGAAAACTGGAATTTTAACGTACTTTCAGTAAGGACACTCGGTAATCACTTTACTTCAAACGGAGAGGACCCTGAGAGGTGTTATGATGAGGAGAAAAATCAAGGTAGGTACATAAAGTCAGATACACATTACCTTATACAGGGTGGTCCCGAATTCATGGTACAAACTTTAATGGTAGGTGCAGGACATTGTAACAAGGATATATTGTATAGGAATGTATAGTCCCAGGTGACGCGGTGAGGCGTAAACAGGGGAAATAACGGCCGAAAGGAAAACGAAAGATTTTATTGAAATCGTTGTTGACAAGTGTCATGTTTACAGTAAGTGTTCAAAATTGCGTCCACCATGAGCGATACATGCTTGACAGCGTCGGTGCAGCGATTGGCGTACACGTTCAAAGATGCCTGGTATTTCACGCACACCTGCAGCAGCTACAGATATGCGAGCAACGAGATCCTCATCTGAGTCAACTGGAGTCTCATAAACAAGGCTCTTAAGATGTCCCCATAAAAAGTAATCGAGGCAAGAGAAATCAGGAGATCGGGGTGGCCAAGGGACTGGTCCACCACGCCCAATCCATCTAGCACCAAACGTGGCATTCAGGTAATTCCGTACAGCAGTGCTGAAGTGTGCTGGCGCTCCATCGTGCTGAAACCACATGCGGTTACGAATGGCGAGCGGAACATCTTGCAGCAGTTCTGGTAACACTTCTTGCAGAAAAATAAGATAGCTTTCGCCACAGAGTCGCGTGGGTAGTAAGTATGGCCCAATCAAAAAGTCGTTCACAATACCAGCCCACACATTAATACCGAAACGTTGTTGATACGCATGTGGACGCGTTGCATGTGGATTATCTGTTGCCCACACATGGGAATTGTGCGCATTAAAGACACCCTCGCGTGAAAATGTCGCTTCATCTGTAAATAGCACATGACCTACGAAATCCGGCTGCAACGCACATTGCTGCAACAACCACTGGCAGAAGTTCACGCGAAGAGGATAATCTGCCGGATTCAATGCTTGTACTTTTTGAAAATGGAAGGGGTGTAAGCGATTTTCATTTAACACTCTGCATACAGTCTGATGACTCACATGTACGTCACGCGCAACAGTTCTTGTGCTTGACTCGGGTCTATCAGCCACTATGTTCAAGATGCGTTCTTCCAGTCGTGGAGTGCGTACAGCTCTTAATCGACCAGCGTCATGTCTGTTGACGTCGAACGTACCTGTTTCACAAAGTTGACGATGTAACCGTTGAAAAATTCTATGATCCGGCATTCGTCGATTAGGATACTCCGCGCGATACATTCGTAACGCAGCTCTGGCGTTACCATTTGCACGGCCGTACATGTAATGCATGTCTGCTTTTTCTGCATACGTAAAGTCACCCATCGTCTACGGCAGCACAATTGTGAATGGCGCTTGTCCCTACTGCGATACATCATGTTCATCTACTGCCCTCTACCGGCAGTGACACCAACCGATCACTCCATTTCTCTTTCCCCTGTTTACGCCTCACCGCGTCACCTGCGACTATACATTCCTATACAATAAATCCTTGTTACAATGTCCTGTACCTACCATTAAAGTTTGTACCATGAATTCGGGACCACCCTGTATTTCAGCATAATAACACATCCCTTAAGCTGATCCTTCACTGTACATCCTTATAATATTACGTTGCAATGATTGCGCAATGTGGTGGCAACTGCATGTTGGTAGGTGGAATTGCTGGCAGAATTGCTGGACTCTGTCGTTTCTTGGTGGCGAAGATAGATGCAAATTCCAGAATAGCCCAGCTATTTATCCATCCATCCGAGGCATTGGGAAATAACAGAAAAGCCTCTCTCGAAACCAGCACTATGCAACTTTTACACGGCAGTGCACGGACTCGTAGCTCATCTCTGACTGACTGCTCGTCCCCGACTGACTATCAGTTCCACCTTTTCCACCTAGGCCAACCACATTTTGCGCGCGCTACGCTGTTCCGTTCCTGAGGGGAACCCCTACACCTTTTACATACAGAATAACTAAGAGCCCTAAGTGAGGATCAGCAGTTTACATAACAGCAAACAAATACATTAAATAAGACAGAACCTTTGCACATATTAACATGTCTACAAAATTATTCACACAAAATTGCAATTATATACAGTAAGTTTTGTTCCCTCCAAATGGGACAAAGTATTTACAGTACAGATACACTACTTTGCATAGAATCAAACTACAACATCAAAGTTTTAACATAGAAAAGAGTATACAATTTTGTGTTATCTATTCAATCAAAAACATTTACAGGTTCTTAACGATGTAATATTAAATGAGAAAAAAATGAAGCAAAAAAAATTAAATAAATAAGTCCATACAGCATAAGAGCTGTGGTGTTACAATGCTGCCAAGAAGCTGCATCTAAAAAGATCAAGTACAACAAGCTGGGAAAGTCAACTGTTACCTGCTCTCAGTGCCACAAACACGTCTGTGGGAAACACTGCAGGAAGACAGTGTTGTGTGAAAAATGCGTTGCAGAATGAGACAGTAAATTTTGTTTGCTTCATGTAGTGTATCGAATTAAAAAAGTCGTTTTTATAAGAAAACACTATTTTGAAACATTATTCCAAAAAATATATAAACTGAATCTCGTGATTTGTTCATTTTATTCCTATTATAATAACATCTTTTATTATCCAGTATACAAAAACACTGTCTAAGCATTTTGAATTGTTATTAGAGGTATCAGAAGTAAATAAACTTGATTTATGATAAAATAAATTGTGGTATTCTTTATGGGCCTTTGAGGCCCCCCCGTTGGTATTACATGTAACAAAAAATACGTTGGTAATGCTAGGGTTAAAAAGTGTCAATCACGTGTGCTAGCTGACACCGCATTGGAAAACTTGCCATAAGACGCTTCTAACAAGCAGCGCTAAATAATATTTAAAGACAATCTGTTCTCATTCATCATGAGCAAACTTGCGCATAAATACTGGCTCATTTATTTATGAACAAACCTATATTAATATTTATTGTGATTGATTTGAGTGAGACCAAATGTTTATAAAATTTCTTCATTTAAATATCGTTGTAATATATTATTTTAGCGCAGGAAATGGTCAGACGATGTCTGTAGATCGTAAGAGTGATGTACTTTTGACGGAGATGGCTTTCAGCCAATATAAAAGCAGACACCGTCGCAATACTAAAGGAGTCAAATGGAAACTGGGAATTTATAGTTAAGAGTTCAAGAGACCGATTCCGGGCAGTTTTATGAGAGTTCTGGTCGGAGGCAGATCTGCCTGTGGTAACGAATAGTATTTGATTGTGGAGATGTTTGATTCTGGATGGTGAAACACCGCTATCATACTTTAACTTCCAAAGGTAATATAATATACATTTAGAGACGTCTGAATGTGCTTCACAGTAGAACTCATAACTTTTTCTGCTTACATTATGAAACTGAGAATAGATAGAATTGAGTTACTATTCTTTGAATCACGTGTGTTAATTTATGAATCATCATGTTGAACTCTGAACTGTTTTGAGCTGGTGAATATTTTATGCTCCTACCCTCTCAGAGTAAACTACACAAGCCGGAACTGTTAGGCACCGTCGCAATTCTCATATCAATTCTCATACTAATTCTACTATTTTATTCATACGTTTATTCTTCAGGAAGATTTGGTGCATTCCATTGAAAGATACCGATCTTAGCATTCGAAACACGGATTTTCCGAACACCATGAGAATCGAGCGAAGGCCGGTTTGCCACCATGACATTTCTTCATACGAATTTAACTCAGGAAAGAAATATCGTTACATTGTTGAAGATTTTGGGCGTTGGCAACAAAGTCGCGGCAAATGATGCATGAGGACCACTTTTCCCGAAACTGGCGCTTTGCAGCTGATGGTTAATCGAGATGTTTTACAGGAATTTCAACTAAAACAGTTTAAATAATTTTCTCATTCTTTCTTCTTTAATTCATTCATGTGACGTACAATTAGTAGACGAATAAGAACAACGTTATATCAATATACATCGAAAACATACGTGTAGTATTCTTCTAGAGACATGCGCATATAAATGAAAACTGAGAATAAAAGTAATAATCGGGTTTCGAACACGGAACTGTGCTAACCACCGTGCCCACATTTCCCCTGAGAATATCGTGCAGCGAAAGGCACGTAAAATACTTGGAAAACATCTCAAAAACTTTGACCGTCGTTCTTTCAGAAGCAGTCGAATAAGCCGAGACACGTGTTCGCCTATTTTGATTCCTCTTCCACTGAGCGAAGTTTCTGTAAAATCGGGTGATCCCACTTTCCGCCTTCACCTCGTCAGCTTAACAGAAGTTCAAGTCGGCGTACGTATGGCTGTTTCTATCTTTTGTTCTGTTTCCGTCATCTTTCATCACTTGTACGGGAAATCATGCCTCCGTTACACGGAGAAGAGTGTTTGGTATGAATTCCGTCGCCAAAGGACAGAGCATATACACCGTCTGGTCGAAAGTATACAGATAGGCATCTGTAGTCCAGAACTAACCACTAGATGTCACTAGAGGCACGGAAGGCAGTATTAAAGTGAGCGGGGACTGCTGTGGTATCAGCACGCAGGAACGGTCATTAGAGCTCAGTGACTTCGGACTTTGACTGGTCATTGGATGCCACATGACTAACAACCACAACAGGGAAATTTCAACCCTTCTAATGCTGCCCAAGGCGAATGTTGGTGGCGCGACTGTGAAGTGGAATCTCGAAGGTACAATGACAGTTAAACCCAGGCCGACCGGTGTGCCCGAGCGGTTCTACACGCTTCAGTCTGGAACCACGCGACCGCTACGGTCGCAGGTTCGAATCCTGCCTGGGGCATGGCTGTGTGTGATGTCCTTAGGTTAGTTAGGTTTAAGTAGTTCTAAGTTCTAGGGGACTGATGACCTCAGATGTTAAGTCCCATAGTGCTCAGAGCCATTTTTAGATAAACCCAGACCAGACAGACCTCACGTATAGACGGACATGGACCGTGAGGCATTACAGACGGTCATTGTAAACAAACGTACGAAGTCAACAGAAGGAATCACTCGTGAGTTACACAGTGGTACCAGGAGTCCAGCTAGCATAATGGCTGCCGATAGGGAGTTAAGAAGAATGAGACGCAATGTCCGATGGCCTCCTCAAAGGTCAGACAATTCTTTAGTAAAAGCCCGTGGTCTAGGAGTAGCGTCTTTGATTCATAATCAAAACGCCTTCGGTCCCGGGTTCGATCCCCGCCACTGCCTAAATTTTGATAAATAATCAGCATTGGCGGCCGAAGACTTCCGGCATAAGAAGTCAGCCTCATTCTGCCAACGGCCTTTTCAAAGAGGGCGGAAGAGCGGATAGAGGTTCAGGGCACTCTCTTGTCCTAGGGGTGGGGAATTGCCCCTAAAGGCGGAAGAATCATCAATGATCAACGACATGAGGATGTAGAAGGCAATGGAAACCACTGCATTAAAGACATGTAACGTGTATCCACAGGACATGTGGCCTGTAATTGAAGAAGTGTCATGATGATCTCTCCATTGGCAAAAGATTCCGGAATAGCCCCCCATTCGGATCTCCTGGAGGGGACTGCCAAGGGGGAGGTTACCATGAGAAAAATATTGAATAATCTACGAAAGGATAACGTTCTACGAGCCGGGGCGTGGAATGTCAGAAGCTTGAACATGGCAGGGAAACTAGAAAATCTCAAAAGGGAAATGCAAAGGCTCAATCTAGATATAGTAGGGGTCAGTCTGGTCAGATGAGTATCAGGTAATATCAACAGCAGCAGAAAATGGTATAACAGGTGTAGGATTCGTTATGAATAGGAAGGTAGGGCAGAGGGTGTGTCACTGTGAACAGTTCAGTGACCGGGTTGTTGTAATCAGAATCGACAGCAGACCGACACCGACAACGATAGTTCAGGTATGCACGCCGACGTCGCAAGCTGAAGATGAACAGATAGAGAAAGTGTATGAGGATATTGAAAGGGTAATGCAGTATGTAAAGGCGGACGAAATTCTAATAGTCATGGGCGACTGGAATGCAGTTGTAGGGGAAGGAGTAGAAGAAAACGTTACAGGAGAATATGGGCTTGGGACGAGGAATGAAAGAGGAGAAAGACTATTTGAGTTCTGTAACAAGTTTCAGCTAGTAATAGCGAATACCCTGTTCAACAATCACAAGAGGAGGAGGTATACTTGGAAAAGGCCGGGAGATACGGGAAGATTTCAGTTAGATTACTTCATGGTCAGACAGAGATTCCGAAATCAGATACTGGATTGTAAGGCGTACCCAGGAGCAGATATAGACTCAGATCACAATATAGTAGTGAAAAGAGTAAGCTGAAGATCAGGACATTAATCAGGAAGAATCAATACGCAAAGAAGTGGGATACGGAAGTAGTAAGGAATGACGAGATACGTTTGAAGTTCTCTAACGCTATAGATACAGCAATAAGGAATAGCGCAGTAGGCAGTACAGTTGAAGAGGAATGGACATCTCTATAAAGGGCCATCACAGAAGTTGGGAAGGAAAACATAGGTACAAAGAAGGTAGCTGCGAAGAAACCATGGGTAACAGAAGAAATACTTCAGTTGATTGATGAAAGGAGGAAGTACAAACATGTTTCGGGAAAATCAGGAATACAGAAATACAAGTCGCTGAGGAATGAAATAAATAGGAAGTGCAGGGAAGCTAAGACGAAATGGCTACAGGAAAAATGTGAAGACATCGAAAAAGATATGATTGTCGGAAGGACAGACTCAGCACACAGGAAAGTCAAAACAACCTTTGGTGACATTAAAAGCAACGGTGGTAACATTAAGAGAGCAACGGGAATTCCACTGTTAAATACAGAGGAGAGAGCAGATAGGTGGAAAGAATACATTGAAAGCCTCTATGAGGGTGAAGATTTGTCTGATGTGATAGAAGAAGAAACAGGAGTCGATTTAGAAGAGATAGGGGATCCAGTATTAGAATCGGAATTTAAAAGAGCTTTGGAGGACTTACGGTCAGATACGGCAGAAGGGATAGATAATTTCTAAAATCATTGGGGGAAGTGGCAACAAAACGACTATTCACGTTGGTGTGTAGAATATATGAGTGGCGATATGCCATCTGACTTTCGGAAAAGCATCATCCACACAATTCCGAAGACGGCAAGAGCTGACAAGTGCGAGAATTATCGCACAATCAGCTTAACAGCTCATGCATCGAAGCTGCTTACAAGAATAATATACAGAAGAATGGAAAAGAAAATTGAGAATGCGCTAGGTGACGATCAGTTTGGCTTTAGGAAAAGTAAAGGGACGAGAGAGGCAATTCTGACGTTACGGCTAGTAATGGAAGCAAGGCTAAAGAAAAATCAAGACACTTTCATAGGATTTGTCGACCTGGAAAAAGCGTTCGACAATATAAAATGGTGCAAGCTGTTCGAGATTCTGAAAAAAGTAGGGGTAAGCTATAGGGAGAGACAGGTCATATACAATATGTACAACAACCAAGAGGGAATAATAAGAGTGGACGATCAAAAACGAAGTGCTCGTATTAAGAAGGGTGTAAGACAACGCTGTAGCCTTTCGCCCCTACTCTTCAATCTGTACATCGAGGAAGCAATGATGGAAATAAAAGAAAGGTTCAGGAGTGGAATTAAAATACAAGGTGAAAGGATATCAATGATACGATTCGCTGATGATATTCCTATCCTGAGTGAAAGTGAAGAAGAATTAAATGATCTGCTGCACGGAATGAACAGTCTAATGAGTACACTGTATGGTTTGAGAGTAAATCGTAGAAAGACGAAGGTAATGAGAAGTAGTAGAAATGAGAACAGCGAGAAACTTAACATCAGAATTGATGGTCACGAAGTCAATGAAGTTAAGGAATTCTGCTACCTAGGCAGTAAAATAACCAATGACGGACGGAGCAAGGAGGACATCAAAAGCAGACTCGCCATGACAAAAAAGTCATTTCTGGCTAAGAGAAGTCTACTAATATCAAATACCGGCCTTAATTTGAGGAAGAAATTTCTGAGGATGTACGTCTGGAGTACAGCATTGTATGGTAGTGAAACATGGACTGTGGGAAAACCGGAACAGAAGAGAATCGAAGCATTTGAGATGTGGTGCTATAGACGAATGTTGAAAATTAGGTGGACTGATAAGGTAAGGAATGAGGAGGTTCTACGCAGAATCGGAGAGGAAAGGAATAGGATGATAGGACATCTGCTAAGACATGAGGGAATGACTTCTATGGTACTAGAGGGAGCTGTAGAGGGCAAAAACTGTAGAGGAAGACAGAGATTGGAATACGTCAAGCAAATAATTGAGGACGTAGGTTGCAAGTGCTACTCTGAGATGAAGAGGTTAGCACAGGAAAGGAATTCGTGGCGGGCCGCATCAAACCAGTCAGTAGACTGATGACCAAAAAAAAAAGTGACTCTTGAAGTGCCGTAAACGGCGACGCCACAGGGCATTGGATGACTGGAAACAGACGATGTGCAGCGATGAATCACATTATATCCTAGAACAATCCGATTGGGGGTGGGGGGTGGGGGTTGGGTTTGGTGAATGGCTGTAGAAAGTTGCCTGCCATTAACGTTTAGTGCAAACAGTAAAGGAGGGAGTAGGTGTTGTTACGATATAAAGATGTTTTTCGTGTATATGTTTGGTCTCCTCATTGTATTTAACAAAACGGTTAATGCGGAATGGCATGAACTTATTTCACAGCATAGTGCACTCCATAAAGTAGAGGAAGAGTTCGGAGGCAATAATTGTATAAATACGATAATACACTCTGCCGCAAAACATCAAATACGAGGTACTGGTTTGAGGAGAACAACATTCCGGAAATTGTCTGGCCTGCCCAGAGTTCCGTCCTGTAGCCAAGGGAACACTTGTGGGAAGAGTTGGAACGTAGATATCACTCCAGCTCCCAAGGACCATCACTATCTTCTGTAGTTTCGGCTCTTGAGGAAGGACAGGATGCAATTTCTCCACAGCCATTGAGACACTTCACTGAAAAAGTCTGCAGCAGAATTCAAGCCGCCACAGGCTACCAATTTGATGCACCCAACATTAATACCGACTAATGTGTGTCTGGATACTGCTGATCAAGTAGCGTATATCTGTGACCTTTAATGCGGATTGACTTTGGGCAGTGCAAGATTTCAGTGACGCTGCTGTGCCAGTGACTCTCTGGTGGGGTGCACACCAATTGGAACTAGCCACGTGTGAGGCGAAGTTAATGATCGTTTGAACATTTTATTTCATTTCACACTTAACGCGTTCTTAGAGGTAGGGAACAGCTTTCGCAAGGTATGGCAGAGCAATGTCTTGCCATAATTTTCTTGTTTTGTTAACAAATAATTTGTATGAGTACTGGTGTGTGCCATGAGAAGTGGTCATTCAGATGTGTTGTGCAGCGATTTGAATAAATATATATGCCTGAGAGATTGGGTTTCTCTTGAGGTTTCCCTTCTTTAAATCTCTGGCTGGTTGTTTAGTTTATTTTATATGTTGTGTGAGAAATCAACGCCAAGAAAGTATCATCCGGCATCAGCGATGCTCCAGCTGTAATGATGTGAAGTGACTGTATTTCAGAATTCTGTTATGATAGCCTTTGGGCACACGAAAAAAGTAGGCAGCTTACACAACAGCTGTTCTCAGAACATATTTATTCAGGCAGAGTTGCCTTACACGAAGAGCTCAAATTACACCACTTTAATTCAGTACCCCTTGCTGGAGCATACAAGGGCGTGCTGAAAAGTCGTGCCTCTAAATCTTTTACTTGCAATCTGTGAATCATTTTAAATAAAACAAACGTTATTAGTATTCTAAACCTACAATCTTCATGTCTACTGAAGTGTCGGCAGAAGTGCCAACACCGTGTTGTTTGAGGAATCCGAAATGCACGCTATAAGCTCACGCAGGATGGCGTGAGGTCTGAAACAGGATACTTAATGAATGCTATAAAGAAAAGTACGTAGCTTCTGGAATACTTAACTTTAATCCATAATTGGTGAACATTGGTCTTGTTACTGTACATGCTTCATTAGATACATAGCAAAGGATAAATAGCGCCTTGCTAGGTCGTAGCAATTGACTTAGCTGAAGGCTATGCTAACTATCGTCTCGGCTAATGAGAGCGTAATTCTCAGTGAACCTTTCCTAGCAACGTCGGCTGTACAACTGGGGCGAGTGCTAGTAAGTCTCTCTAGACCTGCCGAGTGGCGGCGCTCGGTTTGCAATTACTGACAGTGGCGACACGCGGGTCCGTCGTATACTAGCGGACCGCGGCCGATTTAAAAGGCTACCACCTAGCAAGTGTGGTGTCTGGCGGTGACACCACATCTACATATTTGCAGCCCTCTGTCGCCAGAGGGATCCGAAATGCACAGTGTAGTATGGCATGGCCTCTATGACGTAACTATGTCGATGCGTGAGAAACAGCTTGCTGTAGTAGAGTTAGAATTCGAAGAGTTCGTCCACACATGAAGCATCCTCTCCTTCAAGCTGACAATTACATACCACGCACGAGCGCTGCGACATCTGCAGAAATCCAGTGCCTGGGTCAGTGACGTCGTTTCGTCCTACATACAGCCCCGAATTGACCCCATCCGGTTATCATCTGTTTCCAAAACGTAAAGAACACCTTCTAGGATGTCACTTAGATAGCGATGTAGCGGTGCAAAACAGAGGTCAGGTTGTGGCAGCGACAACAAGGTCAAATATTCTTCAGTGCCGGTATCAACAAACTGGTCTCTCGTTGGGAGAAATATGTCGTCGTCAAGGTGACTATGTTGGAAAATAAACATGTAGACATGACGAATAAAGTGTAGAATGAAATGACAATTAAATCGAAACCCTAGCTGCAAACAGGCATTGGTATGCATCATTGGGGACCTGTTGAAAATGTGTGCCCAGACCGGGACTCGAACCCGAGATCTGATGCTTACATGGCAGACGCTCTATCCATTTTTTTTTAGGGAAGACTTGAACCAAAGACCTCTTTTTTTATATATTTTCTTTGTTAGTAACAATAATATTTTATTTATTCATTTAATTTTAATGTCCCAAAAGAAAAATCAAATATAAAAAAGAAGGGGAAAAAAATATAGGGCCGAAGTGACATCCTCGTCACTTCACTGGGAGTAAATCCTATCCCTCGAAACAACGTAAACCTGGGACTCCCCACCGCTTCGGGGGGTTATGAAACATGCTGCCTAGAAAGTTCGCAAAATGCGTTTTATATTTAGAGTGGCGTCGGATGATTTCGTGTTGTTCTAGTAGATAATGCCAATAGTCCATGCCCGATATCAAGGTCCGCGAGAGCACGTAGTGCGATGCGTGTCCTCCAATCCATCGGATTGCCGAAGTTTTTTGAGAAGGGAAAAATACAGCGTCAGGGAAAAATAAAGCGTCCGTCGTGACCGTTGATTCGTCGGTGCGTCGGAGGAGGGCCATGATGCGTTGCGTCAGCCGCCAGACATCCTTTGCCTCACCGCACTGCAGGGAATGTTCGTCGGTGTCCTGCATGTCACATATAAGGCAGAGCGGGGAATCTACCATGCGAATGTCGTACAATCGTTGGCGGTTGACTGTCTTGCGGTTGATTAGTGTATACCATGACGATCGCGCTGCTGTGGTGAGGAGAGGCGGATGGACAGCTCGCCAAATCTGTCGCCAGTGTCGTGTTGGGTATTTAAGTTCGACAACATTGCTGCCATGATGACGCCGCAAGTATCGATATATCTCACGGGTAGTGGGGATTCTTGTGGAAGGTATCTGTAACTGAACATAACTAAGATCAACAAAAAATCGCGCGACGTGAGAAAAAGAGGGCGAGATTGTGCCTACCGCCACCGGTGGTTCAAAGGACGTGGGAAGAAGCACATCCAGGATGGCCGACGTGATGGCGTGTTGCTGTTGGTTCCAAGTGCGTATCGTCGCTCGCAGGTATAGAACTAGAGCCTTGTTCCGCAGATCCGTGAGGTTAAGTCCTCCAGAATGGTGTGGGAGCGTTAAAGTCTTGTATTTGATCTTAAACAACATTCCTTGGCTGACATAGTTTCCAAAGGCCGCCATTAACCTGTCAGCAATACCATGTGGCATTGGCAGTACCTTGTGCCAGGTGCGGCAGTCGCGAAGCCAGGTCAACATTAGCGTAGTCCACCCTTTGGAGGAGGTCGTGCGTTCGGAGTGAATTGTTACGTATGTGCAGTCGGACGTTCTGGAGGAGACGTCGATAGCTCGCCGCCGCTGATTGCCGTAGCGATCGGGTGAACAATACACCTAAGCATCGCAAGATGTCCACCGTCGTAAACGGACTGTGCAGAGCGTCCAGCCCTCGACCGATGGGCATGATCTTGGTTCTATTGATGTTGACCCTGCTTCCCGCAGCTACTCCGTACGTAGTAAGAAGGGTAACCACCTGACTTACTTCGTTCTCCGACCGGACGAGTATCATCAAGTCGTCGGCATATGCACGACACGTGAAGGAGCTCGCACGGAGTCGGACGCCTGTTAGAGTCCGTCTAAGAGTCTGCATCAATGGTTCGAGCGTTATTGTAAACAGTATCATCGACAAGGGACATCCTTGGCTAACTGAGCTGCAAACAGGAATCGTTCCTACCTCCCTGCCATTGACTCTCACCGTCGAAGAAGCGCCGCGAAGGAGGCGCATGAGGACGGTAATAAAATCCTGTGGTATCGCCATGCATCGCATGGTCGAGTCAAGGAAATCATGGTTGATCCTGTCAAAGGCACGATCAAAATCCACCGATACGAACGCCGCTCGCATGCGACAAGCTTCCGTCAGGGAAATTACGGCACGGTATTCACCGAGGATAGAATGTATGTTGCTCCGAACCCCTAGACAAGCCTGGTCTGGTGGTATTGTCTTGGATATTACAGTCTTGACCCTTGCCGCCAACATTCACGCAAAGATCTTATAATCAGTATTGAGCATCGTGAGCGGTCTAAATTGATGGGCTCTGACACTCGCTGTCGATTTCGGTATTGGTATAAGTAGTCCCGCTATGAACTGCGACGGAACGTCCGTGTCAGGGCTCAAACTCATTATACATCAATACCAACTGGGACATCATTAAATCCGCAAATGCGCGGTAAAATTCGAGTGTCAACCCATCTGGTCCAGGGGATTTATGCACCGCACCCTTCGCGAGTGCGCCCCGGATGTCATCTTCCGTTAGGGGTTCCAATAGCGCCTCTGCATCCGCACCATCCACCTCCGTTTGCATCTGTCGCAAAATTTCTTCTCCTGTCCGATTGTCCGTCGGCGTCCCAGTGAAAAGGAGGCGGTAGTGCTTCAGAAACTCAGTAGCAGTGTCCTGTTGTGACGTCAAGGGTCGACCATCGTCATCATGGAGGACTGTGATTAGGGATCGGCGATTACGCGCATGTCCCTTGGACACATGATGCATGCCAATACGTTCTCCATCGACGTTGTCCAAGCACCGAGCACGGATCGAAATTCCCTCCAGTCGACGTCTCGTGATCGATAAAATGCAGGCCTGAATGCGATGGACTTCCGCTTGACGCTCGGCCGATGGGGCCCTGGAGGACAGGTCGCGGAGCACCATGTAGTAATAATCAAGTGTGTCTCGGAGCCATTTCGCTTTTTCCTTGCCATACGTGATGAGAGCTCTTCGTATCGCCGGTTTTGCACACTGCAGCCACCACGAAAGAACCGTACGGTGCATCGGCAGACGGCGAGTGCAAGTCTGCCATGTTTCTTTGATCCGCTGGCGACATTCGAGATCCACCAATAAGGATGAATTAAGTTTCCAGGAACTACGACTCCGCCAGACCCTCTGCCGTGGGAGGGTTAACGTGCATAAATATGCAAGGTGATCCGTAAAAGCTGTGAACCAACGTTCAGCAGCCAACACGTGATCTCTTAATCCGTCAGAAACATAAATCCGATCCAGCCTGTTCGCCGAGTGGCTAGTAAAATACGTGTAGCCCTCTCGCTGCCAATGGATCTTTTCTCACGTGTCCATAAGGGCCATGTCCCGGCAGATCGTGTTCAATGCGTGGCAGGAGCTGAAATTAGGAGTTTGATCCTTCGGTGTGAGTACACAGTTAAAATCCCTCCCTACCATGATGTGGTCATACCTCCCATGGAATAGGGGGGCAATCTCCTCCGAGTAGAATCGTGCACGCGCCTGTCGAATGTCAGATCCGGAGGGTGCATAGATGTTGACGATACGAATGCCGTTCACGGTCATAGCCAAACCCCGAGCCGAAGGAAGGTAATCGAGGTCACACATCGGAATCCCTTCCCGGACTAGTATCGCTGTGCCACGTCCTCCATCTGGAGTCGGCGCTAGGTAAGTGTTGTATCCATGCACGTCGGGAAAAGCAGCATTGCAGGTTTCCTGCATCAGCAGAATATCAACGTCAGTGGCGTAAATCATGTCCCGGAGAAGTTGCATCTTTGCAATTGAACGTGCGGTGTTAATGTTCACTGTGCCCACCTTATATGCTTGGTTCGTTGTCGTTGTCATGCTCGTGTCATGTCATTGAGAACTCCAAGGGCTTTAGTCCACTATTCGTGCTCAGAGGGGTGCCCTCCAATGGGCTGCCCTCCTTTGTTGTCGTTCCGTGGTGTGCATCCTGTAGGTGAGTGGTCATCATTAGGGGGTGGCAATTCCTGTATGTCTTCGACTGGTTCCGCCCAGTCGCAGTGGTCATCCATCCGAGAAACTTCCTCTGATGTATTTCGACGTGGCTGCTGGGACATTGGTATCCCTGACTCCTTCGTCGGCAACGCTGGGTCAGTCGGTGTCAATGAAGAGGGACCATCTGAAAGGCAGGACATCCGGTCACCATCTGACGGAATCCTGTCAGCGTTCTCTAAAGGCACGTGTTCTGTGTCAGACAGTTCTTCGGCTAGGATATCTTCCGTGTCCCCTAGGCTAGGGGGGGACGTGTCACCCGAACTATGGCGACGCTTTTTGCGACGCTTCGGCGATCGCTGTTTGTGTGCCCTGCCCTCTGCTGCCTCACACGCCGCGTGCTTCATGTGAGTTTTCGGAAGGTTCCTCCCTCAACTGACGTGACGTGGGTGTAGGGACATTCTCCGAGTCACCGCCATGCTCCCGTAACTCGCTCTGCTCTTGCATAAACACGTCCTTGTCACGCTCCGAACTGTGCAACACCTCCCGGCGAGCCACCGACACGTACGTCATCGGCAGTTGCGTAGGAACTTCTCGCTGTGACGCTTCTCCACGTGGCAGTTGCACTCCGAGCGGATATGTTCTTCTCCACCACAGCCAGAACTGGTGCGTGGCTGGCCATCGTAGATCACAATAGCTCGACATCCGCCAATGTACAAATAAGACGGGATATGTTTAGTAAGGACGATCCGCACCTGTCGCACGCCGTTTAGCACAGGATAGGTACTAAAACTTGCCCAGCGTTCAGGCGTATGACTAAGTACCGTTCCATATGGTCGCAGCGATTCAGTAACCATCGATTCTGGCACCTCAAACGGCAATTCAAAGATCCGAATGACCCTCACACCCAGTCCTGAAGGAGCTACTGTTACATCGCTGATATGGCCATCAGAGTGTCGAAATTTAAATCCTCTTTGAGCAGCGGATAGAGTTCTTTCACACGCAGCTTCATCGGTCACCTTTACGTACGTTGTACTGCTTACAATGGACAGGTGTATTCCAATTATGTCTGCAGCAGGTAAACGAACTTCTTCCCTCAAAAAACTCTCTATTTCGAAAGCTTTGGGTCTGGCAAATTCGTTGTCGAACATAAATTGGAGCGTAGTCTTTCGAAAATTGTGCGCCATGGCGATCGAGTCAGACAACACGCGCGAGTACCGGCGGTGTAAACACTTCCTCGTCCACGCGCGCCCGCGGCCAGGACAGCAGGTCCGTGCCGCTCCACCGCCTAAAGCAGACTGTGTACCACCTGAGACACCGATGGCACAGAGGAGAGTGCACCTGCGGGGACTTATCCCTTGCACGGTCCGCCTCCGGTAGCTGAGTGGTCAGCGCGACAGACTGTCAATCCAAGGGCCCGGGTTCGACTCCCGGCTGGGTCGGAGATTTTCTCCGCTCGGGGACTGGGTGTTGTGTTGTCCTAATCAACATCATTTCATCCCCATCGACGCGCAAGTCGCCGAAGTGGCGTCAAACCGAAAGACTTGCACCAGGCGAACGGTCTACCCGACGGGAGGCCCTCGTCACACGACATTTCATTTCATTTCATCCCTTGTACGCTCCCCGTGAGACCCACATTCCAAACATGTCCACACCACTAAATTCCTAGTGCGCCCAAAAGATGAACTTGCCCCCCTTCTAAGGGCCGTGTACCGCAAGTCTCTAGAGGAACGGAAGGTTCCAAATGATTGGAAGAGAGCACAGGTAGTCCTAGTCTTCAAGAAGGGTCGTCGAGTAGATGCGCACAACTATAGACCTATATCTCTGACGTCGATCTGTTGTAGAATTTTAGAACGTGTTATTGCTCGCGTATCATGTCGTTTCTGGAAACCCAAAATCTACTCTGTTGGAATCAGTATGGATTCTGGAAACAGCGATCGTGTGAGACCCAACTCGCTTTATTTGTTCATGAGACCCAGAAAATATAAGATACAAGCTCCCAGGTAGATGCTATTTTCCTCGACTTCAGGAAGGGGTTCAATACAGTCCCGCAATGTCGCCTGATAAACAAAGTAAGAGCCTACGGAATATCAGACCAGCTGTCTAGCTGGATTGAAGAGTTCTTAGCAAACAGAACACAGCATGTTTTTCTCAAAGGAAAGATGTCTACAGACGTTAAAGTAACCTCTGGCGTGCCACAGGGCGGTATTATGGGACCATTGCTTTTCACAATATATATACACTCCTGGAAATGGAAAAAAGAACACATTGACACCGGTGTGTCAGACCCACCATACTTGCTCCGGACACTGCGAGAGGGCTGTACAAGCAATGATCACACGCACGGCACAGCGGACACACCGGGACCCGCAGTGTTGGCCGTCGAATGGCGCTAGCTGCGCAGCATTTGTGCACCACCGCCGTCAGTGTCAGCCAGTTTGCCGTGGCATACGGAGCTCCATCGCAGTCTTTAACACTGGTAGCATGCCGCGACAGCGTGGACGTGAACCGTATGTGCAGTTGACGGACTTTGAGCGAGGGCGTATAGTGGGCATGCGGGAGGCCGGGTGGACGTACCGCCGAATTGCTCAACACGTGGGGTGTGAGGTCTCCACAGTACATCGATGTTGTCGCCAGTGGTCGGCGGAAGGTGCACGTGCCCGTCGACCTGGGACCGGACCGCAGCGACGCACGGATGCACGCCAAGACCGTAGGATCCTACGCAGTGCCGTAGGGGACCGCACCGCCACTTCCCAGCAAATTGAGGACACTGTTGCTCCTGGGGTATCGGCGAGGTCCATTCGGAACCATGAAGCTGGGCTACGGTCCCGCACACCGTTAGGCCGTCTTCCGCTCACGCCCCAACATCGTGCAGCCCGCCTCCAGTGGTGTCGCGACAGGCGTGAATGGAGGGACGAATGGAGACGTTTCGTCTTCAGCGATGAGAGTCGCTTCTGCCTTGGTGCCAATGATGGTCGTATGCGTGTTTGGCGCCGTGCAGGTGAGCGCCACAATCAGGACTGCATACGACCGAGGCACACAGGGCCAACACCCGGCATCATGGTGTGGGGAGCGATCTCCTACACTGGCCGTACACCACTGGTGATCGTCGAGGGGACACTGAATAGTGCACGGTACATCCAAACCGTCATCGAACCCATCGTTCTACCATTCCTAGACCGGCAAGGGAACTTGCTGTTCCAACAGGACAATGCACGTCCGCGTGTATCCCGTGCCACCCAACGTGCTCTAGAAGGTGTAAGTCAACTACCCTGGCCAGCAAGATCTCCGGATCTGTCCCCCATTGAGCATGTTTGGGACTGGATGAAGCGTCGTCTCACGCGGTCTGCACGTCCAGCACGAACGCTGGTCCAACTGAGGCGCCAGGTGGAAATGGCATGGCAAGCCGTTCCACAGGACTACATCCAGCATCTCTACGATCGTCTCCATGGGAGAATAGCAGCCTGCATTGCTGCGAAAGGTGGATATACACTGTACTAGTGCCGACATTGTGCATGCTCTGTTGCCTGTGTCTATGTGCCTGTGGTTCTGTCAGTGTGATCATGTGATGCATCTGACCCCAGGAATGTGTCAATAAAGTTTCCCCTTCCTGGGACAATGAATTCACGGTGTTCTTATTTCAATTTCCAGGAGTGTATATATATATATATATATATATATATATATATATATATATATACTCCTGGAAATGGAAAAAAGAACACATTGACACCGGTGTGTCAGACCCACCATACTTGCTCCGGACACTGCGAGAGGGCTGTACAAGCAATGATCACACGCACGGCACAGCGGACACACCAGGAACCGCGGTGTTGGCCGTCGAATGGCGCTAGCTGCGCAGCATTTGTGCACCGCCGCCGTCAGTGTCAGCCAGTTTGCCGTGGCATACGGAGCTCCATCGCAGTCTTTAACACTGGTAGCATGTCGCGACAGCGTGGACGTGAACCGTATGTGCAGTTGACGGACTTTGAGCGAGGGCGTATAGTGGGCATGCGGGAGGCCGGGTGGACGTACCACCGAATTGCTCAACACGTGGGGCGTGAGGTCTCCACAGTACATCGATGTTGTCGCCAGTGGTCGGCGGAAGGTGCACGTGCCCGTCGACCTGGGACCGGACCGCAGCGACGCACGGATGCACGCCAAGACCGTAGGATCCTACGCAGTGCTGTAGGGGACCGCACCGCCACTTCCCAGCAAATTAGGGACACTGTTGCTCCTGGGGTATCGGCGAGGACCATTAGCAACCGTCTCCATGAAGCTGGGCTACGGTCCCGCACACCGTTAGGCCGTCTTCCGCTCACGCCCCAACATCGTGCAGCCCGCCTCCAGTGGTGTCGCGACAGGCGTGAATGGAGGGACGAATGGAGACGTGTCGTCTTCAGCGATGAGAGTCGCTTCTGCCTTGGTGCCAATGATGGTCGTATGCGTGTTTGGCGCCGTGCAGGTGAGCGCCACAATCAGGACTGCATACGACCGAGGCACACAGGGCCAACACCCGGCATCATGGTGTGGGGAGCGATCTCCTACACTGGCCGTACACCACTGGTGATCGTCGAGGGGACACTGAATAGTGCACGGTACATCCAAACCGTCATCGAACCCATCGTTCTACCATTCCTAGACCGGCAAGGGAACTTGCTGTTCCAACAGGACAATGCACGTCCGCATGTATCCCGTGCCACCCAACGTGCTCTGGAAGGTGTAAGTCAACTACCCTGGCCAGCAAGATCTCCGGATCTGTCCCCCATTGAGCATGTTTGGGACTGGATGAAGCGTCGTCTCACGCGGTCTGCACGTCCAGCACGAACGCTGGTCCAACTGAGGCGCCAGGTGGAAATGGCATGGCAAGCCGTTCCACAGGACTACATCCAGCATCTCTACGATCGTCTCCATGGGAGAATAGCAGCCTGCATTGCTGCGAAAGGTGGATATACACTGTACTAGTGCCGACATTGTGCATGCTCTGTTGCCTGTGTCTATGTGCCTGTGGTTCTGTCAGTGTGATCATGTGATGTATCTGACCCCAGGTATGTGTCAATAAAGTTTCCCCTTCCTGGGACAATGAATTCACGGTGTTCTTATTTCAATTTCCAGGAGTATATATATATATATATATATATATATATATATATATATGATAGTGTCGGAAGTTCCATGCGGTTTGTCGCTAGTTGCAGCATTAGAAAATTGTAGTGAAATGCAGGAAGATCTGCAGCGGATAGGCACTTGGTGCAGGGAGTGGCAACTGACCCTTAACATAGATAAATGTATGTATTGCGAATACATAGAAAGAAGGATCCTTTATTGTATGATTATATGACAGCGGGACAAACACTGGTAGCAGTTACTTCTGTAAAATATCTGGGAGTATGCGTGCGGGACGATTTGAAGTGGAATGATCATACAAAATTAATTGTTGGTAAGGCGCGTGCCAGGTTGAGATTCATTGGGAGAGTCCTAGAAAATGTAGTCCGTCAACAAAGGAGGTGGCTTACAAAACACTTGTTCGACCTATACTTGAGTATTGCTCATCAGTGTGGGATCCGTACCAGATCGGGTTGACGGAGGAGATAGAGAAGATCCAAAGAAGAACAGCGCGTTTCGTCACAGGGTTATTTGGTAAGCGTGATAGTGTTACGGAGATGTTTAGCAAACTCAAGTGGCAGACTTTGCAAGACAGGCGCTATGCATCGCGGTGTAGCTTGCTGTCCAGGTTTCGAGAGAGTGCGTTTCTGGATGAGGTATCGAATATATTGCTTCCCCCTATTTATACCACCTGAGGAGATCACGAATGTAAGATTATAGAGATTCGAGCGCGCACGGAGGCTTTGCAGCAGTCGTTCTTCCCGCTAACCATACGCGACTGTAACAGAAAAGGAAGGTAATGACTGTCGCATGTAAAGTGCCCTCCGCCACACACCGTTGGGTGGCTTGCGGACTATAAATGTAGATATATATGTAGATGTTTTGCCCATCACACTCATTACTCGTGGCAGATTAATCTACCAAGTCTCGTACGATTTGGGGCATAGCGTTTGCCCCGGTCAGGGCACACATTTTCAACATATCCCCAGTGATGTATATCGACGCCTGTTTGCAGCTAGCGTGTCGATTTAATTATCATTTCTTTCTGGAGAAGCTGCACGGTCATCAGTGGTATCTGTTCTTTCGGGAACAGATACTACCTTCATATATAGTTAAAGTGTAGAATGTCAATATCGTTTGTTTTATTTAAAATGCGTCAAGAGTTTTCTCATAGTAAATTCGGAGGCATTACTTTTCAGCATGCCCTCGTAATTCTACCGAAGTACGTGCATGTTAAAGGTGGACAAAGTGTTAGTCACCCGCTTTAAAGAGCACATTGATTGCTTGGGAAAGCTCTGGATGCTGTATGACTGCTACCAGGCGGTCATGAGACGGTCCCCCATTGACAAAAATCTCAACAGTGAAGTAGAGTGTTTTTGATAGTCAATTATATGGAATCAGGACAGTAAGATTGGTCAACGATTAGAAGTGAAAGTATAGCAGAAAGGAGATGTCATATGTGGACGTACCCATAACTACACGGTGAATGAAGTTTCGCGATCTGTTGCTGTGTCAACTCGGCCTGTCCATAGTGTCTAATAAGAATGGTGTATCGCTTTCAACCATAATAACAAACCTTAAGGTGGAGACATTAATTTATTTTTTATTTATTAGTAGAACACATGGATAATAAGTTCCCAAAGTTTCAGTGATGAAATCACATCCGAAGTGCCTGAAAAATACTTAAATGCGTTGCACGATCCTCCTGTTACGCCCACTTTCTGAAGCAACACTTTAACACTAGCTCGATGAACAATGACTCCGTGGAATAATTTCAAGCAAACTTGCATGACATACATCTCTAAGGATTCATTGGACACATCTAGATGAGAATGGGGCAGACAGCTGGAAGGTGGACAGGGCACTTGTGGACACAACAGACAAAGACCGCCCCGATAGCTGAGTGGTCAGCGTGACGGATTGCCGTCCTACGGGCCCGAGTTCGATTCCCGGCTGGGTCGAGGATTTTCTCCTCTCAGGGACTGGGTGCTGTGTTGTCTTCATCCCCATTCGGCGCGCAGGTCGCCAAATGTGGCGTCGAATGGAATGAGACCTGTACCAAGGCAGCCGACCCCGCCCCGTAAGGGGCCTTCCGGCACATGACGGCAAACCCTCATTTCCATTCTTCAAGTGTATTAAGGCAAGGCTCTCAGATAGAACCAATCCAGTGTAAGTGACATGAAAAGTGTAGAATGGACTACACATTTGCACATGGTGTCAACAGCTGAACATCCCATTCATGACCTGTGCCACATTAGCTGGAGTAAATATCTACGGGCTCAGATAGGTAACAACCTCTATATTCAAAGAGAGGCTGCCGAAATGCATCCTGGATGTTGTCAAGCCGCCAGCCGGTGTGGCCGAGCGGTTCTAGGCGCTACAGTCTGGAACCGAGTGACTGCTACGGTAGCAGATTCGAATCCTGTCTCGGGCATTGAAGTGTGTGATGTCCTTAGGATAGTTAGGTTTTAAGTAGTTCTAAGTTCTAGGGGACTGACGACCTCAGAAGTTAAGTCCCATAGTGCTCAGAGCCATTGGAAACATTTTTTTTGTTATCAAGACCGGCCGACTCTGAATTCAAATGAGACTTTAAATTCAATCATAGGGAAAGAATGCTCTAAAACCATATTTCCATCTGCTACAGGTCTCAGAATTGGCTTATGATGCAGTTATAGTATTTAATGATGGGAACGTGGCCGGCCGCGGTGGCTGAGTGGTTCTAGGCGCTACAGTCTGGAACCGCGCGACCGGTACGGTCGCAGATTCGAATCCTGCCTCGGGCATGGATGTGTGTGATGTCCTTAGGTTAGTTAGGTTTAAGTAGTTCTAAGTTCTAGGGGACTGATGACCTCTGATGCTAAGTCCCATAGTGCTCAGAGCCATTTAAACCATTGATGGGAACGTGGGGAGGACTACGGTATTAGGGGGCTTTAAGATAGGAAATCTCACTCAAAACTCTGCAGCTGAAAAGCTAGTTGAAGACCTGGAAGGTAGAAACCAGCAGACCATCAGAGAAGCCTTGGAGCGAAGCAAGACAACGAGTACGAATATGGGAACTTCTGAAGAAGTGACATAAGAAAAACCACTAGGTTGAACTTTAAATTGCTTCTCCTGAAATTTTTTTTTTAAGTTTCTGTTCCTCTTTCTCACAATCTATTAAATCAGAGTTATGAAATTTTGCACACTTATTCCTATAAGCCCAATAAATGTTGCCGGCCGAAGTGGCCGTGCGGTTAAAGGCGCTGCAGTCTGGAACCGCAAGACCGCTACGGTCGCAGGTTCGAATCCTGCCTCGGGCATGGATGTTTGTGATGTCCGTAGGTTAGTTAGGTTTAACTAGTTCTAAGTTCTAGGGGACTAATGACCTCAGAAGTTGAGTCCCATAGTGCTCAGAGCCATTTGAACCAACCAATAAATGTTGTCTCAAGAGTGTATTTTTAAATTCTGAGTGTAAGCTGAGATATGGAGCAAAGTGCTTGGAATTTGGCATGAATTTATATTATACTTACAGAATTATAATTTAAAAAATATTAACATTCTCCTATTCGATATATTCAAAAATCTCATGTGAGAAGCTTACTATATGCAAAGAGATTCAACAGGGAAAATCTTGTATTAATCTCTTGAACGGCATCTGAAGAAAAGGTGCATATATAATTTTTTGAAAAGAAATCTTTTATATTTCATAAAAAATTTTAGGTATATGTAATCTAAAGAGCTTAACAGTAAATACATTCATTTCATGAAAAGTATGGCAAAAAAGTTTCGTTGTTGTATCTTCAAAAATGTGGATTTGGTACATCTTTTAAATAGTGTGTGTTCTTCATGAACGTCTTCCCTTAAGAACAACGTTCGTGTACTGGCAAAAATATTCTAACCAATAGGAAATGCAGACAAGTGCACTCTACAGCTACAGATTTCGTCAGTGAGTGAAGCTCCATCCCACCCAATTTCCGAGAACAGATTGCCAAGGTTAGCGCGTGTAATGGACATTTGGCGTTACGTATGTACCTCCCATACGGCCATTGCTCACGGCGGCACATGGTACTGTCTCACTGAGCGAAACAACACAGAAACTGATCTCTAGCTGACTGTATAACGATACATGGTACTTCGGCGTAACATCCAATAGTCGTGCCGCCTCGACTGTGAATGCCGAGTCAGATTATCATTTTATCGTATCGCTGGTTAATGAATGCAAATCAGTAGTAATTGAAATTAAAAAAAGAGTTCAGATTATTTGAACGTGTTTATGTTTTTGTTGCATGAGAGACGAAGCAAATAAGTGGGAGCCGACGTCGTTTTTCACCGCTGCACAACGAGCCTCCATCGCCGGATGTAATCTTCCCGGAGTCGACGACCTTGCAGAGGAAGAAGATGCCTGAAGCTGCGTTTTATTGCACTGTTAACTGTTGCAACAATGTAAAAGGTAAAAGAGAATATTGTAGACAATATGATGATGCCAACTAGCTCTGCAGATGACGAAGAAATGAAGTCCCCCCCCCCCCCCCCTGCCCGCATCTCGTGGTCGTGCGGTAGCGTTCTCGCTTCCAACGCCCGGGTTCCCGGGTTCGATTCCCGGCGGGGTCAGGGATTTTCTCTGCCTCGTGATGGCTGGGTGTTGTGTGCTGTCCTTAGGTTAGTTAGGTTTAAGTAGTTCTAAGTTCTAGGGGACTTATGACCACAGCAGTTGAGTCCCATAGTGCTCAGAGCCATTTGAACCATTTGAAGTCCCCCCCAATGAACCATGGACGTTGCCGTTGGTGGGGAGGCTTGCGTGCCTCAGCGATACAGATAGCCGTACCGTAGGTGCAACCACAACGGAGGGGTATCTGTTGAGAGGCCAGACAAACGCGTGGTTCCTGAAGAGGGGCAGCAGCCTTTTCAGTAGTTGCAGGGGCAACAGTCTGGATGATTGACTGATCTGGCCTTGTAACACTAACCAAAACGGCCTTGCTGTGCTGGTACTGCGAACGGTTGAAAGCAAGGGGAAACTACAGCCGTAATTTTTCCCAAGGGCATGCAGCTTTACAGTATGGTTAAATGATGATGGCGTCCTCTTGGGTAAAATATTCCGGAGGTAAAATAGTCCCCCATTCGGATCTCCGGGTGGGGACTACTTAAGAGGACGTCGTTATCAGGAGAAAGGAAACTGGCGTTCTTCGGATCGGAGCGTGAAATGTCAGATCCCTTAATCAGGCAGGTAGATTAGAATATTTAAAAAGGGAAATGGATAGGTCAAAGCTAGATATAATGGGAATTAGTGAAGTTCGGTGGCAGGAGGAACAAGACTTTTGGTCAGTCGAATACAGGGTTATAAATACAAAGTCAAATAGGGGTAATGCAGGAGTAGGTGTAATAATGAATAAAAAATAGGAATGCGGTTAAGCTACTACAAACAGCGTAGTGAACGCATTATTGTGGCCAAGATAGACACGAAGCCCACGCCTACTACAGTAGCACAAGTTTATATGCCAACTAGCTCTGCAGATGACGAAGAAATTGAAGAAATGTATGACGAAATAAAAGAAATTGTTCAGATAGTGAAGGGAGACGAAAATTTAAAGGTCATGGGTGACTGGAATTCGGTAGTAGGAAAAGGGAGAGAAGGAAACGTAGTAGGTGGATATGGATTGGGGCTAAGAAATGAAAGAGAAAGCCGCCTGGTAGAATTTTGCACAGAGCGCAACTTAATCATAGCTAACGCTTGGTTCAAGAACCATAAAAGAAGGTTGTATATATGGAAGAAGCCTGGAGATACTGACAGATTTCAGACCGATTATATAATGGTAAGACAGAGATTTAGGAACCAGGTTTTAAATTGTAAGACATTTCAAGGGGCATATGTGGACTCTGACCACAATCTATTCGTTATGAACTGTAGATTAAAACTAAAGAAACTTCAAAAAGGTGGGAATTTAAGGAGATGGGACGTGGATAAACTGACTAAACCAGAGATTGTACAGAGTTTCAGGGAGAGCGTAAGGGAACAAATGGCAGGAATGGGGGAAAGAAATACAGTAGAAGAAGAATGGGTAGCTTTGAGGGATGAAGTAGTGAAGGCAGCAGAGGATCAAGTAGGTAAAAAGACGACGGTTAGTAGAAATCCTTGGGTAACAGAAGAAATATTGAATTTAATTGATGAAAGGAGAAAATATAAGAATGCAGTAAATGAAGCAGGCAAAAAAGAATACAAACGTCTCAAAAATGAGATCGACAGGAAGTGCAAAATGGCTAAGAAGGGATGGCTAGATGATAAATGTAAGGATGTAGAGGCTTATCTCACTAGGGGTAAGATAGATACTGCCTACAGGAAAATTAAGGAGGACTTTGCAGAAAAGAGAACCACTTGTATGAATGTCAAGAGCTCAGATGGAAACCCAGTTCTAAGCAAAGAAGGGAAAGCAGAAAGGTGAAAGGAGTATATAGAGGGTCTATACAAGGGCGATGTACTTGAGGACAATATTATGGAAATGGAAGAGGATGTAGATGAATACGAAATGGGAGATATGATACTGCGTGAAGAGTTTGACAGACCACTGAAAGACCTGAGTCGAAACAAGGCCCCGGGAGTAGACAACATTCCATTAGAATTACTGACGGCCTTGGGAGAGACAGTCCTGACAAAACTCTACCATCTGGTGAGCAAGATGTATGAGACAGGCGAAATACCCTCAGACTTCGAGAAGAATATAATAATTCCAATCCCAAAGAAAGCAGGTGTTGACAGATGTGAAAATTACCGAACTATCAGTTTAATAAGCCACGGCTGCAAAATACTAACACGAATTCTTTACAGACGAATGGAAAAACTAGTAGAAGCCGACCTAGGGGAAGATCAGTTTGGATTCCGTAGAAATATTGGAACACGTGAGGCAATACTGACCTTACGACTTATCTTAGAAGGTAGATTAAGGAAAGGCAAACTTACGTTTCTAGCATTTGTAGACTTAGAGAAAGGTTTTGACAATGTTGTCTGGATTACTCTCTTTCTAATTCGGAAGGTGGCAGGGGTAAAATATAGGGAGCGAAAGGCTATTTACAATTTGTATAGAAACCAAATGGCAGTTATAAGAGTTGAGGGCCATGAAAGGGAAGCTGTGGTTGGGAAGCGAGTGAGACAGGATTGTAGCCTCTCCCCGATGTTATTCAATCTGTATATTATGCAAGCAGTGAAGGAAACAAAAGAAAAATTCGGAGTAGGTATTAAAATCCAAGGAGATGTAATAAAAACTTTGAGTTTTGCCGATGACATTGTAATTCTGTCACAGACAGCAAAAGACTTGGAAGAGCAGTTGAACGGAATGGATAGTGTCTTGAAAGGAGGATATAGGATGAACATCAACAAAAGCTAAACGAGGATAATGGAAATGTAGTCGATTTAATTCGGGTGATGCTGAGGGTATTAGATTAGGAAATGAGACACTTCAAGTAGTAAAGGAGTTTTGCTATTTGGGGAGCAAAATAACTGATGATGGTCGAAGTAGAGAGGATATAAAATGTAGACTGGCAATGGGGAGGAAAGCGTTTCTGAAGATGAGAAATTTGTTAACATCGAGTATAGATTTAAGTGTCAGGAAGTCGTTTCTGAATGTATTGGTATGGAGTGTAGCCTTATATGGAAGTGAAATATGGACGATAAATAGTTTAGACAAGAAGAGAATAGAAGCTTTCGAAATGTGTTGCTACAGAAGAATGCTGAAGATTAGATGGGTAGATCACATAACCAATGAGGAGGTGTTGAATAGGATTGGGGAGAAGAGAAGTTTGTGGCACAACTTGACGAGAAGAAGGGATCGGTTCGTAGGACATGTTCTGAGACATCAAGGGATCACCAATTTAGTATTGGAGGGCAGCGTGGAGGGTAAAAATCGTAGAGGGAGACCAAGAGATGAATACACCAAGCAGATTCAGAAGGATGTAGGTTGCAGTAGGTACTGGGAGATGATGAATCTTGCACAGGATAGAGTAGCATGGAGAGCTGCATCAAACCAGTCTCAGGACTGAAGACCACAACATCAACAATGATGACGTATGTTCAGTTCTGATCCGGCTACGATTGCTTTTGCATAATACTGATTACATTTTCTTTACGTGTCACCAACATATACTTTGCTCCGTGCAATCAATATGTTTCATATGCTGAAGAGAACATAAAATTATCGGTGTAGTGGTTTGTGTGATATTACCCAAAGGAAGGTATTTAAAAAAAAATATATACTGAGAAGTCACTTCGACAGTTGCCACCATTAATTTAGTGCTAAAAACAAAATCACGACACTAGAGTGCAAGTTTATTGTTATTTGTGGTCGTAAAACCGTACAAATGCAGGAGGGGGTTGTTTGGGGAAGGAGACCAGACAGCGAGGTCATCGGTCTCATCGGATTAGGGAAGGATGGGGAAGGAAGTCGGCCGTGCCCTTTCAAAGGAACCATCCCGGCATTTGCCTGGAGCGATTTAGGGAAATCACGGAAAACCTAAATCAGGATGGCCGGACGCGGGATTGAACCGTCGTCCTCCCGAATGCGAGTCCAGTGTCTAACCACTGCGCCACCTCGCTCGGTATAACTGCAGGAAATTAATACTGAATAGCCGCGCAGGATTAGCCGAGCGGTCTCAGGCGCTGCAGTCACGGACTGTGCGGCTGGTCCCGGCGGAGGTTCGAGTCCTCCCTCGGGCATCGGTGTGTGTGTTTGTCCTTAGGATGATTTAGGTTAAGGAGTGTGTAAGCTTAGGGACTGATGATCTTAGCAGTTATGTCCCATAAGATTTCACACACATTTGAACGTTGGAAATACTGAATATTTTGATGTTTTTGTAAGGATAGGAGAAAGATTTTGTCTAGCGTTGAAAACGTCACCAGTTAACCGCCCCAGAAATGTTCGTAGTGGACACGTATTCTGAAATACAAATTAGCCACCGACTGAAATTAGCTATTTCGCTTCTCAGAGATCATTGCACACTGCGACACCGCAGTCAGACGTTATCTCTGGTTGACGTAGCATTGCAATCAACTGCACCACCAATACAGGACATTCTACACTCATGCTCATAAATTAAGGGTAATGCTTGGTGAAATAGCACTCTGGTGGGCGGTTTGCGGGTTTAAATCACCTCGGGGTATGACCATGCAGTGCATTTGACCTGCGGTCGTCGGACGGTGGCGCTGACAGCAGTCCACACACGCAGAGGTGAGTTGGTGCATGTCAGAGTAAGTGTGCAGACGTTTTCAGACGTGCTAATGGTGACTGTGTGTTGAAAATGGCTCAAAGAACACATATTGATGACGTTATGAGGGGTAGAATACTAGGGCGACTGGAGGCTGGTCAAACACTGCAGGTCGTAGCCTGGGCCCTCCGTGTGCTGTAAAGTGTGATCTCAAGATTATGGCAACTATTACAGCAGACAGGAAACGTGTCCAGGCGCTACAGTACGGGACGTCCACAGTGTACAACACCACAAGAAGACTGATATCTCACCATCAGTGCCCGCAGACGGACACGGAGTACTGCAGGTAGCCTTGCTCGGGACCTTACCCCAGCCACTGGAACAGTTGTCTCCAGACACACAGTCTACAGACGACTGAACAGACATGGATTATTCGCTCGGAGACCTGCAAGGCGCATTCCACTGACCCCTGGTCACGGGAGAGCCCATAAAGCTTGGTACCGAGAACACTTTACATGGTCATTTGAACAATGGTCCAAGGTTGTGTTCACGGACGAGTCCAGGTATAGTCTGAACAATGATTCTCGCCGGGTTTTCATCTGGCGTGAACCAGGAACCACATACCAACCCCTTACTGTCTTTGAAAGGGACCTGTATGGAGGTCGTGGTTTGATGGTGTGCGGTGGGATTATGATTATTGCACGTACATCCCTGCATTGCTTTGACAGAAGAACTGTAACATGTCAGGTGTATCGGAACGTCACTTTGCACCATTTTGCACCCGCTTCAGGCGTGCTGTGGGTCCCACCTTCCTCCTGATGGATGATAACGCACGCACGGCCCCACCGAGCTGCCATCGTGGAGGAGTACCTTGAAACAGAAGATATCAGGCGAATGGAGTGGCCTGCCTGTTCTCCAGAGCTAAACCCCATCGAGCACGTCTCGGATGCTCTCGGTCGACGTATCGCTGCACGTCTTCAAACCCCTACGCCACTGCAGGAGCTCCGACAGGCACTGGTGCAAGAATTGGAGGCTATACCCCAGCAGCTGCTCGAACACCTGATCCAGAGTGTGCCAACCCGTTGTGCGGCCTGTGTACGTATGCATGGTGATCATATCCCATATTGATGTCGGGGTGCCGGCCACGGTGGCCGAGCGGTTCTAGGCGTTTCTGTCCGGACCTACGAGACTGCTACGGTCGCAGGCTCGAATCCTGCCTCGGGCATGAATGTGTGTGATGTCCTTAGGTTAATTAGGCTTAAGTAGTTCTAAGATCTAGGGGACTGATGACCTTAGATGTTAAGTCCCATAGTGCTAAGAGCGATTTGAACCATTTGATGTCGGGGTACATGCGCAGGAAACAGTGCTGTTTTGTAGCGCATGTGTTTCGGGACGTTTTTCTCCACTTACCACCAATACCGTGGACTTACAGATATGTATCGTGTGTGTTCCCTATGTGCCTATGCTATTAGCGCCAGTTTTGTGTAGATGATAATAAAATGTTGAAATGCGTGGCTTTTTAAAATGTATTGAATTAATGAGATTAATTTTTCGGCATGAATGACAAGCACAATAAGCTGAGCTATGCCTGGAAATAAGTTTGTATTAGTTCATATTATTTTGCAGGGCTGTAGATTTATGCTTACCATTCTTTATAATGCTGCGTTTGGTCGCCGTGTTCACTTTGAAGTCTTGACCGTGTTCCCAGTAAGCTTATCGGATCTTCGTAATTTTCCAAAGTACACAGGTGGGCTTCAGTTCTTGTAATTATCGTACTAGTTGAAATAACAACTCACACGACCGTTCTGTTAATAAAACAATACTGTATTTTTCTAAACGGTGCACATAAGAAATACATACTCCTCACTTATTCGTAGCGACCCCAAAATGGCGGTCTGCAATTACTCGCTAAAAATGGCGTGCTTCTCACTCGTTCACTAGCTGAGCGCGAATCCTCCCTTCCTCATACTGGTACAAGAAAATCTCCTCTCTTTTTTAACAACTGAAAATCAAAAATACGTGACGGTAGGCATAGGTTCTATGATGGGCTACAGCTTCATCTTCTCTCTTTGCCTTTAAAGAAGACGAAAACATAAAAGAAATGCAAAAGGTTTATCACAGCACAATTTAATCACAAGAAAGATACAAGGTACCAGCGTCGAGACAAAAATCCTCAGAAGTTAGTGAAGTGCGATCCTAAGGTTGGAAGCAACTTCGATAGTGAAACGACGATTGTGATTTCATGTTCGATAGCGCACAGTCATTATGCTACTATCTCGCACCTGAAGAGTGGAACCACTGCAACAGGAGGCGGATAGCTTATTCCGACGAGTGTTGGTTTTGTCTTTCTTTTCAGATGATGCGATGAGTCGAGGGCCCCAAGAGGCGTTAAGCCGGCATTGTATGGAGAATAAAGTTGAGGACACAGGTGGTTCTGTGATGTTTTCGGAACGGTTTTCTTACCATGACTGGTGCCCACTCATTCTGGTTGCCCTGAACATGAGCCAGGATACTTATTTCAACGTTTTCCGTACCCAAGTGTTACCCTTTCTTTTACATTTCTATGGTGGGTATGCTGTGGACACTACCGTATTCCAAGACCATCACAGTCGTGCTCACAGGGCATCATCACACATACGTTCCTAATCTGACACTATGGCACCTCGAATGTGCACTAAATCATCTCGTCTTAATTCCATATAAAATGTGTCGTACTCGTTGGAGCGGATGAAAAGTAGCAACCAGTTTTCTAACAGTGTGGCTGCTCTACGCTATCTGATTATCTAATCTCACGGTAAAATCAAAACCATTGGTCAGTCATTAAAGAAGTGTCTGGTCAGCGACACAAGGTAAAGGATGTAAAAATGTTTTTGTTACCAGTAAGTCAGATATCTCTACAGTATTTAACAATCACTTCGTAATACAGCAGATGAATTAAATAAAAGTTTACTTTCTACAGGGAATGACACAATCCTCTTAGAACACGGCTTTTAGTGACTGCTATCTGAAATAAATGGTTCAAATGGCTCTGAGCACTAGGGGACTTAACATCTAAGGTCATCAGTCCCCTAGTACTTAGAACTACTTAAACCTAACTAACCTAAGGACATCACACACATCGATGCCCGAGGCAGGATTCGAACCTGCGAACCTGCGACTCAAGCGTCTAGAACCGCTCGGCCACACCGGCCGGCTGTGTAGAAGAGATAGAAAAGATTCAACGAAGAGCTGTGCATTGCATCACGGGATCGTTCAGTCGGTGCGAGAGCGTTTCGCATATGCTCAACAACCTCCGGTGGCAGACGCTACAAGAGAGGCGTTGTGCATCACTAAAAAGTTTAATGTTGAAATTTCGAGACAGTACGTTCCGGAAAGAGTCGGATCATGTATTACCTCCTACCATGTAAATCTTGCGAAATGATCACAACGAGAGGAATCGAGAAATTACAGCCAATACGGAAGTTTTCCAGATTATAATTTTTCCCACGCCTCTTTCGCGAATGGTACAGGATAAGCGCGAACAGATATTGGTACTAAAAGTATCTCCGCAACAGATCCTCAGGTACCTTGCGGAAAACAGCTACCTTATTCAAGATAGTCCACATCTACATGTGCAAGTTCTTAATTTAAAAAAGTATGCAGAGATACAAGAAAGCTTTGTGTACAAGAATCTTCGTAAACAAATATAAGTGTTTAATTTGAAAAAAAATAAAAAAGGAGAAAAAATAAAACATTTAAGTATACTCAGGTGTAACACACTATTCTGACTGGGATATCTCCATAAGATCACTTGAGTCAAGAGAACTTACAGAAGCAAGTTCAGATATGTGTATGAGCTTCGTTTAAGTATTCCGCTATCAAACTGTTCAGGGTGATTTCTTCCACTGTGTACATATTGTAGGGATTGATTGATGAAAGGACACGAAACTAAAATCGTCTAATGAGCTTATGTTCGGAAATGCCTGGTTTCTATGCTAGAGACCATTTATTCAATCATAAATTGTTACAGAGACTGCGGGCTAATACGTGCTGTACCACGCAGCCACAGTGAAGAGTATGTGTTGAAAATGATTTCCATGTGCCTCAACGCTTGCGTGTACGTGCCGTAGCATGTTCTGTCTCACACGTTGACATCGGCCAGGCTGCATCCGAACAGTGTCAAAGGTAGCATGAATACACTGCTCCACATGTCGAATCGTCTCTGCATACACGGTTCTTTTGAGGTGGCCCCATAACCAGAAATCGCACGGGCTGAGATCCGGTGAACGAGCAGGCCATGCATCTGAGACCCCCTAGTCCGATCCATCGACCAGGGAAGACACGACCAGACCTTAACGACGAAGTGGACTGGAGCACCATCATGTAGCAGCCACATAACCCTTCGAATCATCAATGGCATTTCTTCCAGCAGGGGAGGCAAAGTCACCCGCAAGAAACCCCGACAGTCCCGGCCGGTTAGGCAACGTGGAAGGAAGACTGGTCCCAAAATAGGTCGCTAACTATCCCGGCCCACACATTAGGCTGCACCGAAACTGATGATTCGCTGTCACCGTACCATCGGGGTTCTGCATACTATCCCTCAGATGACTGTTATGAAAGTTGAAGACACCGCTCTGCGTAGGATGGGCGTAGGATGGGCGACACAGATCCTGGAATCGTGGTTGCCTGCTGAACAAACTGGTCATAAAACTGCTCCCGGTGTGGAAAGTAAAAGCCCTGCACACGCCGTAAGTGATAGGGTCGTAATAATTGTTATGGAAAATGTTCTACACGGTCGTCTGGCTTACTCTTGTAAGTGGATTGCTCCCGTGTTGGCAGCGCTGTGTAGCGCTTTGCGTTGGATCTCTGCGCTTTCTTTCTAAGAGACTCTGTGGCTTGTTGGGCTCGTTGTTGGAAGTTAATCGCCAGTGGTGTTGGGCAGTTGGATGTTAGTCGCCAGCAGTGATGGATGTCAGATGTGAGAAGTTACATTATGAAGGTTAGAGGTCTGAAGTGTTAGCGTAAGCTAACGTTCTGTGGAAGTATCTGACATGCAGATTGTATATTATTCATGATTATATATCTTTGTACTGGATGCCAATTAGGATCTATATCCATGGTTTGAACTGGATGTGAAATTATTAAGGTCAAAAAATACTTTATGTGGTTTGCAACAAAGTCTTCCCTTTGCTAACTATATGTGTGTCAGTAGTTAGTGACTTCAGTAGTTAGAATCTTTCATTTAGCTGGCAGTACTGGCGCTCGCTGTATTGCAGTAGTTCGCGTAATGAAGATTTTTGTGAGGTAAGTGATTAATGAAATGTATAGGCTATTGTTAGTATTTCTTTTTAGTCAGGGCCATTCTTTTGAATTAATTATTCGAAGTCAGTTGATCTTTTTTGAGCAGTCAGTGATGTGTCGGCAGCTGGGCCAACACCTTGTAGATAGAGGTGGCTTAATGCACGCTAGACTAACGCAGACGGGCGTGAAGTACTGGAACAGGATACGTAATTAATGCTATGAAGAAAAGTACGTAGCTGGTATCATACTTATCTTTAATAACTCATTGTGGTACATCGCACAAAGGAGACTTTAATTACAATCACTGTAAGGCTAATGGCGCCTTGCTAGTTCGTAGCCATTAACTTAGCTGAAGGCTATTCTGTCTCTCGGCTAATGAGAGAGAAAGGCTTCGTACGTCTAGTCGCTAGCTCTGTCGTCCGTACAACTGGGGTGAGTTCGAGTCAGTCTCTCGAGACCTGCCTTGTGGTGGCGCTAGGTTTGCGATCACACAGTGGCGACACGCGGGTCCGACATGTACTACAGGACCGCGGCCGATTTAAGCTACCACCTAGGACGTGTGGTGTCTGGCTGTGACACCACTTTCCTCCCCCGCAAATCGGCGAACGGTCGTGAGATAAGGCTTCCGCCCGCCGTGGAGTGGACCCCATGTTGACGTATGCGATGAGGTGGGGAGCCTAACAACAGGCGAGGCTGTGCCACCCGCACCCGGCCATTCGGTCCGAGGGGAGCTAGGAAACGCCTGAAAACCTAGTCCAGGGTGCACGTCAACATGCGGTGTATGCGCTCGTAAAGAGACAGGAGGGGCCGAAGGGTCGACCTCCATGTGGTCGGAGAATCCGACGCGCGATGACGACATCTGGTCCGGAGCGGGCAAGAGTTCCATGGCGGAGGACAGCCGGTCACGGGAAGCGATCGGCGGCGCGTGACCCAGGGAGGCGCATGGCGGCTGCAGCGAAGCGTCCACTGCGGGCGGCGCCGGAGGCGGCTGCGGCGGCTGCGGCGGTGGCGCGACGCCATGAGGCAAAACGGAAGGCAGCGTCGGTAACACCTGGGGATGAGGCGAGCCAGTAGATGGGTCCCCAGGGTGCTGACCTGACGGCTCCGTCGCTGAAAGCAGACGGGGAGCTGCAGAACCCGGGCGACGACAGAGGCGCGGCTGATTGAGATGCCGACGCACCTCACCAGAGGCCCCCAAAACCAAATACATCGCGCGGCCGAGGCAGCGAAGAATGCGCCCTGCGAGCCAACGCCGTGAACCGCGATAGGTGCGATAGAAGACAACGTCGCCAGGAGCAAAAGCAGGAGTCTGCCGCTGCACAGGAACCTGATGCGGCGGATGCAGCAAAGACATCAAGGTTCGATGAGAACGACCATGGAGCAACTCAGCCGGCGAGCGACCATCGCGGGGCTGAGAGCGATACGAGGACAAAAAGAGCAATAATGCGTCCTCCCGAGAATGCGACTCTTTCAATTTCAACATCTGTGACTTGAAAGTCCGGACCAATCGTTCCGCGGCACCGTTTGACTGAGGCGAGAACGGCGCGGACGTCAGATGTTGAATACCATTGGCCTTGCAGAAGGACTGAAATTCTGCGGACATGAATTGTGGGCCATTGTCGGAAACAATAGTCTGCGGAAGAGCTTCAATGCAAAAGATAGCAGACAAGGCTTGGATTGTGGCAGAAGACGTCGTGGAAGACATCCGGACAACAAAAGGAAAATTACTGAAAGCATCGACCACAACCAACCAACGAGCATTCCAGAATGGACCAGCAAAATCGATGTGCAAGCGTTGCCAAGGGGAAGTGGCTTTCGGCCAAGCAAAGAATTTCCGCGGCAGTGCGGATTGTTGTTCAGCACACGCCACGCAAGAGGAGCACAGATTCGTAATCGCAGCATCGATTCCGAACCAAGTACAGTGCAGACGAGCAAGTTGTGTCGTGCGCACTATACCCCAATGTCCTTGGTGAAGAAGCCGTAAGACAGAGGACTGTAACGAACGTGGGACCACGACTAGGGACTGATCATTATCAGAACGCAACAACAAAACACCACGTCGTACAAAAAGTCTCTCCTTGTGAGCAAAAAATCGGCGAACCAGCGGATCCTCGATCCGTGACTTGGACAAGGGCCATTGCGTAGCAACAAAACGCAAAACAGTAGCAAGGACAGGGTCAGCAGCTGTGGCTGTAGCGACACGACGAAAATCAATCGGAAACGATGCGACCACGTCATCGGTTTCCGCATCAATGAACATGCAAGCAAGTTCGGAAGAATCGAATGCTTTATCCTCAGCAACAGGCAAACGGGACAACTTATCAGCGTTTCCGTGTTGAGCAGTGGACCGATACAAGATATCGTAGCGGTACTGCGAGAGGAAAAGAGACCACCGAATGAATTTCTGCGCCGTACGCGGAGGTACCGGCTTGTTCGGATGAAAAAGCGATGTCAAAGGTTTGTGGTCCGTGATGATGGTAAAGTGACGACCATACAAGAAATCGTGAAACTTAGTAACACCAAACACGAGAGCTAAAGCCTCTTTCTCTATCTGTGAATAATTTCTTTGCGCAGATGAGAGCAATTTTGACGCAAAGGCAATAGGGCGATCATGCGATCCATCTGTGTGCGCAAGCACAGCACCGATCCCGAAATCCGATGCATCTACCATCAACAAAAGGGGTTTGTGGGGATCGAACGGCGTAAGGCAAGTATTTGAAAGTAACGCCGATTTCAACTGGCGAAAGGCGCGTTCGCATTCCGTCGTCCAGACGAACGGAACACCTTTACAGCATAAGCGATGAAGCGGAGCTGAAATGGAAGAAGCATTGCGCAGAAATTTATGATAATAATTTATTTTACCCAGCACACTCTGTAGTTGTTTCAAGTTCTGCGGTGACGGCAAATCCTGTATGGCACGGAGGTGCTCCGGACTCGGATGGATGCCCTGGGCATTTATTACATGGCCCCGGTAGGGTAAATCCCGAGCAAAAAACACACATTTGTCCTTCCTCAAGCGAAGACCATTTTGTCGCAAGACCTGAAAGAATGTTCGGAGAGTTTGCAAATGTTCGGCTTCTGTCTTTCCGGAGATCACAATATCGTCCAGATAGTTCGCAGCAGTAGGGACCGACGCACAAACAGTTTGTAAATATTGCTGAAACAATGCAGGGGCGGATGCACACCCGAATGGCAGTCTTTTGAAGCGATACAAACCAAGATGCGTGTTTACCACCAAGACGCGCTGGGATTCTTTGTCCACAGGTATTTGCAAGTATGCATCTGCTAGGTCCAACTTTGAAAAATATTTTCCCGGGCACAGTTTGTCAAAAAGATCTTCCGGGCGGGGCAAAGGAAAAGTTGCAGTCACAAGTTGTGGATTCACAGTTGCCTTGAAGTCCACACAAAGTCTCAATTTTCCGGAAGGTTTTGGCAAAATTACTAAGGGTGAGGCCCAGAGAGAAGCCTGCACACGTTCAAGTACACCTTGAGATTCTAAATCGTGTAATGTTCTTGCGACCTCATCACGCAATGCGTGGGAAACATTGCGCGCTCTGAAAAATTTCGGTTGCACGTTCTCTTTCAGTTCCAAATGTGCTTCATAGTTCTTAGCGCAACCAAGGCCCGGTGCAAAAATGTCTGCAAATTCGTCACATAGACTAGAAACACTGGCGGAAGGCACAGTCTGAATCACTGAGAAGACCTGATTTACTAGACAAATTAAACAACTGAAATAAATCTAAACCAAACAAGTTCACTGCAGTAGAAGAACGAAGAACGTAAAATGACACAAGTTTTGTTTGTCCCTTGTATGTTGCAAGAAGGCTGCACTGGTATTTTCTGGCCTGAGTAACTATTGAGCTGAACATTTGCGGCACGCAACGGAGGTTTGCCCAGTTGGTTGTACATGTCGTGATTGAGCAATCAAACTGCAGCTCCGGTATCGAGCTGGAATGGTATCACTTTGCCTGCAAAGTCGAAGTCTACAAAAAGTTTATTGTCCTGCTGACGACAAAAGCGACAGTGTTGTGCAACTGGAACAGACACTGGGACAGAATCACGTGCGACGTGACGGGACTGCCGTCGACGGCGACGCACACTTTTTGTGGAAGGAACACTGTCACCGGATGGGGTGGAATGAACTACATGAATATCCATGGGCGAAGGTTCACGAGCCTGAGTTTCCTTGGTTCGATTCCGGCGCGAAGCAAAGGGCCTGGAATTGGTGTGAGTGTCTGATCTGAGCTTTTTCTGGCAAACACTTTGGACATGTCCTTTCTTATGACAGTAAAAGCAAATAGCTTGGCGTGACGGGCAAGTTTCACGTGAATGTCTAGTTGCACA
This sequence comes from Schistocerca nitens, assembly GCF_023898315.1. Classification (NCBI taxonomy): domain Eukaryota; kingdom Metazoa; phylum Arthropoda; class Insecta; order Orthoptera; family Acrididae; genus Schistocerca; species Schistocerca nitens. Next base: position 146,475,821 of record NC_064620.1, on the reverse strand, counting down.
CCGCGGGCATGATTTCACTGCATTAGCTTGCTTACGCGGCGCACGTGTTTGCGAGCTAGGCTGCCGCTGCGCCGACGGGCGCGAGGGCCGCTGAGCGTCCCGTGCAGCGGGCCCGGCGGGCCGGTTAATGTGACACACTGCCGGCGAAGTTGCAAATGAGTCCTGAGCAAAGTCAAGTGTGTCTTGCCTATCCAATATGTGTATCACTTGTTGAAGGGAGGGATTAACTAGTTTCAAAATCTGTTCCCGTATGCGAACATCAGAAACGTTCTGTGCTATTGCATCACGCACCATAGTATCTGAATAAGGCAGGCCACATTCGCATTCAAACGCACACTCCCTAGTAAGTCCTTGCAATGTCGCAACCCACTCCCTATTAGTCTGACCGGCCGTACGTTTTGTACGAAAGAACGTATACCTTTTTGCAACGACATTTACTGTTTCCTTGAAATAGGCATCTAAAGCAGACAAAATTTCTTCGTAGGACAGAGTTGCTACGTCGCGCCGGGGAAACAACTTCACTATCACTCGGTAGGTGGACACACCGACACAAGAAAGCAAAAACGGCTGCCGCTCATTACCTTGAATTCTGTAGGCTGCTAGGTGGAAGTCGAACTGGCGAGACCATTCGTGCCAGGTCTCTTGGGTTGCATCAAAGGGTCTGAATTGAGGTGCAACAGCATGTTGTGGCAGCGGTAGCGATGAAGCGGCGGCGGCCGCATCGGTGTGCAGCGCACGTTGACCCTGGACGAGCTGTCCAAGAGCATCCAATAACGCCTGCGTCTGCTGATTCTGCAAGCGATAAAATTCGGACAGTACATCTGGAGATTGTGGCGAAGCCATGACACAATGAAATTAGGGCACAGGAAAACACAAGAGCCGTTGTAGACTCGTCGCCATGTGATGTGTCGGCAGCTGGGCCAACACCTTGTAGATAGAGGTGGCTTAATGCACGCTAGACTAACGCAGACGGGCGTGAAGTACTGGAACAGGATACGTAATTAATGTTATGAAGAAAAGTACGTAGCTGGTATCATACTTATCTTTAATAACTCATTGTGGTACATCGCACAAAGGAGACTTTAATTACAATCACTGTAAGGCTAATGGCGCCTTGCTAGTTCGTAGCCATTAACTTAGCTGAAGGCTATTCTGTCTCTCGGCTAATGAGAGAGAAAGGCTTCGTACGTCTAGTCGCTAGCTCTGTCGTCCGTACAACTGGGGTGAGTTCGAGTCAGTCTCTCGAGACCTGCCTTGTGGTGGCGCTAGGTTTGCGATCACACAGTGGCGACACGCGGGTCCGACATGTACTACAGGACCGCGGCCGATTTAAGCTACCACCTAGGACGTGTGGTGTCTGGCTGTGACACCACAGTCAGACTGCATTGCGCTGGGATATTGTGGGTGTCAGTCATTCAGCAATTTAAGTACAGACACAATCTTTTAAATAAAGAAGTTTCACCCTGTACTGGACGGCCAACTGCCTGGTACTGACACGGCGGTCGCCTTTCACAGTGTTAATCGTACTTTCCTCCAAGTCTCGTGTCCGAACATTTCGGGTACGTCTTTCATGATTTCCTGCTTCCTGATACGATTCTGTCTCAGACAAACGGCCAAACACTGTTGCAGACACTGACTGCTGTGGTTGTTGTCGGCGGGGATGGCTCTCCTGATACAAGTGTAATAAGAAATGCCAAGAAAGGAAGGAAAATATATTTGCTTAACAAGAGTGATAGGGCACAAATCGCAGAATATCTGAGTGACCACCATCAAACGTTCATTTCTGAGGAAGAGGATGTGGAACAAAAATGGAAAAAATTCAGAAACATCGTCCAGTACGCCTTAGATAAGTTCGTACCGACTAAGGTCCAAAGCGAGGGGAAAGATCCACCGTGGTATAACAATCATGTACGAAAGGTACTACGGAAACAAAGAAAGCTTCATCATAGGTTTAAGAGTAGTCGAATCATAGCTGATAAGGAAAAGCTGAACGAAGCGAAAAAGAGCGTAAAGAGAGCAATGAGAGAAGCATTCAACGAATTCGAACATAAAACATTGGCAAACAATCTAAACAAGAACCCTAAAAAGTTTTGGTCATATGTAAAATCGGTAAGCGGATCTAAATCCCCTATTCAGTCACTCGTTGACCACGATGGCACCGAAACAGAGGACGACCGAAGAAAGGCAGAAATACTGAATTCAGTGTTCCGAAACTGTTTCACTGCGGAAAATCGTAACACGGTCCCTGACTTCAGCCGTCGCACGGACGCCAAAATGGAAAATATTGAAATAAACGATATCGGAATTGAAAAACAACTGCTATCACTTAGTAGCGGAAAAGCATCCGGACCAGACGAGATACCCTTAAGATTCTACAGTGATTATGCTAAAGAACTTGCCCCCTTTCTATCAGCAATTTATCGTAGATCGCTGGAAGAACGTAAAGTACCTAGCGACTGGAAGAAAGCGCAGGTCGTTCCCATTTTCAAGAGGGGTCATAAATCAGATGCGAATAATTATAGGCCTATTTCGCTTACGTCAATCTGTTGTAGAATAATGGAACATGTTTTGTGTTCTCGTATTATGACGTTCTTAGATAATACAAATCTCCTTCATCATAACCAACATGGATTCCGCAAACAGAGATCATGTGAAACTCAGCTCGCCCTATTTGCCCAAGAAATTCACAGTGCCGTAGACACTGGCGAGCAGATTGATGCCGTATTCCTGGACTTCAGGAAGGCATTTGATACGGTTCCGCACTTACGTTTAGTGAAAAAAATACGAGCTTACGGAATATCGGACCAGGTTTGTGATTGGATTCAGGATTTCCTAGAAGAAAGAACACAACATGTCATTCTTAACGGTTCAAAATCTGCAGATGTAGAGGTAATTTCGGGAGTACCGCAGGGAAGCGTGATAGGACCTTTATTGTTTACAATTTACATAAATGACTTAGTTGACAACATCGGTAGCTCCGTGAGGCTATTTGCAGATGACACGGTTGTCTACAAGAAAGTAGCAACATCAGAAGACTCGTACGTACTCCAGGAGGACCTGCAGAGGATTAATGCATGGTGCGACAGCTGGCAGCTTTCCCTAAACGTAGATAAATGTAATATAATGCGCATACATAGGGGCAGAAATCCATTCCAGTACGATTATGCCATAGGTGGTAAATCATTGGAAGCGGTAACGACCGTAAAATACTTAGGAGTTACTATCCGGAGCGATCTGAAGTGGAATGATCACATAAAACAAATAGTGGGAAAAGCAGGCGCCAGGTTGAGATTCATAGGAAGAATTCTAAGAAAATGTGACTCATCGACGAAAGAAGTAGCTTACAAAACACTTGTTCGTCCGATTCTTGAGTATTGCTCATCAGTATGGGACCCTTACCAGGTTGGATTAATAGAAGAGATAGACATGATCCAGCGAAAAGCAGCGCGATTCGTCATGGGGACATTTAGTCAGCGCGAGAGCGTTACAGAGATGCTGAACAAGCTCCAGTGGCGGACACTTCAAGAAAGGCGTTACGCAATACGGAGAGGTTTATTATCGAAATTACGAGAGAGCACATTCCGGGAAGAGATGGGCAACATATTACTACCGCCCACATATATCTCGCGTAATGATCACAACGAAAAGATCCGAGAAATTAGAGCAAATACGGAGACTTACAAGCAGTCGTTCTTCCCACGCACAATTCGTGAATGGAACAGGGAAGGGGGGATCAGATAGTGGTACAATAAGTACCCTCCGCCACACACCGTAAGGTGGCTCGCGGAGTATAGATGTAGATGTAGATGAACCTTGCTTCCCGCCGCTCGTTGCCATTTGCCTTTCCGTAAGTAAACACCATGTCGACAGGCTCTCGATTCTAATACGGAACCATTGTGTACAACGCTGTATCACATCCACTACAAGGTGAGTCAGTCAGAGAAGTGAGTCAGACACAACATTACCAATGACTATGGCAGGAAAGGGCGTAGGACATGACGTATGAGGAACAGTACCACTCTCTAGGAGGAAACCATACATACTGTAACTGTGGCTGCATGATACAGTGCGTATTACAGTCTCTGTAACAAAATATGATTAATAAATGGTCTCTAGGATGGAAACCATGCATTTCCGTACATAAATTCATTAGATCATCGATCAATCCCTAGAGTTTGTAAACGGTGGAAAAAATCGCCCTGTAAACATGCAATCGGTACAGTAAGGAGGTACCACTTGTTGGCAAGGGAAAGTCGTTTTCAGTCTGTTTCCTATTTAGGTCTTCTTGTACTTCCTTGTATTTTGTGCATGCCAGTATAATATGATTCAGATGAGCCATATCAGTTTAATCCTGACTGCAAATTCCTGAAAATAGAATTATTGTTCGATGTAAATATGCAGGATAAGATCCATGTTCCAGCCTTGTGCGAATGATGGACGTCACATGTCGTTCACGTAGCTCCATGACGGTAAGTGAGGCACTGTTTACGTCTATGGTCGCTATTCATATGGACCTCGTTGCTAGGCTTGACGCAGCTGCAGAAATAGAGCATCAGACTTCATAGCTTCCTGAATATCTTAAACAGTCGATGGTGCGCAGATGTACACTTTGCCATGATATAGGTACTTTGCACAGTACCTGTAACGGAACAGTTCTGCATATCAAAACTTCCGGCAATTTACACTGATAGAACAGACTGAAAGCGTTGTGATAAAAGTGTTCGAGTTTCGTCTGATAGACCTTGCATTACTCTGCGTTTTATTTTCGTACGTTTTTGTGATTACATACTAGAGGCTTTTTCACTGCTGTAAAGGTATTTTCACAGAAACGAACGTAATTGTGAAAAGAAACAGAATAAATCATAAATAAATTGTTGTTGTGTTATGAATCAATGGAGACCACAGGTCCCTTTTACCAAAGTAGAAAAATCCCTTAATCACCTCCGAAATGTTGTCGGTGCATTTCAGGTTCATGCTGTGTATGGTTCTTGTATACAGGATGTAACGGAAGTGCTGCCATGAAGCTAGTCCGCATTTCAGTGTTTATGACCAGCAGCGTCTAAATAACAGATTTCTTGACAAAAGGATAGTTAAAGGTGGACCTGTTTCCTGGCCTCCACGTTCTGCAGACGAAAATCCACTATGGCTTTATTTGTGGACATATTTGAAAGCTCTTCTGAATCGAACCATGATAAAATATGCAGAGAATTTTCTGTAAGGCTGGAAAACGATACGCCTAACCCCAGGCATACATTAGTTCATCCGAGATGCAACGTGACAGCTAGTTGTTACGTATCTCAGCTGTACGGAAGGTCATAGATAACATTGCACATGTGAAAGAGTTTCACATGGTTAGCAGGTACATTCTGTTCCTCTATTTACCCCGTGATTAAAGTACAATCAAGAGGTCTATAAAATGAGATCTAAGATGAAATAAACCGTTCTAGAGCGCAAGATGGTATAACAAGTGTTCCTTATCTGTTTGTGAAGAACGTGACCTGAAACTCTTGTAGTACAATTTTGTTACACTCTGTACAATTTGTCTAAGTTTTATATTAATGTTCCTCCCAATTATAGGGCTCAATGCTGGCAGTAGTTGAAAAATTTTACGTGAAATAATGTAGGAAATAAAATTTTGTTATGCACTCTTGGTGTTGTTGTCGTGATCGATCAGTCCGAAGAGTGGTCTGATGCAGCTTTTCTAACTACTTCGTCCTTGTAAACGCGTCTTCATCTGTTCATAACTACCGCAACTTACATCCCCTTTCCCTTGAACTGGCGTGATATGTAAACTCCTGGTCTCCCTCTGCAATTTAACCTCCCCCCCCTCCCCCCTCCTAAACACACACACTTCACTCCATAATCAAACTGACGACTTTCCGATGACCCTTTACGTGTCTTACGGACCATTCCGTTCTTTTAACAATTTTCTGACATAAGTTCTGTCATACGTTCCCCACTTCGATATAGTCACTGTTTGTTAGATCTACAACGTATGTTCAAATCTTCAGCGTTCCTCTGCAGCACAAAATTTTAAAAGCTTCTGTTCTTTTCTTCTCCGAATTGTTGGCGTCCACTTTTCATTTCCGTATAGTCCGGACAAATACTTTCATGAAAGTCTTCCTGACGATGAAATTCATGTATTTCTCTTTTTCAGAAAAGCTTTCCTTGCTATTTCCAGTCTGTATTTTATATTGTATCTGCTTCCGTCATCATCCGTTATTTTGCTGCCCAAGTAACAAAACACATCAAATATTTTTAGTGCACTTTTCGTAATATGATTACGGAAGCATCACCGGCATCCATTACACCATATTACACTTCTTCTACTGTTGCCGATATTCATCTAGTAATCTCTTTTGAACGATATCCACACGTCCAACAGGCCATTCAGCTCCTTCACCATCTCTGACGGCATTACGTTGTCACCAGCAACCCTCAAAGTTTCTGTTTCTTCTCCCTAAACTTTAGTTACTTCAAATTTCTCTTTGATTTCCTTTAGCTATTGCGCAACATAGAGACTGAATAAGATGGGAGATAGGCTATGACCCCGTCACACTTTCCCTTTCATCTCCTTGCACTCCTAGAACTGCAGTCTGGTTTTAGTACAAGTTGTAGATAACCTCACACGTCATTAACTGGTATGGTGAAGTTTTTGATGTACTGACTTTTATTTGAAAATTAGGAGATTGAAATAGAATAAAATTTAGAAATCAAGTTAATCCAAACTGTTATTAATATTTTCAGTGAACACACTGATTTCAGTGAACACACTCAGTTGAGACTGTAGAATGATATTCTGTAATCCAGATGAAGATCTGAGTCATCAAGGATTGACTGTACTTATTCGTTGAATTTAGGGTCGTTTTAATACCTTTATTTCATTGCGAAAAGGTACAGCCATTGTAATCTAGGATGGCAGAAGATAGTTCGTTAGAAAAAAAGTGTCATACTAGTTGGTCACTGAAGTGCGGTCGGACCCCACAGAAAGAGAATTTGCCTGCCATCACAAAGTTAACTGCTGCAAACACACAACCAATCTGCTCAACAGATCAGCGCACACTGTCTGAAACGTACAGCAGTAAAGCGTCACATACATTCAGAGTGAACAAAGAAACAAAATTCCCTGGGGTCCGCATGAGCCGAGTATACTAGTTACGGGTTATAGCTGCCAACTTCACAGTCTGAAAGAGCTTATTACAGTCAACATTGTCAAAAGCATTATTCATAAAGGTATTAAAATACCTTGCAAAGTGACGCGTTAGTTGCCGTCGGGTTCGTGTTCCATCTTTGACGGCAAATTATCATCTTATTCAGAGTTAGTTTGTGCATATTGAAGAGTGTTTGCTAGTGTGTACGGCTCGTTCCGGTTTTACCTTTGCTGTTACATGCTCTTTTCGTGCATGCAAATTGCGTCGCAGCCTTCGCTTTGCGCGCTGCGCTGAGTACGTGTGTGTGCGCGCTCGCGTACGGATGTGTGTGTGTGTGTGTGTGTGTGTGTGTGTCTGTGTGTGTGTGCGTGGTAGCAGAGCTGAAAAGCGACGGGCCAGCCAGTGGCAGCGCCAGAGCCGTGGGCTGGGACTGGAGTGACGGCATGCAGATGCTGCAATCCTCCGGCGCTGGGTTTTCCCGCCAGTACCTGGCGTCATCCTCACCTTGGCTGCACGACACGGCGCCTGCGTGTCTCCCATCTGCCCTCTCGCAGTACTATTTCTGTATCTTTTGTGACAAGTATTTTACAGAAATCATCCACTATTCAGGGCTGAAGATCTTATCGTTTCCTAGACCTGCTTGACGTACTTTGTAATCGAATTCATTAACGTTGTTAGTGTGCTGTCCACGAAATAAGCATGGACCTTGTGAAGGTGGGAGGCTTGCATGCCTCATTGACAGTGGTAGCTGTACCTCAGGTGCCACCACAACAGGTGGGCATCAGTGGAGGCGCCAGACTAACCCGCGGTTCCTAAAGAGCGGCAGCAGTCTTTCCAGTAGTTGCAGGGACAACAATCTGGGTCACTGATTGATCTGGCCTTGAAACATTAACCGAAACGGCCTTGCTATACTGGTACTGCGAACGGCCAAAAGCAAGGGGAAACTATAGCCATTATTTCTGTCCTGAGGTCATTCATCTCCGTTGTATGGTTAAACGATGGTGACAACCTGCAGGGTAAAATACTCTCGAGAGAAAATAATCCCCCATTCGGATTTCCGGGTAGGGACTGAAAGTTTACCGTCAAACCTCCTAGCCTAGGGACGCCAGATGAGAGTTGATGTCGTCGAACCCTGTATGAAAATTGCGCAACGGATAACTGGTGAGGGGAGCTTGAGGGCGCTACCTAGAGAGCGTGCCCTTTCTGTATGATACTAGGCAAGGGGCTGGAAGGCTCACACGCTGATGTGTGGTTTCCTGCATTGTATATCTTTTATCTTAAAAGAATTCCTTTAACTTGACTTCTTTGTGATTTTTAAGGTATGTTAAAGATTGATGACAATTGATTACCTATTTATTTTAAACATTATCACTCGATTTTACAGCGATTCCAGCAATTGTTCCAGTTTACAGATATTACAATTTTACAACTTATAGCTCGGGTATATTATATACTAATCTGCACGCACATTTCTACGGGCAAGACGGAATTGCGTTGGCCAAATGTATACCACCAAAGTCTCCCAATATTTTACGTAGGACATCCACTATGTGAGGAGGATAACGGGCAAACTGGGGACCAGATACGTTAACACAAGGGGTCAAATTTCCGAAATTAAACGATAACATTCATTCCCTTACACAATCCAAAGCTGGAAATAAAAGAATTAGTACAAATATTCAAATACCTCTCTTCCATGCGTGAACATTGAGACAGACGCACTGAGGGCACGTCTGCTCACTTACCCATCTTCTGTAACACCCCTGAATATGGAGGGCATCCGGAGGTCCTCCTGGGCCCCGCTGGAGGGGGTGGTCGAACCACTTGGCCGTGACCAACCTCCTTACCCCAGATCTTGTGACACTGGAACGTCTTTGACTTTTACCTGCCTGTGCTGTCTCTCTGATCCCCTACCCAGAAGTGAGGTTGACACTACTGTTCTACAGAACTACTTCCCAACTAATATTTGGCCACGCTTTACGGAAAGGTGTGAGGAGGATTAGGAAAGTTCATGTTCAGATTCACATTCACGTACAAGAAATGCATAATACACGTCACATATAAATAAGTATTATGCAGCCTGCCACATTTCTTTCCACCCGTCCACATGTCTTTTTTTTTTTTTTTTTTTTTTTTTTTTGTGCACCCGCGGCCGGCCGCGTCGTGCAATAAAATTTGCGGCAGAGCCGCCTCTGTTTGTATTTCTCGGTGCGAGCGAGCAGCGAAACCTGCTGCTTATAGAGCGGAAAGCACTGTACCGTTTCAGGACTACCAAGGAGGATGTCTTGAACAGGAGAAACGAAACTGGTATTCTACGGGCCGGAGCGTCGAATGTTTGATCCATTCATTGGGTAGGTGAGCTAGTGCATTTAAAAAGGGGATGTATAGGTTGAAGTTTGTAACGCCGGAAATGCATATCCTACTATTTCCATCTATTGCACTGCAAATTTTTTCCTTATTTTGTTACCTGAAGATATAACATTTCTGTGTCTTTGTATATTGTAATTGTTTTACTATTTGTATATATATGCATTTATGTCGATGTATAATTGGTTTGTTTTGTGAATTTTATTTGTATTTATACGCTGGGTCTGGCCTAGGGAAAACTATACTATCGAACGAATACATCGATAGGTCGTGTGGAGAACGAAAGTGGTTAGGATCTTTGGTAGTGTTAGCTCTGTCGCGTGGAGCGCGGGCAGAGGGAGTCTGGCTGGGGTAGTGCAGTGGAGCAGGTGTGTTGTGGGAAGCTCCCGCGAGTTGCCGGCTTTCGGGGTTTGGCAGCATGTAATTGCGCTCGACTTGCGATGATAGTTTCGGACATGGTGTCGCGGACGGGAAGCGTTAGCTGGCACACATTAAGAGCCCGTTTCGGCTGGAGAGCGAGTCGAGAAGAAGGCGCGCCAACATCCAGCTTCTGCAACAGCGACGGCCGACAATGAGTGACTGTCGCCACCTCCTCGATCGACGGCTTCAAACCTTCAATCAACCAATAAGGAAGACTGGAAGCACGTAAAGTTTTAGAACTGTATGGCAGACCTCAGTTTTTCAAACTTTTAAAAGTGTTGCATCACAAAATTACAGCAACTTAGCATGAACGTTTGTTGCTCATTGTCCCAATTGCATTGCCAAGCAGGGTCCCTTCCTTTTCCGAAATGAGCCCGAGTGTCGTTGAAATTCAAACGCCAGCATCATTCGATTTCACTGCTTTAATTTCAAAATTCAGTTAAGGTATTCATAGCTGGCTACAATATTTAGATTGCACAAGCACAAATTAAGAGTGCGAGTTTTGTTACCATATTATAACTTACCTGTGACTGCAGCTCAGCTTGGTACGTACTAAATTTTACTATTGTTAATTGTTCAGAATCATTTAATTCAAGTTCAAAGTTAAATCTCTTATTTCTAAATTGCGTAGATTCAAGTAGCTTTTGAAATGATTGTTGAGGTAGTCCAAGACTAACCGTATTTTACTGAATTTCGATGTGCTTCAGAAAGAAAGCTCACTATTAACTTCAGTCACTAAATTAACTTTCGATTTTCCGGTTTTATTAATTCTTTTGCTAAATTAAGTCAGAGTGTAGCGAAATTTATTACTTCTGACATACTTTCAGTTTTCACACTTCACGTGTCAACCTTCAGTTGCCACGCTTCTAGTGCTAATTACATGTGTAATAACCTTTCTTTTTCAGTTACTATAGTAATTGTCCATAGGACTGGCGACTGTAATTTCCCCCAAATCTCAAATATCTAATTACCGCTAGTTAATTGTTAACGTAACGGCAGCACATTTACTTTCTTTATTAACTTTACCCCTTTTCAAAATTAATTTCCACCAGTTTCATTTGCATTTTTCCTTTCATTTAGATGTAACCCTTTCTTCCCTCTTTACCGACAAATTGACTTCGGTGACGATTGCTTTTTGCCAAATTTCCATTAGGTACACGCGGTTTAATTTTTCACTGTCGTTAAGGTCGATTAGTGAGGGGGAGGTTACACGTGGCGACCTGGTGACAGGACAATCTTCGGATTTGAGGTTGTTCTGGACACGAATTTTGCATTGTGCAAATATCGTAACAAAGTACTGGTTGCGAAATGGTCGATACGTCAGCGAGAATATTAGTGTGAGGAATCCTAATTAAATTTGAGAATTGGCATTTATATTGAAAATTATTAAAATGAGTGAAGGCAACAATTGCCAAAATTTTGTAGACTTGGATACGGAACAATCGGTCGAACAGTGGGAAACGCGCACCGCGGTACCCATTGTTCTGGGGCAGGCGGCTAGCATGAAAGACGCGATCGCCGAAACGCAACAAAAAGCAGAAATGGAATTCCAAACTTTAGAAAATGTTTCGGAAATGGAAGTGAAAATCAAATCTGAATCCCTTGATGACGAATACGGGGGGACAATTAAAGAGGAAGCCGCTACGGAAGTAGAACCGGTAGTTTCCGGGAATTTAACTGATGTATTGAATGTTTTGATTAACGAAATCAAGAGTCAATCGGCAGAAATTAAAGCTCTGTCTGCCAAGCAAGAAGATCAGGCTGCCAAGCAAGAAGCTCAGGGTCCCAAGCAAGAAGCTCTGGCTGCCAAGCAAGAAGCTCAGTCTGAGAAAATTGAACGAAAGCTAGACAATCAGAACAAAGCTATTAATGTTGTTAACAACAATGTTGGAGTTGTTGATACAAAAGTTGATAAAATCAAAGAAGATATTATTGTGATTAATACCGAAATCGGTAATCTTAAACAGGAAATGATAGGCGTTCAGGCGGAAATTGCGAGCATAAATACTCGTTTTTATTCCGAAATTAGCAGATTCGAGAAAAGTGTAGGAGAAGCAGTTGCTCTGATCATCGAGAATAAGGTGACGGAACAAATTCAATTAGTGAAAAAAGAGGATCAAAAGAAGGTGGAAACTTTAAAGGCTTTAGTAGCCGAAGTAGATACCAAAGTGACGAAGCAGGCTAATACCTGCGAAGAAAAAAAAAGGGAAGTAGAAACGCTTGCGACAACCACTTGCCAAGTAATTACGAGAGTGTCGGAATTAGAAAAGAAACTTGACGAAAAACAGAGCTATGTGCCAATCTGTGCACATAGTTCGGAATTGTTGACGAAAGAGGAGCGGCTCGACCCCTTGAAAAAAGGCGGTATACACGCGACGGATTTCATTAAAAATTGTGAAAGAGTTTTACCCAGATCATGGACTAATGAGAGAAAAGTTAATGCGGTTATTGATGTGTTGGCTGGTGATGCCAAGCGTTGGGGCTTAAACCTCATCATCAGGAACCCGACTTTTGACGAGTTTAAAAATTTGTTTCTGGCTGAATACTGGTCAGAGCAAAAACAGCAAAGTGTCTGGCGCGAATTTGTCGTATCGAGGCCTTTCGATGCGAATTCGCGCGGCTCGATGAAGGAGTTTTGTGAGGGCTGGATCTGCAAGTTGGAATATTTGCGTGATCGCCGCACGGAATCCGAAATAGTCTGGGAACTCTACAAGAAGCTTCCAGATGATACAAAACGTTACGTAGGAAGCAATTACAAGACAATCAATGATTTCCTGGAAAGAGTTGAGGACGAGGACAATTGGCGCAATAATCGCGACAGTGGTAGAGGCCGTGGTAACAACAACGGGAACCACAACAACGATAACCATGGGAATAATGCATACCGCAACCATGGCAGCAATAACAATAGTGGTTCGGGCCGTAATGACAATCGATACAATGCAAATAATAACAGGAATGACGGAAACCAGTATCATATTAGCGTGATACGGGCTTCGCAGAATAGTAATAACGCCAGAGGGTGTGATCAGCCGCCTCAGCAGCATCCGGGGAGCGTATCTGCTGGGACGAGACAGGGAAACCATTAGCCGCGCCGGTGAGGGGCCGACCGGACGTGGAGAAATTTTGGAGGCCCAATAACAAGAGAAAACCCAGGTGTCGTCGTTATGAAAATTCCGTATGGAATAATCAACGGCGGGAGAGTGTGCCAGTGTTAAGAGAAAGGAGTGCGCCCACAAGTAGTAGATCAGCTGTATACACGGCAGTAGAAAGTACATTAACTGTCAGTGAGAACAATTTAAGTAGTGTTCCGGAAATCGATTATAAAATGGCAGCTGTAATACCCACAGCGGAACTGGAGATTGAGTTTAAGAATGATTCGCAAGTGTTGAGAGAAGATCAGATGTCGGATAAAACGTCCGTCATCGAGTGAGAGGATGCAGAGAGGGATGAGGTCTGGTTAAGACAGTTCGTTCGCTTATACGACGAACTAAGAGATTATAGGGGCCTGTATGGGGAGCGCGTGCAGGATTTTCCGCGTCTCGTCCCGCAGGAAGATAGTGTTTGTGAAATGATAGAAAGTTCTGGCCCTAACCGGCAGACTTTACCAGAAACAGTTGATGTTAATGGGGAGCATGAGCAAGATTCGTTGTGTTTCTTCCCGCAGGAGTTAGATGTTGAGGTAGTAACGGAAAGTTCTGGCCCTAACCGGCAGACCTTACCGAAAGTTGTAGTGGTAGAAGTAGCCGACCCATCCGACGCAAACCTCCAGTTTAAACATTGCGAGAGTATTAAGGAGAAAGATTACGAAAATTTTAGTGATAGCCGGACACGATTGGTAGAAAAGCACGTAGATAACAGCGTGTATGAGGTTAGAGCTGACGTTATACTGTCAGACGGTAGCAGTGTGTGTTGCGCAGATCCAGAGGAAGTAATTGCAGATACTACTGCGCACATTCCTCCAGGTAGATTGGCAGATGAGATCAATCCGACCAAAGTGGAATCAACGAAGGTGACAATTAGTGAATTGATTGCAAAGCAACACTCACTAGTTGACGAGTTACAGGAAAAGGTTTCGGTATTGGAGGCGAAGCTACAGACTAAGCCTCAGGACAAACGTGTTGAAATTAAAACTGGATGTGAACAGAGGCTGAAAAAGCCGCCAGATAAGCCGGATTTAGGATCAAAGCCGAATGGTTTTTTTTGGAATGACCTGGATATAGACGAGGATTTACTGTGGGAAAATAAAGAAACAGTCGAGGACAAGTGTAGACAGGTAGTAGTGTCTGTTAATATGCACGACCTATAACTAAACGTGTTGATTGACACCGGTGCAGAATTGAGTGCTGTATCTGGGAAAATATTTGAGTTACTGAAAGACAGACCCGGCATCGTAGTTATGCCAGTAACAGGAATGAAAATTATCGGTGCTACTGGGAAGGCCAGTAAACCGGCCACAAAACAGATTTTTGTCAACTTCGAGATATGTGGGGCACGATTTGAACAAGTTTGTCGTCGTGCCAGACTTAACTACGGAAGTAATTATCGGGTTAGATTGGCTATTAAAGTACCGTGCAGTGATTAATTGCGAAAGCAAAACTTTGACATGTACGTCACAAGATAAAACAATAGTAGTTAGCTTTGACGAGGCAGGAGACGGTGGCATAGGCAATACCAGCCTATACACATTGTTAACGGGCCGGATGGTATTGATGTAGGTATGAATTTGAACTACTGTAATGTGAGGAATCTCGGCATTGACAATAGTGTAGAAAGTGAATTGGAAAGTATTGTAGACGGTGTGTCAAACGTAACACACGAACAAAGATGAGGCCTGTATGAAGTGATAATGAGGAATAAGAGTGTGTTTTCAGACAAACCGGGACTTGTGGAAGTTGCAAGTTGTATGTAATTCCGCACGAACCATTCTTCGTGAGACCGTATGCTATACCGCTGTCCAAAAAGGAAGCAGTGCAACGGGAGATAGATAAGATGATCGAATGGGGAGTGATTGAAAGAAGTAAGAGTCCATACAATAACGGTTTGGTCATTGTAGCAAAACGGGATGGTAGTGTGCGTATTGTGATTGACGCACGCACGTTGAATAGGGTCGTTCAACGCGAAACAGACAGTCCAGAGAGTATGGAGGAGATTTTGCAGCGTTTTCATGACGTTAAGTTCATGACTAGCCTCGATCTGACGGATAGTTACTCGCAAATAGAACTCGAAGAAGAATCTAGGCCATACACCGCCTTCTTGTTCGCAGGCAGGTGCTATAAGTATAGAGTACTGCCGTTTGGACTTAATATATCTGTGTCCGTATTCATCAGGGCCCTAGATAAAGTGCTAGGACCGACTTTGAGTTCAAGATTAACTGTATATGTTGACGACCTATTGTTGGCCAATGCCACTTGGCATGACCATTGTGACCTGTTAGATGAAGTTTTTAGAGCATTGTGCCATGGCGGAATGTCTAGGAAACAGTTAAAAAGTTTTCTAGGGCTCACAGGATTTTACTGTAAATTTGTAAAAGGACAAGTGTTTAATGATGAAAATTTGAATAACCTCTTACGCAAAAATGTTCCGTTTGTGTGGACTGACGGGTGTCAGGCCGCTTTCGAGAGATTAAAAGACGAGTTGTTAAGATCTAACATACTATTTCATCCTGATTTATCGCTACCCTTCCATCTGGGAATGGATTCGTCGAATTACAGGGTAGGAGTAGAACTGTTCCAAGAAGTTGGTAAAGGAGAGGATAAGGAACACCGGACGATAGCGTTCGCGAGTCGAACTTTATCAAAAAGTGAGCGAAACTACACGATTTCTGAGAAAGAGTGTCTCGCTATCGTGTGGGGATTCAAAAAGTTCAAAGGTTACCTATGGGACCGTAAGGTGATTATTCATACGGACCATAAGGCGCTCACTTACCTGAAGGATTGTAAACTACTTCACGAAAGACTGACTAGGTGGTCGCTGTATATACAGCAATTTAACTATGACATCTGTTACGTAAAAGGGACCGACAATTGCGTAGCGGACGCGCTGTCGCGGTTGCCCGAGTCTAATCAATATATATTGAAAGATGAGTCAGATGGAGTGGTCAAATTATACAATTTTAAAGAAGTTGAGGGACGCAAATTAATAGTGAACATCTGTAAGAATCTACGTCGTCATCAGAACGAGGATGGTTGTTTAAATATGGTGAAAACCCGATATGACGAAAGGAGTCCAGAAGGAGAGAAATTAAGGAAGTATTACAAGACATACGATCATATCTTGTACATGCGTAAGGATGAAGATAGTAATATTTGGCGGGTATGCTGGCCCACCAAATACGTCACGGAAATAATAGACTACTACCATTTGGCGTATGGTCACTGTGGACCAAAGAAATGTACGGAAAAGCTGAGTGAAGTAGTGCATTTTAACAACATGTTAAAACGCGTTACTGATAGCGTGAAAACTTGCGATTTATGTCAGAAGGTGAAGGTTACCAACTGTACGAGTCGTGGTCCTATGCAAAGTATAAGGCCTAACGACGCCTTTGAATTACTGTGCGTGGACTTGTACGGACCTTTGCCCAAGTCACCAGGAAACTTTGCCTACATTTTAGTAGTGCTAGAAGCTTTTTCCAAGTTCATCAAACTATACCCTATTAGGAAAGCTACAGCCAAAGCGGTCTATAGCAAGCTTGTGAACGATTATTTTGTTCATATTGGTAAGCCCAAGGCGATTCTATCAGACAATGGGGCACAGTTTACTTCTAAGTTGTGGAATGAAGGCATGGAAAATAATGGGGTTGAGGTGATCCGTATTTCAGCTTATTGTCCGGCTGGGAATCCCGCTGCGCGGTATATGCGCGAGCTAGGCCGACTTTGCCGTACCTATTGCCATCACAACCATAGGGCATGGGGCTAATATGTAGCAGTATTTGAGAAAATTATGAGCACCTTGAGACATGAATCTACGGGATTTTCTCCAGAGGAAATCCTGTTGGATGACAGAAGTAAAAGTTTAGTGGAAGAGATAATCAAATTCCCTCCACGGATTGACATTGGTATTGGTGTGAAAAAAGATCGTTTGCGAGAAGTAATGAAGCTAAAAGCCGATGCTCGCATACGTCGTCATGACGCTAAAGCGCGTTTTGCTAAGTTTGCAATCGGAGACTTAGTACTTGTAAAAGGTCATGAGAAATCGAGCGAGATAGACAATGAAATCTCGAAATTTAAGTTTGTTTATAATGGACCATATAAAGTCATTGGTATACCTCACACAAATGCTTATTGCTTAGAGTATCAAAGCTCTGGAAAACTATTAGGTATACGGAACATTGTAGACTTGAAATTGTACCAACCTAGGATTGATTAATACCACAGAATGGGTAATTTGTACAGTATGTAAATATAGTGTGTAAGATTTAAACGATTTGCTAGATTGCCATGCTTTTGCCTGACCAAGAGGACATTAAAGAAATTGTCATTAATAAGTAATTAATTTTGATTAAATGATTTAAGAGTAACTAATTATTAATCAATTGAAAAATCCAAGCTGCTATTTTAAGTTTTCAGCTGAGTCACAGTAGATTAAGGAATGTAAATATAATTTTGTAACTAGCTGTAAGATTTCATGAATGTGTGTTTTACTAGTCATTGCCGATGTTCTTAGACGCTGTTTTAAGTTTCAGGCTAGTACATGCGTGTGATGATGGACAGTGTTGAGTTATCCACTGTGATAGTGTTAATGGACTCCTTGAGATTACTCGGGAGTGAATTTTTCCGAAAGATTGCAGTGAAACGGACGTTCTGGAAATGCGGTTACACAGGCGAGTGAGATCAAGCGTGCCGCACAGGCGTGCGCAACAATACTGGCGAGGTGGAGCCGCTGTCGGCTCTTGTGCCACTGTCGGCTCTTGTGCCGCTGCGGCATTCTTTGTACTTGCGGGTACGGAAGGCGGAGTTGTTTTTCTTCTCGGACAGCCTATGAGAAAGAATTCTGCTGTCCATATTTATGTTTTTTTCGATCTGCTTTGTATTATTTTCTTGTTTACCGTTAAGTGAACTCCCATGACAAGAATATTAATTATCAAAAGATTATATAACAATGTGCATTCTATTTAATTAATTATTAATTTGCATATTTTGATCTACCTGTTTTTATGACCATGAACTCTGATTAATTTTGTAAATAGTATTCCATTTCTTGCTGATTTTAGAATAGCTAAACCATTTTCTATGTTTTCTGTTAATTTTAATATGTTGTCAACCTGTTTTCTTTTGTGTAAGATGACAGAGTGGAGTAAGGTTAGGAGTGTCTCCACTCAATTATTATGGTCTAAAAATTGATTTATGGTTAATTAGACGAATGCTAAATTTTCTTGATGTTTTGAGCATATGTATTTCCGCTGGTTTTTTTTTTTCTTTTTGGGACATTTTCTGAGTCTGCTTAGGTTACACGAACATCCTCAGACAATGTGGGGCACGTGTAACGCCGGAAATGCATATCCTACTATTTCCATCTATTGCACTGCAAATTTTTTCCTTATTTTGTTACCTGAAGATATAACATTTCTGTGTCTTTGTATATTGTAATTGTTTTACTATTTGTATATATATGCATTTATGTCGATGTATAATTGGTTTGTTTTGTGAATTTTATTTGTATTTATACGCTGGGTCTGGCCTAGGGAAAACTATACTATCGAACGAATACATCGATAGGTCGTGTGGAGAACGAAAGTGGTTAGGATCTTTGGTAGTGTTAGCTCTGTCGCGTGGAGCGCGGGCAGAGGGAGTCTGGCTGGGGTAGTGCAGTGGAGCAGGTGTGTTGTGGGAAGCTCCCGCGAGTTGCCGGCTTTCGGGGTTTGGCAGCATGTAATTGCGCTCGACTTGTGATGATAGTTTCGGACATGGTGTCGCGGACGGGAAGCGTTAGCTGGCACACATTAAGAGCCCGTTTCGGCTGGAGAGCGTGTCGAGAAGAAGGCGCGCCAACATCCAGCTTCTGCAACAGCGACGGCCGACAATGAGTGACTGTCGCCACCTCCTCGATCGACGGCTTCAAACCTTCAATCAACCAATAAGGAAGACTGGAAGCACGTAAAGTTTTAGAACTGTATGGCAGACCTCAGCTTTTCAAACTTTTAAAATTGTTGCAACTTAGCATGAACGTTTGTTGCTCATTGTCCCAATTGCAGCTCAGCTTGGTACGTACTAAATTTTACTATTGTTAATTGTTCAGAATCATTTAATTCAAGTTCAAAGTTAAATCGTTTATTTCTAAATTGCGTAGATTCAAGTAGCTTTTGAAATGATTGTTGAGGTAGTCCAAGACTAACCGTATTTTACTGAATTTCGATGTGCTTCAGAAAGAAAGCTCACTATTAACTTCAGTCACTAAATTAACTTTCGATTTTCCGGTTTTATTAATTCTTTTGCTAAATTAAGTCAGAGTGTAGCAAAATTTATTACTTCTGACATACTTTCAGTTTTCACACTACACGTGTTAACCTTCAGTTGCCACGCTTCTAGTGCTACATATATATGTAATAACCTTTCTTTTTTCAGTTACTATAGTAATTGTCCTTAGGACTGGCCACCATAATTTCCCCCAAATCTCAAATATCTAATTACTGCTAGTTAATTGTTAACGTAACGGCCGCACATTTACTTTCTTTATTAACTTTACCCCTTTTCAAAATTAATTTCCACCAGTTTCATTTGCATTTTTCCTTTCATTTAGATGTAACCCTTTCCTCCCTCTTTACCGACAAATTGACTTCGGTGACGATTGCTTTTTGCCAAATTTCCATTAGGTACACGCGGTTTAATTTTTCACTGTCATTAATGTCAATAAGTGAGGGGGAGGTTACAAGTTATATATAGTAAGAATTAGTGAAGTGAGGCGGAAGGAAGAACAGGACTTCTGACCAGGTCAGTACATGGTGACAGATACAAAATAATGCAGGAGTTATGTCTAATAGTGAATAAGAAAACAGGAATGTGGATAAGGTTCTATGAACAGCATAGTGAATACATTATCGTAGCCAAGACAGACACGAAGCCAAGACAAATCACAACAGTTCAAGTTTATCTGCTAGCTAGCTCCACAGATGATGTACAGTTTGAAAGAACGTGTACTGACACAAAACAAATCGTTCAAGTCTTTAAACGGGACATATACTGAGTCTGCCAACGGCCTCGCCGTATTGGCAACACTGGTTCCCGTTAGGTCACTGAACTTTAGCGCTGTTAGACTTGACAAACATTTGGTTGTGGCACCTCCCGGGTCTGGTGAGTGCTGCTGGCAAGCGGGGTGCACTCAGCCCTTGGGAGTCCAAATGTGGAGCTGCTTGATTGTGGAGTACAGGCGACGAAAATTGGCAACGTCTGGGAGAGCGGTGTGGCCGGCCTTTGTGACCGAGCGGTTCTAGGCGCTTCAGTCCGGAACCGCACTGCTGCTACGGTGGCAAGTTCGAATCTGCCTCGGGCATGGATGTGTGTGATGTTCTTAGGTTAGTTAGGTTTCAAAATGGCTCTGAGCACTACTGGACTTAACATCTGAGGTCATCAGTGCCCTAGAACTTAGAAATACTTAAACCTAACTAACATAAGGACATCACATACATCCATGCCCGAGGCAGTATTCGAACCTGCGAGCGTAGCGGTCGCGCGGTTCCAGACTGTAGCGCCTAGAACCGCTCGGGCACCCCGGCCGGCTTAGTTAGGTTTAAGTATTTCTAAGTCTAGGGGACTGATGACCTCAGATGTTAAGTCCCGCAGTGCTTAGAGCCATTTTGAAGAGCTGTGCGCTGACCACATACCCCTCTGTATCTGTATCTGGTGAGGTCAATGTGACCAGGATGACACGGCGGTCTGTCGGCAACGCTGGCCCTTTCCAGACCTGTTCAGACGGAGTAGTTTATGTTGCTCTCCGCTAAATGTCAAGCAAAGGTTAACCTTTTAGGAATATTCACTAGTAGTGCGTCTGGATGTTCCTAGCATCTTGTTTCAAAGTTTGTCTCTGTTACTTAGAAAAAGAAACACAGTCAAAATTATCATTATATCGCTCATTTCTTGTATAGGAGTGTATCTTTAGTGACTCTTAACGTCCCTATGTTCTTAAACATGTTTCTTATAGAGCAATTTAGTTTCACACTGCTATTCCTGAAAAAAAAAATCCTGTTTTATGTTATGCGGATCTTACTGCATACGAAGTTGAGAAAATATTGGGGAGCTGTGTTAGAATTGCTGTGCACTTACTGATGGTTTTGTCTCTTCTTTGCAATATGAATGTCAAAGTTATTTAATGCGAGCTTACAGCTACTACTTCCAGTACCAATGTTTATTGTATGCTATTCGTGTTGTACCGAGGTGGATAAAAAAAGGGCAACAACCTGAGAAATGCATGTTTGAACGTAAATGCAGATGCTAACCAAGCCTTCAAGTTGCTATGTTGCATTTGACCACGAACGGAACGTGTGCATTGTCCTCAGCAAGGATTATCTGACCATTTTGGCTGAGCTGGTCCATTCCATGGTACAGTGTTTGTTCCCCAATGGTGGTACTGTGTTCCAAGGCCACAGGGCCACTGTTCACACAGTTTGCTTCGTCCAGGACTGGTTTTGTGAGCTCAAGGATCAACTGGCGCATCTCAGCTAGCCACACCACTCGCCAGATCTGAAGAGTAATGAGTCTTTGTGGTCTGCTTTGGAGAGAACTTCTTCCACTGTTTTGCACGAGCAACGATATAAAATTGCCCTGAAAACCCTACCGGATCTGTATTTGTCCATTACGAGATGACTGGAAGCTGTTTCGAATGCCAACCATTTTCCTTTATCGTACTGGGCATGGGACTGTGTTATGTTTGTGAGCATTCAAATTTTTGTCCACCCTCTGTGGTTCCTTTTGATCAAGGGTCATTTCATCTCCTCTTTAAACCTCTTATCAGGTAGAATGTTTTGTGTTGCTATGGATACTGGGCTGCCTGATTGCCTGAAAGTTATATTTGTTATGTTTCTTAACTTTTTAAACGTCACAGAGCTGTCTAGTTGCTGGCTACCATCGACGTTTTGCTCAAGATGATGCCGAAACAGTAACCTCAAGCGCATCGAGATTTTCGTGGTTAATAAGTAACATATTATTCTCGGATGATCCTGGATTGAATCGTTTTTGTTTTGTTTTGTTTTGCTTTGCTTTAGGGCGCAAAAACAACTGCGGTCATACGCGTCCAGAGTCAAAACTATAGAACACGAACACAGATGGGAGTTAAACGACTATACGTCAGTCCCTATGGACAGAATAGGAGACAACTAGAAACAGGCACGTGGAAAACGGGCTGAAAACCACTCTACCGAAATGGAGGTCCAAAGCTGAACATTAAATGGCCTTCGCCATATTGCTACGGCAGATAAAAAGCAAAACGCGGTCGACAGGCCGCGCGTCATTCGCTAAAACAGCTGATACGTCAGACGGCAAAAACAATCTGGAACGTAAATTGTTAAAAAAATGGCATTCCAGCAGGAAGTTGGGGACAGTTAAAATTTGGACGCAATGTGTACAAAGTGGTGGGGTAGCGCCACTTAGAAAATGAGGATGGCTAAAAAGGCAGTGCCCAACCCGCAGCCGAGTTAAAATAATCTCCTTCCGGCGGGAGGGCCGAGAGCAGGTCGTCCAAGGCGCTGGGAGAGGCTTAATAAGCCGAAGCTTATTCCCGTGAAGGGAGGACCATTGGCGATGCCAAAGGGACACCACCTCCTGACATACGGCAACTGAGGTACGAGGACTGCAGCCTTGGCAGCAGCGTCAGCAGCCTCGTTTGCTGGAAGACCGACATGCCCAGGGAGGGACCCACAAAAACGTGACACGGGCTCCACTAAGAGTGAGTGAGTGACAGTTTTTCTGGACTCGCTGCACTAAGGGATGAGCAGTGTACAGCGCACATTGACTTTGGAGGGCTCTGAGTGAATCTGAGCAGAGGACGCAATTGGAAAAGCTGTGTCGCCGGATGTACTCCGTGGCCTGATACAAGGCGAAGAGCTGGGCTGTAAATACTGAGGAGTGTGCCGGAAGCCGATTTCGAAAGACATGGGTGCCAATGACGAAGGCACACCCGAGAGCCATCAGTGTAAACAAAGGTACTATCAAATGGTTCAAATGGCTCTGAGCACTACGGGACTTCACATCTGAGGTCCTCAGTCCCCTAGAACTTAGAACTACTTAAACGTAACTAATCTAAGGACATCACACACATCCAGGCCCGAGGCAGGATTCGAACCTGCGACCGTAGCGGTCACGTGGTTCCAGACTGAAGCGCCTAGAACCGCTCGGCCACTTCGGCCGGCAAAGGTACTATCGCCAATTTCCATGCGAAGGTCGTGAAACTGTAGGCGATAGAGCGAGGCTAGAGTAATGTCCTTAGGAAGCAAATGAAGGCCAAGGTTAACATGAGGCGCTTTCCACGGAAGATCAGCTACGAGACTTGCAGTTAGTTTTAGGTGCCTACGGCCGAACCCTGTGGGTTTTAATGCTGTTATCGGCTGGCGACGTAGTGGGGCCGGGTGAGAGGTACAGCGTTTCTCCAGAGACCGAGTTTGTGGGGTCGCATCTCGCTCCATACTGTGTCCTCGGAATGCTAAGCGCAGTACCTCAGACCTTGCTAAGACGGAGTCCGCTCTCTTTGTTCACCTGGTGCTGCTCAAGGCGTTTTTATTCCGCTTCTTTGAGCAACAAGTCCCCGAAGAAGAGGATTGTCGGAGCACCACTATAGTCCGCAGCTCGTGGTCGTGCGATAGCGTTCTCGCTTCCCGCGCCCGGGTTCCCGGGTTCAAAAAATGGTTCAAATGGCTCTGAGCACTATGGGACTCAACATCTTAGGTCATAAGTCCCCTAGAACTTAGAACTACTTAAACCTAACTTACCTAAGGACATCACACACACCCATGCCCGAGGGAGGATTCGAACCTGCGACCGTAGCAGTGCCGCGGTTACGGTCTGCAGCGCCAGAATCGCTAGACCACCGCGGCCGGCTTCCCTGGTTCGATTCCCGGCGGGGTCAGGGATTTTCTCTGCCTCGTGATGATTGGGTGTTGTGTGATGTCCTTAGGTTAGTTAGGTTTAAGTAGTTCTAAGTTCTAGGGGACTGATGACCATAGATGTTAAGTCCCATAGCGCTCAGAGCCATTTGAACCAAGCACCACTGTATCATTTTGATTTATTTATTTCATACGGCATGGTGTGGCCAGATTCGAAGCTTTTCTCGGCAACGGCGGACTTGATAGGATTGAGGAGAGACACTCCATTAGGTGTCACTAGAAGACAAATCAGTGTAGATCAATAGAGAACAGCAACACGGATCACATATTAAAAAAAGTAAAAGAAAATATTACTGTAGATAATGGCTAAAGATCTCCGCTAATTAATAAATTCAGTACGGATTCTGTAAAGGAAACGTGTAAAATTAACAATAAATTCATATCAACGCTGTCAAAGTCCATTCGTAATCAGCTGCTGCAGGCTTTTTCGAAAGGTTCATCCAGTTTCACGAGAACTAAATATCGATACGAATGAGTGTAGAAACATGAGATAGGATGTAACTTGGCTTACAAAGTTTTTATTTTCGGAAGAACCGTCCGAATAAATATGTGAACGAGTAAATCCTTTACCATTTACAGACATGGCGTAGTTGTTACAGTTCAGTTTAGGATCAAAGTCCGCATTTATCGTCCACAAATGTTCAGTGTGACCTGCACCGCGCACGCGAAAAGTATCCGACCGGTGGTCGAACTCGTTCCATACGTTTGCGTGCATGCTTTGATTTAGTGCGTTCTCTGCTATTGCTGTGCGCCGTCGAACTTCACCCAAACCTTTAGGAAGGGGAAGCACGTAGACGCAGTTTTTCACACACGCACGAGCGCGCACACAGAGACAGACGCAGACACACCACATTCATACACACACGCGCGCACGCGCACACGCAGGCATAAATCACTTACCGTGAAATCAGCCAGTGGTTCAAGGCGATGCATCGTTGACTCAGTACTATTACGAAACACTTTCCAACTCGCAAGTGCGAATGTGAAGCTGCTCTGTTCTATTGACAATTAAAATTTTTGGAACATTCTCGCAAAGTCAATACGAGTTAGGTGATTTCTGTGAACGTCTGTTCCGCAAAAAAGGAATCGATCGTAAATCTTTTCCCAGTAAACGACACAACACATACGGAACGAACTGTAGGAGAGCCCAGATAGCGCTCGACTGTGACATGTGGCTGCTGCGGTCTCCATATTTTTATTGTCTGGTGGTTCACTTTTGCACTTAAAAAGGAACAAATCTCACTGAACAGTAAATATGAAAGGACGTCGTTATCTTCCATCATACTGCCCAGATGAATTCACAAGGCTCTCTAAATAGTTTGTCACGGCGTTTATTAATGATGAAAAGCGGTATCTTAACACTACAATTCGTTGTTTATCACCATCATAAATCGATTGTAGCGAAAGAGTCCTATACGGTTTGAAACACAAACGTCACAGAAAAATACCCAACACATCGGTACACCACCAGATCAAAAGTATACGGCAAACTACCAGTGGAAATCAAAATAAGTTCTTTCCACCCTTCACCTTTTTGACGCCAACTTTGCTCGGGAAACGTTCGATGTCTAAATATCTGTGGAGGCTTATCTGCATGTTCTTCCTCAAGAACAGAAACCAAAGAAAGTTGAGTGTTGGACAGGGGGGTTTGGAGGGAAGCTTGTAACCTCCCCCTCACTTATCGACCTTAATGACAGTGAAAAATTAAACCGCGTGTACCTAATGGAAATTTGGGAAAAGCAATCGTCACCGAAGTTAATCTGTCGGTAAAGAGGGAGGAAATGGTTACATCTAAATGAAAGGAAAAATGCAAATGAAACTGGTGGAAATTAATTTTGAAAAGGGGTAAAGTTAATAAAGAAAGTAAATGTGCGGTCGTTACGTTAACAATTAACTAGCGGTAATTAGATATGTGAGATTTGGGGGAAATTACAGTCGCCAGTCCTATGGACAATTACTATAGTAACTGAAAAAGAAAGGTTATTACACATGTAATTAGCACTAGAAGCGTGGCAACTGAAGGTTGACACGTGTAGTGTGAAAACTGAAAGTTTGTCAGAAGTAATAAATTTCGCTACACTCTGACTTAATTTAGCAAAAGAATTAATAAAACCGGAAAACTGAAAGTTAATTTAGTGACTGAAATTAATAGTGAGCTTTGTTTCTGAAGCACATCGAAATTCAGTAAAATACGGTTAGTCTTGGACTACCTCAACAATCATTTCAAAAGCTACTTGAATCTACGCAATTTAGAAATAAACGATTTAACTTTGAACTTGAATTAAATGATTCTGAACAATTAACAATAGTAAAATTTTGTATGTACCAAGCTGAGCTGCAGTCACAGGTAAGCTAAAATACGGTAACAAAACTCGCACTCTTAATTTGTGCTTGTGTAATCTAAATATTGTAGCCAGCTATGAATACCTTAACTGAACTTTGAAATTAAAGCAGTGAAATCGAATGATATTGCTTTAATGCTGTCGTTTGAATTTCAACGAGACTGGGGTTCATTCCGGAAAAGGAAGGGATCCTGCTTGGTAATGCAATTGGGACAATGAGCAACAGAGGATCATACTAAGTTGCTGTAATTTTGTGATGCAACAATTTTAAAAGCTGAGGTCTGGCATACATTTCTAAAACTTTACGTGCTTCCAGTCTTCATTGTTGGTTGATTGAAGGTTTGAAGGCGTCGGTCGAGGAGGTGGCGACAGTCACTCATTGTCGGTCGTCGCTGTTGCAGAAGCTGGAAGTTGGCGCGCCTTCTTCTCGACACTGTCACCAGGCGAAACGGGCTCTTGATGTGCGCCAGCTATTGCTTCCCGTCCGCGACACCGTGTCAGAAACTATCATAGCAAGTCGACCGCAATTACATGCCGCCAAACCCAGAAAGCGCGGCAACTCGCGGGAGCGTCACACAACACACCTGCTCAACCGCACTACTCCAGCCAGACTCTCCTCCGCCCGAGCTCCACGCGGCCGAGTTCATACTACCAAAGATCCTAAACACTTTCGTTCTCCACACGACCTATCGATGTATTCGTTCGATAGCATAGTTTTCCCTAGGCGAGACCAAGCGTAAAAATACAAATAGTATTTACAAAACAAACCAATTATACATCGACATAAATGCATATATATACAAATAGTAAAACAATTACAATATACAAAGACACAGAAACGTCATATCTTCAGGTAACAAAATAAGCGAAAAATTTATAGTACAATAGATGGAAATAGGAGGATATGCATTTCTGTCGTTACAAGCTGACGTTTTGACTCTTCCAAATGTGTTCCCCATTACAGATTTAGCTCTCTCTTCTGTTTGCTTTCGATGTTAATGGTCGAAATGTATCTGTTTGAGTAATATATAAGCTGTTCTAGCATCATCGCTGACGAGCTCCAGCCGCCGCCATTACGCGGCAAATGTGAACTGAAGATAAACGTGGAAAAGGCGCACAACCTGTAACAGTTTAAATTGTTTCGTTTTCATAACAGCGGAGGACCTAAGCAGTACAACTGCTAAACATTTTCTTACTGAATTTTGACTTTAAGCCCAACCTGAGACTTGGCCTGTACTAACGTAGGCACTTATAATATTTTTGTGAACAGTAAGGAGTTTTACTATATGAAGTCAATGAAAGTATTAACTAATATAATAGTATAGTATTTCTCTCAAAACGATTCAAATGGCTCTAAGCACTATGGGACTTAACATCTGAGGTCATCAGTCCCCTAGACTTAGAACTACTTAAACGTAACTATCCTAAGGACACCACACGCATCCATGCCCGAGGCAGGATTCGAACCTGCGACCGTAGCAGCGGTGCTGTTCCGGACTGAAGCGCCTAGAACCACTCGGCCACAACGGCCGGCAAAGTATTTCTCTCGCAGTCAGTATTACTACAGATGCTAAATAAGTTCTATGCAGGTTAATTACTTTGGCGTAAGCAGACAACAGTGATTCCAAGTTAGTTATTAACTGCGAATCTAGCGTTAAAGTTGCTATTACGTTAGTAAAGAACACTGTAAAACGAATAAACTTTACTTTAAGAAGCTGGTAGTAGTACTTGTTACTATATACGTTATCGTGGTCGAACACAAGTTAAAACACAATTCAGTTTAAGCTTTTAACAGGAATATTTAGTTTAAGCAGATAATAGTAATACTTGTTATATGCGTTAGTGTGTCAAACGCAAGTTAAAATATAATTTAGTTTAAGCGGTTAACAGTAATACTTACTATTAACTGCATTACTGTGGTCAAACAATTAGAGAGAAGTTGTTACATGATGATTTTTAAAGACAATCTGCAATAACAGTTAACAGTTTTCATATCTCAACTTGCAAATAATTAATATTGAAAGGGAGAGACTGCATAGCTGTACGCACCAGAACACATCGCTGTGAAATATGTACATACCTTTGCGCATCTGACTTTTTTTTAAGCTCATCATGGGGAACACGCCATAACCACGAACGCCCCCCGCCCCTTTGCGTTACACCAGTTACAGCAACTGCTCCGTACTTCACTGTTAGCATGATGCCACGTAACGCTCTCCTAACATTCACAAATCCCCAACCCTTCCATCATATGGCGACAGGGTATATCGTGGTGCTTCATTCCATATCACTCGTTTCAAGTCATCCGCTGTCTAGTGACGTCACTCGTACCCCACTCCAGAGGTCGTTTATCATTCAGTACATAAATATGTGGTTTATGAGGAGCTACTCAACCATTGTACGACATTCTCTGTAACCCCTACGAACAGTTGTTATGTTAGCTGGTGGCACTTTGGATCTCAAGACAGACTTCCTTCCCTGGTACATTAGGTTTCTATAACCAATCTTCGCAATGCCAGACGGTCGGTGTCCGTCAGCAGACGAGGTCTGCCTGCTCTTGGTTTGGTTGTGGTTGTTCCTTCCGAGTTTCCACTTGATCGTTACGTGACTAACAGTGGACTTATGCACCTTTAGAAGGCTTGGAATGACCCTGATGGAGTTGTTCGACTGACCGGTGGGCACACCTGCTAAAGAAATAATACTGTTCCTTCCAGATCATTAATGTAACTTTTTATATCTATTTCAGATTAGCACCAGCAAGGGTGCCAGAAGAAAAGCCACTCGCAGTGGTTCAACAAGAACGCATGAAGGAACAGCTGTGATGACTAAGCCTTCACAGAAGAACGGAAGACCATGATTTACCATTAGAACATCTCACAATGAAGTATCACTCCTCAGTAGTTACTAGAAAATGATCTCAGGCCTCGTTACCGAATATTCGTGCACCAGAAACTATTCATCCTGCCGGGACACACGAGAAGAGTTTAATCGTAAAGCTCTGATTACCACCTCGATAAAAGTTACGTAATTAATTTATAATTTGTCTGCAAGCACATGTGTGCAATCATCGCGCACATTAAAATGCCCGCGCAACAGAAGCGAAGCAAGTCGCTACAGGAGCCGGAACAAAATTTTGCAGCTAGGTCATTGATAAAGTGAAGCAGTACCGTGTCGTAATTTGTTTTCCGCATCTGAAGAAGAAAGACAGCTGCCATAATCCATGCTAAGCTGGTGGGAGTGCACGACAACAGCGCCCAATTGTATGACGCAGTGCTTAGGTGGCACTGACTCTTCTAGAAGTGGTCAAACGACTAAGATTCACGAAGAACCAAGGGACACGCCACCCGTATGTGAAGAACTGGAATTACAAGAGAACTGAGGGCCCTGCTGCTCAAAGAGCGGCGAATCACAGTCGAGTTTATAGTGAAAAAAGTTGTAATTCAATCATGGATCATTTCTAAACATATTGTAAGGCTGTTTGAATATGACAAATATCGCCGCCAGTTGGATTCCATGACTGTTCGCAACCATTCGAAAAGCCCTCCGAACCGGGTCGGCAGCGGAAACGTTGCATCTTCGTCAGGTCAATCTATATCCAAAGCTGCGTGACCTGTATGGATTGTTGATGACCCAGAGACGAAGCAGCAATGCAAGCACTGAAAGCATGTGGAGCCACCATCTCCGAAAAAGACGACAACCTGTGAGTTGACATAAAAGTTTTCTGGGTTTGGTACCGCGTCATAATGTAAAAACTACTGCTGCAAGAGAAAAAAACCAACATTTCGGCCACGATTGCAGCGACCTTCTTCTGGGTCTAATAGCATTAGACCCTGAAGAAGGCCGCTGCAATCGTGGCCGAAATATTGTTTTTTTCCCAGCAACTGTAGTTTTTACATTATGACGCAGTACCAAACCCAGAAAACTTTTATGTCGACTGACTCTGGCCGCGGAAGCCTACGCAATTATAACCTGTGAGATAGTTTCCACTTCCACCAACTAAAATATTTCAAAATTTTCTCAGAATGAAGTTTGCAAGTGTTCCAAATTGGCGTTGGGAGCGACGCAACAGAGGATGTGGACCAATGGAATTTTATGAAACGTAACTTGCATATCGCGATTTGATGAGCGCTCTATGCTGTACGATTGATTTGAAAAAAAAAAAACTCAGACTTCTTCTTTGAATGAGTAAAGGTTCTGCTCGTTCAATAAGTAAGAACGAACAACTCAAATCAGTAATGAAATCTTGCCAATGGCAATCGGTGTCACATCGATGCATTGCGTCTTCCCTGTGAAAAATGCTGAAAAATAGAACTTGTAACACAATAAATATCGAGACAAACATGTGATCCGGTGAATTAATAAGAAACATACCTGTAACTCAAAGAATGATTTACAACTAAAGGCCACGATACTTACATTATGATAGCTGCAAGCACAAAGACAAATGTGAAGAACCAGTCTTCTCCTAGCAGGCCAGATGTGCTCAAAAATGTTCATGTCTGGGACGTTTGGTGGGCAGTGGAATTGTTTACACTCAGAAGAGTGTTCCTGGAGCCACTCTGTAGCAATTCTGGACGTGTGGGGTGTCGCATTGTCCTGCTGGAATTTCCAAAGTCCGTCGGAATGCACAATGGACATGACCGGATGCAGGTGATCAGACCGGATGATGCCTACGTACGTGTCATCTGGCAGAGTCGTATCTAGACGTATCGGAGGTCCCATATCACTCCAACTGCACATGCCCCACACCATTAGAGAGCCTCCACCAGTTTGAACAGTCCCCTGCTGACATGCGGGGTCCATGTATTCATGAGATTGTCTCCATACCCGTACACGTCCATCCGCTCGATACAATTTGAAACGAGGCACGTCCGACCGGGCAATATGTTTCCAACCAACAACAGTCGAATGTCGATGTTGACGGGCCCAGGCGAGAAGTAAAGCTTTGTGTCGTGCAGTCATCAAGGGTACACGAGTGATCCTTCGGCTCCGAAAGCTCATAGCGATGATGTTTCGTTGAATGGTTCGCATGCTGACGCTAGTCGATGGTGCAGCACTGAAATCTGCAGCAGTTTGCTGAACGGTTCCACTTCTCTCAGGTTGAACGATTCTCTTCAGTCGTCGTTGGTCCCGTTCTTGCAGGATCTTTTTCCGGCCGCAGCGATGTGGGAGATTTGATGTTTCACCGGGTTTCTGATATTCACGGTACACTTGTGAAATGGTCGTACGGGAAAATCCCCACTTCATCGCTACCTCATAGGTGCTGTGTCCCATCACTGATGTGCCGACTATAATACCACGTTCAAACTCACTTAAATCTTGATAACCTGTCATTGGAGGAGCAGTAATCGATCTAACTGCGCCAGAGCTTGTTGTCTTCTATAGGCGTTACAGATCGCAGCGCCGTATTCTGCCTATTTACATATCATATCTGTGTTTTTGAATGCGTATGCCTGTACCTTTTATGAAACGTAACTTGCATATCGCGATTTGATGACCGCTCTATGCTGTACGATTGATTTGAAAAAAAAACTCTGATATCTTCTTTGAATGAGTGAAGGTTCAAAAAAATGGTTCAAATGGCTCTGAGCACTATGGGACTCAACTGCTGTGGTCATAAGTCCCCTAGAACTTAGAACTACTTAAACCTAACTAACCTAAGGACATCACTCACATCCATGCCCGAGGCAGGATTCGAACCTGCGACCGTAGCGGTCGTGCGGTTCCAGACTGTAGCGCCTTTAACCGCTCGGCCACTCCGGCCGGCTGAGTGAAGGTTCTGCTCGTTCAATAAGTATTCTTTACAGACGAATGGAAAAACTAGTAGAAGCCGACCTCGGGGGAAGATCAGTTCGGATTCCGTAGAAATACTGGAACACGTGAGGCAATACTCACCTTACGACTTATCTTAGAAGAAAGATTAAGGAAAGGCAAACCTACGTTTCTAGCATTTGTAGACTTAGAGAAAGCTTTTGACAATGTTGACTGGAATACTCTCTTTCAAATTCTAAAGGTGGCAGGGGTAAAATACAGGGAGCGAAAGGCTATTTACAATTTGTACAGAAACCAGATGCCAGTTATAAGAGTCGAGGGACATGAAAGGGAAGCAGTGGTTGGGAAGGGAGTAAGACAGGGTTGTAGCCTCTCCCCGATGTTATTCAATCTGTATATTGAGCAAGCAGTAAAGGAAACAAAAGAAAAAGTCGGAGTAGGTATTAAAATCCATGGAGAAGAATTAAAAACTTTGAGGTTCACCGATGACATTGTGATTCTGTCAGAGACAGCAAAGGACTTGGAAGAGCAGTTGAACGGAATGGATGGTGTCTTGAAGGGAGGATATAAGATGAACATCAACAAAAGCAAAACGAGGATAATGGAATGTAGTCAAATTAAGTCGGGTGATATTGAGGGTATTAGATTAGGAAATGAGACACTTAAAGTAGTAAAGGAGTTTTGCTATTTGGGGAGCAAAATAACTGATGATGCAAAATTGTTAAGGCTTTCGTGGCCACTTGTTGACAAGCCAATAGGCAGTTTGTTAACTGATGATGGTCGAAGTAGAGAGGATATAAAATGTAGACTAGCAATGGCAAGGAAAGCGTTTCTGAAGAAGAGAAATTTGTTAACATCGAGTATAGATTTAAGTGTCAGGAAGTCATTTCTGAAAGTATTTGTATGGAGTGTAGCCATGTATGGAAGTGAAACATGGACGGTAAATAGTTTGGACAAGAAGAGAATAGAAGCTTTCGAAATGTGGTGCTACAGAAGAATGCTGAAGATTAGATGGGTAGATCACATAACTAATGAGGCGGTACTGAATAGGATTGGGGAGAAGAGGAGTTTGTGGCACAACTTGACCAGAAGAAGGGATAGGTTGGTAGGACATGTTCTGAGGCATAAAGGGATCACCAATTTAGTATTGGAGGGCAGCGGGGAGGGTAAAAATCGTAGAGGGAGACCAAGAGATGAATACACTAAGCAGATTCAGAAGGATGTAGGTTGCAGTAGGTACTGGGAGATGAAGAAGCTTGCACAAGATAGAGTAGCATGGAGAGCTGCATCAAACCAGTCTCAGGACTGAAGACCACAACAACAACAACAACATGCCTGTACCAGTTTCTTTGGCACTACAGTGTACGAATCTGCAAGA
Organism: Schistocerca nitens; assembly: GCF_023898315.1. Taxonomy (NCBI): domain Eukaryota; kingdom Metazoa; phylum Arthropoda; class Insecta; order Orthoptera; family Acrididae; genus Schistocerca; species Schistocerca nitens. Next base: position 146,442,302 of record NC_064620.1, on the reverse strand, counting down.
TATAGAGAGAGAATAATTCTTCAGACGAGAAGGCGTTAAATATCGGCCCATTGAATATAACTGACAGTACCGTCTATGGATCTGTGGATGCTTTTCTGTGACCAGTACGTGTCCAAGGGTCCGCGCCTCGTAATTAATATGTTTGAATTAAAACGGGTAGACAATGCGTTAAGCGACACTCATTGTTCTGTTGCAGTAGTCTACCTAATAAACCATACTCCGTCCAAAGAGGCCTCTGGAAGCCCAACGACGCCGATCGACTGCCGTGTCATCCTCAGGCCATAGGCGTGACTGGATGCTGATATGGATGGGGGTGTGGGCAGCACTCTTCCGGCCGTTGTCAGTTTTCGTTACCGGAGCCGCTACTTCTCAATCTCGTAGATCACCAATGGGCGTCACAAGAGCTGAGTGCGGCCTCCTTAAGGAAAAGCGCTCGACAGATCCGATCGGTCACCCATCCAAGTGCCAGGCAAGCTCGACAGCACTTAACTTAGGTGAAGTGACGGGAACCGGTGTTGCCACTGCGGCACGGCCGTTGGCCAGTATCCTTAATAGCTTGTAGGATATTGCCCTTACTGTTTACACAAGACTCACAATAATGCACTTCTGCGGTATAAACTACCACTCTTTCACGGTATACAGATTTTCAAAATACTTTGTTCTACTTTTCATTTGCCAAGGAGTAGCTTGATTTCTGGTGCACACGATACGGGAGACACTTCCACGAGGTAACAAGGCAGCACGAGTAAATGCACATCCGCTAGTGGAAGTCTGCACTGACGTCATTCACGCTGTGAGGTAACAAGCCGGTCGCGTACACTGCGGCACAGGGCTACGTGCGTGGGAAGCCAGGCCATGCCGAGCAAGCGCAGCTTATCGTTGTGCCGCTAGTGCGACATGTTGTGCTAGGCGAGGCTGCTGTGTTGACAAAAGCCGGTACATGCACCGAGTGCGCACTTCTGTGCATAAAAGGACACGTAGCGGCCTACCGTTTTGATCAGTCATGTAGTTCTCTCTCATAGGATTTTTTGTTTTCAGTCAAGCGCATCAGGGTAGTATCAGTGCAGGTCACCAGCTGCCGGCAGAACTAGCTAAATGTGTTTCATTTGGTTTTTAACTTTTAGTTAAAGGTCATGTTGACATCGAAGCCCTGAAAATCGGATAGGGCGCATCAACAAAAAGGGAATATCACCATTAATTTTCGGTCCTACGTGATCGCACGGTAGATATTTTTCATTAAAGCTGAATAATAGGAATGTCTGTATCGGCTGAGTATCTAGATCACCTGCATGGACGACGTCGCTAACGTAATAGTACTTCACTAAATAAGTCTTACTCATTTCCACAATTTGGCTGGTAAGGGCGAGTGTGATGACCACAACACTAAGTGATAATGCCGTGATCTCCATACCAAATATTTTGTTATGCATAAACTGAATTCCTGCATTACTACATTGAAGATCAGAAAGATTAACTTCTGGCATGTAAGAGGCAGGAAATATTTGGCCTCTCCTACTTTCCTGAATAGACCACGGGAAGCAACCCTTCCCTTGAGACCACTCGGCAGTTTGCCAGTGGACCTGAATTCTTGTACTGGGTGATCTGATGGCACATATATGTTAATGACAAGCGTAGCTGTCCGGGGAAATGTGCCATTTTGTCAGCTCCTCTCCCCCCCCACCCCCCACCCCCCACCGAGGGGAAATATTCTATAGCGTTAGTGGAATTGTGCTACCAGTTTGCATTTGCGTAGCCGAGCGGTCTAAGGCGCTGCAGTCATGGACTGTGCGGCTGATCCCGGTGGAGGTTCGTCCTCCCTCGGGCATGGGTGTGTATGTGTTTGTCCTTAGGGTAATTTAGGTTAAATAGTGTGTAAGCTTATGGACTGATGACCTTAGCAGTTAAGTCCCATAAGATTTCACACACATTTGAACATTTTGCATTTGCGTGTTTGTTCCTTAGAGGCTAGCATCCTCTGGAAGAGGAAGCTAGGTGGAATGGTAGACGGCGCCAATAATAAATAAACTTATTACTTTCCTTGCATTATACGTTTTAAACGGACGTCTCTGTGGATGTGGAAGCAGGGAAATCTTGGCCAGCTGTTGACGATAGCTTCTACAGGGCATTCTGCTGGACTGGTAAGCCTCAGACACCTCATTCCATGGAAATCACCTAGAGGAAGCTTTTGGGGGTAGTCAATTTTATTTCAGGGTGTCATTGTGGTGGACAACGAAACATGTTCCTTTCCCTTTGTTGGAAATCATCAATGACTTCTTCACTTGATATCGTTGTGGAATGAAATAAACGATCAAATCACAGGTTTTAAACTTTGTTACACTGTGTCTAAGCAGCCACTGACTTTTGTTCTACTGAAGTCTAATGAGTTTTAATATTTGTAACATCCGATAATGGTCTAAGGCCGAAATCTAGATTGTGCAAAACCTCTTAAACACTCAAATGGCGGTTATATCTTTGAAAAAGTTTTATTGACCGTGGCACCACACGAAAGCGAAATCGTTAATTATCAATGGAGATGCGACTCTGTAAAGGATATACAAGTAGAAACATTCTTATCACTTAATAGCAGTATTAGGATACTGGCTTTGCTAGGATCAGTTTCGAGTTTTTAAATTACTAAAAGTGAGAAAAAATTACTATGTGCAGACCTCACTTCACTCATATACACAGTTATTCTGTGATGATGCTGAAAACTTGTAGGGACGATGGAGAAAGGTAAATGTAAAATCTAAGGTAAGTATAAGCGAAAATCCACTCAAGCTACGTCTTAGCCCAGCGCAGCGCTCAAACTAAGAGCACTGACTTCAGAAAACTGATCATGACGTACAGAATTCGAGATGAATACTTCCCAGTACCCTCAGTAATTACTTCTACTGATGGACTAGTAACGGCGCAAGTAACGTAGTGTCAGACAGACAGAAAATCCTAATTCAACGCTACAGTAATAATGAATTCAGTTTACCTGCAGTAGTTTCAGAAGCTGCTACATTTACAACAGTTGTTCAAAGTGGCGTCCCCCAGCGTCAGGGCAGGCATGGTATCTTTGTGTAAACTTCTGTCGTACCCGTTTTAGTTTCCCCCCTGTCGAGTGAACAGTGTCGCAGCCAGCGAGAATTCTTGCCGAGATACCCTCTTCACTGTCTACAGGCCTCTCGCACACGATTCTTTTCACATGACACCACAAGACGAAATCAAGCGGGTTGAGATCAGGTAAATGTGTTGGCAAAGAAACAGAACTTCGTCTGCCTATCCATTTTACAGGGAAAGTCTAATCCAGTTATTCAGGAACCCTCAATCGAAAGTGGGACTCCAACGTTTTGGACCCTAAGTGCTCTTCGGGACCGCCTACCTACAATCTTAGCAACAACGTACCGGATTCCACTGTCACAGGTATCACAACAGTTTTCGCTTACCGTTTTCAGTTCGCTCCTTTCCAGACCAGGGTTCCTTACCTCAGATTGATACATTTACCCTCATCCACCATACCTGAAAGTTTTTAACTCCACCACCGAATCACCCTGTATAAACTACGGCGTTCTTAAATTTCATCTAGAGTGAGAGGGCTTTCGGAGAAAAGCTGTTTCCAGAGCGACGGTGTAAAGTTTTCCATTCGGTGGGCGAATTTAGGCATCCACTGAAAGACTTAGGACAAGTAATGTTGAGCTGTGTGTACCTCGTTTCGCATGGCACAGCGAAGCCAGTGATTCGTAATTCAACACCTTGGGGAAATGCTTCACTGTAAGGAAGGGCAGGAGGACCTGTTGGCATTGGGGTGGTGTTCTGCCTGTCTTATACGGTATTAACTTCCACGGACTCTTCGGAGATATTTGAGGAAGAGGAGCTACGTGCGGCCACGGGGTTACAACACATTTCATAGCATGTACCTAATTACGCGACCCCACTCAGTGATGATGCACGCCAGTACTTTAAAGAGTCGATTGTATTTCGAAGACAATCACAATACTGTAACATGTTCTTAAAACATGACAAAATACTAAACCAATGATACCTGAATACACGAAATTGATAATTAATAATAATTTACCATTACGGTAATAATATATCTACATGACAGCTGTACAGTTTTTGTTTGCGGCAACGTTACAGCTATATATATATATATATATATATATATATATATATATATATATATATATATATATATATATATATGATCAAAAGTATCCGGACACCCTGCCGGCCGCAGTGGCCGAGCGGTTCTAGGCGCTACAGTCTGGAACTTCGCGACCGCTACGGTCGCAGGTTCGAATCCTTCCTCGGGCATGGATGTGTGTGATGTTCTTAGGTTTGTTAGGTTTAAGTAGTTCTAAGTTCTAGGGGACTGATGACCTCAGATGTTGAGTCCCATAGTGCTCAGAGCCATTTGAACCATTTTGAACCGGACACCCCTAAAAGCACACGTTTTTCATATTACGTGCATTGTGCTGGCACTCCATGTCAGCGACCTCAGTAGTCATTAGACATCGTGAGAGAGCAGAATGGGACGATCCGCGGAACTCACGGACTTGGAACGTGGTCAGGTGATTGGGTGTCACTTGTGTCATACGTCTGTACGCGAGATTTCCACACTCCTAAACATCCCTAGGTCCACTGTTTCTTATGTGATAGTGAAGTGGAAATGTGAAGGGATACGTACAGCACAAAAGCGTACAGGTCGACTTCGCCTGTTGATTGACAGAGACCACCGACAGTTGAAGAGGGTCGTAATGTGTAATAGGCAGACGTCTATCCACACCATCACACAAGAGTTCCAAACTGCACCAGGATCCACTGCAAACACTATGACAGTTAGGCGGGAGGTGATAGAACTTGGATTTCACTGTCGAGCGGCTGCTCATAAGCCACACATCACAACTGTAAATGCCAAATGACGCCTCGCTTGCGTAAACATTGCGTGAGGAGCGTAAACATTGGCCGACTGAATAGAGAAAAAACGTTGTGAGGAGTGACGAATCACGGTACACAATGTGATGATCCGGTAGCAGGGTGTGTGTATGGCGAATGCGCGGTAAAAGTCATCTGACAGCGTGTGTAACGCCAACAGCAAAAGTCGAAGGCGGTGGTGCTATGGTGTGGTCGCATTTTTCATGGAAGGGGCTTCCACCCCTTGTTGTTTTGCATGGCACTATCACAGCACAAGCCGCCATCGACGTTTTAAGTAACTTCCTACTTCTCAGCACTTCGAGGATGGCGACTGCATTTTTCAACACGTTCGAGCACCTGTTCATAATGTGTCGCGGAGCCGTTGTACGACAATAAAATTCCTGTAATGAGTGGCCTGCACAGAGTCCTGAGCAGAATCTTATAGAACACCTTTGCGATGTTTTGGAACGCCGACTTCGTGCCAGGCCTCACCGACCGACATCGATACCTCTCCTCTGAGCAACACTTCATGAAGAATGGGCAGACATTCTCCAAGAAACCTTCCACACCTGACTGAAAGTATGCCTGCGAGAGTGGAAGCTGTCATCAAGGCTAAGGGTGGGAGAACACCATATCGGTTTCCAGATTTACCGATGGAGTGCGCCACGAACTTATAAGTCATTTTCAGTTAGGTGTCCAGGTACTTACCATTACACACACACACACACACACACACATATATATATATATATATATATATATATATATATATATATATATATATATATATATATATATATTATTGGTGTTTTGCCCTTAAAGAGCGCATTTGGACTAAACTACATGGCCAGTTCCTTTTGCTGCCTTCCTTGCTGCCCAAACTTCCCTCATTCGCTCGCTGTGTTTCTGTTTCCGGTCCTCTGTCCATGCTTCTTGTCGGCTTTGTGTCTTCGGCTTCATCTTGATTGCCTTTTTGGTTGCCCATATTTCTTTCATCTTCTGGCTGTGATCTTGCTTGCGTTCTTCGGTCCATTTTATGCCTGTTCGTTTGTCGCATTGTATCTCATGTAGTTTACTTTTCTTAATGATGTTTCTGAACTTTATTCTGTCGTTTATTGTGTCTGCTGTTATGTTGAGCTGGTTCAGGTCGTTTTCTACCTCTGCCACCCATTTGTTGTTTCTAGTGGTTACCCAGTCAAAGATCTGTTTGGTCAGCCTGTGTGATGGCATTCTGTATAGGTGTCCATAGAATTGTAGTCTGCGTTTTCTAATCTTTTCTGTGATTGTCTCCGTATGTTTGTACAGTTCCTCTGTAGGTTTCTTGATCCATATTCCATTGTTGTTAGTTGCGCCAAATATTTTCCTAAGTATTTTCCGTTCTACTTTTTCTAATTGTCTGATACGTGTATGCCCTAGGATTAGTGTGGTCTCTGCTGCATATAGTGCCTCGGGGAGCACCACCGTGTCGTAATGGCGTAATTTGTCTTTTTGTGAGATAGACTTCTTGTTGTAATGATTCCACACTACTTTGTATGCCTTGTCCACTTTAGTCTTTCTTTCTTCGTTTGAGTCTCTGTTATGTCCACTCATTTGTAGTGTTTCACCGAGGTATTTGAAGTTTGCCGTTTTGTAAATCGTGCCATACTTTGTGTTCAGAGATGAGAGTTTCTTTGTGCTCATAAACTGTGTCTTTTCGTAAAAGATCTGTAGTCCAGTTTTGGCAGCGATTTCGTGCAGTTTTTCAATAGCGTCTTTTGTTTCCTTTATACCTTTCGTGACAATCGCCAAATCGTCTGCAAAAGCCAGGCATTTAATCTGTAGGTTTCCTAAGGTTATCCCCTGTTGTGATGTTTCCCATTCTTTTATGACCTTATCTAACACCAGATTGAAAAGGAGAGGTGAGAGGCCATCGCCTTGTCGGACACCTGTGCGAATTTCAAAGGGCTCTGATAGTTCCCCACAGAACTTTACTTTGGAGGTCGTGTTGGTTAAAGTTTGCTCTATGATAGCCCGTGTTTTGTTGTCTACTTTGTATTCTGCTAGAATTTTGAAGAGATTTTTCCGGTCGATAGAGTCGTACGCCTTTTTGAAGTCAACAAAGGTAATGATCAGGTTCTGTTTGTGTTGTAAAATCATTTTCAGGTTCCAAATTTGTTCCGCACAAGACCGCCCTTTACGGAAGCCTGCTTGGTATTCCCCAATCAAGTGGTCGGTTTGGCATTCTAGTCTGTTCAGTAAAGCTTTAGAGAGGATATTGTATGTGACCGGTAGTAGGGATATTCCTCTGTAGTTGTTCGGGTTAGTCTTGTCACCTTTTTTGTGTAGTGGGTGTATCAGGGCAGTTTTCCAGTCGTCAGGAATTTTGATGGTCTTCCAGATGTCTTCCAAGATCCTGTGGATGTCTTTGGTGAGTTCTGGGTCTTGTAACTTCCAGATTTCCGCGATGATGCCATCTTCTCCTGGTGCTCTACGATTCTTGAGCTCAACACGGACCCCCCCATGAAAGAAATGATGACAGAAACGAGCACATACAATCCAGATAGTGAACCTCCAACTCTAGAAGAAGTTAAAGAATATATATATATATATATATATATATATATATATATATAAAGCGAAAACATTATCATCAAAAATATCGAAAAGCTCTTCGCTGATTTACTTTAAATTCTTAGACAATACTCTAATGAAAATTCGGGTGTACATAGGCAACATATATTTTTAATATATAGATGGGCAGAGACATGGGGGCAGGATAAGATGGAGAAGACAGGGGGAGGAAGATGGACGTAGAATTCGGAGAGGAGGTGATGGACGAAAAGAGGCGGGAGTCAGGAGTGACATGAAATGGAGACAGAGGTTCAAATGGCTCTGAGCACTATGGGACTGAACTGCTGAGATCATCAGTCACTTAGAACTACTGAAACCTAACTAACCTAAGGGCATCACATACATCCATGCCCGAGGCAGGATTCGAAACAGCGACCGTAGCGGTCGCGCGGTTCCAGACTGTAGCGCCTAGAACCGCTCGGCCACTCCGGCCGGCGGAGACAGAGGGTGAAGGAGAAAATGAACAGCGAAAATGGGAAGGAGGTGAGGCGCAGAGAGATGGAGAGAGAGAGAGAGAGAGAGAGAGAGAGAGAGAGAGAGAGAGAGAGAGAGAGGTAGCAGGAGATGGAAGGTGATGAGGGATGAGAAGATGGGCAGATGGAGAGGGGAAGAGATGATCTACAGAGAGAGGGAGCAGAAGAAAATGGAGGGATAGGAAAGAGAAGAATATGGACAAAGAAAACTGGAAGGAGGTGATGCACAGAGAGGTGGAGAGAATAAAAATGGTTCAAATGTCTCTGAGCACTATGGGACTTAACTTCTGAGGTCATCAGTCCCCTAAAACTTAGAACTACTTAAACCTAACTAACTTGAGGACATCACACACATCCATGCCCGAGGCAGGATTTGAACCTACGACCGTAGCGGTCGCGCGGTTCCAGACTGTAGCGCCTAGAACCGTTCGGCCACTCCGGCCAGCAGATGGAGAGAGAGAGAGAGAGAGGCAGAAGGAGATGGAGAGAGATGGGGGAGGAGAAGATAAACAGAGAGAGAGGGAAAGAGATGATGTACAGAGTGAGTGAGCAGCAGAAAATGGAGGGAAAGGAGGGAGGAGAAGATGGCCAGAGTAAAGGGGAAGGAGGTGACGCACAGAGAGATGGAGAGAGAGAGAGAGAGAGAGTGAGAGGTAGGAGGAGTTGGAGAGAGTTGGGGGGGTGGAGAAGATGGACAGAGAGAGAGGGGAAGAGATGATGTACAGAGAGATGGAGAGAGAGAGAGAGTGTGAGAGAGGCAGGATCAGATGGAGAGAGTTGGAGAGGAGTGGATTTACACAGAGAGAGGGGAGGTAATGGAAAGAGAGAGGGGTGATGTAAAGAGAGAGGGGTGAAGGAGAAGGAGATGGGTAAAGATGGCGGAAGAGAAGATGGACAGAGATGGAAGAGATGAAAGTCAGGATGTATATCAAATTCCCATACATGTTAGAAACGTGTGCTCCTCTTTCCTTTCTTTTCCTTTTCACCAGACTGAGGCACAGCAATTGTTTCCGGCAACAGCTAGTCACTTTATAATAACAAGTTGTCGATCTCTCTTGTGGCTCTATAGATACGGAAAATTCAGTTATGGTACCTATCCACCGAATTTTTCGCATTACCTTTCTGTAATCATAATTTGAGTTTTGAGTCAAAGATGTAAATTGTCAGTCCATTGAGCAACAGGCAGAACCACGACATGAAAATACTACACGTGCGCAGTAGGGATCTCTTAGAATTTGTCACTAATGGAACTTAACACGTAATAAGTAAACAAGATTAATTTTATGAAGTTTGAGTTAATTTACGAGCTCCCTAAGACAGATCCATTGAAGTGGTACGAAAATGAGGATTTCTGCAACATTATACACAAAGCTATTAAAATGAACACCGCAAACCAATCAGACTGGAAGCGTCAGATTCCAAGAAGACTCCTTCTACTTCTTCCTGGTTTTGCTCCATGATCGCGCGTGGTCGGCTTGTTACTATTTGGGTTTGGCACTGTTAGTGGCACTGTTAGTGGTAGTGGGTGGCCGGATGTACCTGCTCACCCCACCACACCAGCCCAGGACAGAATTTGTGTACTTCATCTGTCTGCATCTACTGGTTACGGGAAGAGCAGGAGACCAGTGTTTAATGTTCATCGGTAACGAGGTCAGTAGAGACGGAGCATAAGCACGGATTAGGGAAGGGTGCAGAAGGAAATCGTCCATGTACATTAAAAAAAAAAAAAACGATCCTGGCATTTGCCTTAAGCGATTTAGGGAAATCATGGAATACTTGAATCAGGATGGTAGACATGGTTCTGATCCGTCGTCCTCCCGAATGCAAGTCCAATGTGTTAACTGCTGCGCAACCTCGCTCGGTCGTCTACTCTTATAGCACGTCCGAGTGTCATAAAGTTTTCTAAATGTTTCCTAACCGTGTAATTGCAGCGATACATGGGTACCAGCTCGGTATTCACCAAGTCGTATGTGGGAAACCGCATAAAACCACACCCATGCTGACCGGCACATCAGCCCTCGTTGTTAATCCACCGAACAGATAAAACCCGGGACCGGTGCTTCCCTGTGTTCCGGAAGAGACCGTCTTAGCCCTGTCCGATATGGGGGGGGGGGGGGGAGGGGGGAAGAGGTGTGAACTGAGGGAAGACTAAAAAAAACCGGAGCGGTATGCGTTTCCGGTTGTATCTGAATGACACATAGGGTTCCAGGGCACAAAAGCAACAAGCATAACGATTTTTTTACACGTTATGTAATATTCTCAGCACACTGGCTCCACAAACGACATACATCGAAGTGTTATACGCTGGACAGCGAAAGAAACTGGTACACCTGTCTAATATGGTGAAGGGCACCCGCGAGCACACACGACTGCCGCAACACGACGTGGCATGGACTCGAACATTCTCTGAAGTAGTGCTGGAGGTGATTGACACGATGAATCCTGCAGGGCTAGTCCACAAATCAGTAAGAGTACGAGAGTGTGGACATCTCTTCTGAACAGCACGTTGCAAGGTATCCCAGATATGCTCAATAATGTTCAGGTCTGGGGATTTCCTTGGCCATCGGAAGTGTTTAAACTCAGAAGGGTGTTCATGGAGCCACTCTGTAGCAATTATGGTCATGTGGGGTTTCGCGTTGTCTTGCTGGAATTGCCAAGTCAGAATGGACATGAATGGAAGCAAGTGATCAAACAGGATGCTTACGTTCGTATCACCTGGTAGAGTCGTATCTAGACATATCAGGGGTCCCATACCATTACAGAGCCTCCACTGGCTTGAACAGTTCTCTGCTGACAGAGTCCATGGATTCATGAGTTTGTCTCTATATCTATAAACGTCCATCCGCTCGATACAAATTGGAACGAGACTTGTTCGAACAGGAATAAGTTTCTAATCATCAACCGTCCAATGTCGGTGTTGACGAGCCCAGGCGAAGCGTAAAGCTGTGTGTCGTGCTGTCCTCAAGGGTACGCGTGTGGGCCTCCGGCTCCTAAAGCCCATAACGATGATGTTTCGTTAAACACTTGCTGATGGCCCAGAAATGGAATCTGCAGCAATTTGCGGAAGGGTTCCAGTTCTGTCAGGAGTTGAAGAATTCTCTTCAGTTGTCGTTGGTTTCGTTCTTGCACTATCTTTTTCCGGCCGCAGCGATATCAGAGTATTGATGGTTTACCGGATTCCTGATATTCATGGTACACTCGGTAAATCCAAACTTCATCGCTGCCTCGGAGATGATGTGTTCCCTCGCTCGTTCGCCGACTGTAACACCACTTTGAAACTCACTTAAATCTTGATAACCTGCCATTATAGCAGCAGTAACCGATTTAACAGCTGCGTCCGTCATTTGTTGTCCTACATACGCGTTGCCGACCGCAGCGCCGTATTCTGCCTGTTTACATAGCTCTGTATTTGAATAAGCATGCTGATACCAATTTCTTTAGCGGTTCAATGTAGATACTAGTAGCGAGCTGTTGCGGCTTCCTAAGACTTGTGTGCCACAGCGATAATTAATTAAGTACACAAAACATGTCCAAGAATCAGTGTATCTGTTAGTGAGAATCGTGTCAAAATCCCTACTCTAGTTGCCGGCCGGTGTGACCGAGCGGTTATAGGCGCTTCAGTTTGGAACTGCGCGACCGATACGGTCGCAGGTTCGTATCCTGCCTCGGGCATGGATGTGTGTGATGTCCTTAGGTTAGTTAGGTTTAAGTAGTTCTAAGTTCTAGGGGACTGATGACTTCAGATGTTAAGTCCCATAGTGCTCAGAGCCATTTGAACCCTACTCTAGTTCCTGAGATTAGCGCTAAAAATTAATAAAGTTAACACAGCGCTGTTAGTAATTCAGTTAAAATTACTACATATGTCTTAGTCAGCTGCTTGTTTAGAACTTATTTTGAGAATTTTTGGTTTATCTATTTCCCTGCCTTTCCCTGTTAGAATTCAGTTCACAGCACGTATAACTCATTTTATCCTACAATAGAATCAAACTGGAATGGGTGTGAAGTCGGATGGTGGGAGAGGGGAGGAGGTGGAAGCACCAAGAAGGAAATTAGTCTCCGATAAATAGGAGCCACTCTATGCACAGTTATTCTCAACGGACAAAAAAGGTTACAAAAGTAAGGCACCACCATTGAAACATGTAGTATACGTAGTCCCCAAAAGGCTGATGGGCTAGCAATCCATTTCCCGTCCTGCATTCCCGACAAGGTGTAAGCTAGCTGATCTCCCACAGTCATCAGACTAAACGGTTCAATCTGCGCTCACTACGGCTGATTCGACGCGCTCCAGGGCACACTCACGTCGAGGAGTCGGCAAACAGTGGTTAGTTGCGCATTCGCGAGGCGCCACCGTTCTGCCAGGGCTGCCAACGGCCGCGAGCTCGGCATTCAGGGTTAAGTGCTGTGGCGGTCATTACTCTGTGCGTGCTGCATACATTACGCCAGCCCCGATGCTCCATTACGCGCCTACCTTACGAGCCACCGGCAGTCCAAATGCTGCGAGCAACAAGTGTTGTGTTGCGCTCAACGGAATCTTCCTCCACGTCTCCAGAGAACCATTATTATTAACACGCGACACCAAACAAAAAACGCTGCCTGACAAAAACAGCGAAGCACCAGAAGCAGACGAGGAAACGAAATGAAACTTGATGCGTTCAGAGAGGGCATATTATGTTACTTCAATGACTACAATAGCGACTCAGTTTCACAAAGAATTTGTCAAAATGAGCCCACTTACCAGCCTGACGTTTGTAACCTGCACCTTCCTATTCGGCCTACCGGATTGCGATATAACTGGCCGTGATCGCGTATGCCCAATGAGATTTTACAGTCAGTAACGCTATCGTTACCGAAGGAAAATAATGACCGTTAGCAGGAGAAAAGTGTACAACAGTCGCTTCTGAAAGAAGAATCTGTTCTAAATTAACTCTAAATACTGATGATATTGAATTGGTGGAATATAGTGCAATCACCCACGAACCACACTAGGGGAAAAAGAGTACCATGTAATATGTACTACAAAAACCACTGATAACACACAGAAAACACTGTCTAACTAAAAAGAAGGGCTAATTAAACGGTCACCAGCCCATTAGGGCAATGAACATCCAGATTCCTTAGAAAGGTAATGGCAAAGAAATTTAAGCAAATAATCACTGGCGTGGCAACAAAAGGTTGTCACATTTTCCACAGCACAACAGTTCACTAGAAAATAAATGAATCAGAAAGCACTTTGATTTCAATTACTTATTGCGAAATACTAAATTTTAAAACTAACATTAAATGAAATTACTGCTTAAATATATGACTGGCTTAACTTGAACTTTGTTATGTACAAAATAACTTTCAGAAACCTCAGTCTAACACAATGGAAAATTTAGAAAAAGGCAGGCAGTTTACTTTTGATTATTGAAAGACTGAATTGAATTTACTTCAAGCAAATGAACAATTGGTTTTTCTTTTAAAATAAGAACAATGAAGTACATACCAAGCCAGCAGAAATCACTCGCTAAACTAAATACAGAATAAATGAAATTTCGCACTTTTAATTTGTGCTGTATCTTTAGCTATTAGCTTTGCCAATGAAATTTTACTTTACTTTAAGTAATCTCTGCAATGCAGTTCAAGAATGAACAGTTGCTGTTGCAGAAAATTTAGACTGAAACTGAACTTTAGTAAACAATCAAACTCATGGCATGTAGTTATCACTTTTCATATTCTTACGACACTCGGTGATTGAGTGGAAAGGAAAGGGACCCTTCCTGAGAATAATGTCTCAGGAAAATGACAACACAGGTACCCTAAAGTCTTAACTGTTGCAAGTTACTTTGTGGAAGAAATGTTGCTGGGCAAAGCCTCCACGTTACTATGTCTGTCATTTAAGAGTCTTACGATGTTGTTGCTGTTCCAACGACGAAGAATGTAGCTGACGACAATACTGAGCTGCCGTTGTTGCTGCTGCTGCTGTTAGATGAGAAGAACCCCGAGTCGTCTCCAGAGCCACGGATAGTTATGGGGTAGGCAGTAGCTGGATTTGCAGCTTCCTCCTGTCCACTGCCATCATGCTCTCAACACTGATAATTTTGAAATGGAGGAATATAGTGCAATCACTGACGAACCACACTTGGGGGAAAACGGTACCCTTTCTAGTCTTCAGATGTGGATAATTCTTCATTGCCTCTACGTTCTGTGGATATTTGTCGATCTCTGATGTAGTAATTATGCGACCAAGAAAACTCAATTCTTGCTTCACAAACTCAGAATTTTCCAGTTTGAGAGTTATTCAACCTATGCGTAACGCACAGAAAACCTCGTCTAAAAGATCGCAATTTTTTTGCGAAGTCGCATTCACCAACAGCAGGACGTCCACGTACGCTGTCGGTCTGCAACTTAGGGTCGCACCTAGTACTTTATCGAGCGCCCTGACGAAGACAGACACTGAAATGTTCGTTCCAAGTGGTACTGCCTTATACTGGTAACACCTGCCTGCATACAAAAATGCAGTACGTTTCCTAATTCTTCCTCAAGAGCGATCTGCCAGAAGCCAGCCGGAGGTCGACGATGATCGTATGTTGTACATTATGAAATCTTTGCCGTATCTCTTTCCATGCTTTCTGGTCCATCCGTTTCACGCTGAACAGTTTTGTTCAGCCTACGTGCATAAATTTTACTGTTAATTGATTTGGATCGAGCATTAATTGACTCGGAGTGAGCTTTTATTGATTCAAACTTAACATTAATTTTACTGATCAAAATTCTCAACAAATCGTTTTTATTTCCAGATATTACAGGTTCTGACTTCTGTTTTTTCTTAATGGTTTCCTCGTATCCATCGTCAATGGATTCGGTTTTGATTTTTATTCCGAATTCCTTAGCATCTGCAAATGGAAGGAGTTCCATTATTGTCTGTTCCTGTATTTTAGCGGTAGCGTCTGTGATGCTGACCGGCGGTTTGTCAACAATGGATGCAGCTGCTAGCGCTCCTATTTGTTATACCGACTGTTCCTCGTTAAGGACAATGAAACTGTCAGTTTCATTCACATTCATCAAGTTGCCTGGTTTACTGGCTGGTGCAAATTTAGTGATTTTGTTGGGTATTTCCACCATTTACTGTTGCCGTGAGTGAGCGACTTTAATCGTAGTAAAATGATTTAATTCGCTACGAATCTGCACAATACAAAATTCGAGCCAAGAACAATACCAAATTGATATTGTCCTGTCACTAGCGTCGCCAAGTATAACCTCCCCCTTCCTAATCGGTCTGCTGGACTGCGATATAATTGACGTGAGTTCGTATGCCTAATGAAATTTTACAGTGAGTAATGCTTTCGTAAGGCATTTCATCTGCATTCTCCGTGTTACAGGGTGACAAAAGGCCGTTGCGTCCTCTCCAGAGGCAAGCTGGCCCACAACTCGTGTAAATGGTCATTGACATCCTCAATACTAGCATGAGGACAGAATCGATGTCACAACTGGTCCCACACACGTTCAGCTGCGGTCAGATGTAAGGATGTTGATGGCCACGCCTGTACCTCAGCGTCAGGCAGACGGTTCATAAAGATACGTGCCGTAAGTGGAGAAGTGTTGTCCTGTTGAAAAATGGCACCGCGATACAGCAGGATGACAGACCACAGTCGAGGACGGAAGACGTGTGTCACGTGACTTTCTGCCGCCAGAGGTCCCTCAATCGCTACCAAACGTCACCTGACTCATATCCAGTGGCTCGCAACGGCATGGCGGCAAATCTGACACCGTTGTGTCTCTCCAAAGTAATGGAAGAATGAGACCTCTGTCCAGGTCTCGCCGATGGTCATCCGGGGCCGTGCAGAACACGATTCGTTGCTAAACACAATCTGACGCCTTTAATCAGCAGTCTGTACTTCCCTGTCGCGGCCTCGCCCCAAACGCAGCAGTTTGCGTTCTGGTGTTCAAAAATGGTTCAAATGGCTCTGAGCACTATGGGACTTAACATCTGAGGTCATGAGTCCCCTAGAACTTAGAACTACTTAAACCTACCTAACCTAAGGACATCACACATATCCATGCCCGAGGCAGGATTCGAACCTGCGACCGTAGCTGTCGCGCGGTTCAAGACTGTAGCGCCTAGAACCGCTCGGCCACGCCGGCCGGCCTGTTCTGGTGACAAAGGATGCTTACGCACGGGATGGTTATTCCCTAGTCCGGCTGCTCCATATCTCCGATGAATGGTGTAGGATAATACAAAATGTAGCAGGAAGTGCATTGCAGTACTTGTTTTCGGACGGCAGAAGAAGTTTTGAAGGGGTACGATGTTCCTGGTTGCACGACACGGTGATCCATCCTTATGGTGGTGAGAGGTGATCGAACGGAAATCTAAGCCCCGTGCAGACCATATTTGGGCCACCGTCACATGCGAATCCCGCACAAATATGGTATTGCACGGTTCGGTCAAGTGGGGGCCCACAATGTGTCGCGCTTCACATTCTGTCAGGTGCTGATAACGCTGTTTCACACGAGTACGCGGTATCTCCACGTCCTTTGCAATGATCACTCAAGGTGTTACCATGCACACGTCCCTTGTATACCCTACCAGGCTTGGTAACAACAATACATACGGACTAGACCAGTGATTCCGAATCATTCTTAGACAATAACCCCCGAGTGCAATTACGCATTAGCTAGTAACCACTCCCTTCCTACCCCTCCCTGCCATCTGTTGCCCCCCTCCCTTACATTATCACCAAATTTAGCACCTAATTAAAATGTAGAATAAAAAACTTTTCTTGGATCACTTTTATTTTTAAAACGATGAAACATGAACGAAATTAAGTGTGTGTGTGTGTGTGTGTGCGTGTGTGTGTGTGTGTGTATGTGAGTGTGTGTTAGAATGAAGAAGGAATTCGTGGTGTATCGCAAGTGCTGCCCACAACTTCTTCTTAGATAAGAAACCTAACTATCCACAGTGGGGGTAGACTCTTGGTACAAAACCTACTTCCCCATTGTGGCACTTGCTTGACCTGCACACTGCAACCCCATTTAAAATCAACGAAGTTAAAATACACACTGTACTTAATCTTCGTAAATCACTTGACTGCTGTAATTCTTACTTCTGAACAGGTAGAAACTGGAAGACTTCAGGCTGTTATGCTTGCGTCTAACCACAGCCAATAATAGTAATAGTAATAATAGTAATCGCGGGCAAAGGTCCCGAGTTCGAGTCTCGGTCGGGCACACAGTTTTAATCTGCCAGGAATTTTCAGTAATGAAGCAATTTTTGGACTACTGGCAGGTACTATGTACAACTTGGAGAAGGCATTTTCTTGAGATATTTTGCATTTGATACGCATATGACTCACTTTTATCATCAGAGATCTACATGACAAAGCACAAAATATTTGTGTAGTTGGTGGAATATGTGAGGAACTAGTAGCCTCCACTGCGTTAATGCTACGGAGAAAAAGTAATTATTGATAACGTATAAACGAGTATTAGAGTCTTACAAAAATGTGGCAATAGTAAAGGTCTTTAGAAAACAATTTAGTTTAGTGATTGAAATAGAATCAAATCGTTTGGATTTTACCCTCAGAAAATTTAATATTATCCCTCAGGTGGTAATTAACCCATGTTGCAAACCAATGGATTAATGCACTCCGGGAGCTTTAATTTTGAACAAAAACCTTCAGTTATATCTGTGTTTCACACTGAAGTGGGACTTTAGGTCTTAATGACAATGAAATAATTATCTGGATCTCAAGGACAAATTATCTACGCAATTCTTCCATTCATTACTTTTATTTATTCAATGAAATGTAATTAAGTTAAATAATCTGAAATAATACATAGATACACCATGTGATCAAAAGTATCCGGACACTCCCAAAAAATACGTTTTTCGTATAAGGTGCATTGTGCTGCCACCTACTGCCAGGTACTCCATATCAGCGATCTCAGTAGTGATTAGACATCGTGAGAGAGCAGAATAGGGCGCTCCGCGGAACACACGGACTTCGAACGTGGTCATACGTCTGTAAGCGAGATTTTCACACTCTTAAACATTCCTAGGTCCACTGATTCCGATGCTGAAGTGGAAGCCGGCCGGTGTGGCCGTGCGGTTCTAGGTGCTTCAGTCTGGAACCGCGTGACCGGTACGGTCGCAGGTTCGAATCCTGCCTCAGGCATGGATGTGTGTGATGTCCTTAGGTTAGTAAGGTTTAAGTAGTTCTAAGTTCTAGGGGACTGATGACCACAGATGTTAAGTCCCATAGTACTTAGAGCCATCTGAACCATTTTTTGAAGAGGAAACTTAAAGGAACACGTACTGCACAAAGGCGTACAGGACGACCTCGTCTGTTGACTGACAAGAGACCGCTAACAGTTGAAGAGGGTCGTAATGTGTAATAGGCATACATCTATCCAGACCGTCACACAGGACTTCCAAACTGCATCAGGATCCACTGCAAGTACAATGACAGTTATGGGGGATTTCATGATCGAGCGGCTGCTCATAAGACACACATCACGCCCGTAAATGCCAAATGACGCCTCGCTTGGTGTAAGGAGCGTAAACACTGAACAATTGAACAGTGGAAAAACGTTGTGTGGAGTGACGAATCACGGTACAGAATGTGGCAAACCGATGGCAGGGTATGGGTATGGTGAATGCCCGGTGAACGTCATCTGCCAGCGTGTGGAGCGCCAACAGTAAAATTCTGAGGCGGTGCTGCTATGGTGTGCTCGTGTTTTTCATGTTGTTCTGCGTGGCACTATCACAGCACAGGCCTACACTGATGTTTTAAGCACCTTCTGGCTTCCCACTGTTGAAGAGCAATTCGGGGATGGTGACTGCATCTTTCAACATAATCGAGCACCTGTTCATAATGCACTGCCTGTGGGGGAGTGGTTACACGACAGTAACATCCCTGTAACGGATTGGCCTGCACTGAGTCCTGACCTGATCCCTATAGAACACCTTTGGGATGTTTTGGAACACCGACTTCGTGCCAGGCCTCACGGACCGAAATCGATACCTCTCCTCAGCGCAGCACTCCGCGGAGAATGGGCCGCCATTCCCCAAGAAACCTTCCAGCATCTGATTGAACGTATGCCTGCGAGAGTGTAAGCCATCATCAAGGCTAAGGGTGGGCCAATACCTTACTGAATTCCAGTATTACCGATGGAGGGCGCCACAAACCTGTAACTCATTTTCAGCCAGGTGTCCGGATACTTTTGATTACATAGTGTATAATGAACTTGAGCGTGAAGACCCTAGAGAAAATCGTGCCATCCCTGATTAAGAACGAGTTACGAGTAGTCTTTAAATAAGATACTTATATATCTGAGCTAAGCTCTTGTTTGTTGTGGTTGTTGAGTACAGACACACGTGAGTTTTCAGTTAGCAGGGCAGTATCGAGATGGAAGGCAATTTCGACTCGTATTATGTATAATTGTAATTGAGCGTTTCTGTTCTGAAGTTAATGTTAAAAGTGTGTGCTTCCATGAAGTGAAATAATAAGTGAGTTACAGAAGAGAAAAATGCGTATCGGAAAGTGTCTCAGGTAATGTCCCAAAAGAAAAAGAAATCTGCAACAAGAAAACGAAATCCACTAACTGAATGGCGACCGAACTTCTATACAGGACCCGACGAACAAGTCATACGTCAGCACCTCTTACACAAAATAAGAGATACAAGGTATTGTCATAACTGATTAGAAAAAGCTATAACAACAGAGAACAGTTCTGTATAAAAAGTACTCTGTCTGAAGTCCGTTTAGTTACGCTGCGATTGGGAATTAAATGATGGTATTGTAGGACTGTATCCACAGGTATCGCAGGTGTCCTTGTCCAGCCCGGAGACGAAAGATCGGAGTATCAGTAATTCCTGTAAATGGGATGTGGTCGGGCCCCGTTCGGCTTGCTTAAGGTCGTCTGACTGCCAATGACGGTGGTTTTTTTGCAGCACTTCTTGGAAACTATTACGTCTGTTAAATTTCTGCTAGTCACTTGTGACTGGTAGTAGTTACACGTATAGAGTTGTTTCACCCATTCATATATACACAGAAGACCCAGAGAAACTGGTACACCTGTCTAATATCGAGTGGGGCCCCCGCAAACACTCATAAGTGCCGTAACACGACGTGGCATGGACTCGACTAATGGCTGCAGGAGTGCTGGAGGGAACTGACACCATGAATCCTGCAGGGCTGTCCATAAATCCTTAAGAGTACGAGCGATGGGGATCTCTTCTAAACAGCACATAGCAAGGCATCCCATATATACTCAATAATGGCCATGTCTGGGGAATTTGGTGGCCAGCGGAAGAGTTTAAACTCAAAAGAGTGTTCCTGGAGCCACTCTGTAGCAATTCTGGACGTGTGGGGTGTCGCATTGCCTGCTGCAATTGCCTAAGTCCGTCGGAATGCGCAATGGACATGACAGGATGCTGGTGATCAGACAGGATGCTTAAGTACGTAACTGCAAAGCCTCCACCAGTTTAATAGTCCCCTGCTGCCACGCAGGGTCCATGGAATCACGGGGTTGTCTCCATACCCGTACACGTCCACACGCTCGATGCAATTTGAAACGAGACTCGTTCGACCACGCAACATGTTTCCAGTCATAAGCAGTTCAATGTCGGTGTTGACAGGCCCAGGCGAGACATAACGCTTTTTGTCGTGTAGTCATCAAGGGTACACGAGTGGACCTTCGGCTACGAAAGCCCATATCGATGGTGTTTCGTTAAATGGTTCACACGCTAACACTTCTTGATGACCCAGCACTGAAATCTGCAACAATTTGCGGAGAGGTTGCACCTGTGTCACGTTGAACGATTCTCTTCAATCGTCGCTGGTCCCGTTCTCGCAGGACTTTTTCCCGGCCGTAGCGATGCCGGAAATTTGATGTTTTATCGGATTTCTGATACGAGGGCTATCAACAAAGTACATTACGTTTTGGAATTGAAAATAAATAAAGTATTGGAAATTTTTTTATTATATACAGATGAATGCCACATTTAAATACTACTTTTCTATATAGTTGCCATTTAAATTAAGGCACTTATCGTAGCGATGGACGAGCTTGGAAATTCCTTCGTCGTAAAATTCGGCCGCCGGCGCCTTCAACCTCGTGGTTACCTCTTCTTGAAGCTGTGCGTCGTCATCAAAACGCTGAATAGCCAACCACTTCTTCATTGCTGGGAATAAGTGGAAGTTGCTCGGTGTCAGGTCGGGACTGTACGGCGGATGAGGAAACAACTCCCACTTAAAAGATTCGAGAACTTCACGAGTGGCATTTGCCGTGTGGGCCAGGGCGTTGTCGCGAATCAGCAAGATCTTGGAGCCCAACTTTCCCCTGCGCTTGTTTTATATTGCTCTTCTGAGGTTGGGCAGAGTTTGGCAATACCTTTGAGAGTTTATTGTAGTGCCTCTTTCCAGGAAATCCACAAAAATCACACCTTTTCTGTCCCAAAAGACAGTCGCCACGTGGTTGAAGGCGCAGGTGGCCGAATTTTACGACGAACGAATTTCCAAGCTCGTCCATCGCTACGATAAGTGCCCTAATTTAAATGGCAACAATGTAGAAAAGTAGTATTTAAGTGTGGCTTTCATCTGTATATAATAAAAAATTTTCCAATACTTTATTTATTTTTAATTCCAAAACGTAATGTACTTTGTGGATAGCCCTCGTATTAACGGTCCACTCGTGAAATGGTCGTACGGGAAAATCCTCACCTCATCGCTACCTCGGAGATGCTGTGCCCCATCTCTCTTGCACCGACTGTAACATCCCGTTCAGACTCACTTAAATCCTGATAATTCGCCATTGTGGCAGCAGTAACCGATCTAACAACTGTTGTTGTCTTATATAGGCATAGCCGATCGCAGCGCTGTATTCTTCCTGTTTAAATATCTGCACATTTCAATACGCATGTCTATACCAGTTTCTTTGGGGCTTTAGTGCATTTAACCTTGGAAAGAATTTTTTTTGAACGTCCTTGGAGGAATTAGCAACCTCCATAGAACTGCTATTAGTGGGAATGATATGTGATCCAAGGAAGCGACCATGTTTTACTGCGGATGTTGGCAGCTCAAAGGGCTGGATGTTAAAACAATTTCTTTGAGGGCTTTTGCAGCTAGTGAAATTGTGGGCGGTTCGCAGCTCTCGGGATAAATGATGATGGCTGTGGGCGTATTGAGTGGAGCTGATATTTTAAGTGTTGCGTGTATTAATTTGGTAGCGAGTGATCCTCAGTGGTCGACAAGACTATTCTGCTGATACGGGAGGCTACAGGAAAGTGAAAGTGCGTTTCCGTATGCGGACGTGTGATTCGGCTGTGTCACTCTTCTGTTTTCTGGGCGAATGGGTCGATTTAGTTAGCGTTCGCGTGATCGGTAGGCAGACGCCTCATATCGATAAAGTAAGAGAAATCAGGGCTCACACAAAAAAATTTAAGTGCTCGTTTTTCCCACGTGCTGTTCGAGAGTGGAACGGTAGAGAGACGGTTTGAGGGTGGTTCATTGAACCCTCTGCCAGGCACTTCATTGTGAATAGCAGAGTAATCACGTAGATGTAGATCAGGTAGTGGAGCTGGTGGCTAGCTGACGTCCCATTAAAGTGACAGACCTGCCGATGCATGCCTGAGATAGTAAGTTAAGTTTGTTCCAGGGGAAACTATTAGTATGGTGTCCCTGAGTTTGCTTTTTTCCTAGTTCACTTTAAATTGTTACGGTGTGCCTATGGAAGATATTATTAGTGAGAGCGGCTGGAAACCAATTCTCGGCGTCGTAAAGACTATCTGCGGAGTTTGCTTTCGGATTTGGTAATGAGATTTGAGAGCCTTTTGAAAGTAGTTTGTTTCTTTTGTTTTAGGGCACAAGTCAGTGCTAGAGAACACAAACACAGAGACGAGGGAAACGACTATATGTCAGTCCCAATGGACAGAATAGGACAGCGATAAGTCACGTAAATCTGAGGGCTGTATTGTGTGTAGAGCAAACAAAAGACTGCGATTCATTGGCAGAACACTTAGAAGGTGCAACAGGTCTACCAAAGAGACTGCTTACACTACGCTTGTCCGCCCTATTCTGGAGTATTGCTGTGCGGTGTGGGATCCGCATCAGGTGGGACTGACGGATGACATCGAAAAAGTACAAAGAAGGGCAGCTCGTTTTGTATTATCGCGAAGTAGGGGAGATAGTGTAGCAGACATGATACGTGATTTGGAGTGGCAATCATTAAAACAAAGGCGATTTTCGTTGCGACGGGATCTTCTCATAAAATTTCAATCCCCAGTTTTCTCCTCCGATTGCGAAAACGTTCTGTTGGCATCCATCTACATTGGGAGAAATGATCATCGCGATAAAATAAGAGAAATCATGGCTCGCACAGAAAAATTTAAGATCTCGTTTTTCTCGCATGCCGTTCGAGAGTGGAACGGTAGAAAGACAGCATGAAGGTGGTTCGTTGAACCCTCTGCCCGGCACTTTATTGTGAATAGCAGATTAATTACGTAGATGTAGCTAAAATCTGGCACGTGGAAAAAGGGCTAAAAACACCATATAAAAATGGAGGTCCAAAACTAAAAATTAAATAGTCTTCGCCATATTGCTTCGGCAAATAAAAAATAAAACGCGGTCGGGAGCCCGAGCGTCATTCGCTAAAACGGCTGATAAATCAGATGGCAAACCCAAACTGGAACGTGAATTGGTAGAAAATGGGCATTCCAGCAGGAAGTGGCGGACAGTTAGTTTATTACTGGCATAGGAATAGTACAATTTTAACTCTGCCTCATAGGTCAAAGCGCTGCTGGGTTCCCATAATAGTTCGATTTCACAGTGCAACAGAGCAGACGATTAATCCGACAGTGTCAATAGACTTTCTGGTGTAAATCTGCGTAATTTGTCTACTGCAGGTGCATCGCTAAAAGAGGCTTGGTGTGACGTCACAGAGGTTCTGCGCAAAGCTTACGAGAAAGGCAGGTCGTGGCGCGTACGTGGCAACACGTGACACTGCAGGTCCTACGATTGCCAGCAGCGGTGTCCAGAGGGGAGCGAGTAACTACACTGATGTCTAGAAAAAGCAGAACACACTGAACGACTAGAGGTAGGTCGTTCATATTCTCAGCACATGTACATTTGGTGTTGTTGTGGTCTTCAGTCCAGAGACTGGTTTGATACAGCTCTCCATGCTGCTCTATCCTTTACAAGCTTCTTCATCTCCCAGTACCTGCTGCAACCTACATCCTTCTGAATCTGTTTAGTGTATTCCTCACGTGGTCTCTCTCTACAATTTTTACCCTCCACGCTGCCCTCCAATACTAAATTGGTGATCCCTTGATGCCTCAGAATATGCCCCACCAACCGATCCCTTCTCCTAGTCAAGTTGTGCCAAAAATCTCTCTTGTCTCCAATTCTATTCAGTGCCTCCTCATTAGTTATGTAATCTACCCATCTAATCTTCAGCATTCTTCTGTAGCACCACATTTCGAAAGCTTCTATTCTTTTCTTGTCTAAACTATTTATCGTCCACGTTTCACTTCCATACATGGCTACACTCCATACAAATACTTACAGAAACGACTTACTGACACTTAAATCTATACTCGATGTTAACAAATTTCTCTTCTTCAGAAACGCTTTCCTTGCCATTGCCAGTCTACATTTTATATCCTCTCTACTTCGACCATCATCAGTTATTTTGCTCCCCAAATAGCAAAACTTATTTACTACTTTAAGCCTCTCATTTGCTAATCTAGTTCCCTCAGCATCACCCAATTTAATTCGACTACATCCCATTATCCGTGTTTTGCTTCTGTGGATGTTCACCTTACATCCTCCTTTCAAGAGACTGTCCATTCCGTTCAGCTGCTCTTCCAGGTTCTTTGCTGTCTCTGACAGAATTACAATGTCATCGGCGAATCTCAAAGTTTTTATTTATTCTCCACGGATTTTAATTTCTAGTCCGAATTTTTGTTTTGTTTCCATTACTGGTTGCTCAATATACAGATGGAATAACAGTAGGGATAGGCTACAGCCCTGTCTCACTCCCTTCCCAGCCACAGCTTCTCTTTCATGTCCCTCGACTCTTATAACTGCCATTTGGTTTCTGTACAAATTGTAAATAGCCATTCGCTCCCTGTATTTTACCCCTGCCACCTTCATAATGTGAAAGAGAGTATTCCAGTCAACATTGTCAAAAGCTTTCTCTAAGAAAACAATTGTTAAAAACTTAGGTTTGGCTTTCCTTAATCTATTTTCTAAGATACATACATTAGTATGTTCTGCTGAAATGGTTAGCATTTGAACCACGTCGGGCCATGGGCTCAAGGTCAACATCGATATCGCGGCACAACACCACTTACCGGTAAAACGTGCTTGCGGCTCTCGTTGTCGCTATAAACCGATCGTAATGGTTCAGTGTCACTTGAGCAGATGTGCAGATATACAGGATATATCGCACAGCGTCAAATCAGTGAGTTTGAAAGAGGGCGCATTGTTGGCATGAGAGAATGAGGTGCCTCCATCTGGGAAATTGTTGCTCACGTCGGACGAAGTCTTTCGGCAGTGCAACGGGTGTGTGCAGAACGGTTCACGGAAGGCCGTAGAACAGGACGATATTGGTCAGGTGGCACCACCCAGACCGCACCCCGAGAAGATTGACACCTCAACCAAATGGCACTTCAGGACAGATCTGCGTCCTCCTCGACTCTGGCGCAACAGTGGAACAGTGTAACACATCGTACACTTTCAGGACTGACAGTGCGTCGACGTTTATTATGGCGTGGGTTACATGCGCGTCGTCCACTTCTCCACCTCCCTCTGACGAATGTGCAGAAACGCGCTACACTGCAATGGTGTACGGAACGACGTCACTCGGGACAAGAATGGCATCAGGCAGTGTTTTCGAACAAATCCAGGTTCTGCTTATTTGAAAATGATGGCCGCATTTTGGTTGGCCGCAGACAGGGGACCTGCATCACAGGAACAGCATTTGCACGCGACATACATCGCTAACTCAAGGCCTTACGGTGTGGGGTGCTATTGGGTACAGCCACGGATCGCAGTTGGTGCGTGTCTAGGGCATTGTGATCAGTGTGACCTACAACAATGACATCCTGGGAACCGTTGCCATACGTTTTCTGCAGAACACCCCAGACGTCATTTTTCAGCAAGACCATGCACGACCACACTTGCCTTCTTGGAGTCAAAGCATGTCAGCCTTTGGCTCTGGCCAGCCAGATCAATAGACTTGTCGCCAAACGAAAATGTGCGGGATATGGTGAAACGACGGGTGCAGTGCTGTGACCCACTGCCGACCACCATAGATGAACTTTGGTATCAGGTGAATGCAGAATTGGTGGTTATACCACTGGACGGCAGTCGCGCCTTATAGTATCGATACCATCACTCATGGAATTCGTTA
The DNA here is from genome assembly GCF_023898315.1 of Schistocerca nitens. Taxonomy (NCBI): domain Eukaryota; kingdom Metazoa; phylum Arthropoda; class Insecta; order Orthoptera; family Acrididae; genus Schistocerca; species Schistocerca nitens. The sequence goes on along the minus strand of NC_064620.1, from coordinate 146,415,924 downwards.
TAAGGGCCCACTTGGCAACAGGACACATGCTGAACCGAGGTGACTGAAATGCTTGTCATTTCTGCAGAACACACTGAAAGGGTACAGTACCGCCTGACAATGAAAATAGGTACAACATACTTCATTATTTTTGTCAGAACAACACATTTTTTTTGTAAAATAACTCAATTTCAATTAATACAGCGAAGCCGGATGCCAGTGTGGGAAAGAATGACAAATTATTTATTTAATTGATCACATGTGCACTCCCACAAAGTAAATCCCTACATCCAGTATGGTGAGATCTGTGAACCGCAGATAGTGAATGTGAATATATGATCATCTTTGAGACGATCCTTTGGCCACCTTCGGTGGAACCAAAGAGATGAAACTTACCGGAGCTTTGAGCGCCTGAAATGTGGCTGACCAATACGGTAGCAAGGTGCTCCCCCACTTCAGCAGAGGTGTGAGAGGACCTGAAGAACGGCCATGTTTCAGCACTCTGCCGCTGGATCTTGTGCTGTTATGACCTGTTTTAGTTGTGCTCCGTAAAGACAAAAGAGTGGCGACATGGTATGCATGTGGAATATTTAAGAGTAGTTTGAAATAATAATTTCTCTATTTCAGGAACTTTTGTGGGGACAATTAAATGACAGGCAGGTAATATTAATGGGATTGTAGTAACCTTTGGAAGTGACCAATGGTCACAATGAAACCACGTGTAGCAAGAAGTTGAAATACTTCCGTGTGCTTAAGTTAAGCTGAATTACTGGTGTGTGTACAATAAGTTGAAATAATTAAGAAATAGCGTGTGTACCATAAGTTGAAATATTTAAGAAATGGCGTGTGCAGGACTTGAAATTAGAGACGAGTACTTCCACGTGGTGAGTACTGTGTGAGTCTCAATCTGTGTATGAGTCAAAGGATAAAGAGAAGTACTCGTCCATGGTATCAGTTGAGGACTCGCGTGTGTGATGAATATGTTCTTAATATTACTTTGCATGATATGATTCCGTGTGACGCTAGATTCAAACTCTGAGAGAGAAGCAAGGTGAGTCGGCCGTCTATCCAGCAACGCCACTTGGCTTGCATTGCACAGGAAGACGTGCATATATCTCCAGAGTTCATAGTAGGAAAGTAGAATTACAAAGTGGGGCAGTGTCGTGTGAAACTGGGATAAATACTAATTGAAGTGGGAAAGCTGAAAGTGATAGTGTTGTGACTATTTATTGTATTGTATTCCATGTTGTAGTGTGGTGTATGTCATGTAATTTGGGTATGTGTGGTTTGCATGGGAGAGTAGTGAGGTAGTTTCAAAAGATTAGTGGGTTATGCGTGTTCCTTTTGTACTGCTTGGTCTGGAGGAAAGTTTCGTGATGATCATTGTGAGAGTCGAAGTGTGAGAAATGGTAAAAGATCCGCCATCCTATCCAGAAAGTGCACTGTAGCGTTATATAATTATGAGACCATAAGGTAGAGAATCACCAATGTAAAGCCATGCCCAGTGGGCGGAATTTCTCATGTGTTATTGTTGTAGGTTATAGAATTTGTGTGTTTAGGTTATAAAATTTATCAGAATAAATAAGATAGTGAAAAGAAAAAGAATGGTGGACTTTTCCTTCGAATTGTATGTTGTCATGTTGTCCCGAATTTATAATGTGTGCGCCATTCATATTCAGTGCGGTGGCCACGTGTTGATAAAAGCCGTTAAATAAAAGACAAAAAGAAAATGTGGTATTGCCAGTGCGTAGTGAACAGTCAGAGTTCTGTAAATTAATGATAGTCAGATGTGCGTTTCCGTTGCGTATTATTCATACAGGAAAGATAATTTGTAACTTAATTGTGAGTACGAGAGTTCATGTTACTCGATAAATAAGAATGAATCCACTCGCTTGGCAGACCACTCATCTTGCAGGCCTGACTGCTTGATGCCACAGTATGAGCAATGCATGTGGGTGCTCTCACAATTTCGACCCTGCCAGGATTCTGCTGTTAGGGTTTCCTGAAGATTTTTTTTATGGAATGTATTGTGATAGTGCTGTAAAATTTTTGTTTGTTTGCAATTTCTTTCTGGATTGGTGAGGATCTTTTATTTTTTTATGTAATCGCTTGCTATGTCATCTAAGGTTGGAAGATCGTTGTATAATTTTTTTTGCGTAATGTCCGTAGTAACTAGGTCGCAGTCGAAAAGTGTAGTCACCATGGAGAATAGTGATTTTGGCGTGAACGTAGCAGTGCAGCAGGAAGTAGCTGTCGACCATGGGTTAATGAGCGAGAGCGGCAAACACTCGGAAGGGGCTGAATTGTTCAGCGGACCGCGGCTAGGTGATCCTTTATGCGGCGGGCTTTGTCCACATACGGGGGCTTTTCCCGACGACGCGGGCGAGCCTGGACTAGGTCAGGTATGCAGTGAAAGTGAAGCTACCCTTGGCGAAACTGTGGTTTCTCAGGCAAACGAGGTGAGCGCACCGAAAGTAGCAAATGACAATGTGCTACTGCAGTTTTTACAGAGGATGGATAGAGATAATAAGGAAAGATTGGAAGCGATGGATAAAAATAATAAGGAAAGATTGGAAACAATGGATAAGGGAAATAAAGAGGCAATGAGGAAGCTACTCTCAGTTATCGATGAGCGTCTGCCCGCAGTTAATAATCGGCTAGATGAGGGGGAGAAGAATCTGGGTGCGTTGAAGCAAGTATGCGATGCCTTGAAAGAAAAAGCCAATAATTTGGAGGTACGAATAATTGCAATAGAGAGGGATATCACAGAACGTAGGGACGTGTTGCCAGATGAGCGAATCAAAGAGGTAGTGGAGGACTTACTTGCAGATAAACAAGGGGCATTAGACAGCGTGGAAGCTCAAGTCACCCAGCAGGAAGTGGCGCTAAATAAATACAGGGATGAAGTTGCGGAGCTAGTGGTCAGAATGAATACAATTAGAGCAGATGTAGAAAAGGTCAGTGTAAGAGGCGAGACAGGCTCTGACAGTACGCAGCGAGAGGTTTATGCCGAGCTGGAAGAGATACAATCACTATTACAGTTTAAAGAGGCGCAATTAGAAATAAATAGGGAACATAGGGAAGAACTAGCACAGTTGCAATTAGCATGCAGTAGCGGAGGTGACACACCACCAGGTAGATTGCAGAGGGAGAGTGAGATAAATTCAAAAAAAGAAAATAGGCAGAAAGAGGAAGACGAACTCAGAGAGTTAGAAGAACGGTTGTGTCGGATAAAACAGGTGGCAAACCCAACTGGGTATAGCCCAAAGTCAGAAAACATAAATGCGGAAGAAGAATGTAGGAGGCACTTCGTGTCGGTACAAAAGTTCACTTGTTTTCTGAATCCTGATAACTACCAACATCCATGTCTGTGGCTGTCTCAGTTTCAAGATTCATTACCTGCATTGTGGGGACCGCTCCTCAAAATGAAGTTTGTGTGTAACCATTTGAGGGACGAGGCTAGAGCGAAAAGGCAGGAAGTTATTAAAGACTGTAGTAGCTACAAGATATTTTGTGACAAGTTTTTAAATGACTTCTGGCCGAAAAGTAAGCAGGACCAGGTTAAGCAAGGCATATTGATGATGTCAAATTGTAACGAAGGTGCTATAAGAGATCCAGTGGTGTGCTGTCAGGAAATGCTGAGACGAAATAGATATTTGGATGTGCCATACGAACCTGGGGAGCTCATTAGGATATGTATAACGAAGATGCCAGTGAGATTGCGAGTCCAGTTTAAGTAGTGCAATTTGACTATTGCAGGTACTTAACACGTAATGTAAAAAAGTCAACATTGTGATCAGTATGGAATAGTGTACGTTTATACTGCTGTTACAGGTAACATAAGTAATGTGATCGAAGTTTTTAAATTAGATTCCATCTGATCTATAGTACGTCATTGTCATAGTGACAGTTATAATGAGGAGCAGCGTATGGTTGTTCGGAATCTGGTGTTAGGGAAAGAGGCCACTAACACCAAAGTTTCTAACACTTGGGCTGTCCCATCTCTCCCAGCTTGTATATTTTCTGCACACATTTAATTTTCGTGTAAGCACAGATTCCTAACTAGCAAATTCTTTACGGTGTATAGTGGACCATTCAGAGTGAGGCGGATTGTCCCTGAAAATGCTGTACTGATTGGGACGATCAAGGGAAAACAATCTCGTGGGCTTCATCACATTTCTAACATCAAATTATGGAAAAGTTAAGGATAGATCGAAAGTAGGCAATTTATGGTAGATAGTCAGTGTATTTATTTGTGGTGTGTAACGTTGTGCAGGGGCTAATCGAACATAAGAATTTTCAGGCGGGATGTCAGGATAGACTGGTCGAATGAGTCATGAACAGGAGTCGACAGAGTGGTGTATGTACGTATTTTTTGTCATATGAATAAGGATCAAGCAGAAACGACGTGATAATTAATGAGTGGATAAAGATGGTAGATAGAGAAGCGACGTGATAAATAGTAGTGGATAAAGGTGATATTTAAGGAGAGAAGCGACGTGAAGCAGTGTGATTAATAAAGAGAGATTCGACGTGATGAAACAGTGGTAAATAAAGGTGAGTAGAATTAATAATGCGGAGATGTCTTAGATGTATGTTACAGAGAGGCCTGTGTATGCTGCAATCGAGATTGATGCGAATGGCGAAGGAAGACCAGGAAATGATGGAGTAATGGACGGACGGAGAGCCGAAATGCGAATGAAGAGATGAGGACAACTGCACAACGTGAAGGGACATAAAGGGAGTATGAGATCCAGGTGGTGAACGTTGTGGAATACTGACGTAAGATGTAATATAAGTGTAAATCTAATTCTTACCATAACATTTGCTATATAAAAAAAATTGTGTTGTTGTTGTTGTTGAAGCCTGGTACCAGTATAACTAATCAAAACGGTACCAAGAATGTGTACAGTTATTTTGCAGGATGAATAATTTGTGTATTTTTTGTTCTTAGATGAAATGTCGCAATTCTAAGTTGATATTTAGCAGGATGAATAATCGGTAAAGTGAATGCAGAGGTAAGCCGATGGAGAGAGGTGCCAGAGTGAAAGGACGAATTGGGAAACTGGAAAGCTATCTCCGAAACAGCTTCATGTGTTATGTGGTTGAGTATAAGGGAGCAAAGGTATGGTATGTTGTCGTGATTGTGGTGGTGTTAAGGTTAGCTGACTTCTAGACCTATTCTGTTAGTGTATTAATGGGTTGAATGAGAAGGAAAATGTGAAGTGTGGTGAGTGAGAGTCGTAGAGTAGTGTGATCAATGCGCACACTCCTGTAAAGGGGATGCTACCGATCCATAACTAAAACATTATTGTGTTTTATTGTTTGATTGGGATGAACCTCGATGGCAGGTCAGGATCTGACATCATGTGGATGGTACATACATGTCCTAGAAATGTTGATATATATAATAAAAAGGTAAGATATATAAAGAGATACTAATTTCAGTCTGTCACAAGCACAAAGGTGCATCGTATGTTGTAGATTTAGAGTCATCAGTTTCTAAAATGTTTATTGTGTTAGGATGTTAATGTAGTTTACTATTTAATAACATGTGGTAGGTAATTGAGAGCTGTGTAGATTATTTCTTATTTTTTTGTTAGAACACTTTCAAGGGGTATTAATTTCAGTCTGTCACAAGCACAAAGGTTCACTGTATATCGTAGTTTTAGAATAAACAGTTTCTAATATTTTTACTGTGATAGGATGTTAGAGTAGTCTACTATTTGATATTGTAATTATGAGCTGTATAGATTGTTTCTTATTCCTTTTTTTTTTTTTTTTTACACTTCCATGTTTTGTATGAGGGACGACAGGTACAACCAATAGCACAAGTGTGGGCTGTATATAGAAAAGGGATAAATGTCGATGTTGTATGTGTAGAAAACTAGGGTGTATGACTTTATGTTTTTTAGAACAAAGATTCTTTTATTACCAGTGTATCTAATAGATCATACATGTAATCAATGAGTATTTAAATACTGTGAGAATATCCTTTTGTCTGTAATGTTGCGAGATGCACGGAAGGGTCTGACTGATTGGGTGTCGTAGCGCTGAGGTGCTCATGCAGGACGCGCCTGTACCTGCATAAGAAGGCGGGAGGCCAAACTGACGTCGCCATGGGAGAGGCGACATAGCCGCGGCACTCCCCACTCCACTGCCGGTCGGGGTACACTCCACGCGCCCGCTACAGCAGGTCAACGGCCTGGGGCGACACGCACGTACCACTGGCCATTCATAAGTTCCGCCACCCTTACGACTGGGTGAAGTATCCCGCGGAGGCAACAGCGGGTGGTTTCTTCTGCTCAACGGCTCGCGCGGCGCCGCCACGGCAGAATGAACGACGCGGGGCAGAGTCCGGCGGGCATTTGTTACCAGCAACTATTGACTAGTACTGGACTGTGGAGCTGTGAAACAAGATGACTGCTCGTATGTCTCCATAAGGTGGAAAATGAAGGACTGGTGTTTCCACATTGTGAGTGGTGGAAATGATTTTGTCTTTAGCAGACAGGACGATTGTTTTGTTTTGTCTTGACCACTGAACGGTGGGATCCATAAACTTTTGGCAGTGACTTGTTAAGTGTGCTTTGTGAATTGCATGTTGGACGTTTGGTATACTTAAAGAGGACAGTTGTCGTTTGGTGACTAATTATTGTATGAACGCAAGAAACTAGAGTGGGACATTGACATTTGCGTTTGTAGTGGGAGACATTTCTTTAATTGGTGCGGGAATAAGTGCTGTTTGTTGGAACTTACGACTTTTAATTACACCATGACCTGAATGGACAGAACCGTGGGTAATAGTAGTTGTAGGGCCATTTCTGGACGACCAGATTCGTGTGGATGGTACTCTGAGAGTGACTATGACATTTGTGTTTAATGTGAGATACAGTTTACTGTTCAGTGCATGTTCAAAATGCCGACTTGTGTGACTTAAAGACTTTCGTCCGGGTAACCATGGGAGAGCTTTGACACCGAGACAGTGTTTCTGGGGAACCTGTCAGCAACTTTTTTGACCCCAAGAAAATCACAGAATGAAATGATTCCATGTGACTCGCAAGATAGGGAATAATGTATTTGTACTTGTAATTGTGTAAATTTTTTTTATATGTTTCATTCCTGAAGGGACAGCAAGTTAACTGTATTTCATTAACATTTGTGTTTAGAATAGTTAGTGTTTTTGTTTTTGTTTGTTCTGGGTTACCAGTTCACGTAGCATGTTTATTAGAATATTTGGTACAATGACGCTTAATTATTAGCCAGTGGCGTAATACTAACGTAGCGGCACTTGATGCATTGGTCAGTAAGGTTGTCACAGGGGACAAGAGTTTGCATTGGACAACAAATATTGGAATTAACTGATGCATTTTGATGTGGACAGTAATGATGTTGTTGGTGTGTTGACTGAAGCCACTTATTTTCATTATCACAGTGGTGATATTTCACATTAAAGTGTAACGAAGGCTAGTCGAAATGCAAGTTCTTGTCGTCTAAATGTGTAACAACAGAGAAATGAGCAGTAGAGTAAGATACGAGAGCTACTGGTGGATTCAGGCACTTATTGCTAAACTATTTACTGCGTGTATTGATCAAAGTTGATGGACTGACTAGCTCAGCAGCAGGTATTTGTACTGGTGGACAAGGATAAGGTTAAACTCACAGTCGAGTAGTGGTGGCAATTGCTTAAGTGATGATAGTTAATGAGCTATGACATGATGTCGTAGATTGACTATATTAAGTAACCAGTATGTAACTTGTGGTATATATCATTGTTTTTCTTCTCAGTTTTATTTCTCTGTACGTTTGACGTATATTTTAGAGTAATGGTATGGAGCCTGACATCTACGTGTAACTACTGTAGGCAATGTTTTTCTTTTGTTGATTTTGTTTTGTATTTAGACTTTGCTGTGTAAAGGTTTTTACCCCGCAATTTATGAATGCCAGATTACATGCTCTGTGTTTGGACGGTGAGCTATTTAAAATTTCATGATTACAATTAGTAATTTTTTTATTTGTCATAGAATTAGTGAAGTTTGGATTACTCATAAAAATAACGAAGATCCCAGTAACGAAGCAAATTTTTATCTCAACATTATTTTTTTATTGGTATGATGTAATGTTTTATTTGTCATGTGGATTGTTGTAAATTTGTATGTGTACGTTACTCCGGATTGTGGAGAGTACAATAATGCAACAACTGTGTCAATAATTTGGTAAAGTAACATCATTTGGTCGTCTATTTGAGGTCACCAGGGGCTAAGGTCTCCTCCTGGTTATTTTGATGACTTGCTACGTTTGTTCTAATACAGTTTTCTTAAAAAAATGTTCGGAACTACCCTCGCATTGCAAGGATAGTACCGTGCCATTTTTTTCTGCATGGGTAGCCGGTGGTGAAAGGGTACAGTACTGCCCAACATTGAAAATAGGTACAACATACTTCATTATTTTTGTCAAAACAACACATTTTTTTGTAAAATAACTCAATTTAAATTAATACAGCGAAGCCGGATACCAGTGTGGGAAAGAATGACAATTTATTTATTTAATTGATCACATGTGCACTCCCACAAAGTAAATCCCTACATCCAGTTTGGTGAGATCGGTGAAATGAATGAATGTATGGTCGTCTGCTAACTGCAGATAGTGAATGTAAACATATGATCATCTTTGAGACGATCCTTTGGGCACCTTTGGTGGAACCAAAGAGATGAAACTTACCGGAGCTTTGAGCGCCTGAAATGTGGCTGACCAATACGGTAGCAAGGTGCTCCCCCACTTCAGCAGAGGTGCGAGAGGACCTGAAGAACGGCCATGTTTCAGCACTCTGCCGCTGGATCTTGTGCTGTTAAGACCTGTTTTAGTTGTGCTCCGTAAAGACAAAAGAGTGGAGACATGGTATGCATGTGGAATATTTAAGAGTAGTTTGAAATAATAATTTCTCTATCACAATGAAACCACGTGTAGCAATAAGTTGAAATACTTCCATGTGCTTAAGTTAAGCTGAATTACTAGCGTGTGTACAATAAGTTGAAATATTTAAGAAATAGCATGTGTACCATAAGTTGAAATATTTAAGAAATGGCATGTGCAGGACTTGAAATTAGAGACGAGTACTTCCACGTGGTGAGTACTGTGTGAGTCTCAATATGCGTATGAGACAAAGGATAAAGAGAAGTACTCGTCCATGGTATCAGTTGAGGACTCGCGTGTGTGATGAATATGTTCTTAATATTACTTTGCGTGATATGATTCCGTGTGACGCTAGATTCAAACTCTGAGAGAGAAGCAAGGTGAGTCGGCCGTCTATCCAGCAACGCCACTTGGCTTGCATTGCACAGGAAGACGTGCATATATCTCCAGAGTTCATAGTAGGAAAGTAGAATTACAAAGTGGGGCAGTGTCGTGTGAAACTGGGAGAAATACTAATTGAAGTGGGAAAGCTGAAAGTGATAGTGTTGTGACTATTTATTGTATTGTATTCCATGTTGTAGTGTGGTGTATGTCATGTAATTTGGGTATGTGTGGTTTGCGTGGGAGAGTAGCGAGGTAGTTTCAAAAGATTAGTGGGTTATGCGTGTTCCTTTTGTACTGCTCGGTCTGGAGGAAAGTTTCGTGATGATCATTGTGAGAGTCGAAGTGTGAGAAATGGTAAAAGATCCGCCATCCTATCCAGAAAGTGCACTGTAGCGTTAAATAATTACGAGACCATAAGGTAGAGAATCACCATTGTAAAGCCATGCCCAGTGGGCGGAATTTCTCATGTGTTATTGTTGTAGGTTATAGAATTTGTGTGTTTAGGTTATAAAATTTATCGGAATAAATAAGATAGTGAAAAGAAAAAGATTGGTGGACTTTTCTTTCGAATTGTATGTTGTCATGTTGTCCCGAATTTATAATGTGTGCGCCATTCATATTCAGTGCGGTGGCCACGTGTTGATAAAAGCCGTTAAATAAAAGACAAAAAGAAAATGTGGTATTGCCAGTGCGTAGTGAACAGTCAGAGTTCTGTAAATTAATGATAGTCAGATGTGCGTTTCCGTTGCGTATTATTCATACAGGAAAGATAATTTGTAACTTAATTGTGAGTACGAGAGTTCATGTTACTCGATAAATAAGAATGAATCCACTCGCTTGGCAGACCACTCATCTTGCAGGCCTGACAGCTTGATGCCACAGTATGAGCAAGGCATGTGGGTGCCTCTCAACACTAATGCACGTTTGCTGTTGTAACTAACCTGTTACTACAGGTTATTCCTTATTATTGGGAATGGAAATACTTATTGCTTATGAAATTAACTTGAGAAGATTAGGGTCGCCACCGACTCTAACCATACAACTAATCGAAGGGTTGGTCGTGTCGGAAAATAAATTAATTTGATCACAGACCAAAAACTCACAAAAATGCATATGTTGTGAGGTCGCTCACAGCGGATACGATGTAATTTATAGTATTGCCCGTGCACTGTTCACGACAATCAAACATTTAAAATAAAATAGAAAATGCATGAACACTGCATAAGATCAGCTCCCAGCAACACACCTGAAAATATGACTTAATCTAAAGCATTTGTTATAAAATACAAGAGGAGACTAATCACTGGACCTGTGCATAAGGAAACGCATTGGATGTGCTAACGGGAAAGCTACGAGATGAGTGGCTTAGGTACAAAAACGTAATCTAGGAACACAAGAGAAAATTGTAGGTAAAATCATTTATTCCTAAGATAAGGATGTGAGGCATATACACGATTCCTGATAACACGTGGTTTGTGGAGACAGAATTTCCGGGTATAGTGCCCAAATTGCAACAATATCACATCACACAATCATGTTAACATTATCTAAAACAAACATGCGATCGGACAGTTAGTGATGCCGGTAGCCCAACAACTATAATGTTCTACCACGTGGTTGGCTCCCCACGGACGAAAGACACATAAAGCATGGAAAATTTACGAGAAGGCAAGGCTCTAAATATTTAGAAAGGTGCAAGCTTATGCAGGCACAGCGGAAGGCAAACAGACATTCATACAGAAGCGAGTGTTCACTTGTTATCGACACCTTTGTGTGGCGCTCTTCCGGCGGATCCAAGTCTGCTACAGAAATTTGCTAAAACAAAAATCTGCTAAAGTTTTGCATTCCTTGCTGCGACAAGGCAAAGCAATCTTTCAGATTTGAAAAGCGAGACCAAAAGCTAACAGCTCTCCCCTCGCCAAGTAACAACGCGCCACGCGGTCAGTCTAACTCACCCTTCTTCGACTGGAGCACAGCTGTGGACGCTTCCCGTAGCGACGGCAGACTGCCTTCCCGCTTCTTCTCCAGCCGCTTCCACGCTCCGCGTGGACCGGAAAACCCGAAGATGCCATTTCCGCCACCAACCTAACGCAGGTGGATGTCTCACAAGTAGCGCAAACCTCTTTGCCTACTTGACCACTACGAGAGTTGGCTATTCTGTACGACTGCTGCTGAATCTATATGACTATCGCAGACTTTCTGCAGCAGACTACGCCACCGTCTAGCAAAGTGACACACAACGACACTCATTGAATCACACCACTATGAGTTATGAGAAAAGATAAACAAGGAAAGAAATGATATACTAGTGAAAATGGGCTACCGGACTAATGAAAGGTGGCTACAGGACTCTTTCACTGTGAATATGAACATCCTATCTCCAGCCGCTCATGTTGTTCTCTTTTATGCCGGCCGGAGTGGCCGAGCGGTTCTAGGCGCTACAGTCTGGAACCGCGCGACCGCTACGGTCGCAGGTTCGAATCCTGCCTCGGGCATGGATGTGTGTGATATCTTTAGGTTAGTTAGGTTTAAGTAGTTCTAAGTTCTAGCGGACCTCGGATGTTAAGTCCCATAGTGCTCAGAGCCATTTGAACCATTTTTTTGTTCTGTTTTTTTCTGAACTTCAGTGTATTTCAGACGAGTTTAATAATCTTGACTGCGCGTTTAGATGTCTGCAAGCTCTCGCTAGCACACGAAAAAGTTAACTATTTTAGTGGGTACCTTGCAAGGGCGCGGTTCCTTCCGTCCTTTTACGACGAACCTGCACCTACCTGTGAACATTGTCTCAGCAGATCATCAGTAGGGAAGCCGAGCGAAACCTACTGTACTTCGACGTGAACCAGGCTGCAATTAAATTCACTAATCTACGTTTCGGGAGAAAGTTTTCACGCGAAATGAAAGGCTGGAAATTTTGTCCTTAATTAATATATTCTGAAACTTAGGTAAACTAGTATCACTGCCATGCCCGTGCTAGTCTTAATACAGTCACTCACAATCCCTTTCACTCACGTTAGCAACTTTATGGTGTTGCATTTCCCGAAAACGCAATAGCTACAAAAATACGGATTGTTTTTGATTGAGAATGCTCGCCAAATATTAAGTCTTTCGGTACCAAATGCAGTCACAGTTTTTAGCCACCGATCTGCTCAATACGCCACGCGGAATTTATGTCTTTTCTCTTCACAAAATTCACCTAAAAATTCCGAAATTTCTACACACCCATCGGAATAATTATGCCGTCACTTTACAACACTTTTGATCTATGAAACACTACGAGATCCGGCAACTTATCATTTCCATCGGAACTACTACTACACCCGTCCGAACTGTTTCATGGCTAGGTTCCGTCCGACTCCTCTCTAGAATACTCTGTCTTCTCTATCAGCAGAGAAAGGCGCTCGAAGAATATTGCTTTACCATTGGTCAGTTTACTCAACAACTAATAGCAAAACAACATTCTCCCGCGTCAGTCCTCGCGTTTCGTCAATCCAATCGCAAAATAGTAAACCTAACGACTGCACTTTTTACCGACGTAATTATGTAATATGCTGAAGTTTTGTATATGCATAAAGTTATTTACTATTGTTATTTATACCTGAATTAACTTTCCCTTTACCATAAACTTACTTTACAAATCTATTCTACAAAAATCCCCTTTGTCCACATCCATACTTTTTCGAAATATTCCCGTCCTAAATCCCACTACATAACTCGTTAAACAATGATCTTCATATTAACCTTAAACCACACTCACGCATCATTCATATTGCGAAAACACATTCATCACATTTTACATACACAAAAAGACATAATAACACTTGTAACCTCCCAGCAGAAATATAATGTTAATGAAAAATGTGAGCCAAGTGTAACCTCCCCACAAAAATAATATTTAAATGTAAATGGAGCCAAGCGTACAGTCCCCACAAAATATTGTTAAATGGAAATGTGCCAAGCGTAGCCTCGCCACAAAAAATAATGATTAAATGAATTTTTCTAATATTGTAACCTCTGAACAAACTTGGTTCCGATTTATAGTATGTGTGCAAAAATGCATTCACATTTAATATTCCCACAAAATTCTTTTCTCATTTAATGTCAAGTTCGAAATAGAAAAATTCCTAAACACCAAAATAATAAAAAAGTTTTGTAACCTGATGAATTTTATGAGGACAGCAGCGCTGCCCTTCGGCCCTGTATTCTGAATAAAAAAAGCAAAAATTCTTACCTCAATAAAACTGCAATTATATCTGCTCTTAATTAGTCATTTTTCGACACAGCTTCGTGCAATGCTGGCGTATATTTTTTTTATTCTTGGAAGCAATGATAATGCATTGGAAAAATTCTTTAAATTGAAATGAATGCTTTTTCTTTAAAAGAGTTACTTTATATTATAAAATTTATTATTGGGGCATTTTTTTGAACAAATTAAATTACAATTAACATACATTATTAAATATGCGCAAGGCTGCTTCTTTAGCTTCTACAACAATACTCATCCTCCAGAGTCCTGACCAGAGTCGCGAGCAGAGCACACAGCCGACGCATGCCGACTCCCGCAGACTACACCAGACTACACCAGACTACTACTGTCGACTCGCGCAGTCAAGCGCAGACTAGCGACAAGCAACAACTAACGATAAACTACTCTCTGGTCAGAGATTCTGTCATGCCTCGCCCATCGCCGGCAAAGTATACGTCTTACATAACCCTCCACTGGGGGGGCAAAAATTTGGCAGCGATGGTGAGTCAATTGGACTTGCCATGAGCAATAAATTTTTCTTAATTAACTAACTTTACAATCACAGAATATGTACATATATATAGGTGCAGAACATGAAATAAAATATAGTGCACAAGAACTGAGTACAGAACATATCAGGTAATGACAAAATGTATACACAAAGGGTACAAAACATATTAACAAATGGCAAAAGTGCACACACACTGTAAAACTCTTTAGCATTTCTACAACAAATAAACATAATGAGTACAAATCATATTGACAAATGACAAAAGTGCAAACGCACTGTAGTTCAGAACGTCATTCGTCATGAGTCAGCTGTAGCAAGGTTATGAAACAAGTAGAGTATATGTGATCACATTCATAAATGACATGGGTTTAATGAACAATTGCTTATAGCACATTAATTTAATGAATAATTTCTCCTGCAAAATATACAAAATGGATTATTAAACTGAAAGAAGAAACGCATATTATGCTGAAAAGTAGTGAACTTCGAATTAACAGGTAGTGAAATGTGTATAAAAAATATATATGTTCTCTAGCTGTCCTTTCCAAAACCTTCAGTCATCATACCATGCAACATAAGACATACTGTCAAAACGAACTGCAACAAATACTTAAATAACTACATAGCATCTCTTAACTAACAGTAAATATATAAACTTCATCATTATCCTCATCTGTAAAGAAAAACTTCATTATTCATATTACCATAATTCCATTATTATCATCACCTATAAAGAAAAACTTCATTATTCATAGTAGCATATTCTTCATCATTATTTATCACCTTTCATTATCATCTGCAAAAAAGTCACTTCATTATTCATTATACAAATATTCCTTATTTCTAGCATATTTCATCACTAAAACTAAGATGTGTAGTTCTGTCTGACAGCCTGCATCAATCGCCTCGTATTCTGAAAGAAAAAATTAGTTAATACTGCTATTCTACGATGTGTATAATATATTCTTGTTAATTCTGATCCATTTACTCTTCGTCACGAGGTATTGCATCTTCTTTCGTTCATTCCGAAGGTGAAATTCCCATTTCTGTTTAATTTATTTCGTTTACACGTTATTTCTTTTTGAAAACGATGAACAAAGATTAATGTCTAGTATTTAAATCATATACCTATTAAATAAAAACTGGTTTATAGTAACATAATTGAGCATACAGCATAGCATGACAGAAAACGTAATATGTCAAAAACATCGACAGTGTTCAGAAGCAAAAATGTACACAGTGTATCACAATGTAGCAGCAAAAAAAAAAAAAAAATGTAAAATAGTCACAATGTTGAGATATCATATGGCAAAAAATGTTAAAGTCAACTGGTGTTTGTTATATCTTAACTATTTCATAGTGCATACAAACAAAACAGGAAAACAATCATAGATACATAAAAAATGGAAAATATGCACGGTCTGTTGTGTAACGACAAGAAAAGCGACCTGCTAACCTTACCTTGTCGGCACTTGCCAAGAAAAAAAAAATACGATAATTATCAGTAGGTGTTCATGTGAATATATTTGCATAAGTGGTCATAAAAAATTAGGAAATGGCATTACAGTGTGATAAATCATACAGTATGTTCATTCAATAAAAGGTTTGATGTTCGACATGTGGTGGTTCCCTTTGGTTTTCTGGTTCTCAAAGTTTCGACGTGTACTACATTGGGGTGAGGAATGCTGCGAATCCGATATGGACCTCCGTATAGAAGCTCAAATTTACTGCATCTACTCTTTCTTCTGTTGGATAAATAGTGTGTACGTACTAATATCTTCTGTCCAATGTGAAAGTCACGGCGTGTACAAACCTGTTTTTGCTGTCTTCTCCGGCGCTCTGCGGCACGTTTGATGTTGTTCAGCGCAATGTCAATTATTTCATGGTGTCGCAGTCGACGAGATGTAGGAAAGGTTACTAATTCTTTAATTTTGTTAGGCGGTTCAACATTTTTCAGTATAACAGACGGAGATAGCATAGTAGATTCATATGGTATGGAATTAATTATATCCTGGAATGAGAGTATGTATGTGTCCCAATCAATATGTTTTTTATGGCAGTATATTCTACACAGTTTACCAATTTCTTTCATTAATCGTTCACAAGGGTTCGAAGAAGCATGGTACCTGGATATATAGATCGGAGAAATGTTTCGAGCTCGTAACATATGTGCCCATATAGCAGATCGAAACTGTGGTCCATTGTCGGAAATTACTTTCAACACATGCCCTACATGAAATAGAAAATGTTTTACAAATGCTTTCGAACCAGTTTTAGCAGTAGCTTTGCATAACGGAGTGAAGGTAACAAATTTTGAAGTGAGTTCAACAGCGACAAAGATGTAGCAAAAACCTCTACTAGTTCTGGGAATCGGACCAAAAATGTCTACAGCGGCCATATGCCTCAATTTAACAGGTACAATGGGATGTAATGGAGGAATATGTGAAGTCGTGTCTGATTTAGCTTTCTGGCAGATTTTAAATGACGCTAAAACTCGTCAAATACGTTTCTCCATGTTGGTAAAATAACAGTTCTGTCTCAGTATAAGAAAACATTTTCTGGCTCCGTAATGTGCGTAACTTAAATGAGTATACCAGATTAATTTGTTAACAAGTTCGTCAGGAATGCATAATAACCAATTGTTGCTGTCAGGATGAGAGCGGCGAAACAGAATGTCATTGCGTACAGTGTAATGGTTTCTAATGGTAACATTATTCCTATCTTGCCAAAGGTGTTTAATTTCTTTCCATACGTTGTCTTTACTCTGCTCTTGTGCTATGTCTTGTAATGACGACGAAATGAAATTTTTAAATGCAACTTGTTGAATGTACATGACGCTGAAATTTGCTTTGCAGAAGTTGGTTGCGATGTCTTGCTGATTGTTGTTAAGAGAACGGGATAGTGCGTCTGCTACAATATTTTGTGTACCGGGAATGTGAACAATTGTAAAACTAAATTCCAGTAAATAAAGTTTCCATCTGCTTAATCTGTCGTGTGTAAATTTAGCCGAAAGTAAAAATAGTATCGCTCTATGATCTGTGTAAACGGTAGTGTGTCTTCCATAAAGAAAATGCCTAAATCTGGCAAAAGCCCATACAACACATAATGTTTCGAGTTCTGTAACAGAATAATTTCGTTCAGCAGGTGACAGAATGCGACTTGCAAAAGCGATGTTTTTAATTACTGTACAACCATCTTCTTCAATTTCCTGAAAAATGTGTACGCCTAAAGCGGTGTTAGAACTGTCTGTGGCAATGGAAAAATTTCTGGTAAGATCTGGGTGCGATAAAAGTGGTGCATTCAACAAAGCATGTTTCAAATAACATTCTCGTGAACAAGATTCTGCGTGTCAAAAGTATTGCTTGCGTTACTGGAACATGCAACCTGTACTGTATCTAGTCAAATCCCATCTGACATGTCATTATTTTCGGGAGGATGCTGTGGCATTTCCACTATTTGTACTGTTCTATTATTTCTTCCAGACGTATTACGTTCTGGCTGATACCTACTGTCAGGTTCATTCATGATAATATGTTGTCGCTTATGCTCTTGCTGCTGATAAGATCGACTGTTATTAAATGTACGCTGAAAATAGTGCTCAATTTTTTTACGTCTGTCATGATAGGCATTTCTATACGGTGCATTGCGATAGAAACTGAAATGGTATGTTTTCTGTACGTACTGATTCTCTTGTTGCTGTGCGGTACTATTTGTTGAGGCCGACGCTATACGCGTACGCGGCGAAACATTAAAGCTTGGTTGACCTTGTGCATTACATTGTTGGTTAGGTATGCTAACCGGCTGGTTTTGTTGCTGTTGCGGTGAAAAACTTCTATTGTTACCAAAATGAGTTTGCTGTTGCTTATAATTTTACACATACCGATGATTACAACTTTATCTGTTATTAAAGTTACGGCGATAGTTGTCATTTCGGGAGTGGCTAAAGAGAACTGTCACTTTCGGTAAAATTTGTCATATCGGGTTTTCTTTTACTCATTTCTTAATCCTAGATAGAGCAATAGTTGAAGAGCTGTTTTAATAGATATAAAGGATAGTAGAAGAGAAGGCAGCAGTGCAGAAAACTAAAGATGAAACAGCACTACTACGGCTCGGGGCCCTGTGCACGCTACGGCACATATTCATTAAAGCGTAATGAATCCCCTGAGGTCAATTACGCACTGCAAATAAATTTTAGTCTCCGCGCTACAGGCAATGGCGGCGAAAATTCGAAAGAAAATTGTAGTATCCAGTCCAAAGCCAGCCCCTGCACCACAGGTAATGGCAGTGAAAGTACAAAAATAAATCGACGTATCCAGTTCAAAGCGTGTACCAGTGCTCTGTCATTTTCAAATACCTTAGATTTTTTTACGGATAAAAATTGCTCGTAATCAACGTTATCGTCTCTGACTTTGTGAACAGGTTCACGATTGCATGAGAATCTATTTGTCTGTGTCTGTTCGGATTCTAAGTCGCGTAGTCTCTGTAAATTACCTGAATTAAACTGGCTGTGTGAGTGTGGCAAATGTTCAGAATGTGGCGTATGCTGTCCCGTGTTAGAGGCTAAAACATTTTTCATTTCTGTTACTTTAATACGTTCGTCAATTTGGATGATCTGCTGTTCACATTTCTTATCGACTTCCGTATCCAGAGTGTGTGAAAGTTCTGGTGACTTTAAATTAAACTCGTCGTGTAACTGTGTCGCATTTTCTGAACATTGTTCAGTGACTGCATCAATTTCATTTCTGAGTGATTCTGTTGTGCCTACACGTGTACTACTTAATTCTTGTACAACAGATGTAATTTCTTCATTACTGTTCCTAGCATGAGCCTTACTTTCCTCACATAATTGTTCTTTCATGTCGTGATGTTGCACGGTAACAGCTGTAATCTGTTCACTAACTTGTTTGTTCTATTCGTTAAGGTTGTCGTGTTTTTCGTTCGTCAGTTTGAAACTTTCATTAAGTTGTTTGCGCGATTCAGTAACTTGTTTGAAATGGTTATCTAGTATTTCATCCTGCTGGTTGAGAATTTCATTAAGTTGTTTGATCGATCTGTCACATTCTTCATTGAGTTGTAGTATTAATGCCATAACTTGATCCAAGCCAATATTACCTACTCTATTCTCTGTGCTGTTTGATGGCGTACCTGCAATTGTTACGTTTTGTGTAACCATTCGCTCATTTTGTGATTCTTGAAAATGATGTTTGCTAATCGGATGTGCACTGTTGGTCACTACACCGCAATTAAATAAATCTGACGTATTCTGAGTACACTGTTCATTTTCTTTAGAAAAATTTATCTGTTCACAATTCAAATTTTGCAAATCGGGTGTCTTAACTGAGCAGCGTTCATTGTAATAGAACGTGCCGCATCATCCATTGTCGTTAAATTAACAGACGGCACAATTGAATTTATTTGCTCATCATTAGGATCAAAATCATTACTAGTGCTCAGTACGCACTGATTGTCTGTAAATGGACGATTGTCATCATTACACTGAGTGTCGCAAGTACTATCGGTCAAATTATTCGAGTCGGCTATTTCACTCATTGCACATCGCGATGTACTGTTAACAGTTTTTCGCGGCATTTTTCACTAATCAAAATTATTCACAAATGAAATAAAGACAATGCAAAATGCAACAAACACAAATACAACAAAGAGCAACAAATTGCCGATGATCTGTGAAAGAAAGAGCGACAAATTAGTAAATGCGTTGCGCCAGATGCAAACTACATTTAAGTAAATAAGAGCAGATATATGACGACTTATCAGAAGATTCACTAAGAAATACGATCCTGGCAGGGTCGCCAAGTGTAACCTCCCAGCAGAAATATAATGTTAATGAAAAATGTGAGCCAAGTGTAACCTCCCCACAAAAATAATGTTTAAATGTAAATGGAGCCAAGCGTACACTCCCCACAAAATATTGTTAAATGGAAATGTGCCAAGCGTAGCCTCGCCACAAAAAATAATGATTAAATGAATTTTTCTAATATTGTAACCTCTGAACAAAATTGGCTCCGATTTATAGTCTGTGTGCAAAAATGCATTCACATTTAATATTCCCACAAAATTCTTTTCTCAATCAATGTCAAGTTCGAAATAGAAAAATTCCTAAACACCAAAATAATAAGAAAGTTTTGTAACCTGATGAATTTTATGAGGACAGCAGCGCTGCCCTTCGGCCCTGTATTCTGAATAAAAAAAGCAAAAATTCTTACCTCAATAAAACTGCAATTACATCTGCTCTTAATTAGTCATTTTTCGACACAGCTTCGTGCAATGCTGGCGTATATTTTTTTTATTCTTGGAAGCAATGATAATGCATTGGAAAAATTCTTTAAATTGAAATGAATGCTTTTTCTTTAAAAGAGTTACTTTATATTATAAAAATTATTATTGGGGTATTTTTTTGAACAAATTAAATTACAATTAACATACATTATTAAATATTCGCAAGGCTGCTTCTTTACCTTCTACAACAATACTCATCCTCCAGAGTCCTGACCAGAGTCGCGAGCAGAGCACACAGCCGACGCATGCCGACTCCCGCAGACTACACCAGACTACACCAGACTACTGCTGTCGACTCGCGCAGTCAAGCGCAGACTAGCGACAAGCAACAACTAACGATAAACTACTCTCTGGTCAGAGATTCTGTCATGCCTCGCCCATCGCCGGCAAAGCATACGTCTTACACACTTTATGAAAATATTAGAACAGTTTATGAAAAACATTCTATTACTTTAGTGCACTCTAGTGGGCACAAAGAAACTAAATCACAGTCCCCAGTCCAATACTGTCCTCTATCGGCTGATACGTAAACTACGTGCGCGTCCAGTCTCGCGTCACCATCTGTCACTATCCCGCTCTGAGACACATCTCCCACTTAACCGCCTCCAAGGCGGGATCGGTATCCGGCGCTACGCCTCAACCTCTTCAATTACATATCTATTTTCCATGGGTCTTACACGGAGCCGAGCGTATGCTTAGTGCGGTTGACAAGCCGACTAGTGTGTCGTCACAAGTTCCTTTCAGGGCCCGTATTTCTCGTCGGCCCCGAGTTCCACGTACGAGTCTTTATTGGGCGCGGTCAGTGTCAATTCGTGTAAGCCGTTCGAATCATGCGTACCTTGTGCCGACTTACAACACGGATGGACAATGCAGTCCATAGAGCTGTCTGCGATGACACGCTCATGAGTGCGCCAGCGAATGTCAGGTTTAACTGCCGCAAGCGGCGGCGGACCTCTGTGTACCTCAAGCTGCAATTAGGAGATGCCCTGGAGATCAAGCCCGAGATGATTCTAATTGCTAGACCTTCATAGGTATGACGTGGAAGAATACTCAGATTAGGAAGCGTATACGAGAAGCAGAGAAGGAAGGCTGGATCAAGTTTCGCTCAGAAACTGGACCGAATATTTGTACACAGGCGTTTTGGAGAAAAGTGAAAAGTGTTATAGAAACTAAATAGACTAGTAATATAGTACAGGAAAGTGGAAGGCACCAGAGTCATTAACGGATTTAGTAGCGCATGCTTGTATCCCAGTGAAAACTGTGATACCAAAGGCGAATGGTCGACTTCGGTTTGTTGGGAGAATTTTAGGAAACAGTAGTTCATATGTATCAGGGGCCGCATATAGGACGCTGGTGCGACCTTTTCTTGAGTACTGCTCGAGTGTTTGGGATCCGTACCAGGACGGGTTGAAGGAAGACATTGAAACAATTCAGATGCGGTCTGCTAGATTTGTTACCTGTACGTTCGAACAACCCGTAAGCAATACGGAGATGCTTTGGTATCTCAAATGGGAATATCGCAAGAGAAGGCGACGTTATTTTCAAAGAACACCACCGAGAAAATTTAGAGAACCGGCATTTGAAGTTGACTATCGAATGAGTCTACTGCCACCAACATACATTGCGCATAAGGACCACGAAGACAAATACGAGAAATTAAGACTCGTACGTAGGCATATAAAACAGTCGTTTATCCCTCGCTCTATTTGCGAATGGAACAGGAAAGGCAATGTCTAGCAAGGGTAAGGAATATTCTCCACCATGCACCGTACTGTCTCTTGCGGAGTACTTGTGTAGGTGTAGGTACGGTTTCAGTGAACTGCCAAATTCCCAGCAGCAGAGTGTTCTCACTTCTGATCCGCTGTCAAGCAAATCTTTCACTATTAACGAGCTACTATGATATTTACAGAAGGAAGATACAGCCATCAGACGGGGTACGAGTACGTACTCAATAATTTTCAGTCTGCCCGAAAGTAGTAAAAGGAAAAATGAAATTACATGCTATGTTATCTGCGTTCTGCGTATGGTATGCCCCTTTAGAAATGATTTGGCATACCATTGTAAAAAATGATCAAATGATGAATAGATGTTATCGTCCTTTTCTTCTTTCGTTTCACCCGACTTGTGAGTTCGTTACATTACTCACTTTCTTTGTTCTGTACATTTCTTGAAGCCCAGTATTGTTTCATTGTTTCTGAGTTTGCTTTCCTTCCTTCTACAGAAACTTGGGTCGTTAAGTTGGATTTGATCTGTGCGCATCTATTTTGTAATTCGATCCTCTTCCTTTTCCCTAAACCAATATTTTTATTGTTGTTGTAGCTAAAATTCTTTTTGGCTACCTTATTTTGGTTCGTTTTGAGGACGTGTCCATAACATTGTCTGCCACCATTGCGTCTGAGAGGTTTTCTGTTACTTAGTAAAGTGTTTCATTTCTAATGTAGATTAGTTTCTTACTGTAGAATTCTGAGTCAAAAATTTTTCGCAACATCTTTTCTTTGATCTCCAATCATGGCTGGTGGAAGACAGTCTATAGGGCATCAGGTTTGAGTATCACGTTACAGTATCTTACTTTTACATCCCATGACAGGGACTTTTTTTATATATGTTTCTCGTGAGTTGGAGTGCTAGTTCAACTTTACTCTTCTAGACTCCTATGTCTTTTTCTCGAGAGAATTCCAGCTGATGCAGTCTCCAAGATACATGAATGCTTTGTCGATATCTATTATCCGTTCTCTCACTTTAAATTGTTTAGATTGATTTTTTTTATGCTTGTCCTTACTTTCACCTTTTCGAAGCAGATTTTGAGACCTCTTTTTTCTGTTTTTGTAGTTAGAGGATCTGTTTTTTGGTTTCTCTCCAAGTTTCGACTAGTAGGAACATGCCACCTGCAAATCCTAGGAAAATGTCTGTGATGCCTCTGCTTTTTGTTCTTAGTCGAATTCCATTGTGGGGATCCGTATTTATCTCTGTGACTACTTTTTCTGTCGTGTAATCAAATACGAGTGGGAAAAGTCTGTTTCCTTGTTGTAGACCTGTTTTTATCTCAAATAGACCGGAGAGTTGTCCCATGAATTTAACTTTGAATATGTATCTGTAAGGGTGTCTCTAATTAGGTTTGTGGTTTTGTTATCTAGGTTCAGTTCGATTAGTACAGAGAGAATGAATTTCCGGTCTATCGAGCTATAGTCGTTTTGGAAGTAAACGAAAACACCTTTGTATGTAAATTTTTGAGGCAAGTGAAATTCAATGTCATGCCAAAACGAGAGCTTAGAATACCAAAGGTAATACTGTTATATTATACAGAAGTGAGGTTTAGTTAACAATGATGGAGAAAAATGGGAGATCGCAAGATGTATAAATAACGTTTTTGCAAACAGCAGGTTATGCACGAAGAAACAGCGAAAGAAATGTAAAAATAAAAATAGAATTATACAGTATAAGAGTTGTCAGTCAGACTACTAAACCTAATGGAAAAATCACGTTCGTATTCCCAAAACCATACGCACATAAG
Source organism: Schistocerca nitens (assembly GCF_023898315.1). NCBI lineage: Eukaryota > Metazoa > Arthropoda > Insecta > Orthoptera > Acrididae > Schistocerca > Schistocerca nitens. The sequence continues at coordinate 146,392,089 of NC_064620.1, read as the reverse complement.
TCAGAGATTTCAGTCGACGGCCGAATGGGTCACGCTACAGATCTAAAGTACGGTGTGTGTACACCAGTAGATCCTATGACTGATGGCCTCTTTTACCACTGACAATATTTTCCGTACTAGCAGTGCTGCGGTTTTCAAGAGAGAAAACCTTCCCTCGATAAATGTTGCAACTGTGTTCACAGCACTGGTCTCATTTGTACCGATATTTTATTCCATGTGGAGTTCGGGGTTGGACTTTAAAGCAAAGGAAACGATCACAGTGTTTTGTAGGCTATACTAAGCTGGTGTCTTTATTGCATGTAGTTTGTCCCAGCGCAGTAGAAGGCGAGCCGTCGGGTACTGATCGGGTACTGGTGCCTGAAATGGTTTGTTGCTGTACGTGACTCGGGTATTCAGGCATAAGCAGACTATTCGGACTTTTACAAGGGATGCCTGTTATTTTATTCATGAGGTTGGCACTGGTTAAAATAAACAGACGATCATGACAAAGTCGTGTTTGCGTTTGTGTGTGTGTTCACGGTTTAGCGACGCTTAGGAAAATTAGTAGAAATTAAAGTGGTTAAAACGACGAAAAGGTTATAATACACCACTGGCCATTAAAATTGCTACACCAAGAAGAAATGCACATGATAAACGGGTATTCATTGGACAAATATTTTATACTAGAACTGACATGTGATTACATTTTCACGCAATTTGGGTGCATAGATCCTGAGAAATCAGTACCCAGTACCTCTGGCCGTAATAACGGCCTTGATACGCCTGGGCATTGAGTCAAACAGAGCTTGGATGGCGTGTACAGGTACAGCTGCCCATGCAGCTTCAGCACGATACCACAATTCATCAAGAGTAGTGACTGGCGTATTGTGACGAGCCAGATGCTCGGCCACCATTGACCAGACGTTTTCAGTTGGTGAGAGATCTGGAGAATGTGCTAGCCCGGGCAGCAGTCGAACATTTTCTATATCCAGAAAGGCCCGTACAGGACCTGTAACATGCGGACGTGCATTATCCTGCTGAAATGTAGGGCCTCGCAGGGATGGAATGAAGGGTAGAGCCATGGGTCGTAACACATCTGAAATGTAACGTCCACTGCTCAAAGTGCCGTCAACGCGAACAAGAGGTGACCAAGACGTGTAACCAATGGCACCGCATACCATCACGCCGGATATGGCGATGTCGAATACACGCTTCCAATGTGCGTTCACCGCGATGTCGCCAAACACGGATGTGACCATCATGATGCTGTAAACAGAACCTGGATTCATCCGAAAAAATGACGTTATGCCATTCATGCAGCCAGGTTCGTCGTTGAGTACACCATCGCCGGGGCTCCTGACTGTGACGCAGCGTCAAGGGTAACAGCAGGCATTGCCTCCGAGCTGATAGTCCATGCTGCTGCAAACGTCGGCGAACTGTTCGTGCAGATGGTATTGTCTTGCAAACGTCCCCATCTGTTGACTCAGGGATCAAGACGTGGGTGCACAATCGGTTACAGCCACGCGGATAAGATGCCTGTCATCTCGACTGCTGGTGATACGAGGCCGTTGGGATCCAGCACGGCGTTCCGTATTACCCTCCTGAATCAACCGATTCCATACTCTGCTAACAGTCATTGGATCTCGACCATCGCGAGCAGCACTGTCGCGATACGATACACCGCAGTCGCGATAGTCTACAATCCGACCTTTATCAAAGTCGTAAACATGATGGTACGCATTTCTCCTCCTTACACGAGGCATCACAACAACCTTTCACCAGGCAACGCCGGTCATCTGCTGTGTGTGTATGAGAAATCTACTCATGTCAGCGCGTTGTAGGTGTCGCCACCGGCGCCAACCTTGAATGCTCTGAAAAGCTTATCATTTGCATATCACAGCATCTTCTTCCTGTCGGTGAAATGTAGCATCTGTAGCACGTCATCTTCGTGGTGTTGCAATTTTAATGGCCAGTAGTGTAGAAGTAAGGGGCAAAGTGACTGCACTCACTCTCTCTCAATTTCACTCTCGGTCACCAACAAAATCACACAGCCTCACATCCTGTAAGAAGGCGCAAGAAGAGTCAGATGATCTGAAACTGTCACTTGAAACGTAGGAGTACGAGGGGCGTTCAATAAATAAAGCAACACATTTTTTTGAACGTAGATTGGTTTTATTCAGGATTACAATACTCCATATTATTTCCCATTATTTCGGCTACAAAACCCAATTTTTAACATAATCAGCGTTCTATGCGACGGCCTTACGCTGTCTTTGTGGGAGAGCCTGTATGACCGCATGGTACTACCTCACCGGTCGACCTCAGAGCCAACGTCTTTCTGCAGCAATAACCTCCCGTCCTCCACGTTCTGCTTCCCTCGGAAAGCATCCTTCATTGGGCCAAACAAATGGAAGTCGGAAGGTACGAGATCCGGGCTATAGGATGGTTGAGGAAAGCTTTCGCGACCTTATTGCGATGATGACAGACTTCTTGCCCAATGACTCGCTGTGTTTTTGTTCACTGGCTACGAATATCTGCGATCCTCTAGTTTTCCGCCAAAAGAAACTCAATGACAGCTCGCTGCTTGGAGCGCATATTTGTTACAGACGCCAATCTGAAGGGTACGTATAGCGCCATCGCCTGTCGGAATTTCATAGAACTATGGGAGCCGAAGGGGGAATATTCTACTACGTTTCAAAACAAATTCCACAATTTTTCAATCGAAATTGGCCCTGAAGAAGTGCTTTGCTTTACTTATTGAACGCCAGATGTAATATGAGAGGAAATCTGAAATAATTAAACAGGGATAATTGGTTGGCTAATCACTTAGATAACACATTAAAAACATCTTACCAAAATTTTTGGGAAGAATTCGCGCGTTCCACGGAAGAGTAAAGGTCACGCCACATTCCCGTCATTGGCAATGAAGTAGACAGCAGATATTTAGGTGAAGTAGTTGCTATCAACTTGGATGATTATGCCGGCCGGAGTGGCCGAGCGGTTCTAGGCGCTACATTCTGGAACCGCGTGACCGCTTCGGTCACAGGTTCAAATCCTGACTCGGGCATGGATGTGTGTGATGTCCTTAAGTTAGTTAGGTTTAAGTAGTTCTAAGTTCTAGGGGACTGATGACCTCAGAAGTTAAGTCCCATAGTGCCAGAGCAAGAAGCCTTGGGTCGTATGGCTGTGACCCATGTGAAGACGACAGAGAAGGACCCTGTCCCGTCTGTTTGGCTAGAAGGAGGTACGCCACGGCCGAATTGTTGACTGTACTAGTCACAGCTTACTGTCTGTCAGTCCCAGCCACTCTTCTTCCCGCCTACCCATGACTCTGTACGTGAACAGTACGCAGGGGGATGACACACTGAACTATCTGATTGTCACGGCACGCTTCCTTGGCTGCTGTATCTGCCCTTTCATTCCCTACAGTACCCATGCACCCTGGCACCCAGCGCAAAAGAGACCTCTTTCCCCAACCTTTGTATGTGGACAATAGAGAAGGGAGTCCTTGATATCCTAGACAACTTTATTTAAACGGTACAAGTTTTGTGGAGAGTTGAATGAACTCAAAAAAGTTGGAACAGAAGAAGAATTTAGCAGTTGCAGCATATCTCTTGTGCCACAGTGTTCTCTAGCTCGCGTTTAATTTAGCAGTGAACACAGTGATGTCTTGAGGTAGCCCTATCTTGACGACACGATCAGGGAAAAGCAGGGAAGGTTCAAATGGCTCTGAGCACTATGGGACTCAACTGCTGAGGTCATTAGTCCCCTAGAACTTAGAACTAGTTAAACCTAACTAACCTAAGGACATCACAAACATCCATGCCCGAGGCAGGATTCGAACCTGCGACCGTAGCGGTCTTGCGGTTCCAGACTGCAGCGCCTTTAACCGCACGGCCACTTCGGCCGGCAAAGCAGGGAAGGAGCAACTAACGTAGTCCCCCTCTTCAGAGCTACCTGAGAATACAGCTCGTTTAAAATGCCGTAAAACGCCGTATCAAAAACAGAGGTAGGAGTGTAGCCTCTTCTGTACTGTAATAAATCTGAAGTTACTCTGTGACTATAGTACAGGGGTAGCAGTTGGTTCCAACACTGGACTTGAATTTGTTCTCGCCCCACGCGAAATGATTCCAGCACATGTTCCGCGCTGATCGCAAACGACCTTGTTGCGCGTGGGCTGTTTGAGAAATGGTGCTCCGTAGCTGTGTAAGCAACTGTACGGTTCTCTGGTGAATTGAGAACAGCGAGGAACTTATGGAGGGTGTTCGGAAGTTCCTGTTACAAACGTCTAGGGGATTGAGCAAATAATATTTTGAATTTTAATCCATGTCCGGAAACATACCGTTTCCGTGCTACAACCAATCGGAAACAAGTTGGTAATATGACCTCAAATAATTGATCAGGAGGAGGTTCGAGTCCTCCCTCGGGCGTGGGTGTGTGTGTTTGTCCTTAGGATAATTTAGGTTACGTAGTGTGTAAGTTTAGGGACTGATGACCTTAGCAGTTAAGTCTCATAAGATTAGGCGTAACTCAGTACATCACTTGTTTTACAATTACACCCATGAATAGCCAAAGAAATTGCTTATGTTCTCTTCGACGAGTTCTCTTCTACGTGGTGCAGTACGGACCCTTCCACTGTTGGTGTGCGGCGACTCCTTGGAGCACTACAGTCACCCCTGCCGACGGTGAAGGTACACTTTCTCGAAGCCGTTGCGTAATTGTGGCGAAAAGGGTGTGGTCCAAAGGGGTCTGAGCACTATGGGACTTAACAGCTATGGTCATCAGTCCCCTAGAACTTAGAACTACTTAAACCTAACTAACCTAAGGACATCACACATATCCATGCCCGAGGCAGGATTCGAACCTGCGACTGTAGCAGTCTTGCGGTTCCGGACTGAAGCGCCTAGAACCGCTCGGCCACAAGGATCGGCCATATAGATGTATTCTGCAAACGTATACTGAACCATGTTACTATAACACTCACAGATACGTAGATGAGACTCGAAGCAGGTCAGAGAGATAGGACAGACATCAAATGACATCAACTGATCCTACGTAATCACCGCCTACCATGACTACACTGCTGCATTCCTACCTAGAAAACATGTTTTCCGTTTCCGGACATGGGTTCCTTTTCAGAATATTATGTACTTACTTCCCTCTACAGGTCCTAGAATTCTCTAACGGGCATTTCCGAACATCCTGTATATCTGATGCACAACATCACAAAGTAGTGTGCTCAGAACATTCGACCAGTACGTTGGTACATAAGTCAAAATAAAATTGTGTGCACTGAGGACAAACTAGAATATTGAGCGAAAATTCTTTTTCTGCATTACAAAGGGGACACCGCCACAAAAGTTCATACCTGGCTGGTGGAAGTGAACAGTAACAATGCAGCATCATTTGACACAGTGGTTAGGTAACCCAGACGCTGTCATTGTGATCAAATAAGTCTGAATGATGAAGAACCAAGTGGCAGACCACCTCTCTGAAAAGAACGGGAATCGTAAGGGAAGTGAAGGCACTTTGCGCACAGAGACTGGCGCATCAGAAGTGAGACGGTAGTGGGAAAAGAGAGATCGGTTGTGGATCGGTTTTCTACAGCGATAGACAAGATGTACTCACTAGCCTCCGTAGCCCCCTTAGCATCAAACGCGAAATGGCAGACAAGGAGGAAGTAAGTAAACTATTTACATCCTTTTTGGATACCAGCCATCCTGCCGACGACTTAAATCGAGGAGGAGTTGCCTGCACACCAGAGAAAATTTATCGCAACAGATCGTAGCTGTGTGAAGAACAGTAAAATAAAGTCAATCTCTGAGATTGGTCTATACCAAGGGTAGAAATTTCCCCCAAGATACGTGGAGGAGCTGGACACATTGTGAACTTTGAACAGACTATGTCCCGGAGTTACGAGAAACAAAAGTAACATGAATGGATGGGGATTATCAGACGCACAGGTGCTGAGCAATTGTGGACACGAGCAGACTCCTCGCCACATTGCGCAGTGCGAGCAACGCCCAAGGACCAGTACTGCAGACGAACTCGTAAAGGCTTCCCCAGTTGCCTGGACGGCGCTAGCTTCTGGTCCAAAATTTCTTAGCCCTATAATATTACATGCTACATCTATGTTCATACACATTGTTTAGCTTTACAAAGTTAATCTTTACCAGTTTCATCCCCTGTTTGTTGTTATATGCTGTGTTTGGCGTATCTGACCTAATTATACACTGTTCTGCAAAACTTACAGATGAAAGTAACTTGCACACGATGTATCACTGGTAAGTAACAGAGCTCAATGAAACTAGGACCATACATAGAAAGAAGTGCTGCAGTATAGTGCAGAAGGTAACTTAGGAAAATGCACAGTGCGATGGACAGAGACGTATCTTTTACTCAAAGACAATACTTGCACTGAAGTCCCCATGACTTTGGACTGTTATATGCACATTAGAAACAGCGGAACACGGTTCTTAATAGAGCGTGTGACCACCAAGGACGGCTGGGCATGCACTGCAACGTGCTGCCACGCTGGACCCAACGATGGTAGGGAGTTGTTGTGGAAGTGCGTTCCGCTCCTCCGCCAGTGGGGTTGGCAACTGCTGGATGCTCTTTCGTGTATGTGCAATATGTCTCTCCAACGCATCCCAAACGTGCTTCAAGGGGTTTAAGTTGGGAGAACGGGAAGGCCAATCCACTCGTCGAATAGACTCTCGTTCCAGAGTTCCTCCATATGCGCTGTGCGCGTTCCCACCTCTGACCAGTTAATGCACCCAGGGACACGATCGTTCATCTGCGTGGATACTCTGCAAACCACGCTTAAGAGCCTGGCAGAGTGTACATAGAGACACCTTTACACTCTATTATTCCAGTCTAGAACAGCGTCCGGAAAAAAAGAACACGTACCCTACGTGATCAAAAGTACCGGACACCCCCAAAAACATACGTTTTTCACATTAGGTGCATGGTGCTGCGATCCGCGCCGTTGCAACGGTCGCACTTCGAATGTGTGTGTTGGTTCAAATGCTTCAAATGGCTCTGAGCAGTATGGGACTTAACTTCTGAGGTCATCAGTCCCCTAGAACTTAGAACTACTTAAAAATAACTAACCTAAGGACATCACACACATCCATGCCCGAGGCAAGATTCGAACCTGCGACCGTAGCGGTCGCGCGGTTCCAGAATAAAGTGCCTAGAACCGCTCGGCCACTCCGGCCGGCTGTGTGTGTTGTCCTTAGGTTAGTTAGGTTTAAGTAGTTCTAAGTGTAGGAGACTGATGACCTCAGATGTTAAGTCCCATACTGCTTAGAGCCATTTGAACCATTTGTGCTGCGATCTACTGCCAGTTACTCCATATCAGCGACCTCAGTAGTCATTAGACATCGTGAGATAGCAGAAACGGGCGTTCCGCGGAACTCACGAACTTAGAACATGGCCACGTGATTCGATGTCACTTGTGTCATACATCTGTAAGCGAGATTTCCACACTCTTAAACATCCCTAGTTCCATTGGTTCCGATAGTGAAGTGGAAACGTGAAGGGACACGTACAACACAAAAGCGTACAGGCCGACCTCGTCTGTTGACTGCCATAGACCGCCGACAGTTGAAGAGGATCGTAGTGTGCAATAGATAGAGATCTATCAAGGCTGTCACACAGGAATTCCAAACTGCATTAGGATCTGCTGCTGCAATTTGAAAACGGAATAATGTAGATAGAGAGGTAAAAATTGACACACATGCTTGGAATGACATGGGGTTTTATTAGAACAAAAAAAAAAAAAAAAAACAAAGTTCACAAAATGTCCGACAAATCTCTCGCGCGCGTCGTTTGGTGTTGATCGTATGCTCAGCCGCCACTTTCGTCATGCTTGGCCGTCCCAGGTCCCCAGACCTCAGTCCGTGCGATTATTGGCTTTGGGGTTACCTGAAGTCGTAAGTGTATCGTGATCGGCCGACATGTCTAGGGATGCTGAAAAACAACATCCGACGCCAATGCCTCACCATAACTGCGGACATGATTTACAGTGCTGATCACATTATTCCTCGACTACAGCTATGTAAGTAGGCTGTTTAGGTTTTTTTTATTTGGTAACGCCACCTCTGTATAGAAAATCACTGGCTGTGCGGTGTGCAGTCTGTGGCTGCTTTGCATTGTTGTAATACTCGCCATTGTAGTGTTAGGCAGCTGGCTGTAAACAGCGCATAGCGTTGGGCAGTTGGAGGTGAGCCGCCAGCAGTGGTGGATGTGAGGAGAGAGATGGCGGAGTTTTGAAATTTGTCATGAACTGCTTTATATATGATGATATCAAGGTAAATACATTGTTTGTTCTCTATTAATATCTTTCATTTGCTAACTATCCCTATCAGTAGTTAGTGCCTTCCATAGTTTGAATCTTTTATTTAGCTGGCAGTAGTGGCGCTCGCTGTATTGCAGTAGCTTGAGCAGCGAAGATTTTTGTGAGGTAAGTGATTTGTGAAAGGTATAGTTTAATGTTAGTGAGGGCCATTCTTTTGTAGGGATTTTTTTGAAAGTCAGATTGCGTTGCGCAAAAAATATTGTGCGTCAGTCTAAGGACAGTCCTGTAAAATTATTAAAAGGGGACGTTTCATATGGCGACCCTGCCAGGATTCGAACCTGGAATCATCTGATTTTTTCTTGTAGTTTGTGTAATTAGTGTAGCTTTTGTTTATTGCTAGCGCGTAATTGTAGAGAATTTGTTTTGTAGTTGCAGTCTTTCATTGTTGTACAGTAAAACAGGTGTGGCACGCATGTAGATTTGCACCAAGTATTTCGCAGCTGCAATTAACTAGATATTATTTTCAGTGTTATGTTAATGTGTTCTCTTATTTTTGCTCTTGAAATTGTGTTTTTCTGTGTTGTCGTGTGAAATACTGTGACAATAATGGCGTGTGAAAAACGTAATACTAGGCTCCAAACTAAATTGAGAAATGACAGTGAAGACGAAAGCAGTGTGTTAGCGCCGCAGAGTAATGAATTAACTAATGTTCAAAGTAGTAATTTGGTAATTGTGCACAGGGAAATGGAGCGGGCGGCAAACAATGGTGTAGACAGTGAAACAATTAGAGAACAGGGAAGCATTATCGATCGATCGGTCGGCAACAGCTCGCCTCAGGAATCCGAAATGACAGGAAACAATCTCGCAAATATTGTAGACCCAGGTTTTGGGTCCTCACCGTTTTCTCAAATGAGTCAAGACACATTTTCTGCTTGTCAAAATGTGAATGTTGCCGGTGCAACTTCACTGCCGAATAGCACTGAGGAACATGTTTCAGACACCAGTGCACTGTTATTACAATTAATGCAACAAATGGGACAAAAGCTTCAAAAGTTAGACATAATGGAACAAAATCTTCAAAAGTTAGACATAATGGAACAAAATCTTCAAAAGTTAGACACAGTGGAACAAAATCTTAAAAAGTTAGACACCACACTTGAACAAACACGTGAGGATTTAACTAATGAGTTACATCACATTGAATCGAAATGTCAAAAAGTCTGTAACGACGTAAAAACACAAATTTGTGAGCATTTCCAACCTATTTTTTCGCGTCATGAAAATGCACTACAGAATCACGAAGCAGCCATAAAAGAACTGCAAACTACTGTTCATGAAAATCATGAGACCTTACAAGCTAAATTTGACTCAGTTGCATCTACCGATTCGGTTACGCAACTTGCAAAAACTCAGGAAAACTTGAAGGACACAGTAGATTCGATTTCAACACAAATGGACAATCTGAAACTCGGTTCAGAAAAACACACTGAGGAAATGTGTTCACTATCGGAGAAAGTAGCCGAACTTTCGGATCAGTTCACTAACTTATCTACGAAGGTAGATGATAATCTGAACGACACAAAACCGGTAGTCTTTAATGACATAGAAGAGAGCGAACAAATTAGGAAACTGAAACAAAATCTGAATCAAATTAATACGCAACACCAAAGAGAAATCCGCGAAGTACAAGATCAGCTGACACAGGTAATACAAGAATTACGTATTTCAGAGGACACTCGCGCCCCAATACGGGAAGAGGGACATAGAAATACGGATCAACCACAAAATAATAACACAGGACACTTCGGAAATTATGAAAGAAATTGGCTAGGCACACCGAATTTTGAGATGGAACCGCCGACACGACGTAACAATGACCGATATGCGACTCGCCGACATGATGATTTTGACTATAAGCTGTTCATTACTACACGTAAATTCAAAACATTTAAGAATTCAGGCAACGACATTCATCCACAAGCATGGCTCCATCAATTCTCTCATTGTTTTCCTCCCAACTGGTCGTTAGAACACAGGTTAGAATTTATGTGTGGCTACTTAGAGAATGAACCAGCTGTAAGAACGCGATCGGTCATTCACGATTGCCACAGTGAAGGAGAATTTTATCATGCCTTCCTCTCAGCGTATTGGTCTCAAGCTACACAAGACCGAGTAAAACATAGCATCATGATGATGAAACACTTTGAACAATCTGAATTTTCCAGTCTTGTCAAATATTTTGAAGACATGTTGCATAAGAATCAGTATCTTTCAAACCCATACAGCCCCTCAGAACTCATCCGGATTTGCTTAATCAAATTGCCTGAATATTTACGACATATTATTTTAGCAGGACGTTGCAAAGACGACATTGAAGCGTTTCAGGGACTCTTACAAGAATTAGAAATTGACACTGACAATCGCGGAACGCGCGAGCACAACAATTACAGATCACATCCGTCGCAATTCCGCGATGAAAGAAATAATACACGACAAGGCTATTCTCACAACACAAATCGTGACCAAAACAGACACCACCCATATGACAACCACTCGCATAGTAATAATAGTTACAGAGAAAGATCGCATTTCCGTAGTAATGAATATGACAGAGACAATCATAGAAACAGACAATATGGTAACCAGAACTATTATTATCAAGGGAGACAGAATAACTTTAGACGCAACAGTTCGGCGCAAAGTTACGATTCAGGGAGAAATTCTCCACCACGTGACGGACAAGGAAGAAACTACGGAACCTACCGACATGACGACAGACGATATATTCGTAACGACAGACCTGAATTGCATCAGAACTGGCGGGATTTAAACAGGGCAGGGCCTTCTCGTCAGAGTGAATTTGTAGAAGTTAGGTCTCCTAATCCCAATAACGGCGCGCGCCAACAAAGAGACAGACAATGACTCGCACAGCAGGCAGCCGCGTGCGCCCGCTGGCTCCGAGAAAAATAACATAAGACGCTAGCCTTGAGAAAAATTTTAGCATTCTTTACCGACGTATACCACGTGACAATTGCTTTTCAAGTTGAAACTCTGCGTACTAGGAAGAGCAAAGGGTTACACCACATTTCACATGTAAAACCATTTATTGAGAGATAATCTGCTTTTTAACTTAGTCTTTGCTATAAAATTTTTCACTTCACGTTAGTAGTACTCTTTTGCAATCTTAGAAACTGTTAACATGCAACAATGTTTGAAGTTAAATATCCAGTCAAGAACCAAGAGAACTTATTTAAACAGAAATTACGATTGCATTGTTGTTGTGAACAGACGACACAGTGTTGTTATTTCTACATTCTTGCTTGTTAGTTGCATGATTACGTAACGACTATAAGGCTCACATACTTAGAACATTTACCAGTACTACTAATGAGATTTTAATTTTGGTTTACTTGAAAATACATTCTGAAATTAACGTGCTTTCTGTGGCATACCAGACGACACGGTTTTATCACGACGCTACTAATGAGTGACAATTTACAATGTTGCTTTTGCAGTGTTTCTGTTTTATTTCTGCACAGTTTTTCTGCATTATTCAAGAAATTAAAACATGTTTTAGTAGTAACTTTTGTGGTATAGCAACAATGAGACAGCCTTTTTCGTAGCACAACAATACGTTACAGTACAGTACTTTCCTCATCACGGCAATAAGCGTAATAACTAAGATATCTATACGCAAAGCATTTCACTTTTGTGTATCATGAGGTAAGTACATTGACTTCTGCAGAACTTAGCTTTCGGAGGACGATAACTACGACACTTCCACAGAGATTATCTTACAACATGACGCACAGTGTAGCCCTACAGTACACGTATTTGAGTGATTAATCTTATACTTAAAACACTTATTTTTAAAGATTTTTGAATTACAAAGAAAGTTTTCCGTGATACATTTCATTCCATTGCTGTAATCTGTAACACCTGAGGGTATAATTACATTAATCCTCAGGGGGGTACACGCTTACTTTGTGTACCATGTGTGTGGCAACCACAAGGAACCCTAGCTAATATGGTATTTGCTTATACAACTTTACACATCGGTACCATATTTCTCTAACACACAAATTACACGGCTATCTGATCATTTAACTGAGAGATAAACTTTTTTTTACTGCATTAATGACAGATGTTTACGCAATTACACAGTTGGATAACTTCACACTTATGAAATTGCATTTTGTCAGTACTTTGTGAACTGTTCATATTTTTTTGGAACCATTGTGATACTATGAGAACTTTGAATGATGTATTTGGTATGGGATCATGATTTTTGAAGTGCGTTTGAGGCGGATGACACTTTTGACATGAGCAGAGAATTTTTTTTAGGTTTTGAAATTATTGGAGGAAGCTACAACGATTTTGAGAATTGACTGAGATGTTATGATATTTTTACGACGACGATGTGTATTATGCTGCTGAGGTATGTTTATGGTCAAGAAGCTGATGCTATATGAGGAATTTGATTATGCTACGTATTTCATATGATGAATTATCAAAGAAGCGTCGACGAATATATATATGTGTAATAAGGTAAGGAGAAATGAGTAGCGGTTAGGAACTCTGCCTTGTGAAGACGTATGTTGGAAACCGAGAATCGTACTTTTAGAAATGAAATGTGTGTATATGCGTGAATGTATCACAATGCTGACGAATATTTTTTTTTGGACACTTATATTTATAGGATTTTGTTTCTACAGATTTGCAACGCTAATTCTTGACCTGTGAAATATTTTTATATGAGACTGCCACTGTAGCGCAAACTGCTGTCGTAAATATTTCCGTACGAAAGTTAAGTGACCACCTGCACGTAATGCGTCGCGGGCACCCACCTGGGCGACAGCCGCCCGAAAAAAAAAAAAGCCATTAGCCTTCCAGCGGCACAGGTAAAAAAAAGGGGAGGCCATTAACCTCGCTTCTGACATTCCTTTGTAGAAAGCATCGTAAAAACGACACGGTCGAACTTGAAAACATATGATTACACTGGATGCCTAATGAAATGATGAGAAATATTTTTATGTCTATACACCTGATTATGACAAGTGTCATACTATGAGAGTTGAGAGCTACTGACTTACGAAATGCCACATAGCTATTGAATGATGTTTTTATGCTTCGCTTTTCATAGTTGCTTATTTCATTTGATATCTAGTTTCCAGCTGTGTTGCAGCATTGCTTTTATAAAATAAAATGCATTTGCTAATGTGAACACTTTCTGTCAACAGATCTATTAAATACTAATTTTGTAATCCACATTCTTAAAAAAAAGGAGCACTTGGAAAGCAAAGAACAATAAGAAGGGACTAGTAAGAGTAACTGCACACATAATTGTCTTTTCAAGTACATGGTAATATTTTTTTTACAATAAGTTTTTGTGGTGCACCACTTTAATTACTTAGACATTAAGATGTGACGTAAGTTTTAAACATGGCCATTTTTACTGTAATATTTTTTCTGCTTGAGCTATGTCATGTTTAGGTATAAGTTGCTGCTGTTTGCCAGGCATAGTGTTATTGAATTTGACTTTGTATTATTCTGTTAAGCCAGTTTTACTAATGATTTATTTTTATATTTTTATTGTTTGCTGCACATTGCCTTAGATTAGTTGTAATATTACAATTGCTTTGCTAATTTCTTAATGCTGCTTGCTTCGCAAATCTGCGTTTTTTTCATTGCTGTTTATATTAATTGTTTTATGTGATGCTGCATTGCCTCGTCCCTTGGTATATATATCTGAGCTCAGTAGATTTAAGTTAGCTTAAGAGGGGGTAGACTATATAGGAAACTAACTATGATGAATTGGAAGCAATGCATTAACAAGGTATATGAAAAAGATTTGGGCCAAATGAGTATTGTACAATGAGAAATAATTATTTTGAGAGAAATATGAATAGAATACAGGAAGGAGGTTTAGATAGGACCTTTTGGAAATAATGAAGAACGCAGGGAGATCTCCGAGAAGTAAAGAAAGTTTTGTTTGCAAAATACTGCAGTAAAACAAACCCTGTCCTTTCCTTCTGTGTTATCCCTCTATGTGTTTGTGTACCCTTGTGTATTTGTTTTCTTCCTGTCTCTGTGTAGTTTCATAGAATTTTTTTTCTAATACTATTCACTATGATGAGGAATACTGTTATCCTCTAATATAATTGGTATTAATAATATGTTATTTACCTTGTCAATATGCTTAGACATTATTTATTTTGTTTTTTTTAATGCTCATGTGTGAAGTTGATGTTTCGAAAGTTATTCTGATCTTTTATGTATGTACTCATGTCATAATTCCTGTAACACTGACGTATATGTCTATTTCTATTCTTTTGTAAAGCCTGTTTTACTACAAATGTTATCTGTATTGTTATGTTCTTTAATGATGTATTTTGTATCTTTGTAATTGTATTCTCATGTTATAAAATTGTAATTGACAGCAGTTCATCAAATTAAGTAACTTGTAAGTTACATCTCACTGCACACGTTTCTGTTGGTCATAGTATATGGGCAATATGTGAGAAGTAGGGACTGTTAGTGTTTGCACGTGTGTTAATAATTCAGCAAGGGACTGGATAACAGCATTGCTGGTTCTAAGGACAATTCCAAAAACTTTGTGAGTGCACAAGTGGTGGTTATGGACTTGCTATATTATCCGCAAGACTCTTCAATGGTGATTGTGCACCCGCACAGTCACAACAGATGGCTGCTGGCCATCTCTACAAGGACTGCAGTGGGTCTGCACCTCTGGTGGCCCACCAGTACCGTAATCTCTACAAGGACTACAGTGGGTCTGCGTCTTTGCTGACTCACCAGTACCATTATTTCTACAAGGACTGCAGTGGGTCTGCGCCTCTGGTGGCCCACCAATACCGTAATCTCTACCAGGACTACAGTGGGTCTGCTCTGTGATGACCTACCCACCAATACTCTTCAAAATTTCGACTGACTCCGCTGTGGGTTTACTCTGTTGTGGCCCATTACCTGTCTGCATGTAGAGTCAGCACTGTCTTTTCGTTGGAAGGACAACAATACTTCTTCAAGACTGCATGGAAATCCACTACTTCTGTGTGCATTTTCTTTTACTGCTCAGACTTTGAGAAAAAGACTGATATTTTACTGTGATGAACGATTAGGACTGTCTTTATGGACTGTGAGAAAATTTTAGCTTTTGACCAACATTGTATCAATAAGTGTGTGCATTTGATTTCTTTGTTATTGTAATTATGAAAAATTTTTTCAAATCTGTATTGGACACTGCCCAAACCAATTTGTAAAATTTTTTGTGGGGAGCATGGGGGCTATGTAAGTAGGCTGTTTAGGTTTTTTTTTTTTTTTGGTAACGCCACCTCTGTATAGAAAATCACTGGCTGTGCGGTGTGCAGTCTGTGGCTGCTTTGCATTGTTGTAATACTCGCCATTGTAGTGTTAGGCAGCTGGCTGTGAACAGCACATAGCGTTGGGCAGTTGGAGGTGAGCCGCCAGCAGTGGTGGATGTGGGGAGAGAGATGGCGGAGTTTTGAAATTTGTCATGAACTGCTTTATATATGATGATATCAAGGTAAATACATTGTTTGTTCTCTATTAATATCGTTTTTTTTATTTGGTAACGCCACCTCTGTATAGAAAATCACTGGCTGTGCGGTGTGCAGTCTGTGGCTGCTTTGCATTGTTGTAATACTCGCCATTGTAGTGTTGGGCAGCTGGCTGTGAACAGCGCATAGCGTTGGGCAGTTGGAGGTGAGCCGCCAGCAGTGGTGGATGTGGGGAGAGAGATGGCGGAGTTTTGAAATTTGTCATGAACTGCTTTATATATGATGATATCAAGGTAAATACATTGTTTGTTCTCTATTAATATCTTTCATTTGCTAACTATCCCTATCAGTAGTTAGTGCCTTCCATAGTTTGAATCTTTTATTTAGCTGGCAGTAGTGGCGCTCGCTGTATTGCAGTAGCTTGAGCAGCGAAGATTTTTGTGAGGTAAGTGATTTGTGAAAGGTATAGTTTAATGTTAGTGAGGGCCATTCTTTTGTAGGGATTTTTTTGAAAGTCAGATTGCGTTGCGCAAAAAATATTGTGCGTCAGTCTAAGCACAGTCCTGTAAAATTATTAAAAGGGTACGTTTCAGCTATTGTTGAGGAATGATGGTGGACATATTGAGCATTTCCTCTAAAGAACCATCTTTGCTTTGTCTTTCTTTGTTATGCTAATTATTGCTATTCTGATCAGATAAAGGGCCATCTGTCGGACATTTTTTGAACTTTTGTATTTTTTTGGTTCTAATAAAACCCCATGTCATTCCAAGCATGTGTGTCAATTTGTACCTCTCTATCTACATTTTTCCGTGATTTATTCACTTTTCAAATTTATACTGACTTTTTGATCACCCCGTACTATGACAATGAGGCGGGAGGTGAGAAAACTTGGATTTCATGGTCAAACGGCTGCTCATAAGCCACACATCACGCCGGTAAATGACAAACGACGCCTCGCTTGGTGTAAGGAGTGTAAACATTGGACGATTGAACAGTGGAAAAACGTTGTGTGGAGTGAAGAATCACGGTACACAATCCGATGGCAGGGAGTGGGTATGGCGAATGGCCGGTGAACGTCATCTGCCAGCGTGTATAGTGCCTACAGTAAAATTCGGAGGCGGTAGTGTTATGGTGTGGTCGTGTTTGTCCTGGGGGCCAGTTGCATCTCATGTTGTTTTGCGTGTCACTATCACAGTACAGGCCTACATTGATGTTTTAAGCACCTTCTTGCTTCCCACTGTTGAAGAGCAATACGTGGATAGCGATTCAATCTTGCAACACAATTGAGCACCTGTTCATAATTCTTGGACCGTGGCGGAGTGGTTACACGGCAATAACAGCCCTGCAATGGACTGGCCTGCACAAAGTCCTGACCTGAACGCTATACA
The DNA here is from genome assembly GCF_023898315.1 of Schistocerca nitens. NCBI lineage: Eukaryota > Metazoa > Arthropoda > Insecta > Orthoptera > Acrididae > Schistocerca > Schistocerca nitens. The sequence goes on along the minus strand of NC_064620.1, from coordinate 146,374,885 downwards.
ACACCTTGGCGATGTTTTGGAACGCCGACTGCGTGCCAGGCCTCACCGACCAACATCGATATCTCTCCTCAGGCAGCACTCGTGAAGAATAGGTTGCCGCTCTCCAAGAAACCTTCCAGCACCTGACTGGACGTATGCCCGAGTGTGTGGAACCTGTCATCAAGGCTAAGGGTGGGTCAACACCATATTCCATTCCATAATTACCGGTGGAGGGTGACACGAACTTGTAACTCATTTTCAGCCAGGTCTCCGGATACTTTTGATTACATGGCGTATATCTTTCCGTGAGAGTTCTGATTTTCCTTATTTTATTGTGATGATCGTTTCTTCCTAGGTAGGTCGATTCCAACAAAATATTTCTGTAGTCGAGGGACAAAGCTGGTTACTGAAATTTCGTGAGAAGGTTCCGCCCTTCAACGAAAAATACCTTTGTTTTAATGATGTTCACCCGAAATCCTGTATAGTTTGAGTCACATTTTGTGCCCTATTTCGAGGCGATACAAGACTTGCTGCGCTTCTTCGAACTTTCTCGATGTATTCCGTTAACTATATCTGGTAATGATCTCAGATCGCGCATCAGTACTCCAAAAGAGGACGGACAAGCGTAGTGTAGGCAGTATCTTCAGTACATCTGTTATATTTTCTAAGTGTTCTGCCAACGAAAAGCAGTCTTTGGTTAGCCTGCCTCACAACATTTTCCGTGTGTTCATTCCTATTTAAGTTGTTCTTAATTGTATTTCCTAAGTATTTAGTTGAATTTACAACTTTTAGGTTTGATTGATTTACAGTGTAATCGAAGTCTGACCCGATTCCTTTTAGCAGTCATGTGTGTGGTGACAATCTTTCCATTATTTGGTGTCAATTGCCAATTTTCGCACCACACACACATATCTTTGCTAAATCGTTTTGAAATTTGTTTTTATCTTCTAATGAATACGCGATAAACGACAGCATCATGTTCAAACAAGGTAACACGGTTGCTTTGATTGCCTCCTAAATTGTTTATACAAATAAGGAACAACAGGGGGCCCATAACACTTCCTTGCGGAACGCCAGAAATCAGTTCTCTTTTACTCGATGATTTTCCGTCAGTTACCACGAACTGTGACCCCTATCACAGGAAATCTCGAATCCAGTCACATAACTGAGACGATATTCCATAAACACGCAATTTCACTACAAGCCGCTTGTGTGGTACAGTGTCAAAAGCCGTCCGGAAATCCAGAAACACGGAATCCATTTGAAATCCCTTGTTAGTATCACTCAACACTTCATGCGATAAAGAGCTAGTTGTGTTTCAGAAGAACGGGGTTTTCTAAATCCGTGTTGACTGTGTGTCAGTAGATAGTGTCTTCGAGGTAATTCATGATGTTCGAACACAATGTGTTCCAAAATTCTTTTGGTGGTCCCGGTGCTATGGTGTGAGGAATCATGATCTTGCATGGGCGTACTGACCTACAGATGTTTAAATGTGGTACACTTACCGGCCAGTGTTGATTGTGATCCTATACTCCTTCCTCATGTGCATCTGTTCTGGCGCGAATTGCACCCTGACTTGATTTTTATGGATGACAATGGGCTACCGCATCGAACAGCTGAGGTGGAGGAGATCTTGGAATGACCTGACAATTCGCAGATTGACTGGCCTATCCGTTCTCCCAGCTTGAATCGCATCGAGCTCGTGTGGAATGGATTGGGGAGGTGTATCGAAGCAGGTCCACTTGCTTCTTTGAGGATCCAACAGCTGTCCAACGCGCTGTTGAGAGAGCGGAACACCCTACCAAAAGAGTTCCTTGCCTACCTCGTGTGCAGCTTGGGAACAGGTTGCAGAACACGCTCCGTCGTCCGTCGTCTTCACACATCCTACTGAGAACCGTACTGCGGCTCTTGTAATGTCCAGGGGACCATCGAAAATCGCAGTGTATTTAGTGTAATTATTGTCACTCAATAAAAGTGTCATTTCTGTTCGACTGATTACATATTTTCTTTAGTTCTACGCTGTAGCAGTTCGCTCTACGTGTGGTCCAAGTTTCATCGAGCTCTGTCACTTATAGGGTGACAATTATTGAAATACACTCCTGGAAATTGAAATAAGAACACCGTGAATTCATTGTCCCAGGAAGGGGAAACTTTATTGACACATTCCTGGGGTCAGATACATCACATGATCACACTGACAGAACCACAGGCACATAGACACAGGCAACAGAGCATGCACAATGTCGGCACTAGTACAGTGTATATCCACCTTTCGCAGCAATGCAGGCTGCTATTCTCCCATGGAGACGATCGTAGAGATGCTGGATGTAGTCCTGTGGAACGGCTTGCCATGCCATTTCCACCTGGCGCCTCAGTTGGACCAGCGTTCGTGCTGGACGTGCAGACCGCGTGAGACGACGCTTCATCCAGTCCCAAACATGCTCAATGGGGGACAGATCCGGAGATCTTGCTGGCCAGGGTAGTTGACTTACACCTTCTAGAGCACGTTGGGTGGCACGGGATACATACGGACGTGCATTGTCCTGTTGGAACAGCAAGTTCCCTTGCCGGTCTAGGAATGGTAGAACGATGGGTTCGATGACGGTTTGGATGTACCATGCACTATTCAGTGTCCCCTCGACGATCACCAGTGGTGTACGGCCAGTGTAGGAGATCGCTCCCCACACCATGATGCCGGGTGTTGGCCCTGTGTGCCTCGGTTGTATGCAGTCCTGATTGTGGCGCTCACCTGCACAGCGCCAAACACGCATACGACCATCATTGGCACCAAGGCAGAAGCGACTCTCATGGCTGAAGACGACACGTCTCCATTCGTCCCTCCATTCACGCCTGTCGCGACACCACTGGAGGCGGGCTGCACGATGTTGGGGCGTGAGCGGAAGACGGCCTAACGGTGTGCGGGACCGTAGCCCAGCTTCATGGTTGCGAATGGTCCTCGCCGATACCCCAGGAGCAACAGTGTCCCTAATTTGCTGGGAAATGGCGGTGCGGTCCCCTACGGCACTGCGTAGGATCCTACGGTCTTGGCGTGCATCCGTGCGTCGCTGCGGTCCGGTCCCAGGTCGACGGGCACGTGCACCTTCCGCCGACCACTGGCGACAACATCGATGTACTGTGGAGACCTCAGGCCCCACGTGTTGAGCAATTCGGCGGTACGTCCACCCGGCCTCCCGCATGCCCACTATACGCCCTCGATCAAAGTCCGTCAACTGCACATACGGTTCACGTCCACGCTGTCGCGGCATGCTACCAGTGTTAAAGACTGCGATGGAGCTCCGTATGCCACGGAAAACTGGCTGACACTGACGGCGGCGGTGCACAAATGCTGCGCAGCTAGCGCCATTCGACGGCCAACACCGCGGTTCCTGGTGTGTCCGCTGTGCCGTGCGTGTGATCATTGCTTGTATAGCCCTCTCGCAGTGTCCGGAGCAAGTATGGTGGGTCTGACACACCGGTGTCAATGTGTTCTCTTTTCCATTTCCAGGAGTGTATATGAAAAAAACCTAAATTAGTTACAAACTACAGAGTGAACACACTTTATTCAACATGTAAACGTCACTACAGATATTCGGATTTAAGTTATGACATGGCGATGATGTGGCGCAGACGAATAGCGAAATTCTGCATGATCCGCTCAAGTGTCGGAATATCGAAGCTGTCATTGACCTCCTGAATGGCTGTTTTCAGCTCAGCAGTGGTATTGGGGTTATTGCTGTACACCTTGCCTTTAATATAGCAACACAAAAAGGAGTCGGATGTGTTCAGATTCGCTGAATATGGTGGTGAATCGAGGCCCTCCCAGTGACCTCTGGGTATCCAAGAGCGAGAACGCAGTTCCCAAACAGCTCCTCCATGACAAGAAACAGTCTCTTGCTTCGATGGGATTGAGCTCCGTCTTGCATGTACCACATCTTGTTGTCGAAATCAGGGTGACTTTGGATAATGGGGATGAAATCATCTTCCAAAACCTTCACTTACAATTCGGTAGTCACCGTGCCCTCAAGGAATATCGACCGATTATCTACATCTACATCATACTCCGTAAGCCACCTAATCATGTGTGGCGGAGGGTACTTTCGGTACCATTATCTGATCTCTCCAACCGTGTTCCACTCGTGAATAGCACGTGGGAAGAATGATTGTCGGTAAACCTCTGTATTGGCTCTAATTTCTCGAATTTTCTCCTCGTGCTCAATATATGAGATGTATGTGGGGGGAAGTAATGTGTTGCACAAACTCCGCCTGAAAGGTGCTGTCCCGAAATTTCAATCGTAAATCTCTCCGTGATGAACAACACCTCTCTTGTAGCGTCTGCCAGTGGAGTTTGTTTAACATCTCCGTAACGTCACTATGTGGCGTGCGATGTCCATGACTGGACATTGCACACCACACAACGACCCAATGAGGGTGAAGAGACTTCTCGATGACGAAATGCGGATTCTCAGTCCCCTAAATGCGCCAAATTTGCTTATTGACGGACCCATCCGAAGGAAAGTGGGCTTGTCGGTAAACCGTACCAATTCCCATCATGCCCATCAGCGAACCGTGCAGTTTGAACGTCCTAACGCAAAGCATTCAGAAGTTATGACGGTTTTACTTCATGTAGTTCAATAACTGTCGTCCTGTATCTGTGACACATGATGCGAAAATGGCTTTCGCTCTTACGTTTTGTACAACAGTGTGTATACGCACTCACGCTCAGAACTCTTGACAGGTTGTTTTGCGTTTTAGACATGCCACTGCATCTTATTGCGTATCTGTCGAGGCCCTTTTACATGGAGATGTGAGTACGCGCCTGACCACGACGCTAGTGATGGCTGGCTACTCGCGCGAATCTGACGGTCGCGCCCGGCAGCCGTGCAGACAGTGAACAAGATTTTGGCGGAACGGACCAGAAAAACAAATAGGCGCGCCCCGGCGGACACTGCATTATGTATGAGCTGTCGGACGGGCAGGCAGGCAGGCGTGGTTGGGCTGCCGTGTGTGCGGAATCCCAGGATCGCGGCCACGCCACGGCGTGCCACTGGCCGCACCTGGGATCGACGCCCTGTCCTCGGCGCCCCGCGTCCGTGTCGCTGACTCACTCTGCGAGGTGTCAGAAGCGTGCATCATGACCTGCCTGGAATGCGGAGATAAAGAAAAAAAAAGAATGAAACATTTTTCCAGTTTCTCAGTACTGTCAATGCACCACTTCCACTTCTTTCTGTTCATGTATAACCTGTCACGGAGAACATCACCCATTGTTCTACCTCTGGCAGCAAAATCATCCTTCATCAAGTCAATGTAATGGGTTCTGTGTCATCCTACAGGACGTTTTCCTCCCCCCTCTCTTCCCAGATTTATTGGGGCAGATTTTTCAGGCTCCAACCTCATTTCATGACCGTACTACCACACTCAGGATGTGCTGACTTGGACCAAAAGGGATGTCTTGATTTGGACTTTCTTGCCCACCTCCCCCTTTCTCAACTTGTCCATATTGGTCTTCTGGATGATGAATCTAAGGAACTTCATTTCTGATGTATGGAGTCTCGATGCCTCTCTCTTTGTGCGGGTGCTCACGTGACACCACAGTTCAATATTGGTAAGAAATAGCTGTTGTACATCACTTGTTTTCCGTTTTCTGTAGTCGTGTCATCCCCCAAAGTATTTTCCACTTCTTGATAGAATTCAGCAACCCTTTGCACTCTGTTGGTAATCTCCTGTCTAAGCAAATTACGCCTGGAGATCATAATTCTGAGGTGGAGAAAACAGTTCTGACACTCTAGCTGGTGTTCTCTTTGTTTCACACTTGTGGGATGCCCATCTCTGTAGACTGCCATCACCATTGTCTTGGTCTCACTGCTGTGGTGGTTGTGGTCCTGCATCTGGGATTCCCACATGTTGAGCCTGGTCTAAACTTCTGTTTCGCCCCTAATCATGACACCATCAGCAAAGCCAATTGCATTAAGTTCACCAAAACTTTTCCCAATGTTCTTTATTATGTGATCCATAACAGTGGCGGGGACAGCACACTGCCTTGCTCAACTACTCTCTCGATCTAAAACAATGAAGGTCGTCCCTCGGCAACTTGTACACAACTAGTACAGTCCTCGTACATCTTCTGGATTTTTCTTAGCAATCTTTCAGAAACATTCCTTCACTATTACAGCACTACCTTAGGCCTATTTTATGCCTTGTAATTCAAGGAACAGGTTCTTGTGTTTATCCCAGTATTTTCCCATCAGCGTGTGGGTACTGAAAAGTACACCTACTGTTGATCTGTTCCTTCTGAAGCCATACTGCTCCTCTCCCAGCTGCGATTCTATGATCATTGTCAATCTTCGTTGTATGATCTCTAGAGTTTTCAAGCTGTGCTCTCATCTAGTGGGCTTCCTTCTTCTGCTTTTCTTAAACGGGGGAAATATAACACCCCTGCACCTGTCTTCTGACTTCTTTTTGCCTTTAAACACTGCACTGAGTGTTCTGTGTAGCTATTGCAGTTCCCAGACATCTGCAGCTTCCACAATCCCCACAAGCGCTTCATCTGCACCTCTGCGCCTGGAGATTTTCCTTTTGGCATATGTATTTTTAAGACAGTGTATATTTCTGTCGAGGCGATGGGAGGTTCCTTGCTGTAGGTGCTTTGCATGTCTGGTTCTTTGTTACGTTCTTCAACTGATTTATTGAGTAGTTGGTCGAAATGGTCCTGCAAGATTTCTCTGGTGGCTCTTTCTTTTCTAAGCAGATTTCCATTTTCATCTTTAAGTACTTTTATGGTATTCCCTTGTTTCCCTTTACCTCTGATAATACTATACCATAGTTTCTTATGGCTTGTGCTAACCTCTTCGAATATCCGGTAATTATCTGCCATGTCTTGGTCTTCTACGACCGTTATATTAACTTCCAATTCCTCATTACGGTATATTTGTTCCAGAACTCTGACCTTGGCTTCATTTCACTTTCATTTTTTTCTCTGTCCCTTCCCTTCCGTGAAAGATTCTTTTCCCTTATTGCTGTTCTCATTCTTTCGTTCCACCAAGGCGTTTTCTTTCCTCTTGTTTAAACACTTGTCTTCTCACAAACTTCAACCGCTTCCTTCACCGAGACGTCCTGTAGTCTAGTCCATTCAGCCCCTCTAGTTTTCACTTAATCTTTGTATATATTTGTTATTATTCGGTTCTGATCATTACCTCTCCTACACATTTTTTGCAGTTCTCATGCCCTGATTTCTGGCAGTTTCCTATTCTGTGGTTTTGATGATGTGGATGTTTTTCTAGTCCGCTTCTAATAGACGATGGTCACCGTCAAGGCTCCACTGTAATTACTCTACTCCTTTTTCATCTATGATGACATAATTTATTATAGCCTCATTCTGTTCCTCTCCTGTTCTGTCTCTACCAATCTATGCATTAGGGCCTCCTATGGTTACGGTTGTATCTTCACTAATGACATCTGTCAGATCATCCAGAAATAACCTTTCTTTCAGGAGTGCAAGCCCCACAAGTTGCGCAGAAGAGAATCTCTGATGTTTGGAGGGTAGTAAATAAGGTACTGGTGGAAGTAAGGTTGTGAGGTCAGGTCGTGAGTCGTGCACGGGTAGCTTAGTTGGTACAGCACCTGCTCAAGAAAGAATAAAGACCAGATTCTAGTCCTGGTCCGGCACAGGGTTCTAACCTGACAGAAAGCTTCATATCAGTACACAGTCGGCTACAGAGCTAAAATTCGTTCTCAATCCACAAACTGCTTCTAATCATTCTGGCAACATCCAGTTTAGGTTGCATACACTTGTATCAGAGTCCGTTTTTCTTTCCATAAACACACATTTCCATTCATTATTTTCTCACTGGTGTCTTGAATGTCTGTGACTGCGTCCAGATTGTTGGCCATGATGCAATCAACTCCATTCTTCATCTTTTTTTCTGTGCCGTGCCAATACAGTGAGTGCTTTTTCCCTAATTTGTCAATCCTTTTTCCTTTTCACTTGGATTCACTCAGCCCCAGTTTATAATTTTTCTCCTTTCAACTTCTCTGTTAGGTTGAGTTAACTGATGTTGCCAATCCGCGTTGGTCGTCTCCCCTGTGGTTTGTGCATGGCTATGTCGGCCTGCCTATTATCACACTGTGAGCCATCATCCATGGATCTGGTCTGCACATGTTCATGACTTAATCGAGCTGATTTCTTTCAGAGGTTTTGAAAGCAGCTACAAAAGGTCTGTTTCACTGGCTTGCTAGTCCTAACGTAATGGAGGATTTTCCTTCTGGGTATTTACTCCCTTAGCCTTCAGCAGTCCCTTGCTGCATCTACAAGACAGAAGCCTTTTGTTCAGTATATGAGGTGTTTCCTCCACTCAGGTTTCACCATACTGCTAAGGGAGAACTCTTCCGTTGGCTCTGCCTTAGTTTGTTAGGTTTGGTTCTGTTCGCCCAGCACACAATCACACGGTCGCAGTTAGTACCATGTACTGTGATATATGGGACTAGGAATGCTCCTGACCTGACCTGATAGGTCCTGCTTAACTTCAGTCTAACTTTTATTCCAATGGTTATTGGCGTGACGCGTTTTGGCAGTATGTTGCTATCATTCAGTGCTTAACTGTTAACTGTACATGAATTGTTATGTTAACATTCCTTTGAACAGTGAATGAAACATTTTCGGGGTGTCCACCTGTCCAGAATAATAAAAATTCGTATTACTGTGCATTATTCTGTATGTTGTGTTAGTTAATTAATCTCAGAGAAATATTTATTACATGTAGTGGGCATACTACTCCAACACAACACACCTGCCATGCAGGACAGCCTACATGTTGAAGCCTTTAAAACCGTTTCATGCTTTTGACATGTAGGCTATCCTGCAAAAGCAGCTTGATTTGACAGGCCGGTACCATTCTCACACAACATTCCTGTTGTGCTGGGAGGTCTACATTCCAGGGACTTGGAAAATAAGGTTTCGCCAGAATCTCCACTCCTATTGAAGGTAGGGGCTTATAAACCTCACAGTGCTGTTACTAGTGAGCCCTGCTGTTTCTGTGCCAAATTTGGTTGGTTTGGTAAGAGGTCCCAGACATTCACGCATAAACAAATTCACTTTGCTTTATATATATAATTCAGATATGGACATCATTTTTATATTATTCCCAGTGGGGTCAGGGATTTTCTCTGCCTCGTGATGACTGGGTGTTGTGTGCTGTTCTTAGATTAGATGGCTGCCCAATTTCTTTAATGTGAGTGTTAATTGCTGATTTAAAATAAATTTTGTATGGTTGGTTTTAGTATGTTCACTGTATCTTTTTTGAAAGTCTCTCACTCACTGATCTACATAGAGGACTTTACTATACCACAATGGTTAACTAGGCTTGGTGTTACTGGAAGTGGTACATCTTTCTTTTCCCCAATCTTGCAGCATATTTTGTGTAGGGGGTATAGTATGTAACATTTCCATTACTATGAGGTTTTAATTATCACCTCCAGAAAAAACAAGCTGCCACCATAAAACTTATTTGTGCCATTCTCTTTGAAAATTTCAAAAATCTATTATCTTTTCCTATTAAAATGTTTTCTGGGATTTCTACTCTATTTTAGTGTTCATTCAAAGTTCGCCAGAAGTTCTGTTATCAAGTTGGAAAGCGATTTGTGAAAAAGTGTCTTTGTAAACCATTGAAAGTGGGAAAGGTACCGTCGACATGTAGTTTCAACGACGGCCTAACAGGAGTTAAGGCAACTATGAACATGCTCGAATTTGAAATCGGCCATCCAGCTACAACTTCTGCACAAAATAGGACGAAAAGCGTATCGAGCGAGCAGAGCACTGGATGAGAGAAGCTGCCAAAGAGGACCACAGGTCTGTCATCGCCAACAAGAAGATGGTGGTGGGCCTCCTTTGGATCTGAAAGGATTACTGTGTGCACCAGGGACCGCTGACTATACGTATGTTTAACTCAACTACAAAAAATGTAATCCAAAACTTTAAAAGGGTTTTTCTCCTAACTGTATTTTTCAGATTGGTTGGAACATAACATGAGAACGGTACATACGATTTCCATCGTCATTTGATGCCGGGATTCAAAATTGAATTTTCTATTAGCGTATGTGTCCGTTTCGTCATATCTTCCACAGTATATTTTCAGCGCACGGTTTTGTCTCGATTTTGTGGCTGAATAAAATGACATTTGTCAAAAATTAATAGTTTTCAGTTATCCCATGCAAGCTGCTAGAATATATATTGAAAATTACTCACACAAAATTATTTTGTTACCGATCCAATAAAAGGGCTTTAGGAATTTCGGCAGGTGGTCAATGTTATGGCCTCAGGGGACACTTGTACCTGGGGCAGCGGTTACAGAGAGATAAAATGGTAAGGAATAGAACTATAGCATAGTTTTAGCGTTACGTTTTATTTTATTTTACTTGAATAAACATCACGAAAACTGGCTATTTTTCATGCATTCAAGGAGTACTACCCCCTTACGTGCAGGTATTACTCGTAGTTGGTCCTCTGCATATTCAGCCTTCATCGCTGATCAGGAGACGCTACACCTCGAAATTCGCCTCGTCATCATTATGGAAATGTCTGCCACGCAGTGGCTTCTTCATCTAATCCTCTCCTGATTTGTATTCTTCTGTACTATTGTTTATCACTCGATAAATAGATATATTAAAAAAGGTAGGAAGATTTTTCTGTTTAGCAAAAGTGACAAAAAGCAGATTACAGAGTACCTGACGGCTCAACACAAAAGTTTTGTCTCAAGTACATATAGTGTTGAGGATCAGTGGACAAAGTTCAAAACCATCGTACAATATACGTTACATGAGTATGTACCAAGCAAGATCGTAAGAGATGGAAAAGAGCCACCGTGGTACAACAACCGAGTTAGAAACTGCTGCGGAAGCAAAGGGAACTTCACAGCAAACATAAACATAGCCAAAGCCTTGCAGAAAAAGATAAATTACGCGAAGCGAAATGTAGTGTGAGGATGGCTATGCGAGAGGCGTTCAATGAATTCGAAAGTGAAGCTCTATGTACTGACTTGGCAGAAAATCTTAAGAAATTTTGGTCTGATGTCAAAGCGGTAGGTGGATCAAAACAAAATGTCCAGACACTCTGTGACCAAAATGGTACTGAAACAGAGGATGACAGACTAAAGGCCGAAATACTAAATGTCTTTTTCAAAAGCTGTTTCACGGAGGAAGACTACACTGTAGTTCCTTCTCTAGATTGTCGCACAGATGACAAAATGGTAGATATCGAAATAGACGACAGAGGGATAGAGAAACAATTAAAATCGCTCAAAAGAGGAAAGGCCGATGGACCTAATGGGATACCAGTTCGATTTTACACAGAGTACGCGAAGGAACTTGCCCCCCTTCTTGCAGTGGTGTACCGTAGGTCTCTAGAAGAGCGTAGCGTTCCAAAGGATTGGAAAAGGGCACAGGTCATCCCCGTTTTCAAGAAGGGACGTCGAATGGATGTGCAGAACTATAGACCTATATCTCTAACGTCGATCAGTTGTAGAATTTTGGAAAACGTATTATGTTCGAGTATAATGTCTTTTCTGGAGACTAGAAATCTACTCTGTAGGAATCAGCATGGGTTTCGAAAAAGACGGTCGTGTGAAACCCAGCTCGCGCTATTCGTCCACGAGACTCAGAGGGCCATAGACACGGGTTCCCAGGTAGATGCCGTGTTTCTTGACTTCCGCAAGGCGTTCGGTACAGTTCCCCACAGTCGTTTAATGAACAAAGTAAGAGCATATGGACTATCAGACCAATTGTGTGATTGGATTGAAGAGTTCCTAGATAACAGAACGCAGCATGCCATTCTCAATGGAGAGAAGTCTTCCGAAGTAAGAGTGATTTCAGGTGTGCCGCAGGGGGGTGTCATAGAACCGTTGCTATTCACAATATACATAAATGACCTTGTGGATGACATCGGAAGTTCACTGAGGCTTTTTGCAGGTGATGCTGTGGTGTATCGAGAGGTTGTAACAATGGGAAATTGTACTGAAATGCCGGCCGCGGTGGCCGTGCGGTTCTGGCGCTGCAGTCCGGAACCGCGGGACTGCTACGGTCGCAGGTTCGAATCCTGCCTCGGGCATGGATGTGTGTGATGTCCTTAGGTTAGTTAGGTTTAAGTAGTTCTAAGTTCTAGGGGACTGATGACCTAAGATGTTAAGTCCCATAGTGCTCAGAGCCATTTTTTTGTACTGAAATGCAGGAGGATCTGCAGCGAATTGACGCATGGTGCAGGGAATGGCTATTGAATCTCAATGTAGACAAGTGTAACGTGCTGCGAATACATTGAAAGATAGATCCCTTATCATTTAGCTACAAAATAGCAGGTCAGCAACTGGAAGCAGTTAATTCCATAAATTATCTGGGAGTACGCATTAGGAGTGATTTAAAATGGAATTATCATATAAAGTTGATCGTCGGTAAAGCAGATGCCAGACTGAGATTCATTCGAAGAATCCTAAGAAAATGCAGCTACTGGCTGAATACAAGACAAACGATATTGTAAACTGTAATGAGATGAAATATCCATGATGTGATAGTGACAGGCGCACCTGTAACGGGTACTTGCCGAAATCAAGCACCCAAAGGGGATTCACTGAAATCAAGCACACCAACGGTGAGAGAGCAGGGGACACGCCGAAAACAAGCACCCAATGGTGAGACAGAAGGGGATGTACCGAAATCAAGTATCTCAGTGGTGAGACGGAATGGGACTCACCAAAATCAAGCACCCCAACATTGAGAGGCAAGGGGACTCACCGAAATTAAGTACCCCAATGGTGAGAGACAAGGGGACTCGCCGAAATGAAGCACCCCAATGGTGAAAGGAAAGTGGACTCTGGAAAATCAAGCACCCCAATGGTGAGAGACAAGGTGATTCACTGAACTCAAGCATACAATGTTGAGAGGCAAGGGGACTCTCCGAAATGAAGCAACCCAATGCTGAGAGAGGGGAATCACTGAAATCAAGCACCCCAATGATGAGACGCAAGGGGACTCACCAGAATCAAACAGCCCAACGGCGAAAGGCAAAGGGATTCTCTGAAATCGAGCACCTCAATGGCGAGAGGCAAGGGGACTCACCAGAATGAAGCAACGCAATGCTGAGAGGCAGAGGGATTCACTTAAATCAAGCACCCCAATGATGAGAGGCAAACCAACTCTCCGAAATCAAGCACCCAAATGATGAGAGGCAAGGGGCTCACCAGAATTAAGCATCCTGATGGGAACAGAAAACTATTAAATTCACGTACGCTAAATGTAATCCCTAACTACACACTGAAGTGGCTATCCATGCTATACTGCACAATCAAATTTTCAACAATTCAACAATAAAGTAAATTTGGAAAATAATTATCAACCGTTAGAACACGAAGGTTTACACTTACATCGTAAATGAAAGGTAGAACAAAATGCGTCGGTTCTTAGTTTCAGCAACAGGCACTCTTAATATTTTTCGATTGGAGCGCCATCTAACATGAATGGGAAGCAATGATTGCATAAACCGTGCATATTTTTTGCCGCAGAGTCTGAATATGCAACAAAATGAACGATTTTCCATTTTAAGATACGAATTTGTCCCGGTCCACGCATGAGGAGTGGCTAGGAGGTGGCCATTTGTAGCACAGACAGATGTCCCCTTTCCTAATATTAACTTTTCACCTATAACATTTTTTTTCGTACGATTCGTCGTTTTCAAGATATTTAATTGTCTCGATTTAAAGCAAAGACCCTGTTTAGCCGGACACTTTTCAAGCGTCTAGGACTTTGTAAAGGAACGGCGGGTAATTTGTGCAGATCCCTGTAGAGTGGCTTTCTGTAGCTCGCAGATGAATATTTTATCGTAGCCAGGGGTTTCAAAGCACCCATGAAGATCTTTCGGCACTGCTCCCATTATGTTAAGAACCACTGTGACCCTTTTCACTGGTTTATCCGAGAGCCGCTTTAGTTCGACTTTCAAGTTCCCGTATCTGGGAAGATTTTCCTGTTCTTTCTCGTCGACTCTGCTATCACGTACTATGGCCGATTCAGACTTCTTTTTTTTCCGCAGGTGTAATGCTTGTTGTATCGTGTTCCATCATTGGGTCGGTCTGGGATAGGAAACCCCACAGTAATTTGGCATGTTCGTTTTCGACAAATTTTTCTGGTTTCTGATCCCATCAGTTCCTTTTCACCGGTAGACGGTAACTTCGGCACACGTTCCCTTGGATCACTCGTGCCACGTTTTTATGCCTCTTTTTGCACTCAGTCTGAGCGATCTTTGTTCGACAGTTCCTTCTTTGCAGGTTCTGCTCTTTGGATCTTTTGCTGATTTATCGATTCTGACCCTGATGGTGTTACTTCTGATGGATTGTTCTTGTGAAGCAGAAATCAGTCGTTCACTTTCTTTCTTGACGGCTGCGTTGGTCAGCCAAGATCAGGTATTTGATTTATCTACTTTTCCCCTCAACCTTTCCCACAGCTTGCCCATGCATTTCATTACTGCACCGGAAGTCATCCGACACTGGAGTAGAGCTTCCCAATATTGATTCTTAATATTCTGTACCTTGAGAATCTTTCTGTTTCTGACGTCAGCAAAAGCTGTTCTTTTGTTATCTTTCACACAGAGTATGCCAAAGCATGCTTCTCCTCTTCCAGAGTCTGCCACACTGGCAAGAGTCTTCTACCATCTGCTTTTCTCGAGGGTAGAGTGCATTGTGAATTAGCACGAGTTTCCTTATTTTCGTGTCAAGATTATCTAGCTCTGCTTAGGTCCATTTCACAATTCTTGCGATGTGTCTAATGCCAGGTACCGCCCAGGTGTTGCGTGCCTTCATAATACTGCCGGCATTCACTTTGCTTTTCAGTGCTATCGTGACTCTTTTGGTGTACTGTTTGTTACCCACATTTTTACATGCTCGTTATTATTATTGTAATCATAATTATGAAATGATCATTATATTATTCTTTTTATGTATTACTCACTTACCACAGATGTTCTACTGTTAATCTACAAAACAGATCCTGAAAGTCATACGTTCGACACGTGAAATACTGACATCAATAAATAAAATACAACAACTTAGGAAATTCAAGAACCAGTTATTTGGGTGGGATGTACAAATATTCTTTAATTCATGTATCGCGACCATCGAGAAAGTGAAAGCAAAATTAGACTAAATGCATTTCGCACGTGAGCTATTAACTAATTATTCCTATCACACGCCGTTAGAGATCTCAACGACAAGAAAGAATATAGCAAAAAGTATTATCTGGCATTAACTTTATAGTGATTCACATAATATATTGGGGGATTAGACAGAATGCTCTCGTACTTCACAAACCTCTGATTTCACATTGCCAATTCTTCTGAGTTGTCAGATTTTCTGACTTGATGAAATATTTATTTATCTAAGCATTTGTTTCACTTGGAAACTTAATGGCGTTGGGTCCTCCCTCACAGCTAGTGAGAGTTCGTTTGTATTTTAACATTATGGCAGCGGTACAATATAACAATAATAATAATAACAATAATATGCAGAGTAATCACTACAATGTGCATTGTGCATCAGTTGGTCATAATAATAGTAATGATATTAATGATAATAGATACGAGCAAGCAGTAAAGGAAACAAAAGAAAAAAATTGGATTAGGAATTAAAGTTTGGGGAGAAGAAATAAAAACTTTGAAGTTTGCCGATGAAATTGCAATTTTGGCAGAGACAGCAAAGGACTTGGAAGAGCAGTTGCACGGAATGGACAGTATCTTGAAAGGAGAATATAAGATGAACATCAACAAAAGCAAAACGAGGATAATGGTATGTAGTAGAATGAAATCAGGTGATGCTGAGAGAATTATATTAGGAAATGAGACACGTAAAGTAGTAAATGAATTTTGCTAATTCAGAAACAAAATAACTGATGATGATCGAAGTAGGGAGGATATATAAAATGCAGGCTGGCAATGGAAAAAAAGTGTTTCTGAAGAAGAGAAATTTGTTAACGTCGAGTATAGATTTAAGTGTCGGGAAGACCTTTCTGAAAGTATTTGTATGGAGTGTAGCCATGTATGGAAGTGAAACATGGACTTTAAATAGTTTAGACAAGAAGAGATGAGAAGCTTTTGAAATGTAGTACTACAGAAAAATGCTGAAGATTAAGTGGGTAGATCAGGTAACTAATGAGGAGGTACTGAACAGATTTGGGGAGAAGAGAAATTCGTAGTACAACCTGACCAAATGAAGGGATCGGTTGGTTGGACACATTATGAGACATCAAGGGATCACCAATTTAGTACTGGAGGGAAGGGTGTGGCGTATAAATCGTATAGGGAGAAAAGAGATGAATACAGTAAGCGGATTCAGAGAGATGCAGGTTGCAGTAGTAACTGGGAGATGAAGAGGCTTGCACAGGATAGAGTAGCATGGAGAGCTGCATCAAACCAGTCTTTAGACTGAAGACTACTACGGCAACAACAGATGTGGTAAAGAATATATGGCAATTCAAATATATCAACATAATGAACACTGTGTTAAGCTATATCCTTTACACGTTTTTATCTAATATGTGTAATAACATGTATTTATTTATCTGCTATTTTCTTTTGGTACGTTATCTAGATACAAGAACAGACCCAATGTTGCACATTAATTAATGTGTATGAATATAACATTTTATATTTTAACATAATTTCAAATGAGTGAGCACAACAAACACAATGGTGTTTAAGAAAAATATATATACATATCTGCTTAAAAGAATAATGTACATAATTTTGAAAACCTACATACTACCTTTTGGCCACCTTGTAAACTGATATACGTTTATCCAGAATCCAGAAGGCACATGCTGCTGGTCTAATGTACTAGGCTACATTATAAATCTTATAATTTATAATTATAGCCTAAATTCAGTTATACAATGCTGCATTACACAAATATAGACGACATACCTCCACAAACCTACCAACGAACTGTCGGATCCCTGATACGCAGAATAAGTGATGTATTTCGTTCCAAAGAGGGACAAACAAGCTATTAAGCGGGTGGTCATAATGTTTTGGCTCATTAGTGTAGGCTTGCAGTTCGTCACTTGACATTTTGGCTGTTCAGCTCCTCATCCCCTATTATGCCATGGACTGGTTTATTACCATAGATATTCCTATCCTGATCCGTAACATCTTGTGAATGGCAAACTCGTAGACGATGTGGTCTGGGATGCCGATTGCTCCACATTGCAAGTGTCTGTCGGGCACTATCGTGTTTTCAGTAAGTAAGCTGGGATAGGACCTTGCTCCGACAAACAGTATAGATAAGCCCACCACAGTAGCGTTTAAGCAGTCTGTTGCTCCTGATAAAGAAGGTGGAGGTATTTGCCGAAAGGTCAAGATTTTACGCTCAATTGACGCAGCAAGAGGTCCGAGAATGTTTTATACAACAATGCCATCGCAAAAGACTTCGTTCTCACCGTATAGCTCCGTTGGTCAGAGAGAAGAGTGATATTCTGGGTATTTATTTTATGTTAGGAAGGAACTGGTAGGATCTCCTCCTTGTTTCTACTCTGTACCGGGTTTGTTCCAATTTTCTATCAATGTATGCCTTTATTTCCTCATCTTATGTGGCTCTTGGGCCAAGTATCTCCATTATTTCATCGTATTCACCTTTCTTGAGTCAATATTGTGCACCTCTCTTCCTTATTGCTAGGAACAATAGTAGTAAGCCTAACTTCACCAGCAGTTCTTCTATAAACGCCTGTCAGGCGCAGCTGTGCACTTCACTGAGCTCGCCATGGAGCCTGTTCTATCCTTACCTTTCTGGAGCTAAGAGCCTATACGATCGAACAACAGCCACAATAGCGATTAAAATTGTTTTGTGGTAGGATTTTCTTGCAATTAGAGTGAGCTGAAAGCGTCTTTGTCGAACTATTGCTATTTCGTTCATGATTTTAATACCTCTCTGGCAGACGAATTCCTTGTATGCATGATTTTCGTCGACGTTTGTCTGTACCCTTCTCTTCTCCTCACAGGTTTGTCAGTTACTGTGATTGCGGGGTTTCTCAATCTTGACAAGGCTGAAAGGTCTCTGTTGGATTCCTTTCATGTTAATTTCTGAAATCTGTTGTCATTTACGGCATAAATTCCTCGTCTAAATTTACTGTGGCGTTTCTGACTATCTGGGAGGAGACTGAGTAGTGGAACGTGTTACTTTTACACATAAACAAGAACGATCTGTCACACTACTACACTTTAAAACACAGTTTATATGTAATTCATGTCACACAGTCTCATACGGAACCTACATCCGCTTTCTTTTATATACTGTATATGATAAGATACTGTCATCCCCCTTCCCTTCTGTGTGAGAGGATGAATGAGCAATTGTATTTCTAGTTGCATGCTTGAGGGTAGCAGACAAGCCTGTCTGCTAGAGAACAGTAGGACCAACGTCGGAACAGGTAGCTACGCCTTCTAAAAGCAGAGAGGTTTCTATTCTTAGTATGGTCCTGATCGTCCCTTGTCATGTTGGTATAGGAAGCTGCCTCTATGGTCACTTCCGTTTGTATCTGTTAAGCACCCTCGGTAGGGGCCCAGGGCAGTCTGTCCACGGCGACCGTCTGAAGTGGTAAGATCTCCGGCTAAGCGCGTGTCTGCTAAGTCCGTAGGACAATGGATTTCTTAAGTTCAGCCTAACTGAAAATTTTATCACCTTTATTTCAGGTTTAGCTCTAAAATATCTAATGTTATCTTAAATCGCAACGCAGTGTAATTCGCGTGTGAAGTTCAGAATATCTTCTGGTAGTTGCTTTGTCACTACTTTGTGAGTAAAGTGGAACCACGTGTTGATCAGTAACTCTAACTAAGATCATCAATCTTAAATGCGAATGCTCGTGTGATTATAACGTCTCGTCTTGACAATATTTTTCAATATAGCAACTTTTCTTTATGTTCAACCCATGTGGGGTGTACTTTGTGAGACCAGTACCACGTGCTTATACAACCGTTTGACCCATCAGGTTAATAGTAAGACGATAGTAACTAGTTCGAGGTTTTTCTTTTGCAAATTGCGTTTCGATGTAATTTATTTTAATTATCAAAATTATTGTGGAGTTACACTCTTTGTGTAAACCAAGTTGACCACGTGAAGCATGTGGTGAAAGCATCAAAGTAGCCCTCAGCTATTCTTTTCGGGAAGATTTCACAGAGAGTTAGTATGAATTTAGTATACTAGTGTGTGGTAATTTCATGACGGACAGGATTGCGCTACGAACGTAACTCCTTTGGGTGAAAATTGAATCGGTTGGTTGTGGTTAATTTCCTCTTGCATATGTTTCAACGTTCTTCGTGTGTTATTT
Organism: Schistocerca nitens; assembly: GCF_023898315.1. Lineage (NCBI taxonomy): Eukaryota > Metazoa > Arthropoda > Insecta > Orthoptera > Acrididae > Schistocerca > Schistocerca nitens. Next base: position 146,355,565 of record NC_064620.1, on the reverse strand, counting down.
TATGAATGCAGTGTTGTATGCAGTCTCCCAATCTTGGCTCCATATTTGATGTGTTCCGTAAGATTACAATCTCACATTTTCACAATCCTAAATAAGACACCAGCTTAGTTATGAATCAAGTTTAATATGCTGAAATTTCAATGATCAATGTTAAAATAAATTTCCAAATATAAACTGATTTATTTCTTTTTATTAAAATTCTCTTTTTTATATACATATCACCGGTTGTCGTATGACTATTAAAAGATTATAATTAATGTTAATCTGGTTGGGAATTTGGTAAGCTAGACTGGATACCTGGTGAAACACTTGCTCAGTAATGCAAGGTTAACTTCCCCAGACAGCTCACTACTTTTAATCCGCTTTTATTGTCTATCAGCACCGCTTTCACAACAAATTAAAGCAACAACATTACAAGGTTCTTTTTAATTAAATATCAACTGTTCTATCGTTAATTATTTTATGTGCACCAATTACAAAGTACGAGTATTTGAAGAAATTTACTACTATTTTGCCGTAATTCAGCCCCTGTCTTGGCAGACACTATAATCATCAAATCGTCTGTGTAGGCAATCCAGTCTCTACCTTTTGTCTCATACTATAGCTGATTCAGTAATGACTGTATGCCAACATCCTAGAACACTAGACCTAAAATGGAGCCCTTCGGACAGCGTTTGGTGACGTTTCCCATCTTTTCCTTTCTGGGGCATTCCACTTCCATCTCCCTATCTGTGCAGTACTTTCGTAAGCTATTAAAAAGAATAATGAGATTTAACGTAAATGTATGGCAGCTGTTTGGAGGGATTGAAATTTCGGAGAAGTTAACACGTCCGAGAAAATTGAGAAATAACAGGGAAATGATAGCAGCTGAAGTAGACGAAGGAAACAAGTAGATAAGGATGAGGAATGCATGGACGCTATGTAATAGACGATGTGACAGAAATAAATTCTGAGATGAAAAAAAAAAACTCACCACGAAGGAATTGCCCAATGGGACGGAAATCGATAAATGACCTCAGTAAATCACGAAATTACTCACTTATAAAAAATTAAGTCTAAAATTCCTATAGAAGTATAGCACATTATACTTCTGAAACTTTGTATACGCAGGTAGTTGAAAATGTAAATCTTCCGAAACAGCTGTCGTAATAATCGGTAAACATTTTAAGCAGTGGCATTGGAACCTTACTTACAATGACAGACTCCTGTCATCTTATCTTACTTTTACTCCTACTGTTAAGTCCTCCGTAAAACGATCAAACAATTCGCCAAGTCTACCTAGTTTTCTCAAATTATGTGGCAGTGTGCGACATTTTTGGCGTGTCTGAGGGAAACTTTGATCGACGGCCGGTTAGACGAGATGGCGTACGTTGTAAGTGTTCACGTTTCGCCGCCTATTTTTAACGAGCAAGATATATTAAAATTTACCGCACTGCGTCGTGAGTCCCCAAACTGTGGAAACTACGGGCAAAAATAAAAACAAGAGTGCGGTTAGTTAACGTAATGGTACAGGTGTTGGGTCTATCCCAGACACATATTACACAGGAAGACGCTAAAGGAAGCCAGTATTCTACACACAACGTACGAGGCGTTTTTGGAAAGTGAGGTGCGATTAGGTGCGAAATGGAAACCACTGTGAAGATCTGATGGAACTTTGCACAAATGTGTTGGGCAGTGCCTTTACTGTGCCTGTCGATCGCTCCACGTCGCTCTTTTCAGTTCAGAGCGCAAAGTGATCACGTAGAAATGCCTTAAATAACAGTGTCTCCCGCCAAGTATGTGGATCTGGTGAGAGATTTCGCCTGAAGCTATGCAGCCCACATACCGTAAATGTCATGCGTTTCTTTCTTCGTGACAATTCTCAGCCGCATTGTGTAGGGGCAATGAAGAGACTCCTGCAGCGTTTTCGATGGTAAGCGTTTGATCACCCACAATACAGCTCTTAATTAGCTTCCTCCGTTGTTCATCTCTGCTCACATGGACCGCTGGCTACGAAGACAACATTCTGGCACAAATAACGAAAGGCAGTCCAGTGCTGAGAATTGGCGGAAAGCACGGGTGACTGCTTTCTGTGACGAGGATACTGGAATGTTCGTACACCGCCACGACAAATGTCTAAGTCGGAGCGGCGACTATTTACAGAGGTAGCTGGGAAGTTGTGGCTAACTGTTGCGAATAATTTTTTTAAAAATTTTCACTATGGTTTTCATTTCACTACCAACCGGTCCTTATTTTCCAAATAGCTCTCGTACAAGTAGGGGTGCAATAAAATAAAAAGCTCAAAGGTCTCCGATTCTTCCACGGAAGATGTACACATTCCGCCTTTGATTTCTAATGAACTTTCATTAGAGGACGAAGTCGAAGAGAACACATTTGCTTTTAAGTGTGTCTTATTTTTCAGGGGCGGTGTAAATGCAACAGGTTCTTAAAAGTTTGAGCTTTCTTTGAGAGAAAGCTAATGTAATAATTAGCTTTCTAGTGTGATACGCCCTTTAGAAAATGTTCGTGTATATATTTATCAGTCAGTTTCAACCATTCCATGGGCCAGTGCCTTGTTTTCATTTCCTCCATTACACACAACGTAAAACTCAATACAAGAAATGCAATCTCTGCATTGGCCAGCGACAAAATACGCTGTTGTACAGAACTGAAGGACGAAAGTATCTGTCGCATGATGTATCACTGCCAAGTAGCATAGTTCGGTACGAATGCATCATAGTACAGAAGGTAATTGAAAGAGATACGCTTTGAGACGAACACATTGTCCGCAGCTCGTGGTCGTGCGGTAGCGTTCTCACCTCGCACGCCCGGGTTCCCGGGTTCGATTCCCGGCGGGGTCAGGGATTTTCTCTGCCTCGTGATGACTGGGTGTTGTGTGATGTCCTTAGGTTAGTTAGGTTTAATTAGTTCTAAGTTCTAGGTGACTGATGACCATAGATGTTAAGTCCCATAGTGCTCAGAGCCATTCGAACAAGTTTTTGAGACGAACACAATTGGTAGTTTTATATAATGATAATAATTATACTAATGTCAACGCAATTTATGACGGTCCTGTGGACATTAGAAACAGCGGGACATAGTTCTTAATAGGGTGTGTGATCATTACTGATGGCAATGCAAACTCTGTAACGTGCTACTGTGCTGGCCACAAGGTTGCTAAAGAGTTGTTGTGGTGGGGCGTTTCACTTCTCAACCAGCGCGGTTGACAATCGCTGGATGTTTGGTGTATGTGAACGTACTGCAGTACGTCTATCCAACGCATCCCAAACGTGCTCGATGGGGTTTAAGTCTGGGAAACGGGCAGGCAAGTCCATTCGCCGAATATACTGTGCTTCCAAAAGATCCTCCAAGTGCGCTGTTCGATACGGTCGCGCAATATCTTCCATAAAAATGAATGCAGGGCCAAATACACCCATTAAGAGACGCACATGGGGAAGCAGTAAAGTTTTTTTATTTATTTTTTATTTACACGTCAAGTTCCGTAGGACCAAATTGAGGAGCAAATCTCCAAGGTCATGGAACTTATCAGTACATGAAATTACAACATAAAAGTAATAACAGATAAAAATAAATGAACCCGAAAAATGTCAGTCCATAAGTTCAAGTAAACGCAATCAACAATGCAATTAGAATCAGCTGAAGTTTTCAAGGAACTCCTAGATAGAACAGAGTGACCCATGAGGAAACTCTTCAGGTTCGATTTGAAAGCGAGTGGATTACTGCTAAGATTTTTCAATTCGAATGGGAGCTTCTTGAAAATTGATGCAGCAGTACACTGCATACCTTTTTGCAGGTTTGATTTCTGCATAGTATTAACCGAGTGAAAGCTGCCTATTCTTGGGAATAAGGTAATATTGTTAACAAGAAATGACAGTAAAAAATATATACAGGGTGAGTCACCTAACGTTACCGCTGGATATATTTCGTGAACCACATCAAATACTGACGAACCGATTCCACAGACCGAACGTGAGGAGAGGAAGTAGTGTAATTGTTTAATACAAACCATACAAAAATGCACGGAAGTATGTTTTTTAACACAAACCTACGTTTTTTTTAAAAATGGAACCACGTTAGTTTTGTTAGCACATATAAACAAATACGTAATCAGGGCCGTTTGTTGCATTGTAAAATGTTAATTACATCCGGAGATATTGTAACCTAAAGTTGACGCTTGAAACCTCCGACGTTCAGTTGCGTGCTGTAACAAACACGGGCCACGGTCGGCGAGCAGCATCTGCAGGGCCAGCCCGTTCTCCTGATCTTACACCTCTGGACTTCTTTCTGTGGGGTACGTTAAAGGAGAATCTGCACCGTGATGTGCCTACAACCCCAGAGGATATGAAACAACGTATTGTGGCAGCCTGCGGCGACATTACACCAGATGTACTGCGGCGTGCACGATATTCATTACGCCAGAGATTGCAATTGTGTGCAGCAAATGATGGCCACCACATTGAACATCTATTGGCCTGACATGTCGGGACACACTCTATTCCACTCCGTAATGAAAACCGAAACCACGTGTGTACGTGTACCTCACCCCTCATGGTAATGTACATGTGCGTCAGTGAAAAAGACCAATAAAAAGGTGTTAGCATGTGGACGTAATGTGCTGTTCCAGTCTCTTCTGTACCTAAGGTCCATCACCGTTCCCTTTGGATCCCTACGTAATTCGGTGCTCTCCGATACACACGATCAAACAGCGGAGGAGTGGTACTCAAGCGTCAACTGTAGGTTACAATATCTCCGGATGTAGTTAACATTTTACAATGCAACAAACGGCACTGATTACGTATTTGTTTATATATTCAGATGTGGTAACAAAACTAACGGGGTCCCATTTAAAAAAACGTAGGTTTGTGTTAAAAAACATACTTCCGTGCATTTTTGTATGGTTTGTATTAACCAATTACACTAGCCCCTCTCCTCACGTTTCGTCTGTGGAATCGATTCGTCAGTATTTGATGTGGTTTACGAAATATATACAGCGGTAATGTTAGGTGACTCACTCTGTATATCGAGAGGCGAATGTCAGAATACCCAGACTCGTGAACAGGGGTCGACAAGAGGTTCGTGAACTTACACCACTTATTGCCCGAACTGCCTGTTTCTGAGCCAAAAATATCCTTTTAGAATGGGAAGAGATATCCCAAAATAAAATACCATGCGGCATAAGCGAATGAAAATAAGCAAAGTAAACTAATTTTCGTGTCAAACGATCACTCACTTCTGATATCGTTCGAATAGTAAAAATGGCAGTATTAAGTCTTTGAACAAGATCCTGAACGTGGGCTTTCCACGACAGTTTACTATCTATCTGAACGCCTAGAAATTTGAACTGTTCAGTTTCACTAATCATATTCCCGTTCTGTGCAACTGAAACGTCAGGTTTTGTTGAATTGTGTGTTAGAAACTGTAAAATCTGAGTCTTACTGTGATTTAGAGTTAGTTTATTTTCTAGAAGCCATGAACTTAGATCACGTACTACACTATTTGAAACCGAGCCAACGTTGCACACAACATCCTTTACTACGAAGCTAGTGTCATCAGCAAACAGAAATATTTTAGAGTTGCCAGTAATACTATAGGGCATATCATTTATATAAATAAGGAACAGGTATGGCCCCAACACTGATCCCTGGGGCACCCCCCGCCCCCTCACCACCACTGGACAGTACCCCACTCAGACCCCACATCACAGCCGTTATCAACATTGTGAATAATGACCTTTAACTGCCTGTTGCTAAAGTAAGAGGTGAACCAATTGTGAGCTACTCCCCATATTCCGTAATGGTCCAACTTCTGGAGCAAAGTGCCACAATACCAGTGAGTGTACCGTGTTCCAAGATTTGGAGGTCAGTACTCCTGGACCACCAAAATGATTATGTTCGATATCCTGGAGGCGTTGCATGTTCCCATCTCTCTCGATACCAGGGTACCGGCATAGGTCAAAGTAGCGTTCATTCCCTCGCCGTGTGCATCTTTTCAAGGGTGTGTTCGGCATGATTTCCTTTGTTTGGATGAAAGTGCCCGACCGTATCGAACTGCGCAGGTGGATCTTGGAACGAGAGCATAGTCGGGGAATATACTGGCCTTCCCGTTCCCCCCGACATAAATCCCAATGAGCACATGAGAAATGCGTTGGGGAGGCGTATTGTCGCATGTGCACATGTACCAACGACCGGCAGCAGTTGTCAAATGGTGGAAGTACGGCACGCCCCACCACAAGAGGTCCTTCCAACCTTGTGGCCAGGATGGGAGCACGTTGGAAACAGAGCAAGCACTGCCGTCTGTGGTCATCACACACAGTATTAAGAACCACGTCTCTCTCTTTGCAACATCCAGGGGTCCACCATGAATCGCGGTGATGGCAGTGTAGTTATTGCCTTCGAAAGAAAGTGTCATCTTCGTTCGTCTCATTGCGTATTTCTTTCAACTACTTCTGTCTACAGTGTAGCAATTTTTTATACGTATGCTCCAAGTTTGGTCGAGCAGTGCTATTTGCCAGTGACGCACCGTGTGTAAGTTATTTTCCTCTTTAGGTTTTGCACACGGGAGTACTTTGCGACACAATACGCAATGCGTAACAGCTGCCGCAAGAGCGGAGTTAAGTTCGACAAACTTAGATGGTAGATCTGAGACAGCGAACTGAATGGTAAACAGTGAGTATGACAAACATGTTCGATCGTTACCAGGGGCCTTCAGATGACATGCTAAAATATACACTACTGGCCATTAAAATTGATACACCACGAAGATGACGTGCTACAGACGCGAAATTTAACAGACAGGAAGTAGATGGTGTGATATGCAAATGATTAGCTTTTCAGAGCATTCACACAAGTTTGGCACCGGTGGCGGTACCTACAAGGTGCTGACATGAGGAAAGTATCCAACCGATTTCTCATAGACAAACAGCAGTTGACCGGCGTTGCCTGCTGAAACGTTGTTGTGATGCCTCGTGTAAGGAGTAGAAATGCGTACCATCACGTTTCCGACTTTGATAAAGGTCGGACTGTAGACTATCGCGACTGCCGTTTATCGTATCGCGACATTGTTGCTCGCGTTGGTCGAGATCCAATGACTGTTAGCAGAATATGGAATCGGTAGGTTCAGGAGGGTAATACGGAACGCCGTGCTGGATCCCTACGGCCTCGTATCACTAGCAGTCGAGATGACAGGCATCTTATCCGCATGGCTGTAACGGATCGTGCAGCCACGTCTTGATCCCTGAGTCACAGATTGGGACGTTTGCAAGACAACAACCATCTGCACGAACAGTTCGACGACGTTTGCGCCGCACGGGATTGCGTGTTTCAGGCACCCACTTGCCTTTCTCATACTGTGGCATCAAGCAGTCAGGCCTGCAAGATGAGTGGTTTGCCAAGCGAGTGGATTCTTCCTTGATTTATCGAGCAACATGAATTCTCGTATCTTACTATTTAGTTACAAACTATCCTCCTGCATGAATAATACGCAACGGAAACACGCATCTGACTATCAGTGATTCATAGAACTCTGACTGCACACTACGCACTGGCAATACCACATTTACTTTTTGTCTTTGATTTAACGGCTTTTATATAAATTCGGGACATTACGATAACATACAATTTAATGAAAAACGCCACCAATCTCTTTCTTTTCACTATTTGATTTATTCCTAAACACACAAATTCTACAACCTACAACAAAATCACATGAGAAATTCCGCCCAGTGGGCATGGCTTTACGTTAGTGAATCTCTATACTATGGTCTCGTAATCTATTTACCGCAACAGTGCACTCCCTGGATCGGATGGTGGATCTTTTATTATACCTCACACTTCGCCTCTCACAATCATCCTCACGAGACTTTCCTCCAGATCGAGCGATACAGAAGGAACAGGCATACCCACAAATCTTTCGAAACTATCTTGCTACCCCCATGCAAAACACACATACCCAAATTACATGACATATACAACACAACAATATGAAATACAACACAAAGAACTGTTACAACATCATCACTTTCCGCTTTCCCACTTCAATCAATATCTATCCCAGTTTCACACGACACTGCCCCACTTTGTAATTCTACTTTCCTACTGTGAACTCTGGAGATAAACGCACGTCTTCCTGTGCAATGCAAGCCAAGTGGCGTTGCTGGAAAAACGGCCGACTCACCTTGATTCTCTCTCAGAGTTTAAATTTAGCGTCACACGGAATGATATTTCTTAAATACTTCAACTTATGCTACACACGCTATTTCCTAAATATTTCAGCTTATTGTACACACGCTATTAATTCTTAAATATTTCAGCTTATTGTACACACGCTAGTATCTCAACTTATAACTACACGTGGGCTCATTGTGACCGTTGGTTTACTACAATCCCCTTAAAATTACCTGCCTCATTTTGTAATTTTCCCCACAAAAGTTCCTGGGAAAGAGAAATGATTAGTTCTAACTACTCTTAAATATTCCACATCCATACTATGCCTCCACAGTTTCATTATGGAGCACAACAAAAAAACAGGTCTTTACAGCAGAAGGTTCAGCGCCAGAGTGCCGAAACATGGCCGTATTCCGGTTCTCTCGCACCTCTGTCGAAGTGGGAGAAGCACCTTGCTACCTTATTGGTCAGCCACCTTTCAGACGCTCAAAGCTCTGGTAACTTCCATCTCTTTGGTCCCACCAAAGGTAGCCAAAGGATCGACTCAAAGATGATCATATATTCCGATTCACTATCTGTGGTTAGCAGACGACCATACATTCATTCATTTCACAGATCTCACCAAACTGGATGTAGGGATTTATTTTGAGGGAGTGCACATGTGATCAATTAAATAAATAAATTGTCATTCTTTCCCACACTGGTATCCGGCTTCGCTGTATTCATTGAAATTGAGTTACTTTTACACAAAAAATGTGTTGTTCTGACAAGAATTTCGTACCTATTTTGAATGTTGGGCGGTACTGTACCCTTTCAGTAGTTCTAAGTTCTCGGGGACTGATGACCACAGATGTTAAGTCCCATAGTGCTCAGAGCCATTTTAACCATTTTTGGTTACATGTCTTGGTCACATCTTGTTCGCATTGGCGGCACTTTGAACAGTGGACGTTATATTTCAGATGTGTTACGACCCGTGGCTCTACCCTTCAATCGATCCTTGCAAAACCCTACATTTCAGCAGGATAATGCACGACCGCATGTTGCAGGTCCTGCACGGGCCTTTCTGGATACAGAAAATGTTCGAATGCTGCCCTGGCCAGCACATTCTCCAGATCTCTCACCAATTAAAAACGTCTGGTCAATGGTGGCCGAGCAACTGGCTCGTCACAATACTCCAGTCACTGCTCTTGATGAACTGTGGTATCGTGTTGAAGCTGCATGGGCAGCTGTACCTGTACACGCCATCCAAGCTCTGTTTGACTCAATGGCCAGGCGTATCAAGGCCCTTATTACGCCCAGAGGTGTTTGTTGTGGGTACTGATTTCTCAGGATTTATGCACCCAAATTGCGTGAAAATGTAATCACATGTCAGTTATAGTATAATATTTTTGTCCAATGAATACCCGTTTATCATCTGCATTTATTGTTGGTGTAGCAATTTTATTGGCCAGTAGTGTAATTTGGTATGACCAGCGAGCTGGCTGTTTAGCTGCATTGCTACCCGTTGAATGCAGTGAGCCGAGCAGAGTTGCCGGACTGGGGAGAGAGAGGTACAGGCCGCAGGCGCACGCATACCTGTGCGTCAGCGCGGAGGAGAGTGCGAAGCCGGGCTCACGCAGCGCACGCGCGGCCTTGGGCGCTGCCTGACGGCCGGCGCGTCCAAATACCAAGGCCAGAGCCGGCGCTCGCTGCGGCGGCGGCTAAGACTCCCGGATCTGCCGGTGCGTGCGCCCGCCTATAGGCCGGTGACCGCGGCGGTGGCGGCGGCGGCGGCGGCGGCGGCGGAGCGGCGCGCTGAGATATAACCGCCAACAGCGGCCTGGCGCTGACGGCTGACAACGTGCAGGGCACCGGCAGCTGGCGGCGAACGCAAACACACTGCCGGAAAGAAAAATATACAACACTGTCAAGGGCGAGGTCGTTTGAGAAGTGAGGTAACAGGTAGTTGACTGTTCTAACAATATCTAATACCGAATTCAGATCACATGAAACCACACATGTCACAATAAAGAGTTTTATTTTTATTTTTTTGTTTTTTATTTACACGTCTAGTTCCGAGGGACCAAATTGAGGGGCAAATCTCCAAGGCCATGAAACGTGTCAGAACATGAAATTACAGACTAATGTAATAACAGATAAAATAAAATGTTTATGAACCTAAAAAGACAAGCCTTAAGTTTAAGTAAAAGCAATCAATAATATAACATAGGAATCCGTTTCTACATCTACATCTACATCCATACTCTACAAGCCACCTGACGGTGTGTGGCGGACGGTACCTTGAGTACCTCTATCGGTTCTCCCTCCTATTCCAGTCTCGTATTGTTCGTGGAAAGAAAGATTGCGGTATGCCTCTGTGTGGGCTCTAATCTCTCTGATTTTATCCTCATGATCTCTTCGCGAAATATACGTAGGAGGGAGCAATATACTGCTTGACTCCTCGGTGAAGGTATGTTCTCGAAACTTCAACAAAAGCCCGTACCGAGCTACTGAACGTCTCTCTTGCAGAGTGTTCCTCTGGAGTTTATCTATCATCTCCGTAACACTTTCGCGATTACTAAATGATCCTGTGACGAAGCGCGCTGCTCTCCGTTTTTCAAGGAACTCCGCGACGTATTAGAAGGAATGACCCATGACGAAACTCTTCAGTTTCCATTTGCAAGCGCGTGGATTAATGCTAAGATTTTTTAATTAATCTGGTAGTTTGTTGAAAATGAATGCAGCACTGTACTGCACGCCTTTCTGCACAAAACGTGAGGAAGTCCGATCCAAATGCAGACTGGATTTCTGCCTAGTATTAACTGAGTGAAAGCTGCTAATTCTTGGGAATAAGCTAATATTGTTAACAACAAATGACAGTAAAAAATATACATGTTGAGACGCCAGTGTCAGAATAACCAGACTAGTGAACAGGGGTCGACAAGCGGTTCGTGAACTTACACCACTTACTGCCCGAAGTAACAGCTTCTGAGCCAAAAACATCCTTTGAGAATGGGTAGAGTTACCCCAAAATATAATACCAAACAACATAAGCGAATGAAAGTAAGCAAAGTAGACTAATTTTCGTGTCGAACGACCTCTTAGTTCAGACACCGTTCGAATAGTAAAAATGGCAGCATTAAGTCTTTGAACAAGATCCTGAATCTGGCTTTCCACAACAGTTTACTATCCGTCTGAACACCTTGAAATTTGAACTGTTCAGTTTCACTAATCATATGCCCATTCTGTGAAATTAAAACGTCAGGTTTTGTTGAATTGTGTGATAGATAGTGTAAAAATTGAGTCTTACTGTGATGTAGCGTTAGTTTATTTTATACAACCCAAGAACCTATGTCATGAATTGCACTATTTGAAACAGAGCCAATGTTGCACATAACGTCCTTTTACTGTCAAGTTAGTGTCATCTGCAAATCACCAGTATTTTATAATTACCTGTAATACTAGACAGCACATCATTTATATAAATAAGGTACAGGAGTGGTCCCAGCACTGAGCCCTGGGGCACCCCCCATTTAAAAATGCCCCACTCAGACCCACATAGTAGCCATTCCTAACACTGTGAATAATGACCTTTTGCTGTCTGTTGTTAAAGTAACAGGTCAGCTAATTGTGAGCTACTCCCTGTATTCCATAATGGTCCAACTTCTGGAGCAATATTTTATACTCAACACAATCAAACACCTTAGTTAAATCAAAACAAGATGTATAGCGTTCGAAACATTTTGTTTAATCCATCCAGTACCTCACAGGGAAAACAGAACATAGCATTTTCAATTGTAAACCCAATTCTAAAGGCGAACTGTACATTTCATAGCACATTATGTGATATAAAATGATCAGTTATCCTTATATACACAGACTTTTCAATAACTTTAGCAAACACTGATGTCATAGAAATAGGTATAAAATTGTCTACACTACACGTTTTTCCCTTTTTATGAAGCAACTTCAGTATCGAGTACTTTAATCGTTCAGGAAACTGACCATTCTTAAAGGCAAAATTACAAATTGGCCAAGTACTGGGATAACATGTGAAGCACAGTACTTTAATATTCTGCGAGGCACCCCATCATATCCGTGAGATTCCTTAGTCTTTAATGATTTGATTATTGATTCAATCTCCCCCTTGTCAGTATCACAGAAGAGTATTTCAGACATCACTCTCGGAAATGCATTTTCCAAGAGTGTTGATTCCCTTTACAAACTAAGTTTATATTTAATTCACCAGCAATGCTCAGAAAATGATTATTTAATACAGTGCACATACCTGACTTATCAGTAACAGAAATAATTTTACTACGAATTGACTTTATATCGTCGACCTTGTGCTGCTGACCAGACACTTCCTTCTATTTGCGTACCGTCTACTCTTTGCCTTCCTAATGACATTTTAAGCAGTTTGAAATACTGTTTGGACTACTGTAGCTTGAGTGCGACTACTTCTAACGTTTTGATGTATTTCCCTCTTTGTTCTACATAGTATCCTTATCCCACTAATCAGCCACCCAGGCTGCCTTTTACTGCTAGCACCCAGTTTAGAATGTTCTAATGGAAAGCAACTGTCAAAGAGCGTGAGAAATGAGTTAATGAAAGCATTATATTTGTCATCTATGTTATCGGCGCTATAAACATCCTGCCACTCTTGTTCCTTAACGATGTTTAGAAAACTCTCTATTGCCGTTGGATTAGCTTTTATACATAGTTTGTAATTATATGTAACATTTTTTTTGTACAAAAGTGTTTTAGTGTCAAAATTTGTGCATCATGGTCTGAAAGGCCATTCACCCTTTTAATAACAGAATGCCCCTCAAGTAATGAAGAATGAATAAAAACATTGTCAATGGCTGAGCTACTGTTCCCTTGAACCCTGGTTGAAAAAAACTACAGTCTACATCAGATCACATGAATTTAGGAGATCTACCAGCATCCTTTTTTTGCACAATCATATACAAAATTAATATTGAACTCACCAAATATAACTAAATTTTGGTATTTTCTATAAAGTGAACGAAGAACACTCTCTAGCTTCAGAAATGCTCTGAAGTCAGAATTATGGGACCTATAAACAACAACGATTAGAAGTTTACTTTCACTAAACTCGTCTTCGCCTACACAACATTCAAATACCTGTTCAGTGCAATGCCATGATACATCTACGGAATGAAGTGGGATACTGTTTTTATCGTGCATGGCCACTCCCCTGCTCCGCAAAGAACTCCTTGAAAAGCAGCCAGCTAATCAGTATTCTGGTAAAGAAAGCCTCTGAACTGTGAAATTATTCAAGCGGTGCTCTGGTATACCAATAATGTCAGAGTCAACATCTATAAACAGTTCACTAACTTTATCTCTAATACCTCTTATATTTTGATTCCTCCTCTACCTGGATATCTGATCTCCTCTGAAGGTGATTCCTTTGCTAGAGTGACTTCCTTTAAGTAGGTATACCTATCAGTTGACTTCGGTCTAAAAAAGGTGCACCTCTAACACCAACTAATACAGGAATTTTTCTATGTGTGATCCCATCATCACCCACTACACTGCCACCAATAAGCTTTGCCAACCTCCACTTCCCATATCTATTGAGGTGCAGGCCCTGTCTAGCGAAACCTGATCTGCTGATAGAGTCAACTGGTACCACAGAAATGTGACCCATGCCCTCCACCATCAATGTCTTCTGCAGCTCCATATTAACACACCTCACAGTAGCGTTAAGATGAGGCCGATCTTGACCCTGAAACAGTTGCACGAAGTGCACATTAGTGCCACCTGTTTGAGTAGCTATCTTTACCGGGTCACCAGCTACATCATATTCCCCGTCCATATCAAGATTGTTCCCTCCTCCACCCACAATTACTACCTGCTCCTCTTTCGTAAAATTCCTACATAACCCCCCTACGCTGCCACTCACCTGAGCCAGCCCCACACTAGGCTTTACAATGCTGGTGACATGGTACTCACTTCCCAACACTTCCTGCAACTGCTGGCCCACACCTCCACTGTGTGAACTACCTAGCAGCAGAACCTTCTTCTCTCTGTTAGAATTTGCAACTGGCTTAGGCTTCCTAACTGCTGATGACTGCTGCATGTTTCCTACACCTACAGCTACAAGAGGCTTCTCTCCACTCAACTCTGACAGTTGGTCTAATCTATTGCATATACGCCAAGCGCAAGTATCTGAATATCTCCTGCTACTAGCTGCCTTCTTACCAACTGCCAGTTCCCATTCCCCAGCACCCTTCACCCTCCTCAACCTATCTAGTTCCTCCTTTAAGTCTTGCAACTGCACCTGAAAGGCACAGATCTTACACTCCTGTCCTCTATCAATTTATTTCTGCTAGAGATTCTGCATTCCCAGGAGAGGATCTCGCTAGAATTCCCACTACCTTCCCCACTGCATTCCCCCCAATGAAAATACTTCGAACACATCCCACCGACTAATTTACTACAAAAGCCCACACTTCTCACTCATGCTAAAATGTGTCCAAACCGTCGCATCAACAAGCAGTGTGACGCAGGTATGTATTCTCGAAAGCAAACGATCTTAAAGGTGCCGAAGGGCACCCTGCAATAGATGATCCCAAGCGTCTTGCTCATCTTCTTTGCAAATTCGGCAGTGGTTCTTGTAGGCTCTGGAGAATGAGTACACTTCCACTTCACTGTGTCCCATACGTGTTCAATTGGCAAGAGATCTGTAGACCTTGCTGACCAGGACACCACATAGAGCAAGGTCCATCGAACTAGCCATATATGAATGTGCATTGTCCTGCTGAAAAAAGACACTCACCGTATCCCTTACGTGTTCAACTGGCAAAAATCTAGTGATAGGACAGTTGTTGTACACCACAAACACCAAGTTGCATCGTACCAGTCGTATATGAATGTGCACTGTCCTGCTGAAAAATCACATCAGCTTCCTGTCAAAGCAATGGCAGCATCACTTGGATAACAGCCTCAGCAATGTAGCGGGCACCGGTTACTTCACACTGCAGAAACATCCAATGTGGCTGCCCGTTGTAAATGACAGCCCTTCACATTATGACGCCTGGGATATGAACTATGTGTCGTGAGTAAACGCATTCCGGAACAGACAGTACACCAGATCTATGCAATACACGTTAAGATCATCACTTGCATACGAACAGAACCTACTCTCACCACTGAAGGCAACAGAACGCCATTGCTCTCTCCAGTCAACCATTTCACGACACTGGAGTGGCAATCTTTGGCAGTGTCTTGGTGTCAGCAGTAGCCTGGCCAGAGGAACACATGACGTTAATCGTATTGTAAACAGACGATTACCAGCGGTCCCTCATGACACAGCAGGTTCGATATGTGCCCGGATTCCGTCCCTGGAAGGTGGCCGCACCGCTGCTCGCACATTCCATCGACCTTGGTGTGCGCATGAAATATGCAGACGTCCAGAACCTGCTCTACAGGAGTGGGAATTTTGAACAGACCACTCTTGAAAGCAGGAACACACCACCTATATACTGTGAGCAATATATGCAGCAAGCAGTCGATACGTCCATCCAACTTCCCTCAGGCCCAAAATGCGATCACGTTCAAGTGGCTGAAGTTTTTCATGAGGAGTACGTATTCGCTGGCGGGGCGTGGTTGTACCCTAGAATGAATGTTGCAAACACTGTTCACCTCTGAACTCGGCACCCAGTCACTGCCTGTAGAGTCAAAACACAGCGCGCATGGACACGTCTCCCTAGCGTCATCTGATCGCCAATGACCATGACAAATGAATTACTAATGCTGCACGCCTCGATATGTACATATTTAATCCTGATGCCACTGGACACATTCTCTGAGGGTGCTCCATTTTTTTCCGGCAGTGTATAATAACTAAATAAATTGCTGCTCGTTAAGTCTGCAACACCTGAAAGAATAGCCGCCAGAGAAATTTTAGTTACTGTACGTTTACAACGCAGAACGAAGAATAACTCACAAAATTTGTGGTTGGGTGCGTGGTATACAGTGTGCAAAATTTAGTAAACATGGCTACGTCAACAATAACACCTACGTCACTACTCGGCAATTCACACTTAAGTGCCTGGCAGAGGGTTCATCAAACCTTGTCGAACAAAGGGAGACAGAGAGACATTTCCTGTCGACATTGGGCGCCGCATGAAAGACGTGATGAGCACACACACACACACACACACACACACACACACAAACTTATATATATCAGAGCCTATGGTCTGAATATGGTCATAAAGATCGAAACTTGTTACCAGAATTAAAAATAAACAGTTTATTCAGATTTGGACTGTTTTTTCTTAAAAAAATTAAGTACTGTCGATGTGGTTACACAATAATATAAATTTTTTACATTCTCTGCGGCATATACAGGAAACAATAAGCCACATCTATATCTACATCCTACTCCGCAAGCCACCTGACGGTGTGTGGCGGAGTGTACTCCCCCCCCCCCCCCCCCCCCCTCGCAATTCCCTGTTCCATTCGCGAATGGTGCGTGGGTAGAATAATTGTCGGTAAGCCTCTCCATTAGTCCCAATAACTCGTATTTTCTCTTAGTGGTTATTTCGTGAAACGTCTGTGGGAGGAATTAACATGTTGTCCGACTCGCCTCGGAAAGTTCTCTTTCGACATTTGAATAGTAAACCTCACCGTGATGCACAACGCCTCTCTTGTTACGTCTGCCACAGGAATTTGTTGAGCATACCTGTTAACGCTGAATAAACTAACCCGTGACAACAAATGCCGTTATTCATTGGATCTTCTGTATCTTTTCAGTCAGTCCTGCTCGGTAAAGATTCCAAACTGATGAAAAATATTAAAGAATCGATCGAACTTGCTCTTTGTAATGAGTTACGTTTTCCTAGATTCTTCCTATGTATCGAAGCTAACATCCGCATTTTCTACTATTTTTAAGTGTTCATTCCACTTAAAGTCGCTCTGAATAGTTACTCCTAGATATTTTACCGTAGATATTGTTTCCAGGAGTTTGCCATCAATAACATAGTTGTGCAGTAATGGATTTCTTTTCCTGTGCATGCACAATATGTTACATTTATTTGCGTAAATTCTCATAAATTCTCTGTAGGCTAGGTCATTCTCGAAACCTATACTGCCTTCTAGCGTTGCAACTTTCTTACAGACGGGCGCATTATTTTCGAACACTCCTAAATAGCTTCCAACGTTTTCTGCTACTTGTGAATTTAAAAAAATAATCCAGTGGACTCATGAACAGAACTGGTCTAATGATCTCCGCTTTCTGATTTCACTGCATCCCAGGAAGCCGAACTCAAAATCATGACACTGAGTATGGGCTATTCCGGAAAATAGCGTGGAGTCCCCGTTTATCCGCTTACTACTTCTGCCTCCCAAAAATAACAGATTCGGCGAAGTTTTATCATCGTCTGCTGAAAACTTATTTCCATGTTGTTCAAAGCTTTCCAGCTTATTTCAATGTCGTAAACCGAAACTATTTCGTAGTGCACTCACGTCGGATTTCAGAGGCGTGATAACATCTCTTTTTGTTCATAAGGACGCTTATTTAAAGTAACGGCTGCGCGAAGAGAACTAAAAGACATTTGCAGAGTTCGTAAATAGGTTTTTATCTGTGCGAAGTGACGAGAGGCATTTGACTGAATGGTGACTGCGCTTGAATGGGGAATTTTGCTTGATGGACTTCGAGTGCTTTTCGGAACAAACGTGACGATAAAGAGGACGAACGACCCACAAACATTCATCATCTGCTTTAAAGTACCACCACTCAACATCCCATAAAATTCTACAAAAAACGGCAGAACACAGAAGCAGATAGTGACTCACTGGAGTGTGTTTTGCTACTCGTTATTTACTGGTATATTGCCAATGACGACAGAACACGGCAAAGAAAAACTAACGTTGTACGAAACGTAAATGAGAAACGCTTCCGTTGTTTACGTTTCATGTTTGAGCAGAAGCATGTGCCATTAAAATAACGGCTATTTGCTTAAAAGGAGAATGTAGTTCGTAAAAATTTACAATGCTCCCGTGCATACTTAGGTTCCATTAAGTGGTCTTAAGCACCGTAAAAGAACCTCCGATTTACAGCAACTTACCATAGATTTAGCAAAACACTGCAGGGGTGATAAATTGATAGCATCGATAAAAGAACGTTCAAATGGTTAAAATGGCTCTGAGCACTATGCGACTTAACTTCTGAGGTCATCAGTCGCCTAGAACTTATAACTAATTAAACCTAACTAACCTAAGGACATCACACACATCGAATGCCCGAGGCAGGATTCGAACCTACGACCGCAGCGGTCGCTCTGTTCCAGAGTGTAGCGCCTAGAACCGCACGGCCACTCCGGCCGGCGATAAAAGAACGTGTTTTCTCGAAGTCTTGTACTGAGGCATGCTCGAACAAAATATCTGTTCACAAACCGCGTTATGTCGAATATTAAAAACATGTTTGCAAATAAAGAAACGGCCATTATATAGAACATTATCAGATTAAAAAATAATCGGCCTTCGTTTAATTCTTTTGTTGGCATGCTAATGCCCTAAACTGAAAAAAAAACCTTGGAAAAGTTCAGATAAAAATCTTCTAGATTCATCTTTTTGATTTCATTTTGCGTTCGTTAACACACTTTCCATCGTAGTTAATTTCTGATTTTACAAATGTTATTTACTTGGCTTATAAACATTTCGGACAATCGTCTGACGAAATAATATAGTTCAGTAAGATATTCTTCAGCTTGTTCCAGGACGAATAAAACGATTCCTTGGTTCTGTTCGTTTCACTTACGGTAACGAATGGAATTTTAATCCCTCTCCCGTGCTTCACCGTACCACAAAATGTTGCTGCTATCAGTCTGCTTCCTTTAGAGGTGGATATTCTGAATCGTAAAGCGACTGCTGTTAATTATTGGGATAGAAATTACAAAATCGGGTATCATCACATTTGATAAACGTCACGAAATCAATGTAGACTACTACCACAGAAACTTTCCAGAAGACCATCATTCGTGTTCTTCCTGATTCGTGAAATCTCCGTTGCCAGTAGCGCAAATGTTGCAGTATCCCATTCAGTGTATCACTTAAATCTACACGATAAATCACACAAATTTAAAGGTTGTCGATTCAACCAAACACCTTTACAGTCACACTTACGAAAATTGGAACCATCGCACAGAAAATATGGGGTGGTTGTAATTTTAGAAGGCAATGTATTAACTGTATGTCTTCATATCGCCTTTATATGTCGAAGAGTGAGAGAGAACTGATGAGATACGTGTGTCATTAAAGTGATATAAAATCGTAAAAGCAACATTACAATTGACGCTTGCAGTCGAGAAAAGTTGCTCACCCCTAGGAATTGTGTGGTTCAATTGTTCATAGGCTCTCAGTGTAGCGGTCGAATAGTATCAACATGCAGTCAGACGAGCTCTTTTTTTAGGGCCCGCGATAGCGTGTTCCGTGCTAGTAAAAATGGCATTTGCAGTGAATTTCAAATCTGGCCCCTTGAAAGTGGTGGTTCGCCCAAGCTGGATGATTAAGACAGAAGTAAACTTCTTTCGCAACTTTAGCGCCTGGATGAAGGACAATAACTATTCTCCTGAGTTAGCCACAGGGAACCGCTAAAGACTGAAACACGAATTTAATAAAAGTCAATGCTGGCAACTTATTGCAAACTCAGCGATTTTTTTATATAAGAATATAAAATACCAATGTGAATAGCATTCCTTTTTCTTTCTATTGGTGGTGACCGGATTCCGTTGTAGTAAACGTTTCCAGACCACAACTGATCTACCCAGGTAATACGAGGAGCCGCTGCTAGGCCACCAATAGGTAACCGTCACCGCCAAGATGAAAAAAATAAATTTCAATTTACTCTGGTACTTTTTATTGTAGTACAATAAAAAATATACAGAACGCTGTGTTTCTCTAAGTCAGTACACCTAGTGTGTGACAATTGCATGCTTCAGAAAACTACCCACATTTTTCGCAATCACTTAGGAATAAACAAACGACGATTTATTTGCCCGCTGTTGATACACCCGTACGAGCCATAACATTATGACTACTGCCCACTGAGCGATTCAGTGTCACGTCACGCGGTGAACTATTCTACATTATAGGGTGTTCCCAAAGAAAAACACTGTAAAACTTTAGGGACGGGATCCTTACACATAAATAAGTAAAAAATGTCGCGTAAACATGGGATCTAGAATGCATACCTTAAGAGGTACTAATAATTATTCCTCTTCGATATTACAAAACGTATCTCTAATACTGCAAGGTCTTTGCTTTCCCCAAGTTGGGAGGAGGAAGTATTGACCAAAGAAAGAAAAGAGTTTGGTAAACATGGAGTCTAAAATGCATTCTTTAAGAGCTATGAACACTTGTTCACCTTCACTACTGTGAAACACACGCTTTGTACCGAGCAAGTGCTCATATTTCGAGAGGTATGAGCTTTGCAGCCCTTGTTAACTTGTCCTGGAGTAAGTTAAGGAACCTGTCCCTAAAGTTTGTTGATGTGTTTTTGGGACACCATGTATAAATGGTTCAAATGGCTCTGAGCACTATGGGACTTAACTTCTGAGGTCATCAGTCCCCTAGAACTACTTAAACCTAACTAACCTAAGGACATCACACACATCCATGCCCGAGGCAGGATTCGAAACTGCGACCGTAGCGGTCGCTCGGCTCCAGACTGTAGCGCCTAGAACCGCTCGGCCACTCCGGCCGGCAACATGTATAAAGACAAGTCGTTTCTTAACTTTGTTACCAAAGATTTCGAAAAGTGGTTTTGACCGATTTACTTCTAATTTTTACACGACACTCTAATGAGCGTACGGACGGACATAGACTGTATATATTTTTAATATGTAGAGTACGTCACTATATGTAATATATAAAGTTATCACAAAACATCTCAAAATTTCTTGAGCGAATTACGTCACCTTTTTACAGGGTACGTTAGCGAAGACACACTTTTGATATACAAATGCATTTGTCATACTCAAGTAACAAGCGTCGGAACTCATTTAAGTTGCTGTAGATTTTTACAAAACATGTTAAATACATTTGTCATACTCAAGTAACAAGCGTCGGAACTCGTGTAATTTGCTGTAGATCTTTGCAAAACATGTTACCAATTATACATACGCATGTACCCTATTTTTAAACAAAAATATAGGGTTCTCTGGTAAATCTGACTGCGAGAAAGAAAACGCTGAGTTGTGCCATTAAAATGTACGTTTTCCATTTATTTCTCGCAACGTGCTTCAAATACAATAGGAAGACATGTAAACCATTACACAAATTGTTTCCCCCATATATATTCTCCCTCCTCATATTCGTATATACTCTAAAACGAAAATTGTATAGACACCAATGTACTGATTTGTTTTCTTCTTCGCCGTCGGTTTCACAGAAAACGAGAAAGCTGTGTTTATGGCTTATCGGTAATTGATTTTACTACTACGGATTGTCCGAAACATTGTAATCCTTTACATTCACAGACTGTAACTATATGAAATACATTCACTTAAGCTACCATCCTCCCAGACCTAGCACCTGAAGAGGTATATCTCAAACTCCCTACACCAATGAACCCAACCGATTTACCAATTCACATTAAGCAACATCAATTCCCAATCAAGCTCAATAACAATAAACAAGGCTCAAGATCAGAGAGAGGGGTAAGAGCTCAGAGAGGAGGAGGGGGATAGGAAACTGACAGGAAGAGGGGGAGATGTGGATTAGCATGTATATCCAATTCCATACATATTTAATAATTACGAAAAATTGCTGTGTTCGCTAGTGAAAGTATATAAACGGAGGCGAGACGATACTGGCTGCAAATTGGGTTTCTGTAGCCCTGACACCTGGAATCTAGCATCTCGGAAACGGTGAAGCTGATCTGGCGTTCTCATACTTCTGTCGTGAGCCTCTATGTAAAGTGTTTGAAGGGCGGTGAAACCACGAATACGCGTCAAGATTTGGCACGTCCAGAGGCTTGCTCGTTCTTTCAAGTGCATATCTGACAGAACACAGTGCTGGATCCGACACGCCTAGAGTTGTAAAACTACCGCAGACTACCATAAGTTAGCTGAGACTACAGCAGTTTTCCCAGCAGCCTCAGTCAGTTATGCCAGTAACTGCATTACCTGTATGTTATGTGTGCTGCATATGTATCGGGCGTTACTTCATTTTTATCCCTTTGTTTGCGTGTGCGATCAGTATCTTACTAATTTAGCCCAGAAATCGGAAGCGGTAAACTGTTTGGAAACCAAGTGAGGATTTATAAAGGGCCGCATATGTTCTACATGGTTATCCTCCTGTGCATTACTCACAAACAAACAGTATTTGTAGCAAAATTGGAAACGTCAGTGTATTCATATTGGGTCTCCAGCCGGAACATTTCGTCAACTGGACACAGTATTTAGACGGCCCACCCGGCCGCCATCTTCAGGTTAGTAGGCCGTCGCACTATCTCGCCGGAACTGAAATCAAACGCGTCGCGGCGGCTCCTTTATACACTGACCACGGGTTCACCTTGCGTGCGCGAACATAACTACCCGCTAGTGACAGGCACAACAGCGCACGGGTGGTGAAAACTCGCGGAAGCGATAAATCGGTATCAAACAATAAATGAAAAGCACCAGTTTGCTTTTGTTCTACAATATTACTTCTATTGTTAACCGGTTTTCGGCTTACAAGGCCATCTTCAGACATTTACTGAGTATTATCACCAAAGAAGTTAAATATTAGCAGACCACGCTATTGACAGTTTTTGAAGACCGAGACAAGGACCGTTGTTTCTTAATGTCAAACAAAACAGGGTTTCAACACTTACTTAAAGGGTACCCCTTATCTCTGTTTGTAATATTGTCAGATAGCCGCATTTCAATGGCTTCTTTCACTACACAGTCTCAGCACCGAGACGCAGGGGCAACTACTTGTGTCTCGTCGTACAACATTTTGTGTGCTTCCGTAAGACAATGTTCCGTCACTGGAGATTTTTCTGGCTGAAATAACTCTCGTAGCGATGATGCTCCACGCAACTATCCTGGACCGTACGAATTGTTTGTCCAATATAGACTTTCCGGCAGTGGTAGGGAATCTTGAAAACTCCAGGCTCTCTCAAACCTAAATCAGTCTTCACTGAGCCCATCAAGGATCTGCAAAATTTAGAAAAAGACAAGCACATTACATTTAATTGCTGAAAGATTGAACTAAATTTACTTTAAGAAATGAGCAATTGGTTTTACCTTTGAAATAACAACAATAAAATACATACCAAGCCATCAAAAGTCACTCGCTAGGCTAAATACAGAATAATTGAAATTGCACACTCGTAATGTGTGCTGTATCTGTAGTTACTAGTTTTGCCACTGAAATTTTACTTTGCTTTAAGTACCCTCTGTCATGCAATACGAGAATGAACAGTTACTGAGGAAGAAAATATAGACTGAAACTGGTCATTAGCAAACACACAGAACTGGTAGTAAATAGTTCATCAGTTTTCATATTCTTACGACATTCGGTGTTTGCACAGAGAGGAAAAGGGACCCTGCTTGGTAATAATGACAACACTGGAAAATGACAACACAGGACAATGACAACACAGGTACCCTACAAGTTTTAACTATTGCAGGTTATTATTCAGGTTAGCCAAAGTTTGTGAAAGAAATGTTGCTAGGTAATGACGACGTAAGTTTATAATTTCTCACTTAACAGTCTTACGATGATGTAGCTGTGCGGCCGAGGAAGAGTGTAGCTGACGACGATTCTGAGTTGCCGTTGTTGCTGCTGCTGATGTTCGATGAGAACCCCGAGTCGTCTCCAGAGCCATGGATAATTATGGGACAGGCAATAGTTGTAACTGCAGCTTCCTCCGCCTGTCCACTCCTAGCGTCCTCTCAATACTCACGGGTTAACAAATCTGGCGCGTCTACATTGGCCCGAGCATAGCTGCACACCGCGTCTGCAGGAGTGCCCTACAAACACTTCTGCACTCTTTCATAACTCAAGCTGCTCTGCCTCCTCTCTGCTCGCAACGCGACAGACACTCTCCATACGCAAAGATAAACAACGGCACAGCTACTGCCATTTCGTCGTTACTATCGATACATTGAAATAAAGTTCCCTTGGCTATTACCGAACAATCTACAATATTTTCATTATAATTACAATCAATTATATACACTCAGAAATAAATACACTATTACATCGACTAGATATTAAATATAGTTTCTGTGCAGCTTACAGCTGTACAGTACAAGTTATCAACAGACAGTAAAAGGTGAAAATTTTTGGATGATGCAGAAAGTATTTTAACAGCATTTTCGTTGTTGCAGGGTCCGCTAAGGCTGCTATTATACTATCAAATTTCTTTGTCAAAGATTTGCTCAAAGATGTGATCAAATATTCGTCAAATATATTTGACAAAGATGTTTGACGTGGCGCTAAAAAGGGGTATTAGACTGTCATCATATTTTTCGTTAAAGTTCAATATGGCTGACAACAACGACTTGTTATTAACCGCTGCACTTGCATGTACCACAATTACACTGTGTACACATGCGGAAGAGAAGCGGGGGAAAAAAAGGAAACGTACCTGGGTGAAGCCGTGGCTTTTACGACGACACGATAAAAGCATTCAATAAAACATGTTAAGTGAGCTTATAGTGGAGGACGTCAAGTCGTGCATCAATTACTTAAGAATGAATGAGCATACATTTCTGTATGTGCTGAGTGAAGTGTATCCTCATATCACAGAGCACAATACTCACTCAAGAACTGCTATATCTGCAGAAGACAGGCTCACTGTAACACTCAGATTCGTTGCTACAGGATAGAGTTAGGTTAGGTCAGGTCTCCAATCTTCTTAATCTACACTCCTGGAAATGGAAAAAAGAACACATTGACACCGGTGTGTCAGACCCACCATACTTGCTCCGGACACTGCGAGAGGGCTGTACAAGCAATGATCACACGCACGGCACAGCGGACACACCAGGAACCGCGGTGTTGGCCGTCGAATGGCGCTAGCTGCGCAGCATTTGTGCACCGCCGCCGTCAGTGTCAGCCAGTTTGCCGTGGCATACGGAGCTCCATCGCAGTCTTTAACACTGGTAGCATGCCGCGACAGCGTGGACGTGAACCGTATGTGCAGTTGACGGACTTTGAGCGAGGGCGTATAGTGGGCATGCGGGAGGCCGGGTGGACGTACCGCCGAATTGCTCAACACGTGGGGCGTGAGGTCTCCACAATACATCGATGTTGTCGCCAGTGGTCGGCGGAAGGTGCACGTGCCCGTCGACCTGGGACCGGACCGCAGCGACGCACGGATGCACGCCAAGACCGTAGGATCCTACGCAGTGCCGTAGGGGACCGCACCGCCACTTCCCAGCAAATTAGGGACACTGTTGCTCCTGGGGTATCGGCGAGGACCATTCGCAACCGTCTCCATGAAGCTGGGCTACGGTCCCGCACACCGTTAGGCCGTCTTCCGCTCACGCCCCAACATCGTGCAGCCCGCCTCCAGTGGTGTCGCGACAGGCGTGAATGGAGGGACGAATGGAGACGTGTTGTCTTCAGCGATGAGAGTCGCTTCTGCCTTGGTGCCAATGATGGTCGTATGCGTGTTTGGCGCCGTGCAGGTGAGCGCCACAATCAGGACTGCATACGACCGAGGCACACAGGGCCAACACCCGGCATCATGGTGTGGGGAGCGATCTCCTACACTGGCCGTACACCACTGGTGATCGTCAAGGAGACACTGAATAGTGCACGGTACATCCAAACCGTCATCGAACCCATCGTTCTACAATTCCTAGACCGGCAAGGGAACTTGCTGTTCCAACAGGACAATGCACGTCCGCATGTATCCCGTGCCACCCAACGTGCTCTAGAAGGTGTAAGTCAACTACCCTGGCCAGCAAGATCTCCGGATCTGTCCCCCATTGAGCATGTTTGGGACTGGATGAAGCGTCGTCTCACGCGGTCTGCACGTCCAGCACGAACGCTGGTCCAACTGAGGCGCCAGGTGGAAATGGCATGGCAAGCCGTTCCACAGGACTACATCCAGCATCTCTACGATCGTCTCCAAGGGAGAATAGCAGCCTGCATTGGTGCGAAAGGTGGATATACACTGTACTAGTGCCGACATTGTGCATGCTCTGTTGCCTGTGTCTATGTGCCTGTGGTTCTGTCAGTGTGATCATGTGATGTATCTGACCCCAGGAATGTGTCAATAAAGTTTCCCCTTCCTGGGACAATGAATTCACGGTGTTCTTATTTCAATTTCCAGGAGTGTATTTTTGTATTCCGAGTGCCTCACGTTGGAAAGCGCCTCATCAGCTTCATACATCTCTATTAATTTTGTAGTTGTCAGTACACACCAAATGTATTTACCGGCAATGTTTATAAAAACACTACAGATGACACATTGCACTGAACAGAAGGCAAGCGACTTCTTTGATCAAATCTACACCGACACCCTAGATTTGATCAAATATTTGACGACATTTGACAAAGTTCGCTATTACACCATCAAATTTCTTTGACAAAGATATTTGACAAAGATATTGGACAAAGAAATTTGATACTATAGTACCGGCCTGAAGATAGGCGGATCCAGTCGGACGGGTCAACCTGTGTAGCGGGGAAGCTAAGACACATACGGTAGAAGGCATAAAAGGATAGGCCAAAACTAAAAACTCGAAAAAGAAAGGGATATAATAGCGGTTTTCGCACAGGGGAGTGGTCATGAATCATAGACCTTAAAATATGCAGAGAGACCCAACCTCTACCACCCTGCCCCTGAACCTTATAAGGGAAAGTAAAAACCATCTACATCTACATCTGCACATACGTGATTACTCTGCTATTCACAATAAAGTGCCTAGCAGAGGGTTCAATGAACCACCTTCATGCTGTCTCTCTACCGTTCCAATCTCGAACGGCACGCGGGAAAAACGAGCACTTAAATTTTTCCGTGCGACCCATGATTTCTCTTATTTTATCGTGATGAACATTTCTCCCTATGTAGGTGGGTGCCAACAGAATGTTTTCGCAGTCGGAGGAGAAAACTGGTGATTGAAATATCATGAGAAGATCCCGTCGCAACGAAAAACGCCTTTGTTTTAATAATTGCCACTCCAATTCAAGTAGCATGTCTGTGACACTATCTCCTCTATTTCGCTATAATACAAACCGAGCTGCCCTTCTTTGTACTTTCTCGATGTCATCCGTCAGTCCCACCTGATGCGGATCCCACACCGCACAGCAGTACTCCAGAATAGGGCGGAAAAGCGTAGTGTAATCAGTCTCTTTGGTAGACCTGTTGCACCTTCTAAGTGTTCTGCCAATGAATCTCAATCTTTTGTTGGTTCTACCCACAACATTATCTATGTGATAATTCCAATTTAGGGTATTTGTTATTGTAATCACTAAGAATTTAGTTGAATTTACAGCCTTCTGATTTGTGTGACTTATAGCATAATCGAAATTTAGCTGATTTCTTTTAGTACTCATGTGAATAACTTGGCACTTTTCTTCATTCAAGGTCAATTGCCACTTTTCGCACCATACAGATATCTTATTTAAATCATTTTGCAGCTCGTTTTGATCATCTGATGACTTTACAATACGGTAAATGACAGCATCATCTGCAAACAATCTAAGAGGGCTACTCAGATTGTCTCCTACGTTGTTAATATAGATCAGGAACAATAGAGGGCCTATAACACTTCCTTGGGGAACGCCGGATATTACTTCTGTTTTACTCGACGACTTTCCGTCTATTACTACTGTAAGTAGGCTGTTTAGGTTTTTATATTGGTAACACCACATAGCGCTCTGTATGAAAATCACTGGCTGTGCTGTGTGCAGTCTGTGGCTGGTTGGCATTGTTATAATACTCGCCATTGTAGCGTTGCGCAGTTGGAGGTGAGCCGCCAGCAGTGGTGGATGTGGGGAGAGAAATGGCGGAGGTTTGAGAGCGGATGATCTGGACGTGTGTCCATCAGAGACAGTAAATTTGTAAGACTGGATTCCATGAACTGCTATATATATTATGACTTTTGAACACTATTAAGGTAAATACATTGTTTTTTCTCTATCAAAATCTTTCATTTGCTAACTATGCCTATCAGTAGTTAGTCCCTTCAGTAGTTTGAATCTTTTATTAGCTGGCAGTAATGGCGCTCGCTGTATTGCAGTAGTTCGAGTAAGGAAGATTTTTGTGAGGTAAGTGATACATGAAAGGTATAGATTATTGTTAATCAGGGCCAGTATTTTATAGGGATTGTTGAAAGTCAGATTGCGTTGCGGTAAAAATATTGTGTGTCAGTTTAAGCACAGTCATGTATAATTTTTCTAAGGGGACGTTTCACTACGAACTGTGACCTTTCTGACAGGAAATCACGAATCCAGCCGCACAAGTGAAGCGGTACTCCGTGGGCACGCAGTTTGGTTAGAAGACGCTTGTGAGGAGCGGTGTCGAAAGCCTTCTGGAAATCTGAATATATGGAATCAATTTGACATCCCCTGTCGATAGCACTTATTACTTAATGCGTATAAAGAGCTAGTTGTGTTTGACAAGAACGATATTTTCTGAATCCGTGCCGTCTAGATGTCAATAAATCGTTTTCTTCGAGGTACTTCACAATGTTCCAGGGAAACTGAGGACCAGTTACGTGCTGACTGTGAGGTGAGAACTGGAAAGAGCGACGTGGGGCGATAGACAGTCGTACTAGAGACAGTGCTCGACGGATCTGGAGAAAGCGTCATCGAATTTTCTCCGTCGTTTTCATTTCGCGACCTGTCGGACGTTAACTTCCGAATAGTCCTCCTATGTTGCAGTTTGGTCCTACACCTTGTAATGGTACTTGAATTACGTAACCATTATGGCACCTCACCTGAACCTCTCGATACCAGTAATATTCTACTGTGTTTCTGCAAAGTAGTTGACGTATTTCTGAGACGATATTCAGATTTGATTTCATTTGTGATACATAGATATGTTTCTATTGCAATGATGTTATTCTTATGTGTATTCTTTCTTTTGTCACTATGATCTTTGACGTACTTGTAACTCTGATTTTTGGGCGCGTAAGCGATTATTAGTTAGTTAGTTGTTAACTTGTTAGAGAGTCAGACCTTGAGAAAGTCAAGTCGTGGACGTCATGTTGGAAAGACGAATATTGTCGTCAGCTTATAAAATGTGAACTTTAACAGTGACTGTGAGGAAGATGTTTTCAAGTATGTTTTGTATCGTGAAGTGATGTTTTGTGTGTTACGTGATATTGCAATAAAAGCAATTAGAAGGAAGTGTAACTTAAATTCGGAGTGCTGATTACTTTCTTTACATCACTATTGTGCTAACTTTGAAAGGTTTAATCTCCAAGAATGGTTTGAGAAGCGCACCTACAAAACTTTTGAATATAGCAGAATAAAACCTAGGCCTCTTTGCATCCGAGCTTGGAATCATAATCACATAGATTTTCAACGATTGAACCATGATAATACGAGACCAGCGTGGGAAACACAAAAAGATGAGTGCCTAGTTTTTTTATTATTACATGAAGTGACTGTTAACTGTGCTCTAATGACACCTGCCACATAACATGACTGATGTTGCCCGAAAACGCTGTATTTAGTAGCATGAGCAACACGACAATCGTTATTAAAATTTTGACCTTTGTTGTGGTAGGGTTGTTAGAACCTGTATGTATGTGTGTGTGTGTGTGAGGAAGAGGGGGCTGGTTGCCGAGTGAGTACGGAGGGCGCGCATCCATGTGTGTGTGTGTGTGTGTGTGTGTGTGTGTGTGTGAAAATAATTCAGCGCCAAATGAGTTGCTGCCAGCTCCGGGCTGTTGGTAGGAGCATTTACTGCGCCTCTGTGCGTAAGGCAGCCACACGGCACCAGCTCGCCAGGCAGCGGCCAGCGGGCGGACGCGGGTAATAGCCCTGGCCCGGCCCGGCCGGCCCGCGTGCGTGCGTTCCGGTCACGCACCCTGCGCGCCGCACGCCAGCGCGCGGGCGGCACCGCCTTTCGCGAGCAGCTGGCGTGAGGGCCGACGTGGGCGTTGCGTGACGGCGCGGGAGCAGCGGGCGAGTGCCGACACAGCCGCAGCGCTGCCGCAGTACCAGCAGGGTGGGGGGGGGAGGGGGGGAGGGTGGGCACGCACGCCACCTGCTATCCGCCCGATAAGAACGCCGCGGCCCGATCAGCGCGACTGGCGCCAAACGAGCTCGCCAGTTACCGCTAATACGACTGCTGCCCTTATCGCGTCATGCCAGCGTATTTCGTTCTCTGGCTCGCCGTCAAGAGGGTTTGGTTCCGAACACAATTCTGTGGCTGGATTGAGGACTTCTCGGTAGGCGGGACGTACTAAGTTATCTTATACTACTGACCATTAAAATTGCTACACCAGGAAGAAATGCAGATGATAAACGGGTACTCATTGACCCAAACATTATACTTGAACTGACATGTGATTACATTTTCACGCAATTTGGGTGCATATCTCCTGAGACATCAGTAACCAGAATAACCACCTCTGGCCGTAATAATGGCCTTGATACGCCTTGGCATTGAGTGAAACACAGCTTCGATGGCGTGTACAGGTACAGCTGCCCATGCAGCTTCAACACGATACCACAGATCATCAAGAGTAGTGAGTGGCGTATTGTGACGAGCCAGTTGCTTGGCCACCATTGACCAGACGTTTTCAACTGGTCACAGATCTGGAGAATGTGCTGGCCACGGCAGCAGTCGAACATTTTCTGTATCCAGAAACGCCCTTACAGGTCCTGCAACTTCCGGTCGTGCTTTATCCTGCTGAAATCTAGGGTTTCACAGGGATCGCATGAAGGGTAGAGCCACGGGTTCAAAAATGGTTCAAATGGCTCTGAGCACTATGGGACTCAACAGCTGTGGTCATAAGTCCCCTAGAACTTAGAACTACTTAAACCTAACTAACCTAAGGACATCACACACATCCATGCCCGAGGCAGGATTCAAACCTGCGACCGTAGCAGTCGCGCGGTTCCTGACTGAGCGCCTAGAACCGCTAGACCACCGCGGCCGGCAGCCACGGGTCGTAACACATCTGAAATGTAACGTCCACTGTTCAAAGTGCTGTCGATCCGAACAAGAGGTGACCGAGACGTGTAACCAACTGCACCCCATACCATCACGCCGGGTGATACGCCAGTATGGCGATGACGAATACAAGCTTCCAATGTGCGTTCACCGCGATGTCGCCAAACACGGATGCGACCATCATGATGCTGAAAACAGAACCGGGATTCGTCCGAAAAAATGACGTTTTTCCATTGGTGCACCCAGGTTCGTCGTTGAGTACACCATCGCAGGCGCTCCTGTCTGTAATGCAGCGTCAAGGGTAACCGCAGCCATGGTCTCCGAGCTGATAGTCCATGCTGCTGCAAACGTCGTCGAACTGTTCGTGCAGATGGTTGTTGTCTTGCAAACGTCCACATCTGTTGACTCAGGGATCGAGACGTGGCTGCACGATCCGTTACAGCCACGAGGATAAGATGCTTGTCATCTCGACTGCTAGTGAAACGAGGCCGTTGGAATCCAGCACGGCGTTCCGTATTACCCTCCTGAACCCACCGATTACATATTCTGCTAACAGTCATTGGATCTCGACCAACGCGAGCAGCAATGTCGCGATACGGTAAACCGCAATCGCGGTAGGCTACAATCCGACCTTTATAAAAGTCGGAAACGTGATGGTACGCATTTCTCCTCCTTACACGAGGCATCACAGCAACGTTTCACCAGGCAACACCGGTCAACTGCTGTTTATGTATGAGAAATCGGTTGGAAACTTTCCTCATGTCAGCACGTTGTATGTGCTGCCACCGGCGCCAACCTAGTGTGAATGCTCACTTGTGATCCACACAAGTAGACGCAAATTCAGCCGCAACTCAGCGATGTTTCTTGGCATGCGATTTTGCATGTTGATGATCTAGGGAACAGTTGTCAGACCAGAAACGGTATATGCAGCGAAAACCCGTGATCTGCCTAAGAAGTGAAAGCCTGAAAAAATGGAAGAAACTGAAAGAAGAATCCGGAGAAATATAGTACAAACTAAACCAGCAGTGAATTGAAAAAGAGGTTAAGATATAAAACCTAATGATTTTTGAAAATTGAAAAGTTAACAAGTGTGATGAGAAAAAGGAGATTAAAGCTCTGTTGACACATGTGCAGCGTGAATAATGAAAGAATAACTACAAAAATCTTTGACTCAGGTGCTGAGCTATTACAGATCCAAAACACATACCTCAGACAAATGGGATGAGGTATCGAAAATGTGAGAGTCAATGGCGGCGCAATAAGAAAGAGAACACCTTTTAAGGAACAGATAGAGAAAAAAAATGGCTCTGAGCACTATGGGACTTAGCATCTGAGGCCATCAGTCACCTACAACTTAGAACTACTTTAACCAACCAACCCAAGGACATCACACACATCCATGCCCAGGGCAGGATTCGTACCTGCGACCGTAGCGATCGCGCGGTTCCAGGCTGAGGCGCCTATAACCTCACGGCCACACCGGCCGGCGAAGGAATAGAGAAGGTGGGCTTTCAAGACAGGAAAAAAATCAAGAATTGGAAGAAATTGTACACTAGAAGAGAAGAAACAACATTCTGGAAGAGTCAATGAAAAGTGGATTCAAAGGGCAATGCGGTTCAGAACCAGGAAGCAGAAGCAAAGTTGATTTTTGCTGTGCACTAAAAGGGCTATTCAGTGTCTCTCCTAAGAGTCACCAGGCACATTTTCTCTGGTGTTACTGCAGGCATTTGCAGTTTCGCTTTTGCAATGCGTAAATGGGCTCAGCCCAGACAAATACTACTCATCGCGTCTTTCAAACGTCACCGAGTGTCGATGAATAACGTCGGTTTGTTTCCCATTACGAACAAAATGATTATTAAAGGGGAATTTTACGTGGCTATTTGAAAGAACGATCTCAAATTACTGCAGTTTGATGTTAGTTTTTTCCGTGTGTTCAGTCTAACACAAAGAAAGTGACACACCACGAAGGAA
The DNA here is from genome assembly GCF_023898315.1 of Schistocerca nitens. Lineage (NCBI taxonomy): Eukaryota > Metazoa > Arthropoda > Insecta > Orthoptera > Acrididae > Schistocerca > Schistocerca nitens. The sequence goes on along the minus strand of NC_064620.1, from coordinate 146,322,346 downwards.
TTACCTGAATGAGGTGGAAATCGATAGATGTGATGTACACGTATAGACAAGTAAATGAATACAATTTCAGAAAAATTGGGTGACTTATTCAAGAGAAAGAGCTTCACAAATTGAGCGAGTCAGTAACGCGTTGGTCCACCTCTAGTCTTTACGCAAGCAGTTATTCGTCTTGGAACTGGCTGATAGAGTTGTTGAATGTTCTCATGGCGGACACCATGCCAAATTCGGTCCAGGTGGCGCGTTAGATCGTCAAAATGCTGAACTTTTCGGAGCGCCTGCCCATAATGTTCCAAACATTCTCACTTGGGGAGAGATCTGTCGACTGTGCTGGCCACAGTAGTGTTTGAAAATCATGAAGACAAGCAGCAGGAACTTCCTCATGTGCAGGCGACCATAATATTGCTGAAAAGTAAACTGTAACATTACACATACGTGTGCGAACTATTCAGCCACCTAGAGTTGGTAGGAGACGAGGTGAATCTGCCTGTGGAGGTGATCGCTTTCCAGCACGGCCTAGTGGCCGGCATAGCCAAGACGACCGAGTTGCAGAGGTGTCAGCGAATGGCTGGATGTGGGCAAATCCCAGTACGGTGAATTTGGAAGACTGTCGATTGCTTAAGACAACCGGCGATGCACCAGGAATGATGGAGCGTCAGACAAGCCGAAAGATGGATGGCTTCTTACAGCTCTTACAAAATCTGTACTAAATCACAGTTACATAAAAAAGCAAATCTGAATACATCTGTGATCTCAGAAAAATGAGATGCGTCCAATAACATAACAATATTTTCGGTACCTTTAAAACTACAGAATTTAAAGATTTACAGTGAATAAACATTTTTACAGTGAACTTCTCAACTGACATCTTTTAAATGCAGTTTCGACAAACGGTATCACAGATGATAACATTATATTGTAGCTATCATGCTTGAAAGCTACATATCTGTATCTACTTTATTTATAGATTAATCAGTCTTTCATATCTTTTACAATATGCATGTCAGAAGACCATATTCTATACAATAATACAGCAAATCAATGCAGCATGAATACCTCACATTGTGTCATACTTATGTAGTTTTATAAGGTTTATGTTACTATTTTGCCAGTAATTTAATTTAAATGTTGATTACAAGAGCTATTAAAAATTGCAGTTATTTAAATATGGTCAATCACTTGTTATAAATCCGTCTCATACATAAAATGTATTAGATTTCCAGATAGCTCTTCTGATAACAATCATGGTTCATCTGTTTGTATAGTGCTTGTAGTTATATGACGAGAGGAATACATTTAGCTTAAGAATTTGAACTCTGGTACTTGTGTGCTGATCTACTGTTTTCGATAGTTGGGCAGTGAGTCGTTTAATTTTAAACTGGACACAAGATGTTTTCCGTTTGTTTATTTCCAAAAGCTGTATCATCATTATTGGCGTATGTCAGTCACAATATACAAAAAACACAATTTGTTGTGCAACATTGCCAAGTGTACGAGCAGAACAAGCTACTAGCGTCCACCACGGACATCTCCCTCTGACTGACTGACAAAGGATTTTCCCTTCCTTTGTACACAGAAACTGACGCTTTCCGATGTGCTGGTAAAGCCACATTTAGTAATCAATTCAACAATTTTGTTTTAATAACTTTGATTCTTAGAATTATACCGTTGATTCGTTAGTTGTATTTAATTTTTATAATAAAGGAGATAACCTGAAGACACAAGAAGAATTTGCATTTTCATGTCTTTAATCATGCTAGCGAAATTAGGTTATCAATCGATCTTTGAATCGATGTGTATAGATGTGATTTAGGAACATTAATGTAGTTGTGTAAAAATGCCTTTAGTTTGTGTGCACTAATAAGCATTTAAATAAATTTATAGCCCATTATCCTTTTCCTGTGAACATAAATATGAAAGAAATAGAGAAATTATTTTACTGAGATATGATATTTTTCCATTATGCGATAAAACTGATTTAATTATAGTGCAAATTACGTCTCCTTGCACTGGCAAAGTCGTTAGTGTTTGTAAACCTGATTTGGACTACATTTGGAAATTAAGTGTAATGTGAAGAAAACGATTCCCGGCGGGGTCAGGGATTTTCTCTGCCTCGTGATGGCTGGGTGTTGTGTGCTGTCCTTAGGTTAGTTAGGTTTAAGTAGTTCTAAGTTCTAGGGGACTGATGACCATAGATGTTAAGTCCCATAGTGCTCAGAGCCATTTTTTGAAGAAAACGATGTTGTATCGATCTCTTCGTTAACGGTAAAAGAAGGTGTTCTAAAGGCTTGTTTCATTATACATGCCCTTCACACAATGTCGGACATAGACATTGTTCAAGATTGTGTGACATAACACGCCCTCTCTGAGAAATAACTTTTCTAAGTAAAATTTTATCATGTCAAGGAGAGTGTTAGAAATAATAAGTTACAGTCACAAAGAAAACTCTTGTGCTTAAGATACATGTACATCAAAACAATTTGTACTAGAAACCATATGTAACATGCCTCTGATTATTCACTGATACAGAGGATAAAAGAACTGAAGATAATCTTTAATTATATGAAAAGCATGACTGCCACATAGTTGTATACAGAAGTTACTAATATCTTTCAACACAAGACCATTCCTTGGTTAATATCATTTACTTTAAATTAAGAGTAAGCTCAACTTTTAAAGAAAGAATAATGTGTATATATAATAATGTAGTGAGAGATATATTTATACAAAAGTTTATAAAGTAATGTTTTTCATATTGACATTTCTACTACACTTCTACCTGGTTACTAAGCAGCAATGATATTTTTCATGATAGTTTTTTCACAGCTAACAAAGGTGTTTCAAAAGCTTGACACTTAAGACACAAATAGTTAAGTACAGCTTTGACGATTTTTTTTTCTTTTTGGGCATAGGAAGTTTGTCTTCTCCTCACTTGTCTGCTGAGAAATGGCGAGAGTAGAATTTCACATTAATGAGGCAATAAAAGTTTTCATCTGAGTTATTTAAATATTCTAACAAGGAATTTAATTATTCAATTATTATGAGCTAATATTTACTCCTCTTTTTCTTTAGGGACATGACAGTTCTAAATACTTGTATGGTTAACAAGCCATAATGTTGGTAATTACTTTCACAGTACTAAAAACAGTTTAAAATGTACAGAATTGAAAATAGCTGTTTGTTCCAGACATTAGTGGAATATTTACATGTCCTTGAATATAGTACCATCTTGTTTTCAATGAGACAATGGTGTTGTATATATAGTATTCAAGTAGGTATTTTTGTGATGTCTCTACACGTAAACATTTGTTTATGTACTTATAAGTAAAGTATTTTCCAATTGTGTCTGTCATGTTCACACTCTTTTCACATTCATTGAGCGTTGTCCTTGAGTAGAGGGTGTGATTCATAAGTTTTTTTTATTTTCTTCAAAGCTCAGACCAAAATCTTTCATAGGCTCTCTTTGTTTTTAAATGATTAATCAAACAAAGCAGTCTCTTAAGCAAGAAAAATATTTTTGGTACAACAAGTATCAGCTGTGCAGGATACATATTGTTACACATGGTTGACAGACTACCAAGATTTATATATACCCTTGATCAGTTTTGTGTTACATTACTAGTAAACAAATAGTGAGAACATGTTGTAAGTACATGTACAATTAGTTGGTGAAAGACTTTGTTAAGTAGAACTAGCCACATTGCATAATCCAGGTCTCCTGGTTTTTGGATACACCAATATATACATATATACATATATTGAGATAACAGAAAACCCACATTCCTGAAATTTTTTTATTTTAGCATGTACTATTTTTGACTTTTCCTGAGATTTCATTGATATCAAACGCCCCAATTTCTATTTTGAAAACTTGCCTTTTTCATCATGCCTTTTTTTCTTATTTCTCCTTGATTTTTCATGGTATTTCTGACAATGACCTTCCATGTGCAGATATAATTCTACAAGCTGGACATTCTATCTTTTTCATTAAAGAATTTTACTTGTCTTCTGTCATACATGATTCCAAGGAGTGTGAATCCAGCTGCAGACTGTTAATGATATCTTCAAAATCCTTGACACGTTTTATGCAAGCTATGTGATTTATTATAGTAAGTTCTACAAAGCTTTCCGATTTCCCTCATCTATCTTGTAGATGGACTGTTGGACACATTACAGACTGAGATTAAGACGTTTCTCAGTTTGTTATGGTAAATGAAATCCTTCCAAGTTTCACATGTGAACTGTGACCCATTATCTGAGAGGATAGCTTTAGGTTTCCCATCTTCAGTGAAATAGCCACTGGTAAATTTTTTAGTCAGTTGTTTACATGCTGCTTTTTAAAGTGCATAAAGTTCGATTAGTTTTGAGAATATGTCTACAATTTTAAAAATTATTTTAAACTTTAAAAGTTTTTAAATTAATTTTGTTTGTTTGACAGAGACAAATTAGCTCTTGATGAAATTGAGCTTTGATGTAACTATTTTTTACTTCATCAAATGCAATGTGGCAGTCTTGATTTCAATCTCAAATGGTGTTCTTGTTGATTAAATTACATAAACAAGTGGCATTGAAGGCTTGATTACTAGCGAATTTTCTGTAAAATTCAGCTAATTAAAAAAAAAGATTTTATTTTTTTATTCTTGGGTTCTGGAAACTTAATAACGGCTTCAGTTTTACTTCCATCTGGCCCAGTTCCTTTGTCTGAAATAATGTGTCCTAGAAACTTCAACTTACTCAATCTAAAGTTTCTCTTTTCTAATATTAATGTAATCCCCTCTTTACTTAGCTTTAGACACATTTCTTTCAATAATCCAAGATGTCCTTCCTAAGTTTTACCAGTTATTAAAAATTTACCTACATGGATTATTAAGTAAGAAAATGAAACGCCTACAGCCGTTCTTATGATCTTATTTATTGTGTAGCTACCAGTTTAGAAGCTTCAATGCGCGGTCTTCAGACCTTATTTGATGCTGAAGGGACTGTTATGCTCCTTATATACGCTAACATAGCTGGTTTACACAGACTGTCTGTAATTGCCATGTCACCACTCCAACCATCAACCTCAACACAGGTATTAATGTGTAAGATGAAAAAAGGAAGTGATGCGCTGCTGCAGCAGAGATGATTTTGTATGAGAGAGATGTGACTGTAATTTTTTTTTAAGTCGGCAGAAGGAGAGAAGTCTGTGATGTGTCATGAGCAAGAGAGGATGTGAACATTTTTATCGCTGTTTCTATTGTACCTGTTTTTTAACAAGATTGCATTTTGAGTCAGAATAAAGATAGTGAATTACAGTGCCTGTCCTTTTATTTGGCGAACACATCATCTCACTGCATCGAAAAGGAAGTTTCTTTCATTAGGCGACACAGTAAACAATTAGCAACTTCTATGGCGGCTGTATTCGAAACGACAATTGAAGCAGAAATAAAAGCTAAGTTTTCCACTGAGAAGAGAATACAACTAAGAATATTTACTATTAAATATACTAGATTATATATTATTTAGATATATTTGATGGTGTCTGTTCAATGGCTGGCAGTAGAAACATTTCTCTAACTCCCATTTACGACTTTGCAGTTAAAAGTCTTAAAACAGTTGCAATTCAGAAACTCTAATTCAGTGTGTAGCCAGTCGTAAAAAATAGAATAGAATACAGAAGGTCCACGGATATCTCCCCAACTGAGAACTGGTATTTCACTTCTCGGTTAGATATAAAGAAATGTGTGTTAGGGGATGAAATTTTCTATGGAGACCCCATTACAAGAACACAAAAGGCATGATTAACAAAAACCTTGAACTGAAGTTACCAGAATAGCTTTTTAATCAGAAGTACATTCGGAAAAGACTATGCTTCAGTGGCCTTAAATACCGTGAAAAGCATAAAAGGTGTTGAAATTTGTGAACAACATAAAAAATCGATTAAAGAAAAATAAAAAAAAAAATCTGTGCAGATCTACACGAGCAAAACAGCAGGTGCTAAGCTAGTGTGTTATGTTCAGTCGGATCATGTTAAAACTGGTGCAAAGATTGATAATTTGCCTTAAATGTGCAAATGTGAACTACGTGATCACCAATAGCTTGTATATCCGATATAAAGGTAGCAGAAAGTGAAACCCAGTTCCAGAATACTGTGGCTACAGGGAAGTGGCCTGCTGCACCCTTACCATAGTTACAACACAGGGTACTATATCTGAAACAGAGTAACTGTGTCAATGCACGAGTAACAAGAACAATCATTTATTAAATTAATTTACGGCAAAATATAGTCAGCTTTTGTGAGCACAGAAGATGCGGCACTGCTGTAAGGTTCTGAACCTAATTGAAAGTAAGACAGTAGATCTTTATTAACGTACCTGAATAATTCGTCCATAAAAGACGGCGTTATGAGAGCAGCGACTGTTGATAAATACAAATAAAATAGTTTTGTGGCGTCAGTCACTTGTTTATTTTGTTACTGTGCGTTTAGATGCTTCATACCATCATCTTCAGGCAGGAATTGTTTATTAACATAGCTAGTGTTGTTGAAGAGTACCGACGTCTTTTCACAGTAGCAGATTAAGGGCAGTGTTGATTATGTTAAGTATTCTGCTAAGATAAAAATTGGTTATTTGGAAAAGGCAATTTTGAAGTTAAAACCGTTGTCAGAAACTCATGTTTTTAACCTCAAAAGTGCCTTCTCCAAATAAAAATAAAAATTTAGAATAGCAAAGACGTACCGTAATATACACTGCCCTTGGTGTGTTAATATGAAAAGACGTCTGTACTGTTCACCAACACCAGATATGTAAATAAACAATTCTCCACCTGAAGATGATGGTGTGAATCATCGAAACGTGTAGTGAAAAAAAAACAAGTGACTAACGTAAAGAAAATTATTTTATTTGTACTAACTAATGTAATCGAAATTCAGAACTGACTGCAGTTTAGAGAGCTTAAGTTTAGTCTCTCATTAGGTAAACAATCTATCACATTGAATGTCGTTTAACACTTGGAACTGGTTGGCCCTGTAGGTGGATGACTAGTCTGTTTGAATGTCTTGTGAGGAACCGTCCAGTCGTTCCTCTTATGAGCGCTATCTACAGCGCGAGGCGACTGATCGTACTATATGTGAAGCCGCTGTACGTTTGTATGGGAATGTGCATGTGGTGTCGATGTCGAAATAAAGTACTATCTCTCTCATCAACTCTCCGAAAATCAAAGTTATAAACTGTTCACAACTTCTACACCAGTTCAGAGCCCCGATGTACTACTGCACGAAAAGATTCAGCCACACATTACACAGCACAGACATTTCAATGGGCCCCCGTAAATGTGGTTGGGCTTAAAAGTTTCGCTACGTTTCATCAAAGGGGCGCCAACTCACATTCGTCAAATTGTACCCAATGTTCCACAAAAGTACTTGCTACGCAAAAATCATGTATGCACTCACATATTGTTTTAAAGTTTTACAAATTTGAGTGTATTTCCAATAAGAACATACCAAATGAAAGTCATAGTTCACAATAAACTAATTTCAGAGCTTGACCACAATCATCATACGTGAGACGGAATCAAAACGTGCCTAGGACAGGAAGAAAAACATCTCTATTAGTTGAGGACAATTTAGATACTGTTCAGCATGTGCAGGAAAAGAGGAAAATCTAAAATTGCAGACTTTCGTCGTGAACTACACTTCGTGGCATGGGAAACAGATTAAATGAGCAACTCACTAGAAAAATGGGAACATGTTGTTCAAGCGACTGAAGGAATGATGTCTGAAAGTTGGTCTTTTCCTCTCGACTAACAGTATTGCTGTTGACAAGTACCACTGAAACAGCAGACAGTCGGATAAATGTGCAACGTAGTAGAATTTTGGTTTGAGCACTTCTCTAAAGTGTGGTTAAACGTCGCTCCATTCGTCATTCATTGACTAATTTGGCTGTAGATTTATTAGATTTTCACTGTCTCTCGTAGCAATTGGCGAGAACTGCAAAATTAAGTAAAATTTAAAAATAAAACTTTTAAAGTAGTATAATTAGGTAATAGGCTCGTTTATAAATAACTTATCTGCTACCAGTCACGATTTTCTTTATTTTATATTTCACACGACGCGTTACTGGAAATGATTCCCATTTTCAAGTTAATTTTTTGTTTATTATGTCATTTCTATATGATGTTGTCGATGTGTGAGATTCTGCTTCATTTCGTTGACTTTATTGCAGTATATAAGAAAACACGCTATTTTTAGTTGGTTGTTGATCTTTTTGTGAAGTTAGTGGCGAAATTTAGAAGAATTTGTATTTACAGTTTCCTTATGGGCCATTTGTGCAGAGTCTCACACACACTAAACATCACACAAAACTTGTTGTACGCTTTTAAACATCGAAAACATTTTACATAAACGAAACACTTATACAGATGTTCCTACATGTAGTCAACAGAGATGGCATTATAGGTCTTCCACAGAGTATGATTTGCTTTTGTACAGAGGTTATTTACCTTAACAATTTGGACCTTAACTTACTTTTACCTATTTTACAGTTGAGCTTATTTCTATGTGTTACTATTATTATTTAAGTATACTATCGAAAGATTTGAAGAAATTCCCTGATTCACTTTCAGCAACCAATCCATGGCTCTAAAGTCAGACAAAAGCAATACACTAGTTGTGATTAAAGAAAAGGAATTCATAGACAAAACATCTGAATTTTTTGATGTTAGTAATATTCAGCACATTGAAAAAGATCCAACCAAACCATTTCAAAATAAAATTAAGGAACAACTAAAGAACACACATTTCCTACTAGCAGAAACTGAAAAGAAGTACCTTACATGCATGAATCCAAAAGCACCACACCTAAGAACACAGCCAAAAATACACAAAAATTGATATCCGATACATCCCATGGTCGACTCTATAAATAGCCCAGCATACAAACTAACACAAAAAGTGAATATCATACTGATGAAAAATTATACATGTGAAGCAACATATTCCACAAAAAACATCACGATACTAGCTAAAGAACTAAAAACCAGGATGATCCCCCCAAGATACTCAATTTATATCACTTGACATCACCAACCCTTACTCAAACATACCCATGCAAGAAGCTGTAACAGTAATACAAAAGAACCTTATGAAACACAAGAAACTTTCATACACAGAATTTGTTGAATTTGTGGAACTCCTTCAGCTAACCTTAAGTTACAACTACTTCACTTTTAATGGCAACATATATAAACAATCAGATGGCCTAGCAATGGGTACTATAGCTGACATATGCATGAATAACTTAGAACAAAAATTATTTAACAGCCAAGAACCTTTCCTAAGGAAAATTGAATTTTATGGGACATATGTAGATGACACACTACTGTTAGTGAAAGGGGATACCAAAGACATCACAGACATTCTAAATTACTTCAATAATCTACATGAGAAAATCAAATTTACAGTAGAACATGAGCAAAATAAAAGCATCAACATTCTGGACCTAAATACTACAAGAAACAATACATGCAGATTCAAAATTCATAGAAAAAACACAATGACTGACACCACAATCCCTGCAACCTTATGTCACCCAAATATCCATAAATAGGCAGAATACAGGTCAATGCTACATAGGGCAACTAAAAGACCATTGAACCAAGGAAACATACAACAAGAAATTAACACAGTGAAAAAACTTGCAGTTGCCAATCGTTACAATGCTTCAATTGTTGACACAATCCTAGACAAAGTGAAGAAAGTGAAGGTACAAACTGCTCCACAGAAGGAAAAGAGAAAAGCAAATGTATATCTGGTATACCATACATTGGCAATGTATCACACAATATTGCAAATATTTTCAAAAGTCACAAAGTAAAAACTGTTTTTTTTACATCTAATAAACTACAACAAAAACTAATACATAACGTAAAGTATAAGCATGATCCACACTCAGACTCTGCAACATACAAGGTAACATGCCAGGAATGCTCCATGTTCTACCTAGGACAAACAGGCCGAAAATTTCAACACCAGGTACACAGAGCACATAAAAGCCTTCACACACAACAGATCTTTCGATAGTATACTTAAGTAATAATAGTAACACATAGAAATAAGCTCAACTGTAAAATAGATATAAGTAAATTATGATCCAAATTGTTAAGGTAAATAACCTCTGTACAAAAGCATATTACACTCTGTGGAAGACATATAATGCCATCTCTGTTGACTACTTGTTTTCTTATATACTGCAATAAAGTCAACGAAATGAAGCAGAATCTCACACATCGACAACATCACATAGAAATGACATAACAAACACAAAAAACGCACTTGAAAATGAGAATCAGATCCCGAAACGCGTCGTGCTAAAAATAAAATAAAGAAAATCTTGACTGGTAACAGATGAGTTATTTATAAACAAAACTATTGTTTTCACAGTCTCAGGCTTTCAGAACCATTTATAATGGATGAAATCAAATTATAGTTAGGTAATTGAAGACGGCAAGTATTTGTGATTGAAATTGAACAACGTTCTTTCAATAAATACAAAATGAATTCCTTGCGAATGGCGGCCTCACAATAAAACAAATAAAGACAAAACCGGTTTCGACGTGAACCGTCAGGCAGCAAGGTTGATATAAGTGTGGACTAAAACTAACAGTACATCAGATATGAACACAGTGAACACCCAGAGCAAGCATCCAACTTCAAAGTCCTTATTTAATTCTGTAGTTATTGAAAACCGGTTATAAAACTGTGGAATACGAGGGGCGTTCAGTAAGTACTGCAACACATTTTTTCATCGGTCAGTCGCGGTTCAAAAAATGTGGAACCTGTTGTGGGATCTCGTGAAATATCCCCGCTTGAGCCTCTCTAGTTCCATGAAGTTCCGACAGCGGCGCTATACGTAACCTTCAAAATGTCATCCTTAACGGAAGTGCGTTCCAAGCAGAGAGCTGCCATTGAATTTCTTTCCGGTGGAAAACCAGAGCGTCACAGATATTCATAGGTTCTTGCAGAATGTGCACGGTGACGTGGCAGTGAACAAAAGCATGGTAAGCCTTTGGGAGTGATGTTCTGTCATAATCGCAATAAGGACGCACAAACCTGTAAGATCTCACCTGTGTCGGTCGGAAGTATTCAGCTGTAACACCGGCAATGCTGGAACGTGCGGACACTCTCATTCGAGATGATCGACGTTTGAGAATCAAACACGTCGCTGCTCAACTGGACGTCTCTGCTGGTAGTGTTGACAAAGTCGTTCGCCAGTTAGGGTGCGGAAAAGTGTGTGGCCTAGCGTCGTCACAGGTGATGAAGCTTGGATTCATCACTACAAGAGGACGCTCCATACTGTTAATCACGGATTTTGACGCGCTTCAAATATGCTGTACAGGCACTTACCCTGGGTACGTGGCTATCCGGTTTTTGAGCGACGGGCCTTGGTTTTTGAGAAAATCGATTTTGAAGTTCATTGCGCGCTTTGTATACCATTACATATATTCCAAGCAAGTCCGCGCAGCGCAGCGGTAGAGGTTCACGGCTACCGCGTTGGAGGTACCGTGTTCGAATCCTGCTCATGTACTTTTTTTTTCAATATCGACCCAATTTTTCAATTTTATTTCAAAGAATATCAACAAATAGTGTAAGATGTGAGAAATTATACAGATATTTTAATTTTTAATTTTTTTTATTTTTAATTTTTTATATTTAATTTTTTATGTCATACAATATTACAAAATGTTATTTTTCATCGCCCACATTGCTTGATGTGCCAGAACAATATTGTGGGTGATACTTATCATAGAAAAAACAGAAGCACAAATTTTCGCTGCACCACGCGCATTTGATGAAAGCAACCGTCTTGCAGGCGCACGGTTTCTTCATGAAACACAATTCTTTTGCATTCAAAAAGATTTCTCTTTCATCCGCTGATTTCGATGCCTACCATGCGTATCTAAACATGCTTTCAAAATTAGGTGCGATGAACTGATGTAGGATTAGCGAATGTAATTTTATCGAATCTTCCCTAGAAGTGGTCTTTCTACTGTCTTTCATCAAGTCGGGGGCATTCTGAATAATTTTAGTGAAGATTTTCACCTGTCGTTAAAAATAAACGTCGCAGGGCTGGCGATAAGGAGTGCACTTTGGTGGGACCACTTTTAGGGTGCAGGTGCTCACTTTCCTTTCATCAGTGAATAGATGATCGTATTAAGTTGAATCGGTTTGCCCTCCCCACGCAACGATAATGTACAAAAAAATTTTCTGTCCCACGTACGGAAGAATTACAAAAATTCTTCGTACACTAGTTTCGTGAACTTCCCGGATTTCGTGCAGGACACGACTACATTTCTGTATTTCCCAGTTAATTCGTCTATTCGTTTTTGAACGTTAGGACCAAATTTTCTACGTGGTTTTTGCATACACAAAAAAGAAACATACGCTAGCAGAAATCGAACCCGGTACCTCCAGCGCGGTAGCCGTCAACCCTTACCGCTGCGCTACTCTGACTTGCTCGGAATGTATGTAATGTGACGGGTATACAAAGGACGCAATAAACTTCAAAATCGATTTTCTCAAAAACCAAGGCCCGTCGCTAAAAAACCGGATAGCCAGGTTACTCAGGATAAGTGCCTCTACAGCATATTTGAAGCGCGTCAAAATCCGTGATTTACAGTATGGAGGGTCCCCTTGTTAGAGCCAGAAACGGTAGTCAATCCATGGAGCGGCTCCACACCTCCTCTTCTCCGAATAGAAAATTCAAAGCTCGACACTCAGCCGGTAAAATCATGGCGACGGTCTTCTGGGACTCTGAAGGGGTTATTCTGTCTGATGTCCTCCCTCACTGTAGAGCGATCAACTATGAAGTGTATAGTGCTACCCTAAGAAAACTGAAGAAACGTCTTCAAAATGTTCGCCGGTACAAAAATGCAAAACGAACTTCTACTTCTCCACTACAAAGCAAAGCCTTACACAATACTGCGTATCCGAGAGGACTCGCAAAACTTCATTGGACTATTCTACGTCATCCTCCCTACAGTGTGGATCTCTTATCTTTCTACCTCCATCTGTTCGGCCTAATGAAGGATGTACTTCGCGGGAAGCAGTGTGTGGGTGGTGGGGAGTTATTGATACAACAGGACGTTGGCTACGACGTCGACCAGGAGAGTGGTACCACGCGGACACACATGCCCTTCCGGTAAAGCTGCATAAGGCCGTCGCAATGAACATAGTTTGTGTTGAAAAATAGTGTTTTGTAGCCGAAAGAGTGGGGAATAATATGGTCTGTTGTAATCCTGAATAAAAACACCCTGTTTTCAGAAAAAAACATGTTGGATTACTTACTGAACACCCCCTCACCCCCCGCACCCCATACCTCCCACCCTTTACATCTGAGCGCGGGGCTCACAGGTTATCGCAGCACCTCGGATACAATTAATTTGTTAACGAACTGGCGTAAATGGGAGTAATTGTTAATACTGCTACAACTTTTTTTGGCACATAAAGACATTGTAGGCGGGAGATGGACCTGTCTCAATAACACGATCAGTATGCTAGGTTTTGAATTTATGTTACTCTACCACAGCCCCCATAGCTCAGTGCTCTATGTGTCTGGCTGGTATGCGGAGGAACAGCGTTTGATTACCATTAGTGCCAGGAATTTATCCTTGGTTGTAGGTCTTGAACGGGTGCATTCAGCCTCTTGAGACCAACTGAAGAGCATCTTCATTGAGAAGTAGCGACTCCAAGTTTGAGAAAGTTGACAGGTATCGGAAGCGTGGTATGCTGACACTCTGCCCTTCCACACCGCATCCAAATGACGCCACTGTCATAGGATGACACGGCGGTCGGTCGGTCCCGCTTGGAACATCTAGGCCGGGATGCGAAGTTTTGCATTGCCGCCTACTGATTCTGTGTATGATTTTATTTCAATCAGTTATCAGCACCACCCTTCCAGCACACTGGTATGTCGACGATATTCTGCGTCCCGTTTTGTAGCCCCTCGTAGTGAGCTATCCAGGGCTTACATTTCAACAAGAAGAATACCCATCAGCACACGGCGAGAGTTTCTACTGCTTGCCAAACCCTACTTTGGCCAGCAAGATCGCCAGCTCTTTTTCCACTTGAGAACTTTCCGAGCGTTATGGGACAGGGCCCTCCAACCAGCTCGCGATTTTGACGACCTAACGCTCCAGCTGGCAGAACTTGGCACGATGTCCCTCAGGAGCACATCCAACAACTCTATGAATCAATGCCAAGCCGAATAACTGCTTGTATGAGGGCGAGAAGTGGAACAACGCTTTATTGACTGGCTCGATCTGTGAAGCTCTTTCTCGTGAATAAATCATCCAAATTTTCTGAAACTGTAATCATTTGTTCATCTGCACATGTGTATCGCATCTAGCAATATCTGCCCTATTCGTATAATTCCTATGTGATACTTTTTTTTTGTTTGTCTTAGAGTGTATTTATCGTTAATTCAAAGTAGTATATGAAAAGTAATACTGTGCAACAGAGAACTACGGAAATTAGATGTCATTCGCATCGTATATGGATGCGCATAAGCGGAGAATCCATTCCTGGCAGCTGCAGGTTACCGCTCGCTACGCGTTTCGGATATAAGTGAGAAACATGATAGCCATGTCACGTTCTGGAGGCAGCCAGCAAGAGTTGCGGGAAACAGAGAGCCCCACGTGGGCGCTTCGTGGTAGATGCAAGGCGCGATCTGGTGCCAAGGCAAGCAAACCATCGTGATATATTTCATACCGGTACGACTAAATACAATGACGTTTTAATTACATACAAAAAATATATGTGGTATATATATGGGAATCAGCAATGTGTGTCACGGAACACTATAGCATAAGACTATGCTTCGGTAAAACGAACGTATTGCGGATTATAGCTTTCATTTACAACTAGATTTAATTTTAGACTTTTGTAAGATAATCAGTTATATTATTATAATTTATTTCTTTTGGTTACTAAAGTAAGTTCTCATCTCCTTTTCTCTGTTATATGATTATACTACCGGTTGCACAGTTTAGTTTTGCTTGTAGGGACCAAAAAATTGATATCACGCCATGTATATAAAAATAAAATTCAAGAAGCCCTCTAGCTTCCCAGGTTCTCTTCTTAATCTCCTACATCTGTAGCTACACTGCCCAACACAGTTAAAGTATCACTTCTTCTAAACACCATACTTGTTTCCCATTCCGACGCAGAAGTTCGAAATCTGGCCCAAAGGTGCCTAAAACCTTCTTCTGTGATGGTGGAAATGCGCGGTGCCCTGAAGCTTCGCCCTCGGGCTCTACGACCCTGCAGATAGTAACGAATCGACACATGCGAAAACAGGTCCAGAACTCAGAAGTTCACGTGGGGTGTAAGGTGTGTTAATGATGTCACATTGGAACCAAATTTCACCACAGTACTGCCGAACGCCACCGTGGGAGTGCCACACAATGGAAAGATCGTCACAGCTGCTCTTGCCACGCTTCGTTTGACGTCTCGGCGATGGAGGTCAGAACCATGACACCAGGCCCTTGAAATCACTTTGTTTCCTTTTGGGTCCCGAAGGAAAACATTTCAGGCACAGCACAGTACTGCTCAGAATCAACAGGAAAAGGCCTGAGTTCGCGGCGGAAAGAGCGTCCATGAAAACACCGCATTCCTTCGGACAACGATTTCCACACTTGTGGTCTGATGTTAGGCGTCCGACGTACGAGACACTGTAGCGAGATTGTGCGTATGCAGTGGTGGCACTCACGGCTGTGAAAGCTGTTAACCGACAGGTGGAGCCACACTAGCGCCCATGGTGGCGAGAAATCCTGCCGTTTACCGGTATTAATGTACATATGTCTTCAAATGGTTCAATTGGCTCTGGGCGCTGTGGGACTTAACACCTGAGGCCATCAGTCCCCTAGACTTAGAACTACTTAAACCTGACTAACCTAAGGCACATCACATACATCCAAGCCCGAGGGAGGATTCGAATCTGCGACCGTAGCGGTCGCGCGATTCCAGACTGAAGCGCCTAGAACCGCTCGGCCACAACCGTCGGCTACATATGTGTCCTAATAATTTTGTTTGTCCATAATTCTGTTTCTACGAACTTTTACGAACTATATTTCGTGTCCCAGGTGATAGTGCAATACACTCTAAGACAAAAATGATAAAGGACGCACCACGTATGAATTATCCGAATAGGACGGAAATAGGCAGATCGGTGTACATATACAGTCAAACAATTAATTACAATATCAGAAAAATTGGGTCATTTATTCAAGACAAAAATCTTCTTAAATTGAGCAAGTCAGTAACGCGTTTGTCCACCTCTGGCCCTCATGCAAGTAGTTAGTTATTCGGTTTGGCATTGATTGACAGAATGGTTGGATGTCCTCGTGAGGGATATGGTTCCAAATTCTGTCAGACTGGCGCGTGAGGTCGTTGCCCATAATGTTCCAAATCTTTTCAATTGTAAAGCGATCCTGCGCCCTTGCTGGTTAAGGCTACATTTGGAAAGAACTAACACAAGCAGTAGAAACTCTCACTGTGTGCGGGCCGGCAGTATCTTGCTGAAGTGTAAGCCCAGAATGGCATGACATGAAGGGTAACAAGACGGGGTGTAGAATGTCGTCGACGTACCGCTGTGCTGGACGAATGCCGCGGATGACAACCAAAGTCGTCCTGCTGTTAATTTGAAAGGCAACCGAGACCATCACTCCTGGTTGTTGGGCCGTATGTCAGGCGACAGTCAGGATGGTATTCCACCACTGTCTCTAGCATCCCCAGACACGTCTTCGCTGCTCATAGGGGCTCAGTTAAGAGCCGGACTCATCGCTGATAACTATGAGATTCGAGACCGAAGACATGTCTGGATGCTCCCCGGACAATGGTAGGATACCAGCCTGACTCTCACCCGACATACGGTACGACAACCAGGAGTCACGGTCCGGGTTGCCGTTTAATTTCACAGCAGGACGACTTTGGTTCTCTTCCGCGGCATCCTAACAGCACAGGCGTACGTCGACGATATTCTACGCCACGTTTTGTTGTTCTTCATGGTAAGTCATTCTCGGCTTACATTTCAGCAAGATAATGCCCGCCCGCACACGGCGAGCGTTTCTACTGCCTGTATTTGTGTTTCCAAAACTGTACTTTGGTCAACACGGTCGCCAGAAGTCTCCACTATTCAGAACGTTTTAAGCATTATGGGCAGGATCCTCCAACCAACTCGGTATTTTGATGACGTAAGGCGTCAATTCGACAGAATGTGGCACCATATCCCTCAGGGTGACATCCAACTCCTCTGTAACTGCTTTAATAATGGCTGGAGGTGGACCAACGCGTTAATGACTTGCTTAATTTCTGAAGCTCTTTCTCTTGAATAATCATCAAATTTTTCTGAAACTGTAATAATTTGTATGTCTCTACCGAATTCCATCCCATTCGGGTAATAACTTCGTGATGCGACATTTATTTTGTCTTCGTTTGTAAAAATAAAAGTCTCCTTCTTACCCCAAGCGTCACATGATCACATCACAAATGACCAATTGAGAAAGAACTACTTAATCTGTCTTTACGTACACAATGTGATTACGCTTTTTTTACTTAGTATATGCAGTTATGTTGTAATGCTTATCATTTGCATATCGAAGTAAGCCTATTAGAATGTCATCTTGACAATGTTTCAGTATCAGTTATCAGTAACTCTACTTATTTTCGTTGCGTAAAAGAAAAGAGACGGGCAAAAATTGATTCCCACTGTTCTATGAACTCCAGATTAAGCTTCAGTTAGTCTTAGCATCAATGCAAAGTTAATTCATATTACCCTAGAGTATCGTCAATTGACTGATTTAAGTCATTTTAATCACCATTATGTCTTCCGTAGATTTACCCTAGAAAATCATGAGTTGATTGAAATGAGTGAGCTAAATCACCGAGGAACACGAACGACGCAGAAAGGAGGATGTAAGTGGCGATAAAAGCAAATGCGTACCCCAAATAATTTTTTATTTCAGTCCAGATCAGTAAACCTTAGAAATACAATGCTTCTACGAGTGAGAGAAAGATGTTTCTACAGAACACTGCACGCTCCTCAATACCAGTCTCATTTCCTGAGAATGCGCCTTTCCTTCACATTCTTTTTACTCATACACCAGCGTCATTTTGTGCACTGCCTGGAAGAGCGGTAAGTCGTGAGTGTGGTCTGCGTTTACAGCAGTTGGATGAGGTCAGCCAACTAAATGTCAAAGCAGGTGCCTCCCGTAAGTGTGCACCGCACTCCGTCTGCTGCCAGGACGAATACAAGCGATACCTCCGACCTGGCAGATTCCTCCCCTCATAGTATTCACGTGTGTGACGATACTCGCTTTCCTAAGCCTCTTAAGCTGTGGTGACTATATAACAAACGATCACCTTCTGGGAAAATACAACATATCTTTTGATAAAGACACGCGTGTGAACTCTTCTGACTAATTAAATAACTCTGAAGGGACTTGAATTTTTTTTTTCCCTTCGTTGAGTCTTCAGTCTTCTGACTGGCTTGATGCGGCCCGCCACGATTTATCTCTCCTGTTCCACTGTGCCAACCTCTTCATCTCAGAGTAGCACCTGCATCCTATGTTCTCAGTTATTTGCTGGATGTATTCCAGACTCTGTTTTCCTCTGAAGTTTTTGCCCTCTACAGCTCCCTCTGGTGCCTGGAAGTTATTCCGTGATATCTTAACAGATGCCTTACCTTCCTGTCCCATCTTATTGTCAGTGTTTTCCATGTATTCCCTTCTTCGCCGAATCTGCGAGGAACCTCCTCATTTCTTTCCTTATCAGTCGACCTAACTTTCAACATTCTTCTGTAGCACCACATCTCATATGCTTCGCTTCTCTTCTTTTCCGGATTGCCCACAGTACATGTTTAACCACCACACAATACTGTGCTCCAAACGTAGATTCTCAGAATTTTTTTCGCAAATTAAGGTCTATGTTTGATACTAGTAGACGTCTCTTGATCAGCAATGCCCTTTTTTCCAGTGGTAGTCTCCTTTTTACGTCTTCCTTTCCCGGTGCGTCACGGCTTATTTTTCTGCCTAATAAGCAGAATTCCTTAATTTCACCTACTTCGTGATGACCAATCGTTATGTTAAGATCCTGGTTTTTTCTCATTTCTGCTACTTCTGATTACTTTCGCCTTTCTTCGTTTTATTTTCAATCCACACTCTGTACTCATTAGACTTTCATTCCATTCAACAGATCATGTAATTCTTCTTAGCTTTCATGTGGATAGCAACTTAATCAGCGTATCTTATCACTGACATTCTTTCACTTCCAATTTTAGTACCACTCTTGATTCTATCTTCTATTTTAGTCACTGATTCTTCGGTCATAGACTAAACGGTAAGGGTGGAAGGCTACATCCCTGTCTTACTCCCATTTCAATCCGAGCACTTCGTTCTTGGTCTTCCATTCTTATTGTTCCCACTTTTTTGCACATATTGTGTATAACCCGTCTTTCCCTATTGGTTACACCTCGTTTCCTCAGAATTTCGAACATCTTGCACCGTTTGCCATTGTAGAAAGATTTTTCCAGGGCTAAAAATTCTGTCAATGTGACGTGACTTTTCTTTAGTGTTGCTTCCATTATCAACTGCAACGTCAGAATTACCTCTCTGGTACCTTTAGCTTTCCTAAAGCCAATGTGATCGTCGTCTGACATTTCAGTTTTCTTTTCCATTCTTTTCTATAGTGTTCTTGTCAGCAACTTGGATGCATGAGCTATTATGTTTATTGTGCGATAATTCTCGCACTTGTTGATTCTTGTATCTCCGGGATTATGTAGATGATGTTTTTCCGGAAGACAGGTGGTAAATCGGCAGACTCATACATTCTGACACCAATATGAATAGTCGTTTTGTTGCCGCTTCCCCCAATGATTTTAGAAATGGAATGTAATCAGTCCCTATTGTCTTATACGGTCTTAAGTCTTCGGAAGCTCTTTTAAATTCTGATCCTAATACTGGGTCCCCTATCTCTTCTAAATCGACTCCTGTTCTTATTCTACCACGTCATCAGACAAGTCTTCTCCCTCATAGAGGCCTTCAATGTACCTTTCCACCTATTCGCACTCTCCTCTGCGTTTAATATTGGAATTCCCGTTGCACTTTTAATGTTAGCACCTTTGCTTTTAATTTCACCAACAACTGGTTTGAATTTTCTGTATGCTGACTAAGTCCTTCCGACAACCATTTCTTTTCCAATTTCTTCACATCTGTCATGGAATCATTTCGCTTTAGCTTCTCTGTACTTCCTATTTACTTAATTCCTACGTGTCTTGTATTTCTGTACTCCTGAATTTCCCTGAACATTTTTGTACGTCTTGTTTTCATCGAGTAACTGAAGTATTTCTTCTGTTACCCATGGTTTCTTCGCAGTTACCTTCTTTATACAGTACCTGTGTTTTTATTTCCAACTTCTCTCATTGCCCTTCTTAGAGATGTCCATTTCACTTCAGCTGAACTATTTACTGAGCTATTCAGTAGTACTGAGCTATTCCTTACCGCAGTATCTGTAGTCTCAGAAAACTTAAAGCGTATCTCTTCATTCCTTAGTGCTACCGTATCCTACTTCTTTGCACATTGATTCTTCCTGACTGGTCTCTCAAACTTCAATCTGCTCTTCAGCACTGATAAATTGTGATCTGAGTGTGTATTTTATACTGGCTACGCCTTATAATCCAGTATCTGATTTCGGAATCCCTGTCTGACCATGATGTAACGTAACTGAAATCTCCCGGTTTTTCCAAGTATACCTCCTCGTCTTGTGATTCTTGAACAGAGTATTCGCTATTACTAGTTGAAATTTACTGCATTACTCAATTAGTGTTTCTCCTCTTTCATTCCTTGCACTCCTTTCGCTACGACAGCATTCTAGTCCCTCATGACTATTAGATTCTCATCTCCCTTTACGTACCGTATTACCCTTTCAATATCTTCATATATTTTCTGTATCTCTTCACCTTCAGCTTGTGACGTCGGCATGTATACTTGTTGGTGTTGGTTTGCTGTCGATTTTGATGATAGTAGTACCATCACTGAACTGCTCACAGTAACTCATTCTCTGCCTACTTTCCTACTCATAACGAATCCTTCTCCCATTTTAGCATTTCCTGCTGCTGTTAATATTACGCTGGAAATAGGTATCTTCTCACTTAAATGATCCCCACCATATCTACATTAAGCCTCTGCATTTCTATTTTAGGATTTTCTAGCTTCTCTACCACATTCAGACTTCTGACATTCCATGCTCCTACCCGTAGAACGTTATCCTTTCGTTGGTTATTCAGTCTTTTTCTAACGGTCACCTTATACGTCATAGTAACAATGTTAAATGTTATAGCTACTTGTACACTACCACAATTACTTCAGTTAAAATGTTTGGGATTGTCAGAAGAATCCTGTACACAGATGTTCACACACACCCGTGCAAAGTGGTTACCCAAGTATTAAGTTGGAGAGGTTTTAAAACTGACAGAGCTGTGCTCGAGAAAATTCCCTCCGGAGCTGTCGTCATTTCTTTTCTTGAGGTTCACTTCCGCTTGTCAGGTACCGTAAATAAACTGAATTTCCGCTACTGGCCAGCAGAAAACACTCGGCACTTCACCAACGAAAACTTCGCGCCTATGCGACAGTTTGGTGAGCTTTTGTTGAATTTGATGTTGGGGTCTGTATTTTTCCGAAGAAGATGACGCAACGGTTAATTCAAATCGCTACTGTCGTGTGATAGAGACCTTCCTCAGACCTGAGTTAAACCAGTTTGTTGGGGACTCAGAAGAGTGAGAAGTCTGGTTCCCACGAGACGGGACCACTTCTCGGCATTCTCTAGATATTCCTAGATATTTTCTCTCTATACGAGGAGATATCGCCTAGCACAAGAAGACATACGATTTATTACCTTGTAACATTTTTTCTTTGGGGAAACTTAAAGGATCAAGTGTACAAAATCGCCTCGTAATCCTGCAAACACTTACGGAGGCGTTCACCCAGAAAGTGGCTGCCACTCCACCGAAACTTCCGGAAAAGATTTCGACCAAAACGGTTCAAATGGCTCTAAGCACTATGTTACTTAACATCTGAGGTCATCAGTCCCCTAGATTTAGAGCTACTTAAACCTAACTAACCTATGGACATCACACACATCCATGCCCGGGGCAGGATTCGAACCTGCGACCGTAGCAGCAGAGCAGTTCCGGACTGAAGCGCCTAGAACCGCTCGTCCACAGAGGCCGACAAGATTTTGTCAATGTGTCAATAACGGAAGACATCATTTACCGGACTTAATGTTCAACACCAGCTAATGTAAAGTATTGTTCACAAATACAAGTATCTTCTCTGTATCTTTGTTTATTTGTTTGTAATTATTTTTTGAAATACGGGAAGTTTCCTTGTCGGACTCTGTAGTAATCAACTCTATCAAAATAATCACATGACTACAGTTCATCTACTAAATAAGTCTGCTGTTTATTGATTCGGGCGGGATGTCGAGTTCAGGAGGGTATACGAGGCGGCTAACGACACACACATTGCGCCTCTTGCCAGGATCGGTCAGTGACGCGGTAACGCAGTATTCCTGTGACCTCCTCGCTGTCGGTCACACATTTCTGTGTTCCGACGCTGCGTCCGGCGCCGGCGTGCTTCATAATGAATCGTGTGAGCCCAACAGTTGTAGAGTGGAAGCAGCCCGCCTAAAACATGTAGCGGCTTCTAATAATATCCAGCACAAAAGTGTGTCACGCTGTTTGATGTTACTAAAGGGGAACTTTGCTTCTGCAGGAGTTTCAGCAGTTATTGTTTCATATTATTTTTAGAGGTTCTAGAGGGTGATTCAAATTTAAATATCGATCAGTTTCTAACGTCTCACTAGTACAAAATAAAAAGTTACTCGGCTGAGACGGTGGAAAATATAGGACAATTTTCATATCAAATTACTGCTTCGGCTCATGTTCCGATAAATACAGAGCATGGACAAAAATGTGCAAACACGACAAACACAACACATTAGTATGCCAAAAATGGTGTGTGAAAACCATTGGCATTCAAAACAGCTTCCAGTCGTTTATGACTGGATAAGTAGAGATCCTTTACGGTTTTCAGGGGAATTTTATACCATTCTTCCTGTAGAATAGTGATAATTACAGGTAACGGTGATGGAGCTGAAAAGCGATCACGCATCATTCTCTCCAAAGAAGACTAGAAACTCTCAATAATTTTGTGGTCTGGTGAATGTGGTGGCTAGGAAAGATACGACAATTCGTCCTCGTGTTCACGAAATCAGTCCTGGATGATGCAAGGTGTGTGGACAGGGGCCTCGATGTCCTCTACATCTACATCTACATCAGACTCCGCATCCCACGTAATGGTGTGTGGCGAAGGTTATTTTCCGTACCACTACCCGATCCCTCCAACCCTGTTACACTCGCGAATAGTACGTGGGAAAAATGATTGTCCGTAATCACCTGTATTGGCTCTAATTTCTGAATTTTCTCCTCGCGGTCAATACGCGAGATGTTTATGGGGGAAACAATATACCGGGTGATCAAAAAGTCAGTATAAATTTGAAAACTGAATAAATCACGGAATAATGTAGATAGAGAGGTACAAATTGACACACATGCTTGGAATGACATGGGGTTTTATTAGAACCGAAAAAATGCAAAAGTTCAAAAAATGTCCGACAGATGGCGCTTCATCTGATCAGAATAGCAATCATTAGCATAACAAAGTGAGACAAAGCAAAGATGATATTCTTTACAGGAAATGCTCAATATGTCCACCATCATTCCTCAACAATAGTTGTAGTCGAGGAATAATGTTGCGAACAGCACTGTAAAACATGTCCGGGGTTATGGTGAGGCATTGGCGTCGGATGTTGTCTATCAGCATCCCTAGAGATGTCGGTCGATCACGATACACTTGCGACTTCAGGTAACCCCAAAGCCAATAATCGCACGGACTGAGGTCTGGGGACCTTGGAGGCCAAACATGACAAAAGTGGCGGCTGCGCACACGATCATCACCAAACGACGCACGCAAGAGGTCTTTCACACGTCTAGCAATATGGTTGGTTCTAATAAAACCCCATGTCATTCCAAGCATGTGTGTCAATTTTTACCTATCTACACTATTCCGTGGTTTATTAAGTTTTCAAATTTATACTGACGTTTTGATCACCCGGTATATTGTCCGACTCCTCCTGAAAAGTGATGTCCCGAAATTTCAGTAGCAATTCTCTCGCGATGCACAAGGCCTATCTTGTAACGTCTGCCAATGGAGTTTGTTTACCACTTCCGTAACGCTCTTTCGCCAGCTAAATGACCCCGAGACGAAACGCGCTGCTCTTCGTTGGATCTTCTCTAACAGACCTACCTGATAGGGATCCCAGATAGATGACAACACTCAAGTAACGGGCGAATAAGCGTATTATAAGGCACTTCTTTCGTGGATCCACCTGCGCGTTTGGATAGCACTTGCATTTATGTTCAAGGAAGCATTTCTCGCTGTGTTTTTATCCATATCACGTATGGCTGCTTTAAATAAATATTTACACTCAAATATATCCCCAGAGTCGATATGTTTCCATGCCACAAGGAGAACAAAATCGACTCATGTTTTCGCTTCTTACGCTAATTCTGACGTTTTGTTATGCGCATTTGCTGGATGCTACGCTACACCGATTCTGTACTTACGAGTACTTGGTACGATCAAAACTTGTCACCTGATGTACTGTGACCAACGTTCAGGGAAAGCTTCGAAGGTCGAGGTGAACGACACGCCTTTTCAGCCAGGTCCCCAGATTGATCTCGTTTAGACATTCTCTTGCAGGGATAAGTGAGGAACTTTGTTCATGGGTCAACTGCACAGTCTCAGAAAGACTTGGTTACACAGCTTATGAGTGAACCCAAAAAGATTCAGCAAGGGTAGTAGTGTTCATCGTTTAGAACACTCTTTGTAGTTGAGTTTCCAAGAAATTACTATTAGTGTGATAGTTAAGAATATAATGGAGTCAACAACTGCAAGAGACAACTGCTAGAGTCTTCTAAAGAAAATGTTGACTCCTAGCGTGGTGTGAAGCAGCGATCGGCTAAGAAGTATTTATCTGCTAATGGCAACTAGCAGTCAGTTGAATCCGGTATAATCACTAAACAGTTAATGTGACTATTGACTGAAATAGACTTTTGTAGTTAAAAAATAATGTGCTCAGTAATGCTCTTTGCCAATAACGTGGCATGTATGAAAATACCGTTTCCCATTTCATTTTATAGCAGCCCTACACACCTCTAGTCCGTCTGCAATTATAGTGTAGTTTTATTGTCTTTTGCTACGGGTGGCTATCGCGCTTGCGAAAGCGACATTGCGACAACCTTGAATGGGTATCGTAGCGTCTAATTGTGGACTCGCAAAGAGCAAGAGAATTTACATTTTGAGAATTACTTTGACTTAAAATGAACTCTCTTATAATTATTAACCACGCGTAAACCTGTTTAATTATTGGATAGGCTATCGTACTTATTCTGGAGCATTTAGTGAAAACCTAGAGGGTCGTTCTATCGAGAAACAAAGTTCAACACATCACTTGACTTCCTACTGTTAATTATGGTTTTGATTATGAATGTTTCCCAGTAAAACACAGTGCCATTATTTACCAATGAACCAGGAACCAATGCCAACTCATTTTGAGAATTTACCTTCTGAAAATAAATGATTGTCCCTTCTAATACCTGTCGCCAGTTCTGAAGGGATGAATTTTAAAAATAATTCTGTTCATCATACTTGAAACAGTTAATGAATTTGTCTTTGAATAAATTTACTTTTAGCTTTTAGTACTAGAAGAAAGTCAAGTTAGTCACCAACGTATTTATTCAACAATCACTTTACGAAACATTTCAAATAAAAATGGAGTTAGTTATTTTTTCCAGATGGATTTTACTATAATCTTCAGGAAGTAAGCAAATTAGATTGGTCAAATAGGCCCTTCTGTCACAACGCAAGCCATCGAAGTTATATGTCTCCATTTCCTTATGTAAGAACCATACGAACATAGAAATACATGTAATTAATTTTCCAGTTAACCAATAATAAGATTAAGACAGGATTTAAGGAAAGGAGATGTAAGGTATTTGCAGTGAGAAGTTAACACTTTCAAGAATTAACGTTCACTGTATTACTCCTGTAACACAATCACTAGAGTTTCTGTTAGCGTAAGTCTTTCCTGGTACATTAATAACTACGAAATAAATTGTCAGCAGCTTGGCTCGTCAGAAGCAGTGTAGCTGAAAATATATCGCAAAATTGCTTCCATAGTATCTTCAGGTCTCATATTATTTAGACGGGGCAAACACATCATTTGGCCTACCTGCCCAACGTTGAAGTAATATGGTACAATTCTTGCAGTGCCATAGTTTTGCCTGGAAATATGATGCATCTGGGACTATAGTTAACGTGCGATGACTTACTACTGCAGAAGTACTAATTGTCACCTTCCTCCACTAACTGCACAAATGTTAGCACAAAATACTAAAACCTTGAAGAGTGCACCATTACGTGACCTCACTCAAGCACTGCTAGCTAGCTGGCTACTTCCCTCATTTCAGCCTATCTGCGTTCCAAAGAAAAAAGGTGATCCAGAAGCGAAAACAGCCATACCATTTACACACCCTACGCTGCCGTTGCCCTCTGTGTCAGTCTACTGCGCGTTTCTCCCGTAGAAAAGGCGTTCCACAAACGGAAACGACCAGAGAAAAACTTGTCAGTCCACAGACTTCATGGCACCCCAGTTTCGATAACTTAATACGACTCTTATCAATACAGTACAATAAATTATGGCTTCCTCTGGAAGAGACCAGACTTCACACATAGGACTGCTCTAAAGACGTAAAGTGTATAACAATGAAATAAAGTGTTCACAATATATTTTTACAATCATTTCGGAACATCTCTCTCTCCACATACACACACACAAACACACACACACACACACACACAGACACACACACACACACAAACACACACATACATACACACTGAAGTACAACACGCTACGGAAATGTAAATGTTACGCTGTTGCGTTATGTATATCAGCTGCTGAATTTCAAAGACTCGACAGTCTTGCATTGTGATCGTACTGTATGGGACATCGGATTTCCTCCTGATGATGAAACTGTAAGACGAGGAATCGCACTGCCAATAAGTTAGGTAAAGTCTGCATATACATTCATAGTTAAACTCGAAGCAGTAACTCAAAGATGCGGAGCTGCTTTACAACACTATCTCATAAAACTAGTCGAGTCGTTACGCCACATTCCTTGGGAATGAAAAGTGTAGTTGGCTGCGAGATCCAATGTGGGGTTTTTCGTCTGTCTGTTCTTTCTTTTTGACACCATTTCGGCGAATTATGTGTGTTTGAGGTGAAGATGAGATGCAATGATTGGGTCGACAGAAACACCCAGTCCTCGAAAGAAGAAAACCTCCGACCTGGCCTGGAATCGAATCTGAAACCCCGCGATCTGGATGCAGCGAAAAAAAAAAAAAAAAAAGGAGCTGCCATAATTCCGTGGAATTGGTTCATAATAGTTTAAGGGCTTCACTCGGTTGCATCATTAAAGTATGGATATATTTTCCCTTCAGTAAGTATATCGAGCTGAATTAATCGCTACATACTGTAAGAAAACACGATCACTGCAATTTGTCACCTTCATATCTAATATTTGGCTACATGACAAAATTGTTCATGAAACGTTCCAGAAAAAAAAATTCTAAAGGTGTCTAAACTGGCCAGTGAACAAAAATATACAAACGTTATCTCTTAAAAGGTCACTGGCAGGTTTCCTGAATACTTTCAGCCGCAGACTGTCACATCTATCTTTAACGTGAACAAAGCTTCAGGTCAGACGTACTGGGGTACCGTATAAGAGAACATTAAAAACCAACTAATTCATACACGCGTGCATATAGCTTCACAGGATCTACTTTGACAAGGCTTTACATATTGTGTGCATCATAAAAACGGCAAAGATGTTGATTAATAAAGTCAAGGCTCATGTAACACTGCCCTTTTCTATACCACCTCTTTGTCAGGCATAAATTACATACACACATTTATTTTTATTTTTATTTTTGGATTTATATGACCTATATCATTCGTCCGTCTGTAAAAGGGCTAGAAAACTCCTCCATAAGTAATAAAATGCTTAGGTCTGAAAGGTTAATGCACGTTGATAGTATTCATAGCAGACGTGCGTTTTACTAAAGTGTATGCAACATTGTTTCGTGATAGTGATCTTTTTATACATATTGGACCTACATGTTTTCTTTCTATAAACCCCTACCTCAAGACATCTAAATAATCACTAATTATATATTTGTGTTATTTACGTCGCATTCTGTTATTGAGTTGTTCTGTGGCTGATTCTTAACATATCAAGATTTTACTCATATCTGAATTTTCTTACATACACATAGATCTATTAGTTTACTAATTTTTACAATATCTGGTTACTTTACTTACATTACTCATACAGTTACTTCTTGTATCTGATTCTTCCCTTTACAGAGATTTTTCACATATCTAGGTCCGTGCCATGACTCGATTTGTTCCATATCCATACTTTTCTATTCTTGCTTTTTTCCAAAATACTTGTTTCTCACATACCCGTAATTTTTCCATATTTTGATTTTTATCACTTATCCATTCTTTCCACACAGAAATACTGAACAGAAAGATGATTCCAATACCTTGATTTTCGCAAATACTGATCTTTTCTTTCTTTTCTTACATTTCTGGCTTCTCTTCCATGCTTGTATTTTTCCCCATATCTGACTATCTACGGATTTTCCGGTGCAGAAGGAACCGTATTAGGGAACGTACATACTGCATACGGAAATGTAGCTTCTTCCCTGGAAGGAGTGCGTAGAACTCGAAGGGCTGACGAAGATCAGGTTACTGAAATTGTGTTATTGGGGATGTAGTTCTTTGAAGAAGAACAGTTCAGCACTAGACAGGAAAAGACGAAGAGTGACATTGTCAATTCAAAATACATATATTTTTTAGAGAAACTTGCCTGCTGCCGATGAGGTTGTGTTTCAAGTTTATTATGAGACTGTCAGAATAGTCACGTGGTTTCGTATTACAATAATTATGAACACACGTCCATACTCCATTCAGCTTACGAGATGCAATTCTGTCCGCGTTTCTTCAGATAACTTCGTAGCTTCTGTTGTCCAGCATTATTCACAACCATACCGATTCCGCTAAGCGACCGTAGGATCGTACAGAAAGCGGTTGCCGGCAGAAGGCGCTGCGTACAACTGCTCATGCAGAATCTCCATTGGTTACGTTAGCTGTCTGGGATTTCCTCGGTACCGGCTTCGACGCCAGCTCGCTGAGCATAGTGCCGTCAAGGCTGCTAACCGTAGTTTATACTTCCCCCGGGACTGCGTGAAATCAATTGCCCCCTGCACAATGTGGCCGCCGGCCGCCGGCTTACCGCCTTATTTCTTCAGCGACCGGAGAGAAGTCGTTAAAGCGTTGTGTGGCTTCTACGCTTCAGAAGGGATTAGCTTGTTAGCGCCTCTGCGATTGCGAGAGGCACACTCTGAGGCGGTTTGTGACGGATGTTGGTTTTTATTGCTTCATAGCACTACCCGTATTTATAGCGCAGAGGTAGACGGTACCTTCCTTTGCCTTGTTTCTTTTACTTATTCACTCACGAAGCTACTAAGATAAAAAATTAAGTACACATAACGAAGCAGTTAAGAAGTAAAACATTTGTTTATTGTGTTATACAGCTTTCATAAACTGTACAAAAGACATCATGTAACACCTACAGGCGCTGTCCAATTTACACTTTATTGTACGACCGGTTTCACTCAGAAGTCGTTACCCCACACGGATTTTTGTTAACCGCAAGAGTTACATATGTACATAAAAAACTGACACTCCATGCATCTACCCTTGCATCACTAAGCATTTTTTATAAATGCAAACATATTATAAAAAGCGTATGTATGTACAGGGTGACAATTATATGTAACGTCTCTTAGCAAAAGACATATTATGTAATAAAGAGAAAACATTGTGTGTCATGTTTTGTTCTTGTATAAAATTATGTACTGTTTTTTTTATTTATTTTAGATAATATCTGTGTCGGCAAGTACTGAAACCGCCACATACGATAAATATCAAACAAAGATGAGAATATGTGACTAGTATAAATAATACAGAACGAACATTAATTTCTCTGTCGTCTTCTTGGAGTTACGTGAGTAGGATAGCCTGTGACGTTATATTGTACGCTAGCGTAGCATTCTTTTGTCAAGTTTGTAAGAGGGACGCCATTAAGTAAAGTTTTGGAAAGGTGTGTAATTAATTGAATTGTTTAAATGTTTTGAATAGAGTTACTTAGTGAAACCTTGCATTATGATTTGTAATAAGCTTGCCTGGTATTTTATCCCATCCCTTTAAGACATTTTCAGTTATTTAAATATTAGTCGTAGTGCAGAGCTGCGCTACGAACGAACGAGCCGTTGCCGCGGCGCATTCAAATTGCATTAAATAAAATCCATCATACCGCAAAGAAGCGGGCAGGTAATAGTGAAGTAAAATTATTTCTTTCAGCTTTCAGAGTTACAGAGCAGAGCAGCAGATTTTATGATGTGTTTTACAGGTTGATGCGGGCTGCCGATAATATATTACTAACAGTGCAAAAAGATAATTTACTTTCATAACATAAAAGAAATCTTGCTGTGCGTAGTTCTGGTCTGGCAACCTTATAGTAAAAACATCTTTTTTCTCCGATAATAGTCTCATGTTCTCGGGTTAGTCGTGGTACTTAATGTTGTTTTACTGTTAACAAAAATCCAGTGCAAAATTATGATGTTGAACAATCATTGCGTACTGTAACCTCAGTATTGATAACGAAGTAATTTTCATTAACCTTTTCAATAACTATGAAGTAAGGAAGATATGTTGAAATTTATGGCGAGTTACAGTAACGAAAAAATGTTCCTTTAATAGAAAGCCAGATCCAGAACAATAAGAACATAATATATTTTGTTTTGTTGAAAATTAATGATCCAAAGAAAGGCATAGCACAGCATCACTAAAAGGTATTTCGGGTCTCTTTTCGTAGTAACATATTTTATCTCATATATTAGTTGTTACGCGAGTTATAGTAAAACAAAACAAATAGAAAAGAGACCGAAGCGAAACTGTCGCCCAAAAACGCGGGGCCCGAATTTGCAGTGGCCACGAAAATAATAACTGTTTTATGTGTTTTCTTTCATTGTCTATTGTTATATACATGTATGTATTTAGTGATAAATGTATGTATGTGTCTCATGATTAATGCCATGTATTAATGAATGTACAAACACTCTTGCATGAAAAAACGCACCACTGCAAGCGAGTCAGAGGAAACGATCCTGATAGTACTGAGAAACTGTAACGACTACATAATCCGGGGGCAGCCGAACCCCGAAATCAGATAAACTAAAGGCAAGACTACAGTGTAGTTGTCCTGTTTGTAGAAGCTTAACTCCAGTGAAGTGATCTCATATCGCTAGTGGTGTGCGTAGTTTGACGTTAGTGTTTATGACAGGGCAAAGTTGAGTGTAGGTAGTAATTTTTAGTGTGCAGTGTATTGTAGATAAATTAACATATTTTGTGTGCAAGTGGCAAAACTGTCAGATCTTGTGTTCGAGTAGGTAATTTATGAATATGGTTAAATTGCGTAGTCAACGTCCGAGCAATATGGATACTGAGGAATAGCCATTAGTTAGTGCAGGAAATGTAGAAACGGGTCCATTAAGCAGTACAAGTACTCTCTTTGACGATATACCATGCGAAAATGTGGGGGCAGGGGCACAGGAAGTGATGCCACCTCCCACCAGTGCTCAAGGAGATGTAGATAAAGAAATTGCACCACCCCCAGAAAAGCAGGAACCAGAGAGTGGTAATCTGCCTGGTGGGTATTCACTTCAGGCGATATTAGAGCGCGTGCTGGATTACCAGTCAAAATTTGCGCAACAACAAGCTGAAAAGGACGAAAAAATTGAGATCTTTCTTGCACAGCAAGCTGAGCGGGATCGCCAGCTAACGGACGTGAAGCTCGATTGTGCACCTTGTTAGCTACATCCCTTCCCAAAAACTAAAAATCTGACCTGTCTTACTCAGCCTTGAACTCTGTGAAACATGAAACTTCACATTGTGATGTCACAAAACTCGACCAGCTCTTCATCCACCAAAGCTTTCTCGCCACGTGCGAGCACGA
This sequence comes from Schistocerca nitens, assembly GCF_023898315.1. Lineage (NCBI taxonomy): Eukaryota > Metazoa > Arthropoda > Insecta > Orthoptera > Acrididae > Schistocerca > Schistocerca nitens. The sequence goes on along the minus strand of NC_064620.1, from coordinate 146,290,055 downwards.
CTTAAGATCAGCGCAAGGAGAGAGTGCACAGGAGACGTGTTTCTAGACCCTGAGACAGCTTTTTGACACCGCTTGGCAGAGTGGTCTCATCTAAAAGTTAGACCAAGTTACTCCAAACACGCAATCTGGATCATCGGTTGCTCATAATAAAACTGCAGATCGTTAAATGATATTCGTTACAGACAGATACGACCGACTGAGGCAGGGATACCTTGGGTTCACTGTTAGACCCCGTTCTAGAAAATATTCACACAAGCGACATAGCTAAATAGGCCGACAGTGAAACGGCATTTTACGCCAATGACATTGCGATCAACAGCAGCCCTCATAGCCATCTACTCATTCCAGAGCATTTCTGTAGTATTTAGGCAATATCACCTAACAGTATAACATTTAGAAAATTAAAATTAACGCTATGCTATGCTAAGCTATATACTCGTACCATACCTGGACTCGTCCGTGAACATAACCTGGGACCAGTTTTCCAATGACCACGTACTGGTTCTTGACACCAGGCTTTATGGCCTCTCCTGTGACCATGGCTCAGTGAAATGCACCTTGCAGTTCTCCGGGCGAATAAACCATGTCTGTTCAGTCGTCTGTAGACTGTTTGTCTGGAGACAACTCTTCCAGTGGCTGCGGTAAGGTCCCGAGTAAGGCTACCTGCAAAACTCCGTGGCCGTCTGCGGGCACTGATGGTGAGATATCGGTCTTCTTGTGGTGTTGTACACTGTGGACGTCCTGTACTGTAGCGCCTGGACACGTTTCCTGTCTGCTGGAATGGTTGCTATAATCTTGAGATCACACTTTGTGGCACACGCAGGGCCCGTGCTATGACCTGGTGTGTTTGGCAAGCCTCCAATTGCCCTATTATTCTACCTCTCATAACGTCATCAGTATATGTTCTTTGAGCTATTTTCAACACACAGTCACCATTAGCACGTCTGAAAACGTCTGCACACTTACTCGCTGCACCGTACTCTGACATGCACCAACACACTTCCACGTACGTGGACTGCTGCCAGCGCCACCGTGCGACGACCGCAGGTCAAATGCACCTCGTGGTCATACCCCGAGGTGATTTAAACCCGCAAGCCGCCCACCCGGGTGTTGTTTTACCATGTATCAGCATTCTCCTCAATTTATGAGCATGAGTGTAGTGTACTACTCAGTTCAGTACGGAATGTTCGCCAGAGCAGGTGTATCATGAAACAGTGGAGGAGTTGCGCCGTGGGCAAAGCGTTGCATATCTCCAACGCGCAAAGCGCCGAGGAAGAGATCGCCATTTCTTCGTCTCAGACAGAAGCACAATATCCACGTGGATAAAACAACGTAAAACCAATGCGAAACCCTTAGCAACTTCAAACGACAGTTTGATCTGTCAATCAGCATTCCAGAACATCACTAATCCCTCGCACGTTCTTGCAGAGGATTTTGCAACGGGGTTCATAGTTTCATCTTTACAACAACAATTACGGTCGTGACATCACTGGACAGAATTTACTTTGATGATGCATTTCTGAGAAATTTTGTAAAGTCAGATGCAATCCGATCTCTATGGATTTGTCAATAAACAAACTGTGGTGTCACCGCCAGACACCACACTTGCTAGGTAGTAGCCTTTAAATCGGCCGCGGTCCGGTAGTATACGTCGGACCCGCGTGTCGCCACTGTCAGTGATCGCAGACCGAGCGCCGCCACACGGCAGGTCTAGAGAGACTTACTAGCACTCGCCCCAGTTGTACAGCCGACTTTGCTAGGAAAGGTTCACTGACAAATACGCTCTCATTTGCCGAGACGATAGTTAGCATAGCCTTCAGCTACGTCATTTGCTACGACCTAGCAAGGCGCCATTACCAGTTTATATTGAGATTGTTAGTAGAGTACCGTCAAGAGCGATGTACACCAATTATGGATTAAAGTTAAGTATTCAAGCCACTACGTTCTTTATTTATTAGACTCAACTCCTTTAATTGTTCCAGACCTCACGCCAGTCTGCGTGAGCTTAAACGCGTGTATTTCGGCCTCCTCTAGCAACACGGTGTTGGCTCTTCTGCCAACACTACACAAACCTTAGGATGTTATTCGGACACAAAGCCGCCACTCATTTATGAAACGGCCCAGGGTACCCGAAAGGTCCTTATCTAGTGTTACAAAAAGGTACGGCCAAACTTTCAGGAAACATTCATCACACACAAAGAAAGAAAATATGTTATGTGGACATGTGACCGGAAACGCTTACTTTCCATGTTAGAGCTCATTTTATTACTTCTCTTCAAATCACATTAATCATGGAATGGAAACACACAGCAACAGAACGTACCAGAGTGACTTCAAACACTTTGTTACAGGAAATGTTCAAAATGTCCTCCGTTAGCTAGGATACATTCATCCACCCTCCGTCGCATGGAATCCCTGATGCGCTGATGCAGCCCTGGAGACTGGCGTATTGTATCACAGCCGTCCACAATACGAGCACGAATAGTCTCTACATTTGGTACCGGGGTTGCATAGACAAGAGCTTTCAAATGCCCCCATAAATGAAAGTCAATAGGATTGAGGTCAGGAGAACGTGGAGCCCATGGAATTGATCCGTCTGTACCAATCCATCGGTCACCGAATCTGTTGTTGAGAAGCGTACGAACACTTCGACTGAAATGTGCAGGAGCTCCATCGTGCATGAACCACATGTTGTGTCGTACTTGTAAAGGCACATGTTCTAGCAGCACAGGTAGAGTATCCCGTATGACATCATGATAACGTGCTCCATTGAGCGTAGGTGGACGACGAAACTAAAATGAGCTCTAACATGGAAATTAAGCGTTTCCGGACACATGTCCACATAACATCAATTCTTTATTTGTGTGTGAGGAATGTTTCCTGAAAGTTTGGCCTTACCTTTTTGTAACACCTTGTATAGCTACATCTACATACACACTCCACGAGGCACTGTACATCGAGTGGCGGAAAGTACCCTGTAACACAACCATAAATTTCCTTTCCTGCTGCATTCGCAAACAGAGAGAGGGCAAAACGAATGTCTATATGACTCCAGACGAGCTCTAATTGTTCGTATCTTACCTTTGCGTTCCTCAGCCGAAATGTACGATGGCATCAGTACAACAGTTCTGCAGTCAGCTCCAAATGTCGGTTCTCTACATTTTCTCAATAGAGTTCGACGAAAAGAACATCGCCTTCTCTGCAGGGATTCCTATTTGAGCTCTTGAAGGATCCCCGTAATATCTGAATGTTGTTCGAACCTACCGGTAACAAATATATCATCCCGCCTCTGAATTGCTTCGACGTCTTCCTCTATTCCGACCTGGTGCGGAAACCTACCAGGTCGGACTAGCGTTCTGTATGTGGTCTTCCTTACACATAAACCACATTTTCCTACAATTCTCCCAGTAAACCGACACTCTTGATATGCTCCTTCCGTTTCATATCGCTTTGCAAAGTTACGTGTGGATATTTAAGCGACGTGACACTACTCATTTGCATTAAATTTCATTTTCCTCCGTTTAGAGTTAGCTGCCAGTCACCACACGAAACAGAAATTGTGTCTAGGTCGTATTGTATCCTTCTACAGTCACTTAACGACGACATATACTCGTTGTTTGTTGTTCTGGTCTTCAGTCCAGAGACTGGTTTGATGCAGCACTCCATGCTACTCTACCCTGTGCGAGGTTCTTCATCTCCCAGTTCCTACTGTAACCTACAACCTTCTGAATCTGTTTCGTGTATCATCTCTTGATGTCCCTCTGAGATTTTTACCCTCCACGCTGCCCTCCAATACTAAATTGGTGAGCCCTTGATGCCTCAGAATATGCCCTACCAACCGATCCCTTCTTCTAGTCAAGTTGTGCCACAAATTTATCTTCTCTCCAATACTATTCAATATCTCCTCATTAGTTATGTGATCTACCCATCTAATCTTCAGCATTCTTCTGTAGCACCACATTTCGAAAGCTTCTATTCTCTTCTTGTCTAAACTATTTATCGTCCATGTTTCACTTCCATAAATGGCTACACTCCATACAAATACTTTCAGAAACGACTTACTGACACTTAAATCTATACTCGATGTTAACAAATTTCTCTTCTTCAGAAATGCTTTCCTTGCCATTGCCAGTCTACATTTGATATCCTCTCTATTTCGACCATCATCAGTTATTTTGCTCCCCAAATAGCAAAACTCCTTTACTACTTTAAGTGTCTCATTTCCTAATCTAATTCCCTCAGCATCAACCGACTTAATTCGACTACATTCCATTATCCTCGTTTTGCTTTTGTTGATGTTCATACTATATCCTCCTTTCAAGACACTGTCCATTCCGTTCAGCTGATCTTCCAAGTCCTTTGCTGTCTCTGACAGAATTACAATGTCATCAGCGAACCTCAACATTTTTATTTCTTCTCCATGGATTTTAATTCCTACTCCGAATTTTTCTTTTGTTTCCTTTACTGCTTGCTCAATATACAGATTGAACAACATCGGGGAGAGGCTACCACCCTGTCTCACTCCCTTCCCAACCACTGCTTCCTTTTCATGTCCCTCGACTCTTATAACTGCCATCTGGTTTCTGTACAAATTGTAAATAGCCTTTCGATCCCTGTATTTTACCCCTGCCACCTTCAGAATTTGAAAGAGAGTATTCCAGTCAACATTGTCAAAAGCTTTCTCTAAGTCTACAAATGCTAGAAACGTAGGTTTGCCTTTCCTTAATCTATTTGCTAAGATAAGTCGCCAGTATTGCCTCACGTGTTCCAACATTCCTAAGGAATCCAAACTGATCTTCCCCGAGGTCCGCTTCTACCAGTTTTTCCATTCGTCTGTAAAGAATTCGTGTTAGTATTTTGCAGCAGTGGCTTATTAAACTGATAGTTCGGTAATTTTCACAACGCCTGCTTTCTTTGGGATTGGAATTATTATATTCTTCTTGAAGTCTGAGGGTATTTCGCCTGTGTCATACATCTTGCTCACCAGATGGTAGAGTTTTGTCAGGACTGGTTCTCCCAAGGCTGTCAGTAGTTGTAATGGAATGTTGTCTACTCCCGGTGCCTTGTTTCGACTTAGGTCTTTCAGTGCTCTGTCAAACTCTTCACGCAGTATCGTATCTCCCATTTCATCTTCATGTACATTCTCTTCCATTTCTATAATACTGTCCTTAAGAGCATCGCCCTTGTATAGATCCTCTACATACTCCTTCCACCTTTCTGCTTTCCGTTCATTGCTTAGAACTCGGTTTCCATCTGAACTCTTGATATTCATGCAAGTGGTTCTCTTTTCTTCAAAGGTCTCTTTAATTTTCCTGTCGGCAGTATCTGTCTTACCCCTAGTGAGACAAGCCATACTCGTATACCACAAAAAAATGGTTCAAATGGAACTGAGCTCTATGGAACTTAACGGCTGTAGTCATCAGTCACCTAGAACTTAGAACTACTTAAACCTAACTGAACTAAGGACATCACACACATCCATGCCCGAGACAGGATTCGAACCTGCGACTGTAGCGGTCGCGTGGTTCCAGACTGTAGCTCCTAGAACCGCTCGGCCACCCCGGTCGGCTCGTATACCATAGCATCATCAGCTAACAGCCGCAGATTGCTGCCCTGTCCGGCAGATCATTTATGTATACAGAAACTAGGAGCAGGCATATCATAGTTCCATGGGGCAATACTTGCGCCAAATTTTTTTGAAGACAATGGCCGGCCAGTGAGTGTCAATTACGAGCGCTATGAGGCCATGATTAGCAATTTCTCCATTCCATAACTTCAGGGACACTACCACCTAAACGAGATATGGTTTCAACAAGCTGGGGTCACAGTCCATGCGGCCACATAATCCAATGACTACATATTTTTCTCGATTATTCTCACTATTTGGGGGGACGTCCCATACGGGAAGAGATAGACACAATTCCTCAAGAAATGATTGAGAGCGTAAAGAGGAAGTTTCGTGTATGTCTTCAGCAAAGCATCACCAATGATGGAAGCATTTGCATAAGTAATTTTTAAGAAATAAAACTGTGTTTGGGTTTTCAGTAATGGCAATCTTGGTAGAGCAGTTACCTGTAACTTACACTGGTGCAAATATATGCTAAACCTCATAATAGCAAAATGAAATGCACTATTTTCCGTGGGCTACCATGTAGATCCGCCGACGCGAGGTCGACCTGTCTCTCTTGCCAGCCTCCGAGGATCCTGGGACGCTGTCGGAGGAGGACTGTGCGGAAGCTTCGAATAATAAAGCGTGTTTCTGCAGAGCAAGCGTTCTTGAGTCTGTGTTCGCTGTGTCACTGGAGATCCCATCCAATCGCTTTCAGCACGTGCACCTCTGTAGCTGGAAGTGGAGAACCCATGGATATGTGCAGATGACGTTTCAGCTATGGTGGAGACGGAGGCTGAGATGGGAGGAAAGTAAAGTAATCTTACTCCAAATGGAAATAAAATCGGCCTGACAGTGAACGCTGACAAAATTGAAAGAATTATATGTCGGTTTATACGGCCATTTTTCGCAGTGGCTATTTGAAGGAAGTCTTTGACTACATTGGAGGCTATGTGGGGGGGAAACTGGGTGGACATCCTAGCAAGATGAGTTAAATGAAAAAAGTCTATACAATGTGGGAACTGAATGAACGTGATCCGTTACTAACATGCGAAAATATCCTGACTGGGTGATCTAAATGAAACCTGATCACTACCACTGGTAAAGAGGGAGGGGGGAGGTGGGGGAGGGGAACCACACAAGCCTTCGCGGCTTGATTTTTCTAATTATTTAATTCAAGGGTCGCCAGATGCCTGAGCACCAATGATTAAAACAAAAGTGAAGGAATATTTCCCACTGCCTTTAGGCTATTCGAAAGCTATGTGTAGTTTTTTTAATAAAATAAGCAACACTTAATAGTGAGAGGAGAACAATATCCTTAATATCTAGCACAGCAGCGAGAATCACAGCAGGCGTGTGTCTCAGTCAAAGTGCTTTTGGTGGGAAACATATCAGCGGCTTCCCATGTTATTTTTATTAATTTACCTCTTTGTCATTTGGAGTCAGTTTGCATTTACGTATTCGTTAGATTAGGGAGAAAATGAGGAGCGCAGACACGAGTTATTGTGTATTGTATGAGACTGGTTCATAAGTTCGTAGTCTTTTTGTTTTACATTTCGGTATTGCGGTTGCTGTGGTTTTATTTCTTCTTCTTCTTCCCTGAGGTTGGTTTGCAGCAAAACGCTATTCTTCTCTTCTGTCTGCCTTTCTCTTCATGTCCACGTACGTGTTACATCCAACATCATTCATGATCTGTTGCGTGTATGATATCCCTGGTCGCCCACTCCAATTCCTTCCCTCAATAGCTCCTTCTGCTACTGTTCCTGTGGTGTCACCGCCAGACACCACACTTGCTAGGTGGTACCTTAAATCGGCCGCGGTCCATTAGTACATGTCGGACCCGCGTGTCGCCACTGTCAGGATCGCAGACCGAGCGCCACCACAAGGCAGGTCTCGAGAGACGTACTAGCACTCGCCCAGTTGTACGGACGACATTGCTAGCGACTACACTGACGAAGCCTTTCTCTCATTTGCCGAGAGACAGTTAGAATAGCCTTCAGCTAAGTTAATGGCTACGACCTAGCAAGGCGCCATTTGTACCATTGCATGTATCTCAAGATAGTCTCACTTGTATCATCAAGAATGCTGTATACCAAAGGACGATATAAAAGTTAAGTGTTCTAGTAGCTACGTTCTTTTCTTTATCACATTCATCACGTATCCTGTTCCAGACTTCGCGCCAGTCGGCGTGTGTGTACGTGTGCCCTTTCGGCTACCCGTCTCTGTGGACTGGCTGCCTTGTCAGTCCACTACAGTTCCAATGATGTTGTTGTGTCTTAGAATGAGTTGTCTCTTCTTGTTTGAATATACCTCCACAGAGATCAAGTTTCCTGTACTCTTATAAGCATCTCTTCATTTGTTACTTTGTCTCTCCAGTTGACCTTCATCATCCCTCTATAGCATCACATGTCCAGTGCCTCTAGCCGTCTTCTCTCTTCTCTTCCCGTTGTCCAAGTTTCACATCCGTATAGAACCACACTCCAAACGAAAGCTTTCATGATACGTTTCCTTATTTTAAGACTGATGTTTTTGCTGGTATGAAAGTTCCTCCTCAGATTAAATGCATTTTTGGCGTGTTGTATTCTGCTCACAATTTCTTTCCGGCTTCTGCCATCCCTTTTGATTCTGCTACCCAAGTAGGAAAGTTTCTCTCTTCCGATTCTAATTCCCAGAGGTTCATATTCTGCTTATGAACTGCGTACCATCACTTTAGTCTTTTTGTTGTTTATTCGCATCCCATACTGATTGCATAGAATCCTTTCCATTGTTCTGAGGTCTTCCTCTAGATCTTCTTTTGTCTCCGTGACTATAGCAATATCATCTGCATAACGTAGCATCTCTATCTTCTACCCATTAATTTTGATCCCAATATCAGTAGTTTCTCCAGCTTGGTCTATAGTCGACAAATAAACCCGGAATTTTCCACGTTTATTTATCGACTGTCATTTTATGTTTGGAGTTCAGTGTGGCTATTTGAGATTACATGTCATTTTGACATTTGGAAGTAGTGAGTGAAACTGTGGACGCCAAAATGGGTGGCTCTGAGCACTATGGGACTTAACTTCTGAGGTCATCTGTCCCCTAGAACTTAGAACTACTTAAACCTAACTAACCTAAGTACATCACACACATCCATGCCCGAAGCAGGATTCGAACCTGCGACCGGAGCGGTCGCGCGGTTCCAGATTGAAGCCCCTAGAACCGCTCGGCCACATCGGCCGGCGTGGACGCCAAAAGATTGAGTGCCAAATGGACAAATCGGAAGATTTCCGACATGTTCTCATGTTTAAGTTCAACAGAGGGGTGACAGCAGCGGAGGCAGCCACAAACATTTGCGCCGTGTGTGTGGTATTCTCGCTTTAAGAAGAAATGTTTTGACATTAGTGACTGTGCACGTTCAGGAACACCTATGGGGTTCGATGAAGTTCGTGTCAATGCATTAATGCACAATGATTCGCGTCAATGTACTCGAGAACTGGCAAATGTGATGAACAGCGGTCATTGCACCACCGTGTGACATTTGCAAGCAATGGAGAATGTTGAAAAATTGGGTGTATGGGTATTGCATGCTCTAAACCAAAACTAGCAGTTGGCCACATGTGCGTCTGTGGTTGCTCATCATCAATTCATTCGTGAACAACAAGGACCATTCCAATCCTGTAGCGTTACTTCTGACGAGAAACGGTATCTTTATGCCAGCGTAAGGAAAAGAAAGGAATGGTTGACCTCAAACAAAGCAGGAACGCCCCATAAAAGTACCCACGCGCATTCTGAAAAGAGAATGCTACGCATTTTGTGGAACAGAGACAGTATGGTGCACTCCGAATTGCTTCCCCGAGGTGTAACAAGCGGTGCTGACATTTTTTGTCAACAACTAAGACGTCTTGATGAGACAGTCGAAGAACAACGACCAGAAAGACTGCGTCAAGTTATGCTACTACACGGTAACGCCCACCCGCTTTCTGCTAGACTGACAAGAAACACTAAACAGGAGTTGGGCTGTGAAGTCTAAAGGCTACCCAAGCGTTGACAGACCGTTGTAAATCTTGAAGGAGAATATATTATTGGTGGCTAAAGTCTCTGTTATGTATGTCCGTTGTGTTTATTAATCTTATGGAAAAACGCTACGAACTTACACACCAACACAACCTAAAGAAAACAACGCCACAAACCTCTCTCCTAGAAGTTGCTGATATTTGCAAACACTTAGCAAGTGGTAAAAGCCAATGAACAATTTAGAAAAAGCAAAGAACGTAAGAGGGGTCTTATTGATCTCTGTCAGATTCTGCATCAGTTATTATTTATTTTCTCGGCATTAAGCTTACTGCAGTTTAAGAGATTTTCACAGCAGATGCATTCCGCTGTTATTTACAAAGTCTGATCAGTGGTGGCTCTGTAAATATAGTATACACAACAATACTGTACATTCTCAATGTATTGATTTAAACAGTTTTTCTCATGGATTTGGTGTACACTATACTTATGATGTTTATTATTTCTTTTTACGTTTTCTGTACTCAACGTGTTCTCCTTCATTGTGAGCAGAGCCCGAAATCGCAAAAAAGAGAACGTTATTTCATCCATCTCGATTTTTTCTCCTCACTGGAAGCTGGCTATCCTTTTCTGCGTTTGCGTTACTTGCCTTTAACTTTACTTTTACAAGAATTCACACCAGATGTTTTCATAGAATTTTTAGTGTAGTCTCTTTTTTGCATTCAGCACCGTGTTCTTTGTTTATTTGTCTTTCATATACGCAAACAGTAAACCCCACTTTTTATATCTATCTTCCCACCCCCCACCCCCCTCTCTCTCTCTCTCTCTCTCTCTCTCTCTCTCTCTCTCTCTCTTTCTCGTCTACAAACAAACGCAGACACACAAGTCGATACGAAGGGGTACTTAAAACACCGGATGTACGAGACTGACAGAACTTACCAGGCCACGACAGTCGCGTCCTCTTCATTGGAATCAAAACCCTTCCAAGCATCAAATTCCCTGACATTTGTGACTACGGAGTACTCTCAGCGTACCGAATGTAGCGAATGCAGATGAAATGCAAACAATTCCTTCAAAAATCCACCATTTTTAGGCTTCCGTCCCTCAATGGATAAAAATGGAACCCTTACAGGAGCCGGCCGCTGTGACCGAGTGGTTCTAGGCGCTTCAGTCCAGAACCGAGTTGCTGCTACGGGCGCAGGTTCGAATACTGCCTCGGGCATGGATGTCTGTGATCTCCTAAGGTTAGTTAGGTTTAAGTAGTTCTAAGTCTAGGGGACTGATGACCTCAGATGTTAATTCCCATAGTGCTTAGAGACATTTGAACCTTACAGGATCGCTTTGTTGTTCTATTGTTCGACTGTCCGTCTGTCCAATTATTAAAAACCCTTTTTCTCATGAAAGCGTGGACTAAGACGTTGAAATATGTGTCATCCACTAAGGTCTACGGTCCCCTGACGCTGTGATAACGTGAAGCTTCTATGTCAATGGGGTCTTATGATGCAAAGTCACTCATTAAAACCTCCAGGGTATTTCCCGTTGTCGTAGGATAATGAAATTTGGAAGAAACCTGGGTTCACAGTACAAGTAAAGGAAAAATCAGAAAACTGTTAATTTGTAACTATATTACTGGAAAAAAATATTTCTTTTGTCATTTATTAACTGACTTCATACTTAAAACTAAAAAATTCTCGAAAGTCGTATATTTCCCGCGACCGATATCTCGCCATTATCAATGCCGGTAATGGCCAAAATTCGTGGAAATTGTTGACTCCCGGAATGGATGAAATGTCTACTGTATACATGTAAGAGTAGGCTTCCACGGCCGTTGTCACTGTCAATGAAATTCTTCTAGGCAGAATGAGATTCCCCGACGTTTCGGCAACTGTCGAAAACGACCTTCCTCAGGGATTTGTGCTGAGCTGACTGCTGACTGAGACTTGAGATCTTGCATAGTAGCGAAGGAAGCTGTTTACGTAATTTGATAGGGTACTTGAGGAGAGGAAGAGGGGTGTTAGACGTTCTTTATTGGTCTTCATCTTATTTTATGTCTGTATACGTAATTAAGTGTATACGGAACACTCAAACCGTTAAGTTCTACTAGCACCTGGCCAAATTTTCGCCTTGTCAAACCACTTCTCCGTAAGGCGAATTCGTGTGAGCTCATTTGTGTTAACTCAGATACCCATAAAAATGCCCAGAATTAAGTGACATTTTCCTTTCTCGTGGTCATAACAGGAAAACTGAAACCACCAAAAGACACCTGACATGCTGGATAACGAGCAGCAATACTTGGTGAAGAAGATCTATTTTAAGGTGAGTCGGTCGGATTTGAAACCGCTTATGGAGCGATTCATTCCAGTAGTCCGGTGGATTAGAGTGTTGTGGGACCCTATAGACACAGAACGAGATGCCCCTGTGGTTATGACATCTAATTCGCATTCAAAAGTACCGGGTTTGATTCCCAGCCTGGCCTCCAGGTTTAAGTTTAACGGAAATGCTGGGATGAGTCATTTGAACAAGGCACGACCGATTCCCTTTCGCATCCTTCACCTAATTCGAACTCTCTAATAACCTTGTTGTCGTGCGTTAAACCATAATCTTCATTCCTTCCTTCAGTTTAATGTTCGTGGGTAAAATAACAGATTATAGTGACAGAACACCTCTCAAGCAACTGGAATAGTTTATTTACAAGAAAACGTATAAAGTTCCGTTTCGTCACCATTTAGGATTTAACTGCGTAAGTGCCGGATGTTTGAGGTGTCGAGGACGTCGCTTCACGATATTACGCGGGACACAGTACTGTGTGTCACACTCCTCTACTCTGGCACCGTTTTCTCATTCCCTACACCTTATAAGGATCCACACTGATGAAATGTGTATGTTCACAGGTATCGTGAGGAATCTTGGGTGTTATTTTCCAGTAACAAGTGAAACGTGAGAGTTTCCTTTCCATTACATTTAGTAGATCTCAAGCTTGAACTCATAGCTACCTCTTTCATTTTTCTTTGTTTTTTGATGCAGTATTATTATGCTAATTCCTTTAGCCCCACAATGCAGCACATAGTACAAGAGAGTATTGTACCTGGAGGATAGTTTATCTAGGAACATGATGCTTCCTGATCGAAGTGTCAATCTACTGACTAAATTTGGAATTACATGAAGGAATGCGCAGTAGAAACCGCCATAAGCAGTTTCCGGCATTTCCTGCTGTTGTTGTTGTTACAAGACAAGAGGATGTGTTCTGTGAAGTGTTTATAAATATTCTAAATACTTAAGTGCTGTATTTGAAAGCTATTTAGAGGGTAGTTAATTCGTCACATGCAGAGTTTTGTGGTCAGTATAATTTTGTATTTTTTAAAACTAGTTACATAACGTGTGGACAGTTAAGGCATACTCCGTCAGTAGTGCGCCTTCTTGTACCGTGAAATGTCACAATGGTTTTTTCAATAAATATATGTAAGAGTGTCCCCGCCCCCCTCCCCGCAAGAACCATGAACCTTGCCGTTGGTGGGGAGGCTTGCGTGCCTCAGCGATACAGATAGCCGTACCGTAGGTGCAACCACAACGGAGGGGTATCTGTTGAGAGGCCAGACAAACGTGTGGTTCCTGAAGAGGGGCAGCAGCCTTTTCAGTAGTTGCAGGGGCAACAGTCTGCGTGATTGACTGATCTGGCCTTGTAACACTAACCAAAACGGCCATGTTGTGCTGGTACTGCGAACGGCTGAAAGCAAGGCCGTAATTTTTCCCGAGGACATGCAGCTTTACTGTATGGTTAAATGATGATGTCGTACTCTTGGGTAACATATTCCGCAGGTAAAATAGTCCCCCATTCGGATCTCCGGGCGGGGACTACTCAAGAGGATGTCGTTATCAGGAGAAAGAAAACTGGCGTTCTACAGATCGGAGCGTGGAATGTCAGATCCCTTAATCGGGCAGGTAGGTTAGAAAATTTAAAAAGGGAAATGGATAGGTTAAAGTTAGATATAGTGGGAATTAGTGAAGTTCGGAGGCAGGAGGAACAAGACTTCTGGTCGGGTGACTACAGGATTATAACCACAAAATCAAACAGGGGTAATGCAGGAGTAGGTTTAATAATGAATAAAAAAATAGGAATGCGGATAAGCTACTACAAACAGCATAGTGAACGCATTATTGTGGCCAAATAGATACGAAGCCCACGCCTACTACAGTAGTACAAGTTTATATGCCAACTAGCCCTGCAGACGACGAAGAAATTGAAGAAATGTATGATGAAATAAAAGAAATTATTCAGATAGTGAAGGGAGACGAAAATTTAATAGTCATGGCTGACTGGAATTCGGCAGTAGGAAAAGAGAGAGAAGGAAACGTAGTAGGTGAATATGGATTGGGCGTAAGAAGTGAAAGAGGAAGCCGCCTGGTAGAATTTTGTACAGAGCACAACTTAATCATAAAAGAAGGTTGTATACATGAAAGAAGCCTGGAGATACTGACAGGTTTCAGATAGATTATATAATGGTAAGACAGAGATTTAGGAACCAGGTTTTAAATTGTAAGACATTTCCAGGGTCAGATGTGGACTCTGACCACAATCTATTGGTTATGAGCTGTAGATTAAAACTGAAAAAACTGCAAAAAGGTGGGAATTTAAGGAGATGGGACCTGGATAAACTGACTAAACCAGAGGTTGTTCACAGTTTCAGGGAGAGCATAAGAGAAAAATTGACAGGAATGGGGGAAAGAAATACAGTAGAAGAAGAATGAGTAACTTTGAGGAATGAAACAGTGAAGGCAGCAGAAGATCAACTAGGTAAAAAACGAGGGCTAGTAGAACACCTTGGCTAGCAGAAGAAATATTAAATTTAATTGATGAAAGGAGAAAATATAAAAATGTAGTGAATGAAGCAGGCAAAAAAGAATACAAACGTCTCAAAAATGAATCGACAGGAAGTGCAAAATGGCTAAGCAGGGATGGCTAGAGGACAAATGTAAGGATGTAGAGGCTTATCTCACTAGGGGTAAGATAGATACTGCCTACAGGAAAATTAAAGAGACCTTCGGAGAAAAGAGAATCACTTGTATGAACATCAATAGCTCAGATGGAAACCCAGTTCTAAGCAAAGAAGGGAAAGCAGAAAGGTGGAAGGAGTATATAGAGGGTCTATACATGGGCGATGTACTTGAGAATATTATGGAAATGGAAGAGGATGTAGATGAAGATGAAATGGGAGATATAATACTGCGTGAAGAGTTTGACAGAGCACTGAAAGACCTGAGTCGAAACAAGGCCCCGGGAGTAGACAACATTCCATTAGAAATACTGACAACCTTGGGAGAGCCAGTCCTGACAAAACTCTACCATCTGGTGAGCAAGACGTATGAGACAGGCGAAATACCCACAGACTTCAAGAAGAATATAATAATTCCAATACCAAAGAAAGCAGGTGTTGACAGATGTGAAAATCACCGAACTTTCAGTTTAATAAGTCACGGCTGCAAAATACTAACGCGAATTCTTTACAGACGAATGGAAGAACTAGTAGAAGCCGACCTCGGGGAAGATCAGTTTGAATTCCGTAGAAATATCGGGACACGTGAGGCAATACTGACCCTACAACTTATCTTAGAAGCTAGATTAAGGAAAGGCAAACGTAGGTTGTTAGCATTTGTAGACTTAGAGAAAGCTTTTGATAATGTTGACTGGAATACTCTCTTTCGAATGCTGAAGGTGGCAGGAGTAAAGTACAGGGAGCGAAAGGCTATTTACAATTTGTACAGAAACCAGATGGCAGTTATAAGAATCGAGGGACATGTAAGGGAAGAAGTGGTTGGGAAGGGAGTGAGACAGGGTTGTAGTCTCTCCCCAATGTTATTCAATCTATATAGTGAGCAAGCAGTGAAGGAAACAAAAGAAAAATTCGGAGTAGGTATTAAAATCCATGGAGAAGAAATAAAAACTTTGAGGTTCGCCGATGACATTGTAATTCTGTCAGAGATAGCAAAGGACTTGGAAGAGCAGTTGAACGGAATGGACATTGTCATGAAAGGAGGGTATAAGATGAACATCAACAAAAGCAAAACGAGGATAATGGAATGTAGTCGAATTAAGTCGGATGATGCTGAGGGAATTAGATTAGGAAATGAGACACTTAAAGTAGTAAAGGAGTTTTGCTATTTGGGGAGCAAAATAACTGATGATGGTCGAAGTAGAGAGGATATAAAATGTAGACTGGCAATGGCAAGGAAAGCGTTTCTGAAGAAGAGAAATTTGTTAACATCGAGTACAGATTTAAGTGTCAGGAAGTGATTTCTGAAAGTATTTGTATGGAGTGTAACCACGTATGGAAGTGAAACAGGGACGATAAATAGTTTAGACAAGAAGAGAATAGAAGTTTTCGAAATGTGATGCTACAGAATAATGCTGAAGATTAGATGGGTAGATCACATAACTAACGAGGAGGTATTGAATAGGATTGGGCAGAAGAGAAGTTTGTGGCACAACTTAACTAGAAGAAGGGATCGGTTGGTAGGACATGTGTTGAGGCATCAAGGGATCACCAATTTAGTATTGGGGGGCAGCGTAGAGGGTAAAAACCGTAGAGGGAGACCAAGAGATGAATACACTAAGCAGATTCAGAAGGAAGTAGGTTGCGGTAGGTACTGGGAGATGTAGAAGCTAGCACAGGATAGAGTAGCATGGAGTGCTGCATCAGACCAATCTCAGGACTGAAGACCACAACAACAACATGTAAGAGTGTATATCAGATTCATGTAGTCTATGTAATGCACAGCCTATCAGAAAGAAAGTGAGGAACTTCTCTGAAATCTTTCAAAGTTCTATAAACATTGTTAACTCTAGCTGTCATTATCATCGGAAACATTCTGTTTTTTATTGAAAGCAATTTACAACTTTTCTGTCTGCACATATAAACATAATCCCACATGCTACGATAGCTTACTTGCGACTCCCTAAGATTTCCAACATACGATTATGCAGCCAACCGGTTGCAAATAACTGTTTGTTACACTGACCTATGTTTCGACACATGCTAAGGGTGAATTCATCGGATTAAAATTTTGAAAAACCGTAAAATTAAATTACGAGGAAGCAATGGTCAGTTTTTAGAGCAGCTATACTCAAGTGAAAATTAAAATGAAACACGTGACAAACGCTTGAACGTATTTTATTTTATTTTTGACTTGAGCATAGCTGCTCTATGTTCTGATCATTGATTCCTTGCAATGTAATTTTGCGGTTTTTCAAAATTTCATTCTGATGAAAACATCCTTAGTAGGTGTCGAAACCTAGGTCATTGTGCCAAACAGTTATTTGCAGCCCGTTGGCTGTATAATCCTGTGCTGAAACTCGTATACGGTTGTTGAGGAACAGCTTTGTTTGAAAATGTAAGACTCCCCAAGACTTACGAGCGCAAATTTCTTCCTCCGTCCGAGAGGGCCAACGTTCTCTCCTCTGACTGGCCGAAACAAACTGTAGACTATGAGTTTCATAGTTTTTCGCGGTCATCACTGACCAGCTTCAGTTATGAATATGTGTGTTGTTGTTGAGGCCTTCAGTCCAGAGACAGGTTTGATGCAGCTTTCCGTTCTACTTTATCCTATGCGAGGTTCATCTCCAAGTAACTACTGCAACCTACATCCTTCTGAACCTGCTTAGTGTATTCACCTCTTGGTCTCCCTCTACGATTTTTACTCCCCACGCTTCCGTCCAATACTAAATTGGTGATCCCTTGATGCCTCAGATCGTGTCCTATCAACCGATCCCTTCTTCTAGTCAAGTTGTGCCACAAATTTCTCTTCTCCCCAATTCTATTCGGTTATATGATCTACCTATCTAATCTTCAGCATTCTTCTGTAGCACCATATTTCGAAAGCTTCTATTATGTTATAAGTATACTTACATCATTTCTCAGAATCTGTATTTTCTGAAAACTAAATGAACTGTAAATAAACTCATCTTTACTTGTCTGAAGGACCAAAGTAAAAATTTTGCGTCTACCATCCTTGAGCTGGCTACTGTACATTAAACACATCAAACCACGAATGTGACTCGCTATCCGATTACACAACACGATGCACACTTTCATTCAGTATAAATTATAAAAAAATTTAAAGTTTCGTACATCACATACATGTCACACTCAACCCCTCTCTCACCCTGACAGCTCATGAAAATAGTTGTATGAAACAGTTGGGAACAGTCACTATTATCTGAGACCTGAAATTTTATGAATGTTACTCTTTTCCGAACAAAATATTATTTATTTGACTGATTTGTTGACCACGTTTTGAGTTTAAGCGCTCTTCTGATGTATTTATGAAAACATATTAAAATGTCTGACAGTTGATTGTAATGGTAAGCTATAAATTTTTGTTTTTATGTGATTTTAAATATCTCCGAAATTACTGCAACAATTAATCACTTTTTTTTTAATATGGGACTTAACATCTGTGGTCTTCAGTCCCCTAGAACTTAGAACTACTTAAACCTAACTAACCTCAGGACATCACACACATCCATGCCCGAGACAGGATTCGAACCTGCGACCGTAGCGGTCACACGGTTCCAGAATGAAGCGCCTAGAACCGCACGGCCACTCCGTCCGGCCAATCACTGTTATTCTGGAAAGCTCTATCAAATTTCATATCGACTGGTGAGGGACAAACGACTCTATTAATTCGCAAGCTAGTGCTGGGTAATATAAGCTGTCTGGTCCCTTTAATCCCACAAACCAACCAACCAACCAATATAAGCTGTCTTTAAAGCGTATGCGCGTAGCTGGATCTGCAACAGCAAAAGGAGCAAAGGCACGACAGATGACACGTACACTAACGTGAGAATACGCTCAGCACGTGATCATGACCTTTGAAATGAATCTTACAGGTTCCTAAAGGGATTCTCACATGCTCGATATATATTGTGCAATACTAACTACTGCGCAATAAGTTATCATCTGAGATCGATGTTGACGGTTTACGCAATGTACCGATGAAGCCTCCAGAGCTTTGACAGTATTGACGACCGCTTAGTATTTCGTGCAATATACATCTAACATACTTGGCACTTTCTCTTGAGATCGAGAGAAGCACAATTCGCTCGGAAAGAATTTCCGCAGAGAACAAAGAAGTGAATGGTAAAAGTTCAGAAAGTGCGCTGCAGGATGTGGAGGCACCATACAGAATTTTGCGAAATGAGATGTTTGATTCATCAGGAAACGCCTGATACCTCGTTGCCAACAACAGCACAGGAAACTGGCGGTCGTGGTGTCATGGTACCAAGCAAAAACGTTTATTTCACTTGCAGCAGTTCTCAGAATTGATAAATGAGATCAGATCAATTGTCCTGTGAACACGTATTTTTATTTTTGTTGCAACAGACAGAGGCTCATGTAAGATTTCAGTCAACGATGAATAAATAATTATTTTATTTCTTTTGTTACATTTGTTGCAGAAGAGAAATACGGAGCATGGATAGAGATATGGAAACACCACAAACAGTGGCCATTACGATATTACATGTAACGTTTATAACTTATCCGATCACAGCTACAGACCGTTATATTAAGACCATTACTTACTTACGTATTTACAGAGCAGTTGATGATGGCAATATTCCTCGTCGTGAGTGATGAGTAAAATAAAAACAATTTAAAGAGCATTGTACCTGACTGATATTCGTAATATGTGTCGTACGTTACATTTGGTAATGTTGTTGAGGGACAACTGCCAATACGTACTCAAGAGTGATCCATTTACAGGTTTTCCTACCTTTCGCTATAATTTACTAGTTTTTGCGACAAAAATTCCCTATGCAGCAGTCTCATCCGGTTACAGCATCACGAGCTTTTCCGACGATGTCCGCTAGGTCATTTGTATACAGGGTGAGTCACCTAACATTACCGCTGGATATATTTCGTAAACCACATCAAATACTGACGAATCGATTCCACAGACCGAACGTGAGGAGAGGGGCTAGTGTAATTGGTTAATACAAACCATAAAAAAATGCACGGAAGTATGTTTTTTAACACAAACCTACGTTTTTTTAAAAAATGGAACCCCGTTAGTTTTGTTAGCACATCTGAACATATAAACAAATACGTAATCATTGTCATTTGTTGCATTGTAAAATGTTAATTACATCCGGAGATATTGTAACCTAAAGTTGACGCTTGAGTACCACTCCTCCGCTGTTCGATCGTGTGTATCGGAGAGCACCGAATTACGGTTAGGTTAGGTTAGTGTTGTTTAACGTCCCGTCGACAACGAGGTCATTAGAGACGGAGCGCAAGCTCGGGTTAGGGAGGATGGGGAAGGAAATCGGCCGTGCCCTTTCAAAGGAACCATCCCGGCATTTGCCTGAAGCGATTTAGGGAAATCACGGAAAACCTAAATCAGGATGGCTGGAGACGGGATTGAACCGTCGTCCTCCCGAATGCGAGTCCAGTGTGCTAACCACTGCGCCACCTCGCTCGGTACCGAATTACGTAGGGCTCCAAAGGGAACGGTGATGGACCTTAGGTACAGAAGAGACTGGAACAGCACATTACGTCCACATGCTAACACCTTTTTATTGGTCTTTTTCACTGACGCACATGTACATTACCATGAGGGGTGAGGTACACGTTCGACGGGCGTTTCATAGGACGTGGAGGACGCATAAATTGGCCAGCCCGTACTCCTGATCTTACACCTCTGGACTTCTTTCTGTGGGGTACGTTAAAGGAGAATGTGTACCGTGATGGGCCTACAACCCCAGAGGATATGAAACAATGTATTGTGGCAGCCTGCGGCGACATTACACCAGATGTACTGCGGCGTGTACGACATTCATTACGCCAGAGATTGCAGTTGTGTGCAGCAAATGATGGCCACCACATTGAACATCTATTGGCATGACATGTCGGGACAAACTCTATTCCACTCCGTAATTGAAAACGGAAACCACGTGTGTACGTGTACCTCACCCCTCATGGTAATGTACATGTGCGTCAGTGAAAAAGACCAATAAAAAGGTGTTAGCATGTGGACGTAATGTGCTGTTCCAGTCTCTTCTGTACCTAAGGTCCATCACCGTTCCCTTTGGATCCCTACGCAATTCGGTGCTCTCCGATACATACGATCGAACAGCGGAGGAGTGGTACTCAAGCGTCAACTTTAGGTTACAATATCTCCGGATGTAATTAACATTTTACAATGCAACAAACGGCACTGATTACGTATTTGTTTATATGTTCAGATGTGCCAACAAAACTAACGGGGTTCCATTTTAAAAAAAAAACTAGGTTTGTGTTAAAAAACATACTTCCTTGCATTTTTTTATGGTTTGTATTAACCAATTACACTAGCTCCTCTCCTCACGTTCGGTCTGTGGAATCGACTCGTCAGTATTTGATGTGGTTGACGAAATACAGGGTTATTACAAATGATTGAAGCGATTTCACAGCTCTACAATAAATTTATTATTTGAGATATTTTCACAATACTTTGCACACACATACAAAAACTCAAAAAGTTTTTTTAGGCATTCACAAATTTTCGATATGTGCCCCTTTAGTGATTCGGCAGACATCAAGCCGATAATCAACTTCCTCCCACACTCGGCGCAGCATGTCCCCATCAATGAGTTCGAAAGCATCGTTGATGCGAGCTCGCAGTTCTGGCACGTTTCTTGGTAGAGGAGGTTTAAACACTGAATCTTTCACATAACCCCACAGAGAGAAATCGCATGGGGTTAAATCGGGAGAGCGTGGAGGCCATGACATGAATTGCTGATCGTGATCTCCACCACGATCGATCCATCGGTTTTCCAATCTCCTGTTTAAGAAATGCCGAACATCATGATGGAAGTGCGGTGGAGCACCATCCTGTTGAAAGATGAAGTCAGCGCTGTCGGTCTCCAGTTGTGGCATGAGCCAATTTTCCAGCATGTCCAGATACACGTGTCCTGTAAAGTTTTTTTCGCAGAAGAAAAAGGGGCCGTAAACTTTAAACCGTGAGATTGCACAAAACACGTTAACTTTTGGTGAATTGCGAATTTGCTGCACGAATGCGTGAGGATTCTCTACCGCCCAGATTCGCACATTGTGTCTGTTCACTTCACCATTAAGAAAAAATGTTGCTTCAACACTGAAAACAAGTTTCGCACTGAACGCATCCTCTTCCATGAGCTGTTGCAACCGCGCCGAAAATTCAAAGCGTTTGACTTTGTCATCGGGTGTCAGGGCTTGTAGCAACTGTAAACGGTAAGGCTTCTGCTTTAGCCTTTTCCATAAGATTTTCCAAACCGTCGGCTGTGGTACGTTTAGCTCCCTGCTTGCTTTATTCGTCGACTTCAGCGGGCTACGCGTGAAACTTGCCCGCACGCGTTCAACCGTTTCTTCGCTCACTGCAGGCCGACCCGTTGATTTCCCCTTACAGAGGCATCCAGAAGCTTTAAACTGCTCATACCGTCTCCGAATGGAGTTAGCAGTTGGTGGATTTACGTTGAACTTCGTCCTGAAGTGTCGTTGCACTGTTATGACTGACTGATGTGAGTGCATTTCAAGCACGACATACGCTTTCTCGGCTCCTGTCGCCGTTTCGTCTCACTGCGCTCTCGACCGCTCTGGCGGCAGAAACCTGAAGTGCGGCTTCAGCCGAACAAAACTTTATGAGTTTTTCTACGTATCGGTAGTGTGTCGTGACCATATGTCAATGAATGGAGCTACAGTGAATTTATGAAATCGCTTCAATCATTTGTAATAGCCCTGTATATCCAGCGGTAACGTTAGGTGACTCACCCTGTATAATGTGAACAGCAATAGTCCTACAACACCCCCTCTGGTTTCACTACAGTTACTTCCACGCCTGCAGATTCTCTTTGGGTACGCTCGTATTTTGTTTATTAGGCGGCAGTGTGGAATTGTACCGAACTCCTCTTGAAATCAATGAATCCGGCATAAATCTGGGCACAGGTGTTTACTGTGTACTGGACCTCGTGGAGCGACGGAGTGAGTTGGGTCTTACCCGATCCTTGTTTGCAGACTCCGTGTTGAACAGTACACGCGATTTTCAGCCTCCCTTTAGGTCGCAACACACGAACATTAAACGTGTTCAGATGTATACAGCAGACTGATGTTAGCGATGTAATTATGAATGAAAAAACACACGACAATGCTGGAACAGTCTACAACCCTTATTGTTTTAATAAGTTTCTTGTGGTGGCCATTTTCGCCGCAGCTGTATATAATTACAGTACATCAAAAGAAAATCACCTTAAGAGAAACGCATTTTGCATGCTGCATGCAGCATAAAAAGGAATTTTTCTTTTGAACTTCTGTAATTGCTCTATTATTTTACAAACCTGTTTTGCCATTGTCATGTACATAGGTTAATATGTGTGGTTGTGAAATTTTTGTAGGATGAAAAATTTTAAAATAGTGCAGCAACTGAGTATCTCAACTGGTTTATAAAGATGACTGAAACAAAAGGAATTTTTTCTGTAAAAATGCTATGTAGAAATATTTAGTCCGCGTAAAATACACTGACGAGCCAAAACTTTATTACCACCTGTTTAATAACTTGTTGGTCCATTCTGGGAACGAAGTACGTCACCGATTCTACATAACATGGATTCGACGGCTTGTGTGACGCACAAGTGACGTAACTTCTCCAAACAGTGGGCCACTGATTTGTGTACGCGGTATTGGCCCCTGACTGCGACCCAGGTAGGTTCCATTGGATTCGCATCAAACGAATTTCGTGGCCAAGATACCAGCGTGAGAACAATAACGTGCTATTCAAATCACTGAAACACAGTTCTGGCTTTGAGATACGGATGGTTATGCTGCTCGAAGATGACATAGCCAGCGGGGAAGATATCAAGCATGAAGGAGTGCAGATGTTCCACAGCTGTCAGCGTGTCTTCGATTTCTACCATAGGTTCTTCGCGAGCGCGGCAGAATGTCTGCCACAGCACAGTACTGCTCCCACCAGACTGCGACCTTACGTGCTGCACGTTACGAACCGTAATTCGCGTGGATGACGGCGTTCGTGGACGTGACCATCGACCTGTGATTCATCCGACGAGGTGGCAGGTTTCCATTCATCCACGTCCCAGTCTCGACGACCTCGTCGGCACTGCAATCGTAATTGACGATGTCGTTGGGCCAACATGTGGACACATAAGGGTCGTTCGCTACGGAGCCCCATGTTCAACACTGTACTACGAACGGTGTGCTCCGAAACACCAGTATTGTGCTCTTTAGGCAGTGATGCCACAGATCGCCACTTATCCTGCTTTACAGAGCAGGAAGGCCTCCAAATCCCACCTTCTGTGAACAGTTGTGCACGTCCAATCACATATTGTCCATTGGTGGTTTCACTGTAGTTCTACCACCTTCCATAGATGCTCACTACAGTAGCACGTGAACATTCGACAAGGTACACTGTCTTTGAGATACTCGTTCACAGACTCTGGGTAATAACAATACCACCATGTCAAAGTCACTTACGTCAGTAGATTTCCTCATTTGCCGACCGTGTCGTCGCTAGAATGATTCCCCATCCGTCTTTGATCTACTTACATACTGTCCTTACCGTGTCCTGTTCCCGCATCGCCCCCCAGGCGACATCCAGCCTCGCGGTGGGGAGTGGTTGTAATGTTTTGGTTAATCAGTGTATGTCATACATTCAATAGTGTGCCTAGTCAAAAAACTTAACTGTGACTCCGGGATAGTGAAGCAATTCTCTACGGTGTCACCCCATCAAATTATCTATCGACTCCTACTAAATGGAAAATCCAACAAGAAACGTTAGAAAGTAAAAATTATCAGAAGCCAGAGCCCATAATCAAACTTGTTCTTAGCACCACTTTACTGTTAAGGAACTCAGTCATGGATTGAAGTCAATGAAAAATGGAAAAGCAGATGGAGTCGACAGTATATGCCTGAAACAGATCACGTACCTCTGCCCTAGTGCCAAACAATGGATTTGATAACTCTATAGCTACTGTTTAAAAACGTGCATGTTTCCAAATATGTGGAGGAAATCGAAGATAGCGCTAGTGAAAATTGGGAAAAACGAAGTCCGACCGAAGAACTACGACCAAATAGCTCTCCTATGCCGTCTGTGTAAGCGATACGAACGAATGGTTTTAAATGGCACAGCAAATATCGCAGACCAAAATCTCATTCCCACAGGCTGGATTCAGATCGGGAAAATCGTGCACCAGTCAAATACTGTCCCTTACAGAACCTGTAGGGGATGGTTTAGAAAGAAGCAAATCATAGATGCAGCTCTTGTAGACTTAAGGTCTGCATATGACACCATCAGATACAAAACGATCACGAAAAAAACTCTTACAACACATTTAACGACCATCAGCAGACAAAAATTATTGAATCTCTATTTAAAAACAGAAAGACTTACGCAACAGTGGAGGGTATGAACAGTCCATGGCGTCAACATAAGACCGGTCTCGCAGAAACAAGTGTCTTTGCCCCTTTTCGTTTGATGTATAAGCAGATGATCAATCAAGAGCCGACACCAGCTATGCAGGCCGTTTCCGTAAGAGCGTGCAAAAATTTACAGGACAAGAGGATGCTCCACTGAGAAATTTGAGGTAGGGAACCTGGGGTCAGAGCAACCAGCTTAGGGAGATAACAGGAATAAAATCATATTACTGTGTACTTTTGTATTTACATTAGTTAACTGCAAATACCGTCATTGCCGGCCGGTGTGGCCGTGCGGTTCTAGGCGCTTCAGTCAGGAACCGCGTTCGAATCCTGCCTCGGGCATGGATGTGTGTGACGTCCTTAGGTTAGTTAGGTTTAAGTAGGTCTAAGTTCTAGGGGACTGATGACCACAGATGTTAAGTCCCATAGTGCTAAGAGCCGTTTGAACCATTTTTGAAATACCGTCATTGACGCAATGAACGTACCATTTGTACTGCATCTTACAAAATATGCTGAAGCTGACGGCCATCAACCTCAATGCAAGCATGACATCGACGAACAAGATTCTGATGTACCCTGACAAAATTCTGGCAACTGATTCCATCTCCGTATCCACTGGGATCTCATTCACAAGTGACTTTAGATATCCCCAAGCGAAATAATAAAGGTTCAAATGGCTCTGAGCACTATGGGACTCAACTGCTGAGGTCATAAGTCCCCTAGAACTTAGAACTACTTAAACCTAACTAACCTAAGGACATCACACACATCCATGCCCGAGGCAGGATTCGAACCTGCGACCGTAGCGGTCGCGTGGTTCCAGACTGTAGCGCCAGAACCGCTCGGCCACCAGCGGCCGGCGAAATAATCAAGGGGATTCAGGTGAGGCGACCTATCAGGCCATGGGATGGGACCTCTCCTTCCAATGCAGCGGCCAGAAAATATTGTACCGGTACTGCTCCATCGTATTGTACTGGACGTCTCTGAATAGCACTGAGTAACGAATGTGTCTGTCGTTGATTCATAGCACGTTCTGTCATGGGTCAATGTAAATACGATAAAACAAGAGCCACTTTATGGGCAAGTAAAGTAAAGAAAATCTGCATCATAACTTCCTGTTAATGAGCCTCCTCCACCTTGTTTCCTTGCAGGAAATAAAGAATGTACATGTAAATAAACAGCGCAGTATAAATTTGGACGCTTGTTGGTTATAAGTAAGCTGGAGAACAGTAATGCTAGACAAAGCGGTAGACAAGTTTACTCCCGTATCTCCTTAAGCTGGCTTCTCAGAACCCAGGTTCCCTATCTCAAATTGTTGAGAGGAGCATTCTTTATGTCCTGTTACATTTTTGGACGCTCTTACGGAAACGCCCCGCATATCACATATTTCTTGTGTTTCGATGATCTGGCTATTACCGCACAAGGTAAAAGTTTTGAAAAAGCGAAAGGGAAACGGGAAAACGCGTTAAACATCGTATCTGAGTAAGCCTATTAACAAAACAATTACCTGAAACAAATTTCCTAGAGCGCACAAGATAGAGCTTTCCAAATCAGTTGAAAACAGACAAACAGAAAGCTGAACGTCATCTTGAATGGCAGCAACCTAAAAAAATACTGACACACTTGCTGGACCTGCCGAGAGGTTGTTGCCACGAGCAACATCATAGGAAACTAGCGAATAGCAAGCGAGAAGCGAAACCAACAATATTAAGAACAATTTGTGTAAACACTTGGCTATTCCACGACGGAATACGAAAGAATGTCAGAAATGGGATAAATTCTAGTGTCAGTTTCCACTCATCGGCTTTGAGCAATGACGTCTCACCTAAGGCAAAGACGCTACGTAAATCAATCTATAAAAGCAACGGGTCATATTAATAAACAAACAAATGTAGCATACGATAAAATTACAATCACATTCACGCAGTTGTTTACTTAGTCATGAATTACATCGAAACGAAGAAGATAACGAAAACTATTAAGAACAAGAATTAAAAACAAGTTTTAGTTTCTGGTAAGAAGTATTCTCGTAATTTATGCGACTAGGAAATCTCAGAGAACCTTCAAATTGCATTACAGTAAAGCACATGGTGAAGTTATACTGTTATAAAATAGCGTTAATTTTATATTAATTATTGAATCTAATGGGCGAAGCGCGCTTAAGTTGGGGTTTTGAGTTGGGAGTCACTAGAATGTATGAGACAAATGGGAAAATTAAACAAATGAGAAACTAGAATGTATGAGAGAAAAGGGAAAATTAAACGAATCACACCAAATACGAAAGAATAGCATAAAATGGGGAAAAACCGACACACTAAATTCTAGAAGAAAAGCCAGTACATGAAAAACGAATATCTACACAAAATAAAGAATATTTAAATCTATAACTAGAATTAACCTCTGTAGGCAAATTCCAGTTACAGATTCCAACCGCTCCATGTTCACATGTAAATTATTTTTGCATTTATATGCACTGAAACGTAATATCATTTCTTCATTTGTAATTCCTCTCTAAAACTACTGCCGTGTATAACAAAAACTGCACTAGGTAACTTGAACTGACCTTCAACATATGTAGGCCAAGTCTAGTTACCGATTCCAATATTAGTAACTTTTTTACAGTAGTTCAGTTACGTACTGAAAAAACGATCAAATTAATGAATCATTGACCGCTGGAATCGATAATTAGAACTGGCCTATATAGGAGGTCAGTTCTCGTTACCGATCCCAGCTTTTCAATTGTTCATAGTTTTGGACATTTTTGCAGTAAATCGGTCGACTACGTTCTTGTAGGATTAGTTATTGTTCTCAGAACTACTACGAAAGCTAATAAGTACTGAAGGTACAGCTTCCAAATTTTTCTCTTTCATAGTAACGAAGATAGTAATACCATAAGCAGAAATCCTGTAACACTTTAGTGTACACACTTGCTTTTGAAACGATGTAAATAACGAACCGTGGAATGGATGGAAACAGTAACTAGAATTAACGTATATAGGTAAGTTCCAGTTACCGATTTCAGTATTTGTTAAATTTCATTACTTCTGTAGATTTAACGATTAGTATTAAAAGTTAACGCTGATTCATAATATTATGAGTTCATCATGTGCTGTATTGTACTGGAATTAAAGGTTCTTTGTGCTTTTCTTACTAAAATAAATTACGATAATTATTTTTTTGCTATTCTTATTTATTTTCGTTATCTTTAATTCTTGTCAGTACAGTCTGTGGCTAAGTAATTAATCACGTGAACTGTGTAATTTTATCGTACGCTACATTTCGTTTGTTTATGAATATGATCAGTCGCTTTCAGAGATTGCCTATATGTAGCTTCTCTGCCTTACATATGACGTCATTGCTCAAAGCCGATGTGTGGAATCGGACACTAGAATTGACCCCCGAAATGAGCTGTCGTGTTCGGACTTGCCCGTGGTCACACCATGGATGAAGTTGTCGATCTGTCTGTATCAACGAGGACTTTCCAACGTGTCTAACGAGGAATTGTGCGCGACACCAATGGCGCGAAATTACGAATGTTCCGGGATTTTTTGAACAGACCTCATACTACTAGCAATCATCTTACTAGGGCGTACTACAGTGGTAGTAAAAAGATTCTAGCGAAAAGGGACTAGAGACAAACGCTACGCCGTGTAAGCAACAATCGGCTTGAAGTCGTGCTGTGAGTGAGTGCAGGCCCAGCTCAACAAGTTTCCGAGCGAACACTGCTAAGGAATCTGCAAGCAGAGGACACTTGGAGGCGGGTACTCCGTGAAAGTCCATAGCTCACCTCTGTACACAAAGCTGCACGTCTTTGACGAGCCAAACAACACGGAAAGTGTCCAAACAGAGTTTTCCTGACCACGATCGATTCCAACGACGTAGCTGGTAGGCCCCCTGTGGACACATGCCCCATGGCAGAGGTTTCACGTAAGCAGCGAAATACAGTGAGAGCGAGATGGCGTAGGAGACTGTAGCGCCTGCAGTGGAACTCTGAACTCTGGAGGACGGTGCTGGCGTGGCGACTAATTATAAATGCTACATAGTGTCTTCGCTGCAGCCGTTGAATTTTGAATTTGCGTCGATCTTGACATTCCAGGGCTCTGACAGACAGTGTTAATCTCACCTTACAGCCAGTTCAAGTGGTCGGGGGGGCCACTTCTTTCCTAAGTTTCGAAATTCAGGAAAAGAAGACGTTCTGGCAGCGCAGATATATTTAGCCGTCAATAAATTTGTAAAAATAGTTATAAGTCTGTTCTGTTTCACTTTGTTACTGTCCATTCGGCACATTGCAGCCGATAATAAGTGCACGTAGGAAGTGTTTGTCACTTCAGTTAACTAATTTCACTTCTCTGTTTGCTGTAGAAGCCTCGTTATACTCTGTGTGTTGGTTCCCGTGCAAGTACTGGATTGTTTGTAATTGCAAGCGGCCAGGGAAGTGTTTGACGATTCTTGTCCTGGCGACAGAATGGTGCATTTTCTAAATGCAGCGATTGAATTTCTAGAAAGGTTTTTTCTGCTTTATATTTATTAAATGTTATTGGAACTGTTTCTCAGTGATTAGAAATTTTGATTAACTTCTTTGTATAATTTTAAATTGCTATTTATGTGTTTTCTAAACTCTAATGTAAGGTATTACTCAAAAGATGATTGATGCTTATCTCGCAAGGTGGTCTCTGGGTGTTTATTGAAGATAAAAATTTCTTGTCAAAGGCTTGAATTTCTGGCAGGAATTTCAGAGGTTCTATGAAAGTTGCTTAATGTTAAGACGTCGTATGTGGTTTGATGTACAAGCAGCTAAACGAAATTATCCTTGTTATTAAGGAAAGAGGAAAAGATAGCACCAGCTGAACAGTTTTCTTTGATTATTATACTGCATTTTACATCATTGTTAATATTACTGTGATTTGGTCCATTGTTTCTTTTAAATGAGTGTTTTTATTGAGCTGAAGTTTTGATATCGCGTATCTCAAATATCAACGAAAGAAAACTTTATTCTAAAAAAGGTTGTGCTAATAAATTTAATCTGTCGAGAGAAGATGCAGCAGCATTCGCCAAAAGAACCCTGGTTCCTGACCAACCTGGTCAAGTGGCCTAAAGGTTTCAACTGAGTTTTCGTTTCATATATGACTGTAGGTATGCAGTGTGGTCGGACGCTTTGCGATTTTCTCTCTTCTCAAATGATACACGGTGTCGACTGCAGGTAGTGCCCAATGATGCCTTTAACATGCAGTGTATGAAGCGTGTAGTTCAGGCCGCAGGAGGCGTATTAGGGGAGATTTTCGTACTATATATTTGAGGCCACTCATTCAAGTTATTGTGAACATGAACCAGGACTTTTATATCAGTCCTACCTGTGACTGAGTTCTGACCTTTATTCTACATCTACACGTGGAGCATGCTGTGGACACTATTATCTTCCAGGATGACAACAACCGTGCTCACACAGCTTCACACACATGATCTAGTCTCACGAGCGCTCCAGCATCCCATTGCACCCCTACCGGCTCAAAAATGGTTCAAATGGCTCTGAGCACTATGGGACTCAACTGCTGTGGTCATAGGTCCCCTAGAACTTAGAACTACTTAAACCTAACTAACCTAAGGACAGCACACAACACCCAGCCATCACGAGGCAGAGAAAATCCGTGACCCCGCCGGGAATCGAACCCGGGAACCCGGGCGTGGCCTACCGGCTCACTAGATCACCTGATCTTACCCCACAGATAATGTCTCGGACTATTCGCACCAGCGGGTGGAGCTTACCACTCGATATTCCTGCATTTTCGTAGTTCTACGCGATCTGATCTTAACAGAGTGTCTTCAGCTAGAGACGACTCACCTGGAAAAACTCCTGGACCCTCTTCCTCTCCTAAATGAGGCTTTTATCAAGTTAGAGGTGGCATTACACTGTATTAGCCATTATCGTGATGTCTGCTGACGATGACTTCATACTATTTTTTTTATTTACGGTGTGCTTATCAGCTTATCATTACTGGCCGTGCCACTGGTCTTATCCTACATTTACAAAAACACTCCGCAAGCCACTTCATTGTGCAATGCGAAGGGTACGTTGTATCACGTCTACTCGTTCCACTTCCTGCTACAGTCTATACGCCTCGGTATAAGCCCTAATTTTCCCTCATTTGCCTTCGCGGTCCTTCCGCGAAATGTACTTTACCGGCAATAGAATCTTTCTGCAGTCATCCGCAAATGCCGGTTCTTTTAATTTTACGAACACCGCTTCGGGAAAAGAACGTCTTCTAACCTCCAGGGACTTCCATTCGAGTTCACGGAACATTTCGGCATTACTCGCTTGATGATCCAACCTACCGGTAATAAATCTATAAATCTAGAAGCACGCACCTGGACTGGTTAGACATCTTCCTTTAACCTGACTTCATTCGGCTGCCAGACACTCGAACAGTACTCAAGAATGGGTCGCACTAGTGTTCTGTGCGCTATCTCCTTTATAGATGAGCAACTCTTTCCCAAAATTCTCCCAATAAACCGGAGTCTCCCATTCACCATCGCTACTACGTGCCTTACGTACTCGTTCCATTCCGTATCGCTTTGCTACGTTACACCCTGATATTCAGTCGTCGTGACTGCGTCTAGCTGCATGCCGCCAAAACTCTCTTCTAACATTACAGAATTGTTTTTACTATTCATCTACGTTAGCGTACAAGTTTCTTCACTTACAGCAAGCCGCCATTCATCAAACCAAATAGAAATTCTGTCTACGTCATCCTGTATCCCTCACAGGCATGCAACGACCTCACGTTAAATGGTTCAAAAGGCTCTGAGCACTATGGGACTTAACATCTATGGTCATCAGTCCCCTAGAACTTAGAACTACTTAAACCTAACTAACCTAAGGACAGCACACAACACCCAGTCATCACGAGGCAGAGAAAATCCCTGACCCCGCCGGAAATGACCTCACATTACCACGGACTATAGCGTCATCGGCAAACAGTCTCAAGTTTCTGTCTCTACTGACTGTACTTTCAACGGGACATTAAACTCTCACCTTCCTTCTTTCTTAGTCACAAACGTATTCATCCTGTCCGTCAGATCGTTTGTATACACTGCAAGACAAATGTAACTACCCATCACGAGGGAATTATCCGAATGGGACAGAAATCACTAGAAGTCATGTACATGTAACGACAAACAAATGATTACAATTTCAGCAAAAAATGGATGATTTATAGAAGAGAAACAGCTTCACAAGTGAGCAACTCAATAAAACGTCGCCTGAACTTCTTGTCGCTATGCAAGCAGTTATTCCACTCGCCATTAACTCGTGAAGCTGTTGGGTGTCATGGTGAGGGATATCGTGCCGAATTCTGTCCAAGTGGCACGTTGGATCGTCAAAGTCCCGAGCTGGTTGGAGGGCGTTATCCATAATGCTCCGAACGTTCTGAATTGGGGAGAGTTCCTGCGACGTTATTGAATAAGATAAGGTTTGGCAAGCACGAAGACAATCCGTAGAAAACAGTCACCTTGTGTGGGCGGGTATTATCTTGCTGAAATGTAAGCCCAGGATGGTTTCCCATGAAAGACAACAAAACGGGGCGTAAAATATCGCCGACGCACCGTTGTGCTGTAAGGGTGCCGCGGATGACTACCAAAGGAGTCCTGCTGTGGAAAGAATTGGCACTCCATACCATTACTCCTGGCTGTCGGGCCTCATTAGGGGAGGGGGGGGGACGTCAAGGTTGGTATCACGCCACTGTCTAGGGCGTCCCGGGATATTTCTTCGGTGGTACGCCATACGGTTCGACAACCATGAGTCATAGACTGGGGTGACATTTCTTTTCATAGCAGGAACCATTTGGAGGCCATCTGTGAGACCCTTACAGCACAGCGATACGTCGACGATATTCTACGCCCCATTTAGCGCCATCCTGAGCCTACATTTCTGCAAGATAATGCCCGCCCGCACACGGCGAGAGTTCCTACTGCTCGTCTCTGTGCTTGCCAAACCCTTTCTTGGCCAGCGAGGTCACCAGATCTCTTCTCAGTTGAGAACGTTTGGAGCATTATGAGCAGCGCCCTTTAACCATATCTGGATCTAACATGGGTATTAGACATAATTTGGCAAGACAGCCCTCAGGAGGACATTGAACAACTCTGTTAATCAATGCCAAACCGAATAACTACTTGTGTAGTTGCCAAATTGCCAAAGAGGGAGCCGATGCGTGATTGACCTGCTGAATTTGTGAGGGTCTTTCTCTTGAATATATCTTCAAATTTTTCTGAAACTGTAATAATTTTTTGTCTGTATATGTACATCACATCTAGCGATTTTTGTCCCAATGGGTAACTTCCTCGTGGTGCACCTCTGAGTGTTTATAGAGAACAAGAGCGGACCTATGATGCTTTCCTGTAACATTCCTGAGGATGCCCTTCTCTCTGAAGACCACTTGCCACCCCAGGACTACTTGCAGGGTTCTATTACTCAACAAGTCTTCTAGACACACACGGATCTTGGAAGTTACTCCCCTGGCTGTCGTTGGCACTGAGAGTATTCTATATTAATTCTTTTCGTTCAATCGTACTGGATTGGTTTGTTGGTTGTACCTTTGCTGTTGTTTATTTTCCGGTGACTTTGTGCACTTCCAGCTGCGAGAAAACAAATTATTTGCCTGCGAGAATGCAACATGAATTTAGCTTTGTTTTATAATCTTTCTAAAAAAATCTGCAAACAGATTAAACCCTGAACTTAACTATTAACCTCTTTAATTAAACAAAGTGATCCCTATGCGGTAATGATCTGCCTAATAATGCTGTTCATGAAACGGTCGCTGTACGTTGATAATTTTCGTAGAAAACTAATCCCGCAATGAAAATGTCTTACCTCGTAATGCAATCGCTTGGACATGCGGTTCTTGCTGCTCTCTGTGCGCCAGCAGCAAATTTCTGACTACAATTGGTGACAACGTAGTGCAATCCTCCAGACAAGAAGTAAGCTATTTTTTACATAAAAATGACTTGGATCGAGGATGTGAACAATGCTCTTAGGTGAAATACTCCTTTAACAAACTGTTTTTAAACTATCTGATATATTATCATTTTTATGCAATTGATGTTACAATACTCATTAACAGTGACGAAGGGCAACATTGATACCAGACTCTTACAAATATTAAACAAATCATTAACAAACATCAAAAATACGTTATAGTGAAAATTACTCAAACTTTAATGAAAACTCTAAAGCTTCCTGATATGGATGTATCATTCAACAATGGTTCCAAACTGCATGCGACTGCAGAGCAGATAAATAAAAAGTATTAGCTTCATTCCTCTTCAAATGCTTTTCTAACCTCATTACACTTCATTTGATTCTAAATCACTAACCGAATCTTTCCTTCTGTTCCCCAATATTCAAACACGAATCGTTTTACTTAAACACAGATGTACTTAACTCTGCGTCTATATTGCCACGACTCCTCTGTTCCGCGACTTCTCACTACTCCTCGAACAACAGAATAGCCGCGATCCTCGCTGCCAAGCTGCCTGACAAAACAAGCACATCTTCCGGCGACACAGCTACTCTCACCAAAGATTGCGCTTGAATAATAAGCAATTCAAAAATAATTTCTTAGCGTTTGAGGCATCCAAAGAGTTTTCGCATGAAAAATTCGGAGCATTACTCTTCACCATTCCACCGTAAATTCCCACGATATGTGTTATTATTGTCTCTCTAATTATAAAATAAATTTCTTTGGTCTTATATACACAGTGTTTGACCTTACTGTGTTTGTTTCACGCTGTATGTAATTTGTAACCCGGATTTTACAATGTACGTCAGTTTATTCCTGACAACTATACACGTCTACGCCACTCTCTTTCTCAATGACGCCTGATGGTTGGCCATATGCAAACGGATGCTCAGTATTATTAATGACTTTTACTCAGTGCCTGTATTAGATATTGTTTCAATAATGATTTCATTTATTATATGTCTGACGATGTCATTCATTGTCACTGTACATTATGTTCACTAAGAACGATATTTATGATAAGAAATGCGCTCGACATTGTACGTTAATTATAAAATTATGTACTGAGGCGCAAAAGAAACTAGCATAGACATGCGCATTCGAATACAGAAAGATGAAACAGGCAGAATACGGCGCTGCAGTCAGCAACGCCTATATAAGCAACAAGTGTCTGATGCAGTTGTCAGATTGGTTATCGCTGCTACAATGGCAGGTTATCAAGATTTAACTGAGTTTGAACGTGGTGTTATAGTTGGCGCACGAGGCACGGCCCACAGCATATCCGAGTTAGCGATGAAGTGTGGATTTTCCCTTACGACCATTTCACTATTGTACCGTGAATATCACGAATCCGGTAAAACAGCAAATCTCCGCAATCGTTGCGGTCGGAAAAAGCTCCTGTAAGAATGGGACCAACGACGACTGAAGAGAATCCTTCAACGTGACAGAAGCGTAACCTTTTAGCAAATGGTTGCAGATTTCAGAGCTGCGCCATCAACAAGTGTCAGCGTGCAAACCATTCAACCGAACCTCATCGATATTGGCCTTGGGAGTCGAAGACCAAGTCGTGTATCCTCGGTGATTGTACGACACAAAGCTTTACGTCTCACCTGGGCCCGTCAGCACTGACACTGCATTTTTTATGACCGGGAACATGGTACCTGGTCGGACGAGTCTCGTTTCAAATTGTGTTGAGCATATGGAGAGAACCTCATGAATCCATGCAACCTACATGTTAGCGGAGGTCTGTTCAAGCTGCTGGAGGATCTGTAATGGTATGGGGCGTGTGCAGTTGGAGTGATATGGGACCCCTGATACTTCTAGATACGACTCTGACTGGTGACACGTACGTAAGCATCCTGTCTGTTCATCTGCATCCATTCATGTCCATTGTGAATTTCGACGGACTTGGGCAAATGCAGGAGGACAATGCGACACCCCATCCGCCCGCAATTGCTACAGAGTTTCTCCAGGAACACTCTTCTGAGTTTGAACACTTCCGCTGGCCACCGAAATCTGCAGATGTGAACATTATCGAGCATATCTGGGATGCCTTGCTAGGTGCTGTTCAGAAGAGATCTCCAACCCCTCCTGCTCTTACGAATTTATTGCGAGAACTGCAGGATTCATGGTGTCAATCCTTTGCAGCACTACTTCAGACAGTCGAGTCCATACCACGTCGTCTTGCGACACTTATGCGTGGTCGTGGGTGCGCTAGACGATGTTAGGAAGGTGTACCAGTTTTTTTGGCCCTTCAGTGTAGCTTACAAGGCATCAGTATTACGATACAGTGTTGGATTGCAATGTTATATGATGTAGCTTCATCTAGGCCGTAGTTCGTTTCTGTCAGCACCCACAACATGTTGCCAAGATTAAACTACTCTTGTACTAATTTTACTCTCTGAATTCTCCGGCCGGCCGGCGTGGCCGTGCAGTTCTAGGCGCTTCAGTCTGGAACCGCGTGACCGCTACGGTCGCAGGTTCGAATCCTGCCTTGGGCATGGATGTGTGTGATGTCCTTAGGTTCGTTAGTTGTAAGTAGTTCTAAGTTCTCGGGGACTGATGACCACAGATGTTAAGTCCCATAGTGCTCAGAGGCATTTGAACCATTTTTTGAATTCTCCGACTGACTAAATTGCAGATCTTCGTGTAGTTTAATCTTTGAGTGCTGCACCATTTGGTGTTGTTTTGGCCAAGTGTGTCTTTGATGACATTTACCTGTTAACTGTGAGCAGTCTTTGCGCAACCTGCCCGCTTGTATGGCTTATGAAGTTATCGAAATCATGTGTATTTTACATTCCACTCCGGAATATCGTCGTAATGGGTATAATAATGAATCATTTATGAGAAGTATGCGTTTTTGGCCATCTGATGTAGGCTTACTGCTTTGTAAGTACTGCTTTCATTTCGATAAACAAAAGTGTAAAATGGTTCAAATGGTTCTGAGCACTGTGGGACTTAACATCAGAGGTCATCAGTCCCCTAGATTCAGAGCTACTTAAACGTAACTAACCTAAGGACATCACACATATCCATGCCCGAGGCAGGCTTCGAACCTGCGACCGTAGCAGCAGCACGGTTCCGGACTGAAGCGCCTAGAACCGCTCAACAAAAGTATATTTCTTACATTTTTCTTTCTTTTTATGTGAGTACGGTAGACAATTTTTTTCTGTTTTTCTAGTTTAGTTTCCCAGTGATGATGGATATATAAACCGAAACCGCTAACGAATGAAGCTGATGGCTATAAAATGCTTTTCTTCACACAACATACAAGATACATACATTACGCTTCCGAGGAGTAAATACACTACTGGCCATTAAAATTGCTACAGCATGAAGATGACGTGCTACAGACGCGAAATTTAACCGACAGGAAGAAGATGCTGTGATATGCATATGATTAGCTTTTCAGAGCATTCACGGAAGGTTGGCGCCGTTGGCGACATCTACAACGTGCTCACATGAAGAAAGTTTCCAACCGATTTCTCATACACAAACAGCAGTTGACAGGCGTTGCCTAGTGAAACGTTGTTGTGATGCCTCGTGTAAGGAGGTGAAATGCGTACCATCACGTTTCCGACTTTGATAAAGGTCGGATTGTAGCCTAACGCGATTGCGGTTTATCGTATCGCGACATTGCTGCTCGCGTTGGTCGAGATCCAATGACTGTTAGCAGAAAATGGAATCGATGGGTTCAGGAGGGTAATGCGAAACGCTGTGCTGGATCCCAACGGCCTCGTATCACAAGCAGTCGAGATGAGAGACATCTTATCCGCATGGCTGTAACGGATCGTGCAGCCACGTCTCGATCCCTGAGTCAACACATGGAGACATTTGCAAGACAACAACCATCTGCACGAACAGTTCGACGACGTTTGCAGCAGCATTGACTATCAGCTCGGAGACCATGGCTGCGGTTACCCTTGACGCTGCATCACAGTCAGGAGTGCCTGCGATGGTGTACTCATCGGCGAACCTGGGTGTACGATGGGCAAAACGTCATTTTTTCGGATGAATCCAGGTTCTGTTTACAGCATCATTATGGTCGCACCCGTGTTTAGCGACATCGCGGTGAACGCACATTGGAAGTGTGTATTCGTCATCGCCATACTGGCATATCACCCGGCGTGATTGTATGGGGTGCCATTGGTTACACGTCACGGTCACCTCTTGTTCGCATTGACGGCACTTTGAACAGTGGACGTTACATTTCAGATGTGTTACGACCGGTGGCTCTACCCTTCATTCGATCCCTGCGAAACCCTACATTTCAGCAGGATAATGCGCGACCGCATGTTGCAGGTCCTGTACGGGCCTTTCTGGATACAGAAAATGTTCGACTGCTGCCCTAGCCAGCATATTCTCCAGATCTCTCACCAACTGAAAACGTCTGGTCAATGGTGGCCGAGCAACTGGTTCGTCACAATACGCCAGTCACTACTCTTGATGAACTGTGGTATCGCGTTGAAGCTGCATGGGCAGCTGTACCTGTACACGCCATCCAAGCACTGTTTGACTCAATGCCCAGGCGTATCAAGGCCGTTATTACGGCCAGAGGTGGTTGTTCTGGGTGCTGATTTCTCAGGATCTATGCACCGAAACTGCGTGAAAATGTAACCACATGTTAGTTCTAGTATAAAATATCTGTCCAATGAATACCCGTTTATCATATGCCTTTCTTCTTGGTGTAGCAATTTTAATGGCCAGTAGCGTAATTACAAATTCCAGAAACGCAGATAACAAACTCCCAAAGGAGGTGTTTCAACACCAGCGTCGCTTTCCACTATCCATAGGAACTTCAGCTTGTACAGGCTGAAGCGTGTTGTTATTTAGACTGAAAACGAGTCCGCCTCATATGCAGCAAGCACCGTATCACGTATCGGTTGCGGCTAGGAGAGTCCGGTGCCTTGTCGGGGGCTGCCGGGGTGGGTTAGCACGGAAGGCCTGTAGAGCAGGTCCAGCTCCAGCTCCAGCTCCAGGACGTGCCGCCCGCCGCCGGCAGCCGCCGCTGCTTAGCACCCTGCGTGGCCGCGGCGGCTGGCGATGCGATCTGCGTCCGCCGCGGCGGCGTCGGCGGCACTGTGCGCTGTATCTGCAGATTTAACGAGACGCCGACACGGCCGGCTATCGGGGGCCCGCATCGGCGCCTCCGCCCGCCAATATGCAGATGCACTACACCGCTCTACACTCCGCGCCGCGCCGTATACACGCGGCTGCCGGCGCTCTCTCTATAAATTGGCTCCGGCGCGACCTCCCGCGCCGTTTTGTTGTTCCGCGCGTAACGACGTATCAACATATGCTGAAAGGGCGGCAGCGGCGCCGCGGCATACACACGTACGTCCGACTGAAAAGCGGCCCCTTTGCATGACAATGTGGACGGCGCCGCAGCGGTAAGTGACCAACTATATGGCCGACCCTACTCGCCGGTTTTCCCCGTCGCCATTAATTGCAACAGGTAGTCACAGCTCGTCCTCGACGGGAATAAAAACGACACGTGCAGGCAAAACATACCGTGTCTTTACTGCCACATTTGAAGAACCAACTTTGTCGGCAAATATACCGGGTGGTCCATTGATAGTGACGGGGCCAAACATCTCACGAAATAGGCATCAAGCGAAAAAACTACAAAGAACGAAACTCGCCCAGCTTGAAGGGGGAAACCAGATGGCGCTATGGTTGGCCCGCTAGATGTGTAAGTAGGCTGTTTAGGTTTTTATATTGGTAACGCCACGTAGCGCTCTGTATGAAAATCACTGGCTGTGCTGTGTGCAGTCTGTGGCTGGTTGGCATTGTTGGAATTTGCTATTGTAGTGTTGGGCAGTTGGCTGTTAACAGCGCGTAGCGTTGCGCTGTTGGAGGTGAGCCGCCAGCAGTGGTGGATGTGGGGAGAGAAATGGCGGAGTTTTGAGAGCGGATGATCTGGACGTGTGTCCATCAGAGAGAGTAAATTTGTAAGACTGGATCTCATATATATATATATAATCAAAATCTTTCATTTGCTGACTATGCCTATCAGTAGTTAGTGCATTCCGTAATTAAAATCTTTTATTTAGCTGGCAGTATTGATGCTCGCAGTATTAGAGTAGTTCGAGTAACGAAGATTTTTGTGATGTAAGTGATTCATGAAAGGTATAGGTTATTGGTATAGTCAGGGCCATTCTTTTGTAGGGATTTTGAAGTGTGTCAGTTTAGTGTTGATCAGAACAAGTAAACAGAGAAATGTCTGAGTACGTTCAGTTTTGCTCAGGTGTTTGTAAATCAAATAATGTAAGAGGTTTATCAGCACAGTAATTCATTAATTGGCGCTGCCATAGGTCAAACGGATATCAACTGCGTTTCTTCTAATAGGAACCCCCATTTTATTACATATTCCTGTAGTACGTAAAGAAATACGAATATTTTAGTTGGACCACTTTTTTCACTTTGTGATAGATGGCGCTGTAATAGTCACAAACGTATAAGTGCGTGGTATCACGTAACATTCCGCCAGTGCGGACAGTATTTCCTTCGTGATACATTACCCGTGTTAAAATGGACAGTTTACCAATTGCGGAAAGGTCAATATCGTGTTGATGTATGGCTATTGTGATCAAAATGCCCAAATGGCGAGTGCTATGTATACTGCTCGGTATCCAAGTGTCCGGACCGTTCGCCGGATAGTTACGTTATTTAACGAAACAGGAAGTGTTCAGCCACATGTGAAAGGGCATCCACGACCTACAACAAGTGATGATGCCCAAGTAGGTGTTTTACCTGGTGTCGCGGCTAATACGCACATCAGTAGCAGACAAACGGCGCGAGAATCGGGAATCTCAAAAACGTCAGTGTTGAGAATGCTACATCAACCTCGATTGCACCCGTACCATATTTCTATGCACCAGGAATTGCATGGCGACGACTTTGAATGTCGTGTATAGTTCTGCCACTGGACACAAGAGAAATTACGGCACGATGACAGATTTTTTGCACGCGTTCAGCTTAGCGACGAAGCATCATTCACCAACAGCGGTAACGTGAACCGGTATAATATGCACTATTGGGCAACGGAAAATCCACGATGGCAACGACAAGTGGAGCATCAGCGACCTTGGCGGGTTAATGTATGGTGCGGCATTATGGGAGGAAGGGTAAATGACCCCATTTTATCGATGGCAATCTAAATGGTACAATGTATGCTGATTTCCTACGTAATGTTCTACCGATGCCACTACAATATGTTTCACTGCATGACAGAATGGCGATGTACTTCCAACATAATGGATGTCCGTCACATAGCTCGCGTGGGGTGGAATCGGTATTGAATAGCATATTTCATGACAGGTGGATTGGTCGTCGAAGCACCATGGCCCGCACGTTCACCGGATCTGACGTCCCAGGATTTCTTTCTGTGGAGAAAGTTGAAGGATATTTGCTATCGTGATCCCCCGACAACGCCTGACAACATGCGTCAGCGCATTGTCAATGCATGTGCGAACATTACGGAAGGCGAACTACTCGCTGTTGACAGGAATGTCGTTACACGTATTGCCAAATGCATTGGGGTTGACGGACATCATTTTGAGCATTTATTGCATTAATGTGGTATTTACAGGTAATCACGCTGAAACAGAATGCGTTCTCAGAAATGATGAGTTCACAAAGGTACATGTATCACATTGGAAAAACCGAAATAAAATGTTCAAACGTACCTATGTTCTGTATTTTAATTTAAAAAAACCTACCTGTTACCAACTTTTCGCCTAAAACTGTAAGCCGTATGTTTGTGACTATTACAGGGCCATCTATCACAAAGCGAAAAAAGTGGTCCAACTAAAACATTAATATTTCTTTACGTAC
Organism: Schistocerca nitens; assembly: GCF_023898315.1. NCBI lineage: Eukaryota > Metazoa > Arthropoda > Insecta > Orthoptera > Acrididae > Schistocerca > Schistocerca nitens. Next base: position 146,248,170 of record NC_064620.1, on the reverse strand, counting down.
TACACGAATACGTAATAAAAAATGGGGGTTCCTATTTAAAAAAACGCAGTTGATATCCGTTTGACCTATGGCAGCGCCCTCTATCGGGCCAACCATAGCGACATGTGGTTTCCCCCTTCAAGCTAGACAAGTTTCGTTCTTTGTAGTTTTTTCGTTTGGCGCTTATTTCGCGAGATATTTGGCCCGGTCACGATCAATGGGCCACCCTGTGTACGTCTGGACTTAAATATTAGCACAGCTTTCGTGGAGGAAAAATTGTCAGGTTAGAATTAACGAATTTTGTTTCCTTCTGAATCCGGCCAACCATGGGCAGTGTAGGGCCTTAACCTTCTTGGCCTTTCCTACGGTCTCTTCACGCAACCTATTCATTCTTTTACTTCTTTGCTCTCTCTCTCTCTCTCTCGTCCTCGAAAACGTAATGCATGGACCTCCTTTTCAGTTTGAACAAAAGCATTTTTAGAGCCATTAGCTGTGCACATTAAGCTTTATTCTCTACCGGTTTCGGTTTATATAAGCAACAACACTGGAAAACTAAACGAGGAAAACTGTGTACAGTCCTCAGATGAGAGGGAAGAAAAATGTAAGAATCTAATGCCTCCTGTTTTTTTGTGGTGACTTTGAATGTCCGCGCAGGATGTCGTTGGTGTAGTGCTAATGCTTGAACCTTCCTCTTTCATTTTCAGGTGGTTCCCTTGTTCTGCGGCAGTTGGCGTCAGCAGAGGAGTGTTCCAAAGTGGAGTCTGGTATGGACGCGCGTATAGAACAGCGACGTGTGATTGAATTCCTCACTGCTGAAGAAATTGCCCCGATTGAAATCCATCGACGCTTGCTAAAGGTGCATGGGGACGATACAATAGACGTGAGCAATGTTAGGCGATGGGTACCGAATTCGCAAGGTGGTGAAAAGGGTGCGCATGACAAGCCACGGCGCGGTCGACCCTGCACAGCTGTCATCCCTCACAGTGAAGAGCGTCTTCATTGACTGATACGTGCTGATAAGTGAATAACGGCCAGAGAATTGTGTGAAAAGCTGAATGTCGGCTGCAATGCCATGGAAACAATACTGAAACATCACTGTTATCGCAAAGTCTGTGAGAGATGGGTTCCGCGAATACATACAGAAGAACAAAATATTCGTCGAATGGAAATTTGTCGGGATCTGCTGGACCAATATGAAGCTGAAGGTGACAATTTTCTGAATTGCTCCGTCACCGGATATGAGACGTGGTGTCACCACTACGAGCCGGAATCCAAAAGACAGTCCATGGAGTGGCGACAAGCGAATTCTCCGTCAAAGAAGAAATTCAAGACACAGCCGTCTGCAGGCAAAGTGATATGTACAGTCTTGTTGGATAGCCAGGATGTGAATGTCCTGCAGCCTACAGAAACTGTCAATTCAGCACGCTACAAGACGACACTGACTAAGCTGAAAGCCCGAATTGCCAGCATAAGGTAGAGAAGACCAACTTCCACGTGAAACATCATAATGGTTCAAATGGCTCTAAGCACTATGGGACTTAACATCTGAGGTCATCAGTCCCTAGACTTAGAACTACTTAAGACTAACTAACCTAAGAAAATAATACATCCATGCCCGAGGCAGGATTCGAACCTGCGACCGTAGCAGCAGCGTGGTTCCTGACTGAAGAGCCTAGAACTGCTCGGTCACAGCGGCCGGCGCAACATCATAATGCCAGGATCTATATCAGTTTAGCGACCACGAAAATCAGTGCAAAATTCGACTGGACTGTCTTACCACATCCGTCGCGCCTTCAGACTCCCTTGTGCGTGAAAGATGGACTACGTGGCGAACATTTTCAAGACTCGGAAGCTATTATCAAAGCTGTTGGCAAAGGGTGGCATGCAGGTTCTGCTTCATCGTTGGCAAAAGTGCATTACAAATGGTGGTGAATACGTGAAAAAATGACAGTCTTTAGTTGAAATATTGCTCTATTTAGCTGTCCTGTTATGATTTATGTATCTTGTGTAGTTTCCATGAATAAAAATAGGAGACACTACTTTCGGAACGACCCCCGTATAACGAAATCAGAGTCAATACTTACAAAGCAGAAAACCCACATCAGATGGATCAAAAATGCATAATTCTCATAAATGACTCACCACTACACCCAATACAACGATGTTCATAATTGTTATGTAATATACGCGTAATGTAACTAATTTCGTAAACCACACAATTGGGTAGGTTGCGTAAAGACTGCTCGCAGTTAACAGATAAATGTCATCAGAGGCACACTTGAGCGAAGATCACTAAAAGAAATAGCACCCAAAGTTTAACATCTATAATTTACTCAATGGGAGAGTTCAGAGAATACAATAAGAATAGGTCAATGTTGGAAACATGTTGTATACACTGACAGAAATCAACTACATTGAATACTTGCTTTTAAATAAAACTGTCTTTTCCTGCTGCTAGTTACTTTATGAAAATAATTAGAATCAACAATAAAAACACCTCCTAACCATGCAAGAAAATTACCATATACAGAAAACCAAAGCAGTAGGGAAAATCCTATTGAATGGCCAAGTACACATGCCAAGCAATTCATTATTTATACTAATAGATAAAATATTAGAATAACGTTCGCAAAAAGGATTAATATAATAATGCTGTCCAATATAATAGTAATAGAACCCAACACTTTTACACTCACTCATCCATGAACCCCTCCACAGGATATTGAAACGAAAATTCAAATCAGCTGTCACCAAAGTTTTAAACCAATCGATGACACGCAATACACCCTCGCTCCCTCCCCCCCACCCCAAAAAAAAACTAAAAAAAAGCTCGTCGGCTCTATCCCTCTCTCTCTCCCTCACTCATACTCACACACAGTATAAACATCATAAATAGAAGTAAGTCTCGAACATATACTTCGTTAGGTTGGTAACAAGTAGGTAAACGTACCAAAGACCATGAAATACGCAATGGAATAGCAATATTTACGTTATGAAAAACAGTTGTATCGAGTGACAAAAGAACAATAGTACACCACAAAAAAGGGTGAGAAACATGGTGAACAGTGTGAGGAAGGCCAGAACACAAGGTGTGATTATATGGCAGTGATAAAAGTGGTAGTGCGACCTCCAGACCAGACGTGAGGAAAGGCAGATAAGCAAATCGTAAGTAAATTTCTTTTATAAAAAAAATCGCGAAGTGTACTGTTTAATAATCTAAAACTAACAAAACTGTATCGTTATACGAGGGTCGGTCAAAAAGTAATGCCTCCCATTTTTTTTCTACTTAAAGAAATTAAGTTCAGTGAAAAATTTGAATTTGGCGCCATTCCTCAAACCTTCTTCTGCAATCCACTGCAGTAGTAACTTTCTGTGTCAACAGGTGGCAGCACAGCAGAAGTTTGTAAGATGGCCGACATCGATGTTCGTTTGAGACAGCGTTGTGTGATTGAATTCTTGAATGCAGAAGGTGAAACGCCCATACGCATTCATGAAAGACTGAAGAAGGTGTATGGTGTTGTGACAGTGGATGTCAGCACTGTTAGACGATGGGTTCGTCGTTGTAAGGAAGCTGAAGGGCAAACACCGTTGACTGACGAAAAGCGGAGCGGCAGGCCGGTGAGTGCAGTGACTCCACACAACATTCAGCAAGTTGATGACATCATTCGTGGTGACCGTCGGGTGACTGCAGATGAAGTGTGTCGCATTATTTCTCTTAGTAAAGGCAGTGTGATCACGATTATTAAACAATTGGGGTACTCAAAAGTTTGTGCACGGTGGGTTCCAAGAATGTTAACCGATCAGAATAAAGAGGCAAGGAAAACAATAGCCTCCCAACACTTGCAGCGCTTCCGTTTGGAGGGAGATGAGTTTCTGAAAAAAATTGTGACCGGGGACGAAACATGGGTGCATTTTTTTGAACCCGAATCAAAGAGGCAGTCAATGGAGTGGCGTCACACAAGCTCGCCGAGGAAGAAAAAATTCAAAATTGTGCGATCGGCAGGGAAAGTTATGGCAACAGTTTTCTGGGATACAGAGGGTGTGATTCTGGTTGATTTTTTGGAGCAGGGATGCACAATAAATTCTGTTCAATACGTCACAACCCTCAAAAAACTTAAAGCACGTCTTCAGCGAGTTCGCCCAACAAAATCAATGGCAGATGTTCTTCTTTTGCATGACAATGCAAGACCACACACCAGTCGTCACACCTCTGACGAGATTGTCAAAATTGGATGGGAAGTTTTGCCTCATCCCCCATACAGCCCTGACCTGGCACCATCAGACTTCCATCTGTTCGGGCCACTAAAAGAAGCTCATCGTGGGATTCATTTTGAAGATGAGGAGGCCGTCAAAACATCCGTGCGTCAATGGCTTAGGAAGCAGAGCTGTGATTTTTACCGTGCTGGGAGACATGCCCTTGTTCAAAGATGGACCAAAACTGTAGAGATGGGCGGAGATTACATTGAAAAATGACAAAATGATCCTCAATGTTGTGGTTTTCAACCTATGTAATTGCATTTAAATTTCCTGACAATTAAACGTAGAAAAAAAATAGGAGGCATTACTTTTTGACTGACCCTCGTAGATCCCACTGATGATGCCTTAGAGCAGGAGAAGGCTAAACACGTATGGGATAAATAAAGTAGCTAGCAGCAGGAAAAGGTAGTTTTATTTACAAAACAAGTATTTAATGCTTGCTGCGGAGGATGGGCATACAAACAAACTTGTTTTTCCACTACATTGAGTATAGCAGCACTAAAACTGGCGTAGATGACGCTACATCGTAAAACGTGGCAGTCCATTTCACTGAGTGTCGTAGGAGTGATGCTTTGCAAGACAGATATTGTTTGGCACAATGATGTTATGCAAAAGACATTTGCGGGTAGTAACTACAATCAATGAACTTGTCAACTAACTGACGCAATAATATTATTTTTTAATTAAGAAACATTATCGAGTGCAGTTCTTATGATAAATAATAGTATTCGTAACGAACATAATGTATAGTGACAATGAGTTACTTCGTCAGATGTATAATAAATGAAACTGTTATTGAAACAATATGTTACATAGGCACTGATTTAAAGTCAGTAATAATGTTGAGCTTCGCTTTACATATGGCAAACCCTCAGTTGTAATGGTGAATGAGATTAGGCACTGCATATGGAGAATACAAAAATAATTATAAACTAAAGTACATGACGTAGACCTGTACATTTCTCAAGAATAAACTGACATTCTTTGTGAAATGCGGGTTACAAATTATAAGCAGCGTCAACAACGAATTCTGGAGACAATGATATCAAACATTGTGTTTATAAGACCAAAGAAATTTATTTACAATTAAAAAGACACCAAAACATATCAGCTGAAGAGTATCTCCTGCGAAATTTTCGTGCGAAAGCTCTTGATTTTCTAAATAAAATGAATCTTACTAACATACTGCAGCTTTATTCCTCATATCTACATCTTTACAGCCTTTGCTGCTAGAGGACTCCGAATTGTAGTGTGTAACATGGCGGTGTGTAACGTAACTATGTCGGTGCGTGAGAAACAGAAGCCGGCCGGAGCGGCCGTGCGGTTCTGGGCGCTTCAGTCTGGAACCGCGTGGCCGCTACGCCGCAGGTTCGAATCCTGCCTCGGGCATGGATGTGTGTGATGTATTTAGGTTAGTTAGGTTTAATTAGTTCTAAGTTCTAGGCGACTGATGACCTCAGAAGTTAAGTCGCATAGTGCTCGGAGCCATTTTTTGAGAAACAGAGTGCTGTAAACGAGTTTAAAATTCGAAGAGTCCGTCTATTCACGAAACACCCTCACATTCAGCATGGCAATACTAGACCATATACGAGGGCTGCGACATCTGCAACAATCCGACACCTTCGGAAGGATTCACTTTCATCGATCATACTCCAAAGAGTCCCGTCTTGGCCCCATCCGATTTTCATCTCTTTCCAAAACTTAAAGAATACCCTCGAAGATCTCACGTTGATAGTGATGAAGCGAGGTGAGTTTTTGCCTCCGTCAATAAATAGGCAGATTTATCGTAACATGTTTCCAAAAGTATGAATACAGTAGATAAATGGTAAAGTAAATGAACGTACAGAGTTGAGAAAAACCATTACTACTACCTGCTTTATAGCGTGTTCGACCACCTTAGAAGCTCAATACTGAGATTTGTGGCACCAGATTGCAACCGACAAGTTCCGCTGTTCCTGAAAATTATAAGCCGGTAGTTTGCGGGTTCGGAACTATCGCACAATAGAGTCCCAAATGAATTTGGTCGCTAACACCTCAACGTGACTTCAGTATCATGTTCCTCAAAGTACTGTAGCACAACTCGGACCTTATCACACTGATAATCTGCTAGAAGCTGCCGCCGCCATTAAGAAAGACATGAAAAGATGCACGTGGTCCATAATTACATTCACGTAGTCAACAGCTGTTACGTTGCCTTCGACTGCTATTACAGGCCGCGTGGAAGCACCAGTGTATGTCCCCAGTGTAACAGTACTAACGCACCAGTCTGCGTCGTGGCGCGGTTCGTGTTTCTGGCAGCCGTTCGCCTAGATGACGGCTTATCCAGACGCGATCATCGACCTGGTGTGACAAGAAACGTAATCTATGCTATCAGACGACGCGTTCCCATTGATTCATGGCCGAATCGCGAATATCCCGTGCCCACTGCAATCGTATTTATCGATGTCGTTGGTTGGGTCTGCTGCAGAGCTCCATGTTCAACAATGTACTCCGAAACACTTGTGCCTCCACCACCATCGTGTTGTGTCGTCAGACTTGCCTTGGATTGCCGCCTATCCTGCTTCACACGCCGGCAAGCCTCTAAACTCCTCGTTCTGCGATGAGACACGGACATCCAACATCTTGTGGTCTAATCGTGGTTTCACCGCACTTCGACCACTTTGCATAGATTTTGTATTTTGACGAAACTGTCATCAAGGAGTGTGACCGAATGAAATTTAAAATGCTAATTTGACACCACAAACGGTCGCCAAGCCACAGTCAGTAAAACAATGGAATTTTTAAAAAGGTTACGAACTAGTTTCGACGCACTGAGTCGTCATTTGGAAATGTAATCTCAAACCTGGAAAACTGCATTAATAATTGCAACCATACTTCTTTCAAATATTACGAAAAATACACTAAAGCCAGTGAAACTGACGCAAAGGCAGCAAAAACGGGTCACAAGGCCTCATGACAATTTTTGGTTGCTCAGTCATTTCCCACCTTAATGCAGTGTAGGTGAAAATTGCTTCGGGAAGAAAGATATTATATACTCTTGCATTACGTCCTGCAGTGGTGCGATTACAAGACGTCATTAGCAAAACTCAGTACGATTGCTGTGCTCTAGTTTTGGGCTTGCTGCACGTTATAAGATTATGACGTGCGAGTCTTTGTAAAACGATCGTTACATCATTGCAGGATGTAATGCAAGAGTAGACTATTTTATATCTTTCATCCCGATGTAGTTTTCATCTACACTGCATTAAGGTGCGAAATGACTGATCAAACTAAAATGGTCATGAAATCTTGTGACCCGTTTCTGCTGCCTTTGCCTCGGTTTTACGGGTTTTAGTCTATTTTTCGCAATATTTGAAAGAAATGTGGTTGCAATTATTAATGCAGGTTTGTGACTACATTTGAAAATGACGACTCAGTGCGTCGAAACTAGTTATGTAACCTCCTAAAAATTTCGTTGTTTAAGTGACTGTGATTTGACGACCGTTAGTGGTGTCAAATAAACGTTCTACTCTGCATAGATACAACAATAGCAAGCGAATAGATCGACTAGATTCGCCATTTCAGAGGTGCTCGCTCCCCGGTAACGAGCCATATATAACAATCATCCCATTGTCAGAATCGCTTCCGTATGTGTATTTACCTATCTTTTACCTATCGGCCCAGGAAAGATTCCCGAATTGTCTTTGTTTCATTTATACGCTTTCCTTATCGCGTCACTGACCAGCAACGCTACCATGCGCCATTCAACCTCACGGCTGTCATTGGGCTTAAGCTTTGGTCTGATCAGTGCATCAAGATCACAAGTGTTACCCCTGACCACCATACGGCTCCAATGTGCGTTGCATCAGCAGGTAATATCTGCAGGAACTTCGGTAGCCAAGAAATTATATTTTGACAGCTCCAGTAAACTTCATTAACTTACAAGATTCGCGATTTTCCTCAAAGTTATGTCTGAAGAATCTTATCTCCTAAAAGGTTTTTAGCTTTAGAGCCCGTATCAGCGTCCGTTTTTATGTCTTCCGAATACTAGCTGTCAGAGTCTGAAATCACGTCTACTGGCTATTTCTGCCGCTGGATCTCAGCTCTTGCTGGACATTCCGTTTACCTTCCTTGTTCACTGAACAGAGGAGACACCCATCAGCGTTGCAATCAGCTCCACACACTCAGGAATTGGCTTCTACGTGGTTCATATATAACAGGTTTCGCTGAAACGGGTTCGAAGGGAGACAGAATAACGCGTCTTTTTTTTCCTGGTATGCTCTTCTACAGACTTGGTTAGAGATTACATCTGCGGCATTAAAAGGAAACTAGAGGACTTGCACTGCCAGATTTTTTTTTACAGTCAATTTTTTGAATAATTTTATCTCAGTTTCAAAATGAAAATAATAGTTCGTGACTCCAGTACGTTTCGTTTAGCTGTCACGTAATGAACCTAAACTGTATTGTTCTTGTACAGACTATTTGATTACATACTTTTCAGTTCTGGAGGATTTCTGCTAGCATTTCATAGTATTTGCCTAGAATAAGTTACGACTCGGTATCTTCGTTAACTAATTTCGTATACTGTGGGTAAGTAAATGCAAATAATAGTAATAAATTATAAATGCATCAAAATGCAATCGGCGTGATTTAAATATGTATTGCTTCAGTTGGAGATGGACGACATCTCGAAAAACGAATTCGAATAAACAAAAACATATAAAAAATGGCTGGTTGCTGTTTCTTTAAGCGATATAATCCACAGCCAAGGAGGTCAACGACCAATAAACCGGATAAATTAATTTTAAATTAAGATCATGGGACAGACGGTAGTGTTTTTCATGTAGTTAAAATACTAAACACTTGCAGGGAGCTCCAGCAATTATGCATTAAATGGTGTGAGTAAATAAGGAAAGTCAGAAAGGATAGACTATATACAGGTGGTGGCAGCGTGTTTGTTGCTGTTGCAAGTAGTATATCTTGAATCAAAATTGAAGTAGATTTTTCCTGTGCCTTAAAATGGATAGTGGCTATACTTGACAACCGGAATAAATTAATAATTGATTCCATTGACGAACTGCCTGTCTCAAATGACACAGTTGTTGAAACGTTAAAAAAGATAAAAAGTAAATAAACTTGAGTATCATCTCAAATAGATACACCACTCATACAGTTGTAGTTGGTGGTGACTTCAATTTACCCTCTATATGTTGGAGAAAATATATATTCGAAGTCGCTACTAGGCATAAAACATCGTCCGAAATTGTACCAAATACTTTCTCCGAAAGTTATTTTGAGGAATTAGTACAGCAATCCATTGGATGTGTAAATGGATGAGGAAATATACTTGGCCTCTTAGCAACAAATAATCTTGAGCAAATCAAAACCCACCAAAAACAAACACAAAGCATATTTATATATAAAACGGAAAAGCAGATCAAAATTTGCCTGACGCCTTTTTAAGAGAGTGTCTACTCCTTCCTTTCTGACTATGTAAGAACAGACTAGATACGGTTTGAATTCAAAGAATTAGTATCGACGGCAGTTGAGAGATATATACACCACACAAATTAATAAGCGATGGTACTGGTCCCCCATGGTACAAAAAACGAGTCAGAACACTGTTGTAGAAACAAAATCTGTAAGATAGGCGAAGTTTTACAGCAGCTCGAAATCTAGAGCTCACTTCAATGAGAGATCCCTTTAAAAGTTCCCACAACGAAACTACACTCCTGGAAATGGAAAAAAGAACACATTGACACCGGTGTGTCAGACCCACCATACTTGCTCTGGACACTGCGAGAGGGCTGTACAAGCAATGATCACACGCACGGCACAGCGGACACACCAGGACCCGCGGTGTTGGCCGTCGAATGGCGCTAGCTGCGCAGCATTTGTGCACCGCCGCCGTCAGTGTCAGCCAGTTTGCCGTGGCATACGGAGCTCCATCGCAGTCTTTAACACTGGTAGCATGCCGCGACAGCGTGGACGTGAACCGTATGTGCAGTTGACGGACTTTGAGCGAGGGCGTATAGTGGGCATGCGGGAGGCCGGGTGGACGTACCGCCGAATTGCTCAACACGTGGGGCGTGAGGTCTCCACAGTACATCGATGTTGTCGCCAGTGGTCGGCGGAAGGTGCACGTGCCCGTCGACCTGGGACCGGACCGCAGCGACGCACGGATGCACGCCAAGACCGTAGGATCCTACGCAGTGCCGTAGGGGACCGCACCGCCACTTCCCAGCAAATTAGGGACACTGTTGCTCCTGGGGTATCGGCGAGGACCATTCGCAACCGTCTCCATGAAGCTGGGCTACGGTCCCGCACACCGTTAGGCCGTCTTCCGCTCACGCCCCAACATCGTGGAGCCCGCCTCCAGTGGTGTCGCGACAGGCGTGAATGGAGGGACGAATGGAGACGTGTCGTCTTCAGCGATGAGAGTCGCTTCTGCCTTGGTGCCAATGATGGTCGTATGCGTGTTTGGCGCCGTGCAGGTGAGCGTCACAATCAGGACTGCATACGACCGAGGCACACAGGGCCAACACCCGGCATCATGGTGTGGGGAGCGATCTCCTACACTGGCCGTACACCACTGGTGATCGTCGAGGGGACACTGAATAGTGCACGGTACATCCAAACCGTCATCGAACCCATCGTTCTACCATTCCTAGACCGGCAAGGGAACTTGCTGTTCCAACAGGACAATGCACGTCCGCATGTATCCCGTGCCACCCAACGTGCTCTAGAAGGTGTAAGTCAACTACCCTGGCCAGCAAGATCTCCGGATCTGTCCCCCATTGAGCATGTTTGGGACTGGATGAAGCGTCGTCTCACGCGGTCTGCACGTCCAGCACGAACGCTGGTCCAACTGAGGCGCCAGGTGGAAATGGCATGGCAAGCCGTTCCACAGGACTACATCCAGCATCTCTACGATCGTCTCCATGGGAGAATAGCAGCCTGCATTGGTGCGAAAGGTGGATACACACTGTACTAGTGCCGACATTGTGCATGCTCTGTTGCCTGTGTCTATGTGCCTGTGGTTCTGTTAGTGTGATCATGTGATGTATCTGACCCCAGGAATGTGTCAATAAAGTTTCCCCTTCCTGGGACAATGAATTCACGGCGTTCTTATTTCAATTTCCAGGAGTGTATGTCACGAAATCTGGCAGATAATCGAAAGAGATCTGGTAGTGTGTGAAGTACGTGAGCGACAACAGACAATCAATATTTTCACTGTGTGATAGCGATGGTAATGTTATCGATGACTGCCATTAAAGCGGTGTTACTAAGTAAGGTTTCCCGAAATTCCTTCACCAAAGAAGACAAAGAAAATATTCCAGAATTCGAATCAAGAACCGCTGCAAACATGGGTAATTTAGAAGTAGATTCCTCGATCTGGCGAAGGAGCTCTGGTCTAGGTTGTATACTAGATAGATTCCTTTCAGAGTATGCTGATATAATAGCTCCGTGCTTAGCAGTCATATACAACCGCTAACTCGAAGATAGATCTGTACCAAAACACTGGTAAGCTGCATAGGTCACACCAATACCAAAGAAAGGTAGTGGGAGTATTCCGTTGAATTAGAGAGTGACGCCGATTTGCAAACGGATTTTAGACCATATACTGCATTCCAACATTTTGAATTGTCTAAGGAAACGATATATTGACAAATAGTAAGGTTTCAGAAAATATCGTTCTTGTGCTATACAACGAGCTCTCTATTCTCACAAAGTAATGAATACTACTGACAGTAAATCACAAATAAATTCCATATTTTTAGATTTCCAGAAGGCTGTTGATACCGTTCCTCACATGCCGCTTTAAACCAAACTGCGTACGTATGAAGTAACAACTCAGTTGGCTGAGTGCACTCGTGATTTACTGTCATAAAGATCACACACGTGATAGCAATTGACGGAAAGGCATTGAGCAAAATAGAAGTGATACGTGGCGTTTACCAAGGAAGCATTACAGGCCCTACGCTATTACTAATTTGGCCGGCCGAAGTGTCCGTGCGGTTAAAGGCGCTGCAGTCTGGAACCGCAGGACCGCTACGGTCGCAGGTTCGAATCCTGCCTCGGGCATGGATGTTTGTGATGTCCTTAGGTTAGTTAGATTTAACTAGTTCTAAGTTCTAGGGGACTGGTGACCTCAGAGGTTGGGTCCCATAGTGCTCAGAGCCATTACTAATTTGTATAAACGAGCCATCTTAGATTGTTTGCAGATGGCGCTTTCGTTTACCGTCTAATAAAGTCACCAGAAGAGAAAAAGTAATTGCAAAATGATGTCGATAAGATATCTGTATGGTGCGAAAAGTGACAATGGACTCTAAAGAACAAAAAGTGTGAAATGATCCAGATGAGTACTAAAAGGAATCCGCTAAATTTCGGTTACACGACTGATCACACAAATCTAAAGGCTGTATATTTAACTAAATACTTTGTGATTAGAATTACGAATAACTTAAATTGGAACAATCACACAGATAATTTTGTGGGGAAAACAAACCTAAGAGTGCAATTTATTGGCACAACACTTTGAAAATGCAAGTCGAGACTGCCCACACTTAAGCTTGTCCGCCGTCTTCCGGAGTATTGCTGTGCGGTGTGAGATCCGCACGAGACAGGGTTGACAGAGGAAATAGAAAAAAGTAGAAAGAGGGGTTGCTGCTTTTGAAGTATCGTGAAACAGGAAAGAGAGTGCACGGGTATTATACACGAACCGTGGTGGCAAACATTAAAAGAAAGGCTTTTTTCATTGCTGCAGTATCTTCTCTTGAAATTTCAATCACCAACTTTCTCCTACGAGCGAGGAAACGTTTTCTGGCACCCACCTCAAAATAGGGCGAAATCATAATCTTAATAAATTAAGAGAAATCAGAGGTCGCACGGAAAGATTTAAGTTTACGTTTAACCCCCCGCTGTTCGAGAGTGGAGCGATAGAGAAATAGGTTGACGGTGGTTCGATGAATCCTCTGCCAGGGTCTTGATTATGAATTGCAGAGTAATCATGCAGGTTTAGATGTAAACAGGTGAATCAGCGGTCACAGTACAACATTACAGCAGAGCATAATGTGTACCCGGAGATACCCATCTTACGATAGCGGCAGCCGTGTACGTGTTAACGGGTTTGTACAACGTTGTCCGCCACGAAGTACAGTAATTCCAGCCCGGTCAAGGTCCTTAGAGACCGCTGTCACAGCACAGTACCGTCACACAGGGCTGCGGGACAGCTACAACGAGTTCGTAGGGAAGCGTTAGTGATGTACGCGGTAACCGACGTCCGCGTCCTATATCTCAATAAATATCCATTACTGGAACCGTCTTCATATGCCGTTTTTTTTTATTTCCTGCATGTGCTGAACATCCCCCTGAAATATTGTCGTGCATATTAGGAACATCATGTATACTATTAGGGGAGATCACTGATCTTTTTTGTTTTATTGCCCTCCCCCTTGTACGCTGTACGAGGAATATTCTTTTCCTTCCGTCTTTCTTCGTGCCAGACGCTGTGGTAAGGCGCTTCTATTCACTTCAGTCGGAAACCGCGCGACTGCTACGATCGCAGGTTCGAATCCTGCCTCAGACATGGATATGGGTGATGTCCTTCCATTAGTTAGGTTTCCGTAGTTGCAAGTTCTAGGGGACTGATGACCTCAGATGTTAAGTCACATAGTGCTCAGAGCCATTTGAACCATTTCTTACTGCGTAATATGTGTCTTGGAAAGAAGCAATACTTCTGTCATTTTTTTAATTGCCAGTGCTCCTTCGTTTCTACTGACTGCACACTGAAGCGCCAAAGAAGCGCGTGGGTATTCAAATTCAGAAGAGACATGTAAACAGGCGGAATACGGTGCTGCGGTCGGCAACGCCTATATAAGACAAGTGTCTGGCCAACTTGTTAGATCGCTTACTGCTGTTAAATTGGCAGGTTATCAAGATTTAAGTGAGTTTGAACGCGGTGCTATAGTCGGCGCACGAGCGGTGGGACACAGCATCTCCGAGGCACACATGAAGTGAAGATTTTCCGCTACGACCATTTCACGAGTGTACCGTGAATATCAGGAATCCGGTAAAACATTAAATGTCCGACATCGCTGCGGCCCGAAAGAGAACCTGTAAGAACGGGACCAACGACGACTCAAGAAAATCCTTCAACGTGACAGAAGTGCAGCCCTTCGGCAAATGGCTGCAGAATTCAACGCTGGGCCATCAGCAAGTATCAGCGCGCGAGCCATTCAACGAAACATCATCGATTTGGGCTTTTGGAGCCGAAGGCACATTAGTGTACTCTTGATGACTGCACGACACAAGGCCTTACGCCTCGCCTTGGACCGTCAACACCGACACTGGACTGTTGACGACTCGAAACATGTTGCCTGGTCGGACGAGTCTCGTTTCAAGTTGTGTCGAACGGATGGACGTGTTCGGGTATGAAGACAACCTCGTGAATCCTCGGACCCTGCATGTGAGCAGAGGACTGTTGAAGCTAGTGGAGGCTCCGTAGTAGTGTGTGGTATGTGCAGTCGGAGTGATGTTTGACCACTGATAAATCTAGATTCGACTGGTGACACGTACGTAAGCATCCTGACTGATATGCATCCATTCATGTCCACTATGCATTCAGACGGACTTGGGCAATTACAGCAGAACAATGCGTCACCCTACATGTTCAGAATTGCTACAGAGTGGCTCCAGGAACACTCTCCTCAGTTTAAACACTTTCGCTGGCCGCCACCCCAGACACAAACATTATTGAGCATATCTGGGATGCCTTGCAAGTGCTGTTGAGAACAGATCTCCACCCCATCGTAGCTTTACGGATTTATGCACAGCCCTCAGGATTCAAGGTGTCAATTCCCTCCACCACTACTTCAGACATTAGTCGAATCAATGCCACATCGTGTTGCGGCATTTCTGCGTGCTCATGGGAGTCCTATGTATTAGGTAGGTGTACCACTTTATTTGGCTTTTCAGTGTAGTTTCCAAATCCATTGAAATAGGGGTGGCGGACCAAAACATGAAGACCCCAAAAACACAACTCATTACCATGGGTAATACGGTGTAGAAAAACCGTTGATACTCAAAGTGGCTTCCATTCGCCTGGAATGGATAAATATACAGGGTGTTTCAAAACTGACCGGTATATTTGAAACGGTAATAAAAACTAAACGAGCAGCGATAGAAATACACCGTTTGTTGCAATATGCTTGGGACAACAGTACATTTTCAGGCAGACAAACTTTCGAAATTACAGTAGTTACAATTGTCAACAACAGATGGCGCTGCGGTCTGGGAAACTCTATAGTACGATATTTTCCACATATACACCATGCGTAGCAATAATATGGCGTAGTCTCTGAATGAAATTACCCGAAACCTTTGACAACGTGTCTGGCGGAATGGCTTCACATGCAGATGAGATGTACTGCTTCAGCTATTCAATTGTTTCTGGATTCTGGCGGTACACCTGGTCTTTCAATTGTCCCCACAGAAAGAAGTCACAGGGGTTCATGTCTGGCGAATAGGGAGGCCAATCCACGCCGCCTCCTGTATGTTTCGGATAGCCCAAAGCAATCACACGATCATCGAAATATTCATTCAGGAAATTAAAGACGTCGGCCGTGCGATGTGGCCGGGCACCATCTTGCATAAACCACGAGGTGTTCGCAGTGTCGTCTAAGGCAGTTTGTACCGCCACAAATTCACGAAGAATGTCCAGATAGCGTGATGCAGTAATCGTTTCGGATCTGAAAAATGGGCCAATGATTCCTTTGGAAGAAATGGCGGCCCAGACCAGTACTTTTTGAGGATGCAGGGACGATGGGACTGCAACATGGGGCTTTTCGGTTCCCCATATGAACCAGTTCTGTTTATTGACGAAGCCGTCCAGGTAGAAATAAGCTTCGTCAGTAAACCAAATGCTGCCCACATGCATATCGCCGTCATCAATCCTGTGCACTATATCGTTAGCCAATGTCTCTCGTGCAGCAATGGTAGCGGCGCTGAGGGGTTGCCGCGTTTGAATTTTGTATGGATAGAGGTGTAAACTCTGGCGCATGGGACGATACGTGGACGTTGGCGTCATTTGGACTGCAGCTGCAACACGGCGAACGGAAACCCGAGGCCGCTGTTGGATCACCTGCTGCACTAGCTGCGCGTTGCCCTCTGTGGTTGCCGTACGCGGTCGCCCTACCTTTCCAGCACGTTCATCCGTCACGTTCCCAGTCCGTTGAAATTTTTCAAACAGACCCTTTATTGTATCGCTTTTCGGTCCTTTGGTTACATTAAACCTCCGTTGAAAACTTCGTCTTGTTGCAACAACACTGTGTTCTAGGCGGTGGAATTCCAACACCAGAAAAATCCTCTGTTCTGAGGAATAAACCATGTTGTCCACAGCACACTTGCACGTTGTGAACAGCACACGCTTACACTAGAAAGACGACGTACAGAATGGCGCACCCACAGACTGCGTTGTCTTCTATATCTTTCACATCACTTGCAGCGCCATCTGTTGTTGAAAATTGTAACTACTGTAATTTCAAAAGTTTGTCCGCCTGAAAATGTACTGTTGTCCCAAGCATATTGCAACAAACGGTGTATTTCTATCGCTGCTCGTTTAGTTTTTATTGCCGTTTCAAATATACCGGTCATTTTTGAAGCACCCTGTAGGTCCTCTATTGGTCAAAAATGGTCAAATGTGTGTAACTTCCTATGAGACCAAACTGCTGAGGTCATCGGTCTCTAGACTTACACACTAAGTAAACTAACTTAACCGAACTTATGCTAAGAACAACACACACACCCACTCCCGAGGGAGAACTCGAACCTCTGGCGGGAGGGGCCGGGTCCTCTATTGTTTTCAAGGGCATCTTATACCTCTATTCCTAGAAGATAGTGATGAGATCAGGTAGCGTTGACGGAGGTGTATAACGATCACGCAGCCTTCTCTCCAAAGTAAATCACAGAGGCTCAGTAATACTGAGAACTGCTGACTGCGGTGGCCCTGCAGGGGCGACAGTTCATCCTCACGTTCACAAAACCAGTGAGAATGTTGTAAGTGGGTCGTGTCATTTGATTTTTGTATGTCATCGACGTGCGCGTCAGAAATAAGGGAAGTTAGTCACTTTATGAAACTTCCTGGCAGATTAAAACTGTGTGCCGGACCGGGACTCGAACTCGGGACCTTTGTCTATCGCGGGCATGTGCTCTACCAACTGAGCTATCCAAGAACTACTCACGCCCCGTCCTCACAGCTTTAATTCCAACGGTACCTCGTCTCCTACCTTCCAAACTTCATAGAAGCTCTCCTGCGAGTCTTGCAGAACTAGCACTCCTGGAAGAAAGGATATTGCGGAGACATGGCTTAGCCACAGCCTGGGGTTTGTTTCTAGAACGAATTTTTCACTCTACAGCGGAGTGTGCGCTGATATGAAACTTCCTGGCAGATTAAAACTGTGTGCCGGACCGAGACTCGAACTCGGGACCTTTGCCTTTCGCGGGCAGGTGCTCTACCAACTGAGCTACCCAAGCACGACTCACACCCCGTCCTTTATTGTTAAACAGTCTTTGGTCTTGTCGTAGCACAGTCTTTGCCTCTGTGCCGTCGAAACATTCTTAGTTGAAGTGTGGTAGGTGATGGACGTATTTAGTAGAGCTGCGTGCACTTGTGATTATATCTACATCTACATCCATACTCCGCAAGCCACCTGACGGTGTGTGGCGGAGGGTACTTTGAGTACCTCTATCGGTTCTCCCTGCTATTCCAGTCTCGTATTGTTCGTGGGAAGAAAGATTGTCGGTATGTCTCTGTGTGGGCTCTAATCTCTCTGATTTTATCCTCATGGTCTCTTCGCGACATATACGTAGGAGGGAGCAATATACTGCTTGACTCCTCGATGAAGATATGTTCTCGAAACTTCAACAAAAGCCCGTACCGAGCTACTGAGCGTCTCTCCTGCCGAGTCTTCCACTGGAGTTTATCTGTCATCTCCGTAACGCTTTCGCCATTACTAAATGATCCTGTAACGAAGCGCGCTGCTCTCCGTTGGATCTTCTCTATCTCTTCTATCAACCCTATCTGATACGGATCCCACAGTGGTGAGCAGTATTCAAAAGCAGTGGGCGAATAAGCGTACCGTAACTTACTTTCTTTGTTTTCGGATTGCATTTCCTTAGGATTCTTCCAATGAATCTCAGTTTGGCATCTGCTTTACCGACGATGAACTTTATATGATCATTCCATTTTAGATCACCCCTAACGCGTACTCCCAGATAATTTATGGAATTAACTGCTTCCAGTTGCTGACCTGCTATGTTGTAGCTAAATGATAAGGGATCGTTCTTTCTGTGTATTCGCAGCACATTATCTGTTCGAAAGGACAGCAAAGATGAGTATGATGGGTACACTGAAAAACGAAAGGAATATAAATTTTGAATAACGTCGTTATTTATGGAGGGAAGAAGTTTGAGGTAAGACTGCAGCACTACGCAGCTAGGAATAATTATTGTCAGTTAGTTAACTTGCTCAAAGCTGAGAGAAAGACAACCCCACTTCTCTGAGTCATGGATTAACATATTAATTGATTAAGGTGTTTGATTTTGATAGAAATTCTCTGTTAATTTTGTACCCTCTTTGTTAAGCTTAGTATTGTTTACACCTATGTTATGTGTGACGATCACGCGAGGTATTACTCCGTGCTTTTGAATATATATTTCACTCTAAAATCGTTGTCTTGGGATATCATTTAATATGAATAGTTTCTCTCCCCACCGCACTGTTTATCATTACGCATTACCACAAGCAACAGATTAAACTGTATTTAGAAACAGAAATCTAGCTTGGCCGCTGCCTGCTTGCTATTTGCTGTTGTGCCTTAACGAAATCTGCAACAATATTGTCAACACACGAAACAAGTGGAAATTTTGATTTGGGCCACATAATTGTTTTACTACCGTTGTGCATTTAATACAAAGTCACGCTGTATTTAGATCGGTTACAGTTTAGTTCATATTAGGTTCTGTAAAGTTAGACACAAAATATATTGGGGAGTGTACAATACGGCCCATCACCAACCCCTTCATTTTCACTCTTGGCACTCAAACTCGGCGATAAGTTCGAGAAGACTGATCCAATGAAATTACTTTCTTTCATTGCTTCTTAGTCCAGGTCTTATGGCTTCCGCACCGCATTTTCCTGTTAGAGGCATTTGCATCACTGATGAGAGTTTCTGGTATAAAGCTTGTTCCGTGTTGTTTTGGTGCTGACAGGGTTCGCGAGTGTGACATTCGGCGCAGCAGTGACTTTTGCTGCTGTTGTCATCTTATTTTTCGTCACACATCTCTTCAATGACCGTCCGTCACGATCAGTCAACACGAACTTTCGTCCACACTGTGACTTAGCGCATAATATTTTTTCCGTTTTCCCTGTATGTGATACAAACCTTCGATATGCTGGCTCTTGAAACACCAAACACTTGGGCTCCTTCGGTTATGGAATCACCCACCATAGGAACACAAACAATATTCCCATGTTCGGAATCACTTAGTGTCAGCATAATGCATTCACAGTATTCTCAAGGCAACTGTCACTTACAACGCATTGAAAACTTTGCGCTGGTGCCGTTTGTGGTCAAGTACAACAGCACCATCTGCAGGCTTCGCTAGCTACTGCATCTGTGTTCAAGAATGCGTTTCTTTGGCTGGTTCCATATTTTTGTCCCACTCTCATAAACTGTAATAAAGTGCCCGGCGAAAGGTCAATATTTACAATGCCAGCCATCTTCTGAAATTCGCCGTCGATCAAAATTCTTTCCTCAAATAGGTCAAATACAATAAATGTTTGAAAAACGATTTGACAAAGAGACCACACACCGCCGAATAATTAACTGACAACATTTACAACACCCGCCATTTTTTCTAATTGACCGTCAATTAACATGTTTCGTCAAACATGTCAAACGAAGTTTACGCTAGCCAAACGCGTGCAACAAAACTTCACACCGTCTTGTCAAATTGACAGTCGATCACAGTTATTTCTCAAACGCGTCAAACCTAGTTTATGTTTGACAAACGAAACTCCACACTGCCGAATAATTATAACTGACAACATTTACAATGCCTGCCATCTTGTAAAATTGGCCGCCAATCAAATTGTTTTCTCAGAAACGTCAAGCAGAGTTTATGTTTGACAAAAACGGCAAACGAAAGCGCAAACAGCCGAATAAGTAACTGACAATTTTTATAGCGCCTACCATATTGTTAAATTGGCCGTTAATCAATAATGTTCTTTAACACGTCAAACGCAGTCTATGTTTATCAAAGGCGTGAAACGAAAACGCACACTGCCGAATAATTAACTAACAACATTTGCTAAGCCTGCCATCTTGTCGAATCAGCAAGCAATCAAAATTTTCTCTCTAACAGGACAAACACAGTCTGTGTTTGAAAAACGATCCGCACACTGTCGAATAATTAACTGACAAGATTTTCAGAACGCGCTTTCTTGTCAAAATGGTCGACAGTCACAATTTTCTCCCAAATGCGTTAAACGGAGTCTATGTTTGACAAACGAAACTGCACAATACAAACTAATTAACTGACGTTTTCAGTGCCTGCCGTCTTGTCATATTGCCCTCCAGTGACAAATTTTTCTCAAAGACGTCAAACACCATACTTCACAAAAAAAAATGGTTCAAATGGCTCTGAGCACTATGGGACTCAACTGCTGAGGTCATTAGTCCCCTAGAACTTAGAACTAGTTAAACCTAACTAACCTAAGGACATCACAAACATCCATGCCCGAGGCAGGATTCGAACCTGCGACCGAAGCGGTCTTGCGGTTCCAGACTGCAGCGCCTTTAACCGCACGGCCACTTCGGCCGGCCCATACTTCACAAACGAATCTACACAATACCGAATAAGTAACTAACAACAATTGCTATACCTGCCATCTTGTCAAATTGGCTGTCAATCAGACACAGTCTTTGTTTGACAAAACGAAACCGCACACTGACGAATAACTAACTGACATTTGCAGTGCCTACCATCTTGTCAAATTGGCCACCAATCGAAATTTTTTCTCAGATACGACTAACGACTGACAAACGCGTGAAATGATATCCAACATTGCCGAATAGTTAAATGATAACATTGACAATGCCTGCCATCTTGACAAATTGGCCGTGTATTAAAAAACACGTCAAACACGAACTATATTTGACAAACGATCCATACACTGCCGAATAATTAACTGACAAAATTTTCAATACCCACTGTGTTCTCAAACTTGTCGCCAGTCACATTTTTTTCTCAAATGAATTAAACGGAGTCTATGTTTGAAATACGAAATCGCACATTGCCGAATAATTTACTGGCAGGCCGGGTGTCGTAACCTAGTGGTCAGAGGAGTCTTGTCACGGCCCCCGCGGCTTTCCCCGTCAGCGGTTCAAATGGCTCTGAGCGCTATGGGACTTAACTTCTGAGGTCATCAGTCCCCTAGAACTTAGAACTACTTAACCTAACTAACCTAAGGACATCACACACATCCATGTCCGAGGCACGATTCGAACCTGCGATCGTAGCGGTCGTACGGTTCCAGACTGTAGCGCCTAGAACGGCTCGGTCACTCCGGCCGGCGTCAGCGGTTCGAGTCCTTCCTCGGTCGTGGATGTGTGTGTGTGTGTCGTCCGTAGCGAAAGTTAGTTTAAGTTAGATTAAGTAGTGTGTAAGTTTAGGGAGCGATGACCTCAGCAGTTTGGTCCCATAAGACCTTACCACAAATTTCCAATTTCCAAATTAACAGACAGCATTTAAAATGACCGCCATCTTGTCACAATAGTCGTCACTCATGCTTCTTCGCAGACACATCATAGTCTATGTTAGACAAACAAATATGCACACTGCCGAATAAGTAACTGACATTATTTACTATGCCCGCCATCTTATCAAACTGGCTATCAAACTTTTTTCTCAAACACGTCAAACGTATTCAGTGTTTGATAAACGATTTGCAAACGAGACAGTCCGACGAATAATTAACTGACAACATTTACAACGCCCGCCATCTTGTCAAATTGGCCCTCAATCAAATTATTTTCTCAAACACGCCAAATACGGTCTATGTTTGACAAACGTGTGAAACGAAATCGCACACTGCCGAATAATTTTTCTCAAATACGTCAAACGCAGTCAATGTTTGACAAACGATTTCCAAACGAGGCCACACAGTAACAACATTTACAACGTCCGCCATTTTTTCAAAGTGGCCGTCAATCGAATTTTTTTCTGAAACACGCCAAACAGTCATGTTTGACAAACCTGTGAAACGAAACCGCACAATGCCGAATAATTAACTGACAAAACTGGTGAAGTGTGGCAAATTTTTCGTCCATTTGTAGGGGCCATTTGCCACTATTGTCTAGACCACCTGCGTAGTAGCAACAAGCGTCCCGCGCTTCTGAGGTTCCCTCCGGAGCCTGCGCCCTTGCCGCACGAGCGACTGCACAGTGGTCTGCACGCATCGATGGCAGAGCCCCGTGCGTTTCGCGTCGCTGCGCCGCCGCGGAGTAATCCCGACGCGCGACCCCTAGAAGAAGGAGGAGGAGGAGGAGGATGAGGAGGTACGCGCCAGCACCTGCCGGCCACCGGCGCGGGTCTTTAGCGAGCGAATCGGAGCGCTCCGCCGGTATTCAATGTGCGCAGCTAACGCGGCACGGCGGCCGATCCGCCGCCGGACGCATGCATAAGGCGTCCGATATTAAATTAGGGCCGGGCAGGAGAAGGCCTCGCCTAGGCTGGGCCGTTGAACGGGATGGCAGATAGCGCGCCAAGCGGAGCGTGCAGCAGCGTGCTAGCGCAGCGTGAGCGGGCCCTGCTGTGCTGTGCGGCTGCGGCGCAGACCCTGGCCTGCCGGCCTATCCCCGGCGCAGATCTGGCGCGTTAACTTTTATGCGCGCCTCACGACGCGCCCGCGGGAAGGTCACGCCGCTCTGCCGCCGCCCGGCCGCTGCTGTGCCCTGCTCTGGTCTGAGGGGCTCTCCTCGGCTCAGCTCAGCTCACCGGCCTGCTGCGGACCACGGCCACTGCCAACGCCACTAGTAGGGCTTCGCCCTGCTCACAAGGGAACCTCCCCATCGCAACCCCCTCAGATTTAGTTATAAGTTAGCACAGTAGATAGGCCTTGAAAAACAGAACACAGATCAATCGGGAAAACAGGAAGAAGTTGTGTGGAACTATGAAAAAAATAAGCAAAATATACAAACTGAGTAGTCCATGCGCAAGATAGACAACATCAAGGATAGTGTAAGCTCAGGAGAGCCCCGTGGTCCCGTGGTTAGCGTTAGGAGCTGCCGAACCAGAGGTCTTTGGTTCAAGTCTTCCCTCGAGTGAAAAGTTTATTTTCGCATAGCTATGATCTTCCGTTCGTTCATTGACGCCTCTGTTCACTGTAACAAGTTTAGTGCCTGTGTTTTGCGACCGCACCGCAAAACCGTGCGATTAGTAGACGAAAGGACGTGCCTCTCCGATGGGAACCGAAAACATTTGATCGCAAGGTCATAGGTCAACCGATTCCTCCACAGGAAAACACGTCTGATATATTCTATACGACAATGGTGACGGCATGTGCGTCACATGACAGGAATATGTTGTCGACCAACCTAACTTGTACACTTGGCGAATGGGTAAAAAGATTCTTCTACCTTGCCCGATTTAGGTTTTCTTATGGATGTGATAATCACTCCCAAAAAGTGATGAAAACATAAGAGTTTGTCACATAAACTGCAACAAATGAATGCAACACTTTCGATGTTTGTTTAGGTGTAGCGTCCCCATTCTACGGCGCAGTTACCTCGCATCGGTCGGACGGACGGACAGATAATAACTGTCTGAAAATAAAAAATTAAACTTTTCACTCGAGGGAAGACTAGAACCAAGGACCTCTCGTTCCGCAGCTGCTCACGCTAACCACGGGACCACCGCGCTCCTGAACTCATATTATACTTGATGCTGCCTATCTTGCACATGGACTACTCAGTTTGTATATTTTGCTTATTTTTTCATAGTTCCACACAACTTCTTCCTGTTTTCTCGATTGATCTGTGTTCAGCTTTTCAAGGTCTATCCACTGTGCCAACTTATAACTAAATCTGAGGAGGGTGCGATGGGGAGGTTCCCTAGTCAGCAACACTCGCCCAGAGCGTGTTTGTTAATAACCTCGGGTGAGGTCCGCTCCTGGTAGCTGAGTGGTCAGCGCGACAGACTGTCAATCCTAAGGGCCCGGGTTCGGTTCCCGGCTGGGTCGGAGATTTTCTCCGCTCAGGGACGGGGTGTTGTGTTGTCCTAATCATCATCATTTCATCCTCATCGACGCGCATGTCGCCAAAGTGGCGTCAAATCGAAAGACTTGCAACAGGCGATCGGTCTACCCGACGGGAGGCCCTCGTCAGACGACATTTCATGTACCTCGGGTGAGACTGAATTATCCCGAGAATCGAAATGAAGGTCAAGGTACAAGCACCGTAGTGTATGTGCCCGAGAAAGCGGTGAGGTGGGGGAGCGGAGGGGGAATTTGCTCGAAGGCTTCTCCTGAATTTGTTGTTCGTGTACGTCGTTTCAGTGCAGTATAATACCCGAAGGAACGGTCTACACTATCTGATCTATGATTCTATGTAGCATGGACTTCTAGGTTCAAAATGCTTCAAATAGCTCTGAGCACTATGAGACTTAATAGCTGAGGTCATCAGTCCCCTAGAACTACTTAAACCTAACTAACCTAAGGACATCACACACATCCATGCTGAAGGCAGGATTCGAAACTGCGCCGTAGCGGTCGCGCGTCTCCACACTGAAGCGCCTAGAACCGCTCGGCCATCCAGGACGGCGACTTCTAGGTTTTTGTTGTTGTTGCGGTCTTCAATCAAGAGACTGGTTTGATGCAGCTCTCCATGCTACTCTATCCTGTGCTAGCTTCTTCATCTCCCAGTACCTACTGCAACCGATATCCTTCTGAATATGTTTAGTTTATTCATCTCTTGGTCTCCCTCTACGATTTTTACCCTCCACGCTGCCTTCCAATACTGAATTGGTGATCCCTTGATGCCTCAGAATATGTCCCACCTACCGATCCCTTCTTCTAGCCAAGCTGTGCCACAAATCTCTCTTCTCCCCAATCCTGTTCAATACCTTTTCATTAGTTATGTGATCTACCCATCTAATCTTCAGCATTCTTCTGTAGCACCATATTTCGAAAGCTTCTAATCGCTTCTTGTCCAAACTAGTTATCGTCCATGTTTCACTACCATACATGGCTACACTCCATACAAATACTTTCAGAAACGACTTCCTGACACTTAAATCTACACTCGATGTTAACAAATTTCTCTTCTTCAGAAACGCTTTCCTTGCCATTGCCAGTCTACATTTTACATCATCTCTACTTCCACCATCATCAGTTATTTTGCTCCCCAAATAGAAAAACTCCTTTACTTCTTTAAGTGTCTCATTTCCTAATCTAATTCCCTCAGCATCACCCGACTTATTTCGACTACATTCCATTATCCTCGTTTTGCTTTTGTTGATGTTCATCTTATGTCCTCCCTTCAAGACCCTGTCCATTCCGTTCAACTGCTCTTCCAGGTCCTTTGCTGTCTCTGACAGAATTACAATGTCATCGGCGAACCTCAAAGTTTTTATTTCTTCTCCATGGATTTTAATTCCTACTCCGAATTTTTCTTTTGTTTCCTTTAGGTATAATGGTTTTATTCTCAGGTGCCTCAAATACACTAAAGAGCCAAAGAAACTGGTACACCTGCCCAGTATCGTGTAGGGTCCCCGCGAGCACGCAAAACTGACGCAACATGACGTAAAATAGGACTCGACTAATGTGTGAATTAGTGCTGAAGGGGACTGACACCATGAATCCTGCAGGACTGACCATAAATCCGTAAAAGTACAAGTGGTATATGTTCAGGGCTGGGGAGTTTGGTGGCCAGCGGAAGTGTTTAAACTCAAAAGAGTGTTCCTGGAGCCACTCTGTAGCAATTCTGGATGTGTGGGCGTCGCATTGTCCTGCTGCAATTGCCCAAGTCCGTTGGCATGCACGATGGAGATGAATGGCTGCAGGTGATCAGATAGGATGCTTACGTACGTGTCACCTCTCAGCGTCGTATCTAGGCGTGTCAGGGGCCCCGTATCACTCCAACTGCACTTGCCGCACACCATTACACAGCCTCCACCAGCTTGAACAGTCTCCTGCTGACTAGCAGGATCAATGGATTCATGAGGTTGTCGCCGCACCCGTACACGCCCATCCGCTCGATAAATTTGAAACGAGATTCGTCCGATCAGGCAACATGTTTCGAGTCAACAACAGTCCAATGTCGATGTTGACGGGCCCAAATGAGGCATAAAGCTTTGTATCGTGCCGTCATCAGGGGTACAAGAGTGGGCTTTCGGCTCCGAAAGCCCATATCGATGATGTTTCGTTGAATGATTGGAAGGCTGAAACTTGTTGATGGCCCAGCACTGAAATCTGCAGCAATTTGCGGAACGGTTGCACTTCTGTCACGTTGAACGATTCTCTTCAGTCGTCGTCGGTCCCGTTCTTGCGGGATCTTTTTCCGGCCGCAGCGATGTCGGAGATTTGATATTATACCGGACTCCTGATATTCGTGGTACTCTCGTGAAATGGCCGTACGGGAAAAATCCCTACTTCATCGCTACCTCGGAGATGCTGTGTTCCATCGCTCGCGCTCCGACTATGACACCTCGTTCAAACTCACTTAAATCTTGATAAACTGCCATTGCAGCAGCAGTAACCGATCTAACAACTGTGCCCTGCACTTGTTGTCTTATATAGGCGTTGGCGACCGCAGTGCAGAATTCTGGCTGTTTACATATCTCTGTATTTGAATAGGCATGCCTCTACCAGTTTCTGTGGCGCTTCAGTGTAGATATTAATAGTAACCATAAACTAACATGGGTCTACTGCCTATCAGGCAAGGCCACAGGCCGCTTAACGCGCTTAGCATCTTCATTACTCCGTCCTAATCTTCATATGAGGGCGTTTGGTGATGATTGTATCTTCTGATACAGCTTGTCTTTGTGTTCCTGCAATCGCACGAGTACTGTTGTTTCCTTCGCTGACTGGGAACTTATGCGGTGCGTGGAAAATGCGCCGAAGTTCTTTATTCTGGAAGCGCTACAGTTTCGCTATACGAGGTGCGGCTAGAAAAAAACCGGACTGATGCTGGAAAAAACATTTATTTACAATTATTTACAATTTCATGTTATCTCCTTCAATGTACTCTCCTCCTCGGTCTCTACACCGCTCCATACGAATTTTCCACTGTTCATAGCAATGCTGCAGATCATTTTCGGTAAGTCCATACATTACTTCCGTCGCTTTTTCTTTTACTGCTTCAACAGTCTCAAATCTAGTTCCTTTCAAAGCTGACTTGACTTTAGGGAAAAGAAAAAAGTCACAGGGGGCCAAATCAGGTGAGTAGGGTGGATGATCTAAGATGGGAATGTTGTGTTTTGCCAAAAACGTCTTCACTGACAACGCACTGTGAGCTGGGGCATTGTCTTGGTGAAGGATCCATGACTTTTTTCTCCACAAATCGTTCCGTTTTCTCCGTACTCGCTCACGTAGGGTAGCCAGGACGCTAATGTAGTAATGCTGATTCACTGTTTGTCCCTTTGCTACCCAATCAATGTGCACAATCCCTTTGATGTCAAAAAAAAAAAAAAAAAAAAACAATCATCATTGCCTTGAATTTCGATTTTGACATTCGTGCTTTTTTTGTCGTGGAGAACCAGGAGTTTTCCAATGCATCGATTGGCGTTTAGTTTCGGGATCGTAAGTAAAAAACCACGATTCATCGCAAGTAATAACATTTTGTAAGAAGGTGGGATCACTTTCAATGTTTTCCAGGATGTCAGAACAAATCATTCTTCGGCGTTCCTTCTGTTCAATTGTGAGACACTTTGGAACCATTTTTGAACACATTTTGTTCATGTTGAAACTTTCATGAAGAATCTGCCTAACACTTTCCTTGTCAACTCCTGTTAACTCAGACACTGCTCTGATTGTTAAACGGCGATCTTGTCGAACAAGTTTACCGATTTTTTCAATGTTTGCATCAGTTTTTGCTGACAATGGTCTGCCAGTGCGAGTGTCATCACTGGTGTCTTCGCGGCCATCTTTAAATCGTTTAAACCACTCAAACACTTGTGTTCGCGATAAAAAATCATCGCCGTACACTTGTTGTAACATTACAAACGTTTCACTTGCAGATTTTCCTAGTTTGAAACAAAATTTGATGTTAACACGCTGTTCTTTCTGTACACTCAACATTTTCCGACGCACAGACAAAACGTCAACTACTTAAAACAGACGCCACGGGAAGACTGAGTGCAGGAGGCAGATGAAACTCGAGCATTAGGCGGAGCGAGAGTCACGTGACAGGCCACGCGACTTTCAGCCTTATTGCATTCGTTTTATTGTTTCACCAGTACTAGTCCGGTTTTTTTCTAGCCACACCTCGTATGTGGGTTGGTGGCTGTCACCCACAATGGGCACGCATAGTCTATGATAGTCCGGATAGACGCTCTATATGTTCGAAGGCCATACTGCACCGGCAATGTGGTCTGTTCACTCATCAGCGGGTAAAGAGCTCCGGCTCAGCTGATGCTTCCAGGTCAACTGTCGGTCGAGGGTGACTCCCACGTACCTGGCTTTCGATGCCCAAGGAGAAGGGGTGTTGCATGACGTGATGTCGTCCACTAGCACGCGCCGTCGTCTCGTAAGTGGTTTGTTTTGTCTTAGGGTGCAAAAAACAACTGGGGTCATACGCGCCCAAGTCAAAACTATGGAACACGAACAAAGAGAGGAGGGAAACGACTATACGTTAGTCCCAATGGACAGAATAGGAGACAGCTAAAAACAGGCACATCGAAAAAGGGCTTAAAATATCATACAAAAATGGAGGTCCAAAACAAAAAATTAGCAGCATTAAATTGAATGTGAAGGGAGTGAGGAAGGAATGGGGGGGGGGGGGGGGCATGGGTCGTTTTAGCGTACACTGTACGTCTGTACGTCTACACCGACGAGTCAGAACGCTGTACCCACTGTCGAAAGCGAGTTTGAATTCTGCCTGGTGGCCCTGCGGGCGAATGCCGCCGTAAGGAAATTACACTGTTGTGAGGACAAAAGTAACTTTTGCATGATGTGTCACTGACAAGTAACATAGGTCCATGAAACTTCAACGATACATAGAAAGAAATGCTGAAATGACGATTATTGAACTAAATGAGAAAAAGGAAATTAGTTACATACTACGGCGTGCGCACACTTTATTCAACATGTAAATTTCACTACAGATATTCGGATTTAGGTTATGACAAGTTAGACATGCTTGCCATCATTGGCGATGAGTTGGCGCAGATGATAGTGATGCTGTCGATGACATCTTGAATGGCTGTTTTCAGCTCAGCAATACTTTTGGGATTATTGCTGTACATCTCGTCTTTAATATTGCCCCACAAAAAGGAGTCGCATGTGTTCAGGTCCGGAGGATATGGCGACCAATCTAGATCGATGCCAGTGGACTCTGGGTACCCCATAGCCAGAATGCGGCCCCCAAAGCGCTCCTTTACGACATCAAACAATCTCCTGCTTCGATGGTGTCGAGCTCAGTCCTGTATGAACCACATCTTGTCGAAATCAGGGTCACTTTGGATAAAGGGGATCAAATCATCTTCCAAAACCTTCACGTACCGTTCGGTAGTCGTCGTGCCATCAAGGAATATCGCACCGATTGTTCCGTGACTGTACATTGGACACCATACAGTCATCCGTTGAGGGTGAAGAGACTTCTCGATCGCGAAATGCGGATTCTCAGTCCCGCAAATGCTCGAGTTTTGCTTATTGGTGAACCCACGGAAATGAAAATGGGCGTCGTCGCTAAACCAAACAGCAGTGCGCGTACTAATTCCCATCACGCCCCGCGGTCAACCGCGCAGTTTGAACGTCCTAACGCAAACCGTTCAGAAGTTATGACGATTTTATTTCATATAGTTCAATAATTGTCACCTTGTAAATAGTGAGACGATCGGGAATACAACTTTTACTCAAAGACTATAATTACACTAAAGTCGCCAAGGTACATCTAAATCTACATGATTATTCTGCAGTTCCCAATGAAGTGCCTGATAGAGGGTTCTTCGAAACACCTTTAAGCTATTTTTTAACTATTCCACTCTCGAACACGACGCGGGGAAAACGAACGCTTAAATCTTTCTGTGCGAGCTCTGATTTCTCTTACCTTATCATGATGATTATTTCTCTATATGTAGGTGGGCGCCAACAAAATATTTTCACACACTGAGGAGAAAGTTGGAGATTGTAATTTCATGAGGAGGTCCTGCCGTAGCGAAAATCGCCTTTGTTTTAATGACTGCCACCCCTATTCGTGTTTCATATTTGTGACACTCTCTCCACCGTTTCGCGATATTAAAAAACGAGCTGCTCTTCTTTGAACTTTTTCCATGTCGTCCGTCAGTCCTATCTGAACGGGTCCCACACCGCACAGCAGTACTTCAGAAGCGGGTGGACAAGTGTACTGTAAGCAGTCTATTTTGCAAACGTGTTACATTTTATAAGAATTCTGTCAAATAAATCTGAGTCTTTGATTCCCTTTCCCCGAAACATTATCTATGTGATTGTTTCGGTTTAAGTTATTCGTAATTGTAATACCTAAGTATTTAGTTGAATTTACAGGTTTTAGATTCTTGTGATTTTTCGTGCAACTGAAATTTAGCGGATTCTTTTTAGTGCTCATGTTGTTGACTTCACACTTCTCAAGATTTAGAGTCAGTTGCCAGTTTTATTACGAACTGTGACCTTTCTGACAGGAAATAACGAATCCAGTCACACAACTGAGACGATAATCGATAGGCACGCAATTTAATTAGAAATCACTTTTGAGGAAAGGTGTAAAATGCCTTCTGAAGTTCTAAAACTGTAGGATCAATTTGAATTCTCGTAACGATAGCACTCATTACTTCGTGGGAATAAAGAGCTAGCTGTGTATGAGAAGAACGATGTTTTCTGAATCCGTGTTAGCTATTTTCCAACAAATCGTTTTCTTCGGTATTTCAAAACGTGGAATACGGTATATGGCCTAAAATCCCACTACAGATCGGCGTCACTCTGTAATTCAGCGTACTTCTGTTTCCTTTCTTGGGTATTGGTATGACTTGTGCAGAGCTGTTGTATCTCCATACTCTCTAAGGAACCTGACTGGTATACGATCTGGACTGGTAGCGTCGCCTTTCTTATATGTTTTAAGCTGGTTCGCTACACCAAGGATATTTGCTACTAAGTTACTCATGCAGCCCGTTGTTCTTCATTCGAATTCTGGGATATTTAATTCGTCTTCATTTGTGAAGAAATTTGTGATTGGTAACACTGCATTAGTGGTGTTGTCATAAATAAAAACACCATTGTGATCATGCAATGAAGGTACTGATTGCGTCTGGCCAATGGTGTAATTTAAATACGAGCAGAATCTCTTTGGGTTTTCTGCCAGATTTCGAGACAGAGTTTCGTTGTGGAAACTAGTAAAAGCACCTCGCATTGAAGTACGCGCTAAACTTCGAACTTCTGTAAAACTTCATCCATTTTGAGAATTTAGCGTTCTTTTAAATTTGGCTTCGTTTTTCCGTTGTTTCTGCAATAGTGTTCTGACCTGTTTTATGTACCATGGGGGTTAGTACATCTCTTATTAATTTATTTTGTGTGTATCTCGCAATTGCCGTCTATAATATTTCTTCGAACTGAAACCACATCTGGTCTACGCTTACGTAGTCAGATTGGAAGGAGTGGAGACTGTCTCTTAGGAAGATTTAAGTTTTTAAAAAATTTTAGGAAGTTGTCACAGAATACCTGCCCATAAGTAAGAAAACCAGAAAAGATGCACCTCTGACTGTAGATGGATTCAGTTTCAAGACTGTTGACCACTTCAAGTACCTAGGAAGTCTTTTTAGTTACAACAACAGAACAGATATAGAAATATATGCCCGTTTATCAACAGAAAACAAGAGACTTTTTAGTTTCATCAAAATTCTAAGAAAAAGATCACTTTCACTAACTTCAAAATCCGCTTACATCAATCTACCATTACACCTGTGATGTTATATGGATGTGAAACATTAATATTTAGAAAGAAAGATGAAGAAAAACTGTTAATATTCGAAAGAAAGGACTAAGGAAAATTTTTGGACCTGTATACGACGAAAATAACATGGAATGGAGAATAAGAAGAAATGAAGAATTAAGAGGGCTGTACAAACACCGTAACATCGATGAAGTGCTCAAGAGGAGAAGGTTGAATTGGGCAGGCCATATAGCAAGAATGGTATTCAGCAGAACGATAGATGGAACGGGAGGAAGAGGGAGACCCAGAATCAGATGGAGGGATAACATTCGAGAGGACACAACTAGGATGAACAGCAACAGCAACTGGACAAACAGCGCATTGGACAGGCAGAAGTGGAAGAGGCTCATAGAGCAGGCATATGGTCGATAAGGCCCTTGCCACATGTAAAGTAAAGTAAGTCACATTGACTGTAAAGCAATTTTTCTCTCTATTTCAATAGACTCGAGGATGATTGCAAGTCATCCGAAACCGGTTATCATCTGGTTGTTGTTACATTGTATTAGGATCAAAATCAATAACAATTATGATAAATAGTGCAGTATCTCCGTCATCTGACGATATCAGGTCTTAAAAATACGGAAAAGTTGCAGCTCCTTTGGAAACAAAGAGATTACCTCATCAGTGTGTGTTAGTGTCTGTTGTGGGAGGTATCGGCGCACAGACTGCAGACTACCACATCGCGAACTCCTAGAAGACAAAAATGGAGTGTGCTCATAATGTTGCTATTCGGTTTCCATATGGCGCCGACGGAAGCATTGCTTGTCATTCTTGGAATATGGTCATTGGACTTGGAAATTACAGAAATTTGGGCCGTGTATTGCCTAAACAAATGCGATCATCTTTAAGTACAGACGATAATCGAAAATGGGGTCCATACGACAGTATATAACATTTAACGACTATTGAAAAACAAATGGGATACTTGCAACACAAGCAGAATAACTGAAGAATTAATTAATAACGTCAGGAAGAATATTAAGACCGATATTCGGCAACCCGTCGGGCGGTCCGATGCACTATGTGGTATATTAAATATACTTTCGTTGGTGACGCTGTGGTCACTCCGGGGTTCAGGTTGAGGGACTGTGTACACTCTAGGAAGACTAAGCGGGACTGTACGGGCCGGTTTTGAGGGTGCAGTATCTCAAAGCAGCACTGAAGAAAGAGTCGACCATGTTAAGAATATCGCTATCTTTCGGTCGAGGCCCAAGAGAAAGACAGGGCCTGGTGCTTACGTCACAGCAAGTGACATTGCAGGTTCCATGAGTGCCAGCAGGCTGTCTCCGACGGGGAGCGAGTAACCACCCTGCCGCAGAAAAGTTTCAACACCACGAAGTAGTTGTACGAGGTAAACTAAAGTTGGTAGACATGTTTGTAATCAGAAAAATGACGTCTATTGAAATTTGGGGCCAATCGGATAAGAGTGGCGCCACTGTGAGGATGTAAATCAGATTGGCTTTAAATGCGCGCTGTAACAGTCATGTGCGTTTGTTACCGTAGAAATAGGATGTAGTATTTATTTATTTATTTAATCGTATGCCTAGGGCCCCCCGTCGGGCAGGCCGTTCGCCGGGTGCCGGTCTTTGTATTTGACGCTACTTCGGCGAACTGCAGTCGATAAGGAGGATAGGGATGAAGATGAGGACAGCACAACACCCAGTCCCTGCGCGGAGGAAATTCCCCGACCCAGCCGGGAATCGAACCCGGGCCCAGAGCATTGACAATCCGTCACGCTGACCATTCAGCTACCGGGGGCGGACATGGGATGTAGTGAGTTGGTGTTAGTGAACGGTGTCTTTAAGACAGCGACGACGCCGTTATCACCAGCTCACTGAGCTCGAACGATATCATGTAACGCAACTACGAGAAGCTGTTTGTTCCATCCGCGATATTGTAGAAAGACTTGGCAGAATTGTAGCGACTGTACGTGATTCCTGGCAGCGGTGGTCACGGGAAGGCACGCTAGCAAGAAGACCGGGCTCCGGACAGCCACGCAGCACTACCGAGATGGAAGACTGTGGTGTTCAGCGTATCGCTCTGGCGCATCCTATTGCGTTCGCAGCAGGAATTATAGTTGTAGTTGGCCCTACAGTGCCACAGTCACCTGTTACAGATCGGTTACTTCAAGGACAGCTCCGAGACAGGCGCCCTGCAGCATGCATCCCACCAATCCCAAACTAACACAGTTGGCGACTTCACAGGTGTCAAGCGAGAACTTTTTCGAGGGCAGGGTGGAGATCTCTTGTGCTTTCTGATGAAATCAGGTTCTGCCTTGTTGCCATTAATGGTCTTGTGTTTAGAAGGTGGCCAGTTGAGAACCAGCACCCAACCAGTCTGCGTGCTAGACACACTGGACGTACACCTGAAGTTATGGTCCTCGGTGCGATTTCGTATTACAGCAGGAGCACTCTCGTAGTTATCCCACACACCATGACCGCAAATTTGTACGTCAGTCTGGTGATCCGACCTGTACAGCTGCCATTCATGAATAGCGCTCCAGGGAGTGTTTTCCAACAGGATAACGCTCGCCCACATACCGCTGTTGTAATACCCCCCAGCCTGCTCTACAGGGTGTCGTCATGTTGTCTTGGCCTGCTCGGAAACCATGTCTGTCTCCAGTCGAATATTTACGCAACATCATCGGACAACATCTCCACTGCCATCAACAACCAGCATTAACCGTCCCTGTACTGACCGACCAAGTGCGACAGGCATGGAACCCCATCCCACCTCTACAACATGATGCAGGCACGTTTGCACGCTTGCATTCAACAGTTTGGCAGTTATAGCGGTTATTAATGTTCTAGCATTTCACATTTGGTATGTCTTATCTCGCACTTACATTCACCTTTGATTTTGCAACCTTGATAACTCAAACACATCTAGACAAATGTATTCCCAAAATTTCGTTACTCTAGGTGACGTGTTTATCGGTGCTGCGATTTTTTAAAAAAATGGTTCAAATGGCTCTGAGCACTATGGGACTCAACTGCTGAGGTCATTAGTCCCCTAGAACTTAGAACTAGATAAACCTAACTAACCTAAGGACATCACAAACATCCATGCCCGAGGCAGGATTCGAACCTGCGACCGTAGCAGTCCCGCGGTTCCGAACTGCAGCGCCAGAACCGCGATTTTTTATTTCAGTCAGTGTATTTGAAACGAGATTAATAATTCTTGACTGCGCGTTTATATTCATACAAGCTTTCGATAGCACACGCCATTGTTGAAACCTTTCAGTCGCTACCTCTCCAACTTAATAGTGATTTCCCGTTGGCCCCGCACGCGGCCGAGCGTTCGCGAATTGTGGCGGACAAGCCGACTAGTGTGACGTCACAAGTTCGTTGTGGGGCCCATATCTCTCGGGGTCCTTGGTTTTGATGTTATGGCGTACTAAATCGTACTACTTATGCCTCGCTGGTTTCTGGAACTTTTGACCGCGAGCAAGGCTTTTTCCTGGCGATGGTACTGTGTTCCTATTAACGTCAACAACGCCCAGGCACTACTGGTCGGGCGTATATCTGTGAGCAGGGAGCTGCTGTTTGTGTTTCGTAAAGAGTGGTCGCGTGCAGTCGCGTAGGGTATAAATTGTCTGAAGAGTGTGCTAGAGGGGCGATTATAAATTTGAAAATATTACGTTTGTTCACAAGCTAAATGTAATTTATGATTCTGTTTATTCTCGGAGAGGTACACGGAATTATTTATGAAATTAATGGACGTTAGTGCAGCGTGCTGTTGGTCAGTAACCTCCGTTGGCAGAACATATTGCTGTCTGAGCACAATCGAAAAGGCTTCCGCAAACAGTGATAACCTGATAAATTAATGCGGAAATGCGGTTCTGCAATGGCTGATTCACCGTGAAAGTGAAATGTTTATTTTATTTGTTTATTTATTCATTTTATTTGTCTTATTTATTTATTTAACCTGATCTGATTTAGGGCTATCCGGCCATCTCTTACATCGGACCAGGGTTTGACACATACAGTACCTCTTTTTTACATCTTAGTTTCCTAAAAAACAACAATTTTAATACGATAAATACAGGGTGACAATTATTGATATAAGATCGTCATGACTTCTGAACGGTTTGCGTTAGGACTTGCAAACTGCACGGTTGGCCGCGGGGCATGACGGGAAATACGATGCGAATATGGTTTAGTTTACTGACGAAGCCCACTTTCATTTGGATGGCCTCAACAATAACCAAAATTGGAGCTTTTGGGGGACTAACAATCCGCATTTCGCGATCGAGAAGTCTCTTCACCCTCAACGGGTGACTGTGTGGTGTGCAGTGTTCAGTCACAGAATCATCGGTGCGATATTCCTTGATGACACAGTGACTACCGAACGATACATGAAGGTTTTGCAAGATGATTTCATCCCGTTATCCAAAGTGACCCTGTTTCCGACAAGATGTGACTAATACGAGACGGAGCTCGACCTCACCGAAGCAGTAGAGAGTTTGATGTCCTGGAGGAGCACTTTGGGGTCTCTGGGGTACTTAGAGGCTCCTTTTTGTGAGGCTATATTAATGACAAGTTGTACAGCAACTACCCCAAAACCATTGCTGAGCTGAAAACACCCATTCAGAGGTCACAGACAGCATCGATGTTCCGGCACATCAGATGGTTATGCATAATTCCGCTATTCGTCTGCGCCACCTCATCGACAATGACGGCAGGCTTATCGAACATGTCATAACCTATATACGAATATCTGTAGTGATATTTACATGTTGAATAAACTGTGTGCACGCCATAGTTTGTAACTAATTTACGTTTTCTTCATATAGTTCAATAATTGTCACCCTGTAATATATATTAAAATGATATGAGTGTTTCAAGTAGCCGTGTGAGTAAATATTGCTGAATATGAACTAATAAAGTTAATGCTGGCAGTACTTGTACTGCTGCAGCTGCTGCCACTAATGGTGATAATACAAAACGAAACTCCATGCAAACAAGTCTCGGAAGGCGAAATGGTACCGACCGGCCGCCATATCACCCGCAGCCCTTAGGCGTCACCGGATGCGGATACGGAGGGTCATGTTGTCAGCACACAGCTCGTAACCGGTGCCGATACTTCTCAGTCAATTAGCTACTCAACTGCTTGCCAATAGCGCTCTTCAGGCTTGGACGGTCACCCATCCAAGTTATAGCCAGCCTCGAAAACGCTTAACTTCGGTGATCTGTCGGGGGGTGTTACAACTGCGGCAAGGCCGTTGGCATATAGTAATAATAATAATAACAATAATAGTGACCACACAAGGAATTTATAAGTGTACGAGATACATGTTTTTCTGATAACGCAAGTTCATGTGAAAGGAAATTTAAGGAGACCGCACAAGCTAAGAATTTGAATGAGGAACACCTGGTTGGAAAGAAGGATGTACAAGATCAACTGTTAATATAAGTGTCGATATGCCTAATCATTTTTAGGCAGCACGTTTCGTGCGTTAAGCACAATAACATGAAGTCACATAATCTGCACGTGTGTAATTTCGAAGTGACATTTTTCAGTATTTTAACTGAGAAACTTAAATCCGTATAAATTAAAGAGGACACGTGTTCCTATTAGGCACAGCTGTCAATTTAAGTTGCTAACGAAATCTAATAGTCTTGGGGGACTGGAATGAAGTTGTAGTGGAAGGAGTGGACGAAAAGGTTACAGGAGAATATGCGCTTGGGACAAAGAATGAGAGAGGAGAAAGATTAATTGAGTCCTGTAATACATTTCAGCTGGTAATAGCGAATACTCTGTTCAAAAATCACAAGAGGAGGAGGTATACTTGGGAAAGGCCGGGTGATATGGGAAGATTTCAGATAGTTTACATCATGGTCAGACAGAGATTCCGAAATCAGATACTGGATTTTAAGGCGTACATAGGAGCAGATATAGACTCAGCTCACAATATAGTAGTGATGAAGAGTAGGCTGAAGTTTGAGACATTTGTCAGGAAGAATCAGTACGAAAAGAAGTCGGATACAGAAGTTCTAAGGAATGATGAGATGCGCTTGAAGTTCTCCAAGGCTATAAATACAGCAATAAGGAATAGCTCAGTAAGCAGCACAGTTGAGGAGGAATGGAAATCTCTAAAAATGGCCATCACAGAAGTTGGAAAGAAAAACATAGGTAAAAAGAAGGTAGCTGCGAAGAAACCATGGGAAACACAAGAAATACTTCAGTTGATCGATGAGAGGAGGAAGTACAAAAATATTCCGAGAAACTCAGGAGTACAGAAATACAGGTCGCTGAGGAATGAAATAAATAGGAAGTGCAGGGAAGAAAAGAAGAAATGGCTGCATAAAATACGTGAA
The DNA here is from genome assembly GCF_023898315.1 of Schistocerca nitens. Classification (NCBI taxonomy): domain Eukaryota; kingdom Metazoa; phylum Arthropoda; class Insecta; order Orthoptera; family Acrididae; genus Schistocerca; species Schistocerca nitens. Next base: position 146,209,415 of record NC_064620.1, on the reverse strand, counting down.
GAAATCGAAAAACAAATGCTTGTCGGAAGGACAGACTCAGGATACAGGAAAGTCAAAACAATCTTCGGTGACGTTAAAAGCAAGGATGGTAACATTAAGAGTGCAACGGCAATTCCACATATGAGTGCAGAGGAGAGAGTGGATAGGTGGAAAGCATACACTGAAAGCCTCTGTGAGGGGGAAGATTTCGCTGATGTGATAGAAGAAGAAACAGGAGTCGATTTAGAAGAGATAGGGGATCTATTATTAGAATCAGAATTTAAAAGAGCTTTGAAGGACTTAAGGTCAAATAAGGCAGAAGGGATAGATAACATTCCATCAGAATTTCTAAAATCATTGGGGGAAGTGGCAACAAAACAACTATTCACGTTGGTGTGTAGAATGTGTTAGTCTCTCGACATGTCATCTCACATCCGGAAAAATAATTCCGAGGACGCAGGAGCTGACAAGTGCAAGAATTAGCGCACAATCAGCATAACAGCTCATGCATCCAAGTTACTGACGAGAGTAATATACAGAAGAATGGAAAAGAAAATTGAGCATATGCTAGATGACGATCAGTTTGGGTTTAGAAGAGGTAAAGACACGAGTTAGGCAATTCTTACGTTGCACTTGATAATGGAAGCAAGCCTAAAGAAAAATCAAGACACTTTCATTGGGTTTGCCGACATGGAAAAAGCGTTCGATAATGTAAAATGATGCAAGATGTTCCAAATTCTGAGGAAAATATGGGTAAACTATAGGGAGAGACGGATATATACAATACGTACAAGAACCAAGAGGGAATGATACGAGTGGAAAACCAAGAACGAAGTGCTCGGATTAAAAGGGGTGTAGCGTTTCGCCCCTACTGTTTAATCTGTACATCGAAGAAGCAATGATGGAAGTAAAAGAAAGGTTTAGGAGTGGAACTAAAGTTCAAGGTGAAAGGATATCAATGATACGATTCGCTGATCAGATTACTATCCTAAGAGAAAGTGGACCAGAATTACATGATATGCTGAATGGAATGAACAATCTAATGAGTACAGAATATGGATTGAGAGTAAATAGAAGAAAGACGAAAGTAATGAGAAGTAGCAGAAATGAGAACAACGAGAAACTTTACTTCAGGATTGATGGTCATGAAGCAGATGGAGTTCAGGAATTCTGCTATCTAGATAGTAAAGTAACCGATGACGGACGGAGTAAGGAGGACATCAAAATCAGACTAAAAATGGCAAAAATCTTTCCGTTCGAGCTCTGATTTATTTTGTTATGATGATCATTTCTCCCTACGTAGGTGAGTGACAACAAAATATTTTCGCATTCGGAAGAGAAAGTTGGTGATTGAAATTTCGTAAACATATCTCGCCCCAAAGAAGACCGCCTTTGTTTCAGTGACTGCCAGCCCAGCTCCCGTATCATATCAGCGACACTCTCACCGCTATTGCGCGATAACACGAAACGAGCTGCCCTTCTTTGCACTTTTTCGATGGCCAAGAGAAGTCTACTAGCATCAGACATAGGCCTCAAGTTCAGGAAGAAATTTCTGAGAATGTAGGTATGGCGTGCAGCATTGTATGGTAGAGAAAGGTGAACTGTGGTAATACGGGAACAGAAGAGAATCGAAGCATTCGAGATATGGTGCTACAGACGAATGTTGAAAATTAGGTCTACTGATAAGTTAAGAAATGAGAAGTTTCTGCGCAGAATCGGAGAGGAGAGGAGTATGTGGAAAACACTGACAAGAAGAAGGGACATCTGTTAAGACATCAGGGAATGACTTCTATGGTACTAGAGGGAGCTGAAGTGGGCGAAAGATCTAGAGGAAGGCAGAGATTGGAATACACCCAGCAAATTATTGAGGACGTAGGTTGCAAGTGCTACTCTGAGATGAAGAGGTTGGCACAGGAGAGGAATTCGGGAATGCGTGGCGGGCCGCATCAAACCAGTCAGAGGACTGATGACACCCCCTCTCCAAAAAAAAAAAAAGTAACGTGTTATCTCTCTGAATCTCCGTACTCGGGTCCGAGAGCCGCTAAATTAATAAACGAAATACGAAGGAACTTTGCTACCTGTAGTACCTGGTCCACTTCGACTATACTGCAGCAGCAGTGTGCAGAAAGGATAGGAAATGCTTTGTGAGGGATCCACCCGCATTTATGATATCCTCCCCGCTAATTACCGTTCTGGCCACATGGAGGTCGTCAGCCATCGTAGGTAACGACCAACAGAGCTGGCCATCGCGTTAGTGAGAGATATTTTTACACACGTGTCTTCTGCGATGGTGTAATGAACTGTAGAATCGCGTGCTTTGGTGGAAACTATGCTGGCGTGCCGTCCTTGCCCAAGGGATCGATCACTGCCGCATGAAATACCTTTAGGGTAAGCTGTGCTGGAAGACTGCTCGCTGACGATGCTGGTATCTGTAACAAATGAAGCAAGAGTCGGTCACAAATTCTACTTGGTGTGATGATGTCAGCTCTCTCTATGTGGATAAATAGAAAAGAAGCGTATAACAGAGAGTGCATACTGGGAAGCACCGTATTGCAAGATCTGTTGAGTGCGTCGCGTCATTTAGGTTATGGTGATACACGTCACTCCATAGGTCTTCTTGCCGACGAATGATACTAGTAACAACGGTAACTTGCATATTAAAACAATGCTAATTTAAAGTAATATACCTAAAGTAAATATTCATATAGTGTGCGCTGTTTTATTTTACTGTGAATGTGGAAAGCCGTGTTCTACATCTACATCTACATGGTTACTCTGCAATTAACACTTAAGGGCCTGGCAGAGGGTTCATCGAGCCATTTTCATACTACTTCTCCACCATTCCACTCTCGAATAGCGCGTGGGAACAAGGAACACCTAAATATTTCCGTTCGAGCTCTGATTTATTTTGTTGTGATGATCATCTCTCCCTACGTAGGTGGGTGTCAACAAAATATTTTAGCATTCGGAAGAGAAAGTTGGTGGTTGAAATTTCGTAAATAGATCTCGCCGCAAAGAAGACCGCCTTTGTTTCAGTGACTGACACCACAACTCGCATATCGTATCAGTGACACTCTCACCGCTACTGCGCGATAACACGAAACGAGCTGCCCTTCTTTGCACTTTTTCGATGGCCTCTCTCAATCTCGCCTGGTAAGGATCCCATACCGCGCAACAATATTCCAGCAGAGGACGGACAAGTGTAATGTAGGCTGTCTCTTCAGTGGGTTTGTCTCATGTTCTAAGTGTCCTGCCAACAAAGCGCAGCCTTTGTTTCGCCCTCCCCACCACATTATCTATATGATCTTTCCAATTTAAGTTGCTCGTAATTGTAATTCCTAGGTATTTAGTCAAATTGACAGCCCTTAGATTTGTGCGATTTATCGTATACCCAAAATTTACCGGATTTCTTTTAATACCCATGGGGATGTCAGCGCACTTTTCTTTGTTTAGTGCCAATTGCCACTTTTCGCACCATACAGAAATTCTCTCTAGATCATTTTGTAATTGGAATTGATCGTCTGATGATTTTACTAGACGGTAAATTACAGCGTAATATGCAAACAATCTAAGGGGGCTGCTCAGATTATCACCTAGATCATTTATGTAAATCAGGAACGGCAGAGGGCCTATGACACTACCTTGCGGAATGCCAGATATCACTTCTGTTCTATTCGATGATTTACTGTCTATCACTACGAACTGTGACTTCTTTGAGAGGAAATCACGAATCCAGTCACACTACTGTGACGATAGTCCATACGCACGCAATTTGATTAATAGTCGCTTGTGAGGAACGGTATCAAAAGCCTTCTGGAAATCCCTTCTGCAAATCTAGGAATATGTAATCGATCTGAGATACCTTGCCACAGCATTCATTACTTCATGGGAATAAAGAGCTAGCTGTGTTGCACAAGAACGATATTTTCTGAATCCGTGTTGGTTATGTATCAATAAGTCATTTTCTTCAAGGTGATTCATAATGTTCGAGTACTGTACATGCTCCAAAATCCTACTGTAAATTGAGGTCAGTGATATGGGTCCGTAATTCAATGGGTTACTCCTATTTCCTTTCTAGAAAGGCGACGTGTGTCTTCGCCATTGGACGGGAGGAAACACCTGCTGGGTTGCGGCAGTATGTATTCCACGTATTTCCCCTGCTGCGAAGACACATGGACGTCCCGAAGAAAATACATCGAACCAATAGAAGCTACTTGAAAAGGAACCTAGAGGAACTTTTCCGTCAGAGAAAGATACTGAAATGTGAAGTAACAACATCTCAGATGTGTACAAATTGTTGACGTTGTTCAAGTGTGGTCAAACATATCCATTGCAGCTGACGCAGAATATCTTATTTTTGAAATGTGATGTATGGAAAACAATATTTTTATGCGAAATTTAAAAGAATCAGGTACAGAGAGCTACAGACGCAGAAACTACCGGGCAAGGAACAGGATAAGGCCTTCAAAACGATTACTTGTATACCACACTCTGTAAAAATTTCCGCGGAAATAGCCGTAATGTTAAAACGTCATAAGGTCAAAGTGTTTTTACATCCTCCTTCCAAGATGTCTGCGCTTTATGAATCTATCAGAGACACGTAAAGCTGCGCAAGACAGATGTCTGCAGGATTCCCAACGAGTTCGGAAAATCTTGTATATGGCAAATGATACGCACCGTTCAGGACCACATGGTGGAACATCTGCAACATACCTGCCTACTCCAGGCCAACAAGTCCGCGGTCGCAGAATACTGTATTTCCACTGGTCATCTGATGATATAGAATGAAACAAAAATTGTCTCACACGTCAGACTTTTAGCTCTATCGTCAATGTATCAGTGGAAACATGGTAGTGTCCCATATCTATCGGGACGGCGTTTTCCACTGGGATTCAGCAGCGCTTAAACCTGTCATAGAAAAACCCCGTTGCTCTACGTAGTCGGCGTCCTTCTGCGATTCTGCCGCGTGTAGGTCGTCGGTTTGCTACAAATGAGGCGGAAGGGGCGCGGCTGAAGCTCATGCCCTCAAGTAGCGCATTTTCATCGCCAATTGGGTGCACCATGCTTGTTCCGGCGGGATCTTAAAAGACGGGAGCTGGGAGCATTCTCGCCAGTATTCACCCGTAGACGGACAGAAGACTGAGCGGAAATATCGTGGTAGCAAGCTGCAGACAACAGCAAGTTCACGCGAAATTTCATGGAACAACATTTTTGTCTTTGAAAGAATATATAAAGCCTAGGTGTTGGAGTCCAAAAGACTGACGTGGGAATCACACACGTTATAGTATAGAGGGTTTTAGGGGTGAAGTGTAGATTTTTTATTGCTGACTTAGGACAGTGTACTTAACAACATTGCATCATTATTTGCTTCATTTGCAGACTAACAATTACAGCTTTTAGGAGTAGCAGCTTTTTAGGTTGGTTTGTATCTCCAAATACATATGGCAAGAACAAATCATTAATATTTATTTTGCCCTAGACAGTAGGACAGAGGTTGAAGTGTTCACACTTATATGCAAAATGGGTAGTCTATACCGACAGGCGTAGTCCACTTACGAGTTACGACTGTGCACAAAACAGCAGGTAGTGATATATATGACGCGTTTTCGGGAAGACTGTTGGACGGAAATAAAAAACAACAAACACACTGAAGTGTGTACATACTAATGTACTAATGACCACAATACCTGTTCTTAAACCCATAACACCCAGCCACCCACGCTAGACACAGCGGCAACACCACAGAGTATTTAGGTGTAATAAGAAGAAGTGTCATGATGGGAAGAATCCCCGTAAAATCAGTAGTAGGGAAGCTGAACAAAAGACTTACATTTGCAGGAAAAATTCTAGAAAAGTACAGTACATCTGTAGAGAAAATAGTATCCAAGAGCAATTCTAAAGCCTTGTCCCAGAGTTTGGAGCACTTATTAAGTAGGTCTGACAACAGACGGCGGAACGATTCAGAGACGTGCTGTTAGTATCGTAACAGGCTGGTATGGTGCGTACAAAAGTATAACAGATATGCTGAGGGAACTTAAGTGTGAATCCTTGGAAGAAAGACAACGTAGTTTTCGTGAAACCCCCGTGCGGAAATTTTGCGAACCTGTATTCGAAGAAGACTGTGTGCGATAATTATGGCGCCACCATTTTATATCTTACGCAGGGCTCATGAGAATAAGATAAGAAGGATTAGGGCGTGTACGCAAGAATATAGATAGTCGCTTTGCCCTCGCAGAACATGTGAATCCATAATACTGGTACGACGTACCCTCCACACGTGCACTGTACAGTGGCTTAGAGAGTACCTAAGTATAAGAGCCAGCGTCGAAACCTGTCATGTACAGTGTGAATACACAAATGCCGACAGGGAACGGTACCGTTAATGACGGAACTGAAGAGAGATACAAAGATGTTATCTATTCTTTCGGACACGTCCGAAAGGACGAATACCATCGGTGACCATGCAACGCTCTAGAATGAACTGATAATTAAATTAAGGCCCCTCGCTGTCGACAGGCGTTGATGTACATCAACGGGACAGTTGAAAACGTGTGCCCCGACCGGGACTCGAACCCGGGATCTCCTGCTTACGTGGCGGACACTCTACCCATCTGAGCCACCGAGGGCACAGAGGATAGTGCGACTACAGGGATTTATCCCTTGCACGGTCCCCGTGAGACCCACATTCCCAACTTAATGTCCACACACTACATTCGTAGTGCCGGGTTCGAGTCCCGGTCGGGGCACACGTTTCACAACCGGTCCTGTTGATGTACATCAACGCCTATCGACAGCATAGGGTATTGATTTAATTATCATTTCATTCTAGAGCGCTGCATGGTCACCGATGGTATCTGTTCTTTCGGACATGTCTGAAAGAATAGATACCATCTTCATATAGTTAAGTCTAGCCGGCCACTGATCTTCTTCTTCTGTGCGGATGCACACGTATTGCCCGTACTCTTACTTGACTCGGAAAGATCGTCTGCCACGAGTAATGAGTGTAATGGGCAGGGGCACTACGAATGTAGTGTGTGGACATTAAGTTGGGAATGTGGGTCTCACGGGGAGCGTGCAAGGGATAAATCCCTGCCGTCGCACTATCCTCTCTGCCCTCGGTGGCTCAGATGGATAGAGCGTCTGCCATGTAAGCAAGAAATCCCGGGTTCGAGTCCCGGTCTTGCCACACATTTTCAACTGTTCCCGTTGATGTGCATCAACGCCTGTCGACAGCGTAGTGTCTTGATTTAATTATCATTTCGAAATGAAGAGAGATCGTGGGCGATGATGGTACAAGGGCCGTTCAGTATGTAATCTAACACGTTTTTTTCTGAAAGCAGGAGGCTCTTATTCAGCATTCCAGTACGCTGTATTATTCACCAACCTTTTGGTTGTAAAACCCTGTTTTTCAACACAATCTCCGTTCAATACGAAGTCATTACGCCACCTTACTGGGAGAGCCTCTATGACCGCGTGGTACCATTCTACTGGTCTTGCTCCATCAGTAACCTTAGCATCATTCATTTACTGCTTCCGCGGAGTGCATCCTTCATTGCGCCAAACACAATGAGTTCAGAAGATGCGGGATCCGGGCCATAGGATGGATGGGGAAGAACAGTCCAATGGAGTTATGTTAGCTCCTCTCGGGTGTGCAGACTTGTGTGAGGTCTTTCGTTGTCATGGAGAAGGAGACGTTTGGTTGCATTTTCGTGGCAACGAATGCACTGAAGTTGTATCTGAGGATAGCACAGTACACTTCGGAAGAGATGGTTTATTTGGAGGAGAAGTGGTGTGGCGCTACTCCATGGCTTGCCCTTTTTTTTTCAGGTTAGAAGAGATGACTCTATATTTCATCACCTGTGCCGATGTTCAGCAAAAAATTGTCACGATCAGCCGCGTTACGAGCAACCAACTCTGCACAGATAGCTTTTCGTTGCTCTTTATGGTCTTCTGTTTGGTGGCGAGGAACCCAGCGGGCGCACACCTGTGAGTACCCCAATTGGTGGATGAGTGTGTCCGCATACCAACAGAGTCGTCCAGTTGAGCAGTGAGGTGTTTGACTATGGTCCGTCGATACCTCGGAATGAGAGAGCCCGTACGTTCCAGCAATGCAGGTATCACAGGTGCGTGCGGTCAGCCGGCGTTTGCGCGACCTTGTTGCGATGATGGCAGCCGTCTCTCCCAACGACTCATCGTGCTTTTGTTCACTGCCAGGTCTCTCTAGACATTCTGCAATCGACTATGACTATCTGAGATGCTCAGGTTTTCCACCAAAAGAAACTCAATGACTGCTCTCTGCTTGGAACTCACCTCCGTTATAGATGCCATTTTGAAGGGTACGTTTAGCGTCGCCACCTGTCGAAATTTTTGAAACTACAGGGTCTGAAGCCGGAATATTCCACGATGTCTCACAGTGAAACCCGAAATTGGCCGAGAAAGAAAATGTGTTAACTTATTGAACGCCCTCGTGTTTACAAGAGGAGTAACAAAATGGTTCAAATGGTTCTGAGCACTATGGGACTTAACATCCGAGGTCATCAGTCCCCTACAACTTAGAACTACTTAAACCTAACTAACATAAGGACATCACATACATCCATACCCGAGGCAGGATTCGAACCTGCAACCGTAGCGGTTGCTCGGTTCCAGACTGAAGTGCGCAGGAGTAACAGTTAGGGATGGAGAAACTGGTCATTAGTAGTTTGGTCGAAGAAAAAAAATTGTCTTATTAGTACGCAACACGGAGGAATAATTATTATAACCATAAATAATATCAACACATACACACACACACACACACATGTATATATAAAATCGCATGGCTATCTTCAGGCGTCAAAACAGGTCATAGTATGGTAACTTTTCAGCGAACACAGATAAGCCCCGACCTTAGGTTCACGAGCGCCTTTGTAACCATGCAGACAGACTTGCTTCTGGTAATACATGGTGATAGTAGGTAAGAGAGGGTTCAGAAGATATATGCGACAGACTGACGGACAAGATACAGCTTCAAAATTGGATGGCGAACCTTTGAAAAGAGCTGTAATCAGAGCCAAATGAATTATGAAGTATCCGCCGATTTTAAGGGGAATGGAAAAGAATGAAACTACAATGGAAATGTGTTAGATGTATGGCTAATACACAATATTTACAAGAAGCAAAAGGGACTAATATGAATTGAAGATAAAGAGAAACAGGCTGTTGTCTTTTCCCTTTATCCTTCATAAGTGCATGAAAGAAGCAATGGCGGAAATAAGAGGAAGGTTCAGGAATGCGATTTAAATTTATCGTTAAAGCACACCAGTAATTAGATTGACTGATAATAACGTTATCCTCAGTGAAAGCGACGAAGAATGACAGGTCCTTTTGAAAGGAAGAAAAAGTCTAATGAGCGCAAAACTAATGAGGAGTATAATAAATGATATTAGCCATAAACTTACCGTAAAAATTCGGGACCACGTAGTAGACGAAGTAAATGCATTCTGTTACCTTGTAAGAAAACTAATGCTTGAGGGAGGAATTAAGGACAATGTAAGAAGAAGACTAACACAGGCATACAAAGTATTCCTCGGTAAAGTACATCTGCTTGTAGCTAAGACAGGCCGTCAGTGTGGCTGTTCGTCTGTAGCACAAAATTCAATGAAAATGAATTACTGACCGCGGGAGAAGTGGAAGAAATGAGACTCGAAAGGTCTTAGATGTAACGCTAGAGAACGATGTTTAAAATTAGGTAGACTGATAATGTAAGAAATGAGGAGAGAATGTGAGGACAGCAATATGTGATAAGTCTAACGAGAAGAAGAGACGGGATGACAGAAAATATGTCAAGAACTTACAGAGTATCTTCCGCGGTCGTAGAGTGAGATGCAGAGGGGAAAAACTGTAGGGGAAGAAAGAGAATGTCGTACATCCAAGAAATAACTGGGGACTTTGGTGGATCTAAGTGCTACTTTGAGATGTAATGATTGGTAAATAAGGGGAAGACGTAGTGCCATGCTGCATTAAACCGGTCGTAGAACGATGAGAAACCTAATGGGTAAATACACTGGTCAGTCAGAAAGTGTCCACGTGTGGTGACGCGTCGTGGCACGGAATCAATGAGGCCTTCGCTAGTCGCTAGAGGGAGTTGGTATCGCACCTGCATACACAAGTCACCTAATTCCCGTAAATTCAGGAGAAGGGGCGATGAGCTCTGGCGCCGCGGTCGATCACAACCAAGTGATCGATCGGGTTCAGACGAGGCGAGTTGGGGGGCCGGCACATCTATTGGAAGTCACCACTGTGTTCCTCGAAACACACCATCACACTCATGGCCTTGTGACATGGAGCATTACCTTGTTGAAAAATGCCACTAACGTCAGGAAACATAATCGTCGTGAAGTGGTGTACGTGGTCTGCAAGCAGTGTACGATATTCCTTCACTAGACATATGGATGCCCATGTGAATGTTACCTACAGCATAATGGAGCTCCCACCAACCTGTCTTCATACCACAGTAAAAGTGTCAAAAGGAGCTGTTCCGGTGGAAGACGACGGATTCGCTCCCTTCCATCGGTATGATGAAGAAGGTATCGGGATTCATCAGACCATGCAACGCTCTGACACTGCGCCAACGTCTAGTGCTGATGGTAACGTACCCGTATCAGTCTTAGTTGCCGAAGTCGTGGTTTTAACATTGAGACATGCGTGGGTTGTCAGCTGCAGAGGACCATAGTTAGTAGTGTTCAGTGCACTGTGTGTTTACACACACTTGTACTCTGCACACCATTAAAGTCTGATGTTAGTTCCGCCACAGTTCGACGCCTGTCCTGTTTTACCAGTCTGTCCAGCTTACGACGTCCGTCATCTGTAATGAGAGGTGGCCCGCCAACCCCACGACGTCTAGACGTGGTTTCGTCACGTGTTGAAGACACACACCACAGCACTCCTGGAACACGCGACAAGTCGTGCAGTTTCCTAAATGTTTGTGGTGAGTATTCCCGGCATCTCAATCTGCCCTCGGTCAAAGTCAGATCGATCGCGCGCCTTCCCCATTCTACACACAGACAGCAAGCTCACTGTGTGTGTGTGTGTGTGTGTGTGTCTGATTAGCAGACATTCCTCACCAGGTGATGCAGCCATCGCCTGGGCGGGTTTATATCGGTAGCAGGTCAAAAAATCCTTACTGGATCTGCGGTCAAAGGAAGTCCTCCTTCAACTTTTTAATGAAATTTGGAAGACAGGCGACTTTCCTAGTTCGTTGAAAGAATCGATTTTAATTTCCCTTTTAAAACCAGGGAAGGATCGGACCGAACCCAGTAGCTACCGTAGCATTAGTCTCACGAGCTGCGTCGGAAAGACATTTGAGCGTATGGTCAATCGGCGCCTGGTGTGGGTTCTCGGATCCAGATCCTTACTTACCCGCTGCCAGTGTGGGTTCAGGAGGTATCATTCCACCCTCGATGACCTGATCCTACTCGAAACAGCGATACAAGATGCTTTCCTACGTAAGCAACACCTTATCGGGGTTTTCTTCGACCTGGAGAAGGCGTACGATACTACCTGGAGGCATACCATTTTGCGGCAGCTTTATGTGTGGGGTTTCCGTGGGCGTTTACCCACACTCATCAGATCCTTTCTGTCGGACAGGTATTTTAAGTATAAGGTTGGGAATGTCCTGTCTGACCGTTTTAAGCAGGAGAACGGTGTCCCTCAAGGAAGTGTCCTCAGTGTGACAGCTTTCGCAATTGCCATCAATAGTATTGCGTCCACAGTACGACGGCCCGTGCAGTGCTCCTTGTTTGTGGACGATTTCTCCATTTTCCGTGCGTCTTCCTCCCTCACAGCTGCTACACGCCAATTACAGCTGACACTCGTGCGATTGGAGGAATGGTCTAAGACCACGGGCTTTAAATTCTCTTTGGAGAAGACCGTTTGTGTAGATTTTAACCGTTCCCGTTCTCTTTTTAATCTCCCTGTTTTAAAACTAGGAGACACTGTTCTCCCCGTTATGGAAAAAGTGAAATATCTCGGGATTATTTTTGATGAGAAGCTCACATGGTTGCCACACTTAAAGGATCTAAAAGTCCGCTGTTTACAGGCTTTAAACGTCCTTAAATGCGTCAGTCATAGATCCTGGGGCGCTGACAGGGCACGTCTGCTCCAACTTTATAAGGCCTTTGTGCGACCTCGACTGGAATACGGATGTCAAGCTTATGGCTCTGCAAGACCTTCCTACCTCAAAATGTTGGATGTGATTCACCATGAGGGTATTAGGCTTTCAACGGGGGCTTATCGCACGAGTCCAGTTGCTAGTCTGTGTGTCGAGGCGGGAGAGCCTCCGCTGTCCATTCGGCGTCTTCTCCTCGTGGTACGGCACGCGTACAGGGCCAAGTCCACTCCTCTTTCATTGGCGTCCAACACTTTTTCCCAGCCGGCACTGGCACGTCTCTTCCGCCACCGTCCGGCGGCAACAAAGCCGTTTGGCATCCGTGCAAAGGAGAGTCTCGAGTCAGTACACCTGGAGGGCATTAAGGTACTCCACCAGGGATGGAGTAGGGGATCTCCCTGGTGACTACAAAGGCCAAGAGTACTTCTTGATCTGGCTGCTTACAGGAAGTATTGTACCCCGGACCACTTTTTTAAAATTAAACTTACTGAGATTTTAGAACGTCATTCCGGTTTTATTACTGTTTACACGGATGGGTCTAAACAGGGGGATTTTATGGGCTGCTCTGCTGTGTTTCCCGATACTGTCCATCGGATAGGGCTCCCAGAGCAGTTCTCAGTTTACTATGCAGAACTGTTTGCCATTCTGCAAGCATTAGAGCATATGCGCCGACATCGTGGCACGAAATTCATCATCTGCTCCGATTCCCAAAGTGCTCTACACGCTCTTGAACAGATGTACCCAGCAGATCGGATGGTGCAAGAGGTGAAGGACGCACTCCTGCTCTTGCAACAGCAGGGTAAGGATGTAATTTTCTGCTGGGTGCCAGGGCACATAGGGATTCCTGGAAATGAACTTGCAGATGCGGCTGCCAAGGAGGCTTGCTCCATCCCACCTCCTGCTCGCTGTTCCGTCCCCCTGCAGGCCATTACGTCTTTCGTGACTCGGAAGGTCATGCGTTGGTGGGAGGCTCAGTGGCTGGACGTGAGGGATAATAAGTTGCGAGCGGTGAAGGATTCTGTCCGACCGTGGCTCACCTCCTTCCGACAACGACGCGCTGAGGAAGTAGCCCTTACACGGCTTAGAATAGGACATTGTCCTTTGACACATGGTTTTCTGTTACGTCGTGAGGAGCCACCAACATGTCAGACATGTGGGACACAGCTGTCGATACGACATGTTTTAACTGAGTGTGTTTCATATGCGGGTTTGAGGGAAGATTTCAGTTTCCCACCAGACCTACCCTCTCTTTTAACTAATAATGAGGCGAGTGTCGCTAGAGTTTTACGTTTTTGTGTGATGTCTGGCCTTCTTCCCAAAATATTGGGATTGAAGTCTTAATATGCTGTCCAGTGGTTTGGTCACCCATTATTTGTAAGTGGTCACTCAGCCACCGTTAATTATTTTTACCTGTTTGTACTGCTATTTTATTTTTAGTTTTATCTCCCTGTTTTGATGTGTTGTGTCCAATCTTGCAATTTGAACAATACCCATTCTCTCACAATTCGGCTCTGAATTGAACTTTTGGGAACGGGCGCTGATAACCTCGCTGTTGTGCGCCCTAAAACACTAATAATCATCATCATCATCATCAAAAAATGGTTCAAATGGCTCTCAGCACTATGGGACTTAACATCTGTGGTCATCAGTACCCTAGAACTTAGAACTACTTAAACCTAACTAACCTAAGGACATCACACACATCCATGCCCGAGGCAGGATTCGAACCTGCGACCGTAGCAGTCGCGCGGTTCCGGACTGAGCGCCTAGAACCGCGAGACCACCGAGTAGCAGGTCACTGGTCATAACGTTCTGTCTGATCAGTGTAGATCATTTCCAAAATGGTTCAAATGGCTCTGAGCACTATGGGACTCAACTGCTGAGGTCATTAGTCCCCTAGAACTTAGAACTAGTTAAACCTAACTAACCTAAGGACATTACAAACATCCATGCCCGAGGCAGGATTCGAACCTGCGACCGTAGCGGTCTTGCGGTTCCAGACTGCAGCGCCTTTAACCGCACGGCCACTTCGGCCGGCGATCATTTCCTATGGGAGGGGGGGGGGGGCGCTCTTTACTTACATCTTGCAAAAAACGGAATGGGTATTCAACAACGCGGCCAACATAGAACTGGATACAATGTAACACTACGAAGCGTGCAGTATGAAGAGCTCAAACAAATTTTCACTTTCGTGGACAGGTCGTCACGTGGTATAATAGGAGACCTGCGATCACTGGAATCTGTAATGAAGTAACTAACTGGAATGAAATTAACTAAAATTTCCGGAACACTTCACGAGAATTAAGAACTGATGGTTGATAGTGGAGCGTATAGTGTGTTGGGGTGAGAAATGTATTGGATCCTTCATACCATTTTATGTTGTGTGACTATTGTCACGACAGATTGAGAGGGTATTTGGTGTTCTTGGAGTGATTATAAAATCGAATCAGCTTTTCAAAGGACATGTAAGTTTCATGTTGCGCTCCCTGTGTATATAAATGCATGCTCTGAGTGCCACAAAGCCGCTGTACCATCTATTACAGGTATTGTAACGGGTTCGCGACATCCTTGTTAGCAACGCTGGGACGGAGTATACGTCCGAGGCGGTCCATATTCTATTGGGGACACATCTGGGGATCTTACTGGCCACGGAAGAGAGACGTTCCATGTGTGGACTAGCATTATCATGTTGGAAAATAGTAGCATGATACTATCGCATAAGAAGTAATAAATAGGGACGGAGGATGCCCGTGATCTGCAGTGTGAAGAGCTCAAACAAATTTTCACTTTCGTGACCTGAGGTCATGGGTGGTGGCTCCCCACATCATGAGGCAGTGGATACCACCGTTGTGCCTCTCCAAGACGTTGGAAGACTGGGAGTCTTCACCCGGACGCCGCTATATTAAGCCGACGATAGTCTTCCGGCGTAGTGCAGAACCGCGATTTATCGCTGAACACAATGCAATGTCATCCGTAAGCAATCCACTCCGTCTCTATTGTGGCATTAACGGCTGCCTACGCATGGGACGGCAACTCCCAGTACGGCTGCAGCTAGTCTCTCACCAATAGGGCAAGATGACAGAACCTTTAAATGGAGTCGTTCAATAAGTAATGGGTCGTTCAATAAGTAATGCCTCACTTTCTTTCAGAACATATTTATTTTTAAGAGACAGAATTAGGTGACAATTTACATCAATATGTCTTGTCCATGTCCTATTTTTCTACTGAGTCTCCATCACGTTCTCTGGCCGTACGCCAACATTGTAGAAGAGCATGTATTCCCTGCCGGTAAAAGCTCTTGTCCTGTAGGCGTAGCCATGTTTTCACTGCATGACTGACATTCTTCGTCATCTTCAAAGTGTGTTCCCCGTAGAGAATCTTTGAGCGGCCCAAAGAGATGGAAGTCCGAGGGTGCCAGATGTGGACTGTTGGGTGGAGAGGCAATGATGTGCAACCCAATGTGGCCATGTGTTTCCGGGTTCTCAGACTTGTGTGTGGGCGTGCATTATCTTGTTGAACCAAGATTTCTGCTAGATTCTTGTCCGATCGAACTAGTCGGAAACGGTTCTTGATTTTATTCAGATTCTCCACGTATGCCTCTGAACTGATGGTTGACCCTCGCGGCATCTCATTCACGAGAATGACGCCATCACAATCGCGGAAGACTGTCACCGTGACCTTTCCGGCAGAGTGGGTTGTCTTGAATTTCTTCTCTTGTGGTAAATGAGGATTATGCCACTCCATGGATTGCCTTTATGTTTCCGGCGTAAAATGGTGCACCTAGCTTTCGTCCTACCTAACGATTCGCGACAGAAAGGCCTCACAGTCGGTCTCAAAACGTTCCAACAATTCAGATGAAATAACCTTCCTTTGAAAAGTGTGGTCCGCTGTGAGCATTCGTGGAACCAATTTTGAGCACCTCATTGAATATCCGAGAGTCTTAATCATTACGGACGCACTACCAATGCTGACCGACAACTGTAGAACCAATTGTCGAGTTGTGATGCGCCGGTCGGCACGAATAATGGCATCCGCACGATTCGGCATGTTTGGAGCAGTGGCTGTGACAGGACGTCTCGAGCGCGGCTGATCATGGAGCTCAGTTTCTACGTTTCCTGAGGCTGTAACTTCCTTTATCCATCGCCCAACTGTACTCCCGTCGACTGCAGCATCGCCCTAAGCCTCCCGCAAACGTTTATGAATATTCACCACGGTTTCTCATTCTGCACACAGGAATTCAATAACAGCACGCTGCTTGTAACGTATGTAGACACCATTTTGACGCTCTATTACGGCTCTGCCATTTGCCAGAACGATTCGAAACTTCACCGGCACGCAGAACATACACCAAATGTGAAGCGCCAACAAGCACGTTTGTCTATGCATATTAAATGGCTTTTTAGAAATATGTGGGGCATTACTTATTGAACGACCCTCGACTTGTTCCGAGAGGGCAGGTACAGGTGTGAATGGGTTACAATGTGCTTGGTGCACAGTACGAGGATGTTCCCCTATTGTGGTCAGACCTGGTCAACCGTAACCTTGTTGTTATTGTGGTCTTCAGTCCTGAGACTGGTTTGATGCAGCTCTCCATGGAGGAGAATGTTCCCCGTCACGTTCCCATGCAGTCCGAAATAGGGACAGTGTCACATTCAAACGCCCCACAAATCTCGATATTGCACAATTTGAT
This sequence comes from Schistocerca nitens, assembly GCF_023898315.1. Classification (NCBI taxonomy): domain Eukaryota; kingdom Metazoa; phylum Arthropoda; class Insecta; order Orthoptera; family Acrididae; genus Schistocerca; species Schistocerca nitens. The sequence goes on along the minus strand of NC_064620.1, from coordinate 146,192,598 downwards.
CACCTGGCCATATGAAGACAGACAATGTGACCGCTTTCAAACTCAGTTAGGTGCTGATAGCGCTGCCTCACACGAGTAAGCGGCATCTCCGTTTGCTTCTCTCTGATTACTCAACATCTGACGCTCTTCACGCCCCATTTTTAGCCTACCAGGTTGGGTTACAAGCTAAACAATAACGATACCAATGCACTCTGGTGGTCGTTCTACCTGTCCGAAAGAACTGCGGCTCTAATCGTCTAAATACGTATCGATCGTGTAGACGAGTGCAAAGTTACGTTCACATCCGACCATGTCTTCTGGGTGCTTCAGTTCTCTTGTCCAGTACTATGTTTTGGGACGTCTGTCTTACAAGGGAACCTCGCATACTCGTCAAAACCGATTTCACTCAAGTTTATGATGATGGAAGTGATAGAAGTGGGAGCTCTAAATGGCCAGGCGTTAAGAAAAAACAGCTATTTTGGCGTGGGTCAGGTGAGGCACGAGGCATTTATGTGAGTGTAATTTCAAGGCAGCAGCTCGCACAGCGGTAACATGTACAGGAATCGAAGGGTAAAGGGAATCGAGGTATCTAGGGATGGAATCCCTAAGTTAAAAGTTTTCTTTTATTTTCAATCTTTACGTTACTTACACTGCAAATAAGCTAAAATAACGCTCAGCACATTGTATTTATTAATAGTATCGTAAAAGGAAAGGCAGTGGAAAACTGAAATTGCAAATAAATTTACAGATACTTTTATTAATTTATGGTTCATGATTTACAAAAACACTGATAATATTCATCAGGAAAACGGGAGAAGAAATAATTTTCTTGGCATCTTGCACACATTATAAAGGCCGCATTTTTACAACTACATAGTTGTTTAAAAATTTCTATACAAAAAGGAACTTGATTTACATTCCTAAAAGGCTCTCTCATCGCACAGTTTGGCAGAAAATCATGCTTAACGCACCATTTCGTCAAATATTCTCGAGCGTAGCTGGTGATGTACAATGGAATGTATTTTGATGCAGTCTTCTCCGAATGTGGTTTCTGTTTCTCTCTTGACGAGATACGTGTAGTTTTGAAGGAATTCTTCAGCAGGTGATAAATCTGGACATCGGTAACTTCCCCTAGCGGACAGCATTTGGGGATGGGGAATCACTTTAATTACTGCATGATGGCAGCCCTTCTTCATCTTGAAAAATCTCGTCGTGCAGTTGTTGATATGTCTGTCCTTCCCTCGAATCAGTTAACAGAGGAATTTTTTTTCTCAACTACATAGTGTTTAGTCACATTACATACAATATATTGAGCATGATCTCCGAAACCTCTTATTCGAGTCAGACCAGTGGTTGACTTCAGCAAAGCCCCATTTTACTTATTAGGGAGACACATGCACATATTCCTACAGAAAACATACACATTCACAAACAACAGAAACCTCAGAACATCAACACCTCCGCCCCCCTCCCCCCCCCCCCCATAAACAGCAAAACTGGTATCTTTTGACATTACATCCATGTACACGCATATATATCCACATAATAAACTATTAACATTATGGAGCAACAGCTAAAATGCGAGAAATTCTCAGACATACAAATAAATGAAATCCCTTCCATTCTTAGGCTAATCACAGAACAAAATTATTTCAATTTCAACAACAAATTTTATTTCCAACAAGAAGGGATTCCCATGGGACCCTCCTTCAGTGGAACGTTAGCCAACATTTTCTTGGATCGTGCACAATATTCAACAACACTGTAAAACAAGAAGACTAGAAAATAACAAACTGGCACCGATGTATGGACGCCATAATCTGTCTCATAGATGAAACACAAAATAGGATAGAACAGCTGCACAGCAAAATCAAGACAGTACAGTCATGAATCCATTTCGCAAAGGAAATCGAAAAACATATTAAAAACAAATTAAAAACAAAATTTCTTGAATCTCATAATTACAATAAACAGGAACCAAAATGAATCTTCCATCCACGGAAAACCCACATTGACAAGCACATTTATCCATAGTTCATCCAATCACCCAACTACTTATAAATACGCCAGTTTCACACAAGTGCGCCGCAGGATAAACGGAGAACCTCTTAAATCCGAAATCTACACACAGGAATTAAATACAATAAAACAAACTGCTATTGAAAATGACTAAAAACAGACACCATAAACAAGCTCAACAACAAGGTAGAAGTGAAAGCTAACAATAGTGGCTACCATTTCAAGAGCACAACCAAAGGGTCTGAAAACACAGTGGCGAAACACACAGACAACACAGCAGACCACACCACAACAGCAAAGAGAAACAGATGGTAGCCACTAACAAACAATAATAAGATAACACATAGAACTGGAAACATATTGAAAACCAGGGGATCTCGATAACATTGAGAACAAACAATGCAGTCAATAAAGGTTAAGATCAGACAAAAGAATCTCAGACAACTCACATGTATCTCCCGTACATAGCACAAAGAAGCAGGAACTTCAGAATAAAGTACACAAAGCACAGGAGAGCTCCGAAGAGTGGTAGTACACATTCCTCTTTCGCGAACACCTAATGAATAAAAACAACAACGTTACTAATGTGCCGGCCGGAGTGGCCGAGCGGTTCTAGGCGCTACAGTCTGGAACCGCGCGACCGCTACGGTCGCAGGTTCGAATCCTGCCTCGGGCATGGATGTGTGTGATGTCCTTAGGTTAGTTAGGTTTAAGTAGTTCTAAGTTCTAGGGGACTGATGACCTCAGATGTTAAGTCCAGTAGTGCTCAGAGCCATTTGACGCCATGAGAATGACGTCACTAGCCAATGGAATAAAAATAGCATCTGTCAAGGTTAGATGTTAGCCAATGGAATAAAAATAGCAGCTGTCAAGCAGCTATAGTGGAAGAGAAAAACGCAATAAACGAAAACTCAACACCTAACGTCAGTACACTCTTCATCACTTTAAAAGGACACAGCCACACACACACACACACACACACACACACACACACACAGGCGCGCGTGAGCGCTAAACCTCTACCAATCACATTCAGAGGCGTAAATAAGGAAAAGAAGTCGCCAGAACTCACGCCACATAATGGTTCAAATGGCTCTGAGAACTATGGGACTTTAGCATCTGTGGTCATCAGTCCCCTAGAACTTAGAACTACTTAAACCTAACTAAGCTAAGGACATCACACACATCCATGCCCGAGGCAGGATTCGAACCTGCGACCGTAGCAGTCGGGCGGTTCCGGATGGAAGCGCCTAGAACCGCTCGGCCACCGCGGCCGGCAACTCACGCTACAATTTTCAGAACCTCCTCGTGACACACGCGAAAAGCAAGATGGAGTAATGTTTTGAATGACCAACAAGGTGCAAAAATTGTGTTTTTCTGTGTTTAAAAGCAGGTGCACGCTGTCCAACTAACGTGAGTGCACGAGAAACTTCAGACAAGGCAGTACACACTAAAACTGCATCCACAACACTACCGCATTTCTAATAGTAAACGCTGACATACATAAGATCACTTTTTCATATTTATTTGCTAATAACCGCTCATACAGTTGGAGTTGGCATTTTGCGTACCAAAGAACCGGCAGCAAAAACACAGAAAATATGTCGGATACGGCGGCAAGAAACGTAAAAACCATGCTGTGACGAAATTAAGTAAGGTATTATGAAATTATTCACAGAACGCAATACTTTGATGCCAATCAGTACATATGTAAAGGCGTTTTACAATGTTTATAAGTATGCTATTTCTGTATGTTTTAGAATTAAAGAACCCACTGACGATGGCGATATTGTCGCTGACACTAGTTTGGGAATAAATAAATGAAAACCAAACCGTTTCGCATGAAGGCAAGCCCACAATCCCATATTGTTATTTTTATGCAAATAGGGACCAATAGAAGAGTTTCAACATAAAATGATTGTTAAGTCGGTAAATTTGCGACGTAAGTAACGTAATTTAAAAGGAAAGAAAAAGGTTTGTTGTAGGGACTGGATCCCACGACTCTCGGATTACCGTTCTGCACTCTTCACGCCGCACCAACCGCTGCTGGAACCTGCGGTAACATAAATGGCGCATGCCTTACCCGACCCACGCCAAAATGCCATTTTTTAATGTTCTGTACACCAATAAGTATAAACGAAATCCTTACAAGATCAAATTCTTGTCTGTCTGTCTGACCGACTGTTAAAAATCCTTTGCATCAGGAACGGTTAGACGAATGTTGAAATTTATGTCATACGCCAAGATGACGAAAGTCGTGTGATACCGCCTAATATCATGTCGGACCTCCTCTTGCCCGATGTAGTCCAGAAACTCGACGTGGTATGGATTCAACAAGTCGTTGGAAAGCCCCTATAGAAATTGTAAGCGAGGCTGCCGTACTTAATAGCGAAAGTTTTGCCGGTGCAGGATTCTGTGCACGAACTGACCTCTCAGTTATGTCTCATAAATATTCCATAGAAATCATGTCGGGCTATCTGAGTGGCCAGATCATTCACTCTAAGTGCGCAGAATGTTCTTCAAACTAATCTAGAAAAATTGCGTCCCGTTGACATGGCGCCTCATCATCCACAAAGATCCATCTTTGTTTGGGAACATGACGTCCACGAATTGAAGCAGATGGTATCCAAATAGCCAAACATAACCATTTCCAGTCAGTGATCGGTTCATTTGGACCAGAGGACCAAGCCCATTCCATGTAAATGCACCACACACCATCATGGAGCCACCACCCGCTTGCACAGTGACTTCGTGAGGCCTTCTCCACACTCGAACCCTACCATCAGCTCTTACCAGCTGAGATGGGGACTAATCTGACCAGACCACGGTTTTGCAGAGGTCTAGGTTCCAACCGCTGTGGTCACGAGCCCAGCAGAGGCGCTACAGGTGATGTGCTGTTAGTAAAAGCACTCGCGTCGGTCGTCTGCTGCTATGGCCCATTAATGGCAAATTTCGCCCCACTGTCATAACGAACATCTTCGTCGTACGTCCCACATAAATTTCTACAGTTATTTCATGCAGTGTTTCTTGTCTGTTAGTAGTGCTAGGTCTACGCAAAGCTCGCTGCTGTCGGTCGTTAAGTGAATGCCATCGGTCATTGCGATGTCCGTGGTGAGAGGTAATGCCTAAGATCTGGTATTCTTGGCTGGATCTCGGAATACTGAATTTCCTAGCTATTTCCAAAATGGAATAGCTCATGTGTCTTGCTCCCCCTACCATTCCGCGTTCAAAGTCTGTTAACTCCCGCCGTGCAGCCATAATCACGTCGGAAACAACCTTTCCACACGAATCACCTGAGTGCAAATGACAGCTCTGCCAATGCACTGCCCTTTTATACCTTGTGTACACGATACTACCGCTATCGAAATATGTGCATACCGCTGTCCCTTGAATTTTGTCACGTCAGTGTATACTAAAGTCTATGGTCCGTTTGCGGTGCAATAAATGTTAGCTATTAAGACAATGCACTCAAAAGATGCGGCCATTTATGCCGCCTATTTTGATACTCGCATACTCGCAAACACACTCTTAAAGCACTATATGGTACTTGACCTAGGACCATGAAATCCGACAGGAAGCAAGATTTCACAGTACAATTAATCTGATAAAAATCCGAAAATTGTTAATTTGGGACAGATATGTTGGTAGTATCAATGTCGATAACAGGAAAATGACGTCGAGATTCTAGTTTCTCTGGATGGACGAACTGTCTATATACTTAATTAAGTTTGAGACGGAACCCTCACAGAGCGAGTCCAACTCGCACCTGGCCACACTCCCTTCACTTTATTCACATGAAGTGCTGGGTGCTATTCACAAGGGATGTCAGATCAATTCAGTATTCCTGGATTTCCGGAAGGTTTTTGACACTGTACCACACAAGCGGCTCGTAGTAAAATTGCGTGCTTATGGAATATCGTCTCAGTTATGTGACTGGATTTGCGATTTCCTGTCAAAGAGGTCACAGTTCGTAATAAATGACGGAAAGTCATCGAGTAAAACAGTAGTGATTTCAGGCGTTTCCCAAGGTAGTGTTATAGGTCCTTTGCTGTTCCTTATCTATATAAAAGATTTTGGTTCAAATGGCTCTGAGCACTATGGGACTTAACATCTATGGTCATCAGTCCCCTAGAACTTAGAACTACTTAAACCTAACTAAACTAAGGACATCACACAACACCCAGCCATCACGAGGCAGAGAAAATCCCTGACCCCGCCGGGAATCGAACCCGGAAACCCGGGCGTGGGAAGCGAGAACGAAAAGATTTTGGAGACAGTCTGAGCAGCCGTCTTCGGTTGTTTGCAGGTGACGCTGTCGTTTATCGACTAATAAAGTCATCAGAAGATCAAAATAACGTGCAAAACGATTTAGAAAAAATATTTGAATGGTGTGAAAAGTGGCAGTTGAACCTAAATAACGAAAAGTGTGAGGTCATCCACATGAGTGCTAAGAGGAACTCGTTAAATCAGTCTAATCTAACAGTCGTAAATTCAACAAAATACCTAGGTATTACAATTACGAACAACTTGAATTGGAAGGAACACATAGAAAATGTTGTGGGGAAGGCTAACCAAAGACTACGTTTTACTGGGAGGACATTTAGAAAATGTACCAGAGCTACTAAGGAGACTGCCTACACTACGCTTGTCCGTTCTCTTTCAGAATACTGCTGCGCGGTGTGGGATCGTTACCACGTAGGACTGACGGAGTACATAGAAAAAGTTCAAAGAAAGGCAGCACGTTTTGTATTACCGCGAAATATGGGAGAGACTGCCACAGAAATGCTACGGGATTTGGGCTGGAAATCATTAAAAGAAAGGCGCATTTCGTCGCGACGGAATCTTCTTACGAAATTCCAATCACCAACTTTCTCCTGCGAATGCGAAAATATTTTGTTGAGACCGACCTACATAGGGCGGAACGATCACCACGATAAAATAAACGGCCGGCCGGTGTGGCCGTGCGGTTCTAGGCGCTTCAGTCTGGAACCCCGTGACCGCTACGGTCGCAGGTTCGAATCCTGCCTCAGGCATGGATGTGTGTGATGTCCTTAGGTTGGTTAGGTTTAAGTAGTTCTAAGTTCTAGGGGACTGATGACCACAGATGTTAAGTCCCAAAGTGCTTAGAGCCATTTGAACCATTTTTTTTTTATAAAATGAGGGAAATCAGAGCTCGTACGGAAAGATATAGGTGTTCATTCTTTCCACGCGCTATACGAGATTGGAAAAATAGAGAATTGTGAAGGTGGCTCCGTGAACCATCTGCCAGGCACTTAAATGTGATTTGCAGAGTATCTATGTAGATGTAGATGTAGATTCCTGGGAAACCGCTACATATGCCATAAGTCTGGACGAAATTGGTGACGACGATTAAGCGCAGTCCCCTTGCTGGCTGCCTCGTCGTGTACAGGGAAGATGACGAGGCAGTGACGCGGTCGTTGGTTTAGTCATTTCGAAAGTACACGGGACAGACCAGCAGCAGCATGAGTGCAGGTGTGACGGAGCGACACGTTCGCCTCGCGGGGCGACTGGACGCCGTCGTGTGACACGACTCGACTCCCGCGCGGACCCCCGCCCCCTCCTCACGGTTGATGAGACAGCAGGTGTGGGCGGCCGATGGCTATCTCTATGTCTGCGGCGGACGCGTGCTGCGGGCGAACGACCAGCGACTCCCCGTCCCCACGTGGGCCGCCCGTGCGGACACGTGTCGCGATAACGTTCGCCCGCCCATCCGCCGTGCCCGCTCGGCCGTGGAATTAATTGAATGCGCCAAAAAGTGGCGACGCACGGAATGGAACGTGACATTCCAGAGGCTGGCTTTGCCGCCGTCGACAGGCAGATACGCGGGGAGTAAAAATAGGTGTCTCCGAGAGGCGTGTCATCGGCGCTGATAGCTCGCCGATGGCGCTTCTTGCTGGCCGCGTGGGTAAGCCGCATTACCTCGAGTCGCGCCCGGTTTGTTATAGCTGATTACCGCAGCTTCGGAACTCGGTAAGGGCCAGAGTAAAGCCGCCCTCACACCGGAACAGTTAGCTAACGTTCACGTGGACCTAATTGCTGGCTACTGGCACTTTCACGATCAGCGGAAGTGTGATGTGCTTTCTCTAAGCCCAGCAAGTATTCTTCACCTCGTCCAGATACGTGCAACCGAGGCCACACAACGCCACCTGTTATTGCAGTCAACATCTGTTGTTACGTCTGTTATTTGGGCAAATCTGAGTCACACTCTTCCGTTAATAAGCTTAGATTCAAATTACTACAATGGGCTAGCTGCGTTGTTTATAGGTTGCCATCAAAGATGCTCATTAACAGTTACTAGGCGGTCGATGCGCGTTTCAAAGTGAATTGGTATCTTTGATTTGCAAAGTATATGTACATCGATTTAACTCCTTCGTAAATCACAGGTTTCTTTTAACACCGCAAGATGTTCTGTCCGTTGAAAATTATTCCCTTTAATACTAATGTGGTATAAACTATTATCGTTTTTACTGTCCAGAGATAATCCAATACACGGTTCACTTCTCCTGCAACTCTGTTCGAAATCGTAGGAGACTGTAATTTATCCTTTACTCGGTTTTTATTAACATTCATTCCTTGATATACTTTACTACTATGAATGGTCACACTTTAGCTCGATAATAAATGTCCAAACAGGGTCTACATCGAAAGCAAAGTTGAGACGCGATGTTTCAATAGTAGCTTCGGCAACAACTGAAGTTCTTATATTGGAATTAATGATATCGGTCGTTTATCAAATGAGATGTTCGCTGGATGTTAGTTTCATCTCAGTTCTGTCAGTTTTAGTACTCCTGACAATAAATTAAACGAACATAAATTTACTTTGAATTAGCCTGGCATCTAACGAACCTACACACATCAAAGAAAGTTTCGCATTACCTCGGTTCCGAGAATTCCGGAACCTGTACCTAAAATTGAAATAGGGATCAACATAAACATCATTGCCGCCCTTTTTATTCCTGATGAAAAACACACATTGCATGTTGTACCACCATACAGCGAGACCTTCAGAGGTGGTGGTCCAGATTGCTGTACACATCGGTCACTCTAATACCCAGTAGCACCTCCTCTTGCATTGATGCAGCCCTGTATTCGTCATGGCATACTATCCACAAGTTCATCGAGGCACTGTTGGTTCAGATTGTCCCACTCCTCAACGGTGATTCAGCGTAGATCGCTCAGAGTGGTTGGTGGGTCACGTCGTCCATAAACAGCCCTTTTCAAAATGGTTCAAATGGCTCTGACCACTATGGGACTTAACTTCTGAGGTCATCAGTCCCCCCTAGAACTTAGAACTACTGAAACCTAACTAACCTAAGGACATCACACACATCCATGCCCGGGGCAGGATTCGAACCCGCGACCGTAGTAGTCGTGCGGTTCCAGACTGTAGCGCCTAGAACCGCTCGACCACCCGGGCCGGCAAACAGCCCTCAGGCATGTTCGATAGGGTTCATGTCTGGAGAACATGCTGCCACTGTAGTCGAGCGATGCCGTTATCAAGGAGGAAGTCAGTCACAAGATGTGCACGATGGGGGTGCGAATTGTCGTCTATGAAGACGAATGCCGCGCCAATATGCTGCCGATATGGTTGCGCTATCGGTCGGAGGATGGCATTCACGTATCGTACAGCCGTTACGGCGCCTTTCATGACAACCAGCGGCGTACGTCGGCCCCATCTAATGCCACCCTAAAACATCAAGGAGCCTCCACCTTGCTGCACTCGCTGGACAGTGCGTCTAAGGCGTTCAGACTGACCGGGTTGCCTCCAAACATGTCTCTGACGATTGTCTGGTAGAAGGCATATGCTAAACTCATCGATGAAGAGAACGTGATGCCAATCCTGAGCGGTCCATTCGGCATGTTGTTGGGCCCATCTGATGGACCTCGCCTTGAACGTCGGGGGTGAAGTTGCGCATCATTCAGCCTATTTCGCACAGTTTGAGTCGTAACACGACATCCTGTGGCTGCATAAAAGTATTGTATTGTACGTTAGCCGGGGGCCTAGAAATGACGGAGAGGCTCCGTCCCCGCCGCAGCCGCAGTGGTCCACAATCCCACGACGACTACTGCAGTCCACTTCACCCTTCCGCCACCCTACACCGAACCACTCTTTCAGGGGTATTGTGCGGTTTAGCCCCAGGTGGCACCCCCCCCCCCCCCCCAAGCGAAAGTCTCACACCAGACGAGTGTAGCCCCTATGTTTGCGTGGTAGAGTAATGGTGGTGTACGCGCACGTCGAGAACTTGTTGTCGCAGCAATCGCCGACATAGTGTAGTTGAGGCGGAGTAAGGGGAACCATCCGCATTCGCCGAGGCAGATGGAAAACAGCCTAAAAACCATCCACAGACTGGCCGGCTCACCAGACCTCTACACAAGTACGTCCGGCGGATTCGTGCTGGGGACCAGGCGCTCCTTCCCAATCCGGAAAGCCGTGCGTTAGACTTCACGTCTAACCGTGCGGGTCAATAAAAAGTATTATTCAACATGGTGGCTTTACTGTCAGGGTTCCTTCGAGTCATAGTCCGTAGTTAGCTGTCGTCCACTGCATTAGTAGCCATTGGGCGGCCTGAGCGAGGGCCTGTAATCGACAGTGCCTGTCTCTCTGTATCCCCTACATGTCCAAACAACATCACTTTGGTTCACTCCGAAACGTCTTGACAGTTCCCTTGTTGAGAGCCCGTTCTGGCATAAAGTAACAATGCGGACGAGATCGAACCGCGGTATTGACCGTCTAGGCTCGGTTGAACTACATACAACACGAGCCGTGTACCTCCTTCCTGGTGGAATGACTGGAACTGATCGGCAGTCGGACCGCCTCCGTCTAACAGGTGCTGCTCATGCATGGTTGTTTACATCTTTGGGCTGGTTTAGTGACATCTGCGAACAGTCAAAGGGACTGTGTCTGTGATACAATATCCACAGCCAACGTTTATCTTCAGGAGTTCGGGTAGCCGGGGTGATGCAAAACTTTATTTGATGTGTGTATATCACGCAGTGGTGCATGAACTTAAGAGACGTGAATACTCAGGATTCAGACGCTAAAGACTAGGCAAGGTTAAAGACGTTGACGATACGTGCGTTGGGTTTGTACAGCAGTTGTGATACAAAAGGGACGTTCTTTAGTAACTCTTTGAATAAAGTCCCTTGCTTCTTTGCAAATACTTCTCTATTCAATTTACTCTTATTATTCTTTTATTTAATCTTCTCTACTTTAAAAAGGGAATTCGTGATTTTATATGGAATATGCGAATTGTTCATGGCCAGTCTGAATAAACTTTAGTTTCAAGAAAGACCACATACTTAAATGGTTCAAATGGCTCTGAGCACTATGGGACTTAACATCTGAGGTCATCAGTCCCCTAGAACTTAGAACTACTTAAACCCAACTAACCTAAAAAAAATTACACACATCTATGCCCGAGGCAGGATCTAAACTTGCGACCGTAGCAGTCACGAGGTTCCGGACTGAAGCGCCTCGAACCGCTCGGCCACCGCGGCCGGCACCAGATACTTAACGCGGAGTGTTTTCGACGCGTGAAATACGAAATAAGTACTGTGATATTCCGGAAATGTGCCATGTAATGTAGAACCAATAAGAAGCAACAACACTTTGTATGTCACCAGCAGAACTTACGAAACGCCATAGTGATTTTGTCGTTTCCATCTGAACCGCAAATTTAGCGATCTTTCGTTGTAGCTATGACCCTGTGAATATAGAAATATGCCGTATCTAAGCAAGAGCATATTTAGAAGCCCTCGAAAACGCGTTGCTGGCGGTACGATTTGTTGTAATAAAATATTTGTGCTTAAAGAATTTTCATATTCGGTTATTTTCGTGTAACCACTAGCGTTTTACTACGAAAATACGCCGTTTTAAGCCAAGGGCGCACTGAAGGTTCATAAGAACGCATCGTACTTGGTAGCACTGGTTATGCCAGTTAATAACATATCAACAATTAAAGCCTTAAGAAGAGCGTAATGTGAAATACAAGGTCGTCCATTGCAGAACTTTACCGTAGTGTAGTTTGTAGAGGCGTAGGGTGACGAAATATTGTATACTGAATTCACGACCTGCCGTACCCTGCTCTTCACCTTCTCCTTCTTTATTTTAGCGGGTTCTGAAAGATTGTGAGACTTTCTTATTCAACTTCTTGCTTATTAAATTAAAAGAATTAATTTAAGAGGAGAGAAACTTCAGAAAGCACACTTCCTGACATGGTCCCACTGCAATAAAAGAAATATTTCGGGACAGGCAGAACTCAGGCACTACAATACAGTTGTACTGCCAGAAGCGCTCTGCGCACCAGAAACGACCACAATCGGGGCACCGGGCATCACAGACACAGACAATCCTCAGAAAAATTTTTGGAGCAGTACACAGAAATGGTATGTGGATGAAGAGGCCAACCAAAGAATTATATGAACTCACTTACAGGCTCTGGGGAAACAAGCGCTGTATCATGTGTGAGATACAGAGGCGAGCGAGTGTGCCGGGACTTACCCCAGTTCACTGCAACTAGCGCCAGCACCATAATCTAAGGATGAAATTAAAGAAGCTTTTCCAAACTTTGTCAACATAAGCTTCTGTATATTAATGTTTAATCTGTCAAAACTCAGCGTGATCAGATGAATATGTTTCCCTAAATACATGGTTTTAAATAAAAAACCAGCGGCGCTAAATCATAAAGCTAGAAAGCTAAAAATTTCTAAGACGGTTCAGTTCGATATAAAAACACTAACTACGTGACCCCAAAAGCTACCTCTAATAGTTTTCGAGTAATTTACTGAAAACTAAATTTGTAGTACATTGAGTATTATTTGTGTTAATGACAAACGGTTCTGACTACAGCACGTGATTAAACACTTTAAATGATGAAGATATAACGAGCTTCAAGACTTTGATATGGAAAAGGAAATGAGCGTTTGGCGTCATTGGCTGTGAGGCCCCTTGTGGGGTGGGTCCGGCCGCCTTGGTGCAGGTCTTATTACACTCGACGCCACATTGGGCCACCTGCGGACTGGATGAGGTTGAAATGATGATGAAGGCAACACAACATCCAGTCACTGAGCGGAGAAAATCTCCGACCCAACCGCGAATCGAACCTGGGCCCATAGGGTGGCAGTCTGCCACGCTGACCACTCAGCTATCGGGGCGGCAGACTTTGACATAAATAACAATCAATACAAGGTCTCTTTAAAGATAGAGTTCAGAGGTAATGTTCTACTGTCGGTTCCGTTCTAAAAATTCTAAATGTCAAAATTTATATGTAGGCGAGCTAAATCTTATTCAGTGACTATAGCCAACTTAATTACATTCATACAAAAATTACGAAGATTCTAAATTAATACACAAGAGTGCTATAAAATATCCGAGAAAGCGGGCATTTAGAGGCTACTACCAAGGCATAGAGCGGATGACAGCACGTGTTCCCTTCGACCGCCCGCTGCGCCCGTATATAAGTAAGGCCAGAGAGGCAGTGATCATCTACACCCTTCATCTCCTTTCCCAAGGTGGCTTCCATCTACTCCCCCTCCCAGATGATGCCCTCTCCCTCCATTTATCCCTCCTATCAACTCTGACCCTCACTCCCCCTCCTTTCCTCTGTCCTTTTCCCGGGATCCCTCTCCCCCCCTTCCATCCTCTTTTTTCCCCACCTCCCCCCTCTCTGCCCCCTTCTCTACCCTGTGTCCTTTTGCATTTCCCTCCTCTGCCTCCTCTCATTCCCTCTCGTGTCTGCCCTGCCCCTCTCCCCCTTTATTGGTCCTCTCCCTCCTTGGTTCTCCCCCTTTTCGTTTCTTTTTCCTTCCTCCCTCCTTGTTCTCCCCCTCCTCCAGGTCCTCCCCCCCTCTGCCTTTGGCTCGGGAGTGTCATCTTTTTGACGCCCTTTTCGTGCAGTGTTTTACAGTGGGTGTTTTACAGTAGGTGTTCCGTGTTGTGTTTCTTGGGAAGTGTTGCGAACGGCTATCATACTGTCGCTGGGTGTGCTTTTTATCTCTTGCGAACAGAAACCAGACTGTCGCCGTGTTTTTTAATTGTGTGTGTACTATGTTACTCGTCTGACTCCTGTGTCTTTTATTAACATTGCCAACCCCTTTTGCTTTCTGTTTTAATTTTCCGCATTTTTCCACCTTTTTACACTTTACGTCACCGTTTTATCGCCTGTTTTTCTTGTTTCTTTTCTTCATCCGTTTTTAAAATAAAAGTCTGTAGGCTGTAGAGCAGCGTACTAAGGTAGTGCCAGCCCGCCCCCTTCGGGGGGAATTGAAAATCAATAAAGGAAAAAAAAAAGGCAGTGATCGCTTCACTTCTCACCCAGCTAACATACAGTCCACGTCAGTTAAACGCCGGATTACGCGCTGCCTCGGATGACGTTACAGCCAAGCAGCAACTAAACGCATGTTTTTGCACGCGGCCGACCGTTGTGGCCGAGCGGTTCTAGGCGCTTCAGTCTGGAACCGCGCGACCACAACGGTCGCAGGTTCGAATCCTGCCTGGGGCATGGATGCGTGTGGTGTCCTTAGGTTAAAGTAGTTCTAAGTTCTAGGGGACTGATGACCTCAGAGGTTAAGTCCCATAGTTCTCAGAGACATTTGAACCATTATTTTTTTTATTTTTTGCACATGTAGGAAGTGTACACCGTCCTGGATCACTTAGATTTCGCTGAAGTAACATTACCCCCCCCCCCCTGGATAATATTAACAAAGCTGTGTGACAAGTGCTGACTTTTATTTTCCACTTCTGTGGCAAGTAATTAACTTTGACTATCGGAAGTCAGGGCGAAATACCATTTAATGGGAACTTACCGCAGAGGTCGCTTCTCAACTGCTCATAGTGCTGTTTATGTTAGAGAAATTATTATTATTATCAAGAATATTACTATGTTGTGCGTATGAAAGTTAATCAAATACATCGATCAATTAGAACTCAAAAGATTTATTTATGATCATAGTTCCAGATGCTATTGAGTGAATAGAGAGTAGAAACATATCTTTTAGTGAACAAAATAACAATGTGGACTTGCGGACTGGAAGCATGGTCAGTATATTCTCCATCGCTTTCTGGCTGACCAAAAAGTAGTTTTCAGAAGCTCGTAAAAGACGGCGAATAATATTTCCTATTTCTTATTATTAACAAACCACTCCAAAAGGCTCACAGACCTGATCAGAAAAAGCCAACTAACATTCTATGGGCACATACGCAGAATGAAGAACAAGAGATACACAAACAGGATTTTTGATGTAGTAAATAGTTGAATCAAAAACAAACAAAAAATGGTTTCAAGAAATAGAAGAAGACCTAAGACAAGCAGGGATAATTATTGAAATGATATAAGAAAAAGACAGATTAAGAAACAAAATTATGAACACGACATTTGAAGTAAAAGAAAGGAAGAAAACAGGCAAAATAAGGACAGAGCAAAGGAAACACGAACGCAGCCAAAGAATGGAGAGGTTTTGGGAAGAGAAAAAGAATAAGGAAACAAAAAAAAGAATAATCATGTATCATTCAAGTTAATCATTGCCCTGGAAACAAAAATGTGTAACAGAACAATAATAATAATAAAAGAATTAATTTTCATAATACTGAGTTTGTCCGATTTTGTGAAGTATTATAAGCCGACATATATACTAACAGGACATCGAAATTTCCATTTTATCTTATTACATGTTCATGGATACTGAAGTTTTTACTTACATTATGTATACCATATACTAAAAAACACGACTAACGAATGGACACGGGAGGAAATGTGCGTTTTAATAGAGCTAGCGAAGAAAATCTACTCGCATTTATTTTCGTAAGCGAACTGTGCAGTTTGGGACAACTCCTGCTGCAGAACGCTAGATTCGCAAATCATTTTACCTGGCCGGCCGGAGTGGCCGTGCGGTTCTGGGAGCTACAGTCTGGAATCGAGTGACCGCTCCGGTCGCAGGTTCGAAACCTGCACCGGGCATGGATGTGTGTGATGCCCTTAGGTTAGTTAGGTTTAATTAGTTCTAAGTTCTAGGCGACTGATGACCTCAGAAGTTAAGTCGCATAGTACTCAGAGCCATTTGAACCATTTTAACTGGCTTTCTCTGTGTGACGTCGACACTGTTTCACGAGTTTCGATTTCCCTTTCGCTCCCACGTCAGCGTTAGCTGCCTCCTCTCATGTGAGGACGGCTTAAGGAGTTCGAAGTGGCAAGCGGACAGCATCTGCCCTAAACATAACATGTGAACACTGCTTAAAATCCTATGAATGCTTTGTAAATACACGCATGTTCAGAGAAAACAGAACACCTTGAACGAGTAGAGATGTTGTTGTTGTTGTCTTCAGTCCCGAGACTGGTTTGATGCAGCTCTCCATGCTACTCTATCCTGTGCAAGCTTCTTCATCTCCCAGTACCTACTGCAACCTACAGCCTTCTGAATCTGCCTAGTGTATTCATCTCTTGGTCCCCTCTACGATTTTTACCCTCCACGCTGCCCCCCAATGCTAAATTTGTGATCCCTTGATGCCTAGAACATGTCCTACCAACCGGCCCCTTCTTCTTGTCAATTTGTGCCACAAACTCCTCTTCTCCCCAATCCTATTCAATACCTCCTCATTAGTTATATGATCTACCCATCTAATCTTCAGCATTCTTCTGTAGCACCACATTTCGAAAGCTTCTATTCGCTTCTTGTCCAAACTAGTTTTCGTCCATGTTTCACTACCATACATGGCTACACTCCATACAAATACTTTCAGAAACGGCTTCCTGACACTTAAATCTACACTCGAGGTTAACAAATTTCTCTTTTACAGAAACGCTTTCCTTGCCATTGCCAGTCTACATTTTATATCATCTCTACTTCGACCATCATCAGTTATTTTGCTCCCCAAATAGCAAAACTCCTTTACTTCTTTAAGTGTCTCATTTCCTAATCTAAATCCCTCAGCATCACCCGACTTATTTCGACTACATTCCATTATCCTCGTTTTCCTTTTGTTGATGTTCATCTTATATCCTCCATTCAAGACACTATCCATTCCGCTCAGCTGCTCTTCCAAGTCCTTTGCTGTCTCTGACAGAATTACAATGTCATCGGCAAACCTCAAAGTTTTTATTACTTCTCCATGGATTTTAATACCTACCCCGAATCTTTCTTTTGTTACCTTCACTGATTGCTCAATATAAAGATTGAATAACATCGGGAATAGGCTACAACCCTGTCTCACTCCCTACCCAACCACTGCTTCCTTTTCATGTCCCTCGACTCTTATAAGTGCCATCTGGTATCTGTACAAATTGTAAATAGCCTTTCGCTCCCTATATTTTACCCCTGCCACCTTCAGAATTTTAAAGAGAGTATTCCAGTCAACATTGTCAAAAGCTTTCTCTAAGTCTACAAATGCTACAAAGGTAGGTTTGCCTTTCCTTAATCTATGTTCTAAGATAAGTCGCAGGGTCAGTATTGCCTCACGTGTTCCAATATTTCTACGGAATCCAAACTGATCTTCCCCGAGGTCGGCTTCTACTAGTTTTTCCATTCGTCTGTAAAGAATTCGCGTTAGTATTTTGCAGCCGTGACTTATTAAACTGATAGTTCGGTAATTTTCACATCTGTCAACACCTGCTTTCTTTGGGATTGGAATTATTATATTCTTCTTGAAGTCTGAGGGTATTTCGCCTGTCTCATACATCTTGCTCACCAGATGGTAGAGTTTTGTCAGGACTGGCGCTCCAAAGGTTGTCAGTAGTTCTAATGGAATGTTGTCTACTCCAGGGGCTTTGTTTCGACTCAGATCTTTCAGAGCTCTGTCAAGCTCTTCACGCAGTATCATATCTCCCATTTCATCTTCATCTACATCCTCTTCCATTTCCATAATATTGTCCTCAGTTATATCGCCCTTGTATAGACCCTCTATATACTCTTTCCACCTTTCTCCTTTCCCTTCTTTGCTTAGAACTGGGTTTCCATCTGAGCTCTTGATATTCATACAAGTGGTTCTCTTTTCTCCAAAGGTCTCTTTAATTTTCCTGTCGGCAGTATCTATCTTACGGCTAGTGAGATAAGCCTCTACATCCTTACATTTATCCTCTAGCCATCCCTGCTTAGCCATTTTGAACTTCCTGTCGATCTCATTTTTGAGTCGTTTGTACTGCATTTTTATATTTCCTCCTTTCATCAATTAAATTCAATATTTCTTCTGTTACCCAAGGATTTCTACTAGCCCTCGTCTTTTTACTTACTTGATCCTCTGCTGTTTTCACTACTTCATCACTCAAAGCTACCCATTCTTCTTCTACTGTATTTCTTTCCCCCATTCTTGTCAATTGTTCCCTTATAACAGATAAAAGTAATATGTTTATAAACCTGAAAAAACTGAAGCCATAAGTTTAAGTAAACGCAATCAACAATACAACAAGAATCAGCTTAATTTTTCAAGGACCTCGTTGACAGAATAGAAGGAGTGACCAATGTGGATCCTCTTCAGTTTCGATTTGAAAGCGCTTGTATTACTGCTAAGATTTTTCACTTCTAGTGGTAGCTTTCTGCAGAAGAGTTAAGGAAGTCCGATCCAAATGCAGTTTTGATTTCTGCCGACTATTAACTAAGTGAAAGTTGCTTATTCTTGGGAATAAGCTAATATTGTTCACAAGAAATGACAATAAGAAATATATATATACTGAGAGGCCAATGTGAAAATACGCAGACTCGTGAACAGGGGTCGACAAGAGGTTTGTGAACTTACACCACTTATTGATCGAACCGCCCGTTTCTGAGCCAAAAAGTATCCTTTTAGAATGGGAAGAGTTACCACAAAAGATAATACCATACGACATAAGAGAATGAAAATAAGCAAAGTATACCAATTTTTGTGTCGAACGATCACTCACTTCAGATACTGTTCGAACAGTAAGAATGGCAGTATTAAGTCTTTGAACAAGATCTTGAACGTGGGCTTTCCACGACAGTTTACTATCTATCTGAACACCTAGAAATTTCAACTGTTCAGTTTCACTAATCTTGCGCCCATTCTATGACATTAAAACCTCAGGTTTTGTTGAATTGTGTGTTAAAAACTACAAAAACTGAGTCTTAGTGTGATTTAGCGTTAATTTATTTTATACAAGCCATGAACATATCTCAGGAACTGCATTATTTGAAACCGAGCCAATTTTGCACACAACATCGTTTACTACCTAGAAACAGTCATCAGCAAACAGAAATATTTTAGAGTTACCCTTAATACTAGAGGGCATGTCACCATCATTTGCTGGGCCTTTGTCCCACGGCAACGCGGGATCGGTCTTGTTCCTATGGATGTGGCAATGTTAGTGTCAGAGGGTGGCAGGATGTCCTTCCTGTCGCCACCCAGTGTCCCCCCAAGATGGAATTAGTGCACCCCAACTGTCTGCATATAGCGCGAACGTTCAGATGTCTGCGAGTTGTGTAACTGAGGCAGGGTGTGTGGACCAGCGCAGTATTCACCTAGGGAATGTGGAAAACCGCCTAAAAATCATATCAACGCTGGCTGGCACACCAGCCCTCGTTGTTAAGGCGCCAGGTGGATTCGATCTGGGGCCGGCGCGCCTACCCGAGTCCAGGAAGCAGCCTATTAACGCTCTTTTTTTTTTCACAAAGCTAAGTGCACCCCTGTTTAGTCCTCCCACAAAGGAAAAAAATTCTTGAAGTACCGGGAATCGAACCAGGGTCCTCCGCACGGCAGCTAGCCGCGCTGACCACTTTTTTTTTTTTTTTTTTTTTTTTTAAATGAAGGGCACACCGTACCTCGACACTAATCCGCCGGACGGATTCGTGTCCGGGACCGGCACACCTTCCCGCCTGGGAAGCAGCGCGTTAAACCGCGCGGCTGCTAACCAATTAGAAAATTACAGCCGTAGCAACAACAGAACAAGAGTTCCTTCTAAACTATGAAAAAGAATTTGAAACTAATAGTGTGATGATAGATAATAACGAAAGAAAAATGTAACCAAATCCCTCACGCCATTCCATGTGCATGGCCCCTCGGCGTACAGATTCCATGTTCCAAATTGTTACAACATTTCGCGGCGTGTGGAGCCCCATGTCGGCGGTCATCCTCTGCCTGGTACTCCCCAACTGTGAGGGGGGTTGTCGAAGACACTGCGCAAATAGTTCGCAAATAGCTGTCGGTATCGGGGTGTACACTCAAGTGTGCTATGACTGTCCTGGAGAAATTGCCAGTAATCAAGCACCATCTTCTCATCATCGCGAAAGAGGTAGTATATGGACATGCCTTTAAACCATGTGAGAGCGTGAGTCTTCGCAGGTGGGAAATAAGTATCCTCTGGACAAAGGAGGAGCCGTGGCTCAATTCGCTCTCAGCTATCCTGGCAGCTCACTAGAGGGTATGTCGTTTATACAAACAAGGAACAGGAGTGGTCCCGACACTGGTCCCTGGGACACCCCCCACTTGACTGTACCCCACTCAGACCACACATCACAGCCATTCTCAACATTGTGAACATTACCTTTTGATGTCTGTTGCTAAAGTAAGAATGAACCAATTATGCGCTACTCCCCGTATTCTGTAATGGTCCAACTTCTGGAGCAATATTTTGTGATCAATACAATAAAACGCCTTAGTTAAATCAAAAAAATATGCCAAGCGTTCGAAATCTTTTGTTTAACCCATCCACTATCTCACAGAGAAAAGAGAATATAGCATTTTCAGTTGTTAAACGACTTCTAAAGCCGAACTGTACATTTGATAGCAAATCGTTTGATATAAAACGATCAGTTATCCTTATATATACAGCCTTTTCAATAACTTTAGCAAACACTGGTGGCATAGAAATAGATCTAAAATTATCTACATTATCCCTTTTTCCCTTTTTATAAAGAGGCTTTACTACTGAGTCCTTTAATCGTTCAGCAAACTGATCATTCCCAGAGGAAAAATTATAAATAAGGCTAAATACAAAGGTAACATGTGCAGCACAGTACTTAAATATTCTGCTAGTCACTCCATCATATCCATGAGAGTCCTTAGTCTTCAGTCATCTAATTATTGACTCGATCCCCCTCTTGTCTGTATCACAGAGGATTATTTCAAACATCGATCACGAAAATGCATTTGTGAAGAGAGTTACTTGATTCCCTGCAGAAAATAAAATTTTATTTGCCTGCCGGTGTGGCCGTGCGGTTCTAAGCGCTTCAGTTTGGAACCGCGTGACCGCTACGGTCGCAGGTTCGAATCCTGCCTTGAGCATGGATGTGTGTGATGTCCTTAGGTTAGTTAGGTTTAAGTAGTTCTAAGTTCTAGGTGACTGATAACCTCAGAAGTTAAGTCCCATAGTGCTCAGAGCCATTTTTGAAAACTTTATTTAATTCACCAGCAATACTCAGAAAATGACTGTTAAATACTGTACGTATGTCTGATTTATAAGAAACAGAAATATTTTTACTACGAACTGACTTTACGCTCTCGACCTTGTGCTGCTGACCAGACACTTCCGTCACAGCTGACCATATAGTTTTAATTTTATCCTGTGAATTAGCTATTCTATTTGCATACCACATACTCTTTGCCTTCCTAATAACATTTTTAAGCACCTTACAGTACTGTTTGTAATGGGCTACTGTAGCTTGATTGTGACTACTACTAAGATTTTGATATAATTCCCACTTTGTTCTACATGATATCCTTATCCCACTACTCAGCCACCCAGGCTGCCTTTTACTGCTAGTACTCCGTTTAGAACGTTCTAATGGAAAGCAACTCTCAAGGAGCATGAGAAATGTGTTAAGGAAAGCAGTATATTTGTTATATGTTATCGGCACTATAAACATCCTGCCACTCTTGTTCCTTGACGAGGTTTAAAAAACACTCTATTGCTGTTGAATTAACTTTCCTATTGTACATAGTTTGTAATTATATGTGACATTTGTTTGAGTACAAAGGCCTTTTAGTGTTAAAATTTGTGTATCATGGTCTGAAAGGCCATTCACCGTTTTATTAACAGAATGCCCATCTAGTAATGAAGAAAGAATAAAAAGATTGTCTATGGCTGTGCTACTGTTCCCCTGCACCCTAGTTAGAAAAAAACACAGTCTGTATCAGATTATATAAATTTCGGAGATCTACCAACATCCTTTTTCTTGCACCATCATATACAAAATTTATATTAAAGTCACCACATATAGCTAATTTCTGGTTCTTCCTATAAAGTGAATCAAGAAACCTCTCTAGCTTGAGCAGAAATGCTCTGAAGTCAGAGTTATGGGACCTATAAACAACAACAATTAGAAGTTTAGTTTCACTAAATTCAGCTGTCCCTGTCCAACTTTCGAATATCTGTTCAGTGCAGTGCCGTTATACGTCTATGGACTCAAATGGAATACTGTTTTTTACGTACAAGGCGACTCCCCAACCCCCAAGGAACTCCTTGAAAAAGAGACAGCTAATCTCTATTCTGGTAAAGGAATCCTCTGAAATGTCAAATTAAGTGGTGCTCCGATATACCAATAATTTCAGAGTCAACATCTATAAGCAGTTCACTGTCTGTGGCGAACCAAACTGCGGCAATCATTTCCAAACAAACAGAACCTGGATTCGTCCTAAACACTATACGATGCCTTTCGAGTAGCCAGTGACGTCACTGCATACACCATTGCCCCATAGCATGTTTTTGCACATTCGTGAAAGGTAGCCGGGGAAATAAACGACGCGCACGTAACCCATGCCGTAATAAACGGTGAAGGATGGTTAACCCCGGTAGCGAGTGATGTGTTCCAGTGTTCCACTTTTGCGTCAGAGCCGATAAGGGTGTAGATCTGTCCTGCAATGCCATTGGGATGAGGTGTCGATCTTCTCGGGGGATGGTCAGGGTAGTGCAACCTGAACCATCTTCTCGTGTTCTATGGTCTTCTACATCAACATCTACATCTACGTGATTACTCTGCTATTCATAATAAAGTTCCTGGCAGAGGGTTCAATGAACCACCTTCAAGCTGTCTCTCTACCGTTCCACTCTCGAACGGTGCGCGGGAAGAACGAGCTCTTAAATCCTTCTGTGCAAGCCCTGATTTCACTTATTTTATCACGATGACCATTGCTCCCTATGTAGGTGGGTGCCAACAGAATGTTAGAATGTTTTCGCAATCGGAGGAGAAAACTGGTGATTGAAATTTCATGAGAAGATTCCATCGCAACGAAAAAGTCATTGTTTTAATGATTGCCACTCCAATTCACGTATCATGTCTGTGGCACTATCTCCCATACTTCGCGATAATACGAAACGAGCTGCCCTTCGTTGTACTTTTTCGATGTCATCCGTGAGTCCCATGTGATGTGGATACAATACTCCAGAACAGGGCAGCCAAGCGAGGTGTAAACAGTCTCTTTAGTAGATCTGTTGCACCTTCTAAGTGTTCTACCAATGAATCGCAGTCGTTGGTTGGCTCTACCCACAACATTATCTATGTGATGGTACCAAGTTAGGGTATTTGTAATTGTAGTCCCTAAGTATTTAGTTGAATTTACAGCCTTCATTTTTGTCTGACTTATCGCGTAATCGAAATTTAGCTGATTTCTTCGAGTACTTATGTGAATAACGTCACACTTCTGTTTATTCAGGGTCAATTGCCACTATTCGCACCATACAGATATCTTATCTAAAACATTTTGCAATTAATTCTCGTCATCTGATGACTTTACAAGACGGTAAATGACAGCATCATTTGCAAACAATGTACGACGGCTATTGAGATTGTCTCCTATGTCGTTAATATAGATCAGGAACAATGGACGGCCTGTAACACTTCCTTGGGGAACGCCGGATATTATTTCTGTTTTAATCGATGACCTACAGTTTGTTACTACGAACTGTGAGCTTTCTGACAGGAAATCACGAATCCAGTCGCATAAGTGAGGCGATATTCCGTAGGCACGCAGTTTGGTTAGAAGACGCTTGTGAGCAACTGTGTCGAAAGCCTACTGGAAATCTAAAAATATGGAATCAATTTGACATCCCCTGTTGATAGCACCCATTACTTCATGAGTATAAAGAGCTAGCTGTGTTTCACAAGAACGATATTTTCTGAATCCGTGCTTACTATATGTCAATAAATCGTTTTCTTCGAGGTACTTCATAATGTTCGAATACAGTATATGTTCCAAAACCCTACTGCAAAGCGACGTTAGTGATATGGGCCTGTAATTCAACGGATTACTCCGTCAATAAATCGTTTTCTTCGAGGTACTTCATAATGTTCGAATACAGTATATGTTCCAAAACCCTACTGCAAAGCGACGTTAGTGATATGGGCCTGTAATTCAACGGATTACTCCTACTTCCCTTTTTGGGTATTTGTGTGACTTGAACAGTTTTCCAGTCTTTAGGTACGGATCTTTCTGTGAGCGAGCGGTTGTATATAATGCTAAATATGGAGCTATTGTATCAGCATACTCTGAGAGGAACGTGACTTATATACAATTTGGACCGGAAGTCTTGCTTTTATTAAGTGGTTTAAGCTGCTTTGCGACACCGAGGATATCCGTTTGTATGTTTCTCATCTTGGCAGTTGTTCTTGATTGGAATTCAGGAATATTTACTTCGTCTTCTTCGGTGAAGGAGTTTCGGAAAACCGTGTTCAATAACTCTGCTTTGGTGGCACTGCCATAAGTCACTTCACCGTTGTTATCGCGCAGTGAAGATATTGAATGCGTCTTGCCACTGGTGTGCTTTATGTATGACCAGAATCTCTTTGGGTTTACTGCCAGATTTCGAGACAGACTTTCGTTGTGGAAATTACTCAAAGCATCTCGCATTGGAGTACGTGCTTTATTTCGAACTTCTGCCAAACTTTGACAGCCTTGGGGATTTCGCTTTCTTTTCAATTTGGCATGCTTTTTTCGCTGCTTCTGCAACAGCAATCTGACCCGTTTTGTGTACCATGGGGGATCAGTACCATCACTTATTAATTTATGTGGTATATATCTTCCGTGAACCATTCTGCACACACCCGTTCCACAACCTAGACGCTTTGTCCTACACCAGCAGCACTTTCCCGGATAGATGTATCACATTTTCTTATGCCAATAATACGCCCTGTTCCACACTCGGTGATTTGACGATACGGTTCACGAGTACGTTTGCGAGACATCCTGCACGTCTGCTCAAGTCACTCTGATCCATCACCTTAGGATCATAGCGACAACCAGGGCGACATTTTACCGGTAGGTGGTGTTGTGCGGCGATAACGATGTTGACTTTAAACCCGTAGGCCGACATGGTTCAGATACTAAAAATTTCTTGCAGAACATAGTAATGTAAATGTCCTGTGAATATGAAATTTCTGTCTCAAGCAGTTAAAGGTTTTCTGTTCTATTTTTTCTGAACTCGAGCATATTTGCAAGTTGTAAATAAGGTATGTTCTTACTCAAAAATTCGGAGTTTGTATTTTTTATTCCCCATAATTTGAATATCCCGAGGAGAAAGGTGGATACTGATTTGCAAGAAATTAAAAGTCATTCAACAATGCCTGCAACAGCTGGAAATGTTAATCCCAAACAGCAGTTCGGCTAGCACCATGAAACAACACACAGTGAAAATAGTGAATTTAAATTCAAGGCAACTTCAAATAGTGAAGGACAAATATTTCCGCAAAGTACTGGATTTTCCACGACGGTGAAAAACATTCCGGCCGTCGTTTGCAGTGTCCCAACCGTGTAGCATAATAAACTGGAAATCCCGCAATATGCACCACAGCAACCAGATTTTTGCTTACATGTGCTGGAACTTTCTTTTGCTACGTGCTGTGTTTCGAGTCGTAAAAAGCAATTTATAATAATAATTGACGCATTAGTGTCTCATGTACTGGCTTTGTTGTCAGACATCATAAACACTCCAGTCCAAAACATAATGCAGAATTTTAAAACTACTTTATTAAAAATGCCTGCATATCACTTAGAGGTCACCAATTTTTGATAATGGAAAAATGGAAATTATCGTTTGGCGTCATTGGCCGGGAGGCTCCTTACGGAACAGGTCCGGCCGCCTTGGTGCAGGTCTTACTACATTCGACGGCACATTGGGCGACCTGTGCGCCGGATAGGGATGAAATGATGACGATGACAGCACAACACCCAGTCCCTGAGCGGAGAAAATCCTCGACCCAGCCGGGAATCGAACCCGGGCCCATAGGATGTCAATCCGTCACGCTGACCACTCAGCGATCGGGGCTGACATTTGTGATAAACGCAAAAAATAATTCGAACTGAGAAGTGCTGTGTAATAACATAATATACTTACAGTTTGCCTCTGCTCAAGGCAAATAAAAGCCACCGGAGTTTATATTTTACAAGGGACAGTCAAACGATAACGAGACAGACGGAAAAAAGGGTAACCATGTTAGAAGATGATCAAAGTCTTCGTGAAAAAGATGTGTCCAGTTGCCTACGGAACATTAATTGTATCTAGGAGTGAACCTCTTCGTCCAAAGCAAATAGAGGACCACGAATGTCTTTCTCCAGCGCACAAGAAATATGGAAATCGCACGGGGAGAGATCGGGACTGTATGGGGACTCGTAATGATTTCCCAGTGAAACTTTCACAGTGTACTCGGAACAGTGTTTCGACTACACTGCAGAATTTCCGCTGCGAACCCATTAGACATCCTGAATAAAGTCCCGACCTCTCCCCGTGCGATTTTAAGTGTTTGGAGCCCACAAGAAAGACATTCACGACCGTGGATTTGGCTCAGACGAAGACATACACGCCTGGGTACAGTTACGGTCGCGCAGGAAACAAGAAACTTTCTTCAATGCCTGCTTTTATCGTTCAACGTTACGGTGCGCCACTCCATCTTCCAAGTGATCCTCTGACCGCACCAGTGGAGCCATGCATGTCGATGTTGTGGCGTTGAGTGGAAGACAGGCTAGAGGGTGTCCACATCCACTTCTAACAACAGGTCCACAGCAGTTCGTGTTATCACGTTTGGACTCACAAACGCTCTCATCTGTGCCGTGGCACCTGAACGATCTGCCACTGCTGTCCTTACTGTACGACGACCATGGCGGGCGTCTGTGCTGTGTGGATATTCGCCTACGGTTGTAAGAATGTGCACGTGACGAATGATACCAGCATCGTTGCACAACTAGCGCCGCAGTCAAACTAGTGTGACAGTTCTCCGAAAGAACCATCCTGCCACTCGGGAGGCCACAATTTGATGCTTTTCAGATTCGCTCATTTGGCTGTAGGAAGCACGAGTGCGTCTCTGTGACACTTGCTTCGCGCCTTTGCTCCACGCTGAGCCTTATGGCTGTGAGCGTTCCTCATTAAAGGGTAGACCCAGAAGTCGCTCTGGTAGCTACGCTACGACGTTATTATCTGTTGGCGGACGACGTTGACACCATTACCAGCACATTTACTATCCAGTACGTTGCATATGCCGTCGTTGGACCAAAATGGACGTCATCTTTCTAGGTGTACTAATTTTCTTCTCCGGCAGTGTATGTGCTCTCTGCAAGCGCCTATTTTCCTAGAAATGGAGGAAAGAAACGTTTTCGACTGCCACTGATTTACTCATAAGGTAACAGCTGTTCAACGAAAGCGCCGTTGGTGTAGCGACCAACCGGTAGCTCAGCGTGTTCGGTCAGAGGGTTTGCTGCCCTCTGTAATAAAAGAATTGAGTTAATCGATCAACAACGAACTTAAACAGATGTCTTACGACGTCTGCCCCGAGCAGATGCAACGAACGAAAGCGAACAAAATGAGATTATTAAAAAAAAAAAGAAAGAAAGAAAGACGTTTGGCTCCAGAGCGAAGAACCTGTCTTGGATTCCCAGTTGCATTCTGCAGCTTATTTACTTTACTTGTATTTTTTTACCGTCTCCAAACTGGAGACATAGGAGGGTTAATAAGGTAAGTGAATCAATAGACAGTAATAACAAGGCAGTGAAATAAATTTCTGGTACGACTTGGGTTAGCAAAGAATTAAAATTTTACCCTTCGTTGTATGAAAACAATTCCGAGTAAGGTTGCTGAGATTCCGTGCATTCGACGTACATGATTTCGTTGACGGCGCAATATTCCATCACAGCGTCTGGAAAACTGTTGCCTAAGCTTTTCCCGTGCTTATAAAAAATTATGGTTAATTTTATCCTCGGGATATAGATCAATCGTTTAATCCACTCATAAAAAATGTTTACTTCACTCTCTCCAGGTCCGGGGAATAAAAGAATTCAATTTACAAAACATTTCTTGAGAACATTTTATAGTCACACTTTTCTGATAACAAGTTTTGTCTGGTATTGGATTCCTAGGGTGGACATGCTAACACCGACATGTTTGATAGCAACGACGGTGATCCAACTTGTGAGGTAAAAGTAATGCCGCCAAAATGCGATCCTCTGTGCTACCAAGTAACTTTTATTTTTATCGCCAAGTTGAAAACTTTATTTCGAGACTTTAAAATTACATTGTCCTTCTGGAAAACTAATTATTAATGAAGTAATGATTTAAAGCATAATTCATGATCTACTTTCAGCACCGAAATTTCTGACAATGTTATCGTACGCTTGGAATTTATCAAAATTGATTCGGACGGAACGATGTACATGCGCGAAGACTGCATTCGGTAAATGTTCTTGGTGCAGCGAGTGCATTTACTTCGGATGTTTATATGACAAGTGCCATACAACCAACTGTTCGAAGTAAATTGAGGACATGTAACTGAGTGAGTGAAAGAGCTATTGTAAAGCGACCTTGATTAAAATTTTAATTCCTTACTGATGCAAATCGTTTGACAAATTTATTTGCCTACCTTGTTATTATTCCCTATTGATTCACTTACCTTAGTAACCCTCCTACGCCTACCAGTTTCGAAACAGAGAATAATAAAAATTTAAAAAAACCTGCAGAATGCAATTGGGAATCGAAGCCAGGTTCTCCGCACCGTAGCCTTCGTCGCTATACCAGCGCCACTTTCGCTGAAAAACTCTTAACCCTAGGGGTACATAGTGGAGAAATTCTTTTCGATTTATAGCAAAATAAGCGTTAGCGTACGCCAAATATGTTGATGAAAAATGCACAGTTTTCAATTATCTACAGGTCCCTAATTTCTGAGTCGATTGCCCCTCATGAAGTTTGATGTACCGTCTCAAAAGCGGACAGAAGGGGGGAGAGTGGTATCTTTCAACCAAAATATCTAAGAGGTTTTCATTTTAGATTTTCCATAAGCAACCCACCAAATACGAGCCAAATCGGTTGGCTTTATCTGAGGTTTTGCGCTTGTTAGTGCTAGCCCTGTGAAGCAGTGATAAGTCGCAGGTCTGACATATTTATTGGGTTACTAACGAACCCGGCAATGATTCGCTAACTATTGCTAAATATGAATGGGTACTGGATGCATCTTCTAGCCTCCTTCTCCCTACTCTCACTGTCCATTACATTCCCCCTCTCATTGTCCATCTCCTTATCCTCCCTCGTCTCTCTGTCCCTTATCTCCTCACTCAGCTCTCTATTCATCTCCTCCTCCTTCTCCTCCTCCCTCTCCCTCCATCAACTCGTACCCCCTCTCTCTCTCTGTCTCCTTCTTCCCTCTCTCTATGTCAATTTCCTCCCCGCCTTCTCTGTCCTTCCACTTCTCTCTGATCTTGAGCCTTGTTTATTGCTATTGAAAATTCAGAATCTCCAATAGTATTCTAATCGTAAGTTGATCCGTAATTACAATTTTTCCGTATTCTGCGAAAGCCGACAGCTAGGAAGAGGACAAAACAGCGCATTCTTCAGTGCATTATATTCAATGTTCGAAATCTTGAAAACAGCACATTGTTGACCATACAATTCTTATTTAAAAATATTTCATCAGAAATAATATGTATGGAAGAAACAATTTTTCTTGTAGTTTAAATGCCCTGCTGTCGTTGTTAAACTGATGCGAGGAAGAAAACAAAACCGCAAATATCAAAGAAGAACAAAGCTCAACATTTTCTTTGTCACAGTCGGATTTAACAGTAAACCTGTACATTGTTGTTTGAAAAGGTGCATGGCGCTTATCCATAACAATGTATATTGCAATGCCCTGTAAAAATCACACGTAAATTACATAAGAACTTTTCGAGAATTTTCCTAATAACATTTCCCTGATATGTATTCTACATTTATGTGTTACATATATTAAAATATATATACCCTATGTCTATCCCACCGTTTATTACAGTAACGTGCAATAATTTGAAATCAATTGGTGCTTTAGAGATTTTTTGATAACGGTGGTACGCCTTTATATATTCTGTATGTATTTATATATTATATATATTAAAGAGAGTTAAGTTTTATAAAAAGTATTGGAGTAATAATAGATGAAAATAGAAATTCGACTGAGCACGTGATTGTAATGTGACACAAGGCCTCAGCATCTCTGTAGGCCCTACAAAAATATAAAAAGCTCTTCCCTCTTAACCTGAAAAAGAAACTTGTATAAACATTTATAGTTTCAGTTATTGATTATAGGGACGATATCATGCAAGGCCTGTCTCAGGAAAGCTCACGGTGCCTGGAACTGTTTGTGGATGTCTGTGTTCGATATATCTGTGATGTTCGACTCTTTGCTATCCTGGCTGCGTGCAAACAAGCACAGAGATTTCCATAAACTCTCTCTTCTCTGCTGTCTTATAAGTGAAGAATGTCCCTCATATCTCTCCTCGACCTTAACGCTCTTGTCTCAGTAACGTGGCAGAAACACGCATTCCCATCAGAGCAAAATCCATTCCGTCCCACCCCATGGCATAAACCACTTTCTTGAAGACCTTCTGAGTAGCAGGAACCCGACTCTGGAATAACCTCCCGCATTATATTAATAGGACTGAATAACTTCTCCAGCTTCAGAAGACATATCTCCTAAAGCAACAGCAATGATTACCATTGTCCCGGTACGCACTCCTTATTTTTGTACATCCTTGTTTCCAGCCACATCTTCATCATTTCCCAGTATTTTTATCTGATGCATTCTCCTTAAATTTCCTTTCCCCATAATTCGTTCTATCAGGAAAACTCTATCAATTGTTTTTATATGTGAAACTATCTTTGTTGTTAATACGGTCATTATTATTAATACGAGAGAGGATCGAAAAGTAAGGTACAATATTTTTTTCCTTCTGGTATTACAGTCGGAATGTTGAAATAACATGACGATATAGTTTTTAGTTTGCGCTGTAGACGTTACTTTGTTTTCATGTGCATCTCTAGAGAGAGAAGCCTGAACTACGACATAAACATGGCGCTTATGTTACTGTCGTCGTCAGCTTGTGAAGAGCAGCTAAGTGTAGTTTGGTATTTGTGGGCCAGAGGCCATATATCTAGTAAAATTCACATGGACATGCGTGGCGTGTGTGGGGATCACTGCATGGACCGTAGCAATATCTCCAGGTGGTGTTCATTGCTCCAAGAGGGCCGTGTGAACCTTAGTGGTTCGCCTTGCTCCGAGCAGCCACTAACAGCATCAATCGCCCAGAATGTCGGAGCCACGGAGGCAACAATTGAAAGGTGGCTACACTGAGCCACAGCGCCAGAGATCGCTAGAGAGCATTGTTCCGCCGCCTCCACTGGCACAGTGATTATTGAGATGTCGTAGTGGGAGTGCTTGTCGAGGACTCGTGGTAGTCAGTTCGTGTTCAGATGTGCTAGTAGGGAGTGCTTGCTGAGATGTGATACTGAAAGGTTCTTGGTCAGATGTGGTAATAGCGAGGCGGTGTGGAGATATATTGTAATTATGAGAGTGATTTTGCTCAATATATGAAGGTAACGAAACTTGATTTATTTTTCATTATTTCCATGTTTTAAATAATGTGTCATTACAGGTTCAGTCAACAAAGCATCTGGCTTGTGTTCTTGGATTAGAGTGTAATTGTGGTTCTCTTGAGTAATTATGGTATTTGTATTTTCTTTAATTAATTCAGTATAATGTTATTTAAAAATTGTTGTGTTGTTGAAGAAGAACCGTGCCAGATGCGTACGTTGAGTCACACTCCCACACACAGAACAGTTACTCTTGTGCTTGTTGTTGCGTTGGTTTTATAGTTGCTGGGGACTTAATTAATTAACTGTGTTAATGAAAATTTCCATTTCATTCTTTGTTATTGTTCTAAGCAGTCAGATTGCGTAATAATAATAGTCAGGGCCAACCGTTACGAGACTTCGTAATCGGACAGACAGCTACTAAAGCAGAAATTAAAATTATTTGCATTCAATATTTTTATTAAGCCCCCATGCACGTGGCGACCGCTGCTTCGGATCGTCCCTTGGAATTCTTCTGATTGTAAAAATAGTAGACAGTAGTATTGTTGTAGTAATTTGTAGTTTAGTAATTGTAGTCTATATTGCATGTGTAGATTTGGTAATTGGCATTGTTCTGATGGTATTTTTCAAAATTTAATATTGGTTGTCTTGTCTATGGGTTTGACAAATTAGTGCAATTATTTCAATTGTTCGTTAATCGTGTTTGAAGGAAGCGTTTCGTGTGAATGGTATTGTTGGTGATAACGTGTTATATTCTCTGTAATTTTCGTACTGTGACGAGTTTTGTATGTTTTGTAAATGATTACGCGATCGATGAAAAAGGCAAAAATGATGGATAGTCACAATGACGAAATTGTTGACATGGCGAACTCGCCAACACAGGACAACAGTACGATAAATAATGAAGTTGAAACCAATTTAATAAGCAGGGAAAATAGTCCAGAACCCTTTCAAAATTTTTCTCAATCAGAAAATTCAGAGAATACGAGATTACCGATAGAAGATTCTGGAATAGTATCGAACACAGATAGCTTTACAGCTATGACGAAGGAAACTGGTTTTGCGGGAAATGTTAGGGGCGAAAAGAATTTCGAACCGGCTATTATGGAGCAGTTGTTGGGTGCAATATTAAATATGGGATCACAGTTACGATCTGAAATTAAAACTGATATAGCATCTGAATTAAAAACAGTGGCAACACGTTTAGAAACAGATATGGGAACAATGGAATCACGGTTAGACTCACAAATAGGAACAATTAGAACTGAGATGGGAACAATGGAAACACGGTTAGATTCACGAATAGGGACATGTTTCAAAAACATGAAAGATGAATTAAAGAAAGAAATCAGAGAAGAAGTACAACCGATTTTGAATTCTCACAATAATAGATTATTTGCAGTAGAGATTAGACAAAGGGAACAGGATAGAGAACAGGAAGAAAGAGATCGCGTGATAGTACAAAAATTTTCAGAGTTAAATTTACAACGTGCACACGATAAGGAAGAGATATTTGAGAGAATCGAGGAATCCGTACCAAATGACAGATTAAATAACCTAACACAACAATATGAACAGTTAACTACCAAATGTGTCAACACTGAAACCCGAGTCGCGACACTTACGGAAGACGTAGGTAAACAGAAAGAAAAAATAGGTGACTTATCGGAAAGAGTTGAGGAGATTTCAGATAAATTGACAAATCTTAGTTTACATGGGGACAGAGATTCAGATGATACAGCACCATTGCCATTTGCAGAAACCGAAGAGTATCAGGACATAAATAAGCATGTTGAAAATCAGGGAAAATTTAATGAACGCGTGAAAAGGGAATTTGAGGCATTAAAAAAGCAAGTCAAACAAATTGAAGGCGAAATCGTAGGAAAAGACGGCAAAAGAGATTTAGAATCACAGATACCAGAGGGGTTTGAAGAAAATAATTTGTTTCATTTACGGGATGCAACAAGAGAGCGCCAGGCGCACGAACTTGACAATAATCGACATTCAAACTGGGACAGACGCGGTAGGTCTTTGTCGCCACGAGGCGAAAACTTTGACTATAAACACTTTTTGACTGTTCGGAAATTTAAGATCTTCCGCAATTCTAAGAATGACATACATCCATGTGCATGGTTAGATCAATTTATGTATGCACTCCCACCAAATTGGCCACTAAGTCACAAACTGGAATTTATGTGTGGATATTTAGAAAACGAACCGGCGACGCGGATGCGTGCACTCATTAGAGAGTGTAATAATCTGAATGATTTTTATCATGCATTTCTATCGGCATATTGGTCCGAAAACACGCAAGACAGAGTCAAACACAGTCTTATTATGCAGCGTAATTTCAAACAGTCTGAGTTCCGCACACCAGCAGAATATTTTGAAGACATGATTCGAAAGAATCAGTTCCTTTCTAACCCTTACAGCCCGACTGAATTAATTCGCATTTGCTTAACTAAGCTGCCACAATCCATAAGACAAATTGCTTTAGCTGGAAGATGTAAAGACGACATTGAGACTTTTAAGACTTTGTTACAAGAACTTGAGTATGACAACGACGACGGGACTTCTTGTA
The DNA here is from genome assembly GCF_023898315.1 of Schistocerca nitens. Classification (NCBI taxonomy): domain Eukaryota; kingdom Metazoa; phylum Arthropoda; class Insecta; order Orthoptera; family Acrididae; genus Schistocerca; species Schistocerca nitens. Next base: position 146,158,242 of record NC_064620.1, on the reverse strand, counting down.
ACTTTTTCAGTAACAGTAATTACGATAGATTTTCAGAGAAAAGGGATAGTGATCGGAACGGGCGTTATATGGGTAATTTTGAGAATGACAGACGTAACAGACAGGACAATAGATACCAGCCTTATGACAATAACAGACGTTCTAACAGAAATTACACAGGCAATTATGATAACGGTAATTCGTACCGGAATGATCATTCATACGGAAACAGTAATCGGTATCATAAAGACAGAAATTATTCATACAACAATAGAAATTCTTACTACAGAAATAACCAGGATAGTAGATACAACAATAATTTCAGAAGTGACAGTCGAAATTATACAAGGAGTAGTTATGCAGACAGACAGGAAAACAGAAATTTTAATAACAGACACAACCAAGAATTAGCATCTAACAGACAGGAAGGACCTAATTGGCATCCTCCGCGTGATAGAAATTCAGAGAGACAAGTGGAAATAGTAGAAATTGATCCGCGAAATGTCGGGAATAATCAAAGACGTGACGCAAACAATCGACAATGACTAGCAGCTTCGGCTTCTGGCAGCAATATAGACGGTTCAGAAAGTAATGACACTACAACTTTACACTACGTACGCCTGGAAGATATGAGAGACATTTTGCTAGGCGAAAAGGAAAATAATGTAGACGCATTTTTACATCCTGTTATTGAAGTATGTGTGGGTAAGAATAAGTTCACTGCAGTTTTAGATTCTGGGAGCCCATTGAACGTCATTAGTGAATCGGTTTTTCATATATGTGAAAGAACTATTGCCTGTCCTGTGTTACCTATTTCTAAAACTACAATTCGAGGAGCGATTTCTGGAAAAGGTGTGGAAGTTAAACAACAGACCAACATAAATTTCATTTGTCAAGGATACGAATTGTCTGCTAATTTTATTATTGTTCCATTACTCAGTACACAGATTATATTAGGTATGGAGTTTCTTAACACACATAAGGCAATTTTGAACTTTAAAGAAGGAAGTGTGAATTTGAATGTTGCCGGTATGCCGAAATGTTTGAAATTTTTCGAGTGTTTAGCAAGATCTGAATCAGATACAAAATGTTTAAGGTTTCTTACTTCTGATGTTTTCGTTGAGCATTATGACGACAGTGTGTTTATTCATGACAATGACAATAGATACAGAGACGCGATGGAGGATATAATTAGTAGCGAAGAATTAATTAATGAAAAGGTTAAAAAAGCTGAAGTGCCAGATGACGTTGCAAAAGAAGAGCTGCACCATATTTTGACTTCACATGCTACAGTCTTTAGTCATCACACAGGAACTATACAAGGCTTACAATATTTATTTAAAGTAAAAGAACACACACCATTTCGCGGGAAAACGTACGCTATTCCTTTGGCTTACAGAGACAAGGTTAAGAATGAACTTCAATACATGTTAGATCAGGGCATTATTGAGCCAGCAGTCAGCCCTTATACCAGCCCATTACACGTTGTTCTTAAAAAGGATGGGTCAATTCGTTTGGTTCTGGATTCCAGACAGATAAATAATATTATTATTCCTGAAACTGACCGTCCACAAAATTTAGATGAACTTCTTCAACATTTCCATGGAATTAAAGTTTTATCCACGATTGATATGCGCGCAAGTTTTTGGCAAATAGAACTCCACCCTGATTGTAGAAAATATACTGCTTTTTTAGCCTTTGGTAACTGTTACCAGTTTCGGAAATTACCGTTTGGACTTACTGTATCGTCAGCAGCATTCATTCGTAGCTTAAATGAAATTTTACCTGTTTATCTTCGTGACAATATCACTTCTTATGTTGACGACATTCTTATTGCTAAACGTTCTTGGAGTGAGCATAACAAAATTTTGGATTCATTATTACGTATTTTTGCACGAGTTGGCATGACAGTGAACTTGGAAAAATCTGAATTTGGTCGTTCTCAGGTGAAATTTCTCGGTCACATTATTTCTACAGAAGGTATTCTCCCTGATCCAGAGAAACTAGACGCTATTCATAATTATGCTGTTCCTACCACAAAACGTGATGTTCGTAGTTTCCTTGGTGTCTGTAATTTTCTTAGACGCTTTGTTAGATTGGACAATTTGGCCACACCTCGTTTATGTGAATTATCTGGAAAAAATTCTAATTGGTGTTGGGATGAGGAAGCTCAGTCAGAATTTGAACAACTTCGTGATGCTTTAGTTGCTGCCCCACTTCTTTCACATCCGGATTTATCTAAAGATTTTTGTTTGGCGACGGACTCATCATACAAAGGCCTAGGTGCACATTTATTTCAAGAGATAGAAGAAAACGGCGTTGTAGTACAGAAGACTATTGCATTTGGAAGTCGTGTTCTCTCTAAATCAGAGAAGAATTATTCGATTACGGAACTTGAAGTTTTGGCTGTTGTATGGGCCTTCACAAAATTTCGCACATTTTTGTTTGGCAGACATACTAAGGTTTACACCGATCATCGAGCTCTGGAATTTCTTATGTCGACAAAATTAACTCATGGCAGATTGTCACGATGGGCGTTGTACCTACAGGAATTTGATTTTAGTATTGTTTACATACAGGGATCTTCAAATATTGTTGCTGATGCTTTATCACGTGCACCTATGGGTTTGAAACAAAGTGCTGAAGAGGACGGCAAAGAAAACCATTATTGTTTGATGTACATTCAAGGTGTTGCGTTTGAGAACTTTATTTCGTCTTCGCTCCAGGACATCGCTAAGGAGCAAAATAAGGATCCAATCTGGAAGGACATTAAGGAGAAGTGGAGGAGAAAGGAAAGCGTAGCGATCAGACAGTATTATTTAGTTCGCAATGATATTCTTTTCAAACGAAAATCGGTCGACAACTCTGTTTGGTTAGTTTGTATTCCTGATGAGTGGGTCAATAAATTGATTTGGTACACACATTTCAGTTATGCGCACTTTGGTCCCAGAAAATGCTTTCATAAATTACGAGAAAATTGCTACTTCAGTAATATGGAAAAACGTATTCGATCTGTTCTTGCCAAATGCAAATTATGTCAAAAGGCTAAGCCGCCAACAGTTTCTCACAGAGCACCGTTGTTTCCTATCATTCCAGCGAAATTAAAGGAGATGGCTGCAGTCGATTTGTTCGGTCCAGTGGTTCGTTCTACTAATGGTTTTACGTATATTTTCGTAGCAGTGGAATTAACATCAAAATATGTGTGTTTTACACCTTTACGCAAAGCAACAGCTCGTTCAGTATCTAATGCTTTCATCAAACATTTTCTTAAGGAAGTTGGTCATGTTGATAAGGTTATATCAGATAATGGATCACAGTTTCGCTCTAAAATTTGGCTTCGTACTCTACGGCGTCGTAAAATTAAACCAATTTTCATTTCACTTTTTCACCCTCAATCTAATGCTTCAGAGAGATGGATGAAGGAAATCAATAAATTGTGTCGTCTTTATTGTCATCAGAATCACAGAACTTGGGATCAGTATCTTCATATTTTTCAAAACATTCTGAATGAACTTCCTAATGACTCAACTTCTTTACCGCCTCTATTGATATTAAAAAATAAAGTACCAACAAATCGCATTTCTGAAATCGTTCCTTTTCCGCCTTCACGGAAACTGCGGCATTCTGAAGTTGTCAACCTGGCTCTACAAAATATTGCATCGGCGGCTGCTAGAAGATAGAAATCAGCTAAGCGTCCTGGTCGTTTAAAAATCTTGTCAGTTGGCCAGAAGGTGTTAATTAAGTCCCACCGTTTATCTCATAAAGGAAAAGGCTTATGTCGCAAATTTTTTCTGCTTTATAACGGTCCATTTAGAGTTCGCAAAATTATTCATGATAACACTGTTGAAGTAGAAACTCTTAAATATCGGCTCTCTAGGGGAATACATCATATATCGAACGTAAAAATTTTTGTGGAATGACATACTTTTGAGAAACCAACAGCTACCTGTAAACACGAAGAGAATGCAAGAGTACCGCGCTGTGTTTTGGCGGCGGCACATACTCAAAGCAACAGTCAGTCTGCGCGCCGCACAAGGCAGTCGTTGACCGCAAACAATCACTTCCTACGTCACGCGCCTACAGCTGATCGAGCGCTCAGTGCGAATGCACTGACAGACGTAAATAAATACACAGTTTAATTTCTCCGAATAAATTCTGTATAAAGCTATAAGGACTTCATAAATTATGTTATTAACGTTCAATATTTTTCAGGATACGGTTGTATAAATTGTTTAAGACCTTCAGGTAAATTCTGTGCGTGTCCGACGTTAAGACGACTTGCTTTGGAGAAAATTTTCAGGAAGAAGGTCATTTCGAAGAAGAAAGTAATAAACAAAAAAAGGTAACGGTTAATTGAGTTTATTTTTCAGGTAACATAATTCCACTTAGGTACGTACTTCAGACGTAATTTGCTGCTTGCGATTACGTGATTCATACTTTGTGCTAATTTCATGTTCTATGAATTTACTAGTGAAGCGACGTGCTTACGCATATTAACTGATTTTGACAATGATTAATTAATGAACAGGGTTGTTATTTGTATATATTATGCATCGCTTGGCTGCTATGCTTTTTCACTGATGTCATATTTTTCTATTATGTGCCTGCTGTGCTTATTTATTTAAATTATAATTGTCACCTGATTAATTGTGCTGATGTGGTTAGATATGTAAGTTATACTTTGTGATTTATCTGCTTGCGCCTTCATGTTTACTTATTAAGATTACACATAAACATTTATTTGCTTATGCTGATATGATGCTAATGACCTGTTTATTATGATAGATAACATATTTGCTGCCTTGCATATGGATTGCATATTTACACATTTCTGTTTTGTTGTCATAACTACTCTTCAATTTAGTATATAGAAATGCTGATATACTGTGTACAAACATAGAGACTAGGTTACACTATGGTATTAATTGTAGATTGTTCGCTTGGCAGAGCCTTGTTATAGGGATTGTGCTGCATCCACTTGTTGACATTCTGTTCTCTACTGGTATATTTACTCGCTATTGCTTGTTTTGCATACGCTCAGTGCCTTATATTTTTAAGATAAGAAAATGAACTGCAGTAATTCGACGAACGACATTAGTACAAGAAAGTCATAGAAGTCACATGAGCTGAGGTTTTATGGAAGCTGTATAAATTTATGCTAATAGGAAGGAAGCTAACGACATGACAGACCAAAACTAGGTTTAGACCATTGACAGTATTACACTGCATTTTGGTGAGCAATTGAAATAGGAAGTGACACTTGACACAAAAAATACTCCACATGTTTGCTTCTGCTATGATTCTTGAAGTGGTGTACACACTGTGAAATATTATGATCATTCACACTCCGTAATCGTACTTAATTACTGAGAGTTATTCGAACTAAGGTCTGTTAGAGGTCATGTATGCATTTCTTTTATTTAATGATGGACAAGGAACCAAAATGTATCTTATAATTTATAATGAGTAGAAAATTTGGGTCAGATGGATTACACAGAGGTTGTGTGTGGACACTGTGTCTTCGGATTGTATGGGATGATGAATTGAAGTTGCACTAGGATTTTGTCTGTACTTGTTCGAGGAGACTGACTAGAGGAAAGAGTTGTTATGGAAGTGAAATGATATTGGTGCTGAGGTTTATATGTAGCGACGTATTATTAAGGTATTGAGATTATGTGAAGTTGATGATTATTCGAGTTTCGTGGACAAGAGGTAAGGTAAATGAGGTATTATTGAAGTATTAAGATTAAGTGATGATTATTGGAGTTTTGGTGGATAAGAGGTAAAGTAAGTGAGGAGCATATTTTTTTTTTTTTTTTTTTTGTTGGTCCATATGGAACAAGGAGGATGAAGATGGCAGACTAGAACACTCAAGTAGAAAGAAGATTGCCTACACACACACTTTGTTAAATCAATAAGCAGTATACACTTTTTTTTTAAGAGAGGAAGTATTTGCACATCTTGGCTCACTGACAGTTGTTCAGCAACAGTACATTTTGATCTGGCTTGGCAAACATTGGTCTTGACATGATGACTATGACGTTGACTTAACTATTATTGACTGTTATACATTGCTGCCACTACTACTTGATACACATGATGAACATCAATTTTTGACAGAATTGCATTTACACAGTTAACACTATTCAACTACACAATAGCACTAATGTGGATGAAAGATGAGAGTGTGTTTTGTGTGTTTTCCTTTTATAATCCCAGAGAAGTGATCCCAACCTATCTCCTAAATATTATTTTATTTGTTGGTAGTGGCTTGCACTGACACCCATAAATATTATAGGTTTACTGGTATTTGTGTATTGTAATAGTTAATAGGACAATTATCTGATATCATTTGTGTGTTTATTATGATTTGTATGTTTAGTGTAAGAGCATTGATAATAATTTGTTAAAGAAATTGTATGTGCATTCAAACTATTGTTCATGACTGAACTGTCTCAGTAGTTATGGTGAATAATATGGACTGTTACTTGGACCTTTTCTACATGATTGGTGCCACAAGGACTTGTTTAATTTCTGCTGATGAACTGTGTAATCAGTGATTGTAAAAAAAAAAATTATGGACTGTTACTTGTACCTTTTCTACAATATTGGTGCCACTAGGACATGTTTAATTTCTGCTTATAAACTCTGATGAACAGTGTGATCAGTGACAGTGTATTTTATGGAACTGCTTCTACTGAGAAATGTAACTTGTTGCTGTGTGTACCTGCTCAACATTGCTGGGTACCACTGATGGTCTGCTTCTACTGAAATGGTGTTACCTGTTGGTGTCTGCACCTACTCAACATTGCTGGGTGCCACTAATGGACTGCTTCTACTGAAATGAAGTCACCTGTTGCTGTGTGCACCTGATCAACATTGCTGGTGCCACTGATGGACTGCTTCTACTGAAATGGTGTTACCTGTTGGTGTCTGCACCTACTCAACATTGCTGGGTGCCACTGATGGATTGCTTCTACTGAAATGAAGTCACCTGTTGCTGTGTGCACCTGATCAACATTGCTGGTGCCACTAATGGACTGCTTCTACTGAAATGGTGTTACCTGTTGGTGTCTGCACCTACTCAACATTGCTGGGTGCCACTAATGGACTGCTTCTACTGAAATGAAGTCACCTGTTGCTGTGTGCACCTGATCAACATTGCTGGTGCCACTGATGGACTGCTTCTACTGAAATGGTGTTACCTGTTGGTGTCTGCACCTACTCAACATTGCTGGGTGCCACTGATGGATTGCTTCTACTGAAATGAAGTCACCTGTTGCTGTGTGCACCTGATCAACATTGCTGGTGCCACTAATGGACTGCTTCTACTGAAATGGTGTTACTTGTTGGTGTCTGCACCTGCTCAACATTGCTGGGTGCCACTGATGGATTGCTTCTACTGAAATGAAGTCATCTGTTGCTGTGTGCACCTGATCAACATTGCGGGTGCCACTGATGGACTGCTTCTATTGAAAAAATGTTACTTATTGGTATTTGCACCTGTTGACCATTGCTGAGTGCTACTGCTGGAACTGTCAACTGCTTATTCTTGAGCTATGGAAAGCGTTTATGTGAATATTTGTATAAACTGATTTTTTGTGTATTACTGTTTGTGGAAAGTTATGAGACTCTTACCTGCACATATTCGTCATTGCTGACGCTATTGATTGAACTGTTTAACCACATAATACTTGTATAAACTGTTATGTAAAGTCACATGCATGAAAGAATTTGTATTGCTTACTGTATTCTATATAATAGGTTATTGAAAGGTCAGTGCAAAGCCAAAATTTTATCTAGTTATATGGTATTTACGTATTAATATTATCTTTTATTTTTGTCTGTATTTTTTTGACGAATTTGGTGGTATTTTCACCACCAATGCTGGCAAAAATACCATCAAATTCTAGCCGTGGAGGAAGGGCATATGAAAGGTGGCTACACTGAGCCACAGCGCCAGAGATCGCTAGAGAGCATTGTTCCGCCGCCTCCACTGGCACAGTGATTATTGAGATGTCGTAGTGGGAGTGCTTGTCGAGGACTCGTGGTAGTCAGTTCGTGTTCAGATGTGCTAGTAGGGAGTGCTTGCTGAGATGTGATACTGAAAGGTTCTTGGTCAGATGTGGTAATAGCGAGGCGGTGTGGAGATATATTGTAATTATGAGAGTGATTTTGCTCAATATATGAAGGTAACGAAACTTGATTTATTTTTCATTATTTCCATGTTTTAAATAATGTGTCATTACAGGTTCAGTCAACAAAGCATCTGGCTTGTGTTCTTGGATTAGAGTGTAATTGTGGTTCTCTTGAGTAATTATGGTATTTGTATTTTCTTTAATTAATTCAGTATAATATTATTTAAAAATTGTTGTGTTGTTGAAGAAGAACCGTGCCAGATGCGTACGTTGAGTCACACTCCCACACACAGAACAGTTACTCTTGTGCTTGTTGTTGCGTTGGTTTTATAGTTGCTGGGGACTTAATTAATTAACTGTGTTAATGAAAATTTCCATTTCATTCTTTGTTATTGTTCTAAGCAGTCAGATTGCGTAATAATAATAGTCAGGGCCAACCGTTACGAGACTTCGTAATCGGACAGACAGCTACTAAAGCAGAAATTAAAATTATTTGCATTCAATATTTTTATTAAGCCCCCATGCACAATTTTGAACGACCGGCGTATCCAATTGCGGACCTTATCGTAGCAGTTCAACTTTACCCATGGGGCGGTGTAGTATACCGTTCATGACACGTTGAAATTTCGTAAAATTAGTGCTCTCTGGGTATCTAAGAACCTGACAGACAACCACAAGAGCCAGCGAATGACGACAAGCTTGGACGGCTAAGTTACGTCGTGCCCTTCTCGACAAACGCTTCAACGTTAATGTTGACGGCGTCAAACCTCATTTTGACAATTCCCGCCCCCATGTTCCTGCGCCTATTCGTGGAAAAATGGTCAAATTTGGGTGAGAGGCACTCCAAAATTCACCGTACTGACCTGACCTTCCATCGCCGGCCTTTTATCCCCTTTGTCCCGTGACGAAACTCCTGGTCGGCCAGGAAGTGAAGTCATCGGTCCGCAGGTGACTCTACTCCAAGCGAACGTGCGTATATTGAAACTGCTACCACGACGGAAGGAATGTATTGAGAACGTTGGTGCCTATGCAGAAAAGTAGATAAAAAATGTAGATAGAAAATGTAAGTTCATTTGTAATTTTTGTGTTTTGTTACTTACACTCCTGGAAATGGAAAAAAGAACACATTGACACCGGTGTGTCAGACCCACCATACTTGCTCCGGACACTGCGAGAGGGCTGTACAAGCAATGATCACACGCACGGCACAGCGGACACACCAGGAACCGCGGTGTTGACCGTCGAATGGCGCTAGCTGCGCAGCATTTGTGCACCGCCGCCGTCAGTGTCAGCCAGTTTGCCGTGGCATACGGAGCTCCATCGCAGTCTTTAACACTGGTAGCATGCCGCGACAGCGTGGACGTGAACCGTATGTGCAGTTGACGGACTTTGAGCGAGGGCGTATAGTGGGCATGCGGGAGGCCGGGTGGACGTACCGCCGAATTGCTCAACACGTGGGGCGTGAGGTCTCCACAGTACATCGATGTTGTCGCCAGTGGTCGGCGGAAGGTGCACGTGCCCGTCGACCTGGAACCGGACCGCAGCGACGCACGGATGCACGCCAAGACCAAAGGATCCTACGCAGTGCCGTAGGGGACCGCACCGCCACTTCCCAGCAAATTAGGGACACTGTTGCTCCTGGGGTATCGGCGAGGACCATTCGCAACCGTCTCTATGAAGCTGGGCTACGGTCCCGCACACCGTTAGGCCGTCTTCCGCTCACGCCCCAACATCGTGCAGCCCGCCTCCAGTGGTGTCGCGACAGGCGTGAATGGAGGGACGAATTGAGACGTGTCGTCTTCAGCGATGAGAGTCGCTTCTGCCTTGGTGCCAATGATGGTCGTATGCGTGTTTGGCGCCGTGCAGGTGAGCGCCACAATCAGGACTGCATACGACCGAGGCACACAGGGCCAACACCCGGCATCATGGTGTGGGGAGCGATCTCCTACACTGGCCGTACACCACTGGTGATCGTCGAGGGGACACTGAATAGTGCACGGTACATCCAAACCGTCATCGAACCCATCGTTCTACCATTCCTAGACCGGCAAGGGAACTTGCTGTTCCAACAGGACAATGCACGTCCGCATGTATCCCGTGCCACCCAACATGCTCTAGAAGGTGTAAGTCAACTACCCTGGCCAGCAAGATCTCCGGATCTGTCCCCCATTGAGCATGTTTGGGACTGGATGAAGCGTCGTCTCACGCGGTCTGCACGTCCAGCACGAACGCTGGTCCAACTGAGGCGCCAGGTGGAAATGGCATGGCAAGCCGTTCCACAGGACTACATCCAGCATCTCTACGATCGTCTCCATGGGAGAATAGCAGCCTGCATTGCTGCGAAAGGTGGATATACACTGTACTAGTGCCGACATTGTGCATGCTCTGTTGCCTGTGTCTATGTGCCTGTGGTTCTGTCAGTGTGATCATGTGATGTATCTGACCCCAGGAATGTGTCAATAAAGTTTCCCCTTCCTGGGACAATGAATTCACGGTGTTCTTATTTCAATTTCCAGGAGTGTATTAAACTTTTCGGTAATAAAATTATTTTACGTTAATTTTCCATCTTCCCTCGTATTACTTTTATCACTGGTAGTGGCAGCAGTACAAGTACTATCAGTGTTCAGTTTACTAGTTCATAGTCAGTACAATTTACTCACATTGCCACTTCTGACACACACATCATTTTAATAATATTTGTCATATTAAAATTGTTAGTTCTTAGGTAACAATGATTTACACACACACACACACACACACACACACACACACAAACACACAGTGTGTGTGTGTGTAAACGTGTATATATGTACAGGGTGGTCCATTGATAGTGACCAGGCCAAATATCTCACGAAATAAGCATCAAACGAAAAAACTACAAAGAACGAAACTCGTTTAGCTTGAAGGCGGAAACCAGATGGCGCTAGGGTTGGCCCCTCGATGGCGCTGCTATAAAAAAAAAAATGGCTCTGAGCACTATGGGACTCAACTGCTGAGGTCATTAGTCCCCTAGAACTTAGAACTAGTTAAACCTAACTGACCTAAGGACATCACGAACATCCATGCCCGAGGCAGGATTAGAACCCGAGACCGTAGCGGTCTTGCGGTTCCAGACTGCAGCGCCTTTAACCGCACGGCCAGTTCGTCCGGCTGGCGCTGCCATAGGTCAAACGGATATTAACTGCGTTATTTTAAATAGGAACCCCCATTTTTAATACAAATTCGTGTAGTACGTACAGAAATATGTTTTGGAGGGGACCACTTTTTTCGCTTGAGATAGATGGCGCTGCAGTAGTCACAAACGTATAAGTACGTGGTATCACGTAACATTTCACCAGTGTGGACGGTTTTTCCTTCGTGATACATTACCCGTGTTAAAATGGACCGTTTGCCAATTGCGTAAAAGGTTGATATGGTGTTGATGTATGACTATTGTGATCAAAATGCCCAACGGGTGGGTGCTATGTATGCTACTCGGTATCCTAGACGACATCATCCAAGTGTCCGGACCGTTCACCGAATAGTTACGTTGTTTAAGGAAACAGGAAGTGTTCAGCCACATATGAAACGTCAGCCACGACCTGCAACAAATGATGATGCCCAAGTAGGTGATTTAGCTGCTGTCACGGCTAATCCGCACACCAGTAGCAAACAAATTGCGCGAGAATCGGGAATCTCAAAAACGTCGGTGTTGAGAATGCTACATCAACAACGATTGCACCCGTACCATATTTCTATGCACCAGGAATTGCATGGCGACGACTTTGAACGTCGTGTACAGTTCTGCCACTGCGCACAAGAGAAATTACGGGACGATGACAGATTTTTTGCACGCGTTCTATTTGGCGACGAAGTGTCATTCATCAACATCGGTAACGTAAACCGGTGAAATATGCCCTATTGCGCAACGGAAAATCCACGATGGCTGCGACAACTGGAACATCAGCGACCTTGGCGGGTTAATGTGTGGTGCGGCATTATGGGAGGAAGGATAATTGGCCCCCATTTTATCGATGGAAATGTAAATGGTGCAATGTATGCTGATTTCCTACGTAATGTTCTACCGATGTTACTACAAGATGTTTCACTGCATGACAGAATGGCGATGTACTTCCAACATAATGGATGTCCCGCACTTAGCTCGAGTGCTGTGGAAGCGATATTGAATAGCATATTTCAGACAGGTGGATTGGTCGTCGAAGCACCATACCATGGCCCGCACGTTCACCGGATCTGACGTCTCCGGATTTCTTTCTGTGGGGAAAATTGAAGGATATTTGCTATCGTGATCCACCGACAACGCCTGACAACATGCGTCAGCGCATTGTCAATGCATGTGCGGTCATTACGGAAGGCGAACTAATCGCTGTTGAGAGGAATGTCGTTACACGTATTCCCAAATACATTGAGGTTGACAGACATCATTTTGAGCATTTATTGCATTAATGTGGTATTTACAGGTAATCACGCTGTAACAGCATGCGTTCTCAGAAATGATAAGTTCACAAAGGTACATGTATCACATTGGAAAAACCGAAATAAAATGTTCAAACGTACCTACGTACTGTATTTTAATTTAAAAAACCTACCCGTTAGGAACTGTTGGTCTAAAATTGTGAGCCATATGTTTGTGACTATTACAGCGCCATCTATCACAAAGCGAAAAAAGTGGTCCAACTAAAACATTAATATTTCTTTACGTACTACACGAATATGTAATAAAAAATGGGGGTTCCTATTTTAAAAAACGCAGTTGATATTCGTTTGAATTATGTCAGCTCCATCTAGCGGGCCAACCATAGCGCTATCTGGTTTCCCCCTTCAAGCTAGACAAGTTTCGTTCTTTGTAGTTTTTTCGTTTGACGCTTATTTCGTGAGATATTTGGCCCGGTCACTATCAATGGACCACCCTATAAGTTATGAGTTGTGTGTGTGTGTGTGTGTGTGTGTGTGTGTGTGTGTGTGTGTGTGTGCTGGGTGGTAGAACCAGCTACCTACTGAAGGGGTGGGGGTTCGGGTGAAAAAGTAGTGTAGCTCACGACGTACGAATTCGCCTGCTTTATTCATCCAATATTTGAGAATGAGAAGACTTAGAGGCGTGCAGAAGACTTTATACATTGTTTCAAACCTTTACGAAACATTTCCTTGGTGACAATCCCCATAAATGGTGAAAGGAGAATGATTTTTCACTTGATACAACTTCTTTGTTCATGCAATAAAAGTGCCGCATTATGCGTGACGTTTTAATATATTACTTCTTTAATACTAAATGTATTCATGATACATTTTGTAGGCAGTATTCATACAAACTGATGAATATGGCTGCAAAATTATATCATTGTATAAGATCAGAAGATATGACGTTATAAACGCTGAGATGCATGAAAATATACCGCGTGGTGTTGATGTTTCAATTTATTACTTCGTTGCTACTCATTCTATTCCCAACAATTTCCACAGGCAGCATAAAGATATACTACTGTATGTGCCTGCAGCATTATATGATTGTACAATACATTCTTCAGGAGGTACGACATCATAGATATTGAGATGGGTGAAATCGAAACTGCAGGATGGAATTCGCTACAGTTACCAGTGAAACCTTCAACAAAAATGTGTGAAATATGTGAGATATATGTGATATGTGCATACCACAGTACAGCCGCACCTAAATAGCACTATTTAAACGTCTCGATCGATTTCTACCAAACATGTTCCACTTATTACTATATAAAAAGAAATGCGTTGGAGGCAAGAATCAGCAGCCTCCTATTGATATTAAGGTGATAATTGGAGAGAAATGGTGGGAGGAAGAGGTTGACAGAAATAAAGGGGGAAGGAGAACATAGATATGAGGGTGGAGGAGAAGATGGTCACAGTAAGGAGAGGGTAAAATGGACAGAGAAAGGGAAGAGGAGGAGGTAGACAGAGACAGTGGGATGAGTAGGTGGATAGAGGAAGGAAAGAGGAGGAGGTAGACAGAAAGAGCTGGAGAAGAATATGAATAGAGGAAGGAAAGAGAAGGAGGCGATGGAGGTAAACAGAAAGAGTGGGAGGAGCAGATGTATAGAGGAAGGAAAGAAGAGGAGGTAGAAAGAGGTAGTGGGAGGAGCAGACGGATAGAGGAAGGAAAAAAGAGGAGGTAAACAGAGAGAGTGGGAGGAGAAGATGGATAGGGAAAGGAAAGACAAGGAGATAGACAGAGAGAGTGGGAGGAGCAGGTGGATAGAGGAAGGAAAGAGGAGGAGGTAGACAGAAAGAATGGGAGAAGCAGATGGATAGAGGAAGGAAAGAGGAGGAGGTAGACAGAGAGAGTGGGAGGAGTAGATAGATAGAGACAGGAAGGGTAGACAGAGATAGTGGGAGGAGTAGATGGACAGAGACAGGAAAGAGGAGGAGGTAAACAGAGATGGTGGGAGGAGCAGATGATAGAGGAACGAAAAAGGAGGAGGTAGACAAAGAGAAGAGTCAGAGGAGATGAAATAGGAGAGGGTGAAGGAGGAGATGGGCAGAGAGATGGGAATGAGGAAATAAACAAAGAAAAGGCAGAGGAGATGGACAGAGTAAGGGGGGAGTTGTAGAGCGAGAGGGGAAAGTAGAGACAGACAAGGACAGGGGAGGGAAAGATGTGTAGACATAGGTCGTAGGAGGAGGTAAGGGAGTGAAGAGTAAATGGAGAGGCATAAGGAGATAGACTCTGAGGGGGGATGGAGGATATGGCATGAGAGGGCAGGATCAAATGGACAGATGGGGCAGGGGCAGATGGACAAGAGGGCGGGAAAGCAGGAGTCAGGCTAATGGAACTGGAATAAATAGATACCCTGGCAACGCCGGGTACTCAGCTAGTAAACAAATAAATCATAAACGGTTCAAATGGCTCTGAGCACTATGGGACTTAACATCTATGGTCATCAGTCCCCTAGAACTTAGAACTACTTAAACCTAACTAACCTAAGGACACCACACAACACCCAAATAAATCATAACCAGATTCTCAATTAACTTGGGTATGAAACGCTGGAAGAAATGTGACGTTGTTTTAATGACTTCTGTTCAGCAAATGTAGATAACCGATTTTCGTGGCAGATTGCAATAATTCTGCTGCCTCTGTCGTACAAGGCACGACTACAGTAAAGACATTTGAACCAGTATTAACCTAATCGTGTTGAAACACTTTTCAGCTATGGTAAACGTAGACTAGTGAGCAGTCAACGTGATATCGTCGACCCCACTATTTCAGCAAATCTGACTTACACTCCCAGCTGCTCTCATACAGCTGACACCCCGGATACGACGGGGATGTTGGACACACACACACACACACACACACACACACACACACACACACACAGGCACGCGCGCGTGCCGTCAACCAAAACCTACACGACATTCTACACCGAGTGCTGAGTGGAAGATTTTTTCATCAAACTGACCGTTTTGATGTTAAAAGAGGAGGACGCTACACCTGGCATATGTTAC
The DNA here is from genome assembly GCF_023898315.1 of Schistocerca nitens. NCBI lineage: Eukaryota > Metazoa > Arthropoda > Insecta > Orthoptera > Acrididae > Schistocerca > Schistocerca nitens. The sequence continues at coordinate 146,142,646 of NC_064620.1, read as the reverse complement.
ACATATTACTATATGGAAAGAAATGCGTTGGAGGCAAGAAACGGCAGCTTCCTACTGAGATTAAGATGATAATTTGAGAGACAAGGTTGGAGGGAGAGGTTGACAGAAATAAAGGAGGAAGGTGAACACGGACTCAGATATACGGGTGGAGGAGAAGACGGTCACAGTGAGTTGCGCTCAACAACGGGAACCCACCCACTACTCACTGTTAACATATGCTCATAGCCACGCATGACTATCGCCGCTCGCAGCACAAATCCGCCGGAGTCCTGCTACCAGTTCCAGCTGTCGCAGAGATCTCTTTTCCCATGACGCAAGCGGTGGAACTTCTTTTACCTCTACCCTAGAACCGCTTGCTGTCTGATAAATAGGGCTGCGTCGGTGAATGTACGTGTCCAGACGTAGGGACAACGCCACAGCCCCGATATCCTGTGAACCCCGATAGAAAGCTAATCCTTTTGCAGAGGTGACGGTAACGCTTTTGTAGTGGTCACCATGCAAGTGCACGTAAGGATGGTCTCCACTTAATTTTTAGTTAGTTTGTTTGTTTGTTTGTTTGCATAATCTGGTATACAGTCATTTCACCTTCGCAACTTACGCGAATGATGTAGCACAGAAAGTAGTCTCCGCCAAGCGCCCTACAGTGGACTGCGGAGTATATACATGGTTTTAGATGTAACGATTTAACGGCGCATAGCAGGTCTGTCAGGCGCAGTTATTCACAGTCACAACAACTGAAAACCTTACACGTACCTGGCTAACATCAGTGCCCATGAAATAACACACAGAGAACCACAGACAAAGCGTGGATGAAGAGGAAATTCGCAATGCGAGCAGACGGTTTTTACCGTTAACGTAGTGAATATTCGACTAACGATGTGAACAACACGGTGACTATCACGTCATAATATTTGCAATATTTTGAAACGTAAATACCGACGATTTTGTTTGCGATAATCTATAACATCGGGGAAAAATAGTTCTAATGAGGCCTGCAACTGTTGCAATCGATCACATATAGATAAGAGAAAGATATCTTGGAAAGAAAACTAACCAAGTATTGCAAAAACAAATTCACAAGTATTTCTGGGGTTACTACATAACGGTACGAACTGAGAAGAAACTATTTATCGTAAATAAATGGTAGATAGTAACGGAAAATACGTTTTCGCTACGTAGCTCTTGTGGAGTCAGCGATATGCAGGTTCGAACGTACTTACTTTTCAGTAGTAAATGGTTTGACACGAAGAACTTTAAATATTTCTTGGAAGGTAACTGAATACAATGACATAAAAAACTTTACAGCTGCAGTGCAACTCACGATGCACTATGAACGAGAAAAATAGTGAATAAACCTAGATTAATATCGGAAAACACTTTAGCTTTATAGATCAAGTGGAGACTACGATACGCAATTTTGAGTATACGCACTTACACGTGGCAAATCCGAACGGTATCGCAGATGAACTTTTAACTATTGATCGGGAAGCACAACACGAATCGTATAGCGTTAAAACGTAGTGTGGACCACGATAAACAGTGAGAATTAAAAAAAGGAAAGGCCTATGGAAAGAAGTGACAACTCGACTGAATATTATAATCCCGTCCGACACAGAAGACACAGTACTGCGTTTCTCACATACAACAGAGATTAAGAATATGATTTCTCTGGAAACCAACGAAAATTTGACAAAAATACTGCTATAAAGATACGCAATTCAAAATAAACAGCAACAGCAGCCATTCTCTTTACGTCATCTCTCAAAGTCGATAGTTACTATCGCAATTTCCTCTTGACCTAACCAGATGGTCTGTCACACAGTTATTCACAATCACAATAATAGAAAATCTTAGACATACCTGGCTAACATCGCAGCAGTGTGGATGAATAACACATGGAGAACCAGAGACATATCTCGTCTTACAGAGATGAGGACTGCCGCCTCTGCTGCCTCACACAACGATCCGTTGCTGCGTAACGTACGCCTGCTGCGTTGCGGATACTCTCATTGTTAAGCTCTATATTTATATCTGTACTAAGCGTATCATTTTGCATCACCCCGGGTCCCAGAACTCCTCATGATAGACGTTGACTGTGGATACTGTATCACAGACACAGTCCCTTTGACTGTTCAGAGATGTCACTAAACCCGCCCAAAGATGTCAACAACCACACATGAGGAGCACGTATTAGACGCAGGGGATCCGACAGCCGATCAGTTCCAGTCATCCACCAGGAAGGAGGTACATGGCTCGTGTTTTGCGTAGTTCAGCAATGCCTAGACGGTCAATATCGCGGTTTGATCGCGTCCGCAATGTTACTTTGTGCCAGGAAGGGCTCTCAACAAGGGAAGTGTCCAGGCGTCTCGGAGTGAACCAAAACGATGTTGATCGGACATAGAGGAGATACAGAGATACATAAACTATCGATGACATGCCTCGCTCAGGCCGCCCAAGGGCTACTTCTGCTGCGGATGAGCACTACCTACGAATTATGGCTTGGAGGAACCGAGACAGCAACACCACCATGTTGAATAATGCTTTTCGTGCAGCCACAGGACGTCATGTCACGACTCAAACTGTGCGCAATAGGCTGCATGATGCGCAGCTCCACTCCCGCCCTCCATGGCGAGGTCCATCTTAGCAAGCACGACACCACGCAGCGCGGTACAGATGGGCCCAACAACATGCCGAATGGACCGCTCAGTATTGCATCACGTTCTCTTCACCAATGAGTGTCGCATATGCCTTCAACCAGACAATTGTGAGAGACTTGTTTGGATGCAACCTGGACAGGCTTAACGCCTTAGACACACTGTCCAGCGAGTGCAGCAAGGTGGAGGTTCCCTGATGTTTTGGGGTGGCATTATTTGGGGTCTACGTACGCCGCTGGGTGTCATGGAAGGCGCTGTAACGGCTGCACGATACGTGAATGCCGTCCTCCAACCGATTGTGCTATGTCGGCAGCATATTGGCGAGGCATTTGTCTTTATCAACGACAATTCGCGCCCCCATTGTGCACATCTTGTGAATGAGTTCCTCCAGGATAATGACATCGCTCGACAAGAGTGGCCAGCATGTTTTCCAGACACGAACCCTATCGAACATGCCTGGGATGGATTGAAAAAGGCTGTTTATGGACGACATGACCCACCAACCACTCTGAGGGATCTGTGCCGAATCACCGTTGCGGGCTGGGACAATCTGGACAAACAGTGCCTTGTTGAACTTACGGATAGTATGCCACGACGAATATAGGCATGCATCAATGCAAGAGGAAGTGCTACAGGGTATTAGATGTACCGGTGTTTACAGCAATCTGGACCACCACCTCTGAAGGTCTCGCTGTATGGTGGTACAACATGTAACGTGTGTTTTTCATGAGCAATAAATGTGTTGAAATTATGTTTATGTTGATCCCTGTTCCAATTTTCTGTACAGGTTCCGGAACTCTGGGAACCGAGGTGATGCAAAACTTTTTTTGATGTGTGTGTGATTGGCTCACTCATCTTGGAGTGTTCGCTTTCGAAATTTTAGCAGTAAACCTCTCCACCATGCTGCTTATGGTGTTCCTACTTACGTTAGAACAAACTGTGATCATTAACACCTAATCTAAGCAAATACAGGTGAAGAAAATCATAATCTTTCAATAAAGCTTGAATATAGTATCTACAAACCACCTAACGTAGAGTGGGCGCCAAATGTCTTACTAATTACTGTCCATCCATCAACAGCCATCACGAGCAGTGGAAGTATGCACGAACAACTACTGTGGTGACGCACGTGTCGATTGGCCTGAAAATAACAACCTTTACGTAGGCAATGTATTTGGAGCTATTTAGATCAGCTGGACGGCAGAGAGGCTATAACCCAGACCTCTGCTTCGTCTCCCATGATCATAAAGACCAACCGATTCTTATATCAAGAAAAGTATTGGTTGAGAAATTCCCGACGTAATAACTACTTCATTGTTTCACTGGCGTTCGGTCGGATAATATTTTGGAAGAGCAGAGTAAGCGAAGTTGACGAGCATCTGTTTATGGACGACGTGACCCACCAACCACACCGAGGGATCTACTCCGAATCGCCTTTGAGGAGTGGGACAATCTGGACAAAGGCAGCACAGACCTGATATTATAATAGTGGCTTATCCATCTCACTGGTTAAGTCAGCGCCACGACCTAGATAGTATTTTAGAAAGGGAAACTGGCAGGGTTTCACGGATCACTTAAAAAAAAAGAAATACTCGTTTCATTCCACCAAAACCTAGAGCTACAGTCGTCTGATTGCAGGTGTTCTTGTATCTGTTAAGAAACATATTCCTCGTCGACATAAGAGAGAATATATCCTAGGATGAGATGAGAGATATGAACAGCTTGAACAATTTAACAGAAGCGGAGACTGTCACAATGCACAGGAACTTCTTCATAGTCTAGGCAATGTATGGAAAGTGCTCTGGTCTGAGACGGCAAAAAAGTTCAATTGCTAACTTTCAAATAGGAAGGCTTGGCCTTTGCTCCGTAAATTCGGTGGCTCTTTTAATAAATATGATCGGGAGCCTCGTACTTCAGCCTGTCATATTGCAAATCATATAGTAAAAACGTTCAGATCGTCTTGCGACAAACAGCATACCTCCAGGATCAAGAAAGAGCTAAGAAATCTGAAAATTCAATCTCCAAGAGATTCTAAATTCTCCACCTCATTCACCCTAGACGAAATGATGTGATTTAGCGAAGATTATAAGTGGTAAGGCTCCGATGTCTGATAATATACATCTGGAATTTTTATCCCATTTTGGGGAAAATGTCAAACACTAGCTGACTCGCTTGTTCTCTGTTATTATGTAGACAGGTACAGTTCCCAAGGAACTGAGAAATAGAAAACTTTTGGCAACCTTAAAACCTAATAAATCATCGGTTCACCCTCAGAACGTCCGGCCAATTTCCCTGCTTGGCACGTATAAGCTCTTGGATATTCTTATTTACAATAGAATTAGTTTGTGTATTTTAGAACACATTGGAATAGAACAAGGGGGATTTAGGCCTCACTGAAGCTGCAATGACCATATACTAGCTCTGACAACTTTAAAGAGGTCGGTTTCCAGGAGAAACTGAAAACATCTGTGGTCTTTACTGATCTTACAATTGCATATGACACCGTCTGGAGGGAAGGGATAATTTAAATATTACTGAAAATAATGAAATGCCAAACAACAGCAGCTCTTATTAATAGCGATATAAGTAATCGATACTTTCGGATTAGTTTGGGTGGAAATAGAAGAGCAATAAGGAAATTAAATAATGGCTTGCCACAAGGTTCAGTTCTCACACCTCTCCTGTTCAACCTTTACCTTTCTGACCTTCCAAAAATATCTTCAAGGCAATTCTGCTACGAGGAAGATATCGCTCTGGCATGTCAAACAAAAGATCTTGGTCTGTCAGAGAGAACACTAACAGAGGACTTAGCGACCGTAAATTCATATTTCAAAAAACTGAGAGTGAAACCTAGTACCAGGAGCCGGCCGAAGTGGCCGTGCGGTTAAAGGCGCTGCAGTCTGGAACCGCAAGACCGCTACGGTCGCAGGTTCGAATCCTGCCTCGGGCATGGATGTTTGTGATGTCCTTAGGTTAGTTCGGTTTAACTAGTTCTAAGTTCTAGGGGACTAATGACCTCAGCAGTTGAGTTCCATAGTGCTCAGAGCCATTTGAACCATTTTGAACCTAGTACCAGGAAGAGCGAGGTTTGTGCAATTCACATTAACAACGACCAAGCTAGCTCTGAGCTCAAGGTGCAATATGATGGCAATATTCTCCATCACAGCAAGTACTCCAAGTATCTTGGCATCACACTTGACCACACTTACCATTTAGAGAAACATCTGGAAAACACATCGGCCAAGATAATAACTCGCAACAATATCATTCGGAGCCTGCTTGGCACAATCTTGGGGGATTCGATGGAGCCTGTGCGTACATCGGCTCGTGTACTGTCCTCTTTCGCTCTCTCTCTTTTTATGAGCTTCAGTGTGGTGTAACAGTTGTCACACCAGCATCACCGGGGCGCAACTCAACAACTCGATGCACATGATTACTGGTACAATCAGACCAACTCCTGTGTACTGTCTTCCTCTGCTAAGTGATATCACCCCACCATTGTTTCGCAAAACTGAGGCCCTGCTTTGAGATTATCACAATATACAAGAGAATAAGGAATTACCCTTCCATCATGACATACCTGTCTTACGAATAAACAGGCATCGTTCGAGATACCTGCCACTACTGTACGCTGAGCAGCCAGCTTCAAGTAACACCAAAGTAGGAGATCTCTGGAACAAGAACTGCCAAGACGACGGAAATGACCAAGAACGGGAATGGTTCCAGAAATATAACTGTGAAAGGAGACTGTTTTATTTGCCGTCAAAATTTTCAGGTAGTTCTGGCTATAAATGTGAATGAAATGTGAATTTGATAAATATACTCAACCGCCGTAGTATCGCTGTAACCATATTCTTTATTAGTCTGTTCCTGAGACCACAGATGTTGGTTAGAAGCCTTGCTTCTTTTTTAGAGAGTAGCAGTCAGTGTGTGTTAGTCTGGCGACTTACCTGTGTTGATAAGGATGGAAGCTGACCTGCCGTGTATTGGAGGCAGCATTATTTAAAAAGGATTTTGTATTAATGTATTCTGAGAAAAAAATTTGTGGAACTGAGATGATATGAATGAAGAATGTCAGAAGGAAAGTTTTCTAAGGTAAAATAGTTTATTTTTGTATATTGGTAATTCTGTAGTTTCTTATTGTTAGAACATTGTGTATGATTAAAGTTTACTGTAGAAATTTTATAGTCAAACACATGGATTTGTCTTATAATTGAAACAAGTGTCAAGGAAAGTAATTGTTCACAGGAAAATTATTATGATACAGTTTGTTAACTATGAAAGTATCTTCGACGTATCTCCAAAAAACAGTTGGTTTACAAACCGCTGATTCAAGTGCTCTTTCCTAAAAATCCTCCATCCTGCATCGCGCTTGTATGTTGCATAGTGAGTGCTGACTCGTAAAGACAGTGAACCGGATCCTGATTGTCATTCTTACATTAAATTTAATAGCGAGTGAGATTACAAAGCTCAGTCCTTGACAAACAGCAATCACCAACGCAGCACTCCACAATCTATCTTTATCACCACGTGTAAATTAATAGCATCCAAACAGATGTCGCTTATTAACAACACTTTGACGATAAATCTTATTGGCCGATTTTCGATACACACTCAATGTGTTGAATTATAGGTGATAACACAGAAGTGGCACCGAAGTAAGACGACACGATCAAACGACTGAATACAAAGAATGGTAAGGTTCGTGGTAAAAATAAAACTGAGAGAAGTATATTAACAAGCATCATATTATCACTGAACCCAAGAAAATAACTTTACAGCCCACCGGGGTATCCAAATTTATAATACCAAAATTTACTTTTCCAAGAAGAATGAACATAGCTTCTCATCTCTTACTTTTGACGGTTGATTCGTTGGTTGATTTGGGGGAGGGAAGTCACGAGGTACCTCCTAATATCGAGACGCGTGACGGTCCTATTGTTGCCCGGTGTAGTGCAGCAACTCGACGTGGCATGGACTCAAGAAGTCGACCCAAGTTCTCTGCATAAGCATTGAGCCATGCTGACTCTGTAGCTAGCTATAATTGCGGAAGTGTTGCTGATGCTCTATTTTGTGCTCGAACTGACCTCTTGATTATGTTCCATAGATGTTCGATGGATGGCCAAATCATTTCGTGGAAATGTCCAGAATATTCTCCAAACCAATTACGAACAACAGTAGCTCGGTGACATGGCGCATTGTCATCCATAAAAATTCCATCATTGTTTGCTTACATGAAGTCCAAAAATGGCTGTAAATGGTCTCCAAATAGTCGAACATAAGCATTTCGAGTCAATGATTGGTTTAGTTGGCCCAGAGGACCCAGTCAGTTCCCTGTAAACACTGACCACACCACTATGGAGCCACTACCAGCCTGCACAGTGCCTTGTTGACAACTTAGTTCCATGGTGTCGTGGGCTCTGCGCCACACTCGAACCCTACCATCAGCTCTTACGAACTGAAATCGGGACTCACATGAATAGGCCATTGTTTTTCAGTTATCTAGGACCCTACCAAATGGTTCAAATGGCTCTGAGCACTATGGGACTCAACTGCTGAGGTCATTAGTCCCCTAGAACTTAGAACTAGTTAAACCTAACTAACCTAAGGACATCACAAACATCCATGCCCGAGGCAGGATTCGAACCTGCGACCGTAGCGGTCTTGCAGTTCCAGACTGCAGCGCCTTTAACCGCACGGCCACTTCGGCCAGGACCCTACCGGTATGGTCGCAAGCCCAGGAGAGGCGCTGCAGGGGATGTCGTGCTGTTAGCAAAGGCATTCGCGTCGCTCGTCTGCTGCCATACCCCATTAACGCCAGATTTCGCAACACAGATACGTTTGTTGTACGTCTCACTTTGATTTCTGCGATTTTTTTTACGCTGTGTTGGTTGTGCGTCAACACTGACAACTCTACACGAACTCCGCTGCTCTCGGTAGTTACGCGAAAGCTGTCGACCACTGTGTTGTCCATGGTGAGAGGTAATGCCTCAAACTTGGTATTCTCGGCACACTCTTGACACTGTGGCTGTCGGAATACTGAATTCTCAAACGATCTGCGGCATGGAATGTCCCATGCGTCTAGGCGAAACTATCATTTCGCGTTCAAATTTTGTTAACCCCCTCGCGTGGCCATAATCTTGTCGGAAACATTTTGACATGAACCAGCTGAGTACAATTGACAGCTCCATCAACGCACTGCCCTTATATACTTTGTGCACGTGATACTACAGCCATCTCTGTATATGAATATAGAGACTTTCGTCATTTCTGCATAAACAGCCACCCTTTAACTTGTCGACTCACAGGGGATCAATCACAAGTCGTCCCTGTCCTTGAGAACGATACATTTTCGTCAGGCAAAAAGGATCAGGAATTGCTTACTGCAATCAGAGTGCTAGATGCCAGATACTTCCGTTGGTTTTCTCATGCAGCTTCAAACACAAAGCTCTCTCTTCACTCGCTCAACCTGGCTGCACGTCGTAGTAGAAGTATTAAAAACGCTTGTCTTGCGAATTTGATATGAGTGCATGCAACCATCAACTTTCAACACAATGGTGAAATCGCCGAGAGGATTCTGGTTGCATTCACATGAATGAAAACAGAGATAGTCTTGAAGTTAGATAAAATCGTGCCTTTTCCGCGTTGCTTTTTGCATGAGGAACTGACGCATATAATGTTGCGACTTGGTTCTTGTTTTCAACTGCTTCAGAACCTATGGTGATTGGCAACCGTCTAAAAGTTAACCATCTGCAAATTAAAGTTACTTACAAGCAGCTTGTCTCACTCGCAAGTATGTTTCTATACAGTTTCTAAATTTATTTTTACGTACGAGAGCGTGTAGAAAGGTAACACTTCTGATTTTGTAAAAAATTGTTCCCAGTATCGGATGAAGTATTACATTGCATGCTTATTACACGGCCCACTTTCCCACTTCACAGATACAAGTTGCAACCCTCCGTCCCTAGAGAGCTCCGAATTGTAGAGTATAACGTGGCGGTGTGTAACGAAACGACTCGCTCTAGTCACATTAATGAGACCACCACCTATGTTGGACGTCAACGTGCAATAACCACTCACAGACAGCAGGCGGTAGCACTAGCAGTGGAGGGTATATAAAGCGTGTTTCGTGGTGAGGGGGGGGGGGGGCGTAGAGAAGCAGTTCTGTCATTGTCGTATTCCGGATACATACTGTAGTTGTGATTCTTCAGTTTCTCCCGGCGTATTTGTTGCTCGAACAGTCCACGGGTATACTGCCGGTTCGTAGTGTCCAACGGGCACAATATTTCGGCGATCGACTTGTCGCCATCGTCAGGTGCGCTGACGAACTGAACTTCTGAGGGCGGGCGGCCGATTTAAATCCCCTCCCCCCGCGGGCCGCTCTCTTCGCCGTCCGCGCCCGCACGCCGGCGGTCGCGAAAACGTTGGCGTCGAAATCTGTCGTAGCGTCGATGTGCTTACTACGTCCGCCCTGGTCGCCAGTTCGTACTTCTTGCTGAGAGTCTTCTTAATTACATTCAATGGCGGGTCCGAAGCCTTGCTGAGATTGTAGCCGCAGTCTCGGTTGATAAGATCTTCCCTGGTGCGAATTTCGATAGTCTCCCTTATAACGCTGTTGAGCCAGGATCTTGGTACGCTCATAATCCATCTCGTGCTTCTCGGACAAACAGTGCTCTGCTACCGCCGACTTATTTGGATATTCCAGTCGAGTGTGCCTTTGACGTTCTCGGCAACGATCTTCTAAGGTGTGTACTGTTTGTCCGATATAAGTCTTCGCACACTCACACGAACTGGCGACCAGGGCGGACGTAGCAAGCACATCGACGCTACGACAGATTTCGACGCTAACGTCTTCGCGACCGCTACGACAGATTGCCGGCCGTTGTGGCCGAGCGGTTCTAGGCACTTCAGTCTGGAACCGAGCGACTGCTACTGTCGCAGGTTCTAATGCTGCCACGGGCTTGGATGTGTGTGATGTCCTTAGGTTAGTTAGGTTTAAGTAGTTCTAAGTTCTCGGGGACTCATGACCTCAGATGTTAAGTCCCATGGTGCTCAGAGCCATTTTTTTGGTGTTCGGAGGGGATGTGAAATATTAGGACTCGAAGTTTGTTCGTAGCCGTAACGGCTACCTTGTATGTTACGTCTGTAAAATCTCGAATGTCCGCAGCTCGTGTTTTTGCGGTAGCGTTCTCGCTTCCCGCGCATGGGGTCCCGGGTTCGATTCCCGGTGGGGGTCAGGGAATTTTCCTGCCTCGAGATGACTGGGTGTTGTTGTGCCGTCGTCTTCATCATCATCATTCATCCCCATTACGGTCGGAGGAAGGCAATGGGCAAACCACCTCCACTAGGACCTTGCCTAGTACGGCGGTGCGGGTCTTCCGCATCGTCCCCAACGCTCCTCGGAGTATGGAACCTCATCATCATTAAATATGGAATTCCCGAATTCACTGTCTTACATATTTTATTGTTCATCTAATTGTAGTACGTGTAAGTTGCCTCCATGTTTGAGTACATAGCGTTTGTTTCGTGCAAAAAGTGTTAAAATGTATTGCACTGCATTTTCTTAGGGGTTACTCTGCGCACGCTTGCAGTCCTTGTATTTATTCTCGGTAAGAAATTTTCAGCAATCAACGTAAGACATCAGTAACGCACTTCTCCGAGTCACACAGTGACGGAGAGGATATCATCATAAACTATTGCTCTCATCTCACAAGGTCACTATTTTCGGCTTGTTAACTAATGTACGCAACAAACAAAAACCTTTTTCCTTGCACGATTTTAACACAGATCAGGCCGTAGATGCGACGGTTGCAGCTGCCTACTCAGGTGGGCCACTTCCGAGTAATTTCCTTCCCCAACTCTGCGCCACCCCCTGCCCCCTTGCTGCTGTCCCTCAACGCTCCAATTTGCGCACTCTGCGTGAGCTTTGCCGCCTACGAACTCAATCTTCGAAGTCAGATGTCGTTATCGACTGATCAGATTCAGTGTCTGGGAGCATATTTCGGGACATAAACTGCGTTCATAATTTTGGATGAAGTCTCTGTTATAGCTAAAAAAAGCTCTGGCAGGCTTGCAAGAGAACAGGTTTTCCACGGAACGAAAATTAAAAAAAAAGTGCTTTGGACGGATCAAGTATGGCTCGTAGGAACTCAGTGCACACGGTAGAGACGATATTCGTAAGTTTTCTAGGAAAATGGTCAGGCTGAGTGTATACGTGCGAGAAGTTTAACTGAATATTTTATGACGCGTCAAGGCAATTTAACGACTTTAGCGAGCGCGGGTGAATTCGAAGCGCGCATGAAAAATACATGTAGTCTCTCCATCTTACTGTGTAATAATTTACATCTTTACTTAGTAGTTTCAAGGTCATATGTAGCCAACTTGGTTGCCCCCTGAGCCAGTATAGTCGCGTGCCATGAAAATCTTGCGAGTTCTTAAAAAATCTATGAATGTAAGTTCTGCTCATCAGCTAATTTAACTGTACTTGGAGCAGCTACTTCCGTTCGTTAATGAGCATGTTCGATTTTGATAGTGGAATATTTCTATAATGCTTTGGAACGACAATCTGATCATAACTTTTGGAGGTACGCAATATGGGCCTGTACCTTGTATACAGTGTTGTTGTGCTCTTCAGTCCAGAGACTGGTTTGATGCAGCTCTCCATGCTACTCTATCCTGTCGAAGGCTGTTCATCTCCGTGTCACTACTGCATCCTACATCCTTCTGAATCTGCTTAATGTATTCATCTCTTGGTCTCCCTCTACGATTTTTACTCTCCGCGCTTCCCTCCAATACTAAATTGGTGATCCTCTGACGCCTCAGAACATGTCCTACCAACCGATGCCTTCTAATAGTCAAGTTGTGAAGCAAAATTCCCCTTCCACCCAGTTCTATACAGTACCTCCTCAGTAGTTACGTGATCTACCCATCTAATCCTCAGCATTCTTCCATAGCACCACATTTCGAAAGCTTCTATTCTCTTCTTGTCTAAACTATTTGTCGTCCATGTTTTACTTATGGATAAATCCCGTACAAATACTTTCAGAAAGTACAGGGTGTACATCAAGTCCGGGAACAGTTTGAAATATTTATTGCACTATCACAGATGTCATACATATTGCATTTTGAAGAGAAATTCTGAAGTTGTTTTTTTTTTCCCAAACATTCGATACGCGAAGCAAGAGTGACCCGGCAGACGTCAAACGGTAATCGAATTCTTGCCATACCTGTCCCAGCGTAGCATCGTCGACTGTGGCAGTCGCTTCCCGTATTCTCTACCGAAGCTCTGCTACATCACGTGGTACACGCGGTACATACATATGTCCACACAGAAAAAAGTCACACGGAGTGAGATCTGGTGAATAAGGAGATCATTTCATGAATCAGCTGTCCCCTTCTGTAGCAAGGTCGATCCAACTCGCCATGTTTGCGATTAGCACCCACTATCGTCAAATTACGAAAAAACTCTGTGGCGGTAGACATGAAAAAAAAACTTTCAGGCTTTTTCTTAAAAATGACGTATGTATGGTATCTGTGCAATGTTTGGTCCTTGTGCAACAAATAATTGAAAGTGTTCCTGGAATTTATGTACACTCTGTGCTTCCTGACACATAAATCTATACTTGATGTTAACAAATTTCTCTTCTTCAGAAACGCTTTCCTTGCCATTGCCAGTCTACATTTTATATCCTCTCTACTTCGACCATCATCAATTATTTTACTTCCCAAATAGGAAACTTTAAGTGTCTCATTTCCTAATCTTATTTCTTCAGCATCGTCTGTTTTAATTCGGCTTCATTCCATTATCCTCGTTTTGGTATTGTAGATTTTCATCTTAAAACTTCCTTTCAAGACACTGTCCGTTCCGTTCAACTGCTCCTCCAGGACCTTTGCTGTCTCTGACAGAATTACAATGTCGTCGGCAAACCTCAAAGTTTTTGTCTCTTCTCCATGGATTTTAATTCCTACTACCATCACCTACTCCCCCCTCTCTGTCTCCAACACCTCCTCCTCCCTCTCTCCTGTTGTACATGTCCATCTCCTCCTCCTCCTTTTTCTGTCCATTTTCTCCTCCGCCTCCTCTCTCTTTCCGTCACCTCTTCACCCCTTTCTATGTCCATCTTCTCTTCCCCTCCCCCCTCTCCATCTCCTCCTGGCCCTCTCTCTCTCCATTTCGTGCTTTAAGCTATCTATGTAATTTTCCTCCCACCCCTCTCTCTGACCTTAACTCTTGTTTATTGTCACTGAAAATTTAGATTTTGTAACAGTATTACAATCATAAGCGCTTAATCCATGAATACAACTGTACTGTTTGCTAACAACATTTCACTATCACATATTTTATATAGATATATTCATATGTTTCATATACACAAACGTTAAGAAAAGTTTTGAATCAACTCAGTTCCGAGACTTCCGGAACCTGTACAGAAAATTGGAATAGAAACCAACATTCACATCATTTCCACCCTTTTTATTGCTCATGAAAAACACACATTGCATGTTGTACCAACATACTGCGAGATCTTCAGAGGCGGTGGTCCAGATTGCTGTACACACCGGTACCTCTAATAACCAGTAGCACATCCTCTTGCATTGATTCATGCCAGTATTCGTCGTGGCATACAATCCACAAGTACATCAAGGCATTGTCGTTCCAGATTGTCCCACTCCTCAACGGCGATTCGGTGTAGATCTCCCACAGTGGTTGGTGGGTCACGTCGTCCATAAACAGCCCTTTTCAATCTATTCCATGCATGCTCGATAGGGTTCATGTCTGGAGAACATGATGGCCACCACTAGTCAAGCGACGTCGTCATCCTGAAGGAAGTCATTCATAAGATGTGCACGATGGGGACGCGAATTATCGTCCATGAAGACAAATGCCTCGCCAGTATGCTGCCGATATGGTTGCACTATCGCTCGGAGGATGGCATTTACGTATCGTACAGCCGTTATGGCGCCTTCCATGACCACTAACGGCGTACGTCGGCCCCACATAATGCCCTCCGAAAACATCAGTCAAACTCCACCTTGTTACACACGCAGGACAATGTGTCCAATGCGTTCAGCCTGACCAGGTTGCCTCCAAACACGTCTCCGACGATTGTCTGGTTGAAGGCATAAGTGACACTCATCGGTGAATAGAACGTCATTCTAATCCTGAGCAGTCCATTCTGCATGTTTTTGGGGCCAACTGTACCGTGCTGCATGGTGTCGTGGTTGCAAAGGTGGACCTCGCCATGGACGACGGAAATGAAGTTGCGCATAATGCAGTCTATTGCGCACAGTCTGAGTCGTAGCACGACGTCCTGTAGCAGCATGAAAAGCATTATTCAACTTGGTGGCGTTGCTGTCCGGGTTTCTTCGAGCTGCAGTAGCAGCCCTTTGGCGGCCTCAGTGAGGCATGTCGTCGACATGTCCGAACTACATCGCTTTGGTTCACTCCGAGACGCCTGGACACTTCCCTTATTGCGATCTCTTCCTGGCAGAAAGTAACAATGGGGACGCCATCGAACCGGCATATTGACCGTCTAGGCACGGTTGAACTACAGACAACACGAGCCGCGTACCTCCTTCCTGGTTGAATGACTGGTTCAAATGGCTCTGAGCACTAAGCGACTTAACTTCTGAGGCCATCAGTCGCCTAGAACTTAGAAATAATTAAACCTTAACTAACCTAAAGACATCACACACATCCATGCCCGAGGGAGGATTCGAACCTGCGACCGTAGCGGTCGCTCGGCTCCAGACTGTAGCGCCTAGAACCGCAAGGCCACTCCGGCCGGCGAATGACTGTCGGACCCCTCTGTCTAATAGGCGCTGCTCATGCATGGTTGTTTTGTTCTTTCTTTGGGCGGCTTTAGTGACATATCTGACGGTCAAATGGACTGTGAGTGTGATAAAATATCCACAGTCAACGTCTGTCTGCAGGAGTTCTGGGAACCGGAGTGATGCAAACCTTTTTTTGATGTGTATATTTAAATTAAAGAACCTTTATGTGTTACTACTGTAACGTTTAAAAATTTGAAGTACATGATTCGAGATCTTCCTAAAATTTTTGCTAACAATGTTTCCTCTTAACACATTACACATAAACTTATATTAGAATGTATAGTGTATGTTCGTCCAGATGCTCATGGTAGTATTGTGTAAAAATTTGAAGTACATGGATCAAAATCTTTTGGAGGTTTTTAGTAACAATTTTTACCCCTTTATACATTATATTTTTATTCATACAACCTATATATGTATTAAAGATAGAGGCATATAAAAACACGCCCATATTCCCAAGCAACGTTGTGTTAAAGCTCCGAAGCAATCGGTGAATAACTTTCCATGTGGAACAAACGAACATTTACATTTTTATTTATATAGATGGTAAAATCATATAGGTAGTTCACAGCAGCTAAAAGTGGTGGGAACTTGTGGGAATATGACTAGACTTTATTTCCGATGACAACATATAAAGAATTGTGGACAGTACTTGCTTTGCGTTTTATGCTGAGAAGAAGCGGCAAATGTAAAGGTGACCCTGCTGCCGGATGACGTCACTCGGTAAAAGGTCGTCACGGGGGGCAATTGTAATTCGAGGTCCATTACGGTCGCTCGATTGCGCCAGACGACTATACCCATTCGGGTGCGTGTTTTGATGTGGCGAAAACAGTTATACTGAACTACCGTATTTTACGGACTATAAGACGCACTTTTTTCTTCAAAAAATTGCCTGAAAGATTCTGGTGCGTCTTATACTCGAAATTAATCCAAAAACGTCCAGTGTTTGATTTAAACTTCCCGCTCGCCTTAAAAATGATCATGTATTCGATGTCCCAGGAAACCTATCTCTGTCTGGCTACATTGGATTCAACAGGCAGCAGCAGTGCACCGATGCGACGAACGTGAGTTGCAGGGATTCACAAGCTCGCTAACACAGTCTCCCTCCCATCTCCCCATCGCAAAACCCAGAACACTGTCTAGCTTACGGTGTGTCATTGCAGTCTACTCTACCAGCGACCTTGAATTGAAAGCGATTTGTGCTATCGGTAACAGTACAATATTTTTGTTTGTAGCTAGTTTCTTAATGTAAAAGACTAAGAAAGTATTCATATGACACGGGCTATAAGCTGAAAGTAGCAGAATATGCAGAAGAACGTGGGGACAGAGCAGCTGAGCGGTATTTCGGCTCTCCACCAACAGAAAAAAACATTCGCGATTGGCGTGCTAGTAAAAAAGACTGAAAAAAATGAGGGAGACTAAATGTTCAAATAGAGGACGGAACGCAAAATAGCCAAAACTAGAGGAAGATATATTGAAAAGGATTCAAGGATACCGTCAAAATAAAACTTGGACTGATACAAAAATTATTCAAATAGATGCCCATAAACTAGTACTACAGTGGACTTTAAGGGTGGAGTTCTTTTCTTTTAGCCTGGCTTTGCAATCTAATAATAAAAATGATAAAAATTACTTAAAATTAAGGTGCGTCTAACAGTTTATAGGGTTTTATAGTTTGTAACGTACGGTATTGGTTTTGACACACCACCGTGATGTTATTTTTGCAGTGCAGTCAATGATGATGATGGTGTTTCGTTTGCGGGGCGCTCAACTGCGCGGCCATCAGCGCCCGCAACAAAGTCCCAATCTGACACAGTTCAATCTAGCCAATTTCATGAATAATGATGGAATGATGATGACAACAAAAGCACCCAGTCCCCAGGCAGAGAAAATCCCCGACCCGGCCGGGAATGGAACGCGGAACCCCATAATATAGAGGTAGCGACGCTAGCCACTAGACCATGAGCTACAGACACAGTTCAGTGAATGTCCACATCGTTAACAGAAAGCCGCATAACGGAGTCACTAGCTAAAACTGCTACTGGCGCATCAGAAACCATCCGAACAGAGGCTGCATGGTTTTCATTTATACTTTAATTCAATTCATTCATGCATGCATCGAGTTCCATAATTAGATCAATAAGTCCTTCATGTAAATAGAATGAGTCAAAATTATACATAAATTGGGTCAAAAAGCAACCGATTATGGCAGTACAACAACTGGGAACCGACTCATACTCACAATTATGGAAGTCATCACAGCAGTGCTGCAATAATGTTAGATACGCTTGGGAACTGGATGTATGTTTTAATCTCCCTCTTCCTCACTATCTCTGACCACATCATCCTTCCCTCCCTCTTTGTCCATCTCCTCCTCCTTCCTATTCTCTCTCTCCATCACTGCTTCCTCAATCTCTCCACCCATCTTGGCCTCCACTTTTCTCCTCCTCCCCTCTCTCTTTGTTCATCTCCTCCTCCTTCACATTCTCCTCAACCTCTCCACCCATTTTGTCTTATGCTTTTCTCTCTCTGTCTCCTCCTCTCCTCTCTCTTTCTCCATCTCCTCCTCCTTCCCCTTATCTCTGTTTATCATCTCCTCATCAATCTCTCCACCCACATCATTCACCACTTTTCACTCTCTATCTTCTTCTCCCCTCTCTCTTTGTCCATCTCCTCCTCCTTCCCATACTCTCTGCTCATCACCTCTCCCTCAATCTCTCCACCCATCTCGTCCTTCACTTTTCCCGCTCTATCTCCTTCCCCCTTTTTTCTTTATCCATCTCTTCCTCCTTCTCCTTCTCTCTATCCACAACTTCCTCCTCCTCTCTCTGTCTATCCATCTCCTCCTACACCATAGCCTTTCTATCTCCTCCTCCCCTCTCTCTTTGTTCATCTCCTCCTCATGCCTCTTTCTGACACTGATCTTTGTTTACTGGTACTGCAAACAAGATCTTGGTTGGGAACTGAAGCCTCTTAAAATGAATGGATATATAAATTGGGAGAATTGGTATGCAGTGTATGAGAGATACTTCTCCAGCTTCTGGATCTATGAGAAAAGTAGCCCCATTATCAGTATTTCGATTAGTTTTAATCTGAGAATGGGTAGAGTTATAGGCAGGATTACAAAGTTCTGGACAATTCAAGTTCAATAGCAGTATTATAGTCAATATAATTTCACTGTTTTCTGCTAAAACCGACTGCAAGGAAGAAAATAAACAGCACATTGTTGTGATATATATATATATATATATATATATATATATATATATATATATACAAAAACCGTATGCACAACAATGTGCTGCATGGTTTTCATTTATACTTTAATTCAATTCATTCATGCATGCATCAAGTTCCATAATTAGATCATGAAGTCCTTCATGGAAATAGAATGAGTCAAAATTATACATAAACTGGGTCAAAAAGCAACCGATTATGGCAGTACAACAACTGGGAGGAAAGAATTTGTATATGGAGGAAACAATTTGTCCAATGATACATATGTCCCACTATTTTAGTCAAAACTAACTGCGAGAAAGATAACACAATGGCATATTTTGACAGTGCATCATTTCTCACAAGAAATTTTTGAATATTGTGCTAATAACACATGGTTATTTTTTTCTAGTTCGAGTGTATCGAGTAAGAATTTGAAGTAAATAGGTAAAGAACTTTTCGAGATTTACGGTAAAAACGTTTCTCTGCTATATCCTATGCCCATTCAAATACATATTAGAGTGCCGTCAAAAAATCCCGAGATTTCTGGCAACAACTTGAAACAACATCTTACCTTTATATAGTACTACGGCCTAGATCTACGCTTAAGCAGTTATATAACTTTACTCAGAAGACCATCGGCTGCCTATATACTGTTGAATTTTAAATCTCTTTAATGCGGACACTGCTGTTAACCATAATTTCCATCCCAAGTAAAAATATTCCTACAAATTACAAAAAGGTTGGCTAAATAGTTGAACAAAGGAATCATTTACTATGCTCACTATTGAAGCTTCTTTCCTCGGCCTTACAGCAGAACTTGTGTCACAAGAGCAGTATTTCTGTCCCATGATGCATATCATAATTCACATTAGTGTAGACGGATAGTTTTTATTCATATCACCTTATAACTCACACGTGAGAAGCCGAAGTACTTCCTCACAATACGAGCCAGAGTTCTGCACATGCTATTACGCGCTACCTGCGCTGTTTTCGCTGGCTTTTTTCTTTTCCTTGCGACGGTTAGCATCGCGCCTAATCGCGGTTAGTTGTCTTGCGCTTGTAGTGATGTCTATCTCGGCGGGCAGGCAGGCAGCCATTGTGTCGGCCGGTGTCTTTGCGCAACTCTGCGGCGCTGGTCCGTGTGGCTGCGAGCCCCGCAGAGATGAATGGGCGGACAAAAGAGGAAAAAGAAATAAAAGGGGGGGAAGAGGCGAGGCCGCCGCGCAGGCGTCACTTCCGGTGGCTGGCGGCCCTGACACACACACACACACACACACACAACACCGCGCTTCTGAATGCAGTCAGCTTCCATTCTGATGCACTGGACGTACTCTCGTTGTAATGGTTAGTACACCTCAGCCGTGTTTCAGGTACGTTTATTACGCCACAACCGGCTTCGCTCTTAATGAACATCCTCTGGTTACCAGTAGTTCAACGAGATAAAGATTAGTCTCAAACCCATAATATGCCCATAATATAATATACGAGAATACATAATGTAAAAGTAGTATAGAAGAACGTACCCACAAAGTTTCAAACCAGTATCCTTAACATCGGTTTGCTGCAGCATCCTCTACTCGACCGTATTCTAAGTCCGAATGTACTGAATTTCTTTGAGGCACAAAAGTTTTTGTCCAAAACTAAGCAACAATTTGTTTGCCCTTTTCTGACACGATGTTCTGTGAATCATGGCTGAAGGGCAACAGGCTGATTCCACATAACTAGAATGAAATTTTCACTCTGCAGCGGAGTGTGCGCTGATATGAAACTTCCTGGCAGTTTAAAACTATGTACCGGACCACGACTCGAACTCGGAATCTTTGCCTCTCTTGGGCAACCATCTGAGCTACCCACGTATGACTCACGCCTCGTCCTCACAGCTTTACTTCTGCCAGTACCTCGTCTCCTACCTTCCAAACTTCTCAGAAGCTATTCTGCGAACCTTGCAGAACTAACACTCATGCAAGAAAGGATATTGCATGGATATTGCTTCGCCAGAGCCTGGGGGATGTTTCCAGATATTGATCTATCAGGAAGTTCCACATAACTAGATTTCCGGAAACAGTTTAACACGCTACAGCACTGCAAACTATTAACGAAGGTCCGAGCATAGGCCTCTACGGAACAGGTTCCCAGATAAGCGAGTAGCTCGAAGACTTTTGAAGTAATAGAGCCCAATGCCTTGTCGTCGATGTTGAGTGTTCATCAGAGACAAGGGTATGGGTAGGAGTGTCCCAGGGTAGTGTGACAGCACCATTCTTGTTCTCTATACATGAGGTTGGTGCGTAAGTCCATAGCGTTTCTCCAAATGTTTTAATGAACAAAACAGATACACATAACAGAATCTTCAGGCACCAATAATATATTCTCTTTCATTATTTATAATACGCTGCCGAATAAGTTGCACTATCGGTAGGAGGAAGGCGTTCACCTATCACACAGCCGTTTCGGGCCTTTCATGGCCACCAATGGTGTTCGTCGGCCACACATACTGCCACACCAAAACAGCAGGGTTCAAATGGCTCTGAGGACTATGGGACTCAACTGCTGAGGTCATTAGTCCCCTAGAACTTAGAACTAGTTAAACCTAACTAACCTAAGGACATCACACACATCCATGCCCGAGGCAGGATTCGAACCTGCGACCGTAGCGGTCTCGCGGTTCCAGACTGCAGCGCCAGAACCGCGCGGCCACTTCGGCCGGCAAACAGCAGGGAACCTCCACCTTGCTGCACTCGCTGGACAGTGTGTCTAAGCCTCTAAGGCGTTCAGCCCAACCGGGTTGCCTCCAAACACGTCTCCACCGATTGTCTGGTTCAAGGAATATGCGACACTCATCGGTGAAGAGAACGTGATGCCAATCCTGAGCAGTCCATTCGGCATGTTGCCGAGCCAATCTGTATCCCGCCGCATGGTGTCGTGGTTGCGAA
This sequence comes from Schistocerca nitens, assembly GCF_023898315.1. Taxonomy (NCBI): domain Eukaryota; kingdom Metazoa; phylum Arthropoda; class Insecta; order Orthoptera; family Acrididae; genus Schistocerca; species Schistocerca nitens. The sequence goes on along the minus strand of NC_064620.1, from coordinate 146,121,009 downwards.
GATGGACTTCGCCATGGATGTCGTGAGAGCCTATCGCGCACAGTTTGAGTCGTAACACGACGTCCTCTGGCTACACGAAATGCATTATTCAACATGGTGGCGTTACTGTCAGGGTTCCTCCGAGCCACAACCCGTAGGTAGCGGTCATCCACTGCAGTAGCAGCTCTTGGGCGGCCTGAGCAAGGCATATCATCGACTGTTCCTGTTTCTCTGTATCTCCTAAATGTCGGAACAACATCGCTTTGGTTCCCTCCGAAACGCCTGAACAATTCTCTTGTTGAGAGCCCTTCCTGGCACAAATTAACAATGCGAACGCTATCGAACTGCGGTATGGACCGTCTAGTCATGGTTGAACTACAGACAACACTAACCGTGTACCTCCTTCCTGGTGGAATGACTGGAACTGTTTGGCTGTCTGACCCCTCCGTCTAATATGCGCAGCTCATGCGTGGCTGTTTACGTCTTTGGGTGGGTTTAGTGACATCTCTGAGCAGTCAAAGGGCTGTGTCTTAGATACAATATCCACAGTCAACGTCTATCTTCAGGAGTTCTGGGAACGCCAGTTGCAAAATCACTGTGTGGACGTTATGGCCTATTTTACACCATATTTTAGATCAATGTGACGATGCTATGCTGAGTGTATTTCTAGTTTGGATAATGCCATTACGGTTCTATCACATTAGGACATGGTGTAGAACACATCTGAAGATGGTCATTACTGACTGAAACCGTTCATCGTCAAAGGAATTTATATTGTTATCAAAGATTGGAATAATAAAGTTTGACGGTATTGGATCACTGTTCATATTCGTGATTATGTGGCAGCTGGTGAAAATGCTAGTAGCTTGGTTCATAGTATGTTATTTCTGTTATAGCATTTATCACACTGTGTTCTACATCTACATCTACATGATTACTCTGCAAATGGAGTCAAATTTACAAAGAATATGGCAGTACGAGCCCATTTATCAGCATGACATTGAACTCCCTCTCGCCTAGAAGCATGCACTGATTCTGTTCATAATGGTGCGATGAAGCTGATATAGCCTCTTCTGAGGCAAACTCTCCCACAACTGCTGTAGCTAGCCCTAGATGTCCCGGATACTGACAGTGAGCCGCAGTTGACGTCCGAGGAGCTACCACACAGTTTCTGTCGGGGACAGATCTAAGGATATAAACCGTTGATCGTGCACTACGTCAGAAATAGAGAGTATCTTTCGAAATGTATTGCTATTTGTATGATTTATAAAGACACCGGAGACCAATATTCAGTATGTGTCTGTGGATTAGAATACTGTTCATGGCACCTCATTGATTCCTGGTGCTGTTTGGAGACGACCTGCTTTTATATTTTTTTAATTGAACCGTGGTAAAATTGGGACATCAGGACTAAAACACATACAAGTAGGAAAATCACTACAAATATGTAAAAATCGAAACTATAAAGGACGTAGTTCATATATACTGCTGTTTAATCACAGAATACTGATCTGGACTCGCACTTTTACCGATACATTTGTATCGATATTTCAGTTAATTAAAATTGTTGTTTTCACCAAATGAGTTTGGTGTCCAAGATCAGAAAAGCCGTTGCTGTACTGAAGGCGTGATGCTTTCAACTACAGTCGACACAGTGCGATTAATCCTATAACAGAAATCGTATGAAACATGCAACAAGAATTTACTAAAATAAGGCACACAGCAGCTACTCAGGCTGACGAAGATGCTTGGCACTGAAAGTAAAATTTCTACAATCTTGTCTACGCTAACACGGCGAGCTATGACTGTCTCATCCAATACTGTTGCTGTCGGTTGGCGGTCTATCAGGAGAGATTAATCCTATAACAGAAATCATATGAAACATGCAACAAGAATTTACTAAAATAAGGCACACAGCAGCTACTCAGGCTGACGAAGATGCATGGCACTGAAAGTAAAAGTTCTACAATCTTGTCTACGCTAACACGGCGAGCTATGACTGTCTCATCTAATACTGTTGCTGTCGGCTGGCGGTCTATCAGTAGAGACTCTGTTAAACACTTTGACACTGATGGTATCTGTTCTTTCGGACATGTGACATGGGTGACCATGCAGCTCGTTAGAATGAAAATACAATAAAATGAACATACGTCAACGGGGACAGATGAAAATGTGTGCCACGACTGGGACTCGAACCCGGGATCTCCTGCTTACATGGCAGACGCTCTATCCATCTGAGCCACCGATAACACAGAGGATAGCGCGACTGCAGGGATTTATCTGTGGCACGCCCGAACTCTTACGGGAATCGGCAACGCGCCGCGAGTAATGAGTATAATGGGCGGGGGCACTACGAATGTAGTGCGGGACAATACGCTAAGAATGTGAGTTTCGCGAGAGGCGTGCCAGAGATAAATCCCTGCAGTCGCGCTATCCTCTGTGTCCTCGGTGGCTCAGATGGATAGAGCGTCTGCCATGTAAGCAGGAGATCACGGGTTAGACTCCCGGTCGGGGCACACATTTTCATCTGTCCCCGTTGACGTTATGTCAACGCCTGTAAGCAGCTGAGGGTCTTCATTTCATTGTAATTTTGCTTTGACACTCTCCTTCTACTGTCCAATAATCAGTCGTTAGTAGTTGCTGTGTCACATCTGTGGCTACCGATGCTCGGCGACTGCTGGCAAGTGGACAACTGGTCGTCAACTGGCTGAGTGAGGATGTGCGTCCGCATTTACCTGCGACCGGTGGAAGGAAGTGCATCTGTGATCTGTTTTGCGGGTGAAGAAAGTAGGTAGAGGTATCTGCTCCCCCTGCGGCGCCTGACATAACTACATAGGTTGGACAAGAATATGGCAACACGGCGGGAAAAGCATGTTTGAACATGAACCAGGTTGCACAATGAGATTTTCACTCTGCAGCGGAGTGTTCGCTGATATGAAACTTCCTGGCAGATTAAAACTGTGTGCCCGACCGAGACTCGAACTCGGGACCTTTCCCTTTCGCGGGCAAGTGCTCTACCATCTGAGCTACCGAAGCACGACTCACGCTCGGTACTCACAGCTTTACTTCTGCCAGTATCCGTCTCCTACCTTACAAATTTACAGAAGCTCTCCTGCGAACCTTGCAGAACTAGCACTCCTCAAAGAAAGGATACTGCGGAGACCTTAGCCACAGCCTGGGGGATGTTTCCAGAATGAGATTTTCACTCTGCAGCGGAGTGTGCGCTGATATGAAACTTCCTGGCAGATTGAAACTGTGTGCCCGACCGAGACGCGAACTCGGGACCTTTGCCTTTCGCGGGCAAGTGCTCTACCATCTGAGCTACCGAAGCACGACTCACGCTCGGTACTCACAGCTTTACTTCTGCCAGTATCCTTTCTTTCAGGAGTGCTAGTTCTGCAAGGTTCGCAGGAGAGCTTCTGTAAAGTTTGGAGGGTAGGAGACGGATACTGGCAGAAGTAAAGCTGTGAGTACCGAGCGTGAGTCGTGCTTCGGTAGCTCAGCTGGTAGAGTACTTGCCCGTGAAAGGCAAAGGTCCCGAGTTCGAGTCTCGGTCGGGCACACAGTTTTAATCTGCCAGGAAGTTTCATGAACCCGGTTGTTGCCTAGCCTACAGGTCGAGCTGTAGTTTCGACCACAAGCAGCATGTGCTGAGTGCTGTGTACGGTTTTGTACACAGGGGTAAGGAGTAACCGCTACAGAATGGTGCAGCAACTGTCATCATAGGAAAGCTCGGCAGGAGCAGAAGTGATTAGCGAACAGATTAACGCGGTAAACAGAAAATCTACTTAACTTACATTTCTCCAAACCAACGAAGACTCAAAACAATTAAAGCAGAAAGAAACGAAGTTCATTCGTCACCATGCCCTCGAGGAAAAGTCTCTCTTCACTAAAGCGTGAATGATGAAGACAGAGCAACGACGAGGTGGCATCTGAACAGCATTACGTGGCGATGGGGCGTGAGTTACCGTAGCAGCTGTCACTGGCCACTCTGCATTGTGGCGGCACTGGGCGCTCATAGCGCACAGCCGCCGGAGGCGTGGCCCAGCGGGCACGCGCCATTGTGTCCGCTAGATCCCGCACGACTGCTGCCAGCGTCAGACGGAAACTTGCCATTCCGTTGCTATACGTCCAATGGGGGGGGGGGGGTGTTAATATGTATGTGATACCACATCCCTCTCCTGAACCTCCTCACAATTGTCATCTAACATAGATGAGCGAAAAACGACAGAGGCTAGGACTAGAGAGGCAGGTGGCATTCAGGAGACGGGAGTTCAAACTGAGGATGATGCCGAGTCCTGCCTATGCCCTGGCATAGGGCCTGAGCCCGCCTGGGATCACCAGAGTGCGCTCATTCACATACAGAGGCAGAGCAGCAAATGAAGACGGAGGCCTCTCGACAACTGCAGACGGACACAAAGAAGCACAAAGGACAGCCGCCCAGAGGAGAGGCTCATCCCCAGAAGATGGTGGCTGTCGAGACAGTCACACTGGGAGAGGTCGTCGGCTCCTGGACTGGCGCTGATGGCGTGGGGCCCGTGGGAGCTGGAAGCAGCGAGGGCCACTGCGTCGAGCCAGGTACGATATCTGAAAGCACAAAGCCTGTGGCAGAATCACGAAATTCACAAGGACGAATTTGACTCTGGTGGCGTCTCAGCAATTCTCCTGTTCAGTGTAGAAGAAACATAGACTGTCCAATACATGGTACAATGGTGCCTCATTCCCAGCACCTTCGTCCACCACACAAACTGTAAAAGACCGAATCGTCAATTTGATACCGGGCGGAGTGGACGCCGCCTGCCATGGTGGATGCATCATAGAACAACTCCGACAGCGAAGTCTGTCGCGAGGCTGGGAGCGGCAGGAAGATAGAAGAGTAACAGAGCTTCATCTCATGTGTGGGAGGCATGAAGTTTGTCGCTGTGTAGCTTAGTTGTCCGTACAAGCGTTAGTCATTTAATCGCAAGTTGAATCGTGCATTCATGATGTCCCTGGCGCTAGGAACGGTGCAAAACTATTCAAGCTTGGCGACAACAAATTGAGGACCATTTTTAGTCACAACCACTTTAGGCAATATCTCAAGACAAAGGCCTGGATTGTGGGATGACTCATAGAAGAGTGTGTTGTTAATTCCTCATATTTGTAGGTTCTGTTTGTTTTTGGTCTAAGCTATTAGGCATTCTCATTTGCGATATTTCAAACTTGATCGGCGATAAAACTGCAGCTTCAAAATTGTGTTTGTTGGTTGGCTAGAAGCCCTTCTACAGGGTGTTTCAAAAATGACCGGTATATTTGAAACGGCAATACAAGCTAAACGAGCAGCGATAGAAATACACCGTTTGTTGCAATATGCTTGGGACAACAGTAGGTTTTCAGGCAGACAAACTTTCGAAATTACAGTAGTTACAATTGTCAACAACAGATGGCGCTGCGGTCTGGGAAACTCTATAGTACGATATTTTCCACATATCCACCATGCGTAGCAATAATATGGCGTAGTCTCTGAATGAAATTACCCGAAACCTTTGACAACGTGTCTGGCGGAATGGCTTCACATGCAGATGAGATGTACTGCTTCAGCTGTTCAATTGTTTCTGGATTTTGGCGGTACACCTGGTCTTTCAAGTGTCCCCACAGAAAGAAGTCACAGGGGTTCATGTCTGGCGAATAGGGAGGCCAATCCACGCCGTCTCCTGTATGTTTCGGATAGCCCAAAGCAATCACACGATCATCGAAATATTCATTCAGGAAATTAAAGACGTCGGCCGTGCGATGTGGCCGGGCAGCATCTTGCATAAACCACGAGGTGTTCGCAGTGTCGTCTAAGGCAGTTTGTACCGCCACAAATTCACGAAGAATGTCCAGATAGCGTGATGCAGTAATCGTTTCGGATCTGAAAAATGGGCCAATGATTCCTTTGGAAGAAATGGCGGCCCAGACCAGTACTTTTTGAGGATGCAGGGACGATGGAACTGCAACATGGGGCTTTTCGGTTCCCCATATGCGCCAGTTCTGTTTATTGACGAAACCGTCCAGGTAAAAATAAGCTTCGTCAGTAAACCAAATGCTGCCCACATGCATATCGCCGTCATCAATCCTGTGCACTATATCGTTAGCGAATGTCTCTCGTGCAGCAATGGTAGCGGCGCTGAGGGGTTGCCGCTTTTGAATTTTGTATGGATAGAGGTGTAAACTCTGGCGCATGAGACGATACGTGGACGTTGGCGTCATTTGGACCGCAGCTGCAACACGGCGAACGGAAACCCGAGGCCGCTGTTGGATCACCTGCTGCACTAGCTGCGCGTTGCCCTCTGTGGTTGCCGTACGCGGTCGCCCTACCTTTCCAGCACGTTCATCCGTCACGTTCACAGTCCGTTGAAGTTTTTCAAACAGATCCTTTATTGTATCGCTTTTCGGTCCTTTGGTTACATTAAACCTCCGTTGAAAACTTCGTCTTGTTGCAACAACACTGTGTTCTAGGCGGTGGAATTCCAACACCAGAAAAATCCTCTGTTCTAAGGAATAAACCATGTTGTCCACAGCACACTTGCACGTTGTGAACAGCACACGCTTACAGCAGAAAGACGACGTACAGAATGGCGCACCCACAGACTGCGTTGTCGTCTATATCTTTCACATCACTTGCAGCGCCATCTGTTGTTGAAAATTGTAACTACTGTAATTTCGAAAGTTTGACCGCCTGAAAATGTACTGTTGTCCCAAGCATATTGCAACAAACGGTGTATTTCTATTGCTGCTCGTTTAGTTTTTATTGCCGTTTCAAATATACCGGTCATTTTTGAAACACCCTGTAAGTGAGTTCCACGTTATTACAAAATGTTTCACCTTTAGCATAGTTAATTCTGTTGTCAGTGTTTCACGAATTTTATTATTCATACGTGTTTTTGTTTTCAATTTCTGTATCTACTGATTTAAAATTTTTATAAATTATGATAACTATAGCTGTCTTTTTCTAATAGTGATGAAATTGTAAATAATGCAAATGGATTATCTGAAGAAGAACGCGTAACATTACATCCAGGTAAACTATGTTGGAAACTTTTTTTAATCTCGTCTTGCACATTATTTCTAGTGCCTTGTACTTTACAGTGTAAGGTGGCAGAATAAACGGCCAGATTCGCACCTTACATGAGACCTTTATACATCGCAACGAGAAGGTGAAGATGAAACCTAACGCAATTCGGCGGTTATGAAAACATTTGCCTATCAGTATGTAATGCAAAAAGGGATGACAGCCATTCGACAGTAATTAACTCACCATTCCTAGACAATGCATGTCTTTGAGCGGAAGGTGGAACAGGCAACGCGAGGCATCCTAAATAGTACCGAACTTTGAACCGGAATCGGACGATTTTCGTAGTACTGACCAGCATCATAACGTATGTGTAGGAGCAGTTTTGTAAAGAAACTTCCAATTAAACTTTCATATTATTGTGCTTAGGATTAATGTAAAGAAACTTCCAATTACACTTTCATAATATTGTGTTTAGCATTAATGTTCTTTCAGAGAGTTAATATTTAACATTGTTGTGTATAAAATTATTTCATTTTTTGTTGTTGGCAAGATGCGTTATCCATTGTGCTGTTTTTATGTTGTCGAGTTGAAAACTGTGTAAAAGCGTGTAATTTTATGAGAAAAATTGCTACATTAAACTTGTTATTTCATCTTACACAGTTGTTCTCAACTCTTAGAATAAGCAAAGCCCCACCTTACAACAGTTATAGTCGGAACAGCAGATGATAAAAATTCTAAGCACTTTTACCATTTGTCACGAATAGTTCTTAAATGTTTGGTGCGTCACCTCATTTGAAGTTACGCATTTGATGGTTATTTTGTCGCACCGTTTTTTCAGTTTCTGAATTAAGAATATGCTGACGGATTTTCTTCTCAGTGTTTGACCTGTACTTGAAGATCTTACTCGTTACCTGTATTTCATTTGTATTTATTACCCTTACTACACCGCGTTGTTATGAAGTTTGTCTGTTTACAATTGTTTGTACTGACACGGCTCTGTCCGATTGCTCCCTACTGCTTCATTCATATATTATTATAAAAATCAATGTTGTTTATTGCAAGAACGAGACAAATTCCAATTTTTAATTCAATAAATATCAGGTTAAACCATTATTTGGTAATGAAAGAAGCTATTAGGGTGGTTGGTTCAAATGGCTCTGAGCACTATGGGACTTAACAGCTATGGTCATCGGTCCCCTAGAACTTAGAACTACTTAAACCTAACTAACCTAAGGACAGCACACAACACCCAGTCATCACGAGGCAGAGAAAACCCTGACCCCGCCGGGAATCGAACCCGGGAACCCGGGCGTGGGAAGCGAGAACGCTACCGCACGACCACGAGCTGCGGACGCTATTAGGGTGAGTTGGTGGCCTAAATAAAGGTTGGGAAGCGACAAGACCAATAAATAATTCCCAGTTGCGGGACAGTTTTTCGTGCTTTACTCGAAAGTATGTAAATTTGACTTATCTCGTTATTGCAACGTCTTCAAGTGATGTCACATATTTTGGACTTTACTAGTCTCATGAAACCTTTTACGCTAGCGTGCCATAGATGAACATCGTAGCGTCAAAATATCCCACAAACACGACGTAAAATGTGTAGCACAACAACAGCAAGTCTTGTTGTGGCTAATAGTGGTAACCACGTGGCTGTCTCATCTTGTTACATACGTTAGGCGCGTGCAGGGGAAGGCAGGTGAAGTTCACCGCGGCGGCAGCCTGCCAAGTGAGGCGTTGCTCGCAGAAAAGCGCCTGGCGGGCGTCCATGCTGCCGGTGGTAGGCTGCGCTCGGGAGAACACCTGTCCCAACCGGCGGAGGCTCGGCTCGGGCACGACAGATGCAGCTGCGGCTGCGCACTAAACCTTTTAGAGGGCATTAACGTCGCTTCACTATTAGTGCGGAGACAGGGCGATCTGTAGCCGCTTTCGAACCGTTTCGTGTCCGCGCTTTGCAACGAGTCCTAAACGTCGCTGTATTTCACGCCGCCCGCACTTCTGCGCGGAGCGGCCGCACGCCGGTGTTGTCGTGCGGGTAGCATAGGGGCAGCTTCGCAGGCGTTCTCCGCAAGCATGCGGGTGTGTTTCGGTACGATACGCAGCGCGCTGTAACAGCGTGCTCGGATTTGTACAGCCAACACTACAATTCGCGAATAGAGTGAGGTAGAAACAACACAACGCACATTTCCTTAAAAGCCCTATTGTTCATAAATACTTCTGTACGGTGTTTATGACGGTAGCAGGAGAATATCATTGCACACAACGCCCAATATTAGTTTTTATTATGCAACGTGCGATACAATAACGGCTTTCGTTGCTGAGAACGTCCTTTTAATGTCCCATGAACGTGTCCAACACCTCCAAACAATAAGTTAAACAGTAATTTACAATCCTAACAGAGCACCTCTAAATCACTACAAAGCTTTTTTCTCGTGTCGCGCTGGTGCTAATTTTAAAATACTGAGGACTCATATGATACAAATCATACTTAAATTCTATACGTTACGTTCTTAACAATGCTATGTCTATACAGTTCTTGAAACACTTAACATTTGTCCATTCCTCCTCCATTTTATTTATGTGTTGTGTTGATTCAAATTGCTTAGCAAAACCATCATTACCTGCCTCTTGCAACGTTGCCCTCCGGATTCACCACTTAGACACCCTTTCAAAGTAGGAATAATATCCGTGAGTACCTCGACCACCAACGTCGTATTACAACAAATCTTTTATAAGAACACCTAATACAAGTACCTCATTTTCGTCAACACAATTTTGAATTTGTAATTAGAAGAAAAAATAACTTTGTTCATACGAGTAACTGTAAGGTTGACGTAAGTGTGCTCAATGATTCAGTATCGTCCAACCCTACATTGACGTGACAACAGATTTACATATGAAGGGGAAAACCTTCTCACATACGCACTCGTACGAACTACGTTATCAATCATGCATAAAAATAACACCGAAACAATTGTAAAAGTATATTGTGCAACTACTAGAATTCTGTAACTTACCTTTAATATCTTTGAATAGTAAATTTTCAGGTAAAATTCGTGAATCAAAATTAAATAATCTGAAGTGTCAAATAGTGCTGCTGAAACGAGTTTCTCTTTACACTTCAACGGAATAGGTAATTTGATTTTGTTATGATGCGTAAAGAAATACGCTTAAAGGAAAGGTAATTTTGCTGAAATTATTTTTTAATTACTAACGGTTAAGAAGTGAAAAGAGAAGTTCTTCAGATCTGCAATTTATTTTGGGCGACTTGTCTTTGTAGATACATTGTTGAAATTATATATGTATATATACGGTTTATTCATAATATTTACTTTTTGGACCGCCTGACTACAAGTGAATGAAACAGAGTGTTCGTGCCATACGTGATTCGCCTTTACACTCTGCAAGACATCTTCAGTGGCCTGGAATATGTACATACCTTACTAATTAGTTGACGTTTTGGGGCACTGTACATGTAGGTTTTAAACAGCTCTGATGGCTGGTTTTTGCTATGATATAGTAATATTTTAAATTCTACTCCCTTGAATTTATCCCTCTTGGTTGGCTTAGGTGGGATTGTCGGATTTTCCCAGTCTTATATGCTATTTGGAAGCCCTGTCTCTTTAGTATGTTTGCAACTCCGTGTGTTAATTTGTGTGTGGAAGTCACAGTGTACAGTCTGCGTCTTTTTTGAGTGACGTTACCATTGTGTGTGTTTGTTGAGTGTGCTTGTAAGTTTGCAGCTTGTGAGTTGTCTTGTATTCTGGAAGTGTTGTGTGAGCAGGTGAACAGTCCTGCTCTCCTCCCTATAGTGGTATGGACAAACACATCCTGAACGACAAGACGTAACAAGAAGTGCACGACCACCCACCACGAATGCAACCAAACACCTCAACTACCCCTCCACACAGGCACAACTCAGCACTACTTGCTCGACATAAGATGCGGGAGTGGAAATCCGGTACCAGCTTTGTAACCGGCACCAGTCATGGCACCTTTGTTGCGGGGTCGGTGAGTCGAACCTGGGACTCCAAATGGCAGATCTGAAGCCAGGACCCACTGCTCCGTATTTCGTCACGAGGCCGAGCAAGTTCAAGACTGTCGAGGGGCAGTGCAGAGTGATACAGCGGTATTCGGCAGCATTTCTTCATTCAGCTAATTTACAGTATTCAACGGGTGCAGCATAGCGTCGGCGTGCCGCCCGCGGCGCTGTCCTGTGAGTCCAGCCGGCTCAGCAACTCCTGGTGTGCCGAAGCTGCTGCTGCTGTCATCAAGGCCACTCAGCTGGAAGTCGGCCGCGCTCTCCCTGGTCGCTGCCCACCGATGTGTCGCGTCTTGCGCCGTGTAGCTGCCTATGATTCTGGAGACTGCTACAGTCGGCCGCGCGGGATTAGCCGAGCGGTCTAGGGCGCTGCAGTAATGGACTGTGCGGTTGATCCCGGCGGAGGTTCGAGTCCTCCCTCGGGCATGGGTGTGTGTGTTTGTCCTTAGGATAATTTAGGTTAAGTAGTGTGTAAGCTTAGGGACTGATGACCTTAGCAGTTAAGTCCCATAAGATTTCACACACATTTGAACATTTTTGAACTGCTACAGTCCCTGGTCCTCGCCGCCCTCCACCCTGTTTGGCCTGCTCTGTCTGACCATTGGACGAAGGTGGATGTACTGGTCACCCTTGGCCCTCAGGCTGCCGCTGCTCCCAGGACAGGACCAGGCTCGAACCCGCGCCCTCCTGGACGCTGTGTCGCAACTTGCCGCTAGTGGTGCTTGCCGGATGGCAACACTCGCTGCCATCTCTGGCGCTGTCGCAGCACTGCTGTGCCTCCCGCAGCATATGCCTCGCCCAGACCCCGATACACCAGGTGTGAAACAAATGTGACCCGTAGACTGGAGTGGAACTGAGCCCCCCCTAAACCCACTGCAGACCACTGTCACTGCCCTCTTTCAGGCAGTCCGTGCGATCTCCAAGTTCCAGGCTGCCGTTCCGTCCCACTCCAGTGTTGTGTCCCCGGTGGTGGAATATACCCTGAACAAGTACAGAGAAGCAAAGTACAAGCTTACGCCGAATACTTATAACATTGCTGCCAGACTGGCCCCTATAAGCGTAGACCAGCACAGGTCGGACCCGACACTCAACTGACCTGGCACACACTGCCTCTAGCAAAAAATTGCCCGTCTATTTATACTGTTTTCCCCATAGCTTCTGATGTAGTGTCAGAGAGAGACAGAAACTATGACAGGGATAAATTCCCACACGTCAGCCACTTACAAACCACCCTCCTGGCTCTTGCGTAGTGCCCCGCCTCATACACTGCAATAACTTCAAGCAACGCTGCAGTATCTTGCCTAGTCGTTGCTCCACTCAAAACAAATCGTGTGCGCAGTACCGCTGTCGCAGCTTCGCTCCCCGAAATGTTTACCTTTCCTGGCCTGCCGGCTGTCGTCTGTTACCACACTCTGCCAGTGGCCCCAGATTTCGTGGCCCTTCATTGAATTTTGATAAAATTTCCCTTTCCCTCGACTAGGACTGACACTAGTGCAGCAGCACACTACAAGATTTCTCACTAGGAGTAGTCCTTGAAGTAATCCCAGGCTGTGGCTAAGTCATGTCTCCGCAGTATCCTTTCTTTGCTAGTTCTGCAAGGTTCGCAGGAGAGCTTCTGTAAAGTTCGGAAGGTAGGAGACGAGATACTGGCAGAAGTAAAGCTGTGAGTAGCGGGCGTGAGTCGTGCTTCGGTAGCTCAGTTGGTAGAGCACTTGCCCGCAAAAGGCAAAGGTCCCGAGCTCGAGTCTCGGTCGGGCACACATTTTTAATCTCCCAGGAAGTTTCATATCAGCGCACACTCCGATGCAGAGTGAAAATCTCATTCTGAATACGATTTTTAATAGATTGTTCTGTCACTGTGGTGCCAACTGCTGGTGAGATCGCTGCTGAAGACGCAGTACGATGCGCCAGAGCCATAGGCTGAACATGATGGTCTTCCCTCTCGGTAGTGCCACGTGGCCGTCCAGAGCCCAGTCTTCTTGAGACTGTAAGACTGTAAATGATCGTGACCACCACTGACAGCTGTCACGTGCAGTGGCTACATTCCTGCCAAGTCTTTCTTCAACACCTCGAAAAGATCATCTGGCTTCTGGTAGCCTTATTACATGACATCGCTGATAATGGTGTCTTTGTTGGCTTAAAGGCGTTCTCTACTAACGTCAACTCACCACGACCAATCTCAAAGGTGACTACAGCTCACTACCGTTTCAGCGTGTATTGAAAGAAAACCTGAATTGGATCGTCATAGTGGCGCTACTAGCGCCATTGTTATGCGACTGGTGCGAAATATGAGTATACAACACCTTTCAGATGTAGAAATATGGCCCCCAACTTTAATTTACGTCGCCCAACTTTTTGCGATTTTTTTTTCCATCAGTGCTTTTTGATAAGTTCCCAAGTTGTCTTACTGCTCGCTGTTTGGACTCCAACTAAACTGTCGGCAGGACACGTTGAGCTCAGCACTAGTAAAAGTTTGGCGGCGCCGATAAGCAGTACCACAGAAATAAGTGAAAACGTAAAGAAAGGCTATGGCAAAACGTAAAAAAAAGTTGTATGTAAGAAGAACGCTGCAAGGCAAAACTCATTACCAAAAAAATCTTAATAAGCACTCACCTGTGAGCAGTGATATGACGTTGAGATGTTTTCCATTTGCTGCCACACTAATAATGTAGGTTCCCACATTCACAAAACCCATGGATGTGCTCATCTTGTAGACGTTTGTCGTCCAGCGTCGCACGCTCGCAGCATCATGTGTATGTTTGAAGTTGTCTTTTAACATTATGCATAGTAAACAAATACTTCGAATAATCTTGGTTTATTGTTGTTCTGTACGAAAACAACAGCATGAGATCGATACAATGAAGAAATATTTTGCTGCCTCAGTGAGTCAGTATTACGACCGGCACCGTAGGCGAAAACAGCGCAGCGGCATTTTGCACACCTGTCGTCTGCTAAAGCGTCTGCCAACATCTCACCTTGACAACTGCTATTTTTATTCCATTGGCTAGTGACGCCACACTCATGGTGTCACACATGTCCTACGTCAAAGTTACGGAGTGTCTTATGATCGAAATTGGGCACTGTGCAAATTTAAGTTACATTGGTGGCTAATAATACAAATAGTTCAATGTATGAAAATTACATTGGGAATCTCTCACAACCTACCTGTTCTGGTCGCATGCAAATTCTGTTTACTGTCTTTTGGCTGAATCTAGATGGACGGAGTGGAAATGGCTAAAAATAAAAAATAAAGAAAATATAAAATCCTATAACATGAAACAATAGCGGACGATCAACCAGTAATCGAAAACAATCACTATGTACATTTTAGTGATTCATGACTATTTTCCATCATGAATAATAATGACATTGTGTGACTGTTGCACACTTAAGTAAAAAAAAATTGCAACGCCATGAACGAGTTTTGCGACATAAATGAAGTTGTTAGGTGTGTTTCTACATCTGAAAAACAATGTCTATTCAAATTCCGAGCGGGTCGCATAAGAGTGGTGCTACTGACGCCACTATGAGAATGCAAATCGGGTTTGCTTTAAATATATGCTGTAACTGTCGTGGCGCGCGGGATTAGCCGAGCGGTCTAGGGCGATGCAGTCGTGGACTGTGCGGCTGGTCCCGGCGGAGGTTCGAGTCCTCCCCCTGGCATGGGTGTGTGTGTTTGTCCTTAGGATAATTTAGGTTAAGTAGTGTGTAAGCTTAGGGACTGATGACCTTAGCAGTTAAGTCCCATAAGATTTCACACACATTTTTTTGTAACGGACGTGAGTTGCAGTTGCCTTTGAGACTGGAGGTGTTGAGTAGATATTAATCAAGAATGCCTTTAAGGCGAGAAAGACGCCATTGTAAACACCAGACTGAATTTGAATGAGGTCGTGTAACATGGCTATGAGAAGCTGGACATTGTTTCTAGGTTACTGCAGAAATACTTGACAGGAATGTAGCCACTGCACATGATTTCTGGCAGCCGTGATCACTAAAAAGTACGGTAGCACGAAGGCCACGTGGCACTACCGAGAGGGAAGACCATGACGTTCGGCGTTGGGTTCTGGCTCATAGTTCTGCACCTGCAGGAGCAACTTGAGCAGCAGTTGGCACCACAGTGACACAACGAACTGTTGCAAATCGGTTACTTCAAGGCCAGCTTCAAGACAGACACCCTGTAGCATACAGCTCACTGAACCCAAACCACCGCCATTAGTGACTTCAGTGGTGTCAAGCGAGAGCTCACTGGAGAGCATAGTGGAGCTCTGTTGTGTTTTCTGGTGAAAGCTGTCTCCGTCTCGGCGCCAGTGATGGCGGCGTGTTGGCTAGAAGGAGGCCAATTGAATTCCTGCAACTCTTTGCTTGCCAGACACACTGGCCCTATGTCTGCAGTTATGGTCTGGGGTGCGATTTCCTATGACTCTCGTCGCTATTCCGCGTACGCTGACTGCAAATTTGTACTTCAGTATGCGGTTCGAACAATTGTTCAGATATTCATGAACAGCATTCCACGAGGTGTTTTCCAACAGAATAACGCTCTCCGTGCTCTGCAGAGTGTCGACTTGTTGCCTGGTCTGCTCGATCACCAGATCTGCCTCCAATCGAGCACATATTGGACACCATTGGACGACAACTCCATCATGATCCACTAACAGCATTAACCATCTGTGTACTGACCGATCAAGTGTAGCAGACATGGAACTCCATCCCACAAACTGATGTTCAACCTCTGTACAACGCATTATATGCACGTTGGCATGCTTTTATTCAACATTCTGGCGGCTGTACCGATTATTAATGTACCAGCATTGCCGGCCGCGGTGGTCTCGCGGTTCTAGGCGCGCAGTCCGGAACCGTGGGTCTGCTACGGTCGCAGGTTCGAATCCTGCCTCGGGCATGGATGTGTGTGATGTCCTTAGGTTAGTTAGGTTTAAGTAGTTCTAAGTTCTAGGGGACTGATAACCACAGTAGTTGAGTCCCATAGTGCTCAGAGCCATTTGAACCATTTTTTTGTACCAGCATTACACATTTGCGATGGCTTATCTCCCTTTCATTAAACTGCAATCTTGCAACGTCAATCACTTAAAAATGTGACATAGACAAATGTATTGCCAAAATTTCATTACTTTACAGTGTTTTAATTATTGGTGATGCAGCTTCTTTTCGTCGGTGTATGTCAGTACTTACCTTTCGTAAAGGCTGCAGTCTTTTTCTTCAAGATCTGAAATTAATTGGTCGGGTCTTAATCTCACATTGTCTGAGAACAGTAATGCCGTTTGGCATCACAGATGTACATTTATTGTCAGCTCTTTGTTTCGACAACTGTGTTGACACCAGGTCAAAGTATAATTCCATATCTCCGTATCTCACAATCTTATGACAATAACCAATTAACAATTTCAGAGCAATATTTCTGGTCACCTTTTCATTTCAAAACCTATTTCCAACTAATTAAGTACTGTAAAGGCGCGAATGAGGACTCCAAAGAGTCCAGAAGTTAGAGATATGTATCTCAGTAATTTCAACAAAGTAAATGTTCTCTGTGATCTTGACAATAATAACGAAATTCAGATGTAATGTAATAGTTTCCACAATTAAATCATACTTTTACTTTATGCAATATCTTTCTGTTTCTTTTTATTTAAATTGTTCGTGAAAAAATATCAGGATGATTAGCTTTCTACAGTCATCCTATTTTATGTAAGTCGTCCACAACTGTTCTCGTAATTTCTACAGTCGGTATTGAAGTAAGTAAACAAAAAATCAGTTTTTGAAGGAAAATTTAAAATCGCGAGATTTAGAACAAAAGTGGTATCAAGCGATCATATACTAAGTATCCGGTATCGAATAAATGAGCTTAGAAGAATTTGAAACGTCCCCCTGCAGTCATGGACTGTGCTGCTGGTCCCGGCGGAGGTTCGAGTCCTCCGTCGGGCATGGGTGTGTGTGTTTCTCCTTAGGATAATTTAGGTTAAATAGTGTGTAAGCTTAGAGACTGATGACCTTAGCAGTTAAGTCCCATAAGATTTCACACACATTTGAAACGTCCCCTTAGTAAATTTATGAATTACTGTGCTGGTAAACACCTTACGTTATTTGATTTTCAAACAGCTGAGCAGAACTGAACGTACTCAGACATTTCTCTCTTTGCTTATTCTGATCAACACTAAACTGACACACAATATTTTTAGCGCAACGCAATCTGACTTTCAATAACCCCTACAAAAGAATGGCCCCGACTAAAAATAACCTATACCTTTCATGAATCACTTACTTCGTTACTCGAACAACTGCAATAAAGCGAGCGCCAATACTGCCAGCTAAATAAAGGATTCTAAGTACTGAAGGCATAACTACTGACAGGCATAGTTAGCAAATGAAAGATTTTGATAGAGAACAAACAATGTATTTACCTTAATAGTGTTCAAACGTCATTATATATACACTCCTGGAAATTGAAATAAGAACACCATGAATTCATTGTCCCAGGAAGGGGAAACGTTATTGACACATTCCTGGGGTCAGATACATCACATGATCACACTGACAGAACCACAGGCACATAGACACAGGCAACAGAGCATGCACGATGTCGGCACTAGTACAGTGTATATCCACCTTTCGCAGCAATGCAGGCTGCTATTCTCCCATGGAGACGATCGTAGAGATGCTGGATGTAGTCCTGTGGAACGGCTTGCCATGCCATTTCCACCTGGCGCCTCAGTTGGACCAGCGTTCGTGCTGGACGTGCAGACCGCGTGAGACGACGCTTCATCCAGTCCCAAACATGCTCAACGGGGGACAGATCCGGAGATCTTGCTGGCCAGGGTAGTTGACTTACACATTCTAGAGCACGTTGGGTGGCACGGGATACATGCGGACGTGCATTGTCCTGTTGGAACAGCAAGTTCCCTTGCCGGTCTAGGAATGGTAGAACGATGGGTTCGATGACGGTTTGGATGTACCGTGCACTATTCAGTGTCCCCTCGACGATCACCAGTGGTGTACGGCCAGTGTAGGAGATCGCTCCCCACACCATGATGCCGGGTGTTGGCCCTGTGTGCCTCGGTCGTATGCAGTCCTGACTGTGGCGCTCACCTGCACGGCGCCAAACACGCATACGACCATCATTGGCACCAAGGCAGAAGCGGCTCTCATCGCTGAAGACGACACGTCTCCATTCGTCCCTCCATTCACGCCTGTCGCGACACCACTGGAGGCGGGCTGCACGATGTTGGGGCGTGAGCGGAAGACGGCCTAACGGTGTGCGGGACCGTAGACTAGCTTCATGGAGACGGTTGCGAATGGTCCTCGCCGATACCCCAGGAGCAACAGTGTCCCTAATTTGCTGGGAAGTGGCGGTGCGGTCCCCTACGGCACTGCGTAGGATCCTACGGTCTTGGCGTGCATCCGTGCGTCGCTGCGGTCCGGTCCCAGGTCGACGGGCACGTGCACCTTCCGCCGACCACTGGCGACAACATCGATGTACTGTGGAGACCTCACGCCCCACGTGTTGAGCAATTCAGCGGTACGTCCACCCGGCCTCCCGCATGCCCACTATACGCCCTCGCTCAAAGTCCGTCAACTGCACATACGGTTCACGTCCACACTGTCGCGGCATGCTACCAGTGTTAAAGACTGCGATGGAGCTCCGTATGCCACGGCAAACTGGCTGACACTGACGGCGGCGGTGCACAAATGCTGCGCAGCTAGCGCCATTCGACGGCCAACACCGCGGTTCCTGGTGTGTCTGCTGTGTCGTGCGTGTGATCATTGCTTGTACAGCCCTCTCGCAGTGTCCGGAGCAAGTATGGTGGGTCTGACACACCGGTGTCAATGTGTTCTTTTTTCCATTTCCAGGAGTATATATATATATATATATATATATATATATATATATATATATATATGACATCCAGTCTTACAAGTTTACTCTTTCTGATGGACACACATCCAGATCATCCGCTCTCAAAACTCCGCCATCTCTCTCCCCACATCCACCACTGCTGGCGGCTCACCTCCAACTACGCAACGCTACGCGCTGTTCACATCAAACTGGCCAACACTACAACAGCAAATATTCCAACAATGCAAACCAGCCACGGACTGCACACAGCATAGTCAGTGATTTTCATCCAGAGCGCTATGTGACGTTACCAACATAAAAACCTAAATAGCCTACTTACAAATTGAACGCCCTCTTGTTGTTAAAATGTCAGAACGAATTTCTAACTGAATGATCCTGTACATCAAACGATTCCGTTTGATCTGAGGATTACAAAACTGTGATTGGATTTCGTAGTTGTAAGTGTTAGTAAAGTTATTCATATGCGTTTAACGATGTTTTAAAGTACTTACCTTCCGTGTCCGGAACTAGACTTTAGACTTCCAAAAATCAGCAGCCAATATGGCCTTGTCATTTGCCTGCCATAAGTCATTCATTGTGCAGGGCTGGTCTAAATGTGGACAGATAAGCAGGTGTGGAATATCCTGGACAGAACCACACAGACAGAGAGTGTCCTCATTCTCTTTTAGGAAACCCCATTGCTGCAGGTTTGTTCAATCAAATGGCTCTGAGCACTATGGGACTCAACTGCTGTGGTCATCAGTCCCCTAGAACTTAGAACTACTTAAACCTAACTAACCTAAGGACATCACACACATCCATGCCCGAGGCAGGATTCGAACCTGCGACCGTAGCAGTCGCACGGTTCCGGACTGCGCGCCTAGAACCGCGAGACCACCGCGGCCGGCCGCAGGTTTGTCTTGCACTTTGGCACTTCTACCCTCATACGGTTTAGGGTTCTCAAGACTGTGTATGACAGGTCTCTCTAGGCGCTAGTTCTTCTTTTACATCTTTATGGGGGTTTCTCAGGTAGATTTCCCACCTTTTCAAACGATTCTCTGCAGCCGACCCTTCCTGGGCTCGGGTACGTGACAGGAAACTCTTCCTCGAACAAAGCCGTCAGTCAACAGGCTGGTGTCCATATAA
The DNA here is from genome assembly GCF_023898315.1 of Schistocerca nitens. Taxonomy (NCBI): domain Eukaryota; kingdom Metazoa; phylum Arthropoda; class Insecta; order Orthoptera; family Acrididae; genus Schistocerca; species Schistocerca nitens. The sequence continues at coordinate 146,100,960 of NC_064620.1, read as the reverse complement.
AGGATAACACATGTCCTTTTCTTGCTTGGTTTTTTCGGCTTCGGCAGCGATGTCACGTCGTATGTTGGGCGGTGCGATCCCCATGATTAAGTACATCTTGTGCGCTGTGGTTGGCCTCAAGCATCCGGTAACATACCGTGCCATTTCATTCACCGCGACATCAACTTTTCTCGCGTGGAGCGGCGTATTCCGCGGCTGACACACTGAGTGCAAGGGCTGAAGTTCTCAGGACTTTTGGGTTGGCACCCCAGGATCCGCTGGTTAGTTTTCTGATTATGTTGTTTCTAGTTGAGACTTTTTCCCTTGTGGTATTACAATGATGTTTATAGGTCAGTGTGCGATCCAACATGACACCAAGATATTTGGGCGTTTTACAATGCTTGAGACGTTCACCTCTCCATATTACATTTAATTCACGATTTGCCTCCCTGTTCTTTAAATGGAATGCACAGACCTGCGTCTTGGAAGGGTTCGGCCTTAGGTGGTTTGCCTCATAATACTGGGAGAGAGCTTCCAAGGTACTGGTTAATTTCTCCTCTACATCCATAAAATTGTTACCTTGGGCTGCAACTGCAGTGTCATCGGCATACATAAATTAGCGCGTGATGCTTGGCACTGGTGGTCATTTGTATATATATTATACAGAGCTGGGGCGAGGACGCTTCCCTGAGGTAGGCCATTCCTCTGATTTCTCCACCTGCTCTTCTTGCCTGGAGACAGACGAAAAATCTCTTATTATGCAGGAAAGTACCTATCAGTGTTGTTAAATGGTAGTCTCTTGTCATATTATATACTTTCCTAAGGAACCTCCGATACTTTACAGTATCATATGCAGCAGAAAGGTCTATGAATGCCACTCCCGTGATCTCTTTCCTCTCAAACCCATCTTCGATATGTTGGGTCAGGTTCAGGACTTGACCGCAGCACGATTTGCCTGGTCGGAAACCTGCCTGCTGTTGGGTGATGTTTTAAAGTTAAAACGACGTACCATGCTTTACTTAACCTAAGCCTTTGCCTTGTTGATTGAGATACCCATCACTATAATCTAAATGGCCTTGTTTAACACTGTCCCAAAAATTTATTGTTTGAACCATGATGCATTTCTTGGTCACGGGTGATAACTGGTTTACTTGGGTCATTGAGTCGGCTGTAACGCTTGTGTCCTTTACGTCTTTCTTCAGCAATTCCTGGTCTGTCCAGCATATAACATAACGCATTCGAAAGTTATGAGTTATGCACCCGGTTGTCCGAGTCATTTCTTAACGGCGACGTGAAACAATTGCTAGGACAAAATGCGGCGTGTCTCATTCACTGTTAGGGTGGAGTCCGAACAGCGAGCTACGAATCTGACGAAGGCAACTAGGAAGACGGGTATTCGTTGCACATTGTCGTGCTGACAATGGGAATTTCATGAATCCAACGCGCTTGCATTTGGTGGTCGAGTGTGAATCGTATAAGCCGTTAGGCTACAATGCAAATGGAATTTGACGGAATATCGAGTGAAACAGAATTGAATTGGTTATTAGTGAAAATTAAATATAAAAAATGTCTATGGTAGTTCATCACCATCATCGTCAAGTCGCATCTCCAGTTTACAGGGTGTTGGTGAAGAATCTCTCCCAACTTCTCCTACGTTTGCGTAGCTCTTCCTCCTGGATCCTACCCCAAAGGAAAACGCTGTCGGCGACGCCCTTCTTAACCATGTCGATCCAACTTTTCCTTTGCCGCCCAACATGCCTTTTCCGATTTACAGTAATTTCAAGGGATTGCTTGCCTATCCTTGCTTCTTCCATCCGTTTCACATGATCACAACAACCTTAATCTGGATATGGAAACTTTTTCCAGCACACTCAGTTTTACGTCTGCATCCGTTTCATTTCATGTCTCATCCTTTTTCCACCTTATTATAGACCTAACAGTCTTCATTTCACCGCTGGGGTTTTGTTATTCACTCTATACGTCCGAGCATCGACCTTCAGTCAGTAGATAAAAATGGGAATATAGTAGGTGTTGAACATTGTAAGTTTTGCCTTGTGTGGTATCTGCTTCTCCCATTGAAGGCACCTTACTCATTTGCAAAATAAAGTGGAGAGCATAATGCTTACGCCTTGGAACTTTTCAAGTTACTTTTCTTCAATATACAACACTGCCAAAACCTCGGAAATGTTGCACATTCTTGTTGTACATCCTCCAAGGATCTTCTGTTCAGCGTAACTTCGACTGTCCTCCGCGTCTGCTTACCACCATGGATACAGTCCATGATTTCGTTTTTATATTGAAATCAATTAAATTACTTCCGAATACTGAGATGACTAACATAGCTAGAGATTTTCTATCGAGGTTGACTCCCTTATCCTTTGATGGCGCCGTGTCAAACCTGCAAGGCAGCAGCTGCACGTCAGCTAGCTAAGACGGTGGACCAACAGTGTTGTCCAGGTGATCACTCTTGCAATTAGCACATAGGAGTTGAGTGTCTGGCTCATATCTGCGATACGTAAGAGCAAGAAATATATTGCCAGGATAAATATTAAGCAAAGGATTCAAAGGAACAGACAGCAGTAAGAAATTATTAAAGAAGTTGCATTCTGGTTGACATCGTTCGGCTGTTGAAGATTCAAAGTCGTGTGTGCGTGATGAGAAAGTAAATGCCCGCCACGAGGATTCTGCTTCATCTAAGTAATTTGTGCCAGGAAATTTTCAGAATATCACTAACCAGAGTGAAAATGCAACTGTACAGGTGTGTAATTAAGCTCACTATGGTTGAAATATTTCTCCAGTAAAGCCTGCAGCTTACTTCCTTCCTTGACTACTGGATATAAACTAAATACATCCTGCTGTCTATATAAATTAATTCAGAAAATAAAATAACAAGGCAGAAAGTGGGCATATGATCAGTACGAGGTACAGGGTCAGACTTTTTAACCTGCATATGAGCTATTTGCCATTCAACCACAGGACTAAATAATTTCCGATTCCCTTAATTAAATTTGCGACTGCAAACAATAATCGATGTATAGCGATGGTGGGAGCAGGCGTCAACCTCAGGGCACAGGGAGAGTAAATGCACTGCTGTTGAACAGACTGTTCCGCAAGATTTTCCGCAGTTTCTTGATATTCAGACTGTAACTCTGCTGAGATGATAAGTTCACTGGATGAGGACGCTGGGCCTCGGTGGCCGCTATTGCCTTCTTGGTATCCTGTTGGCTGTGTCTGCTTAAAGATTTTATACTCTCCTTTCCTTGGTTTGTGCGTTCATCCGTGACAACGCCACCTCATCTTTACACTGAACTAGTGCTCTTTCAGGTTGACGGCAACGAAATCTTAACTTCAAATCGAAGGAAGGCAATGACAATTGCGAAGAACAGCGATCCCAAACTAGTGCGGCGTTGAACTTTATTGACATACAACGCTGTAAAAACCCATTAAAGTTTTACATTTCTCACAGTATTTATTGTAGCAACAGTGCATAAATGATTGCATATACAGATCAACTGTACAAGCAGTTCTAAGGTAGCAGGTCTCAAAACATGCTTGAATTCCCGTATTAGTTCATAGTGTAGCCTCCACGGGCGGCAGTGAAGGAGCTGATCTGGCATCCAGTCAAGCGTACAGTTGGCGAATACTGTTCTGGAATACCTTATGCCACCCCTGCTCGACCTGTTCACGTAGTTCAGTAAGAGTTGTTGGTTGACGTGAGTCACTTCTCGTCCCATCATATTCCCACCTTATTCTACATGTACTCGATTGGAGTGAAGTCCGTGGATCGTACTGGCCAGTGAAGTTGCATGTTGAGTTTCACGGGCTGCTTGTGGGAGAGCATTATCCTGTCAGAACAGCACATCACCTTCCCGTTGCGAGAACGACAAAAAACGGGTCTAACAACATTCTGCACGTAGCGACCGCTGGTTAGCGTTCCCTCCAGAAACTCCAAACATGAACGAGAGTTGCAGCTTATGTCACTCCAGGCCATAAGGCTTGGGTGGGGCCAGTGTCTCTTGGAAAAATGCATTCTACGCGACAGCACTCACCAGATGTATGTGGTACGTACAAACAACCATCACTTGCGTGCATGCATTCCATCTTCCAAGTTATCCTCCAACGACATCAGGGGAGCTGTGAACATTGATGTTGTGGCGTGAGTGGAAGACGGACTAGAGGTGAGCGGGCCTGTAGTCCCACTGCTAATAACCAGATCATAACAATTCGTGTTGACACATCTGGCTTCACAAACCCTCTTATCTGTGCTGTGGTAGCTGTACGATCTGCCACTGCTGCCGTTAAAACACCACGATCCTGTAGGGCGCCTTTGCTGTGTGGACGTCCAGAACCTCGTCTACAGGTGTGAGAATGTTCGCGTGACCACTGACACCAGCATCGTTGCTCAACTAATGCAACATTCCAACTTGTCTGGCAATTCTCAAAAAGAACCATCCCGCCACTCGACAGGCCACAGTTTGACCCTTGTTGAACTCACTCATTTGGCTGTAGGAAGCTTGAGTGTGTCTCAGTGACATGGTCGCCTGCTTTCTGTACATCATTTAATCACACTGAGCCTTCTGCTGTCTGCACGCCCTGTTAAAGGGTAGACACAGTTGGAGCTCAGGTAGCTATGCAACTACACTGTCTGTTGTCAAACGATGGTGAAACCATTATCAAAACCTCTACTACCACCCAAGTGGTGTAGGTATTGGGACAAGGGGGGGTAAGAGCCGACTTTACCTTGTTGCCAGATATATCCAAGATGGTGGCGATGACGTCATCCAAGATGGCGGCCATGATGTAATTAAAGATTGTGGCTTTTGGCTTTTCCCCCCTTGTTGGGAAGTTCAAATTCCATCAGGACAATGCAGCCTCTACCAACCTAGTAAAATGGCGGGAAGATAGGTCAGTTGGGCTACATACACTAACCTAAGTCACCCAACCGCCACCTCTTCCTAGGAATTGGCGGGAAGTTTGAATTTTGGAGGGAAGATAGGTCAATTGGGCATGTCTACAAACCTAAGAAAGTGGCAGGAAAGAAAGGACAGTTGGACTACCTCCACTAACGTAAGTCACCCGACCGCCACCTCTTCCTAGGGATTGGCACAAATTTCAAATTCCATCAGGATAATGCAGCACACTACAGTTACCTCTACTAACCTAAGAAAATGGCGGGAAGGTAGGTCAATTGTGCTACCTCCACTAACCTAAATCAACCAACTGCCCCCTCATCCTATGAACTGACGGGAAGTTTGAATTTTGGCAGGAAGACAGGTCAATTGGGGTATACCTACTAACTGATGAAAATGGCGGGTCATTGCCGCCATCTTGGATGACGTCATGCGCTGTTGCCAAGTCTACATGCTGCTTTTGGATGACGTCATCGCCACCATCTTGCATATACCTGGAAACAATGCAGAGTGGGCTCATACATTGTCCCAGTACTGGTGTATGCCATCATCAGATCAAAATTAACGTTGTCTCTCCTGGTGTACTAATTCTTTTTCCAGTGGAATGTATTTCAGAACAGCAGAATTATCATCTAATTTTATTCAAGTTGTGTGGTGTTAATTTCATCTTTGACCTCTTTTCTGTTTTCAACATAATTACTTTATGGTCTTGATGTATCACATCTAGAGGGAGACGCCTCCTAATATCCATCCATCCACTTCTTAATAAACCGTGCAATAGTACTGTAATTCCATTTGTCACTTGTGGACGTTATGCACAGTACATGAAATAGACTGGTTGGTTCTCAACTATGATGCGTAAGTTGAACGCTGTTTTACGTTGACTGGCCAAAAGCCATGGAAAGATAATATAGAATGTCACCTGCCGAAGTATGTGCGGTGCATTTTTCTTCATACAGTCCTGCTATAATTAGGGTCCCGGCGCCACAGTGTGAAATCGGCGTCAATCCGAGACACAGCAAATCGCTGATTGGCCCATGTGGAACTGCAGACATGACGTGATGTTCGTTCGCCAGACACCTGGGACCGTCGTGTGCAGCGGTTTACGTACACCTGTCTCTGCGGTACTCAAGATACGCCATGGTCAATGTTGACCTCGAAAATACCAGTTGTTATGCAACATGCGATTTGGTACGACCCTTGTGTCCAACACCTATTACCGACTTACGTTTAAAAACTTGACTACCTTGTAAGGTGTTGCCATTTTGACTGCTCATCCATTCACAACATATTGCCTAGACAACGTTTCTACCTTGCACCTAGCTGCGACGTTCGGACGTCATAATACAGCTCTTATTCAAATGTCCGTATCGTTCCCGTGGATTTTGACCAAACAGTTTATTTGTGAGATGTGATGTTCAGATTAGTTAAGTCAAATCAAACTTGGCATCGCCTTTAATCTGTTTTGATTGGTCTGAAGATGATCCGTTAAGAACAAAAGAGAATAGGCCGTGTTGAAACAAGTCCGACAGCAGGCAATAAATGACGTTATTATACACTGCTGGCCACCGTAAATGCAACACCAAGAAAGACAAGAGGTAGCACAACAAAATTTATTTTGTAGATAACATGTTGACCAAGTATCAAATGATAACGTTTTCAGACGTCTGTGACATGTGGTTCCTGCCAGAATCAGTAGCCAGAGTAACGGCCATTGTTGGAGATCACCGCTGCCACACGTCTCGGCATTGAGTCAAAGAGACGTTGGATGTGTTCCTGGGGTACAGCAGCCCAAGCATCTTCCACACGTTGCCAAAGATCATCTGGTGTGGCAACTGGGGATGTAATCTGGGTCACTCGTTGAGCAACCATGAACCACATGTTTTCTATCGGCGAAAGATCCGGAGAGCGAGCCGGACAGGGAAGCAATTCAATCTGGTTATTGACGAAGAACCTTTGGACAATGCGTGCCACGTGTGGTCGCGCATTATCCTGTTGAAATATGGCTGTGGCCGAGCCCTGAAGGTAAGGAAGGACAACTGGCTCCAGCACCTCGGATATGTAGCGCCGGCTATTTAAAGTACCGGCAATGCGTACTAGAGGCGTGCGAGAGTAATATCCAATACCGCCCCATACCATAATACACGGTGCAAGACCAGTGTGGCGGTGCATAATGCAGCTGTCCAGCATCCTCTCTCCACGGTGTCTCCACACTCGAATCCGACCATCGTGGTGCTGCAGACAGAAGCGTGCCTCGTCAATAAAGACAACGTCATTCCATTCTGCCGTCCACATCCGTCTGTCATCACACCATTGGCGACGGAGACGTCTGTGGTTCTGCGTCAATGGTAGACGAAGCAATGGACGTCTTGCGGACAGACCACTCTGCTGTAAACGGCGTCGAATGGTACGCGCAGACACTGGATGATGCGTTACAGACGCAATGTGCTGTGCTATGGTTCGGGATGTCACTGAGCGATCCGTCACTGCCATGCGCACAATTTGCCTATCAGCACGTGCAGTGGTGCACCGAGGTGAATGCGATCGACCACGTCGGTCCGTCGTACCCTCCTGCATCCAACAGTCACATATCCGCATTACAGTTGTTTGGTTTCGTCCAACACGACTAGCGATTTCTCTGCATGATAATCCACAATCTCGGTAAGCCACTATCCTTCCTCTGTCGAACTCGGATACTTGATCAAACGATGTTCGCTGTTGTCTACGAGGCATAACTGATCGTCTTGTGAAACAACCACAAGGTAAACACACGTGCCGAACGTACACTCGTCGAAATCGCCAAGCCTTAAATGGCGCTATGAGGTGGCGCCACAGGCGCGCGTGATGTGCGTCTGCGCTGAAATTCTAATCAGTTGCATATCTCATCGCTGCAAACCCATGGTGTAAATTTCACTTGATTCGGATGCTTCCTTCAGGGTGTTGCATTTACGGTGGCCAGCAGTGTAATTCTGCAGTTTCCAGATTTTCATGCTTTCAAAAAAATCAGAGTTCCCTTACATAAAACAAAAGTAAAATGTAATACCTCCCTCTCAGTCAGTAATGATGTTGGAAAATGATCCACTCTTTGCTTCATGAGCCCCTAGACACCACTCGTATTGCTGAAAAGACTTCAGGAATATCTGTACAGACACACAAGCTGAAAATTATCTGAGGTGAAAAGATTAGACGCTGCAGTCTATATCAGACAGGAATGAACCATCATTCTTGTGAGACTATAATTTTAATTAATATTGTGTTTATACTGGTTGCTAGTGAGGAGGAAAGTTAGTTATTAGTATTTTATTAATGGCCTCATTCATAAGAAGCCATATCACAGTCATCACAGTCATCACAGTCGCTCAAGAAAGTTATAATGAAGCTTTACTTGTTTAATCAGAATCGGACGATGACTCTCCTTGTCCGCAGTCTCGATGATTCGAAGCGATCTGCAATCCTGTGTAAATAAAATGTCTTGGTTTTCTTGCGTTGTGTAGTCAGTCGGGAAAGCTCAGATCAAGCGGAAAGTATGCTTTGATAGAGTTTAATCATCCGATGAAATAATGGAGCTCTTGGATCGAATAGTTGCAGCTTCGTTTCCAATTCATCGGAAGTTCCCTTCTGATTACCAACGAAACGACACCTCCGTGCAAATTTCCAATTATAGAATACATATATAATGAATTTCCTTACACACCTTTGATGTAAATGCTCAGTATATATTTTCTTGAGTAGCATACAATATATTTTCAATCTCTTTCTTCCTGTAATCTAGATAGCAAAATTACAATTATTCAATGCGGCTATTCGGCACAGAGAAGTTCCTAGAAGTCCTCTCAACACACCAGAGATAATATTACAAAGAGTAATTATGCGCTCATGGAATAGTAATAGTACTGTACTACTTTGCGCATCGATTCTGCGAGTATATAGATGGTCAAGTAGGAAACGTAATTCACTCATAGAATTGTGCAGGGATAGTTAGTAGAATATTACAAGGCCATTGATTAAGTACGTTCATCTTTCACTTTTTAATTTTTCTTCTCCAGCTGTTAAACCACTTCACAGGATCCATACTACCCAGGAATTGGCAAGTTTATTTTGTTTCACCTCGGTGACGGGGAGCAGTTCTTGTCGCCACAATTGGCATTGTGGTAATTTATTTCCGCCACCTGCCTCTGAAATATGTAAGTTTTTTCTGTGTGTTATTGCACTTAAACTCTTTGTGTATCGTATTTTATCAGGACGAAATTTGAAACCAGTTCATAATTTGGGTAAATTAGAGTGGAAAATAGTGTAAAAACCACATTCAAGCTCGCCAGTGTACTAGGTCAAAGGACGTTTATCCGTCGCACATATTAGTCCTGCATTTATAATTTTTTTTTCTTTCCAATGTCGTACACTATCTTCTGCACTGATTCAGCACTTTCAGAGTGCTTAAATTTAGTACTAGAATACGTTTTCGCTAGAGGCTGTGGTTTTCGAGTTATTCAAGTAAAGCGGAATGGAAGTGAGCTCGAAGGTCACTTTTATACGTTATTCCTGAATACCTCGAACGGTTTTGGAAGGTGATTTCATCCCCATTATCCAAAGTGACCATTATTCCGACAAAATGTTGTTCACGCAAGACGGGCTCGACCCCATCGAAGCAGGAGAGTTTTTGATGTCCTGGACAAGCATTCTGGGGACCGCATTCTGGCTCTGGGGTACCCGGAGGCCACGGGCCGCGACTTTCTCCGGATGTGAACACATGTGACTCCTTGTTTTGGGGCTATGTTACAAACAAGCTGTACAGCAATAACCCCGAAAACCATTGTTGAGCTGAAAACAGCTATTCATGAAGTCATCGACAGCATCGATCTTCCGATTCAGGGGGTCACGCAGAATTTCGCTATTCGTCTGCGCCACACCATCACCAATGATGGCAGGCATATCGAACACATCATAACGTAAATCCGAAGGTCTGTAGTGACGTTTACATGTTGAATACAGTGTGTGCACGACGTATTTTGTAACTAATTTACTTTTTCTCATGTAATTCAATAATTGTCACCTAAGCCGAAACAAGACCCCGGGAATAGACAACATTCCATTAGAACTACTGATAGCCTTGGGAGAGCCAGTCCTGACAAAACTCTACCCATCCGGTGCGCAAGATCTATGAGACAGACAAAATACACCTCAGACTTCAAGAAGAATATAATAATTCCAATCCAAAGAAAGCAGGTGTTGACAAATGTGAAAATTACCAAACTATCTTTTTAATAAGCCACGACTGCAAAATACTAACACGAATTCTTTACAGACGAATGGAAAAACTGGTAGAAGCCGACCTCGGGGAAGATCAGTTTTGATTCCGCAGCAATGTTGGAACACGTGAGGCAATACTGACCTCACGACTTATCTTAGAAAATAGATTAAGGAAAGGCAAACCTACATTACTAGTATTTGTAGACTTAGAGAAAGGTTTTGACAATGTTGACTGGAATACTCTCTATCAAATTCTGAAGGTGGCAGGGGTAAAATACAGGGAGCGAAAGGCTATTTACAATTTGCACAGAAACCAGAAGGCAGTTATAAGAGTCGAGGGACATGAAATGGATGCAGTGGTTGGGAAGGAAGTGAGACAGGGTGGTAGTCTCTCCCAGATGTTATTCAATCTGTATATTGAGCAAGCAGAGAAGGAAACAAAAAAAAAAAAATCGGAGTAGGTGTTGAAATCCATGGAAAAGAAATAAAAACTTTGACGTTCGCCGATGACATTGTAATTCTTTCAGAGACAGCAACGGACTTGGAAGAGCAGTTGAATGGAATGGACAGTGTCTTGAAAGGAGAATATAAGATGAACATCAACAAAAGCAAAACGAGGATAATGGAATGTAGTCGAATTAAGTCGGGTGATGCTGAGGGTATTAGAATAGGAAATGAGACACTTAAAGTAGTAAAGGAGTTTTGCTATTTGGGGAACAAAATAACTGATGACGGTCGAAGTAGAGAGGATATAAAATGTAGACTGGCAATGGCGAGGAAAGCGTTTCTGAAGAAGAGAAATTTGTTGACATCGAGTATAGATTTAAGTATCAGAAAGTCGTTTCTGAAAGTATTTGTATGGAGTGTAGCCATGTATGGAAGTGAAACGTGGATGATAAATAGTTTGGACAAGAAGAGAATAGAAGCTTTTGAAATGTGGTGCTACAGAAGAATGCTGAAGATTAGATGGACAGATCACATAACTAATGAGGAGGTATTGAATAGAACTGAGCAGAAGAGGAGTTTGTGGCACAACTTGACTAGAAGAAGGGATCGGTTGGTAGGACATGTTCTGAGGCATCAAGGGATCACCAATTTAGTACTGGAGGGCAGCGTGGAGGGTAAAAATCGTAGAGGGAGACCAAGAGATGAATACACTAAGCAGATTCAGAAGGATGTAGGTTGCAGTAGGTACTGGGAGATGAAGAAGCTTGCACAAGATAGAGTAGCATGGAGAGCTGCATCAAACTAGTCTCAGAACTGAAGACCACAACAACAACATCTACACTGGAAAAAGATTAGATCCAATTTTGGCTACCAAGCGCCAATCTGGCACTGTACAGCATCTGGTCGACCTCTCCAGTGATCATGTTGAACAAATTGTGTAAGCGGCGGTTAATAATTGAAATCAACATTATGCCTTTCTGACTGGTTAGACTTTTTCTGCCCAGTTCTCGTTCCTAATCCATCATGTACGGAAACATTTCTATACGTCTTTCTTGAATTCACAGCACGCTTGTCGTCAAAATTGTGACTATCTCTTTTTCGCCGTAAACCGGAAAGATTGCAGCTCACGCGGGAGGTCTGTGAGTAGCTACACGTTCATTAAAACCACCCAGTATGAGGAAAAACGAAGGGGATGCCGTCGCGAGAAGTCTAGTAATGACGCTGTGTGTGCGAGGCTGGGTCCGCGTTTCCAGGGACTTCTGTGATACGCGGAATGCTCCGGCCCGCCCCGCCGAGCGCCCCACCCCTCGGTGCGACGCCAGCAGCAGCAGCAGCAGCGGAAAGTTCCCGTCCGCGCCTAGACGGGGCTGCGATAGCGGCGGCCTTGGCCGGCGCCACGTGTCCACGCTGACAATGGAGCGGCGCCACGTGGAGCGACTGAGCGCGCCCCCGCGTTGCCCGGGCAGCGGTGGCGGGGGCGGCTGTGGCGCGCCTGCAGCGCTGCGGGCAGTCCGGCCTCCGCCCCTCCCAGACGCCCGGCAACAGCTCTGATTACGTCCGCACGCATCCACCAATCAGCAGACAGACACATCTCGCGGTAGATTAGCCATTTCTGTGCCTCTGTAGTACGGCATTTTGCTACGCCTATTGGAACATAACAGCCTTCTCTTTCAGATCATATTTATTGTTGTATGGGATTAAGGGGGATAGGTCGTCAAACAGGCCGACTTGGAGCAGGAAAGGCACCACAGGACATTTTATTTCCTACTGTCTATACTTTTACGAACAAATGTATAAAACTTTGTCAGCATGACAAGCAAAGACTCAGAATCACACTCATAGCAGTGGAAGTGCAAAAACATAACAAAATAAATTTTTTTTGGGTATGAAATTTCATCATTTTTTCACTTAATATTGGCTGCATTTGTTGCTGCAGGTACATTTTTCTTCACAATTAAGAGACATTCTCTGATGAATTTTGCACAGCATACAAACAATACTTACAGGTGTATGAAACTCTAGAATTTTCGAAATCTATTAAAAACTGTGGTAAAAATTAAGATAATTAACTACAAAATTAGATTTTTTTCTAAACATAAAGTTTAAAACTTTACAGCTCATTCATTTTTTCATAAATTAAATAGATTCTAGAGTTTCAGACACCTGTAAATATGGTTTGTATGCTGTGCAGAATTCATCGAACAGTCTCTCTTACTTATGAACAAAAGTGTACCTATAGCAACAAAAGCAGCGAACAGTAAGTGAAAAAATGATGAAATTTCATAACTAAAAAAATTTATTTTGTTATATTTTGGCACTTCCACTGCTACGAGTGTGAATCCTGAATCCTTCCTGGTCATTCTGTCTAAGTTTTATGAATTTACTTGTAAAAGTGTAGACAGTGGAAATTAAAAGGTCCTGTGGTGCCTTTCCTGCTCCAAGTCGGCCCGTTTGACGTCCTAACCCTCTTAAGTAATTTCCTTACAACAGTTTTATACAGGATTAACGACTACAAGGTCCTAGCGTAGTACTTGATAAAAAGCAATTTTTACAATACTGACAAATATTTACGATTATGTATCTTCCAAATAAATTAACCATTATTTAACACCATGTAATTTTCTTATCTATTGAAAACAAACTACGACACTGTACATTTTGAAGTTTTCTGTTTTTTCCTACATATTTCTGTTCAGAAAATTCAAGTGTGCAGTAATTAACTAAGACAAATTTGTTCATACAAAGCAAATTTTATATAAAATATGTAGAAATACAAAACACTATAAAATGATGTAGGCATATTCAAAATGAAAACATTTCAAACATCATGTGGCGGTTTTTGTGTATCATCAACATGGACAAATGCAATGAATATGGATGATATGATAATCTATGGTATTCTGCGGTTTGAATTCACTCTGTTATTTAGCAGCTGCATTGCTCTGATTTTGTAAGTGATACTGACAATATTATACACATGTATAATGCATTATTCATACTACAACGTCTCCCAGATAATTATTTTGTTCAAATTGCACAAGAATTCCACCTGACGCAATGTAATAATGTTGAATGAAAGTTGTGTTCATATCAGTAAAATTACAGATCGTACATCAGAGCTTTTATTTTTGTCTTCGATGGACTTAATTATTCTTAGCAAATTGATCATGAAACGGAACCACAGAATACCACCTGCACACAACACTGACGTATGCTACCAGAAATATTTTTCTCCGTGATTTGTGCGTAGTTTAATTTTGGCCCCATTAATCAGCAATGAAATCTTGTTCAAAAATAAATACCATCAGCACTGTTATTAGAAAATACAGTCTGATTCTATTAATTTTTCCTTTTATAAATAGAGTTCAGTACCACCGGTGCACATTTATTTTGTACACATCGGAATATTGTTTGCAGTTTCAAGTAATTTAAATTTTCCGCTGTGATAAAAGTTAAGATGGCGGCCAACAAAAGATAGAGGATTTCTTTTTTAATTAAGATTTTCCTTTGCTCAATAAATAATTGATCATTTAAATTGATGCCACCAATTTAAAAAATTATTAAATTGTTTTGCAAATTAGTTTAACACAAACCCATGCTATTTTCAACTAGAAGTGCAGACGAAGTTGCTATATAATCGCAAATAACAATGGCTGCGCTTCTTGCAGCTATGATAAAACAATTAATACAAAATTATAATTGAAAGAGGAAGTGATTGTTCAATAATTAACCATAAATAGTTTTAACGCATTTGGCTCTATTTGTTTTTTACCAGCAAATGTACATAAAAGTACAATAAATTTGCATTAAGTGTGTTTCATTCAACAGACCTCAAATCGATTCGCGTCTTGCGTCGGCGACGTACATCAGGAGAAGACGACAAAAGGGTACAAAACAAAAGAAAAGAATGACGTAGATTAACAAAGAATGTGAGACAAATATTGTCTCTGTTTTACATAATTATCATCTTTTTAAGAAATAATTATATAACTGAATGAATATTATTAAGTTACGTAATTTTTCACACATTCACATTCCACTCGTAATAATATACAGGGAGAGTCACCTAACATTACCGCTGGATATATTTCGTAAACCACATCAAATAGTGACGAATCGATTCCACAGACCGAACGTGAGGAGAGGGGCTAGTGTAATTGGTTAATACAAACCATACAAAAATGCACGGAAGTATGATTTTTAACACAAGCCTACGTTTTTTTAAATGGAACCCCGTTAGTTTTGTTAGCACATCTGAACATATAAACAAATACGTAATCAGTGCCGTTTGTTGCATTGTAAAATGTTAATTACATCCGGAGATATTGTAACCTAAAGTTGACGCTTGAGTACCATTCCTCCGCTGTTCGATCGTGTGTATCGGAGAGCACCGAATTACGTAGGGATCCAAAGGGAACGGTGATGGACCTTAGGTACTGAAGAGACTGGAACAGCACATTACGTCCACATGCTGACACCTTTCTATTGGTCTTTTTCACTGACGCACATGTACATTACCATGAGGGGTGAGGTACACGTACACACGTGGTTTCTGTTTTCAATTACGGAGTGAAATAGAGTGTGTCCCGACATGTCAGGCCAATAGATGTTCAATGTGGTGGCCATCATTTGCTGCACACAATTGCAATCTCTGGCGTAATGAATGTCGTACACACCGCAGTACATCTGGTGTAATGTCGCCGCAGGCTGCCACAATACGTTGTTTCATATCCTCTGGGGTTGTAGGCACATCACGGTACACATTCTCCTTTAACGTTCCCCACAGAAAGAAGTCCAGAGGTGTAAGATCAGGAGAACGGGATTTCCAATTTATGCGTCCTCCACGTCCTATGAAACGCCCGTGGCCCGTGTTTGTTACAACACGCAACTGAACGTCGGAGGTTTCAAGCGTCAACTTTAGGTTACAATATCTCCGGATGTAATTAACATTTTACAATGCAACAAACGGCACTGATTACGTATTTATTTATATTTTCAGATGTGGTGACAAAACTAACGTGGTTCCATTTAAAAAAACGTAGGTCTGTTTTAAAAAACATACTTCCGTGCATTTTTGTATGGTTTGTATTAAACAATTACACTAGCCCCTCTCCTCACGTTCGGTCTGTGCAATCGGTTCGTCAGTATTTGATGTGGTTTACGAAATATATCCAGCGGTAACGTCAGGTGACTCACCCTATATATATATATATATATATATATATATATATATATATATATATATATATATATATATCGTGGATGTTATAGTCAGAAACATTTAAGATGAATTTAAAGACAATTCTTTGCATGAATTAATAAAACGTTGGAATTAGAACCTTTGTAATTGTAGGCAACTAAATATATAGCTAATTTATACAACTGAAACATATATATTCCGGAAACGATTGTTAAAATCCAACATTTCACAAAATGTTGTACAGAATCGGTATTTAACAAACACATTTATGTCGGATGTACCTTTTATTTATGCGGAATATGTCGTCTTGTATAAAAGTTTATAAACGTTCGTCTTCTTATCGTGAACTTCGAGAAATTAAAATTGTAACAATTTTAAAATAACCGGAAGTTGTTGCTATTCTGTAATTACGAGGGTAATCCCAAAACTAAGGTCTCCTATTTTTTATAAGTACATAGACCTGTTTATTTCTACAATGGTGTACATCAGTTTACAGCTTGAACATTTAGCTATTTTTCGACATAATCACCATTTCTGTCGATGCATTTCTGTAGACGCTGTGGCAGTTTTTGTATGCCCATGTCATATCAACTCGCCGCCATGCTGTTCAGAAAGTTATGAACCTCTTCTTTTACCTCGTCGGCGGAGCTGAATCGCTGGACCACAGTTAACGCTGACACGTACTGTGAGACTGAAAAAACTCAAACGGGTATTTCAGAACCAGAAAACAGGAATGTTGGGCAAGAGAGTACACATTCTCCATGACAACGCTTGCCCACACGTCGTTCGGCAAACCGTTGCACCCCTGCAATAGTTTCAGTGCAACATAATCACCCACCCAACCTACAGTCCTCACTTAGCGCCCAGTGACTATCACCTGTTCCCTGGGTTAAAAGAACATTTGGCCGGAAAGTGATTCAGTTCCAACGACGAGGTGAAATAAGAGGTTCATAACTTTCTGAATAGCATGGCGGCGAGCTGGTATGACATGGCCATAGAAAAACTGCCACAGCATCTACAAAAATAAATCGACAGAAATGGTGATTATGTCGAAAAGTAGCTATATGTTCAAGTTGTAAACTGATGTAAACCATTGTAGAAGTAAACAGGTCTATGTACGTGTAAAAACGGGACACCGTACTTTTGGGATTACCCTCGTATAAAGACTAATGTTAAGGCCAAGCAGTAGCAGTCGCAGAGCTGTGTATACTATGTGGGAACTTGATTGGCGAAATAAAATCCTAGTCATTAAAAAGACAAACGTGCTTAATTCTGTAAATTAAAATTCTTCCGCCTAAGGAAGTAAAAAAGACCCTCTCTTCGACGGTTGTAATATTCTTTGCGCTCCATTAAAGGCTGTTAGCACTCCAAGAGTGTCATCGGTCCTTGCTGAATTTCTACTTGCATTCCACTATGATGCAGACCAAAAAATGTGCTTGAATAGTTTTGGAACCGCTCAACGTATTTTCTGTCGCTGCTTTGTCACATGACTGTTGTTAAAGGTAAGGCTCAGAGTCGAACATTTCAAGTGAGACTGTAGTTATCGAGTAATGACTGAAATGATCTACATACGAAATATAGGATTCATGCTTTGTTCCTGCAAAGCCGGCCAGGGTGGCCGTGCGGTTCTAGGCGCTACAGTCTGGAACCGCGTGACTGCTACGGTCGCAGGTTCGAATCCTGCCTCGGGCATGAACGTATGTGATGTCCTTAAGTTAGTTAGGTTTAAGTAGTTCTAAGTTCTAGGGGACTGATGACCACAGATGTTAAGTCCCATAGTGCTCAGAGCCATTTGAACCATTTGTTCCTGCAAACATGTGCCAGACCGGCTGGAGGACGACTTTCTTCTCTGTGGTGTTGGAGGTAGTTCCGGTTATGAACCCAATCTTTTTTGCTAGTTCGCGACGGATTATGTTTTAATCAGAGCAAATGACTCTATGTGCAAGAGTATCCTGTAATCGGCACTTTCTGTAGAGTGGATGTGGTTGTGATATTTCTCTTCAAAGTATATTCAGAGTAAAGAAAGAATACTAGATTGCATTCTGACTCAGAATACTAATTGTCATGAAGTGGGAAAATGACGAAAGTTGATGCGGGAAAAAAAATGATTTTGTTTGGATTTCAGGGGACATATTATTTGAACAAACTCCCACTGTAGCTGATGCTGCGCGTGTTACTATCACTTTCCCGTCGTGATGAAACTAGGCGCAGCAGAGATTGCTGCAGCGAAGCGATAAGCTGCCGGCCGAAGTGGCCGTGCGGTTAAAGGCGCTGCAGTCTGGAACCGCAAGACCGCTACGATCGCAGGTTCGAATCCTGCCTCGGGCATGGATGTTTGTGCTGTCCTTAGGTTAGTTAGGTTTAAGTAGTTCTAAGTTCTAGGGGACTAATGACCTCAGCAGTTGAGTCCCATAGTGCTCAGAGCCATTTGAAGCGATAAGCTGGGTGATGGCTGACCGTGTTAAAATGTGGTACAATGCGATCAAATGCCTGAGGTACAAAAGTCATGGTGTAGGGATATCCACTTACACAGATGGTCATAGTCTGCCGTATACAGGCCGTAAAAGACCAGAGCTGTCATTTGTACTCGGGTGATTCATGTGAAAAGGTGTCCGACGTGATTAACTATGTACCGCGGGTGTTAATAGATTTTGAACGCGAAATGGTTGTTGGAGCTAGAGGTATGGGATAGTTATGGAATTCAATATTCCCAAATCCACAGTGTCAAGATAGTGCAGAGAATACCAAATTTCAGGCATTATCTCTCACCACGGAAACGCTGTGGCAGACGACCTTCGCTTAACGATCGAAAGCAGCGGCGATTGCGTCTAATTGTCAGTGCCAACAGACAAGCAACACTGCGTGAACAACCTCAGGAATCAATGGCGAATGTAACCGCAATGCGGTGAAATATGGCGTTCATGGAGTATGGTAGCAATAGGGAATCGCTTGCAGCGGCTCTACTGGGATCGTGACCAGATCGTTTGCACCCTACACGACTGGAAAACGTTGGCCTGGTCAGATGAGTTGGGTTGTTTGGGGGAAGAGACCAAACAGCGTGGTCATCGGTCTCATCGAATTAGGGAAGGAAGTCGGCTGTGCCCTTTCGAAGGAACAATCCCGGCATTTGCCTGGAGCGATTTAGGGCAATCACAGAAAACATAAATCAGGATGGCCGGACGCGGGATTGAACCGTCATCCTCCCAAATGGGAGTCCACCTGGTCAAAAATGGTTCAAATGGCTCTGAGCACTATGGGACTTAACTTCTGAGGCCATCAGTTCCCTAGAACTTAGAACTATTTAAACCTAACTAACCTAAGGACATCACACACACCCATGCCCGAGGCAATATTCGAACCTGTGACCGTAGCGGTCGCACGGTTCCAGACTGTAGCGCCTAGAACCGCTCGGCCACCCCGACCGGCCCACCTGGTCAGATGACTTCCGATTTCTGTTGGTAAGTGCTCACGGTAGCCTTCGAATGTGGCGGAGACACTACGAAGCCACGCCCCATGTTGTCAACAAGTCACTGTGTGAGCTGATGGTGGCTGCATAATGGTGTGGGCTGCGTTTACGTGGAATGGACTTGGCCATCTGGTGCAACTATACGGATAATTGGTTATGTTGGGCTATTTGGAGACCATTTGCAGCCGAGAACGATGGAAATGTTATGGGTGACAATGCGCCGTATCACCGGACCACAATTGTTTGGGATTGGTTTGAAGAACATTGTGTACACATAGGTCGCCTGACATAGAACATTTATCGGCTAAAATCGAGAGGTCAGTTGGAGCACAAGATCCTTCACCGTCAACCTTCGCAGTCATGGACGGCTGTAGAGGCAGCATGGCTCAATATTCCTGCAGGGACTCCCAACGAGTTGTTGAGTCCATTCCACGTCGAGGTGCTGCATTACGCCGGGCAAAAGGAGGTCCGACACGATATTAGCAGGTATCCTGTGACTTTTGTCACCAGATTGTGTCTCGCAGAGCACAGCAAGAGTAATCAGACAGTTTAGACAGCAGGTTCTAAGAGAAGGGGTTCAATATAATAGGGCTCTGATGGCGCGTAATCGCCACACCACCAAACTCACGCTTCCCAGCAGAACTGGATTGCTGAAACATACAATAAGCTTTTACAGACAATTGTTGTTGTGGTCTTTAGTCCGTACGTTGGTTTGATGCATCTCTCCATGCTACTCTGTCCGGTGCAAGCCGCTTCACCTCCGAGTAACTAGAGCTACATGCTTCCTTCTGAAACTGCTTACTGTATTCATCTCATGATCACCCTCTACAATTTTTGTCCCCCCTCCCAACTTCCTTCCAATGCTAAATTATTATTTCATTGATGTGCTGGAATGTGTTCTACCAACCGATCCCTTTTTCTAAACAGGTTGTGCAACAAATATCGTTTCTCCCCAATCCCATTCATTACCTCTTCATTAGTTATGTCGTCTACGTACCCAATTTTCAGCACTCTTCTGGGGCACCACATTTCAAAAGCTTCTATTTTCTTCTTGTCTAAAACGTTTATCGTCCATGTTTCACCTCTATACGTGGCTACACTTCAGACGAATACTTTCAGAAAGGACTCCCTGACACTTAAATCTATATTCATTGCAATTAGTGATTCAGGATACATATTCAATAAATAGTCATTTTAGCTCAAAATTAAGAATATTATTCGTAATTGTGGGAAAGACGTAACTATAGCGTTCTTACATGCATCTAGACAAAAGAAGTAGTGGGAAATAAGTAGAACTCTAATGAAATTCCTTTGTTTCATATTAAAGAGGAACGAAAGTAATCCATCGACATTGGTACATCTAGGTCAAGGATGTATATTCACTGATCAGCCAGAACATTATGACCACCTGCCTAATAGCCGGTATGTACACCTTTGACACCAATAACAGCGGCGACGCGTTGTGGCATGGGAGCAGTGAGGCCTTAATAGGTCGCTGAAGGGAGCTGGCATCACATCTCCACACACAAGTCACCTAACTCACGTAGATTCCCTGGCTGGGGCAAGGAGCTCTGATGCCAAGTTCAATGCATGCTAGATGTGTTCGATTGGGTTCAGATCTTGCGAGCTGCGTGGCCAGCAAATCGATTGGAACTCGCCATTGTCTTCCTCGACCCACTCCTTCGCTTTCCTGGCGTTGTGACACGGCGCATTATTTTGTTGAAAAGTGCCACTTCTGTCGGCTATCGTGATCGTCGTGAGGGGGGTGTATGTGGTTTGCAATCTCTGTACGACTCTCGTTGGCCGTCATGGTGCCTTGTACGAGCTCCACTGGATCCATGGAGGCCCACGTGAGTGTTCCCAAAATCATAATGGAGCCGCCGCCGCCTTCTCTCCGTCCCACCGTACAGATATCAAGGAGCTGTTCCTCTGGAAGACGAAGGATTTGGACCCTCCCCCCCTCCCCCCTCCCCCTCTGCCCCTCATCGGCATGATGAAGAAGATATCCAATCCATCAGACCATACAACGCTTTCCCACCGCAAAAACATCTAGTACCGATGGTGTTAGCCCATTTCAGTCATAGTTGCCAATGTCGCAGTGTTAACATTGGCACATGCATCCGGAGGCTCATTGTTAAGAGTGCTCAGTACACTGTGGTTTCAAACACACTTTCACTCTGCCCAGCATTAAAGTCCGGTTTAAGCTCCGCCACAGTTCGCCTCCTGTCCTGTTTTACCAGTCTGCCCAGCCTACGATGCCCGAAAACTTTAATGAAGTGTGGCCACCCAATCCAGCGTCTGTAAGTGGTTTCGCCGCGAGCTAAAGACAATCACCACAGCACTCCTCGAAATCACAAGTCGTGCAGTTTCTGAAATGGTCGTGCCGAGCCTCCGGGCCATCGCAACCTGCCCTCAGTCAAACTCAGACAGATCGCACGTCTTCCCCATTCCACACATGGACAGCAAACTCACTGATGATACATGTGCCATCGGTGCGACTGACTAGGAGTCATTCCTCGCTAGGTGACACAGTTATCGCCTGAGGTTTATATCTCTGGCAGGTCGATGATTTTAATGTTTTGTCTCGTCAGAGTATTTCTCTGCATATTACTGAATTGAATGAAACTTAATTTGTTGTTTTGTGTTGGGTAACTTTTCTCTTACTGCGATCTTCCCACAGATTATATCTAACCAGGTGGATTTGACACGACAGCACTAATTTTTTTGCATCTTTCCGCCATATCCTGCTTCAGTCTGAGAATGGCTAACTCCTGTTACGTGGGAGGACGGCTGAGTGGTGAAATCCTTGTTGGTATAAAAAAAGCTGTGGCTTGACGTAGGGATTTCTCCCCCACGTAGCTTGCCATAAAATAATGGCAGCACATATAACGCAGCAGGGTTGTATTTCAGACAAGAATATTAGCAGAGGGTCATCCAGGATCCTAAAAGTATTGAATCTGGTTTGAAAAATGGCTCTGAGCACTATGGGACTCAACTGCTGAGGTTATTAGTCCCCTAGAACTTAGAACTAGTTAAACCTAACTAACCTAAGGACATCACAAACATCCATGCCCGAGGCAGGATTCGAACCTGCGACCGTAGCGGTCTTGCGGTTCCAGACTGCAGCGCCTTTAACCGCACGGCCACTTTGGCCGGCGAATCTGGTTTGAGTCACAGAATTTCGAGTGGACGAATAACACAGGGAATCTCTCTGGCGAATCAATATTATTGAACTGCACTAGAGGAATGTGCAAACAGAAAGCGTGTTATGGAGGCAGACCTCGGTGTGTCTTCAACCTGTAAATATTAGGTATCGTTTGAGATATTGCAGAGCACTCTACGTCTGATTTGGTGTTATGCCGCTTCATGTTCTTAGGGAATATGATCTTTACTGGAATTTTGACTTCATACATCATAATGATAGTTGGCAATAGTTAATGCTCTTGCTTGCGTGCTGTAGGGAAGGAATAACGGTAAGCTTTACCTGCGTTCAAAGGAATAGGGTGCCGATTTAAACGACTGCAGTAGAAGTGCTCGACGGTGGAGGGCTGAGTGAAGCGCGTTTTTTCTGCGAAACCTGGGAGAGACATATCCGGACGGCCGAGTTCCGCGGTCTCATTGTGCAGGTCCTCTGGTTGGCAGCGGTCAGGAGGCAACCGCATCCAGGTGGACTGACTAGCGCCCCGAAGTGGCCACTGCAATGGCCAGCACATTGTAGACCGGCAATAAAGCAGAGGATGGGCCCTTGTTAGGCAGGAAGCCGACAAGAGAACTGTGAGCGTTAAGCGAATTTCTGTGGGACAGGGCCACTGGCGCCCAGACGTCCAGACTCTGTTGCAAAACAAATTTGTGAAAGCACGAGGCCTCAAGTGAGTTTATGGCCATTCTTTGAAACCTTTGAAATGGACGCACCAGTGGAGATAACAAGCTTTAATGGAGGTATGTAGTTTCATCCCGGTCATGTTCTCAGCAAAAAACAGAGCAAACAAGTGGGAAAGAGGCCGCGAAGCTTAATTTTTTTTCCTTTTCTCCCAATTAACTTTAAAGTTAAAGGCCGCTCTCCCATCTTCGAATGCTGGCTTCCAGCTCGTGATTGGCTTGTGCTGAAGTGGGGGAAGTCTAAGATGTAAGCATCACGCACTCGAGTGCTGTGTGGGTGTACTTATTTATCTTGAGTCAGCCGTCTAAACATTTGACATATCTCATCACGCATAGTCGTGGCATGGAGTCAAATTGGTTTGGCAGGCCAGCAAACAGGTCCACCTGCATACTGGAATCCACCGGGGTTTCAGAGGCTCTTAGGGAAGTATCTGCATTCCGAATTAAACGAACGCGAGACTGCCTACTTGCAATTTCCGGCGCGCTCCATTAATATCAGTTTGCGGCCGTCCATGACTTCAGTAGCCGAACGCATCGTGGTGTGCCGCCCTGACCACCAGGAGGGTAAAGTATCCATTGCTGCGGCGTAGGGCTCCAATATATGTTCCTCAGTATCCTGTTCTTTCGAACCATATTTTTCTTTTTGGAATGGTAGAATGGTGGCGTAGTTTTTGTGCCATATCCCGGATTCACGTATATGAAGTCAGATAAAGCGATTAGTGTTCCAGTTAGTGTCGTGTGTCGATCCCCAGCTGATCACTTCGTCCACCATAGAGCCCATGTTAGTGAAAGCGTTTGTCAAATAAAGATGTTTGTGTGAGGTTTCTTTAGTCATTTTTTGTCTTGTTATTTTAAGACTGAATAAATATATTGTCATTTAGATCGCACCTTATCCCTGAGTTCTGATTAACAGTACCTTTCCATTTTATTATTAAAGTCTAGATTTGAAACGCAAGTAGAAGGTTTTCACGTTTACCGCCAAATGTTGTCGACGGTGGGAGGCCACTACGAGGTAGACACTGAATGTTTTATATCCCGAGGTATTGCGAAATTGAAGCTTCACCCATCCACCAGTGTCAGTCCAGTTTGTAGGTGAATATAAGTTTAATTTAGTGTTTTGTTTATGTATTTTGTAATCTTTGTAATTGTTGTGAATTATCTAAAGTTTTGTATTTATTTTTTATGTTTCATGTACGGAGAGGGCGGTGCAAGGAACGGAGACAGCATCTTCACTGCCGGGACCAGAGAGAAAATCGCTGGCCACTATACGTCGCGGGTCGACAGCCAAAGAGCAACAGAAGATCCTGAAACCGAGTTGTTGCGTCGTGCTTCTAAAAACTGAAAGAAATAAGAATTTGTAGTGTTACTGCAACAATGACGTCATAGAAAGTTAAATCATGTTGTAAATGTTCAGTCGTATCTTGTCAAGGCTCAGGTTCACGTCTATATGTATGAAGATAATAAAGTAGTGTATACTACAAAAGTTTAAAAACGTGTTCCGTGAATTTATTTATGAAGAATTATATTAAGGAAGAAGGATGACTGATTTATTTGGCATGATTATTAATTTTTGACAATGTTCATCGCGAGTTTGAGTCTTGAAAGTTTATTCAATGTGGTCTAATATTTATTAAAGCAGATAACTTGCATTAATATAATTTCTGAGAAGAAACAAACGACATCTAAATTGAAAAAAGTTTGCGCAAGCCAATTGGACTGAGTGACGTAATTGTGCACATACGACTCAAATGATGATGTTTTACAGTTTCGTTCAAGAACCATTCAGAGACAATTTGAAAAGAATTTAAATAATTGTGAAGTGTGTTGTAACTGACGTAGGTGACGAAGTCTGCACATGGTCATATGTCAAAAGAAAATTATTTATACAAAACTATACGTCGTTACACTACACCATGGTGACCTTAAAAACAGGACTTGTGTGCAACTAAGACACACAGGTACGAAACTAAACATCAAGAGTCCTTCGGAAGTCAACGCGAGTTTTCGTGGAGCCTTCACCAGCCAGCGGCGACTTCGCGGGTGTGGGCATCTGACGGAGCGCAGCCAAGCAGTACGGTCACGCAGTTATTCCACGAGAAGGCGCATCTATTGGGCAGCAGCGGAACGCTGCAAACCCCGGCAGCCTTTTTCTCCCTAAACTAACAGGCCCAGTGCGTCAGCTGGGGGGCGTTCCTCCGGCTGGTATTAGAAGTGTTGCTGAGGGCTTCGCCGGTCTACGGTGGGGCCGGGCGTAGTTGCAGCCAGTGACGTATCCGGTGTTCGACTCAGCGTCTTGCCGGTTGCGGAAGCGGGGTCGCAGCATCTCAGCGGCTGCATAGACGGCTGTTACTTCTGCAGCCCATAGCAGCACACTGATCATCGAGAACTACAAACTAAAATATTAGAGTCCGGTGAGTCTGTTTTAAGTTGGAAGTGGAGTGTTGTACATGTGGTTTTAATAGGATTGTTGATTACAAGTCTGCGTGTGTAACTAGTTAATATCTTACAATAATGTCGGGAAGTGAAATGTCAGACGAAGAGCAATCTATGTCCGATAGGAGCATGAGATCCCTTTTTAGGACGATCGCTAAATTAAAACAATCTAACGAAGTATCTATTGCTAGATTAAAAGAGGAACTAAAACAGGAATTAAAACAATCTAACGAAGAATCTACTGCTAGATGAAAACAGGAATTAAAACAATCTTACGAAGAATCTACTGCTAGATTAAAAGAGGAATTAAAACAATCTAATGAAGAATCTACTGCTAGATTAAAACAGGAATTAAAACAGTCTAACGAGGAATCTACTACTAGATTAAAAGAGGAGCTAACAAAATCTACAGACAGGTTACAGGAACATCTTAATGAAACCAGTCGAGAATTAAGTGATAAAATAGAGGCTTCTAGAGTTGAAATGCAGGAGAAACTAGTAGGACTTAGTAATAAGATTGCTGATAATTGTAAAAGGTTAGAATAACATATCCAGGAATCGCGTGAGGAAAAAGCTCGCATGCGAAATGATATTACTGACTTAACCAAGAGACTAGATAATGTCAATGTCTTACTTGTAAATGAAATAGAGAAAAATAACGATAAGTTACGAGATGAATTTTCTATGCAAATAGAAACTGTTCGTAGAGAATTTTTAGAATCTATTAAAGAGGTTTCTACCAAACCTGTAGAGATTTCTTCAATAGATAACGTAGAATTAGAGACATTAACTCATCAAGTTGAAAAAGATCATACTGAAATAGAAAACATGAAATTTTTAATTACCGAAATATGCAGTAACCTTGAGACTTCCAAAGATAATAACACCGACGAAGGTACAGAGCGTTCACATCGTGAACACAGTGAAGAATCGATATTAGCTAACCGCATATCCAATACAGAAATGCGAATACAGGAAATTACTAAACGGTTATCGGAATTAGATAATAATGAAAACATTTCAAGTAGTAGAAGTAATAACGTAATTAGAGACAACAGTCGCATCGTGATTGCTAGCGCGGACGACAACAACACAAATAAAGAAATCAAGGCAAGCAAATCCGACGCAACTCCGTCTCTGCAATCTAAACAAAATCCAACTATGTCTCTCGCAGAATGTTGGGATGATATAACGACAAATTCAAATGTAGCAAGTCGATTTCCTGTATTCAAACCAGGAGGCGAACTTCACCCTATAATCTTTATAAAAGCTTTTGAAACTTCATTATCTCCTAAATGGAGTAATGAAAAACGGATTCAATTTGTAATAGGACATTTAGAAGCAGAAGCTGCGGAATGGGCAGTACTGCATAGAACTGAATTTAGGGACTGGGATGATTTTGTTAAGCAGTTTAAACAAAATTATTCGTCAAGAGGAAAACAACAACACTTAACTTTCGAGTTGTTAGACCTTCCTCCTTATTCTAAACGGTGGAGAGGCTATAGGAATTATTTCAAATGGCATTTAAACCGTGCTAAATGAATTGAAGAACCAATTATTGAAAGTCATCTAATACGAGACCTAATTAGTAGGTTACCGTATTCTGTAAAAGATAGAAAAATGTTATTCTACGAATTGTCTATCCAAACGAAAAAATTTAAGAACAGATTGTTAAAATGCTGAACGTAGAATTAAAAGTTATAATCAACATGCTATAGAACCCTCATTTCAGGTAGGAGATCTTGTATTAGTACGATCTCATCCTAAAAGTTCTAAGATCAATAAGGAATGTAGAAAATTCTTCTTTATCTTTGAAGGTCCATATGTTGTACATAAGATTGTACATCCCAAAGCGTTAATTCTTATGGAACATCAGGTGTCATTAAAGGATTATATAGTGTCGATCAAATTAAACCCCTCATTCCTAAATAAGTTAATATTTAGTATATGTTACTTTTGGACGAGCGTTCATAGTTTATTCATGTGAAGTTTTTCGTGATAGTTACGGGTTATTTTAAAGAAATGACAGGAGGTTTAAACAAGTGTTCTACAATAATCTACCGGTACTTCAAAAAGGGAAAGATAACTAAAAGAAAGTTTTGTTATTAGGTCAGAAGGAATTTTGTATATTTTATATTTACTCGGATAGTAGGAACCAAAGGGGATGGTTAATAATTTTAGGGACCATGGGCGTCCAGAGCTATATGGCTCACGAGAACATAGCAGAGTGCCTTTAATAGAGATTTGTAATAGTGTAAATGTAGAACACACCAAACGGGGCTCTCTCGCTTGTTTCTCCTAAATAAATTGCCATTACCCAACAAAGTGTCCGAAGGTAAAGAAAGCCGCGCCGAGATTCTAAAGAAAGTTTTGCTTGATTTCTTCTTGACCTCAGGCATAAATAAAGCATTAGGGAAAATAACGACGTAAAGTAAATAGTACTATTAGTTATTGTGAGAAACTTATTAGTAATATATATTTTGGAAAGAATAACTCTAGCAAATGAATAAAACTGAAACTAACATATCACAATTTGAACGCTCTGTCCTAATGTAACAACGTTAAAGAACGTACTAAATTACTATTTACTAGCAACTATTAAATGAAAAGGATTAACCTCCATATATTCGGTTATGAATTACCATAATAGCACAATTAAAAGTAAATGACAAATAGTCACAACAATATTGTCATAAAAGGATTGAATCTATCTAAGTGCAAGGACTTTAGATTACGGAAAATGTGAGAAAAATGTATAATATTAACAGTTAAATATTGTATATAGAAGAAGATTTATTTTCGGTTAAAACCAGACAAACTGAGCTTGTGGGTGGGGTATGTAGTGGGACGCGAAATTGAAGCGTCACCCATCCACCAGTGTCAGCCCAGTTTGCAGGTGAATATAAGTTTAATTTAGTGTTTTGTTTATGTATTTTGTAATCTTTGTAATTGTTGTGAATTATCTAAAGTTTTGTGTTTATTTTTTATGTTTCATGTACGGAGAGGGCGGCGCAACGAACGGAGACAGCATCTTCAATGCCGGGACCAGAGGGAAAGTCGCTGGCCTCTATGCGTCGCGGGTCGACAGCCAAAGAGCAACAGAAGATCCTGAAACCGAGTTGTTGCGTCGTGCTTCTAAAAACTGAAAGAAATAAGAATTTGTAATGTTACTACAACAATGACGTCATAGAAAGTTTAATCATATTGTAAATGTTCAGTCCCATCTTGTCAAGGCTCAGGTTCACGTCTATATGTATGAAGATAGCCGGTCGGAGTGGCCGTGCGGTTCTGGGCACTACAGTCTGGAACCGGGAGACAGCTACGGTCGCAGGTGCGAATCCTGCCTCGGGCATGGATGTGTGATGTCCCTAGGTTAGTTAGGTTTAATTAGTTCTAAGTTCTAGGCGACTGATGACCTTAGAAGTTAAGTCGCATAGTGCTCAGATCCATTTGAACCATTTTTTGTATGAAGATAATAAAGTAGTGTATACTACAAAAGTTTAAAAACATGTTCCGAGAATTTATTTATGAAGGATGACTGATTTATTTGACATGATTATTAATTTTTGACAATGTTCATCGCGAGTTTGAGTCTTGAAAGTTTATTCAATGTGGTCTAACATTTATTAAAGCAGATAACTTGCATTAATATAATTTCTGAGAAGAAACAAACGACATCTAAATTGAAAAAAGTTTGCGCAAACCAATTGGACTGAGTGACGTAATTCTGCGCATACGACCCAAATGATGACGTTTTACAGTTTCGTTCAAGAACCATTCAGAGACAATTTGAAAAGAATTTAAATAATTTTGAAGTGTGTTGTAACTGACGTAGGTGACGAAGTCTGCACATGGTCATATGTCAAAAGAAAATTATTTATACAAAACTATACGTCGTTACACTACAGTGGCTGAATGCTCGAATTATTTCTCTGTGTTCTCATCCGATCCGCAGCCTATTTCCCGCGATACTTATCTTTACTACATTAAACTGACAGTGCCAGCACCCTTTGTACCGTGTGCACAGTGTACCTATGAATCTCACGCTGCGCTTTCCGTGAGACTGTTAAACGAAACACCTTCATGTAGATACAGGAACGCTGGTACTGCGAGATCGTTTCGGAGAAACTACTAGATTGTTCTACGCCAGGTTGGAATAGTCTCATAGTCAGCTGAGAGACATCCTGGAGCACTCGGTGCATGACAGGCCGACAATCCGTTGGCCAGACCTGCTGCAGGAATGTAACACACCGCGTGAGTCAGCGGAGGACAACACCATCCACTGCAACCAGAGGCCAATCCATACAGAGAGACCTCAACGTCACGAACATCAGCAGAAACACACAATTAACAGTAACCCATTTAACCTGCTGATCCTTTAGGCAGGGAGGCTTGCCAGTATCTAAATGACAATACGAGGTTTATTAACAGCGTACACAAACTACGTCGTCCCGCTTATGATAGCTTCTTTTTAACGAAATCTTTTATGGGACTGAAATAACAATTGTCTTTCACTAAACATAACAATAATTTATAATACCTGTAAACTTTAAAAACGCATATGACTCAATTGACAGGAAAACATTACTCAACGCCTTAAAGGTGTTTGGAGCTGACAACAAATAAGTGGCAATCATAAAAGACACACTAACAAATACAAAATGCAAAATTAAATTTTTAGTTCAAACCTCCAAGGCTTTTGAAATCAACATTGGCGTAAGGCACTGCTAGGAAAGGTAATTAGGGAATGGAGAAAACGAACAGGAGAAGAAGGGATTAGTAAAATCACAATTCGGAGAAAAGGGGATAATCTGAATTTTGATTGTCTGACTTTTACAGACGATCTTGCCATCTTTGCTAAATTTGTAGTAGATGCAACAATGTAGATAAATCTCCTACAAGAGACAGCGTCAAAAGCAGACCTTCAAATATCTTTTAGAACACAAGAGAACACGACAGATGTTAAGGAGGTACCAAAATATATGGAAACAAATTATGGGGGAACAAAAAAGGCTACAAAATTTAAATTCTAGGTGAAATAATACAATTACATGCTTCAGACGAAGAAGCTAACCTAGCAAGGGTAAGAAAAATGAAAGTGGCCTTTCAACTAAAAAAACCTGTGTAATAAGATGTCTATTTCCATAAATGTAAAAGATCGGCCCTGCAATGCCGTCATTAAACCAGAATG
Source organism: Schistocerca nitens (assembly GCF_023898315.1). Taxonomy (NCBI): domain Eukaryota; kingdom Metazoa; phylum Arthropoda; class Insecta; order Orthoptera; family Acrididae; genus Schistocerca; species Schistocerca nitens. The sequence goes on along the minus strand of NC_064620.1, from coordinate 146,070,208 downwards.
ACTCTTGTTAAATACATCCAAACTATCAGGTGAAACAGAAATGAAGGAAAGGGAAGTAATCAGGAAAATCTTACGATCAACATATGAGAATAGAAAATTGAAAATTAAGAAATAAAAAGATGTTTATGAAAAAAATATAGCGAATATCAGACACTATGAGGGACAGAAGAGTTGCGTTGTATGGATAAAAAGGCTATGTGAAAACACAATAACAAAAAGAATTTTTAACATCTTTGACAGAAACCCCAAAACATGAATGACATGGATAAAAGACGTTAAAGCAGACCTGAGGGAAATGGAAATAAAGGAGGATGAAACAGGAGAAAGAGGAAGATTTAGAGCAAAAGTAAAAGGTTTCAAGGGCTTCATGGAGAAAACAAAGAAAAAGACAGGTGCGATATGGACTGAAGGAAGAAGAGAAAAACATAGGACAACAATGAAAATTATAGGAAAGAAAGGAATAAGAAAAGAAAGAATACGTAAGTTACTTCGTGTAGGCCAGAGCAAGTAAAAAGTAAAGGGCAAAAGAACGCAAAGTGACACCAAACAATGACTAGTCTTTGTTGCATTACCATACGTGGTCTCCAAACAGTTTGGCATTTTAAGTCTTTTCTTTTAAAGTTAAAATGGTTTTCTCAAACATCTTATTCCAACATGTCATCATGTTCCTGTCTTAACCTGTCTCGTGAATCACAAACAGACAATTGTTCACCGACGCTCCATATCTAGTTCCTAGATGCGATTTAAGGCTCCATTGAGGCAATGTCAAAAAGTCGGTAAATTTATGTATATCAGCGCACTTGAGTTTAGCGCGGACATAGTATCAAAGTGCAACAAGCCAGGCAAATGTGCAGTGTTTATCGAAAAGGAAAAATTTCCAATATGGTCGCAAAACTTGGATGACGTTTCTCTTATTTATGGGGGTTCTCGTGATAACAGAGAAATTTCCTTCTTACGCCATTCCAAACACTACTTTTTCTTGCAGAAATATATGTATTCTTTGTTCTTTTAACACTACACTCTTCGCATAAGGACGAGGGCATCAGTGTGATGTTATATTTCTAAGTAAGAGCTGAGTAGATTTCGTTGATGACGACTTGCCACGTAGCTCAAATATTTATGAGCGAAATCTTTGCCTGGAAATTTCTTCGAACCTCGAACAGTTTGTGTGCGGATATTTTATTACCATAGGTTACTTAGGAGCGTGTTGGTTTAATTGTTAGGAGACTCTTATTAAGGATTCCTTCAGTGTGCTCACTCCAAATAGCTTGTCTGTGCGTATGTAGTAGATGTAGGTATATCTGTAAATTTTGCGTTCTGGACTGATTTAAATCGAAGGCCTTCAATCTGAGAGTCGAAACATTTGGAAGATCTGTTCTGTGATGCATTCTGCGCCTTCCCCAGGATCTCGCACTTGTGTTATAGCAGTAAAGTCATGAAATGCTGCTACTGATTTATCAACCCCAGTCCGCCGTTGATACATGGGTCTGCTGTGTCGAGAAAAGGCAGTTTGAACAATCTGAATGTCTAGAGGTGCCACGCAGTGACAGGCAGTATTTGTCTCGCACGTTTTTCAGCTTTACTTTTACCTTCTTTATAGATCTACCGAACCTACCTTTTTCAGCGTGCAGAGAAGTATTCGAAATAAGTTTCAAATTAAAAAAAAGAAAGAAAGAAGTCAGTGGAATACGGAGACTTGATCAAAGGCTGTTGGCAGATTACTTTGAGCTGCAGGTCACCCATCGTGAATTTCCAGGTTTGCATTACAGGTAGCCGCTATCACAGGCGCTTCGTACGGGAGGCAGGCGAAACTTACACTGTTTTTTTGAGGATTATTCTCTCATCTAAAAGTGTAGTTTTCGGTAATTTTATTTACATCGTAACGCAGCTACTGATACTTTTCTCTTTCATGGACTTTGGCGTCTAGAGTTCACGATAGTACGCCCAAACGTATGGTTCCGTGAGGAAGGAGTAGCCGGCGGGAGTGTGCTACCGTGGAACACTTCCCAGACATTCGCCTCTAGCCGTTCCTGGAATATAAGTTTAACATATTTTCTTAGTCCAATTTTAAACGAAGGTATTGGAAAGTAGCACAAATTTCCATTTTCAAGACGAAGTAAACTCAGATAATTTGCAAATATCGCCTGTTCGTAGTAAAAGACCTTCTTCTGTTTAAAGGTGCAAGATGGTGTAAGACCGACAAAGTAAGGCTTAGCCAGCCTCACGTTATAAAGTAGTTTCAAAAATGTTTGTTTGCTTGCCATAAAATTCTATAACTGAAGAATAACAATACATTCCAAATAGCTTCAATTTACTCGTATTGTACAGCGCTTAAATATGTAGAACTGGACATCTTTGCAAACGCTGACCGAAACACAATTTCCTGTTTAGCAACAACAAAATCGGTAGAAATTGGTAGAAACTGATTACTGCTATCTGCAGTGCATATACCTTCACTCAATTCTGAAATCAGTTGCTAGACTGAAGTACCGGGCAGAAAGCATAATGTATTCCTAGGTACCCACGTCAGATAAACGGTTGCCAAACATTCAGAAAACGTTCTCAGGCTTTCACATGGATAACACTAGACGCAAACTGGTAGGGTACACTATTTCCGTACCGTGAAGCGAAGGGGGTTGGGGGGGGGGGGGAGGTGAGGGTTCAGGGGAGATGCAAGAGTAAGGTCTGGCGCCAGGAAAGGCATCATCTACCACTAACACTGCCAAATCCAGATTATCATGCCAATCCCGTGAAGATATGGGATGAAGATCAGGAAAAAGAATAAGAAGAAAGGTAACAGTGATACATACAGGACATTTTATTCATTTTATTATGCTGCAAGAGACACAAGCGTGAAGGATAAAGGCAGATAAACTTCTGTAGCAATAGGCTTTCAGCTTTACTAAAGACGGAGAAAGGAATAAACTATAGCTGACATTCTCAGAACAGGAGAAAGCGATTGTAACATAATATATGTGTACAACATCATATTTTACGTTTTAGTTTTGAATTCAAATACAGTTTACATGGCATACCTCTGCTTACAGTTACTAGCAGTGACGAAAGTAATTACGTGGACGTTTCAATGTATAAAATTTTTTACGACGCTGTACAGGTTTTTTGTTTCAATGTCTGTCACAGATAGTGTGGTTGTTCACAACAGATCTTACCTAAGGATTTAAAATAAGAATGTTATGGACGACGCAACTGCGTTGTACACTGCGAATGCATTATAATACTACATGCGACTAAAGATGGTAGTTAAGCTACCGAAAGTGGTCATCTCTTTGCAAATAAGAAAACAATAATGTTAATGTGATTGAGACAATATCTGGCACAATATTGAAATTTTCAAAACGTTTTGCAGAAAGTTTTTTTTAAAATTTTTGTAATTTTACACTTGATTATGGCAAAAAACTACTTGAAGCAGGAGGAACTGGTGAAATCCAATATCGATGTTAGAGCAGAATCTATAAACGGGATACTTAGGAAAGTTGGGTTTGGTTTAATGGAGACGTGGGTTCTGTCTCAGTAAGATGCCCAAAGGGATTAAGGTCGCAGAGAGAAGTTTTTGTCAAACGACACCACTTCCACACCTTCCTATACAAAACATTACTTGAGAGATCAGGGATAAGAGCCTCTGGCGAATAATTACATTTAGTATGTAGGGTGCAGAAGATACTGTTTTAATACACGGAGAGGACCGCTCTGCCTTCAGTTTGAGACGCAAATGCTGGCGACAAAATTCACCGAAATGGGAAGGAAAAATATTGTATAAAGACAGAAAATGAGCGTAAAAGCTTGTTACGACACTAACAACGGTACACTCGTAGTTTATTTCTAGTGCGTCTATTATTATCAGAGAGTTTTCACAGCCTTACTCACTTTTACACATATGACTTCGTTAGAACTGAAAGAGAATTACGAAGTTCAGGAATGTTTCGTCCACTTCACATTCTAGAATTTTTTTATCCACCTTTAAGAACCTGACCTAAGTCGATGAAGTTCACTGAGAGCTAAGGACCGTTCACAAATACAGCATGTTTTATTCTGCCGGTTGATAAAGCTTGTATGGGCGTGATAGATGTGTTACGTATGACAGGAATTGTTTCTTGGAGCAGTTAAAAAGTGGTAGAGTTCCAGGGCACGTGTCCTAGCATTACGTAATCTTACAGTAAAATAGAGTTTTTGGCCACGTGAAAGGTAAGGAAATAACGTAATCATTATAAGCATTAGAAATGCCTGGTCAACGTAATTATTTATTATTATTATCGTTATTATTATTATTGGTACAATTATTATCATTCGATGTGTATTCAGGACGATACACAGCGCTAGCAATACATACGGAAGAATCCCTCCACACGATGTAATCGATCCCATTGCGATAATCACAGGTTGACAGAACTGTGGAACAATTACTGTCCGTATAAAATTTGAATAATCCTTCCCCATTAATTGTCTGTGAATGGGACTTTAAGTATTATGCTCCATGGTACTTTTTGTTTTCACTGTTTTACTTATTCAGGTCTTTTCAAATAGTTCTATATCAGATCAAAAGTATGTGGGTACCTATTAGTGGGAATTAATATGGTGAGCTCCAACCTTCTCCATTATAATGGCCTGAACTCTGGTGGGTTCTGCATCGAGGTTGACGTTCTAACTCATCCCAAAGACGTTCTTTTGGGTTCAGGTCGGGACCCGCGCTAGACCAGTGCATTTCAGGAATGTTACTGTTCTTAGGGCAACGGTCTTGCCGCAGTGGATACACCGGTTCCCGTCAGATCACCGAAGTTAAGCGATGTCGGGAGTGGCCAGCACTTGTATGGTGACCATCCGGACCGCCATGCGCCGTTGCCATTTTACGGGGTGCACTCAGCCTCGTGATGCGAATTGAGGAGCTACTCGGCCGAATAGTAGCTGCACGGATGAAAGGAGGCCATCATAACGACCGGGAGAGCGGTGTGTTGACCACAAGCCCCTCCTAACCGCATCCTCAGCTGAGGATGACACGGCGGTCGTCTGAGGATGACACGGCGGTCGGATGGTCCCGATGAGCCACTTGTCCCTGCAGACGCAGTGCTTGCTCTTAGACCACGGCCTGAAAGATGCTGCTTTACGGTAGGATGCGTTAAATATCATGCTGGTATAGTCATCGTTTCCAAGGTTTTCCTATACTGTAGACAGTTCACAGTTCTGTAAAACACGTTCATATCTTTCTGCATTTAGAGTTTTCTTAAGCGCGATAAGGGGACCACACTCTAACCACGAGAAACACTTCAATAGCGTAGCAGCACTTCCTCCTTACTGCACTGTCCACAGCTCGTAGTGAATTGGCTAGCGTTGCTACCTCTGGATCACGAGGTCCTGGGTTCTATTCCCGGCCGGATTGGGGATTTTCTCTGCCAGGGAACTGGGTGTATCTGTTACCCTCATCATTCGTGACAGTGTCTAGACTGGGTTGTGTACAGATTGGGAATTTGTACGGGCGCTGATGACCCCGGAGCTGTGCACCCCAAAAACCAGACTTCACCATCATCCTTACTGTACTATTGGCACCACACGTGTATGACAGGTAACATTGTCCAGGCCCTAACATCGAACTGAAACAGGTATGGCGTAATTCACCACTCGAAATTACTCGTAACTAGTCATACACTTTAAAGTGGCGTTACTGTATCTACCACCTCAAGGGTCGCTTAGAACTGAGTACAGAAATGTGTGGGTTGTGTGGTGCTGCTAGACCATCGCATCCGACTGCTTTTAACTCGCTACAAACAGTCGTTGTCGTTGTGCTAGCTGGACCTCTGGTTGCACTCATGAATGACTCCTATTGTTGAATTCATGGGTCTTTTTACAGTCGCTTTTCCCCGCGCACATCAGTAAGTGAGGTTTGCCTGGTCTTGCTTCAACTTTGGTTGTTACGTTGCTTTTTCACATCAGAATCACATCGTCAACAGTCGACATGGAGAGCCTTATAAGGGTTGAAATGTAGCTGATGGACTTGTTACTCAGGTGACTTCCAAAGACAAGTCCACGTGCAATGCCACTGAACTCACCTGGTGGGCCCATTCTGATGTTACTGCTTCTCCGCTGACATACTCTCTTCCTAGTTTCACACTGGTGTGTCCGCCTCTCTTGACATCCTGTGACTGATTCCACATCAGATAGGGGTATGTGGATACTTTTGATGATATGGTACATAGATTGCCTGATATATTTTGAATACTGTGTTGTCAGCAGAGAAACACTAACTAGAGAATGGACCATACATATATTTCCAGCAGTGTATGTAACTATTATTATCAAAAGTATCTGCACATCCCTATGTGATGCTTAATTGACCACTAAATATCATGAGAGTATCAATATAAAACGAGGTGGAGATTACTGTCAGTAGAGAAGCAGTCACAGCAAAATGGGGCACACACACACGCACACACAAACAAACACACACACACACACACACAAATATATATATATATATATATATATATATATATATATATATATATATATATATATATACTGTCCAAACAGGCCTTGGAGGCGCAACACCATCGACGAGCCTCTGTGTCATCCTCAGTCCATAGGCAGAGGGCATCTGGTCAGCACACTGCTCTCCCAGCCGCTTCAGTTTTTGAGACCAGTACCTCTACTTCTCAATCAAGTAGCTCATCAGTAGGACTCACAAGAGCTGAGTGCAGCCCAATTACCAATAGCACTCGGCAGACCCAGACAGTGACCCATCCAAGTGCTAGTCAAGCCCAACTGCGCTTAACCCAGTGCCTTACTCACACAGTTGTCGTGGATCAGCATGGTTGCAATCGGATTTGCCATGGTTAATTTGAAGGGGTGGCCAGATGCCCTTCCTGCTACCACCACATACCCCCTGGGATGGAATCAGTCTACCCCAGCTGTCTGCGCCTAATATTAATCATGAAGTAGGTCGAATGTGTTTCAGATGTTTGCGAATCATGTAACTAAGGTGGTACGTGGGGAACAGCCTGGTATTCACCTAGTGGGATGTGGAAAACCGCCTAAAAACCACATCCATGCTCGCCAGCACACCGGCCCTTGTCTTTAATCGGCTGGGCGGATTCGATCTGGGGCTGGCGCGCCTGCTCAAGTCCAGGAATCAGCGCATATTAGCGCTCTTGGCTAACCTGGTGGGTATATATATATATATATATATATATATATATATATATATATGACGGTAACATATGTGTTGGGCAGTGTCTCTAGTATGCCTGTCGATCGCGTCACGTCGCTCTTTTCAGTTTTGAGCGCACAGTGAGCACTTAAAGTTACCTAGAAGAGAAGAGTCTCCCGCCAAGTGTGAGGGGCTGGTGAGAGACTTCGTCTGAAGCTATTCAGCCCACATAACATGACTGTCAAACGTTTCCTTCTTCGTGTCAATTCGTATCCGCACTCTACAGGAGCAATGAAGATAGTCCAGCAACGTTTTCTATTGGAAGTATTTGATTAGCAGCAATACAGCCCGTAATTGGTTTCCACTGAGTTTCTTTTCTGCTCACACGAACCGCTGGCTATGAAGGCAACATTTTAGCACGGACAACAAGCTGTAGACCACTGTAGAGATTCGGCGAAAAGCAAAGACGGCTGCCTTCTATGACGAGGGCATTGGAAAGTTGGTACAACGCTACGACAAATTTCCTCGGGGCGACTATGTAGAGAAGCAGGTGGAACGTCTAGCTAACTGTTTCAAATAAAACATTTTTGTACTTCACAATGCTTTTCATTTCACGACCGATAGGACCTTACTTTCCGAATAGCTCTCGTATATAGGGGTTTCTACATGTGCTTTTCTGAGTTAGTGCCGAACGTCCATCTTTTTAAAAAAAAAAAATTCGTCGTTCCTTCTACTGCTCTTATGGTACCTTCGCACTATTCTTATATTGTTCTAATACTTCATTTCATCTACTCATGCGTGAATAATGGGTTTTGTATATTCTGCAGATTTATCGGGTGTTAATTTTTATGGTTGCCTTTTCGAAGGCTTTGTGGGAAGAGATTTTTGTCTGCCCTCCAAAGAAGGCCTCACACATTAAGACAGGGAAACACACTACAAAAAGTGTATAGTGGATAGGGAAATTGAACAAGGATTAGTATAACACTTTATGACAGTATTAGGGTTGGTCAAAAAGTTAACATTTCGAGAAAGAAATCATGCTGCAATCTTGGAACTTAGTGAATGTGTTGGTCGACATCTGCGTATTCACCCATCAGTAGTATATGGGTCACTTCGGACCACCCCCTCATCTTAAGGTTAAAATCAACCATAAAATAAAATACAAAGTTATGGTCCAATCTAACCTTAAACAATTATTCCGCTATTTTATTTTACTACCTCATTTATGGTGGGTGACACCTTTAACAATCTTAATTTTTATAACTTAATTTATGGCTCCTATTAACCATAAATTAAACACCTATCTACCCCTGTTCTAGGGTTAAATTCAACCCTAATTTATGTGGGATTTTAATTCTAATAAGAATTATTTTAAGGTCCCACTCCACCATTAAATAGACCTCTATCTATGGTTACTTTTATCCATTATTTTATTACTTACTTTAAGCACCCACCCGACCATAAACCTTTTACTTAATTACAACCTACCCTCTATGGTTACTTTAACCATTATTTTATTATTTACTTTAAACTCCCACCCACCATAAATATTCTCTAAAATAAATTAATTTATTTTAAGGTTCTACCCACCACAAATATTTTCCTGAATTATTAATTTCGTTATGGACCGATTTAATCTTACTTGCTATTTCTTTTTAAGTGGTACCTTTTGACCTTTATTTTATCAGTTATTTACCAATTTTTCCTCCTCCTCCGTTATTCTACTCAATTTACGGTCCAATCTAACCTTAAACAATTATTCCACTTATCGTATAATCTATGTTCCTAGTCTACCTAAATTTATTTCTTTGCACTTATCTGTAGGATACCTTAACTTTATTTTAACTACTTAATACCCCCAAGGAAACGTTTCTATAATACCACCAACCTCAGGCTTAATCATCCTTTTATCATATTCGATTTTGAAATCTTTACTAACATTCTTATTGACTAGAGTTTTGGATTTCGAATCCCTGGTAATCATTTTGTAGTTTAATCTAACCATAACTATAGACAAGAGCATGGTTTATAAGAATGTAATAAGTAAATAAAAGTTTCGGTCGGAAATAATATGACAATCAGACAGAGAACGCCACGCGCTCTTGTTACGCCACCCAACGGCGGTCAAGGTACGCGATTTCCGCCATGCAGCGTTGTGAAGGTCAGCGTCGACCGCGTGACGTGCAGTCAGCCTTTGATACACTCAGTTGCGCAATCGGTAGCAGCTAGCACGTAATATTAACTTGTTCATTCGCTAGTAGATGGCGTTATCTCGTCGTCCTTGTGTAACTAGTACTCTATCTGAGTGGAATAGCTTCGCCGGCGCGGTAGCTCAGCGCGTTCGGTCAGGGGTCTGGCCAGCCTCTGTAATAAATAAACTGAGTACACTATTCGTCGTGGAATTTTGAGTGACGTCATGAGACGTCCGCACAGATCCGCTCTCCCTCATCAGCCAAAGATGCATGGGACGAGACGTGGAAACAAAGAGGAAAAACCCTGTGGGGCAGAAGATGGACGACTACAACGACGATGATAATAGATGAAAAAGACCCCACAGGGTTCCTCGGCGCCGAGGTTTTGCTGTTTTAAACAATTTTTAGTACTCAAAATGAGAAAACTTCTGCAGTTGGGTCAGAAAAAGAAGAAAAAACGAGTAAAAATCATTTTTAATACAATTTTTTGTATTAATAAATAATAATGAGTAATCAACTAATACCTCCTTGTAGCATGACGAGGGTAATGACAGGTGGCGACAAACCAGCAGTACTTCCTTTTGATTTAAATAAGGTGCCTGAAGGTGTAAAAGGTATCGTTTTTGACTATCTAAGAAGGCTACAGTACCTACAGCTGACAGTTATGGAATTAGTGGAAGACAATCGTGATCTCTGGAGGGTAGGTGAAAGCATATCACAACTCGAACAAGAATTTGAAAAGCTGATAGCTGGACTCATTCAAAAACCTTAGTATCTATTCAAATATTGTATTTTTAATGGTACATTAAACCATTAAAAGTAAAAATCTGTACAATCTTTCACAATACAACGTTATCTTTATTTAACCAAGTATTATGCGAGCTATCAAATCCTAACCATTTGACATAAACTTTATCTCCTTTCCTTTTCAAAATCTTTTCAACGAGATACATATCTGGATAATCGGTTTTCTGGATCTCATATTCGTAAAAGCTTCCTTTAATTTCTTCGCCATCTAATGCCTTCAATTTGTATGTAATCGGATCTGAATATATTACATCATCAATTACAAATAGTTCTGTCGACCAGTTAGCTGTATACCCTTTCTCAAATAAACCCTTTAGCACACTAATTCTTACTTTATCGCCCACTTTATATTTCGGCTTTACAATAGTGTAATTCACATCCATAAGCAACTGTTTTTCGTAGGCTTTATTAACATCTTTGGGTTTCATTTTTATGGTCCTGTGTGTTGTATTATTGTAATCATTAATTAACTTTGGTACTAACTCAACCCACTTATAATTTCATTGAAGGTCGAATTGTTTCCACATCTTGTCTTTCAAGGTTCTGTTAAATCTCTCTACTACAGCGGCTTTCATTTCTGTAAAGGTAGAGTAGTGGTTTACACCACACATTTTCATCAGCTCCTTAAAATCTTTATTGTAAAATTCTTTGCCATTGTCTGTTTGTAAGTTTTGTGGCTTCCTCAGTTTTAAAATTAATTTGAAGGCCTCCGCAACATTCTTACCAGATTTATCTTTAACAGGAATAGCCCAAGCGTATTTTGAAAACACATCGATAACTGTTAGTAGATACTTGTATCCTCTATTAATCTTAGACACTCCTTTAAGCTTTCCAGAGTCCATCTCAACCAAGTCGGCTTGCCACAAATCATCAATACCGTAAGCTGTGACAGCTCTCCTAGGGAAATTCTTTCTTACTGGTTTGTGTAGTTCGTTTACAATACCTTCACGAACAGATGGTTGTTCCTTAGGAACGTTGCCTCCTACATTTTCTACGTCTTTTTTTTTACAAACTTACTTTTCCTACTTTTGCACTCAAAACAAATACCTTCAATCCTGTGACGACCGTTTTTCGTCGATACTCTCTGAGGATGAAGAGTGTTAGTAAACCTTTTACACTTTAAACACCAAATATGATAGTCTTTCATTTATTTAATTGAAAATTAAAAATCATATTTTAAATAATTAAAAATGTATTTTTTAAAGACCCCAACTCTTAATTCTCAATATCCTCCGCAACTGGTATCAGTTCACCATAAATTAGAAATTTCACGTTAACAGGTACAGTTTTAACAGTATCTTTGAGTCTTACAGTGAGAAAATTTCCTTCATTTATTGTTATTGAATGGTTTCCGCCATTAATTAGATGCATTTTATCATAAACACTTACTGCCATATCGAAGTCCTTAGTTGACAGACGTTCATTGGCATTTTCGCCAATTGCAATGACTCTTCTTAGCTGAAATTTGTACTCAAAGGTGTGCATTTTTTGTTCATCACCTGTCACAAATGTGAATTCAACCGTTTGTTTATCACACATTTTTCTCTCAGCCCCCTCAATATATGGCTTCAAATCAGCCTTAGTAAAATAATCTGAAAGGGCTTTTTCAATCTCTTTCTTGCTGTAATAATTACTGAACTGTGTTAAAAGACCAGTGTACAATCCACTACTCTCTACAAGATTTGTTTGTAGAAACCTCTTGTTAACTACATCCATATCATCAACAGGATCATCGACGTTGACTAATCTTCTACCTAGAAAATTAATATAACGCTTCGATTTCTTCAACACATCTGTGAAATATTTTTGAAATTTGGTAAAGCTCTTTTCGATATTTTTGAGCTTATCTAACTCTTCTTTCGTCATGCGAAACGTTGCATCAGTAGTTTTGTTCCCAAAAACGTCCATTTATTCTATCAAGAATTCTACTAAAATTCCACCCGTCTGTAAATAGCTTCAGTACCAGCATACACAGGTGACCACAAATGTACTCGTCATAATACTGTATTCTTTCTGTGTTATAAAACAAATTATCAGGTCCCAGGTAATGCACTAAAGTTTGTGGAATACTACCACCAAACGAGTCAAAAACGAATTTTTCATCACCATTTTTGTAATAGCATATCCAGTGAGTGCCTAAGTGATCAGATGTATCCAAGTTAACAACCCCTGATTCGACTTTATTAGGTTCTAACGGTAGTTCGTCAGCCATGAATACACCCCTAAAGGTTTTTAGTTTCATTTCTTTTGCTAACCTCTCTATATCATAGTTACTCAATGGATGGTTATATTTTTGCACTATTTTTTCGACTTTTTTTTAAAGATGCCAGAACCAGCTTTCTTTTCCATTTCAAGGTTATGCCTCTTCTGTTCAGCCAACTCAGCGTCTTCTTTTTGCTTTTTGTGAACAGCACTTGTTATTGCTGCAGCACCACCAGCTAAAGAACCAATCGCCCCCAACGCAGCAAGTATCAGTGGTAGGAATCCACCTTCATGATTACTCAGTCCAGAACCCTTTTTTAAACTCTTTGAGTTAAGGTACTCAAGAATCTTTTTCACGACAGGTATAGATAGTGTTAGCAACAAGCTACCTCCTTTCTTAAGTTTACTTTCTTTCTGTTTCACTTGTGTATCTGTGAGGAAAGCATCAAGAAACCCATGACTTCTCAAATCATCGTTCGACAGCTTAACTTTAATAGATTTTGCTCTCGGAACCCCACTGGAGGGAACACTGTAGTCAATACTAAATCCTTTCATTTATTAACTCAAATAAATTAAACTTTAATGCAAATATTGCATTAAAATTATACCTCTTCATTCAGGTATTATAATGTCCATCCATTATCATCTAAACCCATCCCCAATTTCCTTTTCCCAAACATTATTCCAGCAACGGCTGTTGAAGCTAGTCTCTCTCCTAGAGAAGCATCTTTGCTGAATATCCTTTCCTTAGCAGCTTTCTGCAGTTCTTTGTCAGCAACGTGTCTACTCTCCAGATCTGTATGGTCCCTGTAGGCGATATCATGCCTTTTACACGCTTCATCTAGAGGATTTACTCCTGCATCTCCTCTAGCTAGTCTTTCTTCTAGTTTGGTGCCAGGGCCGCAGTAGTTATATCCAGGAAGGTGCAATTCAACCGGAAGCTTATTAATTAAAGTATTCACTAAACCTTTCCCATGTTTTTCAGACTTCCAAAATGTGTGAGGGAGGTTGTTTAAGAACCTAATTAGGTAAGGGATACCCTTTGGATTATCGATAATAAAGTCATTAAACTTATTACTGAGCATTTTAGTTATTGCAACTTTTTCATTGTGGTAGTTGGTGTTCCCTGCATTTTCTTCACCGTGGATAACCATAAGTCTATCAATTAGGTCCTGGACATCATCCAACCAGATGTATTCAATCGGTCTGTCACTGTATTTCTTAACAAAACCCATACCGCCCTTGGTACCAGGCGAGTTACCACGTTTCTTCTTTATAGAGTTGTATATTGGTTTAATTAATTTGTTGTATTTTTCACTAATGCTTGATTTTGGTCCTTTCGTGGGATCGTTGTTCTGATATATAGCATTTGTTAATTTTAATATATCTGCATAATTGTCATGGTCATCAAGTGGTATTGTATCTCCTACATCTTTCTGTGTTAGAAGATTCATTAACCCTTCAGTAGCTTTAATTCGTTTATCCTTGATTATAATATCATCATTCTGAAAATTAACTTCTGAATCACCAATATAATGCTTACCATTATCGAATCTTAAACCAAATACCTTATCATGCAGACCTCCTAAGTACTTGGATACTACAGGGCTGTTGCATAATTGGTTATAGCAGCCTTTGGTGTACTAGTTAATTCACCCTTCCTGATCATCTTTTCTCTTTCTTTCGCTTCAATATCTGCTAAGGTTGATTCTAATCTTTGTTTTGTATTTGGAGAAACATCACTGTCAGTATCATAATACCTGTCTTTAAATATACTCTTTTCAAATGACGTTTCATCAGGTGTTGAGGGAATAGGAAACATGTCTTCGAAATCTGTTTTTTTATATGGAACCAACTGCTTTTCTACTTCTCTGTTTAGTTCTATTGCTTTTATTACATTATCACCTAAACCCTCCAATTCTCCTTTAACTTCTTTAATTGCATCGATAACAGGTTGGTCTTCTTTTTTATATTTTTCATACTCTGTTATTGGTTGCTTCTTCCACGACTTAAAACCTTCCTTGAGTTCTTCAAACTTTTTTCTGTGTTTCCGTGCACTCTTAATAGCATCGGGATTATACTTTGCAAACATCTTTATTATATGCGATATTTTACATTAGACGTTGGGCGTTGGACGTTAGGCGTTGGACGTTGGGCGTTGGGTGTTGGACGTTAGGCGTTGGACGTTAGGCGTTGGACGTTAGGCGTTGGACGTTAGGCGTTGGGCGTTGAGCGTTGGGCGTTAGGCGTTAAGCGTTAAGCGTTAGACGTTGGGCGTTAAGCGTTGGGCGTTGGGCGTTGGACGGTGGGCGTTGGGCGTTGGGCTTTGGGCGTTGGACGGTGGGCGTTGGGCGTTAGACGTTAGGCGTTAGACCTTTAAGAACGTTTTTATCTTATTTCGGTACTTGCCACCACTAGATTTACGTGTTAAGTCTATCGTTACAAAACCAAAATCGTCTTCATTCCAGCAATTACTACACATGGTTTTGAATTCTTCGTATCTCATATCACCGCCAACAAATTCGTTAAATATATGATTTAGATTTGTATTATCTTGTCTAAATACGTTCAAAAAATTAAGGTTATCGCGAACCAGTTGTTTCGGTATCTTGGTGTATGTTTGTGCTAAGTAAAAGCAGTCTATACCTTTGTGTCTTCCTCTAGTGAAATATTCTCTAACTATATCTTGGTTCTCCAAAATAAAGTCATCAAATATCACAACTGAATTTTCTGTACATTCATCTAAAGGTATGATATCTTGCGCAGCTTCAACGAAAGATGCTATTTTTACATCGGTTTTTTCTTCTAGCGCCTCACACATTTTAATTAGTTGTTGATACTTTGACTGATCTAGACTTTTAGAATATATGTATACATGGTTAACTTTATCCCAGTTCAGCCACCCTGGTGCAAGAAGGTAATTATCGATCATTAGAGTTGTTTTTCCACATCCGCTTGGACCGATAACTCCACAACGTATCGAATTAGGTAACAGTTTCCCATGTTTCAATTTTCTTTTCCTTTCTGGTATTCTAACTTTAGGTTCCCAGTCTGTCTTCATTTCTTCTTTCTTCATTGTTTATTCTCTATTTAGCTTTATTAACTGAGTTAATAAATGAGCAGATTATTTAAGTTGAGTGGTAGATCCTCCAAACTAGAAAAGAGGCTAACAGTTCCGATTAGAGACCACTTTAAAGGTGTGGCTTTAAAAGGATTTTACACGACATTTTTAACCCCAAATATTACTACAAAGAATAATAAGTTGCACAGTGATGGTGAAACAATCGTTATACCTTCTGGGCAGTATAGTGTAGATAATTTAGAGAAATATATTCACACCAAAAACCCTCACATAAGTATTAAAGCAGACAAGGTTTTGAACAGAGTTGTTATAGAAAGTGAAGTGAAGCTGTATCTTGACAGAGAAGAAAGCATAGGAAGTGTGCTGGGGTTTAATAAACAAGTCATTGAACCAAATACAAAGACTATTGCTACTGGTATTCCTAAAATCATCCCTTTCGAAACGGTAAATGTTCATTTCAACTTGGCAGACGGAATGTTTGTAAAAGATTTGGAACACTACCACAGAGAAACGAATATTATAGCTTCTTTTAAAATTGGTGTAGAGTTTGGTGCACCTATAATCCATGAACCAAAGAACCTCACGTTCGTTCCCATTTGTGACAGAGTTCAGCACTTGGTAATAACTGTAACTGATGAAGAAAATAATTTGATTGATTTTGGTGGAGCCGATGTCACAGTAATTTTAGAAATGCAATGAAAATTTTGCAATAAATAAAGGAATGAACAAAATAGAAAGTTATCAGTACCAGTCTTTTCCCGTAAACGAAAAGACAAAATATAATCTAAACTTACCAAACAAAGATGTTGAAATAGATATCAAAGTTGGTGATGGTTGGGTTGATAGTAAGAATGCTTTCCTTTACATGACTTTTGATGTAACTCAAGCAGATGGCACAGATTATCCTACATATGATGGAAAATCCAACAAAAAGCTAATTGATAATTTTGTATCACAGTTGTTTTCTACAATCACCATCAAAAAGAAAGGAGCAATTATCTCTAGAATTGAACATCCCGGTATTTCTTCAACAGTTCTGTATCACCTCACCTCTTCACTTATGGAGGATGTTATGTATGAAGGAAATTTTATAAACAATGGTAAGCTAAGGTCTAAATCAAATGAAGTCTTGTATCCACTAAAAATGTTTGGGGGTTACTTTAAAGACTACAAAGAGGTTATGTGGGAAGGTGATCTTACTGTATCCTTTACTTGGAGTGCAACTGCAGGAGATTTTCTTCATAGATGGAGTGATCACAACACTGCTGGAGTCGAAATCAAAGATACTCTACCAAATGAGGGTAAACTAGTAGTAAGAAATGTGGAGATTCGAGTACCAATAGTAAAATATGAGCCAACTTATGAGCTCGAACTAAGAGATAATATATTCAAAGAACCTAAAATGCCCATATAATTCTTTGAACTACAAACACAGGAGATTGCAGGCATTAGTGGTAGGAGGAACTTTGAGATTGACATTACTAATTACTACACATCCCTAGAATTTGATATGCCTTACTTCATTTTTGTTGTATTCCAGACTAACCGGAAAGGAAACCAAAAACTGGATTCATCATTGTATGATCACGTAGAGCTTCAGAACATTAGTTTGAAAAATGGTAGAAACGAAATATTTCCTGAAGAGGTGTGGAACATTAACCCTCCTTCAACTTACTTCAAGGCATACAATGCATTCTTAGACTTTAAGCGAATAACAGAGTTGAAAACTGATTCGAAAATCAGTCCTTATAGTTTCATTAATTTGTATCCTATTTATGTTATTAATATGAGCAGAAGAAAAAATGTTGTAGCAACAAACAAAACGAGTATGAAGCTCTGTGCAACTTTTAATGCTAATATACCTGAAAACACTACAGCTTATATTGTGATGTACACCAAAAAGAACTTGATCTTTGATGCAAAGCATGGAATAGTACATGAAAGCTTTTAATTGAAGTATTTTTAATACCCAATGGGGTATTAAAAATTATATAAATTCGATGATGTGTCTCGGTTTTAGGTCATCTGACATACCTCTATAAATCAACTTCAAACCTATAATAGACCTAGAGTCTTCCCAGCTTAGGATTTTGTTGTACCTTTCAGGTAAAATAACTTTAAATTGAGCATCGAGTTCTAAAATGTATCCGCTACAATATTTCATTGTCTTGAACTCTACATCTGTAATAAGATATTCATAATCTATTTCGAGATCTCGCAAACGAGAAAACGATGTTTGCTTATTGGAACTATTGAGTTTTAGTAGAAGTTGATGTTGTTGGCTGTTCATTTATTAACTGAGTGTTTCAGTTTAAAAATTTATTTCTGAAAATAGATTAAGAAGAATAGCACTCGAGGAAGCAAAGAAAGAATTTGGAGTTTTAACCAGTAAATAAATGGAAAGAGATAAAAAAGGATATGTAGAATGTGAATGTGGTAGGGTCCTAAGTTCGAAAGATATAATGTCTCATCAGAATAGACCATGTCACGATAAAGCTATGAAAGAGAGAGGCACAACAAAAGAAATTAAGAAAAAGATACAAAGGTACCTAAAATACGGAAATGGATCTGAAATTAATGCATTGATTACAGAATGGGAGAAGACTAACAAGAAATAATTGACTTATTGCCGTGTATGTGCAACTCACTGGGAAGATTTTTTCTCACTTAAAAAAATGATTTTTTAAAATAAATAAATCAGTAAATAAAGAATATGTCAGAAGAAATTGATTATAATTATGCAGCTAAACACTGCAACAAGTGTGGGGTGGACATTACTTACAAGAACTGGTCCAGACACTTGAAATCAAAGAGTCATATTAAGAATGACCCTAACAACGAGGAGGTGGCGGGTAAACGGGAAGATAAGGTGACACTTCAAGATCTCAGGACTATGGCCAAAGATTACAGTCTCACAGGTTTCTCCAAATGGAACAAATCACAACTTATTGAGGCTTTAAATAAAGTAAATGACATGGTGTACAAAAGGGACGATTTGGAAAAGCTGACGGTACCACAACTTAGAGAGATAGGTAAAAATAAGAACATTAAGGCAACTTACAGGATGAGAAAAACAGAAATCGTAGAATCTATTTTAAAGACGCAGGACAATATTTTTAGAAATAAGGTAGCTCAAGAGTTAAGCTTTCACGAAGACATAATAACTCCTGCAAAGGAAGAACGGAAACCACCATACACCATCACAGAAACTAAATCACGTTTCATTAAGTATTTTAATGGCACAGAAGTAGATTACACTATAAAGATTGAAAAGATTATGGAAGTTGAAAACGCCATCAATGCTATGATTAAACTGGCCAAAGAGAAGGGTAACTACAAAAAAGGAGACAGGTTAACTATAGTAGCACACAACCCAAATTTCCATCATCCCATCTCAACAGTTGTTCAATCAGATATCAAAGCAAGGTCCTTCATGAATCACGTTGGTAGAATTCTATCTTCTAACGAGAACTTAAATATCACACAAACCAGGTTCAATATTAGGATTCTGAATATGCCTAGAGGTCAAGGTAGATCAAAAATTGTCAATTTGTCAGAAGATGTTCACACAAAGAAATGCATAACCCAAATAAAAAATAAAGATAACTTGTGCTGTCCACGAGCCATAGTAACAGCCATGACCTACAATACTAACAAAATTTTAGATAGGCCGCTCACTGACTTAAACATCAAACACTTGAGACAAGGAAGGAAAATTCAAACGGAACTAACTGAAGAGTTGTGCAAAAGGCTTGGTACTTACAACGAAGAAGGCTTTACTTTAGAAGATATAAAGAACGTGGAAAAATTATTACAAGTTCAAATAAAGGTTGTCTGTGCCGAAAACTTCAACTCGATTATTTACTCAGGTGAAGAAAGAGATACCAAAATTTATTTATACAAAAACGGAAACCACTTTGATGTCATAAACAGTATGAAAGCTTTCTTGGGCAGTGTATATTACTGCGACAGGTGCGATACACCTTACAACAACAAGGATAAGCATAAGTGTAAGAGGAAGGGGAATGTGTGTATTCTGTGCAAGAAACCAGCACACTCGATCGAAGATAAAGCTAAAGTTTACTGTACAAAGTGCAATAGGTATTGTTATAACCAGGATTGTCTGGATAATCATAGTGTAGTGTGCAAGGAAATTTATAAGTGCAAAGGTTGTAATTTAATTCTTTTGAGGTCTAAAGAGCACAAGTGTGGATACTCCTTTTGCTACAATTGTATGGAACCTTTTAAGATTGGTGAACACCAATGCTACATCCAGCACAAACAACAGAAGGGTGGGAAGTGTGAAGGGTTGTGTATTTGTAATGCTAAAGATAAAAGTAAGTTTCTACAACGTTTTAAGGATAAAAATAGGTTACAACTGTTTAAGAAACCAAAGATTAAAGACCTCCAGAAACGATTTTTAGCTAGAGAAATTACGGTAGAAAGGTATACGTCACTACTTAACAATATTTTGATTGACATTATTACTCACGAAAACGGCTGTAGCTACACAGAAAAATATATATGGTTCGATTATGAAGCAGAACAAGAGACCGGGGTACACATACCAAACCTCATTGTAGCACATTACATCGACGGTACCAAAGAGTACTTCAACAACAATGAAGTATTTTGTAAATGGTTGATATCAAAGTATCACAAAGGCTACACCGCCATTGCACACAATGCTAAAAGTTATGACTCACAATTCATCTTAAAATATTGTGTTGAGAATACGTTGAAACCATATACTATATACAATGGTACAAAGTTAATGATGCTAGAGGTTAATGGTCTAATTAAAGTTATTGACAGCCACAATTTTGTAGCTTCTCCTTTGAGCGATTTCCCCAAAACATTTGGTCTAAAAGAACTTAAGAAGGGCTATTTCCCACATTTTTTCAATACAAAAGAGAATCACAATTACGTAGGTCCAATTCCACCTACTAAATACTATGGTGTTGACACAATGAAGACTAAAGCTAGAAAAGAGTTCCTTGAGTGGTACAATGAGAAGGTTAAAGAGAACTACGTGTTTGACTTTCAAAAAGAATTTATGGACTATTGTAACTCTGATGTAGATATTCTGCGTAGAGGATGCCTAGAGCTTAGAAAACAATTTTTAGATATTGCTAACATTGACCCATTCCAGTATATTACTATTGCTAGTGTATGTATGGCTATTTATAGGTCAAAGTATCTCCAAGAAAATACTATGGCTGTTATTAAGACTGATAAGAAAGAAATGTATAGTGAAGCTTCTATAACCTGGTTAAATAGTTTTAAAAACGTACAGCACGCTTTGAATGGAGGTGAAGTGGCGGTATGCGGCGCTAAAGTTGACGGGTTCAACAAAGAGACCAATACAGTGTACCAGTACCATGGCTGCTTTTGGCACGGTTGTCCTGATTGTTATCAAGAAGAGACTATTAACAATGTCAACAATGAGACTATGGGTGATTTGTTCGAGAAAACAAGACGGAGAAGTGTTCAGATTAGGGAAGCGGGCTACAAATTAGTAGAAATGTGGGAATGTAAATGGCTTAAAAGCAAAGAATACAACAAGAAGAGCACAACAGTCGTAGACCCACTGAACCCTAGAGATGCTTTCTATGGTGGAAGGACTAATGCAAGCAAGCTTAAAGTCCAGAATAAAAAGCTTAGATACATAGATGTGTGCAGTCTCTATCCTACTGTTCAGTATTTTGATTACTACCCAGTTGGCCACTCTACAAAAATATTCAAGCCGAAAGCATACAACAAAGATTGGTACGGTCTGATTAAGTGCAAAGTATTACCACCACGTAAGCTTTACCACCCTGTTTTACCAGTAAAGAAGGATAAGCTGATATTTACACTGTGCTCCAAATGTTTTGAGGAAAAATGTGGTACTTGTCAGCACTCTGACGACGAAAGGGCAATTACTGGAACGTGGACCACTGATGAAGTCAACAAAGCTATCGAAAAGGGTTACAAGATGGTAGAAGTATACGAGGTTTGGCACTTTAAAGAAAAGAGTAATAATCTATTTAAAGGGTATGTGAAGGACTTTATGAAAATAAAACTAGAAACGAGTGGGTGGAAAGATGACTTTGATACTATTGAAGAGTACACTGCAGCAGTTAAGAAATATCTTGATATAGACCTAAATCCTGAAGAGGTGGTTCCAAACCCTGGTAAGCGTGCTGTTTCTAAGATTTGCTTAAACTCATTGTGGGGTAAATTTGGACAAAGACAAAACTTAACCCAGACTGAATACGTAGTAGATGTGAAGAGGTGGTATACCCTACTACTGGATGATAGGTTAGAAATAAGTAATATGATTTTTATTAATGATGGTGTAGTACAAGTTACCTATAAATACAAAGACCAATTTGTTGAGGATAGTTTATCTACTAACGTGTTTATAGCCGCATTCACTACTTCAAATGCAAGACTTAGACTTTACGATATGTTAGACCAGTTAGGGTCAAATGTGGTCTATTACGATACGGATAGTGTGGTTTACCTAGATGATGGTAAGAATACCGTGAAAACAGGTTGTATGCTGGGGGAATGGACTGATGAACTGGGAAAGGATGATTACATAACAGATTGGATCTCTACAGGACCTAAGAGCTACGGTTACTTGACAAGTAAGGGAAAGGAGATAATGAAGGTGAAAGGTTTTACATTAAACTACGAGAACTCCAAATCATTGAACATCGAAACTATGAAAAATATTGTAGATAAAGAGATAGATAAGGTTAGATTAAACTACAAAATGATTACCAGGGATTCGAAATCCAAAACTCTAGTCAATAAGAATGTTAGTAAAGATTTCAAAATCGAATATGATAAAAGGATGATTAAGCCTGAGGTTGGTGGTATTATAGAAACGTTTCCTTGGGGGTATTAAGTAGTTAAAATAAAGTTAAGGTATCCTACAGATAAGTGCAAAGAAATAAATTTAGGTAGACTAGGAACATAGATTATACGATAAGTGGAATAATTGTTTAAGGTTAGATTGGACCGTAAATTGAGTAGAATAACGGAGGAGGAGGAAAAATTGGTAAATAACTGATAAAATAAAGGTCAAAAGGTACCACTTAAAAAGAAATAGCAAGTAAGATTAAATCGGTCCATAACGAAATTAATAATTCAGGAAAATATTTGTGGTGGGTAGAACCTTAAAATAAATTAATTTATTTTAGAGAATATTTATGGTGGGTGGGAGTTTAAAGTAAGTAATAAAATAATGGATAAAAGTAACCATAGAGGGTAGGTTGTAATTAAGTAAAAGGTTTATGGTGGGGTGGGAGTTTAAAGTAACTAATAAAATAATGGTTAAAAGAGACCATAGATAGAGGTCTATTTAATGGTGGAGTGGGACCTTAAAATAATTCTTATTAGAATTAAAATCCCACATAAATTAGGGTTGAATTTAACCCTAGAACAGGGGTAGATAGGTGTTTAATTTATGGTTAATAGGAGCCATAAATTAAGTTATAAAAATTAAGATTGTTAAAGGTGTCACCCACCATAAATGAGGTAGTAAAATAAAATAGCGGAATAATTGTTTAAGGTTAGATTGGACCATAACTTTGTATTTTATTTTATGGTTGATTTTAACCTTAAGATGAGGGGGTGGTCCGAAGTGACCCATATACTACTCCCATCCATTCGACATTATTTTTCCCAGTGATAGGTACTCTGTGAAGTCCTTGATTGTAGTAATCTGGGAATGAAGAAACTGAAGCAGACAGATCACTGCGGAAACTTTGCTACAGTGTGAGGAACAGGGCACTTTAACTGCGGCTGAAAGCCAATGCAGGACTTTTTATGAGCGTAACTGACGACGTTCATACAGTCATTGCTGGTAGACACTGGAGGTACAATCCAATCCAGCTATAGTCCCCGATAAGCAATGCTGGTCACCTGCTTATGCTACTACATCCCACACGTACAGTGAAAACAACGCGTTACTCGATACCATGATACCAGACTTACAGCACGTGGTACTGAAATGTGGTGGCATAACTACGTCAGAGACCGCGTGGCAATTTTCTGTTTGTTTCAAAGTAATAAAATCTTTGAAAGTGACCCTGATGGTTCAAATGGCTCTGAGCACTATGGGACTTAACATCTGTGGTCATCAGTCCCCTAGAACTTAGAACTACTTAAACCTAACTAACCTAAGGACATCACACACATCCATGCCCGAGGCAGGATTCGAACCTGCGACCGTAGCAGTCGCGCGGTTCCGGACTGAGCGCCTAGAACCGCCAGACCACCGCGGCCGGCAGAGTGACCCTAACAAAAATTATTAATTGAATTAAATTAAAGTAATCGCAGTTGCGAATATGGACAACCATCGTCTGCATAATAGAATGACGACAAAGAAAATTTGTGCCTGCCTGGAATTCGAGCTTCGATTTCCCACTTATCACAAGCGTCGCCATGCCATGTGATATCCATGCACGACTGACAGCCCGACGCAAACTTCCGTATGTCGTCAACCGTGCGTCTGGAATCTTTACTGGTATACCCATTATACACTCCTGGAAATTGAAATAAGAACACCGTGAATTCATTGTCCCAGGAAGGGGAAACTTTATTGACACATTCCTGGGGTCAGATACATCACATGATAACACTGACAGAACCACAGGCACATAGACACAGGCAACAGAGCATGCACAATGTCGGCACTAGTACAGTGTATATCCACCTTTCGCAGCAATGCAGGCTGCTATTCTCCCATGGAGACGATCGTAGAGATGCTGGATGTAGTCCTGTGGAACGGCTTGCCATGCCATTTCCACCTGGCGCCTCAGTTGGACCAGCGTTCGTGCTGGACGTGCAGACCGCGTGAGACGACGCTTCATCCAGTCCCAAACACGCTCAATGGGGGACAGATCCGGAGATCTTGCTGGCCAGGGTAGTTGACTTACACCTTCTAGAGCACGTTGGGTGGCACGGGATACATGCGGACGTGCATTGTCCTGTTGGAACAGCAAGTTCCCTTGCCGGTCTAGGAATGGTAGAACGATGGGTTCGATGACGGTTTGGATGTACCGTGCACTATTCAGTGTCCCCTCGACGATCACCAGTGGTGTACGGCCAGTGTAGGAGATCGCTCCCCACACCATGATGCCGGGTGTTGGCCCTGTGTGCCTCGGTCGTATGCAGTCCTGATTGTGGCGCTCACCTGCACGGCGCCAAACACGCATACGACCATCATTGGCACCAAGGCAGAAGCGACTCTCATCGCTGAAGACGACACGTCTCCATTCGTCCCTCCATTCACACCTGTCGCGACACCACTGGAGGCGGGCTGCACGATGTTGGGGCGTGAGCGGAAGACGGCCTAACGGTGTGCGGGACCGTTGCCCAGCTTCATGGAGACGGTTGCGAATGGTCCTCGCCGATACCCCAGGAGCAACAGTGTCCCTAATTTGCTGGGAAGTGGCGGTGCGGTCCCCTACGGCACTACGTAGGATCCTACGGTCTTGGCGTGCATCCGTGCGTCGCTGCGGTCCGGTCCCAGGTCGACGGGCACGTGCACCTTCCGCCGACCACTGGCGACAACATCGATGTACTGTGGAGACCTCACGCCCCACGTGTTGAGCAATTCGGCGGTACGTCCACCCGGCCTCCCGCATGCCCACTATACGCCCTCGCTCAAAGTCCGTCAACTGCACATACGGTTCACGTCCACGCTGTGGCGGCATGCTACCAGTGTTAAAGACTGCGATGGAGCTCCGTATGCCACGGCAAACTGGCTGACACTGACGGCGGCGGTGCACAAATGCTGCGCAGCTAGCGCCATTCGACGGCCAACACCGCGGTTCCTGGTGTGTCCGCTGTGCCGTGCGTGTGATCATTGCTTGTACAGCCCTCTCGCAGTGTCCGGAGCAAGTATGGTGGGTCTGACACACCGGTGTCAATGTGTTCTTTTTTCCATTTCCAGGAGTGTATATATATTCCCGTACAGGTGAGACATTTTACTTGGAAGTCGCTTGCACGTTGTCGGCGGATAAATATGATATTCCAGTGCCTGTGTTATTCTGAATTACGATGGAAAGTTCCTCTGGATAGGCACTGCAATATTGCATTAATAGAAAGGTGTTGTTTTCATTGTTGTTGAAATTAAGTGAGGACTTCGTGGCTCTAATCTGGCAAAGAAATATATATACAAGAGTCGTTCAATACGTAATGCCTCAATTTCTTTTTTTTTCTTAAGAAAGCCATTAATATACATAGACAAACGTCCTTGTTGGTGCTTCACATTTGATGTTAGTTCTGTGCGCCGGTGAAGTTTGGAACTGTTCTGGCAGAAGGCAGAGCCGTAGTGCAGCGTCAAAGTGGCGTCTACATACGACTCACGATACAAATAGCTTGCTTTTATTGAATTCTTAAGTGCAGAAAAAGGAACCGTGGTGAACATCCATAAACGTTTGTGTGCAGTGTATGGCGATGCTCCAGTTGACAGGAGTACAGTTGGGCGAACGGTAAAGAAGGGTACAGCCTCAGGGAATGCAGATACAGAGCTCCATGATCAGCCACGTTCGGGACGTCCTGTCACAGCCACTGCTCCAGACATGCTGAATCGTGCTGACGCCATTATTAGAACCGACCAGCGCATCACAACTCGACAATTGGCCCTACAGTTGTCGATCTACATCTACATCTACGTGATTACTCTGCTATTCACAATGAAGTACCTGGCAGAGGGTACAATAAACCACCTTTAAGCTGTCTCTCTATCATTCCACTCTCGAACGGCGCACTGGACAACCAGCACTCAGATTTTTCTGTGCGGGCCCTGATTTCTCTTATTTTAGCGTGATGATGTAGGTGGGTGTTAACAGAATGTTTTTGCAATCGGGGGAGAAAACTGATGATTAAAATTTCATGAGAAGTTCCTGTCGCAACGAAAAACGCCTTTGTTTTAATGATTGCCACTCCAATTCACGTAACATATCTGTGGCACTATCTCCCCTATTTCGCGATAATACAAAACGAGCCGCCCTTCTTTGTACTTTTTCAATATCATCCGTCAGTACCACCTGATACGGATCCCACACCGCACAGCAATACTCCAGAATAGGGTGAACAAGTGAACAAGTGTAGTGTAAGCAGTCTCTTTAGTAGAACTGTTGCACCTTCTAAGTGTTCTGCCAATGAATCACAGTCTTTGGTTTGCTCTACCCACAACATTATCTATGTGATATTTTCAATTTAGGGTATTTGTAATTGTAATCCCAAGTATTTAGTTGAATTTGCAGACTTCAGATTTGCGTCACTTATCGCGTAATCGGAATTTAGCGGATTTCTTTTAGTACTCATGCGAATAACTTCACACTTTTCTTTATTCCTGGTCAATTGCCACTTTTCGTCCCGTACAGATATCTTATCTAAATCATTTTGCAATTCGTTTTGGTCATCTGATGACTTTACAAGACGGTAAATGACTGCATCATCTGCAAATAATCTAAGAGGGCTGCTCAGATTGTCTCCTATGTCGTTAGTAGAGATCAGGAACAATAGAGGGCCTATAACACTTCCTTGCAGAACGCCGGATATTATTTCTTCATTACTCGATGACTTTCCGTCTATTACTCCGAACTGTGATATTTCTGACACGAAATCACGAATCCAGTCGCACAACTGAGGCGATATTCCGTAGGCACGCAGTTTGATTAGAAGACGCTTGTGAGGAATGGCGTCGAAAGCCTCAGCATTGGAAGTTCATTTGCAATGATCACATCGCCAAATTGCGTTGAATATTATTGCCTCATCCACCTCACAGCCCATACCTGGCTCCCACGGATTTCAGTCTTTTTGGACCGCTTAAAGATTCTCTACCGGAACACACTTAGAAGATGACGAGAGTGTCATTCATGCAGTGAAAACAACGCTACGCCTACAGGACAAGGGTGTTCAACAGCAGAGAATACATGCTCTTCCACAACGTTGGCGTACGGCCATATAACGTGATGGAGACTACTTAGAAAAGTAGGACATGGACAAGACATGTTGATAGAATGAGATTTTCACTCTGCAGCGGAGTGTGCGCTGATATGAAACTTCCTGGCAGATTAAAACTGTGTGCCCGACCGAGACTCGAGGCAAAGGTCCCGAGTTCGAGTCTCGGTCGGGCACACAGTTTTAATCTGCCAGGAAGTTTCAAGACATGTTGATGTATCCAGAATGAGATTTTCACTCTGCAGCGGAGTGTGCGCTGATATGAAACTTCCTGGCAGATTAAAACTGTGTGCCCGACCGAGACTCGAACTTTGCAACTTTACAGAAGTTCTCCTGCGAAACTAGGAGAACTTCTGTAAAGTTTGGAAGGTAGGAGACGAGGTACTGGCAGAAGTAAAGCTGTGGGTACCGGGCGTGAGTCGTGCTTCGGTAGCTCAGTTGGTAGAGCACCTGCCCGCGAAAGGCAAAGGTCCCGAGTTCGAGTCGCGGTCGGGCACACAGTTTTAATCTGCCAGGAAGTTTCATGTTGATGTATATTTTCACCAAATTCTGACTCCTAAAAATAAATATGTTCTGAGTAAAAAAAGTGGGGCATTACTAATTGAACTACCATCGTAAATAGATATCATTCGTAATCTGGAATCAAGTGGGATAAAACTTGTATTGAAACCAAAAGTATATTGCAGTTCTTGCATTTTACTCATATTGTCGTGAATGCGGATCAAGTTACTTCTACTCTCCTTTTGGTTTTATTTGTGCTCATTACACCATTCAACAACGTATTTATACGCACATCGTATATAGCTGGATGCTTAAGCAATGCTAAGAGAACTTTTACTAGATATTGTAGTACTTGCGGTTTCTTCAGCATCCTTATTTTGAAGAAATCCCGAGAAGTGCTAATAGCACTCGCGCACAGACGGCTCCTTACAAACTCAATTATGTACAGAACATTCAGCCATCCCAGGATTCGATATTTTCGAAATTCCTTTTCTGTTATCGATATCGATAAGTGAAAAATCTCAAAATATGTGACAGAAATGATTATATCTTTTGATTACATTGACTTAGAAACTTGAATTTTCTACACAGCCGAGCGACCACATACATTTCGACATCATACGTCTACCCGTTTCCTTTTACCCAAACATGTTTCAGCACCTCTGTGCCATCATAAGTGGGTTTTGTTTATTGAAAGGTGTAAACACATGAACGCATTTTAGGTTGTAACTGATCTAACAAAGAGAGTACTAAAGGAAGTTTTTGTTCGTTTTTCTTCTTACCGCGATTTAATATTATATGATTTAGCAGGACCATATAATGTAAAATCACGGCAAGAAGGAAAACAACCAAAAACTTCCTTTAGACCTCATGTTTATAGATCTGTTAGAACCTAAAATATGAGCACTTTTTATAGTTTTCAATAAACAAAACCATCTGATGATGACACAGATGTGCTGATACATGTTTGGGTAAAAGGAAGAAAACAGTGTTTCTGCATAAAAGGAGGAACCTACATCCTATAACTTAGCTGCAAACACGGAAAGAGGAACAAGAGCTGCTAATCCAAAAGATGAGTATTTGATGAGTGAGTTTGCGAATCTCAGAATATGCAACACATAACGCTGTATCTTTTGATTGCAGTGAACTACAACTTGCATTTTCCTGGCAATAGACCACACACCTTAATACATGAGGTAAATGTCATCCTAGTACATACACCCGTTTCCAAGCAAAAGGTGTCTTAACAGACGGGCAGGTAGTTGTATAACATATGACGTAAAAAAATATTTATTTCGTATGACACAATAACAAATTAAAAATTTTCTTTTTTTTCCTGTACTTGTATTGTGGGATCTTGCTTCTTGCGAAATTTCACGATTCTAGGTCAACGGGAAGTACGCTACAGATTTTCATAAATGAGTTTGCGTGTTTTTTTTTTATTGTTATTTCACTCCCCAAAATGGCACGGGCTGGTGGCAGCACAATACACCACTCTTCAGCCGAGAGAGTTACAGAGGAAACATAGTCAACTGAGAAAATGACACGTAACATAAAATGGTGTAAAGTGATGAATAAACAAGAACAAAAATAGATGAGTAGAAACGGTAGATTGAAAAACAACATAGGCGAGAGCCATACACATATGCAGAGAATGAACACTGTGAGTCGACACGAAAACAAAGAAACACCACAGTGGGAACACAAATGAATGACGCTGGCGACACTGCTGGTGCTGGTGGAACGTAGCACTGCACACGTCACTGGAGTAACATTGACACCACAACGAAAACGTTAAAATTCACTGCGCCGAAGGGGACCTACCACAGGGTAAAGGGAGGAGGGGGGGGGGGGAATAAAAGAAGGGAGAGATGGTAGGTGGAAACAAGGAGGGGGAGGAGGGGGGCAGTGGAGGGGAGAAGGAACGGAGCTGGAAGCCCAGGGGGTGAAAAGGAAAAAGGTGTCCAGCAGGGGAAAAGGAGGAAGAAGGGAAGGGGGAGAGGGAGGGAGAGAGGGAGCCCTGAGGAGGGGGGAGGGATTACATCTGGTAGAAGGGGTAGATGGAAGGCACGAGGACATCATCCGGGAGTCGCTGCCTAAACAGAGCTACAAAACAAGAAGAAGAAGAAGGGGCGCCTTATTCGAGAAACGTACACATCACAAGGAACAGAACTACAAAGCAAATCCGTGGGCGTGTACTCTGACGCATACAAACCGCCCTCGCCTGATGACTTTATTACGAGAGCTACAGTCTATAACTGCGCGTTTACGAGCGGATCTCGTAACTCCCTGCGGGGGGCCGCGACTTGTATGCCAACAGTGGTGAAGACAGCCGTAATACAGACAAACCACCCGCTAGCGGTTCTCTCCCGCGAGCGAGCAAAACAACGCGCGCCATTACGGTTGCAGAACGCGGCCAGCGGCAGTAAACGGGCGAAGTGCTATTGCTCGTGGCCGGCTCACACGGCTACTCACCGCCCACCTGAGTAGCCGGGCAGCTAACTGCGGACCTGCCCGTGCCGAGTGGCGGTTCTAAATCGCGGACCGAGCTGCTAATGGCTGCAGCGAGAAAATCAGCACACTCTTATACCCAGTACGTAACTGGTTACGCTGCTCAGATAACAATTTGTCAGGTAGCTTTCAAGTAGATTGTTACAGAGTCACTGATACAAACCAGTACCTATGAACTGTTAATAATAGCGTATCTTTCACTATCTGCAATAGGTAAAACGGTAGATTCACCTTCAGCTGTGCCCAAACTGCCAAAAATGTTGTATTTTAATCACACTGAGAACTATTTCAGAATCGTCTGATTAAAAAGGTTTCCAAGAAAAAATGATATTACCCATACTCGTAGTCTGTTATGATAGGTAAGGCCGGTATTACACTATCGTCTTTCTTTGACAAAGAAATATGTCAAATTTCCTTGACAAAGATCTTTGACGTGGCGCTGAAAAGGGGTATTACACTGTCGTCATATTTTTCGTCAAATTTCAAGATTTCGGATAACAACTTCTTATTATACGCTGCAGTTCCTAGTACCACAACTCCATTGTGTGTATTTGGAAGAAAAGCGGCGGAAAAAAGGACACGTACTTGGATGAAGCCATAGGTATGAGTCGAGTAGTAAAAGCATTCAGAAAACTTTGTTACGATTCAGAAAACTTTGTTACGAGACCTTCAAGTGGAGGACGTCAAGTCTTATATACATGTTACTTACGAATGGATGAGAATGTAATTCAGAATTTTCTCAGTAAAATGTCTTCTTGTTCTACAAATCAGAATACTCTCTTGAGAAATGCTATACCTGCAGAGGACAGGCAAACTGTGACACTGGGATTTCTTGATACAGGAAAGAACTACACTAGTTTACAACACAGCACTCGAATATCACATTGCTCATTAAGTAAAATAATTCCAGAAACGTGCAAAGCTATTTATAAACCACTGAATGGGGAATATGTAAAGGTAAATAAATTTTTGTAAACTGGACAGGCAATAAGAACTATTTTTTTTAATAATCTAATAGATTTAGTGTTCCAACGATTACAAAATTAATAAAAAGTACGAAACAGATGAAGCGCTTTTTAACTTGTGGCATCCAAAGTTCATAAAGAGACAAAGTAGATTGGAAAGCTAAGAAAGAATTTTTTATTTTAGAGTGTGACCACACCCTCTATTCTGGCTTGCTAAAAAGCTGCCTGGATGTTTATAGATGTAGAGGTGGATGGCTGTAGTTGTGATTGTGGACATATACAGGGTGTTACAAAAAGGTACGGCCAAACTTTCAGGAAATATTCCTCACACACAAATAAAGAAAATATGTTATGTGGAAATGTGTCCGGAAACGCTTAATTTCTATTTTAGTTTCGTCAGTATGTACTGTACTTCCTCGATTCGCCGCTAGTTGGCCCAATTGAAGGAAGGTAATGTTGACTTCGGTGCTTGTGTTGACATGCGACTCATTGCTCTAGAATACTAGCATCAAGCTCATCAGTACGTAGCATCAACAGGTTAGTGTTCATCACGAACGTGGTTTTGCAGTCAGTGCAATGTTTACAAATGCGGAGTTGGCAGATGCCCATTTGATTTATGCATTAGCACGGGGCAATAGCCGTGGCGCGGTACGTTTGTATCGAGACAGATTTCCAGAGAGAGTTTTCCTGACAGGAAGACGTTCGAAGCAATTGATCGGCGTCTTAGGGAGCACGGAGCATTCCAGCCTATGACTCGCGGCTGGGGAAGACCTAGAACGACGAGGACACCTGCAATGGACGATGCAATTCTTCGTACAGTTGACGATAACCCTAATGTCAGCGTCAGAGAAGTTGCTGGTGTTCAAGGTAACGTTGAACACGTCACTGTATGGAGAGTACTACGGGAGAACCAGTTGTTTCCGTACCATGTACAGCGTGTGCAGGCACTATCAGCAGCTGATTGGCCTCCACGGGTACACTTCTGCGAATGGTTCATCCAACAATGTGTCAATCCTCATTTCAGTGCAAATGTTCTGTTTACGGATGCGGCTTCATTCCAACGTGATCAAATTGTAAATATTCACAATCAACATGTGTGGGCTGACGAGAATCCGCACGCAATTGTGCAATCACGTCATCAACACAGATTTTCTGTGAACGTTTGGGCAGGCATTGTTGGTGATGTCTTGATTGGGCCCCTGTTCTTCCACCTACGCTCAATGGAGCACGTTATCATGATTTCATACGGGATACTCTACCTGTGCTGCTAGAACATGTGCCTTTACATGTACGACACAACATGTGGTTCATGCACGATGGAGCTCCTGCACATTTCAGTCGAAGTGTTCGTACGCTTCTCAACAACAGATTCGGTGACCGATGGATTGGTAGAGGCGGACCGATTCCATGGCCTCCACGCTCTCCTGACCTCAACCCTCTTGACTTTCTTTTATGGGGGCATTTGAAAGTTCTTGTCTACGCAATCCCGGTACCAAATGTAGAGACTCTTCGTGCTCGTATTGTTGACGGCTGTGATACAATACGCCATTCTCCAGGGCTGCATCAGCGCGTCAGGGATTCCATGCGACGGAGGGTGGATGAATGTATCCTCGCTAACGGAGGACATTTTGAACATTTCCTGTAACAAAGTGTTTGAAGTCACGCTAGTACGTTCTGTTGCTGTGTGTTTCCATTCCATGATTTATGTGATTTGAAGAGAAGTAATAAAATGAGCTCTAACATGGAAAGTAAGCGTTTCCGGACACATGTCCACATAACATATTTTATTTCTTTGTGTGTGAGGAATGTTTCCCGAAAGTTTGGCCGTACCTTTTTGTAACACCCTCTATAAGTCATCTGCAGTATATTCCAACTACCCATCAGCACACAATTCATAGCACGGACTGCGCCCCTCGCTTTCTCATCCCCTCCCGCTCCCCAGTCGAAGAAAGTTTACTTAAAAAAAAAAGGAAAGAAGGGAGTCGAAGGATCACACCAGCTTTGAAGCCATGTTTACAAACAGACTACATAGACATCAAATAGCTGTAGCGACGCCGGTGCTCCAAGTGATTACATTTCACATTGTAATGATCAGAAGACGAGCAACTATTATGATCAAATCTACGGCAAGGCCCTAGATCTGATCATACTTATTTCACGACAGGCGCGGTTTGGCAAAGTTCTCTATTACACCATCAAATTTCTTTGGCACAAGTATTTGACGTATCAGCTTAATACTAGCCTAAGAAGAATAATTATTGTTGTTCATATTAGGGCTATGCAGAAAGTAGAGCAAAAAAATTATAAAAAATGGTGTTTTATTCGTTTGAAAGCGAGACTTAAATATTACTTTTCAGCATAGTCTCCTCGCAAATTTAGGTACAAATTATAGCGGCGAACAAGCTTTAAGATTTGCCATAAACTTCTACCACCCAATCCTTCCACCAATTAGTCATGCCCTCCCACAATTCCCAACAAAGCACTGCGTTGAAACGGATGATAGTCACTGGGTGCAAGAGCCTGTATATGCAGTGAATGAGGAAACACCTCGCACTTGAAAACACTGTGCACTTCTCGAGTGCGTTTTGCTGTGTGTAGTCGAGCTTGTCGTAACAGTTTTCAAGCGTTTTCCTGGTATATGGGGGGAGGGGAGGGGCAGGTTGTACGGGGAGGGGAATCTGTGCGCGCCGGCCGCTGTGAGCTTCTAGGCGCTTCAGTTCGGAACCGCGCTGCTGCTACTGTCGCAGGTTCGAATCCTGCCTCGGGCTTGGATGTGTGTGATGTTCTTAGGTTAGTTAGGTTTAAGTAGTTCTAAGTTCTAGGGGACTGATCACCTCAGATGTTACGTCCCATAGTGCTTAGAGCCATTTGAACCATTTGAATCTGTGCTCTCTCACTCCATAGACCACTCTTCAGTCTCAAAGTTTGTCCCCATGCTTGATCCAAATCCTGTCTCCAGCTATGATTCGATCAAATAATGTGTTCTGGCCGGAACACAAGCACCGGAAGTAAGACGAATAGAAAAGTAGAGAAGGGGGTGAGGAAACGTCGGCCAATGGTGCGATGAACTGGACCGCGCCGCGCCAGGAGCAACACCTACAATAAGTGAATATAAGCTCCGCTCCTGCTGCCTCGGCCGCTCAGACCAGCCAGGTTTGCAGTGGACTGTAGTACTACGCTATCAGATTGTCGTGAGCCATATCATGTGCTAACTTGGACTTGTGTATAGCAAGAACTTTACTGTTTTCATGTCGCCTCTCCCTAGTGACACTTGCTGTAATCAAGTTAAGTATTGTCAATTTGGCCAGCCGGCTATCCGTGCGGTCTAACGCACTGATTTTCGGGCGAGAAGGCGTGCCGGTCCACGGCACGAATCCGCCCGGCGATTTAATGTCGAAGTCCGGTGTGCCGGCCGGTCTGTGGATGGTTTTTAAGGCGATTTTCTATCTGCCTCGGCGAATTATTCCGCCTCAGTTACACCTTGTCGGCGATTGCTGCGCAAACACTTCCTCCACGTACGCGTACACCATAATTACTCTAACACGCAAACATTATGGTTACACTCATCTGGTGTGAGACGTTCCTGGGAGTGTCCCCTGGGGGCCAGACCGCACAATAAGCCTGGCTTCGGTGTGGGACGGCGGTGGGGTGAGTGGACTGCTGTAGCCTGTTGTTGGGTTGTGAACCACTGAGAGCTATGGCGGGGACGAAGCCACTCCGTCGTTTCTAGGTCCCCAGTTCCATACAACACAATACAATACAATTGACAGTTTGCTTTCTAGAAATAAAACTACTAATGTTAATTGTGTGAACTGTTCTATAGCATTCCGAGAACGCTGCATGCCTTAGGCACCCTATTAGCGACTACTTGGCAAGACCCCACAACTGGCGACGAGTCTTACAACCGAGCTACGTGCCGACGGCCACCTAAATTTTTTGTGCTGGAGGCTTAATAACCTCTTGTCTTTACTTTACAGGAGCGCTCCCTTTGCTTTACCAGTTTCTTGTTGTTTTTGCTAATCAGTGTTTTCAGGTGGGCGTTGCAGAACATTTCTTTGCTTTTGCCATTATTTTTGTCTATTTGTTGAATTTTTGTCTTCCAACATGCCCACCAATCCTGTCTCGCCCCCTGCTCAGGCACCGCAGCCGCAAGCGTTCAGATGCCACACAGCTAATGCAGGTATTTCAGTCTCAGATGCAGCAGCTACTCCCCAACGCTGCGCGCCTGACAGAACAAGCACCCCCTACTGCAGCTGCTATACCTGCTTTTCGACAGTTTAGAGCCGGCCGTTGTGGCCGAGCGGTTCTAGGCGCTTCAGTCCGGAACCGCGCTGCTGCTACGGTCGCAGGTTCGAATTCTGCCTCGGGCATGGATGTGTGTGATGTCCTTAGGTTAGTTAGGTTTAAGTAGTTCTAAGTTCTAGGGGACTGATGACCTTAGATGTTTAGTCCCATAGTCCTCAGAGGCATTTGAACCATTTTTTCAGTTTCGCCAGTGATACGTCAGTCAAACAAAGTTTATGTTCATTTACGTATTTGTGGGAAACATGTCGAGTTTCAGTTGGACACGGGTGCCTCTGTCATATTGCTAAAGCGTCGCACATATGAACTATTAGGCTT
The DNA here is from genome assembly GCF_023898315.1 of Schistocerca nitens. Classification (NCBI taxonomy): domain Eukaryota; kingdom Metazoa; phylum Arthropoda; class Insecta; order Orthoptera; family Acrididae; genus Schistocerca; species Schistocerca nitens. The sequence continues at coordinate 146,034,202 of NC_064620.1, read as the reverse complement.
CCCACGTCTGTCTAAAACTTGCACGCAACTGACAGTATACAGTATAATGGACTGAAATTTCCGTTCTCGGAAAGTGTACTTTGCCTGCCATATATCGCTCGCATACGCGAACAGTGACTAAAACACGCGAATTTGAGAACATATTTGGTCTTGATTCTTTTGACTTGATAGGCTTTAACATTCAGGACAATGTGTTGTCAGTGCCTGCATTCAATGCAAAAGGCAGTGTAGCTAGCTTGCTAAAAGAATTCCTGAAAGAATTTCTGAAAGTTTAGCAAAACTAACAATTTTGTTGCACATATTACGCCGAAAGACAATGCTCAGCCGGAATTTTGCCGGGCCAGAACTGTTCCCATTGCATTACGGGAAAATGTCGCGGCTGAACTTAAAGAATTGCAAGATGACGGAGTTCTTGCGTCTATCTCAGCTAGTCGATGGGCAAGTCCACTGGTTTTTCTCCCTAAACCTTCAGGTCGCACTCGCCTCTGTGTTGACTTTAAATCTACAGTCAACCCACAAACAGTCATTGATTCTTATCCATTGCCACGTCCAGAGGATCTCAGGGACAAATTAGGCGCTGGACGCTATTTTTCAAAAGTTGATTTGTGCGACGCATATCTTCAAATACCGCTCGATGACAAATCTCAAAAAGTGGCTGTAGTAAATACTGATTGGGGCTTGTTTAAACATTTGCGTTTGCCTTTTGGCAGTGCTTCCGCACCCACCATTTTTCAACGGTATTTGGAACAGCTGATTGCACAAGTGCCAAACTGTTCAAACTATTTGGACGATATTGTAGTAGCAGGTCTTACACCTGAAGGACATATTGCAAATTTACGTTCTTTGCTTCGTGTCTTATCTGATGCAGGACTAAAGTGTAGACTGGACAAGTGTGATTTTTTTAAACCTGGGCTGTAGTATCTTGGTCATGTCATAAACAGTCAATGTGTACATCCTCTTCAGTCGCATTTGTTGGCCATATGAGACTTGCCATTTCCTCTCAATATCACAGAATTGCAGTCAGTTTTAGGGAAAATGAACTATTGTATTCTGTTCATACCGAATGACACAAATCGCTCCTCCATTGTATCGCTTCCGTCGCAAGAATGTCCCCTTTATTTGGACAGATGAGTGCCAAGTAGCTTTGCAAAAACTTAAAGATGCATTGCTCAGTGATCGATGCTTATTTCACTTTGATCCTGAGAAGCCAGTTGTTTTGCAAGTTGACGCTTCGTCTTACGGAGTCGGTGCAGTGCTTTCGCACTGAATTGGTGATAAAGACGTCAGAAGTGTTGACCAAAGCTCAGTGTAACTATTCTCAAATTGAAAAAGAGGCATTGCCTATTGTGTATGGTGTCACCAAATTTAACCACTATTTGCATGGCGGAAAATTCTACTTAGCAACAGATCACAAGCCTTTGCAGTCCTTGTTTCATCCGACAAAACCGGTTCCTGTACGAACTGCCCAAAAATAGCAAAATTGGGCTTTGTTGTTGTCTCAATACTAGTACGAGATTGTGTATCCTCCGACAGCTCAAAATGGTAATGCGGACGCACTTTCACGTTTTCCGATTGCCCTGATACAGACTTCGACGCCTCTGCTGCATCTTGTTGTCACATCGATGACTGAGGATTCTGAATTGCTTCAGTCTTTTCCGATGAACTATAGGAAAATTGCACAGATCACGGAAGCTGATCCATATTTGAACATTTTGCTCAATTACATTCGCGCGTCTTGGCCTCGTTCCTTGCATTGCATAAACAACACTGTAATGCGCCGATACTTTGCACGTCTGCATTGCCTCGCTGTACAGAAAGGTGTAATTCTTTTACAAAATGACAGTATACAGTTCCGTATGTTGATCCGTAAAGGTTTGCAAAAAGAAGTTACTTCATCAAGGGCAATGTGGGATTGTTCAAACGAAACAGTTAGCGTTTCGACACTGTACTTAGGAGGGTGTGGACGCCCAAATAGAACAGATGACGTCACAGTGTCACGCATGTGCGGAAAATCAGTCCGCTCCACCACAAAAATTCTCTGCTTGGCCTAAGTCGCAATCGCCATGACAATGTGTGCACATAGACTTTGCAAGACCTTTTTCGAACACGCGTTGATTGGTTGTGATTGACTCATATAGCAAGTTTCCTTTTGCCTAGAAGGTTTACCTGAAGTAATAGTGTCAAACAACGGCCCTCAGTTCACGTCAAATGAATTCGAATCATTTTGTGAACGCAATGGCATACACCATCTACCTAGTGCACTGTTCCATCCACAGTCAAAAGGCAAAGCAGAACGTTTTGTCAGAACCTTCAAGCAGTAGATGGCGAAACTTCGCTCCGCACACATCAGGTATGAAGCATTGCAACTGTTTCTGGCCTCATATTGTTCGCACCCACGATATGGACCATCGCCGGCGGAATTGCTTCACGGCCATCGCACACTGCTCCACCTACTCCACCCTCCTCAGCAACCGGTGCTACAGGAAGGTCGCAAGTATCACTTCGCGCAGCATGACATTGACTTTTACAAGGTTTTTAGCGGCAGCAGACGGTGGGCGCGAGACGAGATCGTCTGTCGAGTTGGCGCTTGCATGTATCTTACACTCCTGGAAATAGAAAAAAGAACACATTGACACCGGTGTGTCAGACCCACCATACTTGCTCCGGACACTGCGAGAGGGCTGTACAAGCAATGATCACACGCACGGCACAGCGGACACACCAGGAACCGCGGTGTTGACCGTCGAATGGCGCTAGCTGCGCAGCATTTGTGCACCGCCGCCGTCAGTGTCAGCCAGTTTGCCGTGGCATACGGAGCTCCATCACAGTCTTTAACACTGGTAGCATGCCGCGACAGCGTGGACGTGAACCGTATGTGCAGTTGACGGACTTTGAGCGAGGGCGTATAGTGGGCATGCGGGAGGCCGGGTGGACGTACCGCCGAATTGCTCAACACGTGGGGCGTGAGGTCTCCACAGTACATCGATGTTGTCGCCAGTGGTCGGCGGAAGGTGCACGTGCCCGTCGACCTGGGACCGGACCGCAGCGACGCACGGATGCACGCCAAGACCGTAGGATCCTACGCAGTGCCGTAGGGGACCGCACCGCCACTTCCCAGCAAATTAGGGACACTGTTGCTCCTGGGGTATCGGCGAGGACCATTCGCAACCGTCTCCATGAAGCTGGGCTACGGTCCCGCACACCGTTAGGCCGTCTTCCGCTCACGCCCCAACATCGTGCAGCCTGCCTCCAGTGGTGTCGCGACAGGCGTGAATGGAGGGACGAATGGAGACGTGTCGTCTTCAGCGATGAGAGTCGCTTCTGCCTTGGTGCCAATGATGGTCGTATGCGTGTTTGGCGCCGTGCAGGTGAGCGCCACAATCAGGACTGCATACGACCGAGGCACACAGGGCCAACACCCGGCATCATGGTGTGGGGAGCGATCTCCTACACTGGCCGTACACCACTGGTGATCGTCGAGGGGACACTGAATAGTGCACGGTACATCCAAACCGTCATCGAACCCATCGTTCTACCATTCCTAGACCGGCAAGGGAACTTGCTGTTCCAACAGGACAATGCACGTCCGCATGTATCCCGTGCCACCCAACGTGCTCTAGAAGGTGTAAGTCAACTACCCTGGCCAGCAAGATCTCCGGATCTGTCCCCCATTGAGCATGTTTGGGACTGGATGAAGCATCGTCTCACGCGGTCTGCACGTCCAGCACGAACGCTGGTCCAACTGAGGCGCCAGGTGGAAATGGCATGGCAAGCCGTTCCACAGGACTACATCCAGCATCTCTACGATCGTCTCCATGGGAGAATAGCAGCCTGCATTGCTGCGAAAGGTGGATATACACTGTACCAGTGCCGACATTGTGCATGCTCTGTTGCCTGTGTCTATGTGCCTGTGGTTCTGTCAGTGTGATCATGTGATGTATCTGACCCCAGGAATGTGTCAATAAAGTTTCCCCTTCCTGGGACAATGAATTCACGGTGTTCTTATTTCAATTTCCAGGAGTGTATTTCAGGCCGAGATGATTTGCAGCGCCGCCATCAAAATCAACTTCTCCTATGCCATGTACTCGATGATCCTTCAGTCTCTCTTCCCCCAGATTCACGGGTCCAGAGCACAACGCGGCCGCAGCAGCCACCAGAGGGTGTCATCACGACACCGTGGGACGACCCCATGGAGACAGAGCCTTCTCCTCCTCCGCCGATTGAGCTGGACCCGCCCACACCGCAGCAATCGCCGCCTTCTTCACCTGATTCATGCATGGCAGCAGGAGGTGGACGCGTACCTTTCTGGTCATTTTCCCGGCGGTATTTCCTCCAGAGCCCAGGCGGGATGGCGGGGTACTGCCGGAGGGTTGACTTCCCCGGCAGCCACAGCTTCCGGCCCGTCGAGGCGCCCACACTCCTACATGCCCCACCGTGGTCGCACTCCATACACGACGGCGGTCCGTCGCTTTGTGGGGCAGGAATGTCCTGGAGTAACCACAAGCGCAGGAACTAAGACGAATTGAAAACCAGAGAAGGCAGTGATGGCTCTGAGCACTATGGGAATTAAGTGCTAAGGTCATCAATCCCCTAGAACTTAGAACTACTTAAACCTAACTAACCTAAGGAAAGTGAAGAAGAATTAAATGATCTGCTGAATGGAATGAACAGTCTAATGAGTACACAGTATGGTTTGAGAGTAAATCGGAGAAAGGCGAAGGTAATGAGAAGTAGTAGAAATGAGGACAGCGAGAAACTTAACATGAGGATTGATGGTCACGAAGTCAATGAAGTTAAGGAATTCTGCTACCTAGGCAGTAAAATAACCAATGACGGACGGAGCAAGGAGGACATCAAAAGCAGACTCGCTATGGCAAAAAAGGCATTTCTGGCCAAGAGAAGTCTACTAATATCAAATACCGGCCTTAATTTGAGGAAGAAATTTCTGAGAATGTACGTCTGGAGTACAGCATTGAATGGTAGTGAAACATGAACTGTGGGAAAACTGGAACAGAAGAGAATCGAAGCATTTGAGATGTGGTGCTATAGACGAATGTTGAAAATTAGGTGGACTAATAAGGTAAGGAATGAGGAGGTTCTACGCAGAATCGGAGAGGAAAGGAATATGTGGAAAACACTGATAAGGAGAAGGGACAGGATATAGGACATCTGCTAAGACATGAGGGAATGACTTACATGGTACTAGAGGGAGCTGTAGAGGGCAAAAACTGTAGAGGAAGCCAGAGACTGGAATACGTCAAGCAAATAATTGAGGACGTAGGTTGTAAGTGCTACTCTGAGATGAAGAGGTTAGCACAGGAAAGGAATTCGTGGCGGGCCGCATCAAACCAGTCAGTAGACTGATGACAAAAAAAAAAAAACTAAGGACATCACTCACATCCATGCCCGAGGCAGGATTCGTAAGAGGTGAACATAAGCGCTGCTCCTGCCGGCCTCGGCAGCTCAGATCGACCCAGTCTGCAACGGACATTAGTGGTACGCTATCAGATTGTCGTGATCCGTATCAAGTGCTGACTTGGACTTTGTGCATAGCAAGAACTTTACTGTTTTTCCTGTCGCCTCTTGCTGTAATCAAGTTAAGTACTGCCAATTTGCTTTCTAGAAATAAAACTACTGTTGTATAGCATTCCGAGAACTCTGTATCCCTTATGCACTCAATTAGCGACGAGTAGGTAAGTCCCCACATAATGAGTCATTATTTCTTTCTTAAGAATCCAGAAACGTCAATGATGCAGCAATACAATCGTTTTTGTGGTCTTCTGTCAAGCTTTGTAGTACAAATCTTACAGAAAGTTTGTGATGGCCTAGCTGCTGTGCAACGATTTGATGCAAAAAACTTCGTGAAATTTGTGGAAAACTAATGAGAGCTCCGTCATTGCGACTCGGCGGGAATCTTCTCGTCGACTTTATGACTAGCACTTCAGTCACGACCCTTGCTCATCCACTTCTCTCTTCATCGTAAACATTATTTCGGCCACTTTTAACGCTATCCTTGGTTCACTCCACCTTCAAGTGATGACGTTGTTTACGTACACTGTAAGTAGGCTGTTTAGGTTTTTTTATTGGTAACGCCACCTCTGTATAAAAAAATCACTGGCTGTGCTGTGTGCAGCCTGTGGCTGCTTTGCATTGTTGTAATACTCGCCATTGTAGTGTTAGGCAGCTGGCTGTGAACAGCGCGTAGCGTTGGGCAGTTGGAGGTGAGCCGCCAGCAGTGGTGGATGTGGGGAGAGAGATGGCGGAGTTTTGTAATTTGTCATGAACTGCTATATATATGATGATATCAAGGTAAATACATTGTTTGTTCTCTATTAATATCTTTCATTTGCTAACTATCCCTATCAGTAGTTAGTGCCTTCCATAGTTTGAATCTTTTATTTAGCTGGCAGTAGTGGCGCTCGCTGTATTGCAGTAGCTTGAGCAGCGAAGATTTTTGTGAGGTAAGTGATTTGTGAAAGGTATAGTTTAATGTTAGTCAGGGCCATTCTCTTGTAGAGATTATTTAAAGTCAGATTGCGTTTGCGCTAAAAAATATTGTGTGTCAGTATAAGCACAGTCCTGTATAAATTGTTGAAAGGGGACGTTTCAACACTTCACAGAGTTGCCGATGAATTTTGGGAGAGGAGGAGCTTACAGGCTATCAACGACAAAGTTATCAACGGATAAATTTAAGTCGGTTTACCCTTTTTTACCAGCAAGAACCTTATTACTGACGGCACTTCGCAACTAGCGGGATTTTAAATTTTAGCACACATTTAAAAGTTTTATTGTGCAATGACGGGAAAGTACACCAATTTCACGCTGGCACGATTGGATGTCGGCTGAACGGACAAACGCTCAGACGGCAATACGGCCGCTCTAGCCTCACCCACTGTTGCTGCAGGCGAAAATGAAATCTACTTTCTGGATAGCCGTCGTACATTGAGGCAATGTATTTGAGTTACTCTATTTCTGTTAACAGATAAGGCAAACAGTTGTGATGAGGCCAGGGACGAGGCGCGCTAGTAACCGCTGTTATCACCGATTACAGCTACATATAAGACGCATTTTTTTTTTACTTTTAAACATTCTTAGTACGTATGTTTTGTACCATTTCAGTGCTAGTCATACTTCGTACTTGTAAAATGCACAGTTAACTCGGGGGAATGTAAGAGTTTAACGGAAGACGAGACTGCTATTTGTTGGAGATTTGTGTAGAATGAACAACAGCTGATTGACCAAACAGAGTTATAAATACGTGTGGGACAAGAAGTCAATAGTAGCCTTGATTCAAGAAGTTAGGAAAGATTTGGAAAGAAACAACGTAAGTGAAAAACACGGAACGGAAACAGAGATTTCTGAGAAGAAATTGTTAAAAATGGAGAGATTCACCAATGCAGGAGAGAGAAGAATGCAGGGTAAAAAGGGTGTGAGGAGAGAAAAACGACACATAGTGAGAAGATGAAAAAAATTTAGGGAAACAAGAAAGAGCAAAGGAGGAAGCATTGAAATTGGCGCGTGGTCCTTAGATGACCCAGACGGAAAAAGAAAGAAGAAGAATAATAATTCAGCAGCAATACTGTTACTTGGAAAATCATAAACAGTAACAGAATTATAATAACAATGACAATAATAATTATTATAATCACAACAACAATACCGTTACTTTAACAATTTTTTAAAAGTGATTACAGGTACAAATACCTCACACCTCACCACTTTATGCGGCACGTGTCACGCGATCTTGCACCAGCTGTAGTTTCCCCTTGCAATTGACTTAGAGATTTTAAGGCACAAAGATGTACAGAATTAAAAAAGAAAAAGGACAACAGTTCGTAAGCGGTGAAAATGCTATTTCATTACACTTACCCTCACAAGTGGTCACAGCAATGGCTCGACATTGCCCATGGTAGGTGCCTAGGTGGCTCTCTCCACCACCTACTGCACAAGTCAGAGATCGTTTAATTCCACTGTTGATTACTTTTTGGGAGCGAAAGTAGTTCCAAATCTGTATCAGGAAATTCAGTTACCTTTGAGAAGCTTTATGCGCTACGTATTAAGTGTTCCTGAGGTTAACCTTTCGGGCGTGCTCTTGAGATTCCAGACCTTACGCCATTTATCTCCAAATGAAAACGTTTAAAGGGTTTTTCACATGTAACGCTCATCATGATTCCTGTTTTTTATGCAATAATCTGAGCACGATGACAGCTTATTGCATACTTTAGAGAAGGTTTTTTTCGAAAACAACTTTAGAAAGTCAGTTACTCATGTCGTCCCAAGCTAAGACCCTCGCGCAACAACAGAGGCGTTTCGTCAGAAGAGAGTACACCCACCGGGTTGGCTGCGGACGCAGTTTCGCTGCTGTACGGATAACAGGGGCATCACAGTGTCGGGAGGCAGTGGCGCGGCAGCTAGACACGTAGTCCAAGCCTTAAGTACAAGGTGCAGCACGACTGCTGTGAAAAGAAATTTAATTTTCACACAAATTCAACGTGAAATTCTGGCGATAAATGGTCGATGTATAAAGCCGCGTCCAGCCATACTGAAATGGTGGCGGAGACTCGACCAAGGCGGTACAGACATGGGTGACGGTTGATGGGAGCCCATCGACAAGGACCACAGGAGACTATGTCCGCCAATCGAGAAGCTGATTCGAAACAATCGCATATTTTCCAACGATGGGTACGCTCACACAGCAGCTTTCGTGTGGTTCCGCGATCAAGGAGAGGAATTCTGCCGCCAAGGAACTGAGCGATTTAAAGAACCATTCCATCATAGTTTACAGAGGTTTGACGACAATGATGAAATGTTACGTATCTGTGTCACTGTGGAGTGTAGAGCAACATTCAGTAAAAGTTATTTGGCCTGCCCTAAGAACGTGTAATTTTCTTTTTCAAGTTGCCTACCGTTACATACTCAATAATAACGAAAAAGACTGGAAAGGTATATAATACTTACATACTTTCCGTAGTGTTATTTCAGTTGACTACAAACAGTATACTCGTTTAACGACGTTCGTACCAGATTCTACAGTCTGCATTGGATTTTTAGCCTACCACTTTTCTTGTTTCTTTTTGACGGAGTTATAGTGATAGACAGATTGAACGTGCGTGGCGCTATCGACCAACTGTACATCGGGTGATTGATTATAATTCTTAGTCGACACTAAGTCTACTGCCTTTTTGCCTAACGTAGGAAACACTTCCAACAAGATCGGTCGTATTTTACGGAAATACGATGTGAAATGTGTTTTCCGACCTCCATCTAAAATTAGAGTGCTTGTGAGCTCTGTTAAGGATGATCTTGGTCTGCGTAAGGCGGGTGTACATCGCATTCCTTGTAGCTGCGGCATGGCATATATTGGTCAAACTATTAGGACCGTGGAGGACCCGCGCCCGGGTTCCCGGGTTCGATTCCCGGCGGGGTCAGGGATTTTCTCTGCCTCGTGATGACTGGGTGTTGTGTGATGTCCTTAGGTTAGTTAGGTTTAAGTAGTTCTAACTTCTAGGGGACTGATGACCATAAATGTTAAATCCCATAGTACTCAGAGCCATTTGAACCATTTTGAACCAACCGTGGAGGACCGATGTACTGAGCATAAACGTCACACACGATTACAGCAGCCAAGTGGATCTGCTATTGCCGAATATTGCTTGGATACTGGTCACCCCATGTTATATAATAACGCCGAGATATTGGCATGCGCGTCCAGCTATTGGGACAGTGTTATTAAGGAGGCAGTTGAGATTAAATTATCGAGAAACGTCGTTAACAGGGATGGAGGTTTTTGTTTGAACTCTGTTTGGAATCCGGCTCTCTCCCCTGTCGGAAAAATGAGGGATAGAGTCAATGCTACCTCACCTGCGACTTCGTTGTCTCACTATCGACATCTCTGACTTTGGTCACCTTTGGTGGCACTAGTGTTCAGTGTGTGTATTATCTTTCTTGCATCAGTCCGAGAACAGAGGTTTTAAATGTGCATTTACGTCGCCTGTCCGTTGCTGTTTCCCTTGAAAATGGCGGGTTTTGTGTTGCCGATGCTCCATAAACTTGTTTTAGTTTTTAATGATTTAGCAAATTACAACAAAATATAGGAAGCATTAAGATAAAAAAAAGTTTTTATCTTGATATTATGGTACCTCGGTAGACAACGAAATCTACAATATTTGACGAGTATATAATACTGCCAATAGAAATAGCATGAATATCTCTGGAGTTAAAAATTCGTTTTTAAATAAATGCTTACGTTACTATGCCAATACGCTGTGTTACCAGCATACGTTATTGACATTCTTGGATCACTTTGATCTGACGAACGTCATCGTCCCGGTTTCTTTCACACTCGCCACTCTAATCGTGAACAATTAAAAGAAAGAAAAAAGTCGTTAGTGACGAGAGACTGGTAAAGTATTTGGCTGTCTGTACTGTCATACTTTCGTTTTCAATGATAACAGTCTTACGTAATTACTTCCTTACTACATGCTGCCACGTCATCAGTAAGATTGTTTAACTTACACTACCGCTCATTAATTTTAATAGACACTGGTATTTCAGATTTACAACACAAATCGAACGTTACCTTTCACAAAATATAATTATGTTAACTTCCACATATATCATACAATCACAATCATTATATTCTTTCCTGAAGTATCCTCAATTGGATTTAATGACGGCCTCACAAACTCGAGGCATGCGTCAATCACTTTTTATAGGTATCGTGAATTTATATGATTCCACACATCCTTAACAATATTTCACAGATGTTCCTTGCTGAGTATAATAACTTCCCTGATACGTCTGTCTACTTCATCCCAGACCATTGCAATGGGATTACAATCGTGGCTTTGGGACGTGTGATACCATGGCTAATAACAAGATATAATTTTTTTTCCTTTCTTTTACTACCTTGAACTTCATAGATATATTTCTGAAGACGTAGAATATTTTCCACTTCGTTATATAGTGTAGAACATGAAGTGTGTGACTATGTTTACTGTGCTACTTTCTATACGAATTCCTTATGTACAGACTTGTTAAATGTATTGTGTAAAACTGAATGCAGCAGGCTAAAGTGTTGTAAGAACTGTGAAGCGAGAGAGGATCGATAGTTGTCGGCTCGAACAGTGATGCAGACAGTCGTAGATGGCGCGTAAGCATGGCGGTAAGGAAGCAAGTACTGTGTGTAGTAATGGTGTGCGTTTAACATGATATTAATACCGGAATTCCTTGTGTTAGACCGGTTTGAAATTTGACTTTATGATGGATATTCTGAACGGACGTTGTATTACGCAAACGCTGCTGGTTTTTGCACAAAGTTGCTTGTGGCAGTGACAATGCACTCGTGAACAGACAGTACTGTCGTCGGTTTAGAACTGAGCTGCAATACATAATCTGTGAATATAATATCGCTCCATTTCTTACCTAAGACATATGACGTATGCTAAAACACTAACAGCCAATGTGGTAATTATGAACTGTATTGCTACGTAAGTGATTGTTTTCGCGGGAACAGTGTTATCGTGAACCAAAAATATTAACTGTGGATGGACTGCCTAACTTCGCAGTTGGCATATTAAAGCAAATGGAGTGTTAATTTAAGCAAGTCATGTGGACTGTGCCAAACTATCGTGTGTGAAAGTTGCAGTTGAACTAATACCACCTTCAGGGGCTGCATAAGCAGTTACTTTGTTCCGGCCTTGGACAAATGGATGCTACGCAACTTATTACCACCGCCAGCTGAAACATGATTTAAGGAAAGAGGATATTTTAATGCCAAGCACATGACTGGATGAACTTATAGGATTCATACCAACAAACTGCTTCTACCGCCGTCGCCACATCATGCCGACCCAGAATAGCTAAGACTTAAAACCATTCATCTCTTCAAGAAACGCAATTGTAACCAATTTAATTGCTTTATGCTTTGTAATAGACTATTTCATAATGTTTCTCTCTATAAATAAAAGTAGAATATGGTAAAGACTGTTCACCTTCAGTTATTGTTGACCCCACCACTAACAGTAGTTATTGCCATCAATTATTGCTTTTTGCTTTTCAGTGTATTTGTCTTTTGGAAGGGTGTGCTTCGAAGTGTATATACATTAATTTAGACAGGAGAGTTTATGTGTTGCACTGTGAAATGATGCCAAACGTGTAAATTGAGGCATCTGCCATTGAAGTTATTTACACCGACCAATTACAAAGAAGTGGCTTATGCGCCATTGGTTCAAGTTAGTGTATTAGAGGGAACTATGAATCTGACAGCTGTCAAAGTACGCGATCTCTGTTTACATGCCACTTACTGTCATATTCCCATTCATTCATGTTTAGATGCATATTTATCTGGGTTTTGCTGTTACTGGTAAGCAAAATTACAGTATACTGTGTTATTATTTATCAAAATAGTTTCAGATTCTTCTACTGTTTTCCACTAGCAATGGATTTTATTCTCTGGATTTTAACAGGATTGGAAAACGTCTCATATAAAGATGTGCTTTTGAAGTTTCCAGAAGTAAAACGAGTTCGTGGGGTTGACACGATATTAAATTACTTCATGCGTTTTTTCTTTAAGCATTATCTGATTACAAATTCACGGTCATAGTAAATCTCCAGGAACCGTTTTCTTCACAGACGGCCATACCATATAAGTCAGCATTTTCCGTTTTTGCTTTGATGCAGTGTAGTTCGTACAGTATGTCGAGCGATTTTTTGGGTCATTGTGCTGTTGTAAGGTGAACCCTTACACTATTAAGCGCAATCCACTTCGTATTTCACGATACTGAAGTATGCAGTGGTACTGCTTCTGATTCATACATGCTCTATTTTCACAATGTCGCCAACTCTATCTTTCTGAAAAAAAGGACTGGAACCAGTTGAACTGTGATAATATAAAATACGTTAAAATTAAAGAGGAAGATGAACATACGAAATCACGATGTTTTCTATTCAACTGAGTAAAAGGTAGTGATGTAAGTGTCTCTGGTTGGTAGAAATTACGGTAAGAATTCAGATATTAATTGATATAGCACTTAAAGGAAATGTAGTGATTACACACTGTCAAATAAAACCATGAGCAGCACTTTTAAAAGTTGTTGATGATGCTGGGCATAGCAAGTGTGAAGATACCACGAAAATGCTACAGCATAAGCTGAGGACTTCTGAAACCTGTCTGACGAATGACAATAGCACGAAAAACCGCAAGAATGTCAAGTATCGTATTTGCTAGTGAAACCAAAATGACCTTAAAAGCGGGTTTCTTCCTGCCCCGAAAATACGATGGTGCTGGTGGCTGTTAGATTCTGGTGGTGATAGGCACAATTTATGGAATAAATTGTAAATTATTCCGCTTCAGCGCATCACATTTAGCTTACCTCACTAAATTACAAGACACGCACAAAAAGTTAATCACCGGCACATTACCATAAAAACACCATCGAAGCAGATGCCGATGAGAATTTATGAACAGCAGCCACGCAGGCCAGTCTAGCGGGGAGACTGTGCCCCTCCCCCCCCCCCCCTGCTTTACCACTGTTCCCTCACGTCTTATCTTTCCTCATTCCCTAACTTCCGCAACCCCAAAGCATACAAAGTATGAGGAACTGCCAAACGATCCGGTCAACACGTATCACTAAAACGGAATAAATTGTCACATAGCGTTACCCTAAGCAATTTCATGTGACATATTTAAATTCCACAAAATTAGACTGTTGTTTGTTACACTGTTTTTCCCGTAAGATGGGAAAAAGCTTCCTGATATCAAGATGATGGCTCAGTAAATGTATGTACACTGAAGAGGCGAAGAAACTGGTAGACATGCCTAGTGTCGTGTAGGGCACCCACGAGTACACAGACGTGCCGTAACACAACGTGGAGTGAACTCGACTAATGTCTGAAGTAGTAGTGGAGGGAATTTACACCATGAATTTCGCAGGGCTGTCCATAAACGTGTAAGGGGGTAGGGGGGTAGGGGGGTAGGGATGGATATCTCTTCTGAACAGCACTTTGCAAAGCCTCCACGATATGCTCAATAATGTTCATTTCTTGGGAGTTTGGTGGCCAGCGGCAGTGTTTAAACTCAGAAGAGTGCGTCTGGAGCCACTCTATAGCAATTCTGGAGGTGTGGGGTGTCGCATTGTCCTGCTAGGATTGCCCAAGTCAGTCGGAATGCACAGTGGATATGAATGGATGCAGGTGATCAGACAGGATGCTTATGTACGTGTCACCTGTTAGAGTCGTATCTAGACATGTCAGGGATAAATATCGCTCCAACTGCACACGCCCCACACCATTACAGAGACTCCACCAGTCAGAATAGTCCCCTGCTGACATGCAAGGTCCATGGATTCATGAGGTTGTCTCCGTATCCGTACACTTTATCCGTTCGATACAATTTGAAACGAGATCCGTCCGACCAGGCAACATGTTTCCAGTCACCAATAGTCCAATGTCGGTGTTGACGGGCCCAGGCAAGGTGTAAAGCTTTGTGTCGTGCAGTCATCCAAGGGTACACGAGTGGAACTTCGTCTCCGAAAGCCCATATTCTGGTGTTTCATTGAATGGTTCGCACGCTGACATGTGTTGATGGCCCAGTATCGAAAGTTGGAGCAATTTGCGGAATGGTTGCACTTCTGACACGCTGAAAGACTCTCTTCAGTCGTCATTGATCCCGTTCTTGCAGGATCTTTTCCGGCCTCAGTGATGTTGGAGATCTGATGTTTTGCCGGATTCCTGATATTCACTGTACACTCGTGAAATGGTCGCACGGGAAAATCGCCAATTCATCGCTACCTCGGAGATACTTTGTCCCATCGCTCGTGTGTCGATTATAACATCACGTTCAAACTCACTTAAATCTTCATAACCTGTCAATTTAGCAGCAGAAACCGATCTAACAACTGCGTCAGAAACTTGTCGTCGGCAACGCCGTATTCTTCCTGTTTACATATCTCTGTATATGAATACGCATGCCTATACCAGTTTCTTTGGCGCTCCCGTGTATGTTCTCCTGCATTCACAATAGCATAATGAATGTTATATCATAGCTAAGATATGAAAAATCCCTACACCCATCGCTTTAGTACTCGTTCATATGTTTACTGGATCCGCAGATAATGAAGGGACTGAAGGAATGCACTAGCACGATGAGGTAAAAGAAATTGATGAGGTCGTTAAGAAATACGACAGTTTAATTGTGATGACGGATTGTAATACGACAGTAAGCGAAGGAAGAGAGATAAATAATAGGAGAACATGGACGCTGCGAAAGGAACTAACCTGGCAGAGTTTTGCAAAGAGCACTACTAAATCGTTGCTAACGCGTGGTTAAGGATCACGGAAGATGTATATGTGGAAGGGACAACGGAATGATTCATATTTAGTAATATGTCTTTAAACTATACAAAACTTTCCGGAATATTTGTGAACTCTGAGCATAATTTGTTGGATATGAAGCCGAAGAAATTGCAGTCAGATACGAAACTGCTGAGATGGGACCTGGATAAATCGAGAGAATGAGTAGTTGTTGAGAGCTTCAAAGGAAGAATCATGCAAGAACTGACTTAAACAGGGGAAAGAAACACAAAATAAAGTGAATGAGTAGCTGGGAGAAATGATACAGCGATGGTAGGAGAGGAACAACTGTGACAATGAGGCAGAGTCGAGTAGAAGTCTCTGGATAACACATGAAATACTGAGTTTAACTGATAAGAGTAGGAACAAAAAAATACATCAAGTGGAGCAGGAAAAAGCGAATTATTATTATCTAGTATTCTGCCTAATGGCAAGTCCGTGTCTTCCTACGGATAATTTCTGAAGCCAGTGTTGCCTGTCTTCAGTTTCTTCCTTCATTCTGCTGTATCTCCCCCCATCTTTCATACGATCCAAATGTTGAATACTTCCTCTTCCTCGACTAGTCCGTTCGATCTTCCTTTTACTGACGTCGAGTATGAACCCCTCGTGTCTAAGTATGTGTCCAACCCAGTTGGCCTTACTCTGAAGAGTTGTATCCAGAATAGTTTTCTTTTCTCCCACTCTTCTCAGCACATCGTTGTTTATCACTGGATCTGTCCACTTTAACGTCTCTGTTCTTTTCTAGCACCGCATTTCAAAGCTTTTCAGGTATTTTTTCTCCATTTTCTCCATTTACGTCTCTGCTCCGTACAGTAGAATGCTGCAGATGTAGCACCTCATTAGATCCTTCCTTAATTTCAAGATCGACATGCTGGTCAGCAGAGTCCTCTTCTTGATGATTACGGCTTTGGGCATAGCGATTCTTGCTCGAACTTCATTTGTGCAGACGGTATCCTTCGTCAGAAAGCTTCCCGAGTACGTAAACTGAATCACATTCTCCAGTTCTCGATTGTCGACAGTTATCCTTAAAGGTTTCTCTGGTTTTGATATCCGCATCACTTTTGATTTCTCGTTGTTGATGTCCATATCGCATTTGCATCCAGTTCCCACCAAATGGCTCATCATGTAGCTGTCTTTGAATTTTGACGTGCTCTACTAGGTCATCGGCATATCCTGACGTTTCCGCATCTTTTCAAGCTGTCTAAGGGATGCTAAAATAAACCTTTGGAGAAAACAGAAGCACCTCTATGAACGTCAATAAATATGGTGGTAATAGAGTGCTAAAACACAGAGGGAAAGCTGAAAGGTGGAAGAAGTATATGTAAGTGCTATATGAAGGAAACTTGCTTGAAGGCTATATTAGGGAAACGAGAGAAAAGCTTTTGACACTGTTGCCTGGAATAAACTCTTCCTCAAACTTTCTCACGCTCGGCAGAGAGCTTCAAATTTTGCAAGATTTCACACAATGCCGCATTTCTAGACAATAACAAGACGGCCTCATCAGCTGGTTCATTGGTAGACTTCACCTAGCGGCGCACCTAATTTTCCGAACCTTCCCGCAGACCTGTCGATTCTGACGAATGGCCGTCTGGGGGCGGCAGGAGAGATTGCTTCTCCGCCGGCACTTGGCCCGAGTGGCGGATCAATTCCACATTCTGTTTGACAATCTCATGCGACTGCTTCTGGTGCAGTTGCTGTTACTGCTTCTGCGGACTCTACAGTTCCTGCCAGCACTGCAAAACTATTGGGTTCAAGGCGACCACAAATGAAGACTATGAAAAAAAAAAAAAAAAAGAAAATCAAGCATCATATGCATAAGAAAATACACTGTAAACACTTCTGTATCTGCACAAGTGTGACAACGCTGCAAAACCATCATGTCAGCACAAATGTCACTACTGTAGCTGACGGTATATGCTCGACATGGAAGCCAGGGAGCTGCATCGTTGAAGAGATAACCTCAGTGTGTGGATCACTCTACGGTGGAGCAGAGGTTCTGTTCACTACATAGAAACTGGCACGGAGAAAAGCACAAAACATTACCAGTGCAAATGACCAAACAGCTAGCACAAGGAACCAAGATCACGACGTGATGCGAAAGCCAGGTCTGCGTTAGTTGATCTCAGCCTAAGGACTGACTGATCTGGCCTATTCTGGACAGTAGATAAATGCCTGGATCAGCGGTTCTGCCCATTAGACACTCTGTGAGTGCTGTCAATGATAGCTTTCCACACTACTCTGCTGCGAGACCCACGTCAGCTGATTTGTGTCCATGCGTACAGTGATAAGCAAGAACATTATCGCCAGCTACCTAATAGGCGGTATCTCCACCTTTGGCATGGATAACGGAGGCGACGCGTCGTGGAATGGAAGCAATGAGGCCTTGGTAGGTCGCTGTAGGGAAATGACTCAACATCTACACACACAGGTCACCTAATTCCCGTAAATTACTGGGAGGGGGTGATGAGCTCTGACGCCACATTCAATCACATCCCAGACGTGTTTGTTCGATCGGGTTCAGATCTGGCGAGTTGGGGAGCCAGCATTGGGGAGAGGGGGGGTCGTCAGCACATCAATTGTAACTCACCTTTGAGCTCCTCGCGCCACTCCATCATACACCCTGCCCTGTGACATGGAGCATTATCTTGTTGGAAACTGCCACTGCTGTCGGGAAACATGATCATCATGAAAGGGTGTACGTGGACTGCAACAAGTGTACGATGCTGCTTGGCCGTCATGATGTCTTGCGTGAGCTCCACTGGACACATGGATGCCCACGTGAACGTTCCCCAGAGCATAATTGAGACGCCACCATCTTGTCTCCCTCGCATAGTACAGGTGTCAAGAAGCTGTGCCTTGGAAGACAACTAATTCGCGTCCTCCCTTCGGCATGATGAAGGTATCGGGACTCATCAGACCATGCAACGTTCTGCCACTGCGCCAACGTCCTGTGTCGATGGTCACGTGCCCATTTCAGTCATAGTTGCTGATGTCGTGGTGTTAACATATGCACGTGCATGGGTCGTCGGCTGCGCACACCCATTATTAGGTGCGTCCGATGCACCTTGTGTTCAGACACGCTTGTACCTCGCCCAGCGTTAAAATCTGAAGTCAGTTCCACCTCAGTTCACAGCCTCTCCTGTTTTAGCAATCTGCCCAGCCTACGTCATCTGAGATCTGTAACGAGATGTGGCCGCCCAACTCAACGACGTCTCGATGTGGTTTCAGCTTGGTTTCGTCACGTGTTGAAGATGCTCACCACAGCACTCTTCGAACACCCGACAAGTCGTGCAGTCTCCGAAATGCTCGTGTTGAGCCTCTGGGCCATCAGAATCTGTCCTCGGTCAGACTCAGATAGATCGCGCCTTGTCCCCGTTCTACACACGGATCGCTGATACTGCATGCACTGGCTAGCAGGCATTCCTCGCGAGGTGACCCTGCTATCACCTGGTTTATATCGATACTCGGTCGGTGGTCATAATGTTCTGGCTGATCAGTGTTTGTCGACTGGCGGATATAATAGGAAGACCATGACTTTGAAAGGCGGCTGTTCTTTCAGACAATCTCCATTTCACTTTTCAGACATTACATGTGCTAACTTTTCAACGCAGTTATAAATGGAAATGCCGTGTGGCTTGGGCCTCCCGTAGGGTATACCGTTCGCCTGGTGCAAGTCTTTCGAGTTGACGCCACTTCGGCGACTTGCATGTCGATGGGGATGAAACGATGATGGCAAGGACAACACAACACCCACTTCCTGAGCGGAGAAAATCTCCGACTCAGCCGGGAATCGAACCCGGGCTCGCTAGGTGTGACATTCCGCCCGATGA
Organism: Schistocerca nitens; assembly: GCF_023898315.1. Lineage (NCBI taxonomy): Eukaryota > Metazoa > Arthropoda > Insecta > Orthoptera > Acrididae > Schistocerca > Schistocerca nitens. The sequence continues at coordinate 146,015,021 of NC_064620.1, read as the reverse complement.
CCAGGGGCGGACAACGTAGTTATGAATCAGTCAGTATATCCTTGGAGAAGGAGATTTTAATAAGAGGTTGACTGTGGTTAGTGTACTTTTAGCAGCGTTTCTACATGAGTTTGGTGGCCTTTCTCAAAGTCAGAGCGGAAAGGCGGATTTTCAGAAAAATGGCCACGCTGGAGTTTAGGCTTTCAATAATCCTCGCTTCACGCCCAATCAGACTAGTGCCACACCCTCCAGGGTCGGCAAACCTGTGAAAGAACACATTGGTCACCAACTGGGGGTGTCGGGTCTTATTTTATGTGAGCCAGTTCCGGGTGTCGATCGGGGAGAGGACGGTGTGGGTGACGAAACGGGACGCTGCTACAATGTGGGCAGAACACTGGCTCCCACGACGGAGCTACGACAGAGTTTAATTACATTACACACGATACCACGATGCGTTTCCCCCTGGAAAGTCGCTTTTATTGGCTGTGCGGTTGAAGACGTCAAAAATAATCGTAGATCATCGTCGTGTTCGCAGGCAAAGCTCCGACTTGCTGACTTTCTGTTGCGTAGACGATGGAAACAGTATATGTGTTAGTGTAAGACGATTCAGTTGGTGCTGGAAAAGCATGGAGTCACTTTGATTTGCTGAAGGTAGTTTTGGCGCGGTCCTGATGTAGCAGCATGGACGAGCAGCGCTTTGCCGCGGCAGATTGGCAGACGGACGTGGTGTGCTGAGGAGGAAAGTTCTATAGTCGGAAGAAACTACTGCTCCGGGCAGGAAGTTTGTTAGAAGAAGGGCGGGAGGTGCCGAACGACAGACTTTGATTCACATGGGCACAGGACCCCGTGCTGTTAATTACTTTTCATCAGGCTGCTGCGAATGAAAGTAGCCCTTGGCTCTGTGTAGAAGTGTAAATAGCAGGCTTTTGCCGCAGCGCTGTATTTTGCAGATAGAGGAAAGTTCTATAGTCGGAAGAAACTACTGCTCCGGGCAGGAAGTTTGTTAGAAGAAGGGCGGGAGGTGCCGAACGACAGACTTTGATTCACATGGGCACAGGACCCCGTGCTGTTAATTACTTTTCATCAGGCTGCTGCGAATGAAAGTAGCCCTTGGCTCTGTGTAGAAGTGTAAACAGCAGGCATTTGCCGCAGCGCTGTATTTTGCAAATGGTTCAAATGGCTCTGAGCACTATGGGACTCAACTGCTGAAGTCAGTAGTCCCCTAGAACTTAGAACTAGTTAAACCTAACTAACCTAAGGACATCACAAACATCCATGCTCGAGGCAGGATTCGAACCTGCGACCGTAGTGGTCTTGCGGTTCCAGACTGCAGCGCCTTTAACCGCACGGCCACTTCGGCCGGCTGTATTTCGCAGACAGCTGTGTCTTCTGACAAGAATATTTGCTGTTTTAGAGATAGGGAAAGTCGAGTGTTAGTTTACTGTCTGTGAAGAACTTATTTCCATAAGTTTTGAGTTGAGCTGACAATTACTGCTAGGTCACTTTGTCCGTTCGCATTCATATTCAACTTCTGAATTCTATTTACAGTCAGAGAGTGGTACCTAAAATTTCTATCCACGGGATGTAAGGGGATTCATTTCCATTCCTATTACATCTCTACGGACGATAGATTTTGACGTTTGTTTTCTGCTTGGAAAAGGCCGGGTGCTAAGGGAAGATTTCAGTTAGATTACATCATGGTCAGTTACCGATTCCAAAATCAGATACTGGATTGTAAGGCGTACTCAGTAGCAGATATAGACTCAGATCACAATGTAATAGTGATGAAGAGTAGGCTGAAGTTTAAGAGATTAGTCAGGAATAATCAGTATGCAATGAAATGGGATACGGAAGTACTAAGAAATGACGAGATATGCTTGAAGTTCTCCAAGGCTACAGATACAGCAATAAGGAGTAGCTCAGTACGCAGTACAGTTGAAGAGGAATGGACATCGCTAGAAAGGGCAATCACAGAAGTTAGAAGGAAAAACGTAGGTACAAATAAGGTATCTGCGAAGGAACAATGGGTAACAGAAGAAGTGCTTCAGTTGATCGATGAAAGAAGGAAGTACGAAAATGTTAACGGAATACAGAAAAATATTTCGTTGATGAATCACATAAAAAGGAAGTGCAAGGAAGCTGAGACGAAATGGTTGCATGAAACATGTGAAGAAACCTAAAAAGAAATGATTGTCTGAAGGACTAACTCAGCATATAGAAAAGTCAAAATAACCATCTGTGAAATTAAAAGAAAGGATAATAACACTAAGAGTGCAACGGGAGTTCACTGTTAAATGAAGAAGAGAGAGCGGATAGGTGAAAAGAATACACTGAAGACCTATACGAGGGAGAAAATTTGGCTGATATGATAGAAGAAGAAACAGCAGTCGATTTAGACGAGATAGGAGATCCAGTATTAGTATCAGAATTTAAGAGAGCTTTGGAGGACGTAAGATCAAACAAGGCAGAAGGGGTCGATAACATTCCACCAGAATTTCTAAAATCATTGGGGGAAGCGGCAACAAAACGACTAGTCACGTTGGTTTGTAGAATGTATGAGTCTGGCAATATACCGTCTAACTTTCTGGAAAATATCATCCACACAATTCCGTATATTGCAAGAGCTGACATGTGCAAGAATTATCACACAATCAGCTTAAAAGCTCAGGCATGCAACTGGTTGACAACAATAATATACAGAAGAATGGAAAGGAAAATTTAGGATTTGTTAGATGACGACCCGTTCGGCTTTGGAAAAGGTAAAGGCACAAGGGAAGCAATTACGACGTTGCGGTTGGTAATTGAAGCAATAATAAAGAAAAATCAAGACACGTTCATAGCATTTCTCGATCTGGAAAGAGAGTTTGACAATGTAAAATGGTGCAAGATATTAGAAATTCTGAGAAAAGCAAGGGTAAGCTACAGAGATAGATGTGTAATATACGTACAAGAGCAAGATGGAATCGTAAGAGTCGACGACCAAGAACGAAGTGTTCGAAATAATAAGTGCGTAAGACAGGGACATAGTCTTTCGACTGTACTGTAGAATCTGTACATGGAAGGAGCAATAAAAGGAAGGTGTTTGAGTGGAATTAAAATTCAAGGTGAAAGGATATGAATGATACGATTCGCTGATGACATTGCTATCCTGAGTGAAAGTAAAGAAGAATTACATGTACTGCTAAATGGAGTGAACAGTCTAATGAGTACAGAATTTGGATTGAGAGTACATCGAAGAAAGAAGAAAGTAATGAGAAGTGGCAGTAATAGAAACAGCGAGAAAGTTAACATCAGGGCTGATGGACACGAAGTAGATGAAGTTGGAATTCAGCTACTTAGGCCGCAAAATAACCAATGACGGACGAAGCTAGGGGGACATGAAAAGCAGACAGCACTGGCAAAAAAGGCATTCCTAGCCATGACAAGACCTTAATTTGAGGAAGAAATTTCCGGCAATATACGTTTGGAGCACAGCATTTTACGGTAGTGAAACATGGACTGTGGGAAAACCGGAACAGAATAGAATCGAAGCACTGGAGACGTGGTGCTACAGACGAATGTTGAAAATTAGGTGGACTGATAAGGTGTGGAATGAGAGGCTTGTGCGCAGAAGTGAAGAGGAAAGGAATATGCGGAAATCACTGACAAGGAGAACGGAGAGGATGATAGGAACTCTGTTAAGGCGCTAGGAACTGACTTCCAGCCGGCCGTCTGGCCGAGCGGTTCTAGGCGCTTCAGTCTGGAACCGCGCGACTGCTACGGTCGCAGGTTCGAATCCTGCCTCGGGCATGGATTTGTGTGATGTCCTTACGTTGGTTAGGTTTAAGTAGTTCTAAGTTCTAGGGGACTGATGACCTCAGATGTTAAATCCCATGATGCTCAGAGCCATTTTTGAACTGACTTCCATGGTACTAGAGGGAGCTGTAGACGGCAAAACCTGTAGAGGGAGACAGAGATCGGAATACATCCAGCAAATAATTGAGTAAGCAGGTTGCATGAGTGCTAATTTGAGATGCAGAGGTTGGCAGAGGAGAGCATTCGTGGTGGGCAGAATTAAACCAGTCAGTAGACTGATGACTCAAAAAAATGCAAAGTTTATTCTCAGTCATTGCATTTTTGATAAATTGTTTGTGTTGTACTTTCTGATCTTTGGGGTAATAAAGACTTTCGTTACTCGGTAACTAATACTTGATTTCAGAAGTGGAAAATCTTTCATTCGTTATTTTAGGTAGGTTTAATATTTTGCAGATTGATTACCACTACTGGTGCGAGTGCACAGTGAATTTCTGGGAGGAACCATCGCCAGGTAACACGATCAGTACGTTTCTGAAGCGCGTTTTTCTGCGCCGAAGATAAGTTCTGGGGCAGGAAGTCGTAATGGGTACGCACAGGCTACCATTACAACACTGCAACTCTGCACAACGAGGAATCGTTGGCAATATCGTGCCATGCAATGTACTCAAAAGAGAAGGTATCGATTTGAGCCAGCTAGTTCATTTATATTTCCTGTTCTCACCAGCAGTTCGAGCAGTTCGTAGTGGACACCTGTTTCAACTTGACTGTAGTCAGCTGCTGGAAACAGATGTGTGATGTAGTAGTGCGCAGAAATAGAGAGGCTTATACTGAGTAAGCTAATGTGGAGGAGCCGCACCAAACCAGTCCTCGAAATGAATGTCACACCAAGTAAAGCCCCAACAAAGGGCCAGTCTTGCATATTTTTTACTTTCTCAAATATATATTGACGAAGGTTTGTCTTCTCCTGTGCGTTTTTAATGAGACGCCTACTAACCAAACATTCGAAGCTTACTTGTTAATGTGCAACTATTACCATCACTGGGATTTGACAGGGAAAAGACAGTTGTAAAAGTTAGGACTGGTACATCTTCTTATTGCTGACTTTGAAACCTGATGTGCTCAGTCGCTTGGTCTCGTGGAGTGGATGTGGCCGCTGTACGTGTGGTTACCAGCGGTTATGAACCACGGGGTGAGCTCGCAAACAGTCGATTGTGCACGCGTGCATTTTCGAGACACGCCTTCATAGTAGGGATGGGAAAAACAGACCGATTAAAACTTATTCCTGTATTTTTCGGCATTAGTTTGGTCACGGTTATAATAGGTGATTTTATTTTTTACTAATAACCGAGTAAAATAAGTGAGATATTAGTTGTCCATAGCAACAGTCCTGAAATTTTTCGTTTTTAAATAAAAAGTTTTTAGAAAAGATTAGTTTTTATTTGTAAAACTTACATTGGTTTGAAATATTGCGTTATTACAGAAAATGAGGAAAGCGATCAGCGCTGTTATAACAACAATGATGATAGAGATGGGCAAGAAACACATGGCATAACGATTTGTATAGCATTACTGAGATAATAACGTCCCTGTTGCCATATGCCGTGGCTTAAGGTATGCGTATACGTGCAGTGTGCAAGACTCGCCCCCACCTGGACTGTAATATAGATTCTGCCTGTCAACGCCGGACATCCATTGTTTCACAGAATGGCACCAACCCTAGCGCAGTGACGCAGCAATGAAGTACAGTGCTTCATTTGCTTTAAAATATTAAAGATTTGTCTGACATTACTATGAAATAATGAAAGACGAAGGAAATTGTAGTAACAATAATAAATCAAAAACTTATTATTCATTCATTGTATACAATAACAATAGATAGTACCTGATCTGCTGCCTGTGTGAACATAATATGCCTTTATCTGCTTGAAGCCCTTGAAAATGGAAAAATTAACACCGAAACATAGGTTTTCAATTTTAGGTTTCACCCTTAAGCACCGACTGTTCATAATGCCAAAATGGTGGTATGATCCCCGATTACAACACGATCTTCTTTTATTCCTCGTCAACAGAAATCTACTAGGACCAACCATAGGCCTTCATTTGAGGAAGAAATTTCTGAGAATGTACGTTTGGAGCACAGCATCGAGTGTAGCGAAACATGGGCTGTCTCTTCAGAAGAGATACGGTGGTACAGGAGAACGTTGATAATTAGGTGGGGTAATAAGGTGAGGAATGCAGAAACCGGTTATTTTGAGCAATTTTTAGAGTCAGGTTAAACTGGCTTAGGAAAAATCGATATAACCGAAAATCGGGTGTTTCACCGATAACCGCCATCCATACTTCACAGCATGTGCCGTTCTTGCAAGCGCGACACTCGTCCGGTGCAGTGCTCTGACAACAATTTATGCCACTGCACAATGTTAATGAGTTATTGCAAACTTAGAATATGGAATTGCAGTGGAGCGCTATCACCACCGACCAACCTCTCCACGAGATTTCGACTTTCCTTCATGAGACTGTATGTTGACACTTAGAATGATCAGGAATTTAAATTATCATTTCTAGTGACGCTTTTGCAAATAGTAATTATCCTGTAATATACACTTTGTGTTTGATATCAGTGTAAACTGACCTATATCGTTATTAACTGGGGTAGGTTCCTGTTTCCAATTACCTATTTGCATGACCAAGTATCATAAATATGTAACAGAATTGTTCCTTTGAAAAATTCATGAGTAAATACGTTGTATATTTTAACTAACTGCCGGTTTGCATATTAACAGGCTTTCTGTCAAGGTATTCTTTTATTTAAAAATAATTACTTTAGTTTATTTGGCTGCTGGCACTAAACAAGTTAAGTATTAAAAGAAAACTGACATTGCTTCGATACTGCTGCGTGTTGATTGCTTGCTGGGCAGTATTTTTACTTAGTCTCAACAACTGATGTTTATAATCAGTTTGTTGGTTCGAAAGTTTTTCTTCTATTCATTTCAGTCATACAAAAATAACTTTTCTCAAGGTAAGTGTTAGTGCTTTGCGACATCCGTATATTGTTGTATTCAAGAAGGTTTCTTTGTTACGTTAATCACAGTACGTTTTACCGTATTAAGAATATTCTGTCAAAATTATTGATGGGAGTGATTCATGCTAAATTCAGTGAAACATGGTAAATCACAATGATTATTTGCACCAGCAGGCGTGATACAAAATTACATGATCGAGATGTGCAAGCAATCGCACATTACGCACGCCACTGCTGTAACCAACTGATTTAGCAGTGAATTTCGTCCAATTAGACTCGCAGTCATATTATTTCCAAATTAATCAAGTTTATTTCAAGCAAACAAATTATTTAGCTAGCGCAAACATTTATTTCTGTGGAATTTCAGTAGCAACTTTAGCCGTTATATTCATTTACAGACGGGTGGAGCGAGTGAAAAAAATCAGGTGCGGGCTAAAGTTCAAAATCTGTACTTTCAGAAGGTTATGAAAATTATGGTCCAAATTTTCAAGGGAGATCGGATCCTGGAATTGACATCTTGCAAGTGCGATTTTTCTTCTTAAAATACGAGCTCACTTCAGTGATGTTTCCTTGTCAGCAAAGTAAATTAATAGTCATTACACTGCGATCCTAGTATACATTGTTATTGTTGTTCGAGGGGAGTTCAAAAAGGTACACATAATTAGGACAGACCAAGTGACTGAATGCTGCAATATACTTCGAAGTGACACAGATACACGGCACAATTTGGCAACGTAGTTACCAAATTGTAACCTGCCGCTTCCTAATCGGCCTACTGGATTGAGAATTAATTGTTCGTGATCGTTTATGCCTAATGAAATTTTACAGTGAGTAAAGCTACCTTTATCGAAGTAAAATAGTACCGCTTAGTAGGAGGAAAGTGTACAACAGACGCTTCAGAAGGAAGAATTTATTCTAAACTTAATCTAAATAGTAGTAATAATTTTGAAATGGGTGGAATTTAACGCAGCCGCTCGCGAACCACACAGGGTGGAAAAGCGTATCACGTAAAATTTTTAATACAAAAAATACTGATTAGCAAAAAATGGTTAATTAAACGGTCGCCAACCCGCTACGGCAATGAATATCCAGAATCCTAAGAAGGTAATGAAAAACAAAATTAAGCAAATAATCACTGGCTTGGCAACAGAAGGTTGTAACGTTTTTCACAACACAACAGTTCGCGAGAAAATAAATGAATCAGAAAGCACTGAGTTTGCAGTTACTTGACCTGAAGTACTACATTTTGAAAGGGAAGTAAAATGAAGTTGCTGGTTAAATAAATGAGTGATTGTAGCTGAAAGTCTGCAACGTAAAAAATTACTTTCAGCACCTACAGCGTAACATAATACAAAATTTCGATAAAGGCAAGCAGTTTACTTTTAATTATTGAAAGTTTGAACTGAATTTACTTTAAGCAAATAAACAACTGATTTTACTTTCAGCACAAGAATAACAAAGTATGTACCAAGCCATCAGAAGTCACTCGTTAAGGTCAATGCAGTATTAAATGAAATTGTGCACTCTTAATTTGTGGTGTATCTTTAACTATTAGTGTTGCAAGTGATATTTTACGTTACTTTAAGTGACTGAAGTTGCTACTGAAATTGGCAAATTAGTTAAGCGTCTCTTATGAAAGAAAAGAATTACCAGCTACTGAGCCGGCCAGCGTGGCAGACCGGTTGTAGGTGCTACAGTCTGACGGTCGCAGGTTCGAATCCTGCCTCGGGCATGGATGTGTGTGATGTCCTTAGGTTAGTTAGGTTTAAGTAGTTCTAAGTTCTAGGGGACTGATGACCTCAGAAGTTAAGTCCCATAGTGCTCACAGCCATTTTTGAACCAGCTACTGAGGTAGCAAAATTTAGACTGAAACTGGTCATTAGCAAATAAACAAATCTGACAGTAAATAGTTAATCAGTTTTCATATTTTTAGGACAGTCAGTGATGTGTGGAAAGGAAAGGGACTCTGCTTGGTAATAATGTCTGACGTCAATGACAGACAGATGCGCTACAAGTTTTAACTATTGCAAGTTATTGTACAAGAAAGTTATTCAAAGTTTGCGAAAGGAATGCCAGTGCGTTATGCCTGTACACTATTATTTATACTTTGTCTTACGATGTTGTAGCTGTGCGGACGACGGAAAATGTAGCTGACGACAATGCTGAGCTGACGCTTCTGCTGCTGCTGGTTGAGAACCATGAGTCATTTCCAGAGCTACCAGAGCTACAGATAATTATGGGACGGGCAGTAGTTAGAACTGCAGCTTCCTCCGCCTGTCCACTCCGACCGAGCTCTCAATAATCTCGGGTTAACAGTAGGTGCGCCTACACTGGCGCGATCATAGCTGCATCTGCGGGAGCGCCCAACAAACAATCCCGCACTCTTTCATGACTCAAGCTGCTCTGCTTCCTCTCTGCTCGCAGCGCGACAGAGACTCTCCATTCGCAAAGATGAACAACGGCACACCTACCGCCATTTCATCATTGCTGTCGATACATTTAAATGAAGTTCCCTCGGCTATTACCATTACATCTAATTACGTGCATTCAGAAACAAATGCATTATTACACCCATTACAAATTAATTATAGTGACTGTAGTAAAGCTTCCAGATTCAGAATTAGGAGTGCAGTACAAGTTATCAATGGATATTAAACGACGAAAAATTTTGGATGGTGCAGAAGGTATTTCATCTGCATTTTCGGTGTTGCAAAATCTCTATCAACAACAATCGGGACGTTTTACCAATCCTTTCATTCCGCTACGCAGAAATTCGCTCCGTGGTCACAGATCCATTTCAGAACTGCTGTGTGAACGCCGTCAGCGTTGGAAAGTCTGCAGTCGCCGCGAATCATCAGTCCCTTCACTGTCTGGACACTGTGGTCTGTGGTCGACATCCTCGGACTTCCTTCCAGACCGGCATCGCCCACGTCCATGTGGCCTTGGTCAGATTGTCGACACCATTTCACTACTGCTGGACGCTAAACGTACACGTGCGGCCAGAATTTCGTTGTGAATCAGTGTGAAGTTTAGATGTCCCTACCCACCCCCTCCCCTCCGTGAATCGTACTGTCCCGTTCAATACAACTTTGAACTAGGTTTCGAGATGCCGGGGCATTGTCTTGCCGCACTGTGATGCACCAGTTAACCTCACCGCAACAGAACTCTTTCTGGAGGAGGCCCACTACATGCTCACAGTGTCCATTCCTGTAGCAGAACGGTCTTAGTGTATGACGACATATGTAGCTCACATTCTGAAGCTCTTACACAGTATTCAGTACGGCTCCAAGGTTGATGCCATATTTCTCGACTTTCGAAAGGCGTTCGACTCAGTTCCGCACTGTCGCTAGCTCCAAAAAGTGCGCGCTTACGGTCTATCCGATGACATATGCGGTTGGATAGAAAGTTTTCTAACAGATAGAGAGCAGTATGTCGTCCTGAATGGGGTGACTTCAACAGAAACAAGCGTAACTTCAGGTGTGCCCCAGGGTAGCATAATAGATCCGCTGCTTTTTACGATTTACATGAATGATATGGTTGACGGTATTGACAGCGGCATCAGACTGTTTGCCAATGATACTGCAGTCTATAGGAAAGTAGTATCACACGAAAGTTGTGAACAGATCAATGAGGATTTGCAGAAAGTAAATGCATGGGGTAATGACTGGCAGTTATCTCTCAACATTAGTAAGTGTAACCTACTGCGTATAACAAGGCGAAAATCCCCATTAATGTACGAGTACAAAATAAATGCCCAGTCTTTGGAAGCGGTAACATCCGTCAAGTTTCTGGGTGTGACTATCCGAAATGACCGCAAATGGAATGATCAGATTACACAAGTAACGGGCAAGGCGAACTCTAGATTGCGGTTTATTGGTAGAATCCTGAAGCGATACAGTCCTTCAGCAAAGGAAATTGCTTACAATACGATAGTTCGTCCAGTCTTAGAATACTGTTCGTCTGTATGGGACCCTTACCAGTTGGGTCTCATTCAGGAGATTGAGAAGATCCAAAGAAGAGCGGCAAGATTCATGACTGGTATATTTAGCCATTGCGAGAGCGCTACAAATCTCATAGAACGTTTGATGTGGTATACACTTGCAGATAGACTACACCAGAAACGGAAGGGGCTGCTCACTAAATTCCGAAATCCTATCTTCGCCGAGGATGTAGAGCATATATTATTACCACTAACTTTGAAATCGCGCAATGATCACCATTCAAAGATAAGGGAAATTAGAGCTCGTACTGAGGCGTTCAGACAGTCGTTTTTCCCTCTAGCGATCCTCAAGTGGAACAGAGGGGGAGGGGGGGGGTGGCTAGCGGAGTATATATGTAGATGTGGATGTAGAAGACTGTCTCTATGCGATTCTGCAACCTAATTCCTGCACAAATCTCTTCATCTCTGTACAACTGCCACTGCCGACAGTCATTCGAACCGTTTATTGTAGTCAACCCCTGGTCTCCCTAGCAGCCTACGTGAATTGTCAACATGTAAATCCAGTCTTCCTGTCTACCGTTAAAACGTCTACTACACACAGCAGCGACTAGTCTCGAATAATACCTATTATGTTTTGTTCAACCTCCGTGTTGGCACTTCACGTTACAGAATGTTCCTTTAATGATGCATGCGTGCCTGAAGGAATAGGCACTGTACGACGGTCTACAGCTGCTCACTATAAATTCCGAGATTTGATTAGCAACCTGCGAATCTAAATTGACTTCAGCTGTACTACTTATCGGTGAAATATGAAAATTTTTGCCGGACCGGGACTCGAACCCTGATTTCCCACTTAACACGAGCTGTCGCTTTAAGCGGGAAATTCTGGTTAGACATCCGGTCTGGCATAAATTTTCATATGTCACCGATAAGTAGTACAGCTGAAATCAATTTAGATTCTCAATTTGCGATCTAAATTTAGTAATGTTGTCGAATAAGATCTATAAATGACAAAACCCCTATTGTTTTAATGTAGTCGTCGTCTTCAGTCCGAAGAGTAGTTTGATCCAGCCCTCCATTCTACTCTTATCCTGTGCAGGCCTCTTCATCTCCGAGTAAAAACTGCAACCTACATCTTTCTGAATCTGCTTATTATACTCATTTCTCGGCCTCCCTCTACGACGTTTACCCCCCACATACCCCTCCAGTATTAAACTGGGAGATCCCACAATGTCTCAGAATGTGTACTATGCACCAATCCCTTCTTTCAGACACTGTGTCTCAAATATTTTGTCTTCCCAATTCTATTCAATACCTCCACATTAGTTACGTGATCCATCCATATAATCGTCAGCATTCTTTCTGTAGCACCAAATTTCAAATGCTTCTATTCTCTTCTTCTCTAAACTGTTTATCGTCTATGTTTCACTTCCATACAAGGCTATAATCCATACAAATACTTTCAGAAAAGACTTCCTGACACTTAAATCTATACTCGATGTTAACAAATTTCTCTTCTTCAGTAACGCTTTACTTGCCATTTTATATCCTCTCTACCTCGGTCATCATCAGTTAGTTTGGTGCCCAATAACAAAACATGTATCCCACTTTGTCCCGTTTCCTAATCCAATTCGACTACATTCCATTATCCTTGTTTTACTTTCGTTGATGTTCGCCTCTTATCTTCCTTTCAAGACTCTACTCATTCCATTCAGCTATAATTCCAACTTCTTTCCTGTCCCTCACAGAATTACAATGTCATCGGCAAATCTCAAGGTTTTTATTTCTTTTCTCTGGACTTTAATTCCTGCTCCAAATTTATCTTTCGTTTCCTTTACTGCTTGCTCAATATACAGATTGAGTAATATCGGAGATAGGCTACAACCCTATCTCACTCCCTTCTCAACCGCTGCTTACCTTCCATGGACCTCGTCTCTTGTTTTAAAAAGCAGACTCAGTAATTTGTGGTGTGTTTTTTTTTTCGTTTCCTATGAGAATAGGTATGTTCGGTTCTGCTTCATCAAAGCGAATATGGAGGCGACAAGAGTAACAGACAACGCAATAATCAAACATCTAGCGAACGGACACTTTGTGAAAGTGCTCGTGAACAATTTCACAAAGAACGAGCTTTTCTGATACACACTGTTCGTAGGTTATCACTTCCCATTGCATAATCGACAGAATTTAATTTACTTCTTGGTTAAAGCGAAAACAAGAGTCCCTGGAAATTACGCAATTCGAATTTTTATAGGCAGAGAAGGGAGGTACATGGACAAATGGGGTATGAAATTAACCAGTGTGACATCTAATTTTGCCAAAGGTGTATAATTAGTTGTAAGTAGTCATGGTAATTACGAAAAATTTAATTAGTGACACAAAGGAAAATTTAATTAGTGACACATAGGAAAATGGAAATATTTTACAAACACGTGGTGCTATGCATGTAAGGAAAGTGTCAAAAAGTTCATCTGTTCTAGGCTTCGCTATTTTATGCAGAAAATAAAAATGTGTGGTATTTAACTGTGAACAAAAAAATTAGAAATTAAAAAAATTAAAAAACTGTCAAATGTTCTGTGCAAAAGTGATAAGTAAAATAGGTTAGAGAAAGACACAACATACATTGAAAGATTTTCAAAATCATTCACAGCAAACAACAATGTGGGAATTGTGAGTCCGGCCTGATACAAAACGCTTTGTTATTTGCTCACTTCTTTATTCACCAAACTAGTTTCGGCGACAAATATAGCCGTCATCAGTGGGTTCTTTAAATCTAAAAACATGAATAAAGTCGCGTAATTATACAAACACAGTAAACATTATTACATTTTCACTCTTCGTTTTTTGGAATATGGTTTTCTGTGGATACTTTTTTATTTATTGTGTGCTATGGCAAGTTTTTAAGAATTATTGTCGCCGTTTGCGGCATATTTTCTGCGCTTTTTCTGTAGCCGTTTCTTCTCAACGTACACTTGGGATTGCTGTAGTGTTGTGGAATACAGTTTTGTGTGTACTGGGGTGTAACTTAGTTATTCGTTGGACGGCATGTAGCTAATTTTATACATAGAAAAACAACAGTTTCGTATTTTGTTTATGATCCAGAACATACCGTCATCTTGCTGTTCGCGTATGCCTCGAGAAATGTATCGTAAGTTGCGAGAAAACTATGAAAACTGTAGCGGGAATTACGACGACTTCTGTTCCTTATTTATGTCTCTGTGTGTGATGGGGATGTGGTTCTTTTGCGTGTGTGTGCTTTCTGTTCTGTGTTCTGGGTCAGTTCTCCCAGAGCGGTAAAGAGCGTGTTGTTGCAAAGTGTTGTGTGTTCTTGTATTACATTTTACCCTTTCACTACAGCCTTTGGTATGTACTAATTTTCTTCTGCTGTTGGTTGTCGGTATAGACTGTTGCTCTGATGATGGCTATATTTGTCGCCGAAACTAGTTTGGCGAATAAGTAAATAAACAAATAACAAAGTGTTCCGCATCAAGGCGGACACACAATTCTCAAATTGTTGTTTCTCTATGGAAACTCGGACCAAATGGGAGAGTTCCAAGATAAAGTTATCATTTACAGCAAGTGAGGTGCCCATTCAGAATTTAAAGTTCAATCTTTAACTTAGAATCTTATAATTTCAAATAGTACCAGAGGAGTTTTTTCTGGTTGGTGATCTGCACTGTGCAGTCTTATTAGAATTATATGACGTCGAGCAGTATTCCATGGTGCGTCAATTATTTGTCTAACGCATTTTATGTTTCACTTTTAGATAAATCATGTGACAAAACATTTGATCGATATTTTTTCAGTTTTTTATTTACATCTAAATGGATCGAGATTTACTGCTCAGTTGACAGACAACGTGTGAGGTCAGTACTGTAGTTAACGTCTCTCGGTTTTTGCGGCTGTACGGCAGGAGCTGATTGTACTTGAGGACCGTGGGGGAGGGTGGGGCCAGTGGCGGCTGTCACTTGTCAGACCTCGGAGCAGCGAGCGCGAGGAGGACGAGGGGAATTACGCACTTCCTGCCCGTCTGCGCCGTAATTCGCCCATTGACCGTCGCGGAGCTGGCGTCTGCCGCATACGTAACGCGACGTGCTACATTGCTTGCCTGGATCTCTGGCAACAGACGGTCAGCGACTAGGCACGGTCCTAGCGGAGGTGCTTTGCCATTGCCTTCCTCCGACCGTAATGGTGATGAATGATGATGATGATGACGACGCAACAACACACATTCATATCGAGGCAGGGAAAATCCCTGACCCCGCCGGGAATCGAACCCGGGACCCAGTGCGTGGGAAGCGAGAACGCTACCGCAAGACAACGAGCTGCGGACTGAAGATAGACGTTGACTGTGAATATTGTATCTCAGACACAGTCCCTTTGACGGCTCAGATATGTCACTAAACCCGCCCAAAGATGTAAACAACCAAAGTGATGCTCTTTGGGCAAGGAGGGGATACACAGAGACAGGATCTGTCGATGACATGCCTCGCTCAGGCCGCCCAAGGGCTGCTACTGCAGTGGATGACCGCCACCTAATGGTTGTGGCTCGGAGGAACCCTGACAGCAACGCCACCATGTTGAATAATGCTTTTCGTGTAGCCACAAGACGTCGTGTTACGACTCAAAGTCTGCACAGTAGGCTCTCCCGACATCCATGGCGAAGTCCATCTTCGCAACCACGAGACCATGCAGCGCGGTACAGACTGGCCCGGCAACATGCTCAGAATTGGCATCACGTTCTCTTCACCGATGAGTGTCGCATATGCCTTCACCAAGACAATCGTCGGAGACATGTTTAGAGGCAACCCGGTCAGGCTGGACGCCATAGACACATTGTCCAGCGAGTGTAGCAAGGTGGGGGTTCGCTGATGTTTTGGGGTGGCATTATGTGGGGACGCCGTATGCCGCTGGTGGACATGGAAGGGGCCCTAACGCCTTTACGATACGTGAATACCGTCCTCAGATCGATAGTGCAACGATATCGGCAGCGTATTGGAGAGGCATTGGTCTTCATGGACGACGATTCGCGCCCTCATCGTGCACATCTTGTGAATGGTTTCCTTAAGGATAACGACATCTCTCGACTAGAGGGGCCAGCATGTTCTCCAGGCATGAACCCTATCGAACATGCCTGGGATAGATTTAAAGGGGCTGTTTATACACAACGTGGCTCACCAACCACTCTGAGGGCTCTACGCCGAATCGTGGTCGAGGAGTGGGGCAATCTGGTCCACTTTAAATATTGTTTGGTGACGGTCGACTGAACAGTCGGCAAATGATGTTTGAAGTTGGGGAATTAGGTGGCTGAAAGGTGTTTGATTTGACATTCTGTAGTGAAGAGCCCAGTCCCGCAACCATCTCGTAAAAGATGAACATACAGAAACCGTTTGTAATCGTCGATTCTGATGCTGATGGAACGTCCATTCGTCCAAACATGTACAGGACGTGCGTTATATTCCAAACACTGTAAGTAGGTCCCTTTTCCTTTACCGATCTGGGACACCCTTTTGTCTTCTTGCTCGGTTTGTAAACAGTCCTTACACCGTGTTTGTGCAGTATACGACCTATTGTGTCCTTCACCATGGGGATGTATGGGAGAAGGCCCTACCTGATATTTCTTCTTCCGAGATGTCACTTCATCGAATTTCAGATTTCTTGATAGCTCTCATACAACTGGTGGACTAGTCACACTAGCGGCGGGTGACAAATTCGTGAATTAATCATCCTTATTTTCTGGCTTGGGTGATGATTCGACAGTTTGCGCAGTATCCAAAATGTTAAAATGTGTGTGAATGTCTATGGGACCAAACTGCTGAGATCATCGGTCCCTACACTTACACGCTACTTAGACTAACTTATGCTAAGAACACACACACACACACACACACACCCATGCCCGAGGGAGGACTCGAACCTCCGGTGGAGTGCGCAGTATCGATGTGCGTGCGTATGTGTGTGTGTGTGTGTGTGTGTGTGTGTGTGTGTGTGTGTGTGTTTGTGTCGGTTTTCGATACATGCTGTGTCTCGGCTTCTCACCAATCCTCCAAGCCACCACACCTACAAATGGTAGCTGTTGCCCCTTTTCTACCTCCATAATAAGTTTTATGTTGGACGGAGACTTTTCAGTTGTCTTAGAAAGTCACCAAACAGCTCCCCAAGGCGATGATGTCGACGTGCCTATGCCACACACGAGTGCCAAGTTCAGCGTCTATAATTCGAAACGTTCCATGGAGGGCCATGAAACCATCAACAAATCTGTACATGTTTTACATATTTTGGTATGTAGCAATCAGTGCTGTCTGGCAGCGTATTTAGATTATCTACTATTTGCATTATCTCAGTTACAAGAATGTGATTTAATACTTACTTCTATGTACCTTTTTTATTCACATTTATCTTGTTGCATTTGTTGGAATTTTAACAGCTAGTCAGTTCCCACTTGTATAACTCTTAAGCAAAATTAAAAATCCTGAAGGAAGAAAACTACGAAATTACTGTTAAATGTAAAAAGTAGTAAAATAATAAAAAAGTGCAAAATAAACATTAAAAATAAAATATAACTAAAATCTTTTTCAAAAGTACCGTGACAAATGGCCATTAGCACCTATTGCGCTCATTTAAAATGAAGTTCCATGCCTGCTAATATACCGTGTTTACAAAATGGCGGGTGAGCATGCAGAAGTCCAGTTTCCTTCATCAAAGTATTTTCTTCTGGCCCATTTAAACGCTATCGTCGCGCACACTCCAACTGATAAGAATAACGAGGAAATAAAAGCCCACTTGCGAATCGCGAACGGGAAAACTACGTTGAATATTTGTCAAAAAACTCCATCTCTTCATGTTACGGAACTTTGGTACCGAAATTCTGTGTACTTACTTATTCAGCATTTACGTACTCGTGGTCTCTTTCCTTTTTTATAATTTTATATATTCCGAAATTACATTACTAAAAAAATATGTTTCTTTCGTTTCATCGAAAGAGTGATCCCCGTTTAAGTGAATTTCTTTCAGTACTTAAATTCCAATTGATGATATTTCAAAAAAGGAAAAATAATGATTACATTATAGTTTTTAAAACACAAATAATTTTGAAATTGTGCTTGTTGCACATCCAAGCAATACATGCTTATGTGTTCTATATGTACATAACTGTCCCATTGCAGTAGTAAGACATACGAGCAGGCATGTTATTTGAATGTAGGTAACGACGAAGACAGGTGGATGACTATGTCACGTGTCATTCTCATAACAAAATACTGGGTGTATTTTAGTTTTTTATTTTTGTTTGTAGGTGGAAATATGTAATTGAAGGCTCAATTACTTTCGGAATCAATGAACAAAAGGGTTCATGACACTCAGCATTGAGTACCACCGTTAATGATGATGACGATCTTTGATAAATCAATATTGCTGTATCCTTTTGCATTTAATAGCAGTTTTGAATTCCTCTCTCTTCTGGATTTCATGTTCTGCTGATGATTCATAAGAGTCGAAAGCGGTCAAGCTCTAAAATTGCAGCAAATGAGATTTAGATGGTTATGAGTAGGAAGAAGGATATCTGAAAACAGATAATTTGCTCTAACTTGCTAACGTTAATTTTCATTTACTTTCGTGTCATCCGCTATTTTTGAGTGCTCATTGGCTCATGTGTAAACACTAGTTGAACACAATATTGTTCTTGAATGAGGCGTATGCCACAATTAGACGTTACTATGGACGTGACGTTTGTTGCTGTACACTGCACTCGAACTTGCTTCTGAGTCAGTGTGGTGTCAGGGGAGCTGTAGAGGGACTGACATGTTGGCGCGGAGAGGATGGCTGGGTGTATGGTTAAGTAGTGTGTGCATACCGGTTGTACCTGTATGGTGTTAGTGCTCTTATTTATTTTATGAAGAGGCATACAAGTATAAACTCTTTTTTAAATTTGATTTCTTAAAATTTTATATGGTTAACCTGTTAGTTTTTTGGAATATTCTCTTTTTGTTAGTACTTTTTTGTCAATAAGCATATTTTCGCTTTTCTTTATGGCTCCATGTATGAAAGCCTCCTCCTGACGAATGAGCATACTCTTTCTTTTGTTATTACGGCATGAGATTGCTATGTTCTTTTTTTCATTCCAACTGTCCCAAAATATTTAGAGGTCGAGTTCTAGCATTTTAACTCACATGTTCCTGACATATTGTACTTATCATTCTCTTACATCAAAGCTTTCAGTTTATTTTGAATTTTGGTATTTGTCTTGAATGTAACTTTAATTCTTTGTTTTATGGAGATGTACCTAATTTTGTGTATGAGCTAGTAGTGGTATGACATGATGTGCCACTTTCCACTGTGAGTCTGCACTGTATGTTACCAGCATACATTAGTACAGTACATCTTAATTTTGCTATCTTGTGATTGTATCTTCCTTTCAATGGCGTTGTATTGCTTCATTACTATTTTCCTGTTATATCCATTACCGGCAAAGTGCCAAGTCAAGGCAGTGTATAAAATACCTAGGCCGTACATAGAATGCCTCGAAATTTTTTGCAAAGTGTTCAATTCAATTTTAAATTAATTATTTTCCTAGGAAATGTATAAAATGTCTAGGAATTTCTAATAGCGAGATCCACACAGGCGAAGTATAAAGCTATAATTAAATAACCTTTTCAAACTAGAAATTTACATATTTAATACTTTTTTTAAAATTATGTCTGTTGTCTGCGTGCCTGAACATTGGCTTGTTCTGAAGTAGAAGTGTTTTAATACTCTTTTAAAAATTTATTAATTTGTTAAAACAATTGAAAACAAATTTTTGAACAACTATTAAAAATGTATAATAAACGGAAACTTAAACCAGACTTTCAGTTTTTATATACTTCGAAGCTGTACCAGTTTTATATTTCATTTATTGCAGGAAGCAGAACTGAAATGATATTTTGAATTACAAATAGTTTCATCATGTGGATGAGTCTGAAAATCTATTAGGCAAACCTGGCATGGAGAATTAAATTCAGAAGTTATCTGTGGTTTTGAAACTATTTGCTTTTCTACAGACCTTCTGCTTCTGCTGGCAGCGTTTACAGAATTGTTTGAAAACCTCTATATCATGACGAGTTGTATTAACATGTCCAGTACACAACTCCTTTCTCATCTCATCTTGTCTCGCTCACCATGACGAGTAAAAGAATGGGTATCCCAAACACAGCATTGATTCAACGGCTTATTTCATACAGCGATTGGGTGAGTTTCTGTGTTCCCTGAACAAAGTCCAATCTCTGTTAGCTTTACTAGCACTCACGACTTAAAAAAATCACGAACTATAATACAGAGAAATGAGTGTCCCGAATAGGCACACATCGAAATATTCTTTTCACCAAACACACTTGAACACATGTGGCTCTCTTCCTGCTCAGATCTCACCAGCAACCTTACCCAAACAGCTACCAACATCCAAAGATCCCTTTTCCATCTCTGCTTGTTCCTTCTTCAGCTCTATCATTTGACCACTACTACAATCATGTCAGCTCTCGTTTTAGACTACGATTCATAAATATTTACTTATTTTTAACATATTACTTAAAAAATAAGATATACATTTATAATTCATTGGCATTCCATATTTGCACTGAATAGTTTTATACATAGCTGACATCATGTTTTTTAGATAACTACAAATCGAAACTGCAGGAATATAGTCAAGTTCACCTCTTTATTCTTCGTACCCCTACAATACTGCTCTAATCAGTTGTACATCTTCCAGCATTATATTACCAAATTTTCGTATTAAATATATATAAATAAACTGAGATGCCTTATTCTTGCTGCTACTAATCATCAGTATAAATGTGGAGAACTTGTTGCTTTAGCGCTCTTAAATACATGCTCAACATCTTATAGATAATAATGGACCTAGCCGTTGGTGGGGAGGCTTGCGCGCCTCAGCGATACAGATGACCGTACCGTAGGTGCAACCACAACGGAGGAGTATCTGTTGAGAGGCCAGACAAACGTGTGGTTCCCGAAGAGGGGCAGCAGCCTTTTCAGTAGTTGCAGGGGCAACAGTCTGGATGATTCACTGATCTGGTCTTGTAACACTAACCAAAACGGCCTTGCTGTGCTGGTACTGCGAACGGCTGAAAGCAAGGGGAAACTACAGCCGTAATTGTTCCCGAGGGCATGCAGCTTTACTGTATGGTTAAATGACGATGACGTCCTCTTGGGTAAAATATTCCGGAGGTAAAATAGTCCCCCATTCGGACCTCCGGGAGGGGACTACTCAAGAGGACGTCGTTATCAGGAGAAAGAAAACTGGCGTTCTACGGATCGGAGCGTGGAATGTCAGATCCCTTAATCGGGCAGGTAGGTTGGGAAATTTAAAAAGGGAAACGGATAGGTTGAAGTTAGATATAGTGGGAATTAGTGAAGTTCAGTGGCAGGAGGAACAAGACTTCTGGTCAGGTGAATACAGGGTTATAAATACAAAATCAAATAGGGGTAATGCAGGAGTAGGTTTAATAATGAATTAAAAAAATAGGAGTGCGGCTAAGCTACTACCAACAGCAAGGTGAACGCATTATTGTGGCCACGATAGATACGAAGCCCACACCTACTACAGTAGTACAAGTTTATATGCCAACTAGCTCTGCAGATGACGAAGAAATTGATGAAATATATGATGAGATAAAAGAAATTATTCAGGTAGTGAAGGGAGACGAAAATGTAATAGTCATGGGTGACTGGAATTCGTGTGTAGGAAAAGGGAGAGAAGGAAACATAGTGGGTGAATATGGATTGGGGGGAAGAAATGAAAGAGGAAGCCGCCTGGTAGAATTTTGCACAAAGCACAACTTAATCATAGCTAACACTTGGTTCAAGAATCATAAAAGAAGGTTTTGTACATGGAAGAATCCTGGAGATACTAGGAGGTATCAGATAGATTATATAATGGTAAGGCAGAGATTTCGGAATCAGGTTTTAAATTGTAAGACATTTCCAGGGGCAGATGTGGACTCTGACCACAATCTATTGGTCATGAACTGTAGATTAAAATTGAAGAAACTGCAAAAAGGTGGGAATTTAAGGAGATGGGACCTGGCCAAACTGATTAAACCAGAGGTTGTACAGAGTTTCAGGGAGAGCATAAGGGAACAATGGACAGGAATGGGGGAAAGAAATACAGTAGAAGAAGAATGGGTAGCTCTGAGGGATGAAGTAGTGAAGGCAGCAGAGGATCAAGTAGGTAAAAAGACGAGGGCTAGTAGAAATCCTAGGGTAACACAAGAAATATTGAATTTCATTGATGAAAGGAGAAAATATAAAAACGCAGTAAATGAAGCAGTCAAAAGGGAATACAAACGTCTCAAAAATGAGATAGACAGGAAGTGCAAAATAGCTAAGCAGGGATGGCTAGAGGACAAATGTAAGGATGTAGAGGCTTATCTCACGAGGGGAAAGATAGATACTGCCTACAGGAAAATTAAAGAGACCTTTGGAGAAAAGAGAACCACTTGTATCAATATCAAGAGCTCAGATGGAAACCCAGTTCTTTCCAAAGAAGGGAAAGCAGAAAGGTGGAAGGAGTATATAGAGGGTCTATACAGGGGCGATGTTCTTGAGGACAATATTATGGAAATGGAAGAGGATGTAGATGAAGATGAAATGGGAGATACGATACTGCGTGAAGAGTTCGACAGAGCACTTAAAGACCTGAGTCGAAACAAGGCCCCAGGAGTAGACAACATTCCATCGGAACTACTGACGGCCTTGGGAGAGCCAGTCCTGACAAAACTCTACCATCTGGTGAGCAAGATGTATGAGACAGGCGAAATACCTTCAGACTTCAAGAAGAATGTAATAATTCCAATCCCAAAGAAAGCAGGTGTTGACAGATGTGAAAATTACCAAACTATCAGTTTAATAAGTCACAGCTGCAAAATACTAACGCGAATTCTTTACAGACGAATGGAAAAACTGGTAGAAGCCGACCTCGGGGAAGATCAGTTTGGATTCCGCAGAAATGTTGGAACACGTGAGGCAATACTGACCTTACGACTTATATTAGAAAATAGATTAAGGAAAGGCAAACCTACATTTCTAGCATTTGTAGACTTAGAGAAAGCTTTTGACAATGTTGACTGGAATACTCTCTTTCAAAATCTAGAGGTGGCATGGGTAAAATACAGGGAGCGAAAGGCTATTTACAATTTGTACAGAAACCAGATGGCAGTTATAAGAGTCGAGGGGCATGAAAGGGAAGCAGCGGTTGGGAAAGGAGTGAGACAGGGTTTGTAACCTGTCCCCGATGTTATTCAATCTTTATATAGAGCAAGCAGTAAAGGAAACAATAGAAAAATTCGGAGTAGTTGCTAAAGTCCATGGAGAAGAAATAAAAACTAAGAGGTTCGCCGATGACATTGTAATTCTTTCAGAGACAGCAAAGGACTTGGAAGAGCAGTTGAAAGGAATGGATAATGTGTTGAAAGGAGGATATAAGATGAACGTCAACAAAAGCAAAACGAGGATAATGGAATGTAGTCGAAGTAAGTCGGGTGATGCTGAGGGAATTAGATTAGGAAATGAGACACTTAAAGTAGTAAAGGAGTTTTGCTATTTGGGGAGCAAAATAACTGAAGATGTTCGAAGTAGAGAGGATATAAAATGTAGACTGGCAATGGCAAGGAAAGCGTTTCTGAAGAAGAGAAATTTGTTAACATCGAGTATAGATTTAAGTGTCAGGAAGTCGTTTCTGAAAGTATTTGTATGGAGTGTAGCCATGTATGGAAGTGAAACATGAACGATAAATAGTTTGGGCAAGAAGAGAATAAAAGCTTTCGAAATGTGGTGCTATAGAAGAATGCTGAAGATTAGATGGGTAGATCACATAACTAATGAGGAGGTATTGAATAGAATTGGGGAGAAGAGGAGTTTGTGGCACAACCTGACAAGAAGAAGGGACCGGTTGGTAGGACATGTTCTGAGGCATTAAGGGATCACAAATTTAGCATTGGAGGGCAGCGTGGAGGGTAAAAATCATAGAGGGAGACCAATAGATGAATGCACTAAGCAGATTCAGAAGGATGTAGGTTGCAGTAAGTACTGGAAGATGATGAAGCTTGCGCAGGATAGAGTAGCATGGAGAGCTGCATCAAACCAGTCTCAGGACTGAAGACAACAACAACAACAACATTAGTAATTAAATGCAAATAAATCAGTCACTAAATTTAAATTCTTGAATCACGATGCGACGTGATTTTGTTGCCTCATTAGGAGCTAGTTATGGTTTTTAGCTCGGAAACATTACTTCCAGTAAAGCAATGATGTCGAAATTTCAAGAAATAGTTTCAACTTATTTCACTGACTGCCACTACTTCCAGCAGTGCTACTGAACTGATACCCGATGGTTGAGTGAGGCTCACAAAACGCGTCGTAATTACTAATTACTAATAAGCTAAAGTTTAGTGACTGGTCACGATTAATACACTTAGTTATTCTTATCTCATTGGCTCCTTGTTGGTTTATAGCTTTCATCGAAAGAACTATAACGCTCTTCAAAACGAGCAGTGTCTGGAGTTAAAATGAATAGGTTACCATTCACTGCATATAATCGTTAATAACTGATGGCGAAAGATAATTCAGAAATAAACTATCTAAACTTTGAGCAAATATGAAATCTTTTACTTTAAAATCAAGAGACAAAATAAATATTGGTGTAGTCAATAAATTAAATGAGGAGGAAAACGGACAACCACACTGAAGTAAATAAACACAAAAAGTTGATAAATTTCGTTATGTAGGTACTTTAATTACAGGGGACAAAAGGTACAGCATGATTGTATTGAATTGTATGTTAACCGGGGGCCTAGAAACGATGGAGAGGCTCCGTCCCCGCCACAGCCGCAGTGGTTCACAACCTCACGACGACTACCGCAGTCCACTTCACCCCTCCGCCGCCCCACACCGAACCCACGGTTATCGTGCGGTTCGGCCCCCGGTGGACCCCCTAGGGGACGTCTCACACCAGACGAGTGTAACCCCTATGTTTGCGTTGTAGAGTAATGGTGATGTACGCGTACGTGGAGAACTTGTTTGCGCAGCAATCGTCGACATAGTGTAACTGAGGCGGAATAAGGGGAACCAGCCCGCATTCGTCGAGGCAGATCGAAAACCGCCTAAAAACCATCGACAGACTGGCCGGTTCACCGGACCTCGACACAAATCCGCCGGGCGGATTCGTGCCGGGGACCAGGCGCTCCTTCCCGCCCGGAAAGCCGGGCATTACACCGCACGGCCAACAGGGCGGGCTCTGCAGCATGATACAAAAAGATTTGAAGACACGCGCTGAAAAACAGGCTAACCGTCAAATGTGAAAGCTTAGAGATAAGTGTTGGCGTCTGTTGCTGGGTACGGGAACTATCAAAAGTGACCTTGGTCTCACCACTAATTATCCTAATGTGATCTTTAATTGCAATACATATATGAACGACATCAGGTACTACTGAACAAGTCTTTTTGCATATATAATAAAAACAAGACGTAGAAAATAGAAACAAAGCGTCACGATATTCATCCGGAACAGGACCTCTCACACACGGATAAACGCGCGCGTGCAAAGCGGAAGTGCACAGAGTATGTGCATGGTGCATCGGTGTAACTCGGCCTAGTTCGCCTCAGCTCGGGTTGTATTGTGAAGCCACCCTTAATCGCTGCCGAGTGCGTTCATCACTCACTCACACTCACTCACTGGTCATACCGGACTCGAGAGTCCATTACCGCAGCAACGTATTTTCTTTATCTGTCCCTGTCTTGGCTATTTCCTTCCATTCACCTTCAATACCTAGGGTCCTCAAATCAGCCTTCACATTGTCCTCCCATCTACGCCTCGGTCTCCCCACAGGACGTTTTCCCTCTAAGTGTCCTGCCAGCACTCTGCGCGCTGCCCTGTCCTCATCCATTCGAGCTACGTGACCCGCCCATCGCAGCCTACGTGATTTAATAATACTGATTATGTCAGGGCTTGAATAGAGTTCGTGAACCTCTTCGTTATGCAGTTTTCGCCACTCTCTGCTAATGTCATCCCTTTTTGCTCCGAAAATTTTCCTCAAAATTTTGTTTTCAAATACTCGAAATGGCTTTTCATTTTGCACAGTGAGAGACCAAGTCTTACACCCATACAGCATAACTGGTAGAATAATACTTTTGTATATTCTAATCTTTAAATTCCTAGACAATATCCGTGATGAAAGTAATCTATTCAGTGAGAAGTAGCACGCATTTCCCGCCCGTAATCTCTTCTTCAGTTAGGATTCAATCTCATTTCTCGAAGTGATGTCCACGCATAGATAGATGTGTTCACTTTTTCAAACTGCATGTCTCCAACTCTTAGCATTTCCTGATCTACTGCTGTTGGCATTCTAGCAGTAACCAGGTATTTAGTTTTGTCTTCACTTATCCTTAGACCTACATCTTCACTAGCCTTGATTAACGCATTCGCATTTGCTGTTACAGATTCTTTCCTATCGCTAATGATGTTTAGATCATCTGCATACACTAATATCTTAATATTTCTATTTACCTCCACAACCTCTGAATTATCTGCTACCATTCGTACAATATATTCTAGGACTAAATTAAAAAGTAGCGGAGACAGGGCATCTCCCTGCTTAACTCCGTTATTTGTTACAAATTCTTCTGACTCCAATTTCCCCACGCGTACTCTACCTTTTGTGTTTTACAAACTCGCTTCTATAAGTCTAACGTCGAGTGCGTTCATAGGCGGATTATTCAGCACTGAAACAAACAGATAAGCGTGAAACAGTTACTAGAATAACGGAGAACCTGTTCCGTAAAAAGCGAAGGTTTCCGAAAGTCTGCTTCAACCACAATGGAGACATTCTAAATTTGTTGTTAGTCTTGGCGATAAAGCCAAATGTCCAATCTTCGGTATAGTGATTACGTGCGTAGGGAAATAATCTATTGAAACACACTACAGCAAACTGGGTTTGATGAGATTATTTTCTTTCTTGAACTTCAAACTTAAATCATTTAGGAGACCCACAATGTCTGCTAAAAATCCTCACATACCTTTTCAGGTTCATACAGAAGTGGCTCCGGACGTCCTTTGTCCTCCAAAACCTGAGCCAAGGCGTGGCATAGTCGAAATACTTGGAAATCACTGTTCTTGGTCAAACAGGTTACTTAGCTTGGTACGGAGGATATCTGGATACTCCTCGTCAAATTAACTTCAAAATTCTTTGTACTGACTGTGATGAGCCCCTGAGAACGAATTTAGTTCACGATACGCACCACTACGTTCATCATGTCTTGAAGATCGACAAAATTGAGACTCTAGTTATGCAAAACAATCGACGGGAAGTAAGTTCGACATGTTAAGCTTTTTCAGCAGTAGGCCAATAAACCCTTTTCACTTTACCGCGCTTTGCTTGGTTACAGAAAACATCTTTCCCCAACTGAGCCCTATCTCTTCAGTTGCCTTTTCGACTGCTTCTGGAATAGCCATCCTGTAGAAGTGTCCAGCATCTAAATCTTATCCAGGAGCTCTTCCGTTACATGTAGCTCGTCGTTAACGCCACGCAAAAAGATGACTAACTGAGCCGTCACCCTAATTTCCGTGGAGTCATTAAGTGCGATGGAGTACGCTGTAACGCTTTCAATTTTGGTTGCCAAATGTTCATGCAAATTACCGGCAATGTTGCTGATTCGCCGCGATATAGTCATACCGGAAAACGGGATTCTGCTGTATGCGGGAGCTAATGTGGGATTCATTATCTCTGCTGTGTTCAACAATATACTCTTTCTTAATGGCCCGTCTATAAATGGCTTCCCAGCTCTTGTTAGACGTAGAGCAACGTTGTAACTAGTTCTAAGAGTCTTTTCACAGCACCCTTCGCGCTATTCGCCCTAAATTAGAGTAAAAAGGCAGTGTCAGGAAAAATACGAGCGAAAATGGAAACGTATACGCGTATACATTTGAAAGAAATGTGAACAAACTTCATTTCGTTTCGCTGGAGCTTTGATCAAAAGACACAGAATTCTCTTCTCCAAGAGTTTGCAACTTCCTTAATTCTTCGCCTCCTGCCAAATTGAAACTTTCCAACGTGAACCTCAGCTCCTCAGAAAATATCTTTCATCGAAAAGTGCGCAACACTACCCTGAGCTAGGTAAGCTATGCAATTTTACCTTTAATAAGGCACACGGTTTTCTAAAAGTGCTTTATTCAGAACAGTACTACGGTTTTGTTTGACATCATCTGAGCGAGAAGCCGTTCGCTTTGAAAAATACGTCCCTTGAAAATTAGTTCATCGAAAACGATTCCAGCTAAAGTATCGGTATATCCCAAACAGCAAAATAAAGACGATTTTGTTAAATGTGCAAGTGTAACATTACATTTAAAACAACAGTTCACAGTGCCTGTTTATTAAAACATAAAGCTTTAGTGCTTCAAGGTAACTTTATATTTCACTTTCATTTATTAACACTCGATTTTCTTTTTGTTACAGGAAATTACTAACTATCAGACAATATTTGATGTGTTTGTAAAGCGCTTTTCTGTAGCAACTGAAAGTGCAACTTATGATTTACATTTAGAACGAACCGATGATTACCGAAAAGACGTACTTTGCAGTACCAAATGCTTACTCGTATTCTACCAGACTTTGTCGAAGTAAGAGTTTCCTAAGCTGCGCAGAGAAGCAACGAAGATAATTTCTTCGTTTGGTTCCACATGTCTATGTGAAAGGTTTTTTCTGTTTTGTCTTGTGCCAAAACGAGATTGCGTCCAAGTATTTCCGAATGTTATTTAAAAAAATTCTTAAAGAATTGCTGTCAGTCTATCGCTTGTTCCAGATAATAGTACCATAATTGCATGTAAAGGAAAGTAGAAATTAGAAGAGATAGTTTACTGTTGAAACTATATTTAAAGTTATTATTGTTATTATTATTTAAATCTCTTTTGCACCGATAATATTGTTCCACCAAACTAAGCTCTCCAGCCACTGCACATAAACATTTGACAATGACGAAGAGAAAAGAGGGGAAGGTTTGGAGAAGGTCGAGACAGGTGGAGCGAGCGAGACGAGCGTAAGGAAAGAGAGAGATAGCGATTGGTTGGGCGGTTGATTTGGGGAGGGGACCAAACAGCGAGCTCATCGGTCCCATTGGGTTAGGGAAGGATTGGGAGGGAACTCGGCCGTAGCCCTTCATGGGAACCATCACAGAGTCTGCCTGAAGCAATTTACGGAAATCACCGAAAATCTAAATCAGGATGGACGGACGCGGGTTAGAACCGCCGCCCTCCCGAAAGCGAGTCCAGTGTGCTAACCACTGCGCCAACTCGCTCGGTGTATATGTTGCACAAAGTCGAGGAGTGGCAGTTTGCAAGGCCGTCAACACAAGGAAGCCGCCTTCTGCATTCTGCACTGCGCGATGCGCTGGTGAAAACACCGCTGAGAGGCCTGGTACGGAGCCTTCTCCTAAATGACTGTGAAAGAAGGACGTTGTTGAAGACAGGCAGCGCTTGAAAGCGACAGAAACGTGGCTGTGGAGAAGACTACTGAGAACGAGGCGCAAGCAAAACCACTGACATTGTTCTGAAAAAGATCAACGACAATTCTAATAGCAGCTGTCCAAAATAGGAAAACAAAACTCTCTGTGCATTTATTTGCACATATAAGTTCTTACCACAAATAGCAGAAGAAAAAGTTTTAGGAACGAAAATCAAGGGGAGGCCAAGAAAGCAAGTAGTCGAAGATGTACTGGCAGTAACGAAGTATCAAAACAATCAAGGAATGAAGAAGACACAACAAAATAGAGCAACATGCTTGCAGTGGCGAGGCACAGCTTTTAGAAGATAATCATCATTTACACAGTCACGAAACAAGACTTTCCCATTCTACCACAATCCTTGCACCTGACAACAGGACGTTAAAAGCTAACCCTTCTTCTCCTACATTTGAATTGTCTCCAGTGTTTGCAATTTAATGGCAGATTTACGTTGTATGATGGACGGAAACTCACGGGGAGTGCCACTACCAACTGAAATACCCAAGCACCAACTAGTTTAAATTATTAGATTCTCTTTGTTCCATAACAGACATTTCATTATACTGTGTAAATGATCGGAATTCGTTGTGGCTACATGAGAGATTTTTGTTGTCTCGTGTTGCACTCGTTTTGAAGTAGTCTGTAACATTGCCACTAAGTAGTGAAGACCATTTCTCCTCTAGTGCTGCAGCTGCTGTCACTACTGTTTGTTCCAAATTTGGATTGATTACCTACAGCGAATTTTGTTGGTGAATATTGACGTTCGTAATCTGTGACGGATTGGAATGACTAACTTCCTGTGCACACGACTCCCGTGCTTAAACGTCACACGGTTCAAGCTGTTCGGTTTTGTGTATTTAATAGTTTCTCTGAAAGTTATGAATGCTGTAAAATGCAGATGTGGAAATATGCGAGAATGACATGATGTGCCGGCCGCTGTGGTCGAGCGGTTCTAGGCGCTTCAGTCTGGAACCGCGCTGCTGCTGCGGTCGCAGGTTCGAATCCTGCCTGGGGCATGGATGTGTGTGATATCCTTAGTTTAGTTAGGTGGAAGTAGTTCTGAGTCTAGGGGACTGATGACCTCAGATGTTAAGTCCCACAGTGCTTAGAGCCAATTAATTGACATGATATGTTCGTCTACAATACTAACAATTATACAAAGACCAAATTTGTTGAAGCTTACTAGCAATATAATTAATTCAATCAGATTCAACGATAAGTTAGAAAAAGCCTTTATGATTTGCGGCCTGTAATATTTAGTAAGTATCCTAAAAATATAAATGACATTACCAGTTTAGTAATCCGTTTAGAAAGCATACTCTGATGTACTAAGTAGCTTATAGCAGGTGAATCGGATTAGTAAACACCGGTTCGATCATAAAAAGAGGGTATATATTTGTTACGTAAAACTATTGTTATCGGTCTTACACTCCTAAGACCGGTTCCATTTTTTCACCTTCGCTGTAAGCACTTTTAGTAACCATAAACATGGGTCCATGACTGCAACGTCAATCATAACTGCTACTTACTACTCTCAGGTTGTCTGATCCACGATTTCGAAGTCGCAGTTGAGAGCATCAGCAGTTTTTTTACCGATGCAAAATACTTGTTGACTCTTACCAAGTTCCATGAGCTTCATGTGTGTTTACCGTCGGTAACTTACCGTAGGAGCCCCTCCGAGACTTTAATCAGATTATTGATCAAACAAATTGGACTTTGTCGAGAGAAAAGCTTGATGGGATGTTTTGTTTTGTTTTGGAGCTTACATAGTATTTTCGTGCTAATTTATACTCACCTTAGTTTTTACGTTTATCTGTAATCGTTTTCAAAAGCTTTTCAATGGCTTCATCTTTAGGTGTGTAGACTCAGTTATCGAAATGAACTACACCAGCAAGTACAGGTTGTCCCTCTCGAAAGTGGCCCCACAAACAAACATTTCTTTCATTTACATTTAGAGGCGAAAATCAGGAAATGAAATGAAATGAACGTGTCATACTTTGTTCGTGGGGAAATAGAGGAGAATCACTAAAGGTACTGGAAGTGACCACCTCGACTTGTAAAGTCAGTTGAAGATGACGCTGCAGATTCTCGAATGTTGCTGCCAGAACCTCTGGTGTCACTGCCTGGATTTGGTGGATGACGTTCTCTCGTAAATCTTCCAAGTTGTGAGGTTTCTTCCTGTAGACTTTGCCTTTTACGCCTCCAGCTGACCTTCGGGGCTACAGTCCTTTGGAAACCATTCTGCTATGGAAAAATGATTCGATCTCAGCCACGGACACTCGAGACTTGCGGCATTTGGCGTCATCCTGTTGGTACCAGCCGAGGGTAAGTTCCTCATTGTACAACTGGTTCACAAATTCCCAATGCAGGGGTTGCTCGAACAGTGTACGTGGATTTTCATCCCGCCAGAAACGTGTACTCTCAGAGTTTACGCAGCCGGAGAGAAGGAACCACGCCTCATCACTGAACCATGTGTACTGCAATGTTCCTGGCCTCTGAGCAATAAACTGCTGAAACCAACGGTAAAATTTAAGGTGTTTCTCTTTGTCATTGACATTCAGTTTCTGAACAACTGTAAACCTGTATGGATACATACAGCAGGAGAACTTCTGTGAACAGGCAGGATACGAGGTACTGGCGGAAGTAAAGCTGTGAGGACGGGTCGTGAATACGATTGCATAGCTGAGTTGGTGCCGGCACGGTAGCTCAGCATGTTCGGTCAGAGGTTTAGCCACCGTCTGTAACAAAAAACTGAGTGAATGATCAAGGAAGAACCTAAACGGGTGTCATCGGACGTCCGCCGAGAACAAATTCAATGAACAATGTAGAACAAAATGAGATAAAAAAATTTTTTTTAAAAATGTTGGTAGAGCACTTCCCCACGAAGGCAAAGGCCCCGAGTTCGAGTCTCGGTCCGAGACACAGTTTCAATCTTCCAGGGAGTTTCTGTATGGATACATGCCGGGTTCCTTCGCAGCTCTGTGACATGTCGTTCTTGACATTCCACATTACGGAGTTACGAGTCTTTGCCGGAGAGGCCACAATCGTTGTTTCAGTTCATTCATTTTCTTCCAGCAATGGCGGCCATTCCCCTCCCCGAAGATACAACACCGTTCCACTGTTCTCCACCTTATTCACTAAGTTTTGTGTTAGCATTTAAACAGTATGATATGCAAATCACCAAACCGTTCAACAAACATTCGCTGATATGTCTTAATGGAACCAGCAATCCAATACTGTATCACGAGAAACAGGCACTCTACGTCAGAATAGCGATACATTGTCACTAAATACTGAACACTGAGCTCCAGCCACAGCACTACGCAGAAACACATTGTCGCGTCAAACGGTGTTGGAGAGTGTAGCGTTGCCAAGTCAAACGGAACAAATCACACGGTGCAATTTCAGCGGAATTACTACACAGGTTTGTGGCGTCTCTTTCGAGTGTGACACCTTGTATATCTTCTTGCTGTACCGCATCATCGTTTTATGTAGTCCGCCTGCTTGGGCTCGGGTTCGATTCCCGCGCGGGTTGGAGATTTTCTCCGATCGTGGACTGGGTGTTGTGTTGTCCTCAACATCATTTCATCCTCATAAATGGCGCGCATGTTCCCCAATGCTGCGTCGAATGAAGTAAGACTTGCGCTTGGCGGCCGAACTTCCCCGAATGGGGCCTCCCGGCCAATGATACCATACGCTCATTTCCATTTCTTATCCTTTTATGTAGTAAATATCATACTCATATATACAATCTGATCAAAGCTACGGATAAAGCCTTATGTAATACGGAACTGACCACTAGATGTCATGAGTGGCGGACCTGGCAGA
Source organism: Schistocerca nitens (assembly GCF_023898315.1). Lineage (NCBI taxonomy): Eukaryota > Metazoa > Arthropoda > Insecta > Orthoptera > Acrididae > Schistocerca > Schistocerca nitens. The sequence goes on along the minus strand of NC_064620.1, from coordinate 145,981,917 downwards.
GATATTCGAGCCCTTATAAAAGTGTCCAAGCTGACTGCTGGTGATGTGCCTGTGAAGTGGAAACACGGAGGATTAACCGCAGATAAAACAAGACCACGCGGACCTCATGTACTGATGGACACGGGCCGTTGAGGATTGCGAAGGGTAGTTGTAAAAAGCCGCGGAAGGAATCACTCCTGAGATCCAAAGTGTTACCAGAAATTTGGAAATTTGTGGTAAGTTCCTATGGGACCAAACTGCTGAGGTCATCGGTCCCTAGGCTTACACACTACTTAATCTAACTAAAACTAACTTACGGTAGGGACAACACACACAACCATGCCCGAGGAAGAACTCGAACCTCCGACGGGGAGAGCCGCGACAACTATGGCAAGGCGCGTAAGCCAGCGCTTCTACCCCGCGCGGCGCTACCAGTAATCCAGCTAGAACAATGACTATGTGTAGGGAGTTAAAAGAAATTGGGTACAATGGTGGAGAAGCTTCTAGTAGGCAACACATTCCTGTAATCAACGTTAAGCGCCGCTACAGTACAGCAGATGGCTGGAAAGGAGTTATTTGGAGTGGTGAGTCACGCTACATCGTGTGGCGATCCAGTGCAGGGATTTTGGTTTGGCGATTTGCCGGAGAACCTTAGGTGCCATGAAGTCTAGTCCCAACAGTTAAGTGCAGAGGAAGTAGTGTTACAGAATGGGAGTATTTTCAGTGCTTGGAGTGTCTCTCTCTCCGCATCCCCCCTCCCCCCTTTATTGATCTAACGCAGAAGGGCAGAAGGATATGAACACATTTTACAGCATTGTGTATGGCGTTGAGGAGAGGAACAATCGACGACGATGACTGCTTTTATCAGCATGAAAATGCACCCTGACAGTTAGCAGCATATGTGAGGCAAAGATTAGCGGACAATAGATTCCTGAAATGGACTGGCCTGCCCAGAGTCCCACCTGAGCCCAATGAAACACCTTTCGGATGAGTCAAAACGTCGACTTCGCTCCAGACCCCAGTGTCCAGCATCACTACCTTCCCTGGTTTTGGGTCTTAAGGAAGAATGGACTGCCATCAAGACATCTGCCTGAAAGTGTTCTCAGTCGAGTTCAAGCCGTCATAAATGTGAAAGGTGGATGTCCACTGATAGGTGTCCCGATGCTTTTAATCAAGTGATGTATTACCTACTTATATTTGGCACGTTAGATGAAGCTGTGGTCCAGGAACAGGTTGGTTGTTTGGTTAAGGGAGGGACCAAATAGTGACGTCCTCGGTGTCATCGGATTAGAGAAGGTTGGGGAAATAAGCCGGCCGTACCCTTTCAAATGAACCATCCCGGCATTTTGCTGAAGCTATTTAGGGAAATTATGAAAAACCTAAATCAGAATGGGCGGACGTGAGACTGAACCGCGGTCCTCCCAAATGCAAGTCCAGTGTGCTAACCTCTGCGCCACATCGATCGGTATAGCAAGAAGTTATTGTTGAGGGTTTAGATCGGGGGGGGGGGGGGGGAGGGGATGCGAGGAGCGGGGTTATGTCATATCGACAACTGAGCCTAAACGCATTAATACGAATCCATAACAGACCGAATTCGATTGCAAACAAAGTGAACAGCAAGGAGATCTGAGTGTGAAATTGGTACCAAAACATCCTGAACGACCCAGAAGAAAATAACCTATGAGGGTGAGTCAAATGAAAACCTTAAATATCATTTTAAATATTATTTAGTGCGCAGAAGTGGTACAAAGCTGTATCACTTTTCAACATAATCTCCCCCACGCTCAGTGCAAGTCCTTCAGCGCTTACAAAGTGCATAAATTCCTTTAGAAAAAAATTCTTTTGGTAGTCCGCGCAACCACTCATGCACCGCTCTTCATCAGAACGGAACTTCTTTCCTACCATTGCGTCTCTGAGTGGTCCAAACATATGGAAATCACTTGAGGCAAGGCCTGGTGAGTATGGTGGATGAGGAAGACACTCAAAAGCCAGGTCTGTGATTGTTGCAACTGTTGTACGGGCAATGTGGGGCCTTGCATTGTCATGTTGCAAAAGGACACCTGCTGACAGCAATACACGTCGCTTTTATTTTATTGCAGGCCACAGATGATTTTTTAGAAGATCTGTGTACGATGCACTGGTGACAGTGGTCCCTCTAGGCATGTAATGCTCCAAAATGACGCCTTTTTCGTCCCAAAAGAGAGTCAGCATAACCTTCCCTGCTGCTGGTTCTGTTCGAAACTTCTTTGGTTTTGGTGATGAGGAATGGCGCCATTCCTTGCTCGCTCTCTCCGTTCCCGGTGGAAGTGAACCCAGGTTTCGTTCCCAGTAACTATTCTTGCAAGGAAGCCATTACCTTCTCGTTCAAAGCACCGAAGAAGTTCTTCACAAGCATCAATACGTCGTTCTCTCATTTCAGGAGTCAGCTGCCGAGGCACCCATCTTGCAGACACTTTGTGAAACTGGAGCACATCATGCACAATGTGGTGTGCTGGCCCATGACTAATCTGTAAATATGCTGCAGTGTCATTCAGTGTCACTCGGCGGTTTTCCTTCACTATGGTTTCAACTGCCGCAATGTTCTTTGGAGTCACAACTCGTTGTGCCTGACCTGCATGAGGAGCATCTTCCACTGAAGTCACACCATTTGCGAACTTCCAACTCCATTCGTAGACTTGCTGCTGTGACAAACATGCATCACCGCACTGAACCTTCATTCGTCGATGAATTTCAATAGGTTTCACACCTTCACTACGTAAAAACCGAGTAACATAACGCTGTTCTTCCCTGGTGCATGTCGCAAGTGGGGCGGCCATCTTTATACCGATACTTCGACGGTATATGTGAATCTGCACTATGCTGCCACCTACAGGTCATTCTGTTTGTAGCAAGCTTACCAACTTACAGTATAACGGTGCGAAATTTCGATTTGTTATCACAAATTTAAGGTTGTCATTTGACTCACCCTCGTGCATCTGAAGCCTCCACTATCCAGCACCATGGTAGCACAGTGACTGGTTGGAGTAATGGTTAATGCAGTGAGTTGTGAATCGAGTGGCGCGGCTGCGCGTTCCTGCAGACAGCGCGCTACCCGCGGCCGGCCGTTGCAGCGGGTGGAGCAGCGCGGCGCTGCCGTCCGCCGTGGAATGCGGCGCTCGGCTGGTTTCCAGAAAAGCGCTACGCCGGCGCTTAATGAGGGCTGCCTGGCTGGCTGGCTCTCTGGTAGGCCGAACCGCACCGCGTGGCAAAACCAGCGGGAGGCGGCAGCCAGCAGCGCAAGAAATAGCGCAGCCGCCGCTGCTGAGTCACCGCACGCAGCGCGCGGGTGGCGGGGGCGGGGCCGGGGGCGGAGGCGTCGCTTTGCAACTGCTGCACAGTGGTGGGCGGGCGGGCCACGGCCGTAACAGTGTGGGAAGAGGACTCAGTGCGCTCGCAGGACGTGGGAGTGGTTCAAAAATGGTTCTGAGCACTATGGGGCTTAACATCTGTGGTCATCAGTCCCCTAGAACTTAGAACTACTTAAACCTAACTAACCTAAGGACATCACACACATCCATGCCCGAGGCAGGATTCGAACCTGCGACCGTAGCAGTCGCGCGGTTCCGGACTGCGCGCCTAGAACCGCTAGACCACCGCGGCCGGCGTGGGAGTGAAGTCAGTGGAGATGCCTCGCAGTAGGCCAGAGTGTTCAGACATCTTCTTCTTCCTGTCTTCTTAGGCTAAGGCTAGTTTCCAGCCCTGAGGCTATCCCTCCAACTTCTCCTGAGACGGCCAATATTTGTTTTACCAACTGGTGATTTATTTCTTGCGAGTATCTTAATCTTCCGTTCATCCATCCTGTTCCTTCCATTCATGTTTTCTCCTATTGGCCCATTCATTAATGTAGTCTCCAGCGTTTTCTAGTGCTTTTACTTCTCCCTCTATATCCCTGTATCTTCCCTATAGTCCTCAATAGAATTTTCATTTCTATGGTTTCCAAAAGTCTCTTCCTATATTATGTTTGCGGTCTTGTCTCAGTTGTGTATGTCGTAACTGGTCTTACTACTTTTTTGCAGAGGGTGAGGCATAAAGGATGAACGGTTTTCAAATGAACAATACGTCCTTAGGAGTGCTTCAAAAAATTGTTTTAATTGCAGAATAACACTCAAATAATGTTGCCATTTAACAAAATTAATGCTTCAAAACAACATCTCCCAGGTGACGGCCGTTTTCAGCGATGAACTTCTCAAGGTGCTCTCGGAAGTTGGCTTCAACTCTCTGTAACATGCCTCTGTCTATTTGGACGATTTCCACACAAACAGCTTCCTTCAGTTCTTCAAGTGTACGTGGTTTATGCACGTACACACGTGATTTGAGGTAACCCCACAAAAAGTAGTCACGCGTGGGTAGATCAGAGGAACGAAGAGGTCAATGAGTGTCCCCGAACTGGGAAATAACACTACCACGAAAAACAGTGTTAATAGCTTCCATAGTCAATCTTGCCGTGTGAGCTGTAGCTCCATCCGCTGAAACCATACTCGCCGGATAGGAATATGTTTTATTTTTAATTCAGGTAGGAAGAATTCAGTGATCATCTCTCTATATCGTTCAGAGGTTACGTTTACGGTGTTCCCGTGATCGTCTTCGAAAAAGTATGGACCAATAACCTCTGTACCTGTCACAGCACACCAAACAGTCACCTTGGGACTATGTAATAGTTTCTCATGCAGTAGTTTTGCGTTTTCACTGGCCCAACAACGACAATTCTGCTGGTTTACCATTCCATTCAAATGGAAATGAGCTTCATCTCTCATAAAAAAATAATGTCATTTTGCTCAAATATGGTCTCCATTTCTCGGGCAAAATTTAGCAGCTGTTCATAATGTCTTGGGTTTAATTTTTGCACAATGGCCATTTTGTAGGGATGAAATTTTAGGTTAGTATGCAAAATACGCCTTATCGTGCGATTACTGAGGCGCAGCTCAGGCGAGTGTCTTCTAGCAGACTGACCAGGACTACGGGGTATGGCTTGCCGAACTCTTTCCACATTTTCTCGTGTCATAACTGAGTGAGGAGCTCCTGGTGGTTTTTTGTTCATAACTGTTCCTCGTGTTTGAAATTATTCTACCCAACGTAAAATGGTGTTACGAGTGGGAACACTATCACGTCTAGCGAGATTGAAATGGCGGCGAAACTCACGCTGCCTCGCGGGATTAGCCGAGTGGTCTAGGGCGCTGCAGTCCTGGACTGTGCGGCTGGTCGCGGCGGAGGTTCGAGTCCTCCCTAGGGCATGGGAGATGAAGAGGTTGGCACAGGAAAGGAATTCGTGGCGGGCCGCATCAAACCAGTCAGTAGACTGATGACCAAAAAAAAAAAAAAAAATACGCAGTTAGTATAGGAATAATATTAAACGCTGAAATTGAGCGGAGGCAGGTTCCGGCCCCTGAGAGGATTACACAAACACAGGTTGTGTGACTCCGTCTAGAGAAGAGAGAGATCGAAAAACGGCACTTGCTACTGGGTTCTCATGAGCGGAGAACGTGCTCAAACTTCGTCAGTGATAGTGCAACATGACTGGTACAGATCGCTTCACAAAACTTACATTTATTACTTAACTGAAGAAGGACAGTACCTCTGTTGAGTGGTCGCTGAAAAATTCTCACACAGTGAAGCATCTCTCAGAACTCTCCGTGGTCAGTGTTGTGTACGGCAGAGGAGCTTTGCTCCAGAGTTGGATGACATCCTGTGATTGTTCCCAAGGCCTGCTCGCCCTGTTCTGAAGTTGTGGTTCCGGGAATTAATCCCTGACGTGTGGCCACAATAGCGCCTCATGCACCAAGTGCCTACTTCAGATGTAGGAAGTATTTAGTCATTAAAAGTTTGTTTCTGTAAAGATCCACAGCCTCTAAATACATTATAAAAGAAGATATGGTCCGTAGTGCACCGTAACGTAAACTTTCTTCATTTAAATCGTGCAGTCAGCTAATTTCGACCCTAAGTCATTTTCAATCACATGTACAAATACTAGTACTTAGAACCCATTTACCAGTATGTTATGTCAGTACCGCTTTGTATTGCATTTTTTACTGATTTAATTATGGAATATGACCTCTGGTTTTATATGTGTAAAGTAAAATAATCTCATAAATGCAATGTGTATTACACTGGAGCGCCAAAGAAAGTGATATAGGCATGCGTATTCGAATACAGAGACATGTAAACAGGCAGAATACGGCGCTGAGGTCGGCAACGCCTATACAAGACAAGTGTCTCGCGCAGTTGTTAGATCTGTTACTGCTGCTGCAATGGCAGGTTATCAAGATTTAAGTGAGTCTGAACGTGGTATTACAGTCGGCGCCCGAGCTATGGGACACAGTATGTCCGAGGTAGCCATGAAGTAGGAACTTACCCGTTCGACCATTTCACGAGTTTACCGTGAATATCAGGAATCCGGTAAAACATCAAATCTCCGACATCGCTGCGGCCGGATAAAGATCCTGCAAGAACGAGGCCAATGACGACTGAAGAGAATCGTTCAGCATAACAGAAGTGGAACCCTTCCTCAAATTGCTGCAGATTTCAATGCTGGGCTATCAATAAGCGCGAGCGTGAGAACCATTTAACGAAATATCATCGACATGGGCTTTCGGAGCCGAAGGCCTACTCGTGTACCCTTGATGACTTCACGGCACAAAGCTTTACGCCTCTCGTGGGTGCGTCAACACTGACATTGGACTGTTGATGACTGGAAACAAGTTGCCTGGTCGGACGAGTCTCGTATTATATTGAGAGGACGTTCATGTACGGAAATGGAGACAACCTCATGAATATATGGAATGCATGTCAACAGGGTACTGTTCAAGCTGGTGGAGGCTCTGTAATGGTGTGGGGAGTGGCAGCTGGGGTGATATAGGACCCCTGAGGCGTCTAGATACAACGATACGACTCGGATAGGTGACACGTACGTAGTCATCCTGTCTGATCACCTGCATCCATTCATGTCCATTGCGCATTCCATCGGACTTGGACAATTCCAGCAGGACAATGCGACACCCCGTACGTCCAGAATTACTGCGTAGTAGCTCTTTAGAGAATAAACACTTCCGCTAGCGACCAAACTAATATTATTGAGAATATCTGGGACGGCTTGCAACGTGCTCCTTAGAAGAGATCTCTACCCCCTCGTACTCTCACTGATCTGTGGACGGTCCCGGAGGACTGATGGTGTCAATTACTTCCAGTACTACCTCAGACATCAGTCGAGACCATGCCACATCGCGTTACGGAACTTGTGCGTGCTCGCTGGTGCACCAGTTTCTTTGGCTCTTCAATGTATGAAACATGTGCCTGAAAATGACTTAAGGTCGTAATTAGCTAATCGCAGGATTTACATATAAATTGTCTATGTTACAGCCAGCTATGGACCATGGTTTTTTTTGTTTGTCTTCTTGCGTTTTCCTGTATTTTAATAATTCGAGAAACGCTTACTTTCGTCAGAATGGCTACAAGCTAGGTGCCACCACTCAAAAGCGCGTTTCGGTTGCGTAAAGAAACTGGGAATTCTTGTCATTCCTGGAACTCGTCCTCTGCTATCATTCGCTTCCTGACCTATAAGTGTCGCTTTTTGCTATAGCGTGACGTATTAGTTTTGTATTTCAGAGTTCGCATTCTGAGCAGTTCGCAATTTAAGTGACTGTCTATCTTGGATGAGGTAATTTGAATTATTCCTCCTGCTTTCGCATGTGCTAGTCGCGCAGATGAGGAACTCTGATTTTATTCGTCTATCAGTCTCCCTATCGATGTATTATTTCAAAGTCCCACACAATTAAATTCACGTTCGTTTTCTGTTAAGTAGTTCACGTTTGTTTTCTGTGATTTTGTTTTCCTAGAGCCAGTTCGCAGTATTATTCCACGTTGATTTTGAAGCTAAATAAATACTTCGTTATTGTGAAATCATCCTCCGTTTATGAACCCCACTTCCTATAATTTCTCCCATGACTAGGCAATTGTCGTTTGACAAGTAAAACTAGGACACCACTAAGGTACTGTTTCAGTGTGTTGGTGTTATCATTGCTCGTGGTGGTCAAATTCGTAATGAAAGGTCGCAGAACGTGGAAAACTGTTTATTGTGGTGACAATTGGGTACCGCTCTCACATTTTTATTTCGGAGATCGTTATTAGTTTCAGTAAGTTTGAGCAATTTAATAAGTACTGTACGTCATTACCAGTAATTTTTTCTGCCTTGTGGCAAGTCCAGGTGTGGTACTTCACAACCTCTCCCTTTCTTGGACTTTTCTCTCTCATTTCTATGTAGTTGTTACTTTCCTCCGTCACTATTGAGTAACTGATCTCTGTTTCACTTTGCATCTCCGTCCACACGCACACTCCGCAGATTACGGCGTTGAGAGGCGGTACTTAAACCAACAGCATCAGTTCCTTCTTCCGCTGTTCCAGTTGCGAATGGCAGGTGGGAAGGACAGCTGTTTATAAACAACCTTATGAACTCTAATTTCTTTAAGTTTCTCTTACTCTCCATTTCGTGAGACAATAACTCGCCTGCGTAGCCAAGGTCACTAACGCATGTCTGTACGGCGACACTCGACTTGGAGGTAAGCTCATTCGAATCCTGGTGGTGGATGGAATCTTCAGTTTTTTCCGTCAAGTTGAGGAGAGGTGGCGGTGTAAAGTTCCTGATCACCAGTCTTTCTGCCAGCGTCCTGAATTTAATTCCATACCTCTCCCTAGTGTCTCATATTGTGGGGTCATGGGACGCTGTTGATGGTGATCCGTCTGTCAGTGGGCACATGAAATGAAGATCGGCTTCCCCCTTGATGCTATTCAAGAGGAGTAGGCTATGTGCCGGGACCGGGCTTCGTCCTCTACCTTCTCTCATCAGCTTCACGGAACACAAACATAACACGTCACTATGCACACATCCATTGCACTCACCTACACTCTGCATATACACGTGCGATACAACTATCATATACCAGCAGGAAAGGAGCGAATACGCTTAGGTAGAACGCTTTTTCCGACGTTCGTATGGACACTCCTCGCGCAATATACCAACGAACAATGACATATGACACTTTTATTTCTTCGTGGGTAATATCTGGGAGGAAACAGCACGTTTGCCAGCACCTCCTGGAAAAATCTTTTTCAACAGTACATCTCTCTGTAATACACAACATCTCATTTTTAGTGTCTGCTCCTGGAATTTGTTGAGAATCTCTCGCTCTTGCTAAATCATCCCATGAAAATACGAGCCGCTGTTCGTCTGGTGGTGGCAGCACTCGGTAGGATTCATGGTGTTGGTGTCGGGGTAGTGGGGCCCAGTGGGTACAATGGTGACCGAGAAACAATACTTTATGAGCTTCAGATGTACATTACGTCGTTAGCAATGTGAGGGAGCCATGCACCTCTCCAGTGAACCACGCCAGCGAAGGCTTGCAGGCGGCAATTTCCGCCTGACAGAAGCAACGGCGCCAGCGTCCCGTGATGCTGACATCAGGCAGAGCTATTGCCGACTGCCTGACAGAGGCCCGCAGCTTTGCTGTTTGTGGAGCTCCACGTCGTGCTGCAACAGTGCTCTGCAGTGGCGGACGTCGGTACTTTGGTGGCTGAGGCTCGGCGACAACCACCGTGAAGGTGAAGGAAGACTGTTGTGCGCGGTTCGCGACCCACTGCCCCCTGGTAGGAGTGGGACGGTGGCAGCCGCAGATGTCCTGGTCAGCGGCAATGTGGAACCAAGTCCTGCGAGGAGATTCAGTGCTCGTGGCTGCTGGTCTGCCACGGTCTCTAACCCGTGGCTGCTAGGGGCGATGCCCAGTCGTCTGGCGTGCTCGTGGTGCTGCTGGACTCAGAATAACTCAACTCTGCCTCAAAATCAGGTACTATTTATATGGTTCTCATGTGTACTTGTTACACTGAAAACCCCGCACCCAACAACAAGAGTCTTACCCTGATGTGGTGACACAGTCCAGCCTGCCCTGGCTATTGCTGCATCTCAATGCAGTTTTCTGTTGGCGAAGAGAGGTCCCCAGCGGTGCAACTATCTGCACGGTGATGTAGGTTAAGATCCCAGGTATCACACATTGCATCATTTTACCCTGGTGGTCCCTCGTTTTCGAGTATCTGAAAAAAAATTCGAAGTTGTGTGATCCTAAAGAGTATTAAAAATGGCGCATAGTATAGCCTGGTTGTGTGGTTCAACTGATAGGATAACGTTTTCACATGAAGGAGGGTGTGGATTCGAATATTATGAGGTGCAGCAATTTTTTTAATGTTCAAATTTTTATCGAAATGACTTTGATCGTGATTTTTATTCAATCAACTTATTTAAACGTAACTTTTTAAATCCATTCCTTTCTTATATCATTTTAATCACAGTACGAACTTTCCCATCCGTTTCGTTTTTCACTTACATAATTTTTTTCCAATCGTAATTTAATTATATTAACTGCTATAATGTTCAATTATTTGAAAATTCCGATCTATCAGTTTAAAAACAAAAGAAGAAATGATCTATTTATACTTTTGTAATAGTGCGAAAAATGTATTTTTGGTACAAGATGTGCAATTTTTTTGCATAATAATCATCATACAAACATTTAAAACATAACCAAAATACCTATTGCACTATTGACAAAATAATGCACATGAAAATTTAAATGAAAGTCAGGTCTGTAAGTAAAACGAAATTGAAGCAAAATGAGAAACAGATATAATAAATGCAATAATGTCGAAGAAAGAACGGGGTGATAAAACAAAATAATGTTAACTGTAAAGTAATACATAAAATTAATTAGAGCACATGGACAATGATTTCAAATGGAGAAAGCATGATAGGAAGAAAAATGAGAGCAAGTGAAGAAGTTGATGTTGTGATTAAAATCAAGTGACAAAGAACTGAAATCAAAATATTACATTTAAAGCAGTTAACTGATTAAAATTGATGATCAAAATAATTTTTACAAAGATTTAAGAATAAAAGAAGAAGTTACCATACCTGCTGAGATTCGAAACCATAACCTTCTGCATGCAAAGCTGTTATCCTATCATCACTACCCCAAAGAACGCAATGCAAATCTATCAGCGCTACTGAGTGTTACACAAAATTCCGTTTTTTCTTTTTTTTTACCAGAAATGAGGGCCCAGTGTGTCATACTTGGGGTCTTGACCTACATCACCGTACAGATACTTCCAAGAAGTTGATCGCACCGCTGGCGAACTCTCCTTGCGAGTACAGCTAGCCCATTTCGCAATCCTCTTGCGCCCATCTTTCTGTGACCATATGATGCCATACGATATTTGCTGCCCATTGGGAACCTGACGCAATGCTACACTGTAACTCCTTACAAATCATTCCAAGTTCTGGAAAAAGTAGGTAGTGACACTACAGGTTCATCTACTCCATAGCTTCTATTAAAACAACCTTGTAAGGACGCCACAGTGATGAGCAATATTCAAGAATCGGTTTGATTTTCCTAAGCTGTTTCTTTTCAGGATGCATTAAATTTCTTTAAAATTCTTCCAGCGATTCTCGGCCTGACACCTACTTTTCATGCAATTAGTTCTAAGTGTTCATTCCACGTTAGATCAAGTCAGAAGGTTCAAAAAATTCTAACGATTGTTACTCTTTCCTGTACTTTAGACCAATACGATAACCGAATAGCAACAGTTCTCTTCGCATTTTTAGGTCGAGTACGTTACATTTATATACGTTCAGAACCAACTGCGATTTTCCATATTAATCATAGATCCTCTTCAAGTCTTCTAGCACTTCGCACCGTCTTCTTGCCTTGCTACCGTCCAGTAGACAACAGCATTGTCTGCAGAGAGCCTCATAGATCTTCCGTTGCAATACTCAATTTATTCACACTGTAAAAAGTAAAGGTGCTATAGCACTGCCTTCACATAATCCCAGAATTAATTTTGCACCTGTAAACTTCCTTCCAACAAGCACGGCGTGCTGAAGTCTGCCTGCAAGAATACTGAGGTGACGAAAGTCATGGGACACCACGTAATATCGTGTCGGGCCTCCTTCTGCCCGGCTTAGTGCAGCACGTCGACGTGTCATGGATTTAAAAAGTCATTGTTGCCTCTACAGCACTCCGGAATTGTGAAAATGTTGCCGGGACAGGTTTTTGTGGATGAACTGACTTATCGGTTACGTGCCGTAAATATTCTATAGGATTCATGTAGAGTGACGTGCGTGCTCAAATCATTCACTCCAATTATACAGAAAGTTCTTCAAAACAATCGCGAACAGTTGTGGCCCGGTGACACAGCGCATTGTCATTCATAAAAATTCCATCGTTGTTGGCAGCAGATGCTCTCCACGTAAACACACGCCACGCCATTGCGGAGACATCATCAGCTTCTACAGTGCCTTCTTGAAAACTTGGGTCCATCGCTTTGTGCGGTCTGTTGCCATACTCTAAGCCTACCATCAACCCTTACCAACAGAAATAGGACTCACCTGACCAGGCCACTGTTTTCCAGTCGTCTACGGTCCAACAGATAGCAACCGATATGGTCACGAACCCAGGAGAGGAGCTGCAGGCGATGTCGTGCTCTTAGCAAAGGCACTCGCCTCTGTCGTCTGCTGCCACGGCCCATTAAAGCCAAGTTGCACCACTCTGCTCTAACGGATACGTTCGCCGTACATCCTTCATTTATTTCTCTGGTTAATTCACGTGGTGTTGCTTGTCTGACAGCACTGACAACTGCACGCAAATGCCGCAGCTCTCGCTTTTCAAGTGCAGGCTGTCGGCCACTGCACTGACCGTGGTGTGAAGCAATGCCTGAAATTTGGTATTCTTGGCACACTCTTGACACTGCGGATCTCGGAATACAGAATTCTCTAACGATTTCCGAAATGGAATGTCCCATGCGTCTATCTTCAGCTACCATTCCACGTTCAGTATCTGTTAAAACCCGTCGTGCCGCCGTAATCAGGTTGGAAACATATTCACATGAATCATCTTAGTAAAAACGATAGCCCCTGTAATGCACTACTCTTTTGTACTTGGTGTACGCGATATTACCACCATCTGTACATTGTCATGCCACTATCCCATGATTTGTATCACCTCGCTGTAAGTCCTGAATGTAGTAATAGATTTTGCCTGATATTCGACGAGGTCGTATTTTGTTCAAATAAACGAGAGTGTGGAACTGTGCCGAGTTCCCTCCAGAACTCAAGGAATGTAGCGTCAACATGGTAACTTTGCCCGCGGCGCTTTGTAGCCTGACCTAATGGCAACTCACGCTAAAACTCAGACGTCGATATGGAGACAGCACGATCGCAGACACACGTCACAGCCCGCACTAGAACGCGCTCGCAATGCGTCAAGCGGTGCTTTCAACCACGACGCCTGGCCAATACACCTGCAACAGCCGTCCAAGAGCACTTCGTATCTTCAAACAGCTAAAACAGCCCTACATAATCGTGGCAACATTCCTTTGTCTGCGGATCCGGATATATACTGGATTGCTGTACGGGAGGATTTTGTTACTGAGTACAACCGCTTAGCTTTGCAAACCTGGACATTCAAGATAAACTATCTTGTTCTGTTTCGACCTCCAGCAGGCTTTCAAATGATATGGACAAGTACGAACAATTTCACTTGTTGCACTGTGTCTATTATGTCAATGTGATGAACAAATCAGAGCATTCGTCAGGTTCAGCGTTGAATACTTCAAACCGTGCTTAACGAATCCATGTTCGTTTTAATAGACTTCCGTTCTTCAAATATTCCGTGTTTTTAAATATACGACATGGTCGATATTTCTGCTACAGGTTGAGGCAGCTATATGGGCCTGTAACGAACTGGGTTGCTCTATTTGTAGCTCTATTTGAACGCATCCACATCAAAAATACGTGATTTTGTGTTTTGTTTTTCAAGTAAAATAAAACGTTAAGATAAATCTGATGGTACAGTTTTATTACTTAGACTTCCGTGTTTCAAAAATAGTTTTTGTGTCCACGTCGGATGCTCGCTGTAACCGTTGCACCAGCTGGAAGGAACCGTTGTAGCAGAAACACTGGTCATTGACGAGAATTTTGTATAAATCATTTTCAACATATTTTCTATCAGCTTCCATAGAACAGTTGAAAAATAATAAGTTCTAACAAAGTTATGAGGTGTTGGAACAGATATCACTTTAGTCTCGCACAAAACCGAGAAAAAGGCGTCCACCTAATATGTGCTTTTAAGGCCATCGCAGAATAGCTTCGCACACGGATAGAGTATTCAATTTAAAACGTCGGCATAAAATTCTGATAGAAGTCGTTTGGGTCATTCTAAGGTTAGGTTTTCCGCCAACTTGGAAAATACGGTTTCGAGAAAAGCCCCTTTAAATTTTTGGGTTCAAAATGGTTCAAATGGCTCTGAGCACTATGGGACTCAACTGCTGAGGTCATTAGTCCCCTAGAACTTAGAACTAGTTAAACCTAAATAACCTAAGGACATCACAAACATCCATGCCCGAGGCAGGATTCGAACCTGCGACCGTAGCGGTCTTGCGGTTCCAGACTGCAGCGACTTTAACCGCACGGCCACTTCGGCCGGCTAAATTTTTGGGTTACGTTCTTTGTAGTTAAATTAAACAGCTAGTCAGTCGTCAGTGAACCATACAGCAATCCTTCCGGATCCGACAGGAACTCCTCACCTGTCTTCTTCGTAGCTTTGGCAGTTCTGCGCTAATCTTGGGCAGCTTCTGTCATCCACTGTTCAACTCGCTCTTTGCGCTTTCCGTCCTCTTTTTGCAGAAGTTGTAGCTGCCCGATTCGGTCTCGAGTTCGAGAACGTTCATAATTTCCATAATGCCTTTTAGACCGCCGTTGAAATTACAAGTCGAGTATTTTTCTCGCTGTGAATGGCTTTTTCGCAAACCACCTTGTAATTCGGTGATGGTGTTTCTAGCGAACTTGATATGAACACTACAATAAACTATACAGAGAATATTTTAAGCAAACAAAAAAATAAAATAAAAGACTTACGCTTTTTTCCAAAGGCCGCTCCCACTCTCTATCTCCAAACAGTGTCATCCATTTTTCTTAAATATGGTATGATCGTTACGGAAGGTTACATATTCCTTTGCCTGCTAAAGATCTCTGCCACTAGCAGCAAGTTTTACACACGATGTAAATGTTAAGAAACATTACTACTACTACTAGTGATCAGGCCCAGTGGCCCGCACGCATCTACAAGTTTCCTCCTCCACTGTATTCTGTCCATTGCTGCTATCCGCCATCCGTTCCCATCTATTGACACTTGGTTTAAATCTTCATGGAGTCCATCCCTCCAACGCTTCTTGGGTCTCCCTGGCGGTCTCTTTCCTGCAGGTGTGAAATCCAGGAGCTTCCGAGGCCATCTACGATCCTCCATCCTGGCCACATGGCCGGCCCACTGCATTCGTTTGACTTTGACAGTTCCTGCTATGTTGGGCTGCTGGTATAGTTCCTCAAGCTCTTGGTTGTATCTGATCCTCCATTCCCCTGTATCTACATCCAGAACCGGACCGAAGATTTTCCGAAGCACTTTTCTCTCAAAAACAAGGAGCTTATGGAAGTCCTGTTTCCGGATACTCCATGTCTCACGGCCATATAGAACAACAGGCAGGATCAGGGTTTTGTACAGTCGAATCTTGAACTTTCTGGAGATATATTTGGACCGAAGCAGTTGTTCTCGGCTGTGGTAAGATCGGTTTCCTTCCTGCTTGTATTCTGGCATTGATATCTGCTTCACATGACGAGTTCTCAGTGAAAAGTGCCCCTAAGTATTTGAATTCTTGCACTCTCTTGTATGAATGCTCCCCAACCTGCAGTGATTGTAGATGATCAGCAGTCTGACAATGACCACGCGTCATAACGAGGTACTCTGTCTTGGCTTCGTTTGTGTTAGGAAACATAAAACAAAAAATGTTAATACCACAAAATGCGACGGAGGATATGCACAATTTGATCAGAAATATCAGGATAAGTATGAGTGAATATTCATGTGGGGTGTGTCCACACTTCGCCTTTGTGAGCGGCTGACCTCTGATTGCGAGACTTTCAATGAGGTTTCTGAATGTCTATGAAGCAGTGGCAATCCATTCTTTCTCAAGAGCCTTAACCGTAACTGTAACCTGTATCTTTGGATTCTGCAAATCTGCATCTCCCTTTAACTCTGAGAATGATAATATTTAAATGTGAGAGTCTTGTTGTTGGTTTTGTCCACATTGCTAGGCAATAACGTGTGAAAAACTTTGTAAATGGAAGCTTGGCATGAAAAACAAATGGTCCTTCACTGCACCCTAAACGTCTCTGATGGTACTGATATTTAAAATCTTTCGTAGAATACATGAAAACTGATTTGTCTTTTAATCTCAGCACTTTCCGTTTCCGCGCAGAAACTGCCAGACTGGGAAAGCGCGCTTCAACGTAGACCGGGCGGATGAATTCGTTGGCAGCTGGTCACTCTGCGTTTGGAGATCCGCCAGGCGGGGACGCATGATGCATATTCCTCACGAGCAGATGTCTGTGTCACGTTCCCAGCGACGGCCGCTTAAAATGCTGCTTCACTGCGATGCCTCGACCAGCGGAAGACGCCGACACGCTCGTAATGTCCTCTAAATTATTTCCACCGGAGCTCGGAGGGGAGCTGCAAGAACTCGCTACACATACATGCTGTGCATTGCGATACAGGTGCGGTGTAGAGTCACAGTTGGCGATATCCGCATACATTACTGTTCCTACGTTCATTTTAACCATTAATCGCAGAAACTCAACAAAACGGAAGAACTTTTGTATCCGTTTCTCAATAGGTAACTGAAAAGACCTACGAGAGTAATCCCAAAATGTAAGGTCTCCTATTTTTTATAAGTACATAAACCTGTTTATTTCTGCAATGGCTTACATCAATTTACAGTTTGAACATTTAGCTACTTTTCGACATAATCACCATTTCTGTCGACGCATTTTTGTAGACGCTGTGGCAGTTTTTGTACGACCATGTCATACCAGCTCGCCGCCATGCTGTTCAGAAAGTTGTGAACCTCTTCTTTCACCTCGTCGTTGGAGCTGAATCGCTTTCCGGCCAAACGTTCTTTTAACCTAGGGAACAGGTGATAGTCACTGGGCGCCAAGTCAGGACTATAGGGTGGGTGGGTGATTATGTTCCACTGAAACTGTTGCAGGAGAGCAACGGTTTGCCGAGTGAGGTGTGGGCGAGCGTTGTCATGGAGACTGTGTACACCCTTGCTCAACATTCCTCTTCTCCGGTTCTAAATTGCCAATTTGAGTTTTTACAGAGTCTCACAGTACCCATCAGCATTAATTGTAGTCCCAGCGATCCAGATCCGACGACGAGGTGAAAGAAGAGGTTCATAACTTTCTGAACAGCATGGCGGCGAGCTGGTATGACATGGGCATACAAAAACTGCCACGGCGTCTACAAACATGCATCGACGGAAATGGTGACTGTGTCGAATAATAGCTAAATGTTCAAGCTGTAAACTGAGGTAAACCATTGCAGAAATAAACAGGTTTATGTACTTATAAAAAATAGGAGACCTTACTTTTGGGATTACCCTCGTAGTTGTATGTTATAATCGAACCTTTTTATCTGCTTCCCAGTCGGAAACTGAAAACCTACTTCAATATTATATCCTTCACTGAGGCCGAATAAGATTATTGAGAAGAAAAAAGTTATTAAGAAGCGTAGACAGTAAGACAGCTAGTTATTTATTTAACTAACAGAAAACAAGCGTGGAAGACTTTACCAAAGGCCAAAATTGTGCACAGATGATAATTGTGTGCTTCGAAGTGACTACAAGTGCCTCGAAGGACCCGCAATTACTTAATGATGTTGTTATGAACTTTCTCAGGAAATAGAGAATGTCTCATGGCAGACACCAAAGAAGCCAAATCATTAGTGACGAATACAAGTAAGTAGAAATTTAGATAATGTCAAGATATATACGAAAGAAGTATTCAGTGTAATCGAAATATTCTTCGTTTATCAGACTGTGACTACTTTCCAAGAAACTTGATTGCAGGTTAGAATCGTTAAACGAGGTCAGCGAGTCGATTTTGTTCCACTGTGACACACATCAGCGCCATCAGGGATCGAAACATTCCTGGTTTTCTCCGTCCTTTTAAGTCTTGGCCCAACCAGTTTTTGCTCAATGCTCCATTGTCCTACGATGTTTCGGCTCGTAGTTTAGTAACCTTTCCAACTGTGATGCGATTCAATCTCGCAAGTAGGTCAATAGGTTGTTTCCGTATACACTAAAAAAATACATCACTCTATTGTTGTGATGAAATAGACTATCACTTATTCAATAATGTGGGATATATTAGCATATAAGAGCATGTTAAAAACACTTTTTAGTACGAACTTACGAAAAACAAACAAAAATTACCTTTTATTTCGCAAAGAATGCTGACTCTCCGACATACAGCTTTCTTGCAGGAGTTACTGCCACCCGCTGGAAACATGCAGAAGCGAAAAAGAGTGATGCCCTGAAAACACATGGTGTGAAGTGTGAAGTACTTGATGCAATCAGGCACAGCGAGTTCAGCTGTGCTAGAAAAATTTAAAACTTGCGTGTAGCGCTATATGCGTATGTGCTACGTACGGGTTGAGTAGCAGTGCCCACAGCCATCAGAGATCAGATTGACCACAACGATGAATCTTCGCTCGCAGCGTCGTTACTTCCATAACGACGTGAAACAAACGACGTACTCCAATCCAGTCACTCACTGGCAAGTCCTCGTTTCCATGCATCGTGGAGTGCGAATCCAGTATATCTGTAGGTCGCTCACAGACGTAGTAATCGCACCGCCTCCATTAAGACTGAGATGCAGTAGTCTGAAGTGTGGGCTAGAATCCGTACACGCTCAAACCAAATATTGAGCTGTTGGTTGGGCTGCGTTCGATAACAGAAGTTTTTTCCTACAACTCTGTACAGTATTTACGACTGATGTTCGGAACAGTGCTGGGAAATGGTTCGAACAGCCTGTTCCACGTGAATGTTGCATCAGTTACGTTGGACGCTGTTTTAGAACCGTTTCCCGGTGACATTTGTGTAATTACGCTACTTCTTCGATAGGCAGTTACTATCCTGACTACGGCAATGGTGGACATTGTCGAAAACTAAGACTGCCATGAACAATTAACGTGACAAGTGCACCTAAAATATCTTCGGCAGAAAGTACCTGTACGTAAAAGCAGTATTCCACTTGAGTCCGTAGATGTATCAAAGCACCGCACTGAACAGGTATCTAAATGTTGTGCAGGGGCTGTTGAATTTTGTGAAACTAAACTACTAATTGTTGTTGTTTATAGGTCCCATAATTCTGCGTTCACAACATTTCTGCCCAAGCTAGCAAGGGTTCTTGGTTCACTTTACAGGAAGTACCAAAAACGAGTTGCATGTGGTGACTTCAGCATGCATTTTGTATGTGATTGTGGAAGAAAACGGATGTCGGAAGATCTACTAAATTTATATGATCTGATGCAGACTGTATTTTTTCCAACGCGGTTACAGTAGAATAGTAGCACACCCATAAACAATGAAAGTTATCTAAATAAATAAAAATATAGTGAAAGTTATCTAAATAAATAAAAAGGTAGACTGAAGTACTCTGTTTGTGATTGTAAGCCTGACCTGTGATAATAAATGAACTGTCGTAATGAAACTTGTACTCTCTTAATTGTGAAAGCCAAGCTGCATTGTAAAAGTAATTAATTGTCGTAATGAAAAGGAAAATATTTCATACTGTAAAGGTTATCAGTCTGGCAGTAGTAATTTTAAACTGTATAAACTGCCTGAATAATTAACTTGGACATGAAACCTAAAGTTATTGGCTTTGCAAAATCTGATTATAAAAACTGTCTCTGAATGACATATGTTGGCTCTGACTGAATAAATTTAAAAAAAAATCATAATATTTTCTCTTTACCTCTATTCTGTGCAAATCTGGATAACGTGTTGCAGTACGGCTGTGACTTGCTCGCCGCTATGCTTCAAGTTACAAATTACTGTATCTACACAGAGACACTCGAGAGGTCTGTTAATTGCAAATCGAACAGTTTATCGAACATACCTGGTTGGATGACCCATTACAAAGAATTGTAAGAGGAAGGTTGGTAAGAAAATGAAATATGCGCAAAAATGACAACACTACCTTCTTTGAGAAAAAGGGCTCAAGGCAGAATTTAAATTTAATGAGCTTCTCCACATCCAAACAATGCACTTTCCTATGTCTCAAATGTAGCAACTTTCAATGTAATAACCAACTTAGTTCGATGACGCAGCAATAGTGAAAAAAGTAACATCTTTATTGTATTTACCTGAGATTCCATTAGATTTCTTCCTTCACAAATCAGTTTCATAATCATGTCAACTGAACAAAATGATAAATTGAGGCATTAAATTTGAACCATAATACTGCCATAGCTTCCGCACTAACACTGCTTAATATCGTCAGCCTAACTCTAACACAGCTGACACAACTTCTGTGATACAGCTTACAACATCGCTGCTCGCTCACAATCGATTCAGATAGCAAAAATTCGTATACCAAAAATATACATGACACCTATCAACAATATTTTGATTCATTCCTCATTACTAGATGGGTATTCTGTTAGTAAAAGGGTGAATGGCCCTTCAGACCGTGACGCACAAATTTTAACACTAAAAGGTTTTCTCTCTCAAACAAACGTATATATAATTACAAACGATGTAGAAAAGTTAACCCAACGACGATAGAGATTTTTTAACCTCTTTAAGGAAGAAGAGTTGCAAGATGATTGTAGTGCTGGTAACATGGGTGACAAATGTAATACTTTCCTTAACACATTTCTCTTGCATTTTATTCGAGCGTTCTAAATAGGGCGCCAGCAGGGAAGAGCAGCCTGGGTGGCTGACTAGTTGGATAAGGATATCATGTAAAAGAAATTGGGATTTGCGTTGTATATCACCGTAGGTGCAACCACAACGGAGGGGTATCTGTTGAGAGGCCAGACAAACGTATGGTTCCTGAAGAGGGGCAGCAGCCTTTTCAGTAGTTGCAGGGGCAACAGTCTGGATGATTGACTGATCTGGCCTTGTAACACTAACCAAAACGGCCTTGCTGTGCTGGCTGCAAACGGCTGAAAGCAAGGGGAAACTACAGCCGTAGTTTTTCCCGAGGGCATGCAGCTTTACTGTATGGTTAAATGATGATGGCGTCCCCTTGGGTAAAATATTCCGGAGGTAAAATAGTCCCCCATTCGGATCTCCGGGCGGGGACTACTCAAGAGGACGTCGTTATCAGGAGAAAGAAAACTGGCGTTCTACGGATCGGAGCGTGGAATGTCAGATCCCTTTATCGGGCGGGTAGGTTAGAAAATTTTAAAAGAGAAATGGATAGGTTAAAGTTAGATATAGCAGGAATTAGTGAAGTTCGGTGGCAGGAGGAACAAGACTTTTCGTCAGGTGAATACAGGGTTATAAATACAAAATCAAATAGGGGTAATGCAGGAGTAGGTTTAATAATGAATAAAAAAATAGGAGTGTGGGTAAGATACTACAAATAGCATAGTGAACGCATTATTGTGGCCAAGATAGGCACGAAGCCCACGCCTACTACAGTAGTACAAGTTTATATGCCAACTAGCTCTGCGGATGACGAAGAAATTGAAGAAATGTATAATGAAATAAAAGAAATTATTCAGATAGTGAAGGGAGACGAAAATTTAATAGTCATGGGTGACTGGAATTCGGTAGTACGAAAAGAAAGAGAAGGAAACGTAGTAGGTGAATACGATTTGGGGGAAGAGATGAAAGAGCAAGCCGCCTGGTAGAATTTTGCACAGAGCACAACTTAATCATAGCTAACACTTGGTTCAAGAATCATAAAAGAAGGTTGTATACATGGAAGAAGCCTGGAGATACTGACAGGTTTCAGATAGATTATATAATGGTAAGACAGAGACTTAGGAACCAGGTTTTAAATTGTGGGACATTTCCAGGGACAGATGTGGACTCTGACCACAATCTATTGGCTATGAACTGTAGATTAAAACTGAAGAAACTGCAAAAAGGTGGGAATTTAAGGAGATGGAACATGGGTAAACTGACTAAATCAGAGGTTGTACAGATTTTCAGGGAGAGCATGAGGGAACAACTGACACGAATGGGGGAAAGAAATACAGTAGAAGAAGAATGGGTAGCTTTGAGGGATGAAATAGTGAAGGCAGCAGATGATAAAGTAGGTAAAAAGACGAGGGCTACTAGAAATCCTTGGGTAACGGAAGAAATATTTAACTTAATTGATGAAAGGTGAAAATATAAAAATGCAGCATTGGAGCAGGCAAAAAGGAATTCAAACGTCTCAAAAATGAGATCGACAGGAATTGCAAAATGGCTAAGCAGGGATGGCTAGAGGACAAATGTAAGGATGTAGAGGCTTATCTCACTAGGGGTAAGATAGATACTGCCTACAGGAAAATTAAAGAGACCTTTGGAGAAAAGAGAACCACTTGTATGAATATCAAGAACTGAGATGGAAACCCAGTTCTAAGCAAAGAAGGAAAAGCATAAAGGTGGAAGGAGTATATAGAGGGTCTATATAAGGGCGATGTACTTGAGGACAATATTATGGAAGTGGAAGAGGATGTAGATGAAGATGAAATGGGAGATTTCATACTGCGTGAAGAGTTTGATAGAGCACTGAAAGACCTGAGTCGAAAAAATGCCCCGGGAGTAGACAACATTCCATTAGAACATCTGACAGCCTTGGGAGAGCCAGTCCTGACAAAACTCTACCATCTGGTGAGCAAGATGTATGAGACAGGCGAAATACCTTCAGACTTCAAGAAGAATGTAATAATTCCAATCCCGAAGAAAGCAGGTGTTGACAGATGTGAAAATTACCGAACTATCAGTTTAATAAGTCACAGCTGCAAAATACTAACGCGAATTCTTTACAGGCGAATGGAAAAACTGGTAGAAGCCGACCTCGGGGAAGATCAGTTTGGATTCCGCAGAAATGTTGGAACACGTGAGGCAATACTGACCTTACGACTTATAACAGAAAATAGATTAAGGAAAGGCAAACCTACATTTCTAGCATTTGTAGACTTAGAGAAAGCTTTTGACAATGTTGACTGGAATACTCTCTTTCAAAATCTAGAGGTGGCATGGGTAAAATACAGGGAGCGAAAGGCTATTTACAATTTGTACAGAAACCAGATGGCAGTTATAAGAGTCGAGGGGCATGAAAGGGAAGCAGCGGTTGGGAAGGGAGTGAGACAGGGTTTGTAGCCTCTCCCCGATGTTATTTAATCTGTATATTGAGCAAGCAGTAAAGGAAACAAAAGAAAAATTCGGACTAGGTATTAAAACCATGGAGAAGAAATAGAAACTTTGAGGTTCGCCGATTACATTGTAATTCTGTCAGAGACAGCAAAGGACTTGGAAGAGCAGTTGAACGGAATGGATAGTGTCTTGAAAGGAGGATATAAGATGCACATCAACAAAAGCAAAACGAGGATAATGGAATGTAGTCGAATTAAGTCGGGTGATGCTGAGGGAATTAGGTTAGGAAATGGGACACTTAAAGTAGTAAAGGAGTTTTGCTATTTGGGGAGCAAAATAACTGATGATGGTCGAAGTAGAGAGGATATAAAATGTAGACTGGCAATAGCAAGGAAAGCGTTTCTGAAGAAGAGAAATTTGTTAACATCAAGTATTGATTTAAAGGTGAGGAAGTCGTTTCTAAAAGTATTTATATGGAGTGAAGCCATGTAAGGAAGTGAAACGTGGACGATAAATAGTTTGGACAAGAAGAGAATAGAAGCTTTTTAAATGTGGTGCTACAGAAGAATGCTGAAGATTAGATGGGTAGATCACGTAACTAATGAGGAGGTATTGAATAGGATTGGGGTGAAGAGAAGTTTGTGGCACAACTTGACTAGAAGAAGGGATCGGTTGGTAGGACATGTTCTGAGGCATCAAGGGATCACCAATTTAGTATTGGAGGGCAGCGTGGAGGGTAAACATCGTAGAGGGAGACCAAGAGATGAATACACTAAACAGATTCAGAAGGATGTAGGTTGCGGTAGTTACTGGGAGATGAAGCAGCTTGCACAGGATAGAGTAGCATGGAGAGCTGCATCAAACTAGTCTCAGGACCGAAGACCACAACAACAACAACATCAAAATGTTAGAAGTTGTCACAATTAAGCTACAGTAGCCAATAACAAACAGTACTGTAAGGTGTTTATAAATGTTATTAGCAAGGCAAAGAGTACGCGGTACGCAAACAGAATAGCTGATCCACAGCATAAAATTAAAACCGTATGTTCAGTCGTGAAAGAAATGTCTGGTGAATACCACAAGGTCGAGGAAAAAGCCAGCATGTAGTAAAAATGGTTCTGTTACCGATAATTCAGAATGTCCATCGACGATATTCATGAATATTTTGTGGTGTGTAACGCGTTCCCCTTTCTCTCCACCATTGTTGGTGGCCAGAATAACTTACCACAGCGTATCGGGATTCTTCGGAGAACATCACTCTCGACCACTGTTAGTGATCCCGACCAAAATATTCCATACACCAACGAACTCCTTCTCGACGATCGCGTGGTTGAAGTGAAGTACATTTAACAGGCTTCCGAGCATACAAAACAGCCTGATGGTTCTGGTAGAGACATATGAAGGGCTTATTTCAATAGTGGTACAAGTTCTAAAGTTAAATGAGCGCTGAAAAATCTGCAGTTGAGATACCAGAAATATTCAAGTATATATACTCTGTATCTCAGAATGAACAAAAATGGACTTGTACTACTATTTAAATAAGCCCTTTATGTGTACCGGTAGCGGCTGTAAGGTCTACAGCGACCTGCCAAGGAGTTAGATGCCTGTTGCTTTTCGCCACTAGGTCTACGTATCGCTGCTCTTGCTGTGTGGTGGTCCGTGTACCACCACTTCTCTGCTGTCGCATAGCACTTCCACCTTCAGCGGCCTTTTTAATCACATAATGATACTTTTGGATACATTTACTACAGTGGCCACAGCAGGGACACTTTGACGGACTTCGAGCCTTACAACTGCTAGTCCACGATGGTAAGTGGTCAGCTGATGTCTTGCAGACATGTCGCCGTACAACATGGTATGTCGCACTAATCGGTTCCATAACAGCATTCGTCAACACACAGCACCGTATGAACTGTCCACTGCATACAGAGCATTCGTTCACAAGCTTCGCTGCAGTTAACATTTCCCGCACTCTACATTCCTATTTACTGTCATTGGTCGGGTGTTGCCTATCGATTGTGGGCTGCACCTAAATTTGTCCATGTTACATGGACGTCATTTGAGGGCTGTGACTGTATTCTAAGATTTTTATGAAAGAATGTTTACTGTAACAGTCACTTGTTACTAATATTTAACTATGACGACACTCTTCGGGAGCATGCTCCCATCATCAGGTGCACTTACAGTTGCCTTTACACTGTAATGAATGTGAAGTGAGGTTAGTTTCCTATTTCGTGTGTGCCAGTGAGATTACGTGTCGAAAGAGAAGCCCGTTCAAGCAGATAAATATGTTGTAGTGTGTAAATTATGTGATAAGTATTATTAGTCTTTTGTTTGTGCATTTTCTTACATTTTTGTTGGTAACTTCGTTGTCTGCCCCAGAGCATAGAAACACGTACAGCACAACTTAACACTTTCACAATCGTTTATTTGCATCGTTACAGAGAGTCTTAAAAGATAACCCAAACTGTTTGAGCAATAGAAGCTTTTTTATCTTTGGATTGATGTAAGCAAATGATTGTGAAAGTGTTAAATTGTGATGTACTTGTTGCTGTGCTCTGTATGCCAGACAACGAAATTACCAACAAAATGACTAATAATGCTTATCACATAATGTACCCACCGTATCACATTTATCTTCCTGAACAGGCGTGTGTTTCGACACACTATCTCACTGCCACACACACCATAGGAAACTAGCCTCACTTCATATTAATTTCAATGTAAAAGTCAGCTCACCTGATAATGGCAACATGCAGCCGAAACCCGTCGTCGTAATAAAATATTTAACAAGTGATTTTTGCAGTGTATCTTATTTCATAAAAGTTGCTGGTTGTCCCTTAGTAATTGGCAGTTGTTCCTTAGCAAGTGCTTATCAGTGCAGGATTCTGTTAATGTTTTTACAACATATGTACATAGAAGAATCGACTAACATATCGCTTGCTCTTACTTGTATTTCTCGAGAAGACCATGAAGGTGAAATTAAGAGAGATTCGAGACCACAGCGAGGCTTACCAGCAGCTGTTCTTCACCCCAACCATTCGTGAGCGGAACAGGAGAACGGGGGAAGGAATCTGATACACAACGTACCTTCCGCCAAACACCGTAATGTTCTTTGCGCAGTATTGATGTAGATGGAGATTGTGATGTGCGAGTAGACAGATGATCGTCACGTGGGGTGGCAGTTGTGAAGCAACACCCCGGTCGTCACCGTGATTGTGTGGAACGATGTGAGGACAACTTTCAGACGTCACAAGTTTCCTCGCGGGTCAGCAGCCGCTATGTGAGGAGGGGGCCGGTAGTCGGTATTAGGAATGGCAGTTATCGCTGAAATAACCGGTTTTCGGTTGTATCGGTGTTTCTCAACGCCGGTGTAACCTGCTTCTGAAATAACCGACTATTGGTTTTTCGTTTCTATTATTTCCCTTAGCAAAAGTAGAACTAAGAAGAAAAAAAATTTGGCTCCCTCAGTTTCAAGGTACATAGAATCACAATATTGAATTAAACAGGCAAAAAGAAAAGAAAACAAAAACAGGCTGTCCACCGTTCTCTGCTTTTCTCGAAAAGTGGAAAGCAGTTGACTACTAAAAACGTTACCAATACTCTTTTACTGATTCTAATTTTTGAAACTCTGCTGAAATTTATGTTTAAGCTGGGATCATACCAGAATTTGTACATTACAAATAGTCAGGGCTGAAGTGTAAAAATATGGTTTAACAACTCTATTTTCGTGTTAATTTGTCCGTTTTCACGGTATACAAGCAGATAAAGGTATGTTAGGTAGACACAGGCAGTAGATCAGCTATTTTCAATTTTTATTGTAACTGTGAATGAACTGCTAAGTTTTAAGTTTTCTCCTTACATAATGTCACAAGTTTGTTGTGACTTCTCCAGCTTTAAATCTTTTAAAAAAAAATAGAGCATTGTACTTAAGTGGTATCGCATGTCATAAAATACTTCCAGATAAGGGGTGATGCCGTACAAGTGATGTCCGACGAAGACAAGGGACAATCCACCATAGAGACCAGATGTGGCAAGTCTTGCGCACTGCATGTACACGCGCACCACTTAATAGGCTACGCCACATGGTAAACTCTGTCCGAACAGGTCTCGGAAGGTCCAACGGTACCACCGCACTGCCGTTTCATCCATAGACCATAGGTGTCTCTCAATGCTGATATTGAGAACCATCTGGCCAGCAAAGCGCTTTTCCTGCCGTTATCAGTTTTCGTGATCGGAGGAGCTACTTCTCATTCAAGCAGTTCCTCAGTCGCCACCCACAAGGACTGAGTGCACCCCGCTTGCCAACAGCGCGCGGAAGACAGGATGGTCACCCATTCAAGCACTAGCCAAGCCCGACAGTGTTTAACTTCGGTGATGTGACGGGAGCCGGTGTTACCACTGCGGCAAGGCCATTGGAACGCCTCGTGCTAACAGGTACATTACTGCCTCAGCAGTGCTACATTCTGCCAGATCTTAAGCCATGTGTTTGTCGGAATTACTAAATTTACTAAATTTCCACTGATCGATTCTCCCGCTTTCCATAATAAAGCAATATTTCAAAGCCACGCAGATTTTTTGACTTAGTAGTACTTTAAAAAAGATCTGTTGAAAAACGAAAAATTTTAGCACTTTTGCTATGGCCAACTGTTTTTTTCCCGGTTATTGGTAAAAAAATTCACTCAAGATCCAAAGAAACTGGTACACCTGTCTAAAATCGTATAGGGCCCCCGTGAGCACGTAGAAGTGCATCAGCAAGATGTCGGATGACCCGACTAATGTCTCAAGTAGTGCTGGAGGGAACTGTCACAATCAGTCCTGCACGCCTGTCGATAAATCCGTAAGAGTACGACGGGGTGGAGACCGCTTCTGAACAGCACGTTGCAAGGCATCCCAGATATGCTCAATAACGTTCAAGTCTGGGGAGTTTGGTGGCCAGCGGAAGCGTTTAAACTCAGAATACTGTCCCTGGAGCCATTCTGTAGCAATTCTGGACGTGTGGGGTATCGCATTGTCCTGCTGGAATTTCCCAAGTCCTTCGGAATACCCGATGGGCATGAATGGATGTAGGTGATAGGACAGGATGCTTACGTACGTGTCAACTGTCAGAGTCGTTTCTAAATGTATCAGAGGTCCCACGTCACTCCAACCGCAAACGCTCCACAACAATACAGAGACCCCACCAGCTTTAACAGTCCCCTGCTGACACGCAGGGTCCACGAGGTTGTCTCCATACCCGTACACGTCCATCCGCTAAATACAATTTGAAACGAGACTCGTCCGACCAGAGAAAATGTTTCCACTCATAAACAGTCCAATGTCGGTGTTCACGGGTCCAGGCGAGGAGCAAAGGTTTGTGCCGTGCAGTGATCAAGGGTATACGAGTGGGCCTACGGCTCGGAAAAAAAGATATCAATGATATTTCATTCAATGGTTCGCACGCTGACGGTTGTTGATGGCCCAGCACTGAAATCTGCAGCAGTTTGTGAAGGGTTAGATTTGTGTCATGCTGAACGATTCTCTTCAGTCGTCGTTCGTTCCGTTCTTGCAGGATCTTTTTCCGGCCGCAGCGATGTCCGCCCGGCTACAGCGATGTCCGAAATTTCATGTTTTACCGCATCCCTGGTAATCACGGTACAGCTGTGAAATGGTCGTACGGGAAAATACCCACTTCATCGCTACCTTGGAGATGCCGTGTCCCATCGCTTTTGCGTCGGCTATAAAGCCACGTTCAAACTCACTTAAATCTTGATAACGTGCCATTGTAGCAGCAGTAACCGATCTAACATCTGCGCCAGATACTTGTTGTCTTACACAGCGTTTCCAACCGCATCGCGGTATTCTGCCTGTTTACATACCTCTTGTAAGTACGCTGTTTAGGTTTTTATGTTGGTAACGCCACGTAGCGCTCTGTATGAAAATCACTGGCTGTGCTGTGTGCAGTCTGTGGCTGGGTAGCATTGTTGGAATAGTCGCTATTGTAGTGTTGGGCAGTTGGCTGTTAAACAGCGCGTAGCGTTGCGCAGTTGGAGGTGAGCCGGCAGCAGTGGTGGATGTGGGGAGAGAAATGGCGGAGTTTTGACAGCGGATGATCTGGACGTGTGTCCATCAGAGACAGTAAATTTGTAAGACTGGATGTCATGAACTGCTATATATATATATTATGACTTTTGAACACTATTAAGGTAAATACATCGTTTGTTCTCAATCAAAATCTTTCATTTGCCAACTATGCCTATCAGTAGTTAGTGCCTTCAGTAGTTAGAACGGTTCAAATGGCTCTGAGCAGTATGGGACTTAATATCTAAGATCATCAGTCCCCTAGAAATTAGAACTACTTAAACCTAACTAGCCTAAGGACATCACAAACATCCATGCCTGAAGCAGGATTCGAACCTGCGACCGTAGCGGTCGCGCGGTTACAGACTGAAGCGCCTAGAACCGCTCGGCCACACCGGCCGGCAGTAGTTAGAATCTTTTATTTAGCTGGCAGTAGTAGCGCTCGCTGTATTGCAGTAGTTCGAGTAACGAAGATTTTTGTGAGGTAAGTGATTGATGAAAGGTATAGATTATTGTTAGTCAGGGCCATTCTTTTGTAGGGATTTTTGAAAGTCAGATTGCGTTGCGCTAAAAATATTGTGTGTCAGTTTAGTGTTGATCAGAATAGGTAAAGAGCGAAATGTCTGAGTACTTCAGTTCTGCTCAGCTTCCTTGGCGCTTGAGTGTAAAAACAGGCGTTGTTAACTGGGACCAAACAAATAGCGAAAGGTTCCAGTTGTTCGAAACTAAAATAGAGGTATCTGCTTTAACCAGTCGGTTTTTTCGCATTCCTAGTCGGTATGTGATCCGAAGCCGTCCTGCTATTCTATTCAGTCCGCCCTGGAGATCGTGACCGGGCAGAGCCGCATCAGGAGCAGGTGGCGAAAGGAAGGAGGGAGGGAGGGAGGGATTGGAGCCGTGCACCCTGACTCAGGCGGGGCCAGCGGCCGGAGCTGGAATGCGCCGATGTGCCAGCCGCGGGGGCGGCCGGTGGTGGAATATGCGACACACGCGTCACCGCAGCGCCGCCGCTGTGTGAACCCGAGGGATCAGCCGCCGCGGACGTGCGGTGGGGGAGCCTCGGCAGGCCGCCGCCTCCGCACGTCACAGAGTCATCTGCTGCCTGTGCGCCAGAGGGCAGCTGTCGTGGCCGGCGAGTTTCCCACCTACTCCGCTGGCCACTGCCAGCTGACACTTCGCTGCAGACTGTCACCCGGAATGAATTAACACTCGTCGCAGCGCAGTAGCAGAACTCTCACTGAGTAAACTCCCCATCGTGTCCTCCCTCAGATTTAACGGTAAGGTGACCCACTGGACAGCCTGTCGAAAACTGAATACAGAGCAAACAGGAAGAAGGTGTGCAGATCGGTGAAAAAAGAATCAAAACAGGAACAGTAAACGGTCCACGCTCAACATAAGCAACATCGAGCGAACCTTAAGCAGCTATAGCATCGTGCTTATGTGGACACGGTATTCGGCTGCAAAGTGGGAGTCCCGTCTTCAAATCTCCTTCGTAACCCCCCTATTATGAACCGTCCCACAGTCATTAACGAGTCTGTTCGCTATATTCCGATTTGTGTCTGCGTTGTGGTCTAACACCCACTTGCAACGGCGACGTGAAGGGAAGGTACCACCAGTTGTACATGCCTCCCCTTTGTTCTGCAATCAAGTACCACATGAAGAACAAAGAGCAGAGAAGGCTGTGAGACGACGTCACCCAATAGCACGCTGACTACGACGTCACCACGACTGGAGCGGCCTCTACAAGAACAGAATATAAGCGCCGCTCCTGCCAGCCTCCGGTGGGCAGTAGAAGCCGCACACTAGTAGACCCGGACGAGAACACTCGTCATCCAAACTGTTATACTGAGACAAGTGCCCCATATTAATTGCTTGTGAGGACATTGTCTATAGCGAAGGATATTGATTATTTGTACGTCGCCCATCGCTTGCGACTACTCGTTGTAAACAAAAGTTAAGTATTGTCAATCTGCTTTATTGTAATAAAAACCATTAATATGATTTGCTTGTATTGTGGAATAGCTATCCGAGAAAGCAGTATCCTTTAGGCACCCTATAAGAGACGACTGGGCAGAACGCCGCAATTACAATACATAACCATGCCTCATACGGTGTAGGAAACCCGTTGACGCTCAAAACAGCTTCCAGTCCTCTCGGCATGGATAAATACAGGTCCCATAAGGTTTTCAAGGGAATCTTATACCATTCTTACTGCAAAACAATAGCATGTTCAAGTAACGGTGATGGGCGTGGATAGCGATCACCATCGTTCTGTCCAAAAGTATGAAAGGCATCAAATGAAAACGGGACACTCGCCACAACGGGACCATGGAATCGTTCCATTCAAAAGTCCTGGGAGTTGTTCCATTCAAAAGCCCTCAGAGTTTTGAAACAAAATTGGAAATCTGTGGTAAGATCTTATGGGTCCAAACTGCTCATGTCATCGGTCCCTAAGCCATCACACTACTTAATGTAACTTAAACTAACTTATGCTATGGACAACACACACACCCATGCCCGAGGAACGATTCGAATCTCTGACGGGGAGGAGCCGTCCGGACCTTGACAAGGTGCCTTAAACCGCGCGGCTACCCCGTGCGGCCCGGAGTTTTGGCTTTATGGCAATTTGCAGTTTCTGCAAAGTGTCTTCAAAGCGCTGCGCATCTATTGTGGTTCCACGTTCGGGAAACTCGATGAGCAGAGGACTCCTGCACACGAAGAAGAATGTCATCGTGAACTTACCCGAACTCGTGTGAATGACTTTAGATGTCTTTGGCGTGGGAGATGTGGTATCCTCCCACTGTTGGCTTTGCGTTTTGCTGTAGGAATGGTGTCGGACGGTCATCTTTTTGAACGATAACACCCGCCCCCTCACAGCCAATCGGACGAAGGTTACAGGTCAGTGATTTGGTTGGTAAACTGCGACATCTGCAGTACAGCCCGAATATTTCACCGTGGGATTTTCACATCTTTGGCTGCGTTAACAAAGACACGTGTGGACGTTGCTTTCAGTCCGTCGATGAAGTGCAAAAATGGGTGCATTCTACCGCGTATACGAATCAGGAATTGTATCGTCTCGTATCCCAGTGGGATAAATGACTTAAAACATGTGGTGATTACTTCTAAATGCAAGCATTCAATGGTCCCCTTGTGGCGGGTGTTGACTCTTCATTTGGCTGCCCCTCATGCGCTACACAGGCTGAATAATGTTGAGGTCTGGTGGCCGTGGTTGCCCGAGGATATGCGACAGTCCTTCTCAATGCTCACAAAACCAGTCCTGAATGATGCCAGTTGTGTGAACAGGGCCCTACGTCATGGGACGCACCATTACCAATAGGGAAAAACATTGTACAATGGGTCGGACCTGATCGGCCAAACGGATCATACAATCCTTGGCAGTAACACTAACTCGAACAGTAACCATGTGGTCCATGGAATAGCACGATATGGCTACCCAAATCATCACCGAATCCTCGCCATGTTTCACTCTTTGGGCGCAAACTCGGCCACAATTGGGAAACAGTGTTAAACAAGACCCGTCCCACCTAACGATTTTCTTCCGTTGCACCACAGTCCAGGTGTTACGACTTAAGCACCACGTTTTCCTGTTGTGGCCATTTACATAATCGATGTGTCGTTTCGGAAATCCGAGCTTCCTTTGTGTTGTATTGGAGCTGGCAAGATATGCGAGTGACATTTGCAGCTATCGTCCTCTTAATTTTCCTCACAGTCATCTTCAATGATCGTTGTCATGATCACCCAAAACACACTTTCGTCTGCATCGTGACAATGTTTTTTCGTTTCGCTTGAGTTTTTATTGTGATTTTCAGTCCGAAGACTGGTTTGATGCAGCTCTCCATACTACTCTCTCCCGTGCAAGCCTCTTCATTTCCGAATAACTCCAGCAAGCTCCGTCCTTCTGAGTCTGCTTTCTATATTCATCTTTTGATTTCCGTCCATGACAGGCCATTGTCACCGAGCGGTTCTAGGCGCTTCACTCGGGAACCGCGCTGCTGCTACGGTTGCAGGGTCGTATCCTGCCTCGGGCATGGATGTGTGTGATGTCCTTAGGTTAGTTAGGTTTAAGTAGTTCTAAGTCTAGGGAACTTATGACCTCAGATGTTAAGAGGTCCTTAGAGCCATTTGAACCATTTCCCTCAATAATTTCTATCCCACACTTCTCTCTAATACGAAATCAGGTCTTTCATTGCTTTGTCAGGCTCTGCCCGCAGTATCATATCTCCCATCTTATCTTCATCTACCAGCTTTCACTTCTTTGCGTAGTACTGTTTATACATCTGAGCTCTTCCTGTTCATACAGCTGCTTCTCTTGTATCCAAAGGCCTCTTTCATCTTCCTGTAAGCGGTATCTAGTTTGTCACAAGTTAAATATGTATTATAAGCCCTCTAGCCATTCCTGCTCAGCCATTTTCCCCTTCCTGTCAATCTCATCTTTTTAGAAGTTTGTATTCCTTTCGCCTGCTTCATTTTCTCCTTTTTTATATTTTCTCCTTTCATCGATTAAGTTCAGTATCTCCTATGTTAACCAAGGATTCCTTCTAGATCTTGTCTTTTTACCTACTTGATCCTCTGGCGCTTTCATACCTCTCAAAGCTACTCATCCGCCTTCTAATGTATTCCTTTCCCCTGTTCTAGTCAATCGTTACCTAATGGTATCCCCGAAACCCTCAACAGCCTCTCGTTCTTTCAACCTATCCAGATCTCATCTCCTTAATTCCCTATCTTTTTGCAATCTTTGAGTTTTAAGCTTCAGTAGATAACCAATAAATTGTCGCCAGAGTCGACATATTCCCCTGGAAATGTCCTACACTTTAACATCTGGTTCCGAAATCCCTATCTTGCCATTATATAATCAGCCAGAAACCTTCTGGTGGCTCCAAGTTTTTTCCACTTATACAACCTTCTTTCATGATTCTCAAAACATGTGTTAAGAAAACTTAAC
Organism: Schistocerca nitens; assembly: GCF_023898315.1. Taxonomy (NCBI): domain Eukaryota; kingdom Metazoa; phylum Arthropoda; class Insecta; order Orthoptera; family Acrididae; genus Schistocerca; species Schistocerca nitens. The sequence continues at coordinate 145,947,635 of NC_064620.1, read as the reverse complement.
TCCGTCCGAACGGGCCTTGGAAGGCTGAAAGGGACCGACCGACCGCCGTGTCATCCCAAGCCCAGGCGTCACTGGATGGGGATATGGAAGGGCATGTGGTCAGCACACCGCTCTCCCAGCCATATGCCAGTTTACGAGACCAGAGCCGCTACCTCTAAATCAAGTAACTCCTCAGTTTGCCTCACAAGGGCTGAGTGCACCCCGCTAGCCAACAGCACTCGGCAGACTGGATGGTCACCCATCCAAGTGCTAGCCCAGTCCGACAGCGCTTAACTTTGATGGTCCGACAGAAACCTGTGTTACCACTGCAGCAAGGCTGTTGGCCAAAAAAAGTTCAAAAAATGGTTCAAATGGCTCTGAGCACTATGGGACTCAACTGCTGAGGTCATAAGACCCCTAGAACTTAGAACTACTTAAACCTAACTAACCTAAGGACAACGCACACATCCATGCCCGAGGCAGGATTCGAACCTGCGACCGTAGCGGTCGCGCGGTTCCAGACTGTAGCGCCAGAACCGCTCGGCCACCAGCGGCCGGCGCCAAAAAAAGTGTTAGCTATGATTAAATTACCGTTCTTTTTATTTTGGATGGAGTCACAGTCATGGTAAGTTTTTTTGAATGTTCCCGCCACCATTTCCCTGTGACAATTTTTATTTTATTGTTATATACTCCAGATTTTGACCTTAAGCCGTTTTCAGGCACAAAAACTTATTTATGTGTAAAAATATATCAGACTGGTGTGAAATACAAGTCCCTGTCGAAAAAGCATATCTGGCCTTGAAACTGGCCTAAGGCCGAAATCTGTGTCGTATAACAGTACAATAAAAATCATTACACTCAAATGGTAGCACCATCATAAAGAAAGTTTAAATTACTCTCTGTGCAAAATTCTACCAGTCTGGTTCCTCTTTTATGCCTTCCCCCCCAGTCCACATACATCCACAATTTTTCCTTCCTTTTCCTATATCGAATTCCAGTTGCCCATAGCAACTAAATATTGTCTCCGTTAAATATCTGAATAATTCCTTTTATCTTATCATACACTTCTTCAGTCTCTACATCATGGAGGTAGCTGGCATATAAGTCTGTACTACTGTTGTAGGTGTGGGCTTCGTATCTATCTTGGTTGTGATAATGTGTTCATTATGCTGTTCATTGTAGCTTACCTGCGTTTCTGTTTCCTTATTCATTATTAAATACACTCCTGCATCACACCACCTGTTTGATTTTGTATTTATAATCCTGTATTAACCTGACTAAAAGTCTTGTTCCTCTTGCCACTAAACTTCACTAATTCCCACGATATCTAATTTCACCCTATCCAGTTCCGTTTTTAAATTTTCTAACATACCTGCCTAGTTAGGGATCTTACCTTCGATGCTCCGCCCCGCAGTGCGCCAATTTTGTTTCTCCTGATGACATTTGTGTTGGCGTAAGCTGTCGCCAGCACACCAGGTGGCAAAGAGATTGTGAGAAGATCGATAGTAGGCGCAAGTAATGCGCCTATCAGGAGACAGGCCAAAGACAGACTGGCAGGCAACGTACAGCCAACGCCCTCTCGACCGCAAGTATTTAGACCAGAACGGCAGGCCGTAGAGCCCAGTCAGTCATCAAGTGAGTCAACGAATCGAGTCATCAGTCGCAACCCTGTGGGAGTCTCGGTCGCAGTTAGCTCAGCCTCTAGTTCAGAGTCAGACAGTACCTAGCGACCAGAGTAGAGTGCATAGTGGAACTTCTACTTCGCCAGCAGTGCGGCTAACGTGGACTATCACAGTAGAGGTTGTACCACATGGACTAGCTTAAGATAAGTAACTTTTGTTCCGGTTAATATAGAATCCTGTAAATAAATGCGTGCAGTTGTGTTATAGAAAGAAGATATGGCCACGAAACAACATCCTCTCCTTGCTTCCCATGGCGCAAGCCTACTGGACAATGATACGACACAAAACATCCTTTCCCGGTATGCGGTGCAGCTCTTTAACAGGGTGCCTCTTGAAACATCAAACACTTCAGCTACCTTGTTTACAGAAGCATCTACCATACAAGCACGAACAAGTTTCCCACTTGCGAATTCACTTAGCTCCGACATAATACACTAACCGCTACAGAGCTACAAAGAACACTGCCCTGATCACGACTGGCAGTCTTAGCATGTAGAGGATGCCACGCAGGTGATGTTTATTGTCAGCAACAACAGCACAACCTGCAGGCTTCGTTGGCGTCTGCATTTACGTTCAAACGTTAATTTCTGGCGGTGTTTCCATGTTTTTCTCCAACTCCAGCGCAACTAATCAACTGATTCAGACGCAAAGCTCTTACGAATGGTAAGCAGAATTTTCACGTACTAAAAATTGTTTCTAATGCGACGTGGCCGAAACTCGGTTTTAACACGAAATTGCTCATAATCCCGATATGTTTTCATTTCATTTTGCTGATATTTATTCCACCAGCTCTCATTATAAGATTCAAGTATTCGCTTTTAGTTAAGTCTTTAGCAAATGGGGTCATCATTGCTACCATTTATCGAATGTCGCGATCATCTCTCATTGACAATGATGTAATTAGTAGCTTTTATACTTTTTAGGGGATTTGGCACTGTAAACTTTATTTGTTTATATTTTTTGTCACGAGTCTTCCGAGTGGTTCGATGCGGCCCGCCACGAATTCCTCTCCTGTGCCAACCTCGTCATCTCAGAGTAGCACTTGCCACTTACGTCGTCAGTTATTTGCTGGATGTGTTCCAACTCTGTTTTTCTGTACAAATTTTACCCTATACAGCTCCCTCTAGCACTATGGAAGTTGTTCCCTGGTGTCATAACGAGTTTCCTGTCATTCTGTCCCTTCTTTTTGCCAGCGTTTTCCGTATGTTCCTTTCTTCACTGATTCTGCAGAGAACCTCCTCACTTCTTACCTTATCAGTCCACCTAATTTTGAACGTTCTTCTGTAGCGCGCCTCGATTTTCTTCTGTTCTGGTTTTCCCACAGTTCATGTTTCACTACCACCAGTACTCGCTCTGCTCGAAACGTATATTATCAGAAAATTCTTCCTCAAATTAAGGCCTACGTTTGATACCAGTAGACTTCTCTTGGTAAAGAATGCCCTTTTTTCCAGTGCTAGTGCGCTTTTGATGTCCTCCTTGCTCCGCCCGTCATGAACTATTTTGTTGTCTAGGTATCAGAATTCCTTAACTTCATCTACTTTGTGCTCAGCAATTTTGATGTTTCTCACTGTTATCCTTTCTGCTACTTACGTCGTTCTTGGGTTTACTCTCAGTCGATATTCTGTACTCATTGGACTGTTTATTCTATTCAACAGATCCTGTAATTCTCCTTCACTTTCTTTCAGAATAGTATAGCCATTAGCTAATCTTATCATTGATAACCTTTCACCTTGAATTTCAGTCCCACTCTTGAACCTTTCTTTTATTTGAGTCATTGCTTCTTCGGTGTATAGGTTAAACAATAGGGACGAAAGACTACATCCGTGTCTTACGCTCTTTTTAATTCGAGCTCTTCGTTCTTGGTCTTCTAGTATTATTGTTCCCTATTTGTTCTTGTACATGTTGTAATCTGTCCTCCCCTATAGGTTATCCTTATTTTCCTCAGAATTTTTAAGTAAATTATATCCACCAAACCCGTTACATGAACATTGGTCGAAGTATTTTTCCACACTTTTTTAAAAAGTCATTTGAAGTACTCGAGGTATCGCAGTCTCTCTTTTCCGTTACAGACTTACTTTGGGTACTACGGCGTTTAGGCTGCGTAACCATTCTCATGTAACCACAGATACACAATAAAAACACAATCAGAATACAAATTACGAAATAACTATTGATTATAGTAATCAGAATAAACTCAGACATAACAGAGTCAGAAGAGTACTTACAATGTTTAGCCTGTTAACTACATACGATTTCTTTCAAGAAGCTTATCGCAGCTGTGGATTCTATTGCAATTAAAATAGTTTATTGGTCTGAATTATGCTCTTCTTAATAGTTACCCGAAAGTGGTTGGCTGACGGAAAAGCGACATGTTTAAGAAATTTGAAAAATGATATTGTGAACAAGACGTTTTCATTTACGTTTATTAAACTAAAATACGAGTATCATCTGTCAAGACATTAAGCATATGACTGTAACAAGATGTGATTCTTTTTGCAGTACAACTGCAGTTATATTAAGAGAAGGGCATCTGAGAAATGTGAAATTAAATCCGTTCTGTTGTGATAGTCTGTCAGATGCCTACAGCCCACCTGTTTCTTAAATTACAGGTAATTGAAACGTTTACAAAATATTCCTGTGAGCCGCAGACATCAGCATACTCACCTAGGTATTACCATTCATTGTGTATGACGCAGACAAATATGAGAGCACAGACGGCATCATAGTAGTTATTATTCATCATCCTGCGCCCAGCAGTGCCGACAGGCGAGCAGTTACCATTCTCCAGAACCGCAGGTTAAAAATCCCACTTATTTCAGTGGATCAGATGCAAAGACTAATAGAAAGTCGTTAAGGAAGCGATGCATCATGCTATTATGCTAATATCTCTCTCTATCGTTTCCTCTCAGTCGGCGCAATCACCAGATTACCTATAGACGCTTTCAAAACCGTAATTTATTGCGCTATAGTTGATACAACGTGAAATACAAGTCGACAAACTGTTGCAGGTCTTACGTTAGTGATCAAAGTCGGCAGCAGCGGGGACGTGGGTTTAAGATCTTCTACTGGAACATCTGCATCTCGATGTTCTGCTGTGTTTACTACGCTCCAAACCTTAAACGAAAAGCAGAAATCTCCCATAGTTATCAATGGTAGTAAAGAAAGCTGCTTCAACTGTATGTCTCTCACTCTCTTGAGGAACTTGACTCTTTACACATTAGCGCAACAGCTGGAGTAAGGAGCAATTGAACATCGTGTGGGATGAACTTCATGAAGAATTAAATTTAATAACAATAATAAAAATAAAAATAATAATAGTAATAATAGATAATTCCGAGAAATAATTTTTGCATGTACTGAAGTACTTGTCAGAGCAGCATCGGTTTAATGTTGGAATATGGAATATTTATTTGTCCAATTATTTCATCTGCCAAACTTAATACCTTCAGGCTCGGTCTCACATCCTTGCTAAGCTAACATTGCAGAATGTGATGTACAGCGGCAGTATAAAATAGAAATGAATATGTGATTCTAGTACTTTTACTCTATGAGTGGTTATCTCCCAATGATTGTGTGATTATAAGCATTAAAGAGTTCGTGAATAACATAGCCGGTCTCTCAGTGCAGCCGAAACTACATGGAGAAATGTACACCTATGGCCAAAAAGATAGGTCTCCTTTCTTCCTCATCTTTAATTAAACTAATTCGTGTTAATTTCAATAATTCTCTGCAAATTATGTGAAGCCTGAAACGTTAGAATTGGTCAGATATTACCTAAATCGAAAAAGAAATTGGGATAGACAATAACCAACAGCAACTAATTACAGTTCTCAACAGAATTTCTCACAATTTAGATATACGTCTGCGTTTGCTATTTCATAAATGCGTAGTGCATACACTACGAATATCTCACCGCCACACTAAAAAGTTTAGTTACTTTGATTTAAGGAATCACACTTTTTGCCAAAAGTAGAAAAAGACTAGTACTATAATTCAGAAAAGACATAAAAGTACGTGCCAATTCACACGCTACGCGTCACAATAACTCTTTTCGGAAGAGGTTTTCACTATCAAAACTGTTAAAATGACTTTTTCAAATAGCGCAATGAAATAACATTGCACTGAGAATGATGGCTGAACGTCAAACACTGCATGCCAACCCACAACGATATCGATTCAGTAAACTCGCAACTTACATGTTACGAAATGCTGTAAGCAAAAATTTTGTAGCAGAAGAATATTACTTGTAACCAAATTAATGGAGGTTATTTTAATGGCAACAATTGCTTCTTGATTTTTAAACTGAAGGTCATTAGCTAATGTTCTAATTGTTGAGCCCATTTAATGAGCTTAGAAAATCTGAAATTGCTAGTGCAGACAAATTTAGTAGCTCCATATGACAATAACGATGCCAATTATTTCATTAACCCAATGACGCTCGGTCACAACTTATCCCAGGTAATAATGACTTGAAGATAACGAAGAACACTAACCTCAAACTTACAACTGTCTTTCTACGCATTTACAGCACTTAGAATGTCGAACGGCCTATTAAACATTGTTTTTGATGAAATGTAAAAAGGATAAATTTATGTCTTAACCTTACCTTATTTGTGGGTGTAAATGTTGCGTTACATGTATCTTACGCTGTCTGAGTGAGGTGGGGCGACCGCAGCGCCCCTACTGACGAGAACTGGGACCACCGTTTCCGTTGGACACCAAAGATACAGCACGCGAAAACTTCTGAAAAAAAAAAAGAAAGAAAACTGGTGACAGATTTGCTTACATTTAACCTCAATGGAAACTTCATGAACACATTTTTGAATGTGCAATCTTTCCATCACGCGCAAGCGCTCCCACCTGATGGGCATCACTGTAAAAATATCAACAAGCGAATGTAGCGCTGCGCAGTGGCTTGTGAACGCCAGAATTGACGGTAGTTGTTGTTTAGCTACACTCCACCGCACAATCGAATATTGTTAGTGTTATTTTGCATAGTAATTATTTAATTATCTGAGTTTATTACAACAGTGAATTTTCAAAAACAATTATTTTAGTCTGAAAGTGTGCAAAGTACATACTGAAAATGGGTACATGTATTTTTATAAATCTTGCTTCTAAAATCCTTAAAAACTCACCTGATGGCATTAGAGCATAAAGAAGGATTTTCTTTTCTCCAGAAAATAAATTCATGTCTGAAAGCGTTATGTTAGTACATGGGAAGGTATGACAAGGCGTCTGTTTTAATTCTCAGGCTGGACGTGTTTTCTGAGTACGATTGGCGGTATACTGAGTAATATCATACTGGGAGATATGACGTGATTGATTGATGGCCACACTTGGAGAAGATTTTTTTTTTTTTAAGTTGAAAAGTGAATTTCACTCACTTCCATGAAAGCAGCAATAATACTTAAACAGTAACAGATTAAGTAATTACAGTAGAGTCAGATGTGTATGAATTTGAAAATACAAGTTAAAGCTTTTTTAGTTTTGGAAAAAAATAATGATATTACTGTATTCATGTTCAACAGTCCATGCATAGATATCTAAGAAGCAGAGATACTGCTGCAGCACCTAGCTGCATATTAAAAAAAAAAAGTTACGGTCGATGCTACATAACGTTCCTTTGAAGCTAAAGAAGTATAACCTAATCACTTAACTAAAAGACTTTATAGCTGGTGATTTGTTCTAATATGTTTTGAACAATAAATTTGGGAACGCATTGCACTAAGCGTACCTCGCGTTAAACGTCATACGAACGCGCACTGCGCATGGTGTGTCTTGTAATAAAACTAATAATAATCATCCGACTACGATTACCAAAGTCATGTAGGACCAAAACTTTCATAAGATCGTGCAACGTGTTTGGCATTTGCGTAAGGGCAACGTTATGTAATCGAAAATAAAAAAAGAAACATAACGGTATCTCAAGCAATTACAATAACACTCAAGTGTTATTATTACTTAACAGACACACGCAGTGTTACTGCTTTTTACACTGAAGAGACAAAGAAACTGGCACAACTGCCTAATATTGTGTCGGGCCCCCGCGAGCACGTAGAAGTGCCGCAACACGACGTCTAATGAACTCGACTAATGTCTGTAGTGCTGGAGGGAATTGACACCATTAATCCTGCAGGGCTGTCCACAGATCGATAAGAGTACGAGGAGGTGGAAATCTCTTCTGAATAGCATGTTGTAAGGCATCCCAGAAATGCTCAATAATTTTCACCTCTGGGGAGTTTGGTGACCAGCCGAATTGTTTAAACTCAGAAGAATGTTCCTGAAACCAGTCTCTAGCAATTCTGGACGCGTTGGGTGTCGCATTGTGCTGCTCGAATTTCTGAAATTCCTCAAGTCCGTCGGAATGCACAATGGACATGAATGGATGCAGGTGATCACACAGGATGCTTACGTACGTGTCACCTGTCAGAAACGTCACTAGACCTATCATGGGTTCCATATCACTGCAACTGCACACGCTCCACACCATGACAGAGCCTGCACCAGCTTGAACAGTCCCCTGCTGACACACACGTTCCATGGATTCATGCGGTTGTCTCCATACCTGTACACGTTCATCCGCTCAAAACAATTTGAAACGAGACTCGACCGACCAGGCAACACTTTTAAGTCATCAACAGTCCAATGTCGATGTTGACGGTCCCAGATGAGGCGTAAAGCTTTGTGTCATGCAGTCATCAAGGGTACGCGAGAGGGCCTTCCGATCTGAAGGCCCATATCGATTATGTTTCGTTGAATGATTCGCACGCTGACACTTGTTGATGGCCCAGCATTGAAATCTGCAGCAATGTGCGGAAGGGGTGCACTTCTGTCACAGTGAACGATTTTCAGTCGTCGCTGGTCCCTTTCTTTCAGGATCTTTTTCCGGCTGTAGCGATATCGGAGATACATGATTTACCTGATACCTGATATTCACGTTACACTCGTGAAATGGTCGTATGGGAAAATCCCCATTTCATCGCTACCTCGGAGATGCTGTGCACCATCGGTCGTGCGCCAACTATAGAACTCACTTAAATCTTGATAACTTGCCATTGTAACAGCTGTAACTGTTGCAACAACTGCACCAGACAGTTGTTGTCTTACATAAGAGTTTCCGACCGCAGCACAGTGTTCTATCTGTTTACATATCTCTGTATATGAATACGCTTGCCTATACCACTTTCTTTGGCGCTTCGGTGTAGATGCTAAAAAGTGAAACGATGTACAAGTCGTCAACGTGTTGACTACTGTAACGCCGGCTAGAGATCGTCTTCAACGAAGGGCAGCGCTGCTGGAGCGCACATCTCCCTGGCTGATGCAGTAGTTCTGCCTGCCTGGAACTTTCTCCAGACAGCAGCTGGCTCGCTGCTGCCCACGGAGACATTTCACAGCGTGAACACCGACTGATAACGCAGTTATTCCAGCGCATCTCACACTCGGTGGCCAGTAGAATGTGTCTACAGTCTAATAATTCTGAATCAGCAACGGAAAAATAGTGGAGCAAGTCTCAAGCAGCCCTTTTGTTTCGTTTGCGAGCAACTTTGGAACACCAGATACTCCTAAAAGTATTATAGGACGACCATAAAATGTTTCCATGATCACAAAAATTTATCCCTGATGGACTATGCTAGATGTAGCTATGTGGTTTGTTGCAAATGACAGCTTAACATATTTACGTCTGTGTGATGACTCTGCAATTCGCACTTAACTACCTGGCAAAGGGCTCTTCGAACCAATTTCAGACTATTTCTCTACCGTTCAACTTTCTGACAGCGCGTGGGTAAACTGAACACTTTAAATCTTCCCGTACGACCACTCATTTCCTCCATGTTATTACGATGACCATTTCTCCGAATATAGTTTGGCGACAATGAAATATTTTCGCATTCAGAGGTGAAAGTTTATGCTTGAAATTTCCTGAAAGGGTATGTGCCATTTAACATATTACTTTGGTGAAGTGATGTGTTTCATATTTTTCTTACCGACGAATGATGATCGCCAATGTAAAAAGTTTATATCCGTAATGAATCAGATACTCAACTGTTTGGATTGAAGTTTTATTTTTACACATGTATCATGAAACGTATGGGCGGTGCGTGCCTGCAAGCCGGTACGATGACAAACATCAAGAGCGGCCATGTCAGTACCTACACCCTCCCTGGGACAATAGAAAACTAGTGACACTCTTACCCAAATGTGATCTGCTACACAAGGCAGACCGTTTTTGGACTTACTCTGCATCAATACAATTGTGATGTCCCGAATGATGAAGCTCTTTTGTATCGCGTAATCGGTGTAAACAACAGTACACTACACGACACGTTATTTAACAGAAGCATCGTACTTATTTTGAGAAGTAGACGTCGGATTTTGTACTCTTAATTTCCAACAGTATTACAGCACATCGAGATCCAAATTTCGATCAGAAGAAGTTGGCGAGTGTGCTGAAATAATATGAGCAAGATTGAATTATAGGAAGTCTTCTCACCTAATAAGGCTTTACTTCGCCACCATATAGCGCGGTAAAGAATCAGCGGAACATCGCAATTGGCACTCCAACTCACTTACTATATTCATAATCTTCTTTCCTCTATTTCACGATGGTACAAAACGAGCAGCCCTCCTTTGGACTTTTTCGATGTCCTCCTTCAATCCTATCTGGTAAGGATCCCACAATATATGGCAATACTCCAACAGAGGACGGACAAACGTAGTATAGGCAGTCTCTTTAGTACATCTGTTGTGGCAATAAATCTCTGTTTTTAGTTTGTCTCTCCCACAACATCATCCGCGCGATGTATGTTGTACGTAATTGTGATTTCTAGGTATTTAGTTGAATCGACTGCCTATAGATTATCGTGTAACCGAAATTTATCGGATGTCTTTAATTAGTCATGCGGATGATATCACACTTCTTCTTATTCAGCGCAAACTGACACTTTTCGCACCAACTACGTACACTCCTGGAAATTGAAATAAGAACACCGTGAATTCATTGTCCCAGGAAGGGGAAACTTTATTGACACATTCCTGGGGTCAGATACATCACATGATCACACTGACAGAACCACAGGCACATAGACACAGGCAACAGAGCATGCACAATGTCGGCACTAGTACAGTGTATATCCACCTTTCGCAGCAATGCAGGCTGCTATTCTCCCATGGAGACGATCGTAGAGATGCTGGATGTAGTCCTGTGGAACGGCTTGCCATGCCTTTCCACCTGGCGCCTCAGTTGGACCAGCGTTCGTGCTGGACGTGCAGACCGCGTGAGACGACGCTTCATCCAGTCCCAAACATGCTCAATGGGGGACAGATCCGGAGATCTTGCTGGCCAGGGTAGTTGACTTACACCTTCTAGAGCACGTTGGGTGGCACGGGATACATGCGGACGTGCATTGTCCTGTTGGAACAGCAAGTTCCCTTGCCAGTCTAGGAATGGTAGAACGATGGGTTGGATGACGGTTTGGATGTACCGTGCACTATTCAGTGTCCCCTCGACGATCACCAGTGGTGTACGGCCAGTGTAGGAGATCGCTCCCCACACCATGATGCCGGGTGTTGGCCCTGTGTGCCTCGGTCGTATGCAGTCCTGATTGTGGCGCTCACCTGCACGGCGCCAAACACGCATACGACCATCATTGGCACCAAGGCAGAAGCGACTCTCATCGCTGAAGACGACACGTCTCCATGCGTCCCTCCATTCACGCCTGTCGCGACACCACTGGAGGCGGGCTGCACGATGTTGGGGCGTGAGCGGAAGACGGCCTAACGGTGTGCGGGACCGTAGCCCAGCTTCATGGAGACGGTTGCGAATGGTCCTCGCCGATACCCCAGGAGCAACAGTGTCCCTAATTTGCTGGGAAGTGGCGGTGCGGTCCCCTACGGCACTGCGTAGGATCCTACGGTCTTGGCGTGCATCCGTGCGTCGCTGCGGTCCGGTCCCAGGTCGACGGGCACGTGCACCTTCCGCCGACCACTGGCGACAACATCGATGTACTGTGGAGACCTCACGCCCCACGTGTTGAGCAATTCGGCGGTACGTCCACCCGGCCTCCCGCATGCCCACTATACGCCCTCGCTCAAAGTCCGTCAACTGCACATACGGTTCACGTCCACGCTGTCGCGGCATGCTACCAGTGTTAAAGACTGCGATGGAGCTCCGTATGCCACGGCAAACTGGCTGACACTGACGGCGGCGGTGCACAAATGCTGCGCAGCTAGCGCCATTCGACGACCAACATCGCGGTTCCTGGTGTGTCCGCTGTGCCGTGCGTGTGATCATTGCTTGTACAGCCCTCTCGCAGTGTCCGGAGCAAGTATGGTGGGTCTGACACACCGGTGTCAATGTGTTCTTTTTTCCATTTCCAGGAGTGTATATATCGCGACTAAGTCATTTTGCAATTGGTTTTGACTATCGGTTGACTTTACTAGACGATAAATGACACCAGCATCTGCAAACAACCTAAGATGGCTGCTCGGGTTATCTCCTGAGACGTTTCTATACATTAGGAACAGGAAAGGGCCTATATTTCCTTTGGAACGCCAGATATCATTTATATTTTACTCGACGATTTTCCATTGATTACTACGTAGTGTGACCTATCTGATAGGAAATCACGAATCTAGTTGCACAACTGTAGCGATACGCCATAGGCATGCAATTTGATTACAAGTCTCTGGTGAGGAACGAGATCAAAAGTCTTGCGGAAAACTAGAAATATGGACGCCATTTGAGATTCCCTGTCGATAGTACCAATTACTTCGTGCGAATAAAGAGCTAGTTGTGGTTCACAAGAGCGATACTTTTTTAAATCCGTACTGACTATGTGTCAATAGACCGTTACATTCGAGGTAATTCATACTGTCCCAACACAGCATATGTTACTAACTTCTACTGCAAATCGACGTTAGCGACATGTATCTGTATCTCATCGGATCACTTCTACTTTATTTCTTGAGCACTGGTGCGAACTGTGCAACTTTCCAGTACTTTGGTACATATCTTGAGAGAGCGGTTGTGTATGATTGCTAAGTTCAAATGGTTCAAATGGCTCTGAGCACTATGGAACTTAACAACTGAGGTCATCAGTCCCCTAGAACATAACCAACCTAAGGACATCACACACATCCATGCCCGAGGCAGGCTTCGAGCCTGCGACCGTAGCGGTTGTGCGGTTCCAGACTGAAGCGCCTAGAACCGCTCGGCCACACCGGCCGGCATGATTGCAAAGTACGGGGCTATTGTATTAGTATACTCTGAAAGGAAAACAATTGGTATAATATCTGCACCGGAAGACTTGCCCTTATTAAGTGATTTAAGCTGCTTCTCTACACCGAGCACATCTACATGTAAGTTACTCATGTTGGTAACTGTTTTTTGTCATAGATACACTTTCACGTGCTTATGCCATTTTTTGCCAATGGTAGTACACATGTCAGACGTGTGTTATGCAGTTTTACCTCATTTCTCATGGCGGCAGGACAGCTCTTTTTCCAGTGGAGTAGGTGTCGCTCGTTAAGTTTTGTGTTAGCTATTGCGCTGAGACAGGTACAGTTGCTGCCACGTGGATCCCTGTTAGTTCGTGCGAACATCCTTCCACTTTTCAGAATGTCTTCCCAGTGGGAACGACATTTGGTGGTCTCGGAACGCAACGACGTTTTACAAATACGACTGTTTTCAGATCTACGAACATTACCTCATCAGGTATATCCATGTTACAAAATATTTCGTTACTTTAGAAGCTATGTACCCTGCACACGAATTCCTTTGATGGGATGGTTGGGTGGAAGGAGGGTTTGGGCCGGGATGGGGGGAGGGGTATACTTAGGTATTGAACTAATTACTCGTATTTTAAGAGGGACAAGCATGATTTGATAGTGATAATTTACTTATAAAGTCAACAACATCCAGATTTTATGAAAATTTTTTTGTGGTTTCTGACTGCTAACTACATTTATTTGCCACCTATTAGACATAATCGTCTGAGCATGTTAGTCGCACCTAATCATGCATAATTTTTATTTGTTAATCGATTTTGTGTAAGCCGCTCAGCATGCTTATTTGATCGTTTCTTATGCAGACAGAGTAGTGATCTCTGTACGTAAGTTATTTTCACTCATAGCGCCTTGTACGTTAGTCAGTTGACAAATTTTATCCGTGAAGTTGACACTAATGTTCTCTGATTAACAAGACTTGTTATTTTATTGTTTTTCAGGTGAACTTATTCTAGACAAGAGCCAAACCGCTTTGTTCTAATGTACCTGTTCAACAAAATGTATAACAAGTATGTGTGTACTCTTGACTTGTAGTATTTTACCCGTGTTTGGTATTTCTTTTTTAAAATGGTTCAAATGGCTCTGAGCACTATGGGACATAACATCTATGGTCATCAGTCCCCTAGAACTTATAACTACTTGAACCTAACTAACCTAGGGACGTCACACAACACCCAGTCATCACAAGGCAGAGGAAGTCCGTGACCCCGCCGGGAATCGAACCTGGGAACCCGGGCGCGGGAAGCGAGAACGCTACCGCACGACCACGAGCTGCGGACTTTTCTTTTTTTTTCTTTTTTTTTTTTACTTGAACCATTTGTAAGCAAGAAGTAAGTTCTAGGCCTTACAATATACTTCTGAAGAACATGATTTTATGCCTATGGACACGTAGGTCAAGGATTCTAATAAGACCTATGTTACGCACCTGATTGGATGATCTTTTCATCTTTTCGAAGTGACTGATACAGAGGGTTCTACTTACAATATAAACGACATGACTTGAGAGTTCTGGCAAGGACATATTTGTTCTAATATAGCGCTTGTTCAGATCCCCCACAATGGTCTTGTGACATCATCATTGTTCAAGATATGTTAATGTCTGCTAATACGTGTCCGGATACTTTTGATGGGATAGCGTATGCTGGCTACTCTGGAGGATATCCAAGATCTATTTCGATTGTGTTCTCGCTGTGATCCTTCGAACTAATGTGCCCCATATCGGCTTAATCTGATTTACGGTGCTGTTCTGGTTGAGCACCTTCGGGCAACTGCCACTGGGAGCAACCCGTGGTCGAGAAACCTTAAAACACGACATTGTAGTGAAGCTAAGCGTTCCACTTAGCTTGCTCTTGACAGTGCAGGAAAGCTTCATCTTTTCTACAGTTGCGCAATATTCGAATTCCTTTCAGCCAAGGGTTTTTTCATCTAACAACTAACCCTTTCCCGCGAATGTTGTGTCGAAGCTCCTTGAAACTCAAGAAACACTGCAAGAAACTTTGCTCAGCACTCTACAACTTTCCGAACTTCATGAAAGAGTTGTACGTCCTGCGATTACTTTACCGATAATCAGCCCAGAGTCTACGATATTTCCAAACCGGGGCAAAAAATTGATAGTACACTCCCCTCCCCCTCTCGAGTGTTTGAGACAGGACACCAAAAATTTAAAAAGTCGATTTTTCAAAAATTTGTTCATTTTCTATCGTAGATATTTCTGAAGAATTTAGTGTATAAAACAAATATGTTCAAGGAAATATGACACGTGTTATTTGGTCTTAAGGCGGCCAAAGTGCAGGGCCACGCCCTCCACAGAGCATTCTTCTATCTCACAGCATTCTTCTACTGCACGTCACTGTGTTTCATTCCGTGGAATTCAAACGTATGTCCCAGCACTTTTTCTCTCTACTCTTGCTACAGCTTTCTTACGAAAGAATCTATTACGTCATCGAAGTTCGTCAAACGTTTTGCTATATGAAAAATCAAAATGTCATTGCTTAATAATGAAAAAACTGTTAATACGAATAGTACCCAAGAATGGTGTGGTTTTTTTGATTTGATTAAGTCTATATTGCCACTGTCTTCTAGATAAAATGCAATAGACTTTCTAATGTTGCAGCAATTGCAACACAGGCCAAATAAGCGAGACTGTTTTGGCACATATGGTCATTTCTGTCTACCAAATTTATATAAATAAGACGATATAATATATTCATATATTCACGAAGTTCCAATATCAAATGCCTATTACGCCTACTACAAGCAAAAAGTTTTATGTTAGGAAATAATTTCACAGTTTCTCAAGCATGAAATCGAAAAGTAGTACTAGTACGAAATTTTATGTAAGTTTGGAATCCTAATATTCTTCCACATAATTTGTGTGATGTCCTCGTTTCTTCTCCTTCCTTGTTCTAACAAACAATCTTGTCAGGACTAACTCTGTAACTGTTCCTGTCATTGTCAAAACTTATTCTCCGGTTAACTTCCATAACCCTGCCAAAGCCACCGGCTCAGTTATCCCGCGTTTATATTCCGGTTAGGCGTTATTACGTGTTCGTACAACGCGTTTCCCTCGCTATTCCGAGAACAGCACTTAAGCTACTACTAACAGGGGACTGTACAACTGTCCCTTAGTAATTTAGCAATCTGGAAAAAGTGTTCTGTCAAAATTTCATTTTCTTCGATACATCGAGAAGATAATATGTAATCCTTCTTATCTGTTATTCCCGTTAATTATTTATTTTCATTCTGGTGGTCTGAATCTATGGATTTCGGCAATAATTATAACAACGCTTATCATTTGCACACCGAGTCAACCACATAAACAAACAGCGCTTGGCATTCACCCGTTCTGGTTTATTCGGCTCAGCTCGTGTACAACATCCTCTTTTGTATGCGGAAAAGTTTTTTTTTTTATTTCTAGATGTAACGGGGTTCCCCTGGAAGAGACATTATGTAAATTGTGCACACATTCAAGAATCAGTTTATCATTCGCTCAGAAATCAACTTAGAATGTGTTCAAAAACGTCCAACAACCAACAGGGATGCGTTTCAAAATGAAATGAATAATCGATAGACCAACCTGCGCTGGAAGCTAATCGCTTTGTGAAACTTTTTTTTTTCAAGTATATGATTTTGGCGCCCCCTGAAATTGCCGGTTTGCTCCCGCCCCCCCCCCCTTCCCCCTTTAACCGGGCTGTTGACGCTTGTAAAATCAAAATGTTGATTCTTACGGAGGAATTGTTCGATCTTTAAGAAAAGATCTTCATAGGCGTCTATAAAACTTCTTCAACATACTCAATAGTTAAGGGACAACTGGGTATTAATACTATAGGACTGTAGTTAGCATATCTGTCGTGTGCACCTTTGTAGACTCTGCAACGACCTTGTTTTGTGGAGTTGTTCGGCGTCACAAGCAAACTCCTTCCTCCTTTGCACGTCCACGTTCTCCGCGAGAGTTGGCGAATCATTCTGCGCAACACGGGCTGTGCGCTATTGGCGGCGCGTCAAGGAGAGAGTCATCTTTGCAGCAGATGACGCGTTTCCTTGTCCTGGCTTGAACTGTTGCGTAAAAGCAGTTTACTTGTGAGTGTGATTCATGGCGGGCATCTGGCAGAGGAATCCACTCTGCGTCGCAGTAGTGCGACTTTGAGGCGCAACTGGAGAGCACAGCCAAGAGCTGTTTTCCGGTGCCACGTGTCTGATACTCCGTCGGCCATCGCACCGTCCCAGGAAGCGATATAGTCCCATGTCGTGTTCCCAGCAGCACTGAAAAGTACCTGGTAATAAGCAATACTCCTCCTTACCGAAGTATGGCGTCAACTGCCGTAGGAACAATCCACTCAGCACGACTCAGTTAATGATTCTTTCTTACCAGCGCCTCGTACATTATGTGTCTATACCGGCAACTCATATGCAAGATACTTATCTGATTTCTTAAGACCACATGTTCTAATCGTATAAAGATAAAAACTTGGGGCAGAGCGTAACTTAAGCACAGGGCTACAATTACTTTAAACATATAACACGTCAGGCTCAGTTGGAAATACGAGTAGAAACCAATATTTACCTAGGTTTCAGCCAAAATAATTTGGCCTTCTTCAGAAGCTGTTGACACTAAACTGTTACATGCCAAAGTTTGGCCACGTCAAGTATAAAACTATAGCACCGTAGTACCCAGTCATAAATCTACATTACTTAGCTGAAGAGAAGCAGCAGGCCCCACTGCGCGGACGAGGTCGGTAGCTTCTGAAGAACGCCAAATTATTTTGGCTGAAACCTAGGTAAAGATTGGTTTTTACTTGCAACTGAGGCTGACGTGTTATATGTTTAATAATCACAGTTCTTGACGGGGCTGCACGATGTTAAAAATTCTTAAGATAACTTTAAAAAACCATTGGATATTGTAAAGCTATAACTGTTACATGCACGTACGAGAAACCTATGGTACTTATTGCAATAACTCTTAGGATTAAAATATACGTTATCCTTTCATAAATGTTCAGTTAATCCTACAACTGACGTGAGACAAAGATTCTGACAATAGACAAACTCGTCCATTAGTTTTTGGAACGTATCTGGGTTTTCTGTGTTCAGTGCTGTTATTCAATAATTGAGGCAGTTCGTCTATATTGCTAAACGCCTAAAACGGTATGCGGTCCACGGCGCACTATTACCAGTTGCAAGTAGCCTATATGACGGCTTTCAGGGGCAAGAAAAATTTTATTTTCAGTATTTCATTTAATTATTCCAAGATCTTAAAAATTGAAAATGCTGTCATCATGAGGGATAAACTCTTACATCAAAGCTTTAAGACAATGACTCAACTATTAAAGTGAAACACTGTGTATATTGAGCGAGCGTAACTCTTAGCGTGCAAATTACTCGGACTACATGGTTGTTACCATTGAAGTTTCATACTTGAGCCAAAAAAATGGTTCAAATGGCTCTGAGCACTATGCGACTTAACTTCTGAGGTAATCAGTCGCCTAGAACTTGGAACTAATTAAACCTGACCAATCTAAGGGCATCACACACATCCATGCCCGAGGCAGGATTCGAACCTGCGACCGTAGCGGTCGCTCGGCTCCAGACTGAAGCGCCTAGAACCGCACGGCCACTCCGGCCTGCTACTTGAGCCAGTGTAGACGGAAAACTACGACGGCTGTTCCCGACATATCCCACTTTTATTTATTTAGTTACAATTGTTTGACACTAATTCACTTCAAAGTAGTCCGCTTGAGCTTCTACACACCTCCCCCAAAGCTGCTGCCACTGCTTGAATCATCGCTGGAAAACCTCTGAACGTATGATGTGCAGCTGCCCCGTCGAATTCTGCACAATGTCTTCCCTGTTCCGAAATCTGGTCCCTTGTACAGTCTTTTTCACTTCAGGGAACAGCCAGAAGCATCCCGGTGTTAAGTCAAGGAAATTGAGAGGTTGAAACTTCTTTATTTAAATATGTGAATCTGTACTTAAATTGGTGAATGACTGAGAAGATGAAACTTCTACGTTATTTGATTCTGAAACAGCTGAGAAAACTGAACGTACTGAGCCTACTTTGTCCTTACTTTTTCTTATCATGTCAACACTGACCCACAATATTCTACCGCAACGCAATCTGGGTGCTCAAAAAAATTACAACCTGACTTCAAATAATTAACACAAAAGAATGGCCAGGAATATGAAGCAATCCTGACAATAACCTATACATTTCATTAAGCACTTACCTCACAAAAATCTTCATTACGCGAACTACTGCAATACAGCGAGCCTCAATACTGCCAGCTAAATAATAGATTCTACACTCCTGGAAATGGAAAAAAGAACACATTGACACCGGTGTGTCAGACCCACCATACTTGCTCCGGACACTGCGAGAGGGCTGTACAAGCAATGATCACACGCACGGCACAGCGGACACACCAGGAACCGCGGTGTTGGCCGTCGAATGGCGCTAGCTGCGCAGCATTTGTGCACCGCCGCCGTCAGTGTCAGCCAGTTTGCCGTGGCATACGGAGCTCCATCGCAGTCTTTAACACTGGTAGCATGCCGCGACAGCGTGGACGTGAACCGTATGTGCAGTTGACGGACTTTGAGCGAGGGCGTATAGTGGGCATGCGGGAGGCCGGGTGGACGTACCGCCGAATTGCTCAACACGTGGGGCGTGAGGTCTCCACTGTACATCGATGTTGTCGCCAGTGGTCGGCGGAAGGTGCACGTGCCCGTCGACCTGGGACCGGACCGCAGCGACGCACGGATGCACGCCAAGACCGTAGGATCCTACGCAGTGCCGTAGGGGACCGCACCGCCACTTCCCAGCAAATTAGGGACACTGTTGCTCCTGGAGTATCGGCGAGGACCATTCGCAACCGTCTCCATGAAGCTGGGCTACGGTCCCGCACACCGTTAGGCCGTCTGCCGCTCACGCCCCAACATCGTGCAGCCCGCCTCCAGTGGTGTCGCGACAGGCGTGAATGGAGGGACGAATGGAGACGTGTCGTCTTCAGCGATGAGAGTCGCTTCTGCCTTGGTGCCAATGAAGGTCGTATGCGTGTTTGGCGCCGTGCAGGTGAGCGCCACAATCAGGACTGCATACGACCGAGGCACACAGGGCCAACACCCGGCATCATGGTGTGGGGAGCCATCTCCTACACTGGCCGTACACCACTGGTGATCGTCGAGGGGACACTGAATAGTGCACGGTACATCCAAACCGTCATCGAACCCATCGTTCTACCATTCCTAGACCGGCAAAGGAACTTGCTGTTCCAACAGGACAATGAACGTCCGCATGTATCCCGTGCCACCCAACGTGCTCTAGAAGGTGTAAGTCAACTACCCTGGCCAGCAAGATCTCCGGATCTGTCCCCCATTGAGCATGTTTGGGACTGGATGAAGCGTCGTCTCACGCGGTCTGCACGTCCAGCACGAACGCTGGTCCAACTGAGGCGCCAGGTGGAAATGGCATGGCAAGCCGTTCCACAGGACTACATCCAGCATCTCTACGATCGTCTCCATGGGAGAATAGCAGCCTGCATTGCTGCGAAAGGTGGATATACACTGTACTAGTGCCGACATTGTGCATGCTCTGTTGCCTGTGTCTATGTGCCTGTGGTTCTGTCAGTGTGATCATGTGATGTATATGACCCCAGGAATGTGTCAATAAAGTTTCCCCTTCCTGGGACAATGAATTCACGGTGTTCTTATTTCAATTTCCAGGAGTGTATTTACTATAGCCACTAATAGGCAAGTGGTTAGTAAAGGAAAGATTTTGTTGCAAACCAAGTAACGTATTTTTTTTTTACCTTAATAATGTGACATCCACTTCAAACACGAATATAAATCGTCATTGGCATCCAGTACCAAGATATATAATCATGAATAACTTTCAATCTCCAAGTCGGATACTTCCAGATCGTAAGCCTACGCTAACACTTCAGCCCTCTACCCTCCATCAGTGCTAACTTCTCACATCTAACATCCAGCCTGGCTGTTCACCTCCAACTGCCCAACAGTGCTTCCATCACTGCTGGCGACTAACTTGCAACTGCCCAACACTACTGACAATTAACTTCCAACAACGAGTTCAACCAGCCACAGAGTCTCTTACAAAGAAAGCGCAGTCAGAGATCCAATGTGATGAGCTACACAGAGCTGCGAACACAGAAGCAGCCCACTTACAAGGTTGACTAACCAGAGCCGTGTTGCTTTTGGCCAAAACACTCACTCAATTAAGAACTATGAGCGGGTGCGTTAACGCGTTCAAGGCGCTAACTGCAAACTGCCCACAAAAGCGACGCTGAACCTCTTGATAGTACTCCTTATCGATATCAGCACCATCTGGCGCGTATTCGTGATAAACCATGCGACCGGAGTGAAAAACAAGCGGTGAGCATGACTTTCACATTGGTGCGACCCTGTCTCGCAGTGCACATCATGTTGTGTGCGATCTCTAAACAAAGGTGCATCTACTCATTTGTTAACGACTTCGAGAGAAATTTTGCTGACATTCTTCTGAGATCCAAATGTTCCGTTGAAAATAAATTAATAGATAGAATACTAATGTTAACCTCGTCTAATTCGCATATTTTCATACGCTTATGTCGCATGGTATTATCTTTTGGGGTAATTATTCTGATTCAAAAAGGGTATTTTTGGCTCAAAAACGGGTTGTTCGAGCTATATGTGGTGTAACTTCGAGGACCTCTTGTCGACCCCTATTCAATAGTCTGGGAATTCTGACATTGCCCTCACAGTATATATTTTCTTTAATGCCGTTTGTTTTTAGAAATATTAGCTTATTCCCAAGAGTTACCAGCTTTCACCCAGTTACTACTAGGCAGAAATCAAATCTGCATGTGGAATGCACTTCCTTGACTCTTGTGCAGAAAGGAGTGCAGTATTCTGCTGCATCCATTTTCAATAAGCTACCACAAGAACTCAAAAATCTTAGGAGTAGCCCAAACTCTTTTAAGTCTAAACTCAAGAGTTTCCTCATGGCTCACTCCTTCTATTCTGTCGAGGAGCTCCTGAAAGAGCTAAAAAAATTAAGCAAATTCCAGTGTTACATTGTTGATTTTCTTTATTTAAACTTACGACTTGTCGCATGAATATGTTTCTTGTATTTCATTTTATCTGTTTCTACAATCGTGTTATAATTTCATGTATTGACTCGTTCCATGACCATGGAGACTTCTCCTTAATTTGGCCCACGGAAAAATAAATAAATAAATTAAATAAAAAAAAGTTCTCTGGTCATTATTCGTCTATCCTGTATCAGAAGGGGCCGCACGTGATCAGCATCAACCTCATTTGTTGATGCTGAGGGCCCACCTGAACGTGCTTCACACTTCACTAATGAGCGGCCATCTTTGAAGTAGTTGTACCACTACCTTATAATCTTTGCTTCGCCTCCAAAGGTTTGTAGAATTTTACGAATTGTTTCAGCTTGGAACTCGTCAAGCTCAAAAAAAAAGTTGACGCTGGAACACTGTTCCACTTTTTCTGTCATTTTCCCCACAGCACAAAATTCGACGACTACCACTTGCACATGTTCACCTGTCAACGCGGCTAGCCAGCGACTGCTCACTTTCGAATCGTGAAAAAAATAAAAATAAAAAATAAAATAAAACGGACATACATGCTCTCTACGTTTGCCTGTAAACAGAGACAGTATGCGCTCCCCGATACCATTGTAGGTTTTAACAAGAAAAAATAGGGACGAATCCTTTCCGAGCAGCCATAACTCTATAAGAATGTGTTCAAACTATACGCTGCAGAGTTTCAGCTGTTTGTAGTGTTTAGTGTCATGACTTGCTGTTAGGCGCCAGTACTGGTATGGCGACGTAGGGTTAAAACACAAGCATCAGTGTGCGTTACAGCTGCAGGAAGTCAACGTGGGTCTGGACAGGGTGAGCAAGGCTTTACTCGTAAAGCTGTTTTATCAAAACAACAGCAGTAGCGCTGCTGATCTTCGCGAGTATCGACGCAGTAAAGGGATACGGAGAAGCTGTTTCCACGCCGGGATTGAAGAACGTGATTCGGAAGTTCGAATTAACTGGAGATTTACGAATTGCTCCTGGGAGAGGCTGACGGCCAGATGCGACAAAAATTGTTGAAGAAGTTGCTGCAGCCTTGGCTCAGATTGCTACATGCGATGGAAGATCTTCAAGCAGTGCACGACAGAAGAACATTCAATCGTGCAGAGTTGTTTCGGGCAGCAGTAGAGAAATGTGCAGTGCGGTTCGAGGCTGTCGTAGGTGCAGATGGACGTCACACACTGAGCAGCGTTCGTAACCTGAAACGTAGCATGCGATGCGATTAACAAATGTTACCCTCGCAAGTGCAAATTAAAATGGATTTCTTTCGATTGCTTATTCGATATTTCTATTTTGTATGTCACAAAACTTTCCACAAAATTTGATTCTCTTACGATCAGTCGCTCTCCATTGGAGGCCTCTGAAGTAACGAATGTTTCATTATAGCCATCCCTTATATTCATCCCGTATTTAAGAATGTATGCAATTAGCGACTTCCAACAAACCTAACATAATTTAAAAACTTTTTGAACTTTTTCCTCACTAACAGCGCCCCATAAAACGACAGTTTATCGCTTAGCGCATTTTCGCTGTTCGTGCAGTAAAATTTTAGAATCAAGCGTCTTGCTTATAAATTAAGGATAATTGCAGAATGTGGTGCCACACAACGTGGCACTACACAAAACTGGCGCTAATAGCATAGGCACACAGGGAAGTTGAGAAAACCGTCCGAAACACATGTGCTACAAAACGCCACTGTTTCCTGCGCATGTACCCCGACATGAACATGGGATATGATCACCATGCACATGTACAGGCCGACAACGGGTTGGCATACTCTGGATCAGTTGGTCGAGCAGCTGCTGGCGTATAGCCTCCCATTCTTGCACCAGTGCCTGCCGGAGCTCCTGAAGTGCCGTTGGGGTGTGAAGACGTGCAGTGGTATGTCGACCGAGAGCATCACAGACGTTCTCGATGGGATTTAGGTCTGGAGAACAGGCAGGCCATTCTATTCGCCTGATATCTTCTGTTTAAAGGTACTACTCCACAATGGCACCTCGGTGGGGCAGTGTATTATCATCCATCACGAGGAAGGTGGGACCCATTGCGCCTCTGAAAAGGCGGACATACTGGTGCAAAATGACGTCCCGATACACCTGACCTGTTACAGTTCCTCTGTCAAAGACATGCGGGGGTGTACGTGCACCAATCATAATCCCATCCCACACCATCAAACCACGAGCTCCATACAGGTCCCTTTCAAGTACATTAAGGAGTTGGTATCTGGATCCTGGTTCACGCCAGATGAAAACCCGGCGAGAATCACTGTTCAGACTATACCTGGACTCGTCTGTGAACATAAACTGGGACCACCGTTCCAGTGACCATGTACTGTGTTCTTGACACCAGGCTTTACGGGCTCTCCTGTGACCAGGGGTCACTGGAATGCACCGTGCAGGTCTACAGGCTAATTAACCATGTCTGTTCAGTCGTCTGTAGACTGAGTGTCTGGAGACAACTGTTCCAATGGCTGCGGTAAGGTCCCGAGCAAGGCTACCTGCAGTGCTCTGTGGCCGTCTGCGGGCACTGATGGTGAGTTATCGGTCTTCTTGTAGACGTCCCGTACTGTAGCGCCAGGACACGTTTCCTGTCTGCTGACATCGTTGCCATAATGTTGAGATCTTTGTGGCACACGGAGGGCTCGTGCTAAGACCTGCTGTGTTTGACCAGCCTCGAGTCGCTCTAGTATTCGACCCCTCATAACGTCATCAATATGTGTTCTTTGAGCCATTTTCAACACACAGTCATCGTTAGCACGTCTGAAAACGTCTGCACAGTTACTCGCTGCACCGTACTCGGACGTACACCAACACACCTCTGCGTATGTGGACTGCTGCCAGCGTCACAGTGCGACGACCGCAGGTCAAATGCACCGCATGGTTATACCCCGAGGTGCTTTAAACCAGCAAACCGCCCACCGGAGGGTAGTTTCACCATGTATCAGCATTATCCTTAATTTATGAGGATGAGTGTATTTTCACAACACATTTTGCAGACAACATCCACATACACCGCTGAATGTACCTGCAAATTGTATTATTGAACGACGTATAGTTCTGGAGATATGATGTTTTATGCATGGAAGTTAGATTTTTTCAGTAATCGGTGTGGGATTGCTCATTGTTAATAGCTGCTCTTATGTACTGGAGAGTCAGCACGGTGGTGCTCCGCCTGTCGACACTCAGTGGACCCGAAGTTGCGGCACTGCTGCGCAAAGTCCGGCCTATGAACAGCAGTATAGCCTGGGAGCATGAACCAGGCGCCTCCTGCAGAGGCCCACACGGACCAACCTTCGGTGAACGGTTGTTGAGGAAACACAGTTGGTAGCCCACTGGCTCATATGGGCAGTCAGCTGCTCAACAGTTGAACCTCTATTCGCCTGTCATCAATGGACCGTGCTGTACCACAGCTGCCTCGATGCCTGTTTTGAAGAGCACCATTTTGGCATGCAAGGTATACATTAAAAATACCGCCACGCGAGCGGCTTACAGACTTAGCCGTTTCGGAAATACTTCCACCCTTGGCCCGAAAGCCAATGCTCTTGCCCTTTTCGACGTCAGACGCATTATCACAACGGCAGCACTGATTCTCGCGTTCTCCGACACGCTTTCCTCTACTGCTGCTGCTGCCACTTGCGGTCTGTGAATAGTTATTGGACGTTGGCGTCAAACGTGGGCTGTGGTCCCGTTAATCTTACTGGTCCTTGTATATTGTGGAGTATGCGCAAGCATCAAGGTTGCTGCGCTGTTCTTTGATCGCGGGTATCTGAGTCTTTTCTTTCCTGTCAGTTCTGTTCCGGTTGCACATTTACAGGGGTTGTGTTGTCGCTCGCTGCTGCTTTCTGACGGAAGATATTCTACACATACCCTGCGTGTTTACTAGTAAAGCAGTGGATGAATGTATCAACATTTTTACATATAACGCAGTCATCGGTCTGACTAAGACGTATTTTGTGGAGCTTTCATTGGTTGGTAATTTGTCATTCACGATAATTTGACGGCCGACGAATGGTGAACTTTGTGTACTCCTCCACATGATGTTCCATTTCGATTGTAGATATTTTGTAACCTCCCCACTACATTTGTATCTTTTTGAAACTTAGCTGAACTTTACCTCTCAGTCTACAAAAGTCTCCGTATTACCAAAACTATGGCCCACAAACTGTTACCCAACTTAACCTCGTATGCTAACCTTTCACTTAACAGAACCTAATTTGAATTGAACTGTAACTGATCTGAATGCATCTTGTCTTTATATCAAATGCGCAATTGAAGTAAAACGGTTATTTGGCTCCAATTCAAATTTCCACTTACCTCACGCCTTTACAACTTGTTGCAGATTTTTAAAAAACACAACAGTAAACAGCAAGCACGCAGCGGCTAACCTAAATTTCTGTTTCTAAGTAGATATTCAGGCTGTCGCTTGTTGTACTGCGTAATGATAAACAGTGGGGTGGGGAGAGTAACCATTCCTATAAAATGATATTCCAAGACAACGTTTTTAGATTGAAGTGTATATCCAAAAAGACTGAATAAAACTTCGCGTGATCTTCACACATAACTTAGGTCTGAACAGTACTATGCTTAACAAAGTGAACAATGAGTTAAAGAGGGTACAATTTTAACAGAGAATTTCTATAAAAATCAAACAGCTTAATAAACTAATATGTTAATGCATGACTCAGGAAAGTGTGGTGGTCTTTCTCTCAGTTCTGAGCAAGTCAAATACTGACAATAATCATACCTAGCTTCACAGTGCTGATTTCTTACCTCAGACTTCTTCTCGTCAAAAATAATAACATTATTCTGAATTTATATCTTTTTTGCCTTCCAATACACACATGGTATTCATTCTTACTGTCCTTTACAATAAATACACTCCTGGAAATGGAAAAAAGAACACATTGACACCGGTGTGTCAGACCCACCATACTTGCTCCGGACACTGCGAGAGGGCTGTACAAGCAATGATCACACGCACGGCACAGCGGACACACCAGGAACCGCGGTGTTGGCCGTCGAATGGCGCTAGCTGCGCAGCATTTGTGCACCGCCGCCGTCAGTGTCAGCCAGTTTGCCGTGGCATACGGAGCTCCATCGCAGTCTTTAACACTGGTAGCATGCCGCGACAGCGTGGACGTGCACCGTATGTGCAGTTGACGGACTTTGAGCGAGGGCGTATAGTGGGCATGCGGGAGGCCGGGTGGACGTACCGCCGAATTGCTCAACACGTGGGGCGTGAGGTCTCCACAGTACATCGTTGTTGTCGCCAGTGGTCGGCGGAAGGTGCACGTGCCCGTCGACCTGGGACCGGACCGCAGCGACGCACGGATGCACGCCAAGACCGTAGGATCTTACGCAGTGCCGTAGGGGACCGCACCGCCACTTCCCAGCAAATTAGGGACACTGTTGCTCCTGGGGTATCGGCGAGGACCATTCGCAACCGTCTCCATGAAGCTGGGCTACGGTCCCGCACACCGTTAGGCCGTCTGCCGCTCACGCCCCAACATCGTGCAGCCCGCCTCCAGTGGTGTCGCGACAGGCGTGAATGGAGGGCCGAATGGAGACGTGTCGTCTTCAGCGATGAGAGTCGCTTCTGCCTGGGTGCCAATGATGGTCGTATGCGTGTTTGGCGCCGTGCAGGTGAGCGCCACAGTCAGGGCTGCGTACGACCGAGGCAAACAGGGCCAACACCCGGCATCATGGTGTGGGGAGCGATCTCCTACACTGGCCGTACACCACTGGTGATCGTCGAGGGGACACTGAATAGTGCACGGTACATCCAAACCGTCATCGAACCCATCGTTCTACCATTCCTAGACCGGCAAAGGAACTTGCTGTTCCAACAGGACAATGCACGTCCGCATGTATCCCGTGCCACCCAACGTGCTCTAGAAGGTGTAAGTCAACTACCCTGGCCAGCAAGATCTCCGGATCTGTCCCCCATTGAGCATGTTTGGGACTGGATGAAGCGTCGTCTCACGCGGTCTGCACGTCCAGCACGAACGCTGGTCCAACTGAGGCGCCAGGTGGAAATGGCATGGCAAGCCGTTCCACAGGACTACATCCAGCATCTCTACGATCGTCTCCATGGGAGAATAGCAGCCTGCATTGCTGCGAAAGGTGGATATACACTGTACTAGTGCCGACATTGTGCATGCTCTGTTGCCTGTGTCTATGTGCCTGTGGTTCTGTCAGTGTGATCATGTGATGTATCTGACCCCAGGAATGTGTCAATTAAGTTTCCCCTTCCTGGGACAATGAATTCACGGTGTTCTTATTTCAATTTCCAGGAGTGTATTTCTTCATTTAACGAATACCATCACAAGTCAACACAGCACTGCAGAACACATCCGTCACCCACCACACTTCAACTAGGAGTGTATCAGACTGCGCAGAGGCAAAGAGTGTGCCAGGTCAAGACCAAAAATTGTTTAACTGTAACGTAACTTTCTCTCTCTCTCTCTCTGTCTCTGACATGCACATCAATAACATACAAAAATCAAAATGACATGGCCACTTTAGACTTTTTATTTGATTCCGTTATAGTGGACTGCCGATGTCAGGGTATTTTAAATGTCTTTGTTGTCCGAGTCCGAGTACAATCGATCTAGTCGTAAGAGTGATTTTTTTATGTCGCAGGAAGGACAGAGACCCGACCCTGATAATATAATCTCACTAATGTTTGTCATGTGACACCTAACTTCTTTGTCAGTTGCTGATTCAACTAGTCAAATGGTAGCACTCTTGAGGTATAAATTTTATTGAATAACAATTTCCCTATTGGCGTTGAACATTTCCTCCCTCGTGGAATATACTCGAGGTCGGTGAAATGTCGTTACGAATGACATTCAGCTGCAAGCGTACCTCTGGCTGATCCGCTGTTGATCCGGTCACTGGTAATGCCACTCAAAAGCATTACCCCGCCCCCTCCTGCAGGCGACATCACAATTCGTGTTTGCCTACCGCACACAATACGCAGCCACAACCGCTTTGCCCATGATCTATGCCAACGTGGGCAGATGCAAACACGATTAGTGGTATCGTATCGGCGGGCCACGTGTGTAGCACATATCCGTGCCGTTCGACCACAACTGATTTTGCACTATATTGCAGTGTTGGCGACGTACGCGGGAGATGGTTTTCCTTTCAGTGCCACCTCCTACAATGGTTTGAGCGCGATCTAACATTAATCTGGAACCAATTACAGTAGTTAGTGGTCGCAGTTAAGTTGCGTATAAAAGGAAAGTTGTTCGTATCGTTTTCGCTTCTATACTTTTGCGTAATAATTACGCCAGGTTATATCCTTTTCGAAATGGCACTGCCTTCGTGGCAGTGTTGAGGTAATTTCTTCATGGGCTCATAGGACATATACACTGAGAAGCCAAAGAAACTGGTACTCCTGCCTAATATCGCATAAGGCCACTGAAAGCACGCAGAAGTGCAGCAACAATATGTGTGATGGACTCGACCAATGTCTCACGTAGTGCTGGAGGGAACTGACACCATGAATTCTGCAGGGCTGCCCATAAATCCATACATCTGTAAGGGTACGGAGAGGTAAAGATCTCTTCTCGACAGCACTTTGTAAGGCATTCCAGATACGCTCAATAATGGTCATGTCTGGGGAGTTTGGTGGCCAGCGGAAGAGTTTAAACTCTGAAAAGTTTCCCTGGAGCCTCTCTGTAGCAATTCTGGACGTGTGGGGTATCGCATTTTCCTGTTGGAATTGCCTAAGTCCGTTGGAATGCGCAATGGACAAGAATGGATGCAAGCGATCAGACAGGATGCTTACGTACATGTCACCTGTCAGAGTCGCATCTAGACGTATCAGCAGTCTCATATCACTCCAAGTACACACACGCCCAACACCAGTACAGAGCTTCCACCAGTTTGAACAGTCCCCTGCTGACATGCAGGGTCCATGGATTCATGAGGTTGTCTCCATACCCATAATCGTCCATCCGCTCGGTACAATTTGAAACGAGACTCATCCGACCAGGTAATACGTTTCCAGACAATGTCGGTGTTAAAGGGCCCAGTTATCAAAGGTACACGAGTGGTCCTTCGGCTCCGAAAGCCCATATCGCTGATGTTCCATTGAGAGGTTCGCACGCTGACACTTGTTGATGGCCCAGAACTGAAATCTACAGCAATTTGCAGAAGGGTTGCACTTGTGTCACGTTGAACGATTCTCTTCTGTCGTCGTTTTCCCCATCTTGCAGCATCGTTTTCTGGCCGCAGCGATGCCGGAGATTTGATATTTTACCAGATTCCTGATTTTCACGGTACACTAGTGAAATGGTCGTACGGGAAAATTCCCACTTCGTCGCCACCTCGAAGATGCTGTGTCCCATCGCTCGTGATCCGACTATAACACCACGGTCACAACTCGCATAAAATTTGATAACCTGCCATTGTAGAAGCAGTAGCCGATCTAACGAGTGCGCCAGACACTTAATGTCTTATATAGGCGTTGCCGATCGCAGGGCCGTATTCTGCCGATTTACATATCCCTGTATTTGAATACGCATTTCTATACCAGTTTCTTTGGCACATCAGCGTACATGCTATTCATCGTCGACGAAGGCTGGAATTGCACGGCAGTACCGCAGCTGGAAGTCGACTGAGTGGCGACAGGTGGCCTTTTCAGATGGACCACGTTTTACGTTCCATCGGACAGATGGCCGATGGTGTTTACGGTCCTGCAACAAACGTCGGAAGGGTCCACGGCGGAGGAAGGAGCGTTATGGTCTGGAGAGTGTTTTCACGGCATTCTCTGGATGATATCGTGATTTTGGTAGACAAAAATATAATACAAGTATGCATCCATCGTTGGGGACCATGTACGCCTCTACAGGGTGTTACAAAAAGGTACGGCCAAACTTTCAGGAAACATTCCTCACACACAAAGAAAGAAAATATGTTATGTGCACATGTGTCCGGAAATGCTTACTTTCCATGTTAGAGCTCATTTTATTACTTCTCTTCAAATCACATTAATCATGCAATTCCATTCGGCAACAGAACGTACCAGCGTGACTTCAAACACTTTGTTACAGGAAATGTTCAAAATGTCCTCCGTTTGCGAGGATACATGCATCCACCCTCCGTCGCATGGAATCCCTGATGCGCTGATGCAGCCCTGGAGAATGGCGTATTGTATCACAGCCGTCCACAAAACGAGCACGAAGAGTCTCTACATTTGGTACCGGGGTTGCGTAGACAAGAGCTTTCAAATGCCCCCATAAATGAAAGTCAAGAGGGTTGAGGTCAGGAGAGCGTGGAGGCCATGGAATCGGTCCGCCTCTACCAATCCATCTGTCACCGAATCTGTTGTTGAGAAGCGTACGAACACTTCGACTGAAATGTGCAGGAGCTCCATCGTGCATGAACCACATGTTGTGTCGTACTTGTAAAGGCACATGTTCTAGCAGCACAGGTAGAGTATCCCGTAGGAAATCATGATAAAGTGCTCCATTGAGCGTAGGTGGAAGAACATGGGGTCCAATCGAGACATCACCAACAATGCCTGCCCAAACGTTCACAGAAAATCTGTGTTGATGACGTGATTGCACAATTGCGTGCGGATTCTCGTCAGCCCACACATGTTGATTGTGAAAATTTACAATTTGATCACGTTGGAATGAAGCCTCATCCATAAAGAGAACATTTGCACTGAAATGAGGATTGACACATTGTTGGATGAACCATTCGCAGAAGTGTACCCGTGGAGGCCAATCAGCTGCTGATAGTGCCTGCACACGCTGTACATGGTACGGAAACAACTGGTTCTCCCGTAGCACTCTCCATACAGTGACGTGGTCAACGTTACCTTGTACAGCAGCAACTTCTTTGACGCTGACTTTAGGGTTATCGTCAACTGCACGAAGAATTGCCTCGTCCATTGCAGGTGTCCTCGTCATTCTAGGTCTTCCCCAGTCGCGAGTCATAGACTGGAATGCTCCGTGCTCCCTAAGACGCCGATCGATTGCTTCGAACGTCTTCCTGTCGGGACACCTTAGTTCTGGAAATCTGTCTCGATACAAACGTAGCGCGCCACGGCTATTGCCCCGTGCTAATCCATACATCAAACGGGCATCTGCCAACTCCGCATTTGTAAACATTGCACTGACTGCAAAACCACGTTCGTGATGAACACTAACCTGTTGATGCTACGTAGTGATGTACTTGATGCTAGTACTATAGAGCAATGAGTCGTATGTCAACACAAGCACCGAAGTCAACATTACCTTCCTTCAATTGGGCCAAATGGCGGTGAATGTAGGAAGTACAGTACATACTGACGAAACTAAAATGAGCTCTAACATGGAAATTAAGTGTTTCCGGACACATGTCCCCATAACATCTTTTCTTCATTTGTGTGTGAGTAATGTTTCCTGATGTTTGGCCGTACCTTTTTGTGACACCCTGTATTTGCAGTTTGTTCTTTTTCTCCGGCACGATGGCATCTACAAGGAGGGCAATGCAATGCGTCACACAGGTCGCAGTGTGTATCCGTGGTTCGAAGAGCGGCAGGATGAGTTTAGCGTACTTTACTGGCCACTGGACTCCCCGTATTTAAACCCAATCGAGAGTGTGTGGGATCACCTCGATCGGGCTGTTCGCGCCATGGATTCTCAGAGAAACCTGGCGCAGCTGGCCATAACATTGGAGCCGGCGACTGAAAGTCTGTGGAGAAATCGTAGCCCGTTCTCCCTCAAAAGTCGAAACGAGAGAAAGCTGTGATGGACGCTGGAGTCCGGAGCAAAGTCAGCGCTATTTCTCATCCCAGAGGTGTTCCAGTGGATTCAGGTCGGGATTCTGTGTAGGCCAGCCCATTTCAAGACTTTTCGTGCAACAGGCCATTGACTCAGAGATGCTGCTTTGCGGCAGAATGTGTTGTCATGCTGATATGCAAAATAATTGTTTCTGAACTCTTCCTGTATTGCAGGCAGTACACAGTGCTGTAGAATATCTTTGCTCACTTAGCGTTTTCTTGAGCGGGTGAGGGGACTGAACCCTAACCAGAAAACCCCCCAAATCGTAACAAGACCTTCTCCACACTTCACCGCTAACACAACTCATGACGGAAGGTAAGATTATGTAGGCATTCGCCGTCGGATTTTCCAAGCGCATAGCGTGATTTATCACTCCAAATCACTTGTTTCTAATAACCTACTGTCAAACAGCGAAGCTCTTTACGCTGCCTCAGGTGTCGCTTAGCCTGACAACTGAAACATGTTTGAGTTTGACGACTATTGTACTCCCTTATTTTTAACACTTTACGCACAGTATTTGAGCTACTAGACTGCTGGCAGGACTCTGGAAGTCGTGAGTGATCCCTTCAGTTGATTTCACGCCGTTTTTGACAACCACTCTCCGCAATGTTCCATCGTCCATGTCCGACAGTACATGTCTGCCTAGTTTTCGTTGAGCTGTAGTTATTTCTTCGCATTTCTACTTCCCAGTCACGTCACCGACTGTGCCTTTGGGAAGCTTTATAGGGGTTGAAGCGTCCCCGATGGATCCGTTACTCAGGTGACATTCGTTGACTAGTCCTCTTTCGAGGTCATCGAGCTCACCTGGTTGACCAACTGCGCTCTCACTGCTTCCCTACTGACAATACTTCCCGCTTCCTATTATACTGATGGGTCAACCTGTCGTGACTTCTAATGGACAACTCCGCTCAACAAAGGGGTGTCCGTATACTTTTGAGCACATTGTATTTTAGTCTGTGAAAATATAGCTACGTGATGACAATTTTAGTAAGTGTATTGTGCATCTTCATATACAGGGTGTTCCAAAAAACACAAATAATACTTCGTATGTTGTGAACATTCATTGTAGATGACCATCAACTGTTTATTTTTGTACTAAATGCTACCGTTTCCGATCAGTAGACCATTATCAAGCCGAAGAAAAGCGTAACCAGCTTGTCACATTAGTATGTTGTGTGGGAAGGTGAATTGATCGGGTCCACAGATCGTGGTCTGGTGGCTAACTTTGCTGCCTCCTCGTCACGGGGTGTCGCGTTCGACTCCAGGCCGGGTTGGGGATTTTCTCTGCCCGGGGACTGGGTATTTGTGTTGTCATCATCATCATCATAATTCGTGACCGTGCCTAGATTGGACTCTGTAAAAATATTGGGACTTTGTGCAGGAGCTGATGACCACGAAGTTGAGCGCCCAAAAGCCAAGTATCATCATCAAATTGATCGGCTTTCAAGAGGGAACCCATATCCAGAAATGCACGGCTTTGGCTCTGGAGAGCATAGGTATGCAACCCTTTGGCCATCTGTGTACTGCGGATGGACGACCTGTCCATTAGGCCATTGTGCGCATCCTACTGCGGATCTCGTGTGGTCTGCCAGTGCAGTAAGCTTGTTGACAGCAGTGCGACATCTACCAGTACACAGCTGAGGAAATGACCGACACGGCGTTTGCATACAGCAAAGAGGATTGCAGTGGGAGAACTGCTGTGTACCCCACATCATTACACGTTCGCGGACAGCGGGAGACACCTCAGAGAAGCCGAAAGGTTGCACGTAGGTATTTTCTGCATCTGATGTGTCCATTGTACAGCAAAGTAACAGCACTTTGCGCTTCGTACTCTGTGAATTCTGTCCCCAGTCTACAGTTTGTCCCCTGGTAGGTGCAGTGTGAGATTTGTGCTTTTACCAGTGGGGGGGATGTCTTAGGGGGTTAGTATAATTATATATGTTAGTAGCTTGGACCGTGGCGTTGCCCATGGTTAAACAGTTATTTATAAATAGATGTTAATGCCGAAACTCACTATTCACGCGTACGCACTATCAGAAAAGCTATCCCTTGTTATATCTTTAAAAATACATTATAGGTAAAGCTTATTTACAAAATCATCTACATACAGGTATACGAAGGGAATTCAAAAAGTAAAGGCACATTTGTGAAAAGCTGTGCGTATTCTGATGATAGAAAACTGAAACATGCGTTATTTTTCTACATAACCTCCCTGGACGTCAATGCAGTTTTCCCGACGTTTTACGAGATTTTTTATTTAATCATAAAATACGTTTTTAGGTTGCATCCGTAACCAATTTTGCACCGCAGCAATGACGTCTTCCCTGTAGTGCTTCCGTTAAGGGTCCAAACATGTGAAAATCGTTTTGAGCCAGGTCTGGACTGTATGGTGGATGTTCCAGCACCTCGAATCTGCTCTTAAGGAAATCAGAAATTTTGCTTTGTTTGAATGACATCCTGAAATTCCGTAGTTCTTACAGGCCCAGACGCACTCAACTCACTAATGAAGCTACTGAAGCGGGAACGTGTGAAGATCACCGTGCGTTTGGCGGACGCGAGACAACGAACGAACGGCACCAATTGATTTGGAGTACGCGATGCTGGGGAGCCTGTGTTAAGCTCCACCCACGTGGTTCGCGGTTAGCGAAGTCAGACTGTCCGATCCCGTCTGGTAGGTACCGTTGCTCACTTCGCACTACTTTGTGCTTTCGTCCCAGGCGCGTTAGTCCGCGCCATACCGTTTCCAAAAGGTGGCCAAACGGTAAATGTTCGCACAGGTACCGGTCCGGTCACCACCCTGTGTCAGGGCCCGGGGTGGGAATTTCAGCCCCCAGCTCACCCAACTCTGCGGTACGACTGATGCGGTATGACTGCCACATTACTTCCCTCACAAGCTCGCAAGTAAACGGATGACGCATCTTAGACGAAAGCAACAATGACAACATGAGAATGATGATTTAGTTCTAAATGTTTTGAAATGCTTAACTACTACATAATACTTTTTCAAAATTAATAAGCAAACGTATTAATAGCATTAAAAGTAAGACTGTATTAAAAACTTTCAGTGTTCGGCTCCACAAAATTAAATTGTATGTAAAGTTTTACTCCAGTGAGTGGGAAATAAACATCCCAGGTTGGGATGCATAAATTAAAACCACAGGAGGGGATGGTCTGATGCAGAGGGGCGGAAATCCCCTCCATCCCCCCCCCCCCCCCTGCAAATCGCACACTGGCGTAGGTGTCAAAACGAGTTGCGGTTCGTCCACGCTCGGCTCGAACACTACAGTTGGAGGAGGCTGACAAGTTTCGAAAAGAACCCAGCCGTCAGCAGGCGGCAGGTGGCACAGACACTGCACACGGGCAAAACTGCCGTGTGGCGTGTTGTCCATGAACACCGGCTCCATCCTTACCATCTGGAGAAAGTCCAGGCGTTATGGGAGGAGGACTACGCACGACGGGTACAGTTTGCCCAGCGGTATTTGTAGCAACACATACTCTAGCCACAATTCCTGAGCTTGGTGCCATTCACGGATGAATGCACGTTTAATAGAGGTGGTATATTGAACTTACACAGCCTACATGTTTGGGAGGACAAAAATTCGGATGCGCAGGTGATTCAGAATCTCAAGGTATTATCATCTTGGCCGGGATAATTAGTGACCATATCATTGGGCCAGATCTAATGCCAAACAGACTAACAGAAACGACCTGTCTCACACTTGTTGAGATGTTTAGCCTAACCTATTGGGTGTAGTGCCACTGAATGTTCGGATGGACAGGTGACTACAATATGACGGAGCTCCAGCGCACCTAGATGTCTGCTTCTTCTTCTTGGTGAGCCTTGGCTTCTTCAGCGATTTTCCTCATATTTCTCGGTTGTTTGCTGCTCTTTTCCACCCCGGCCTCCCATGCTGGTAAGATCCAGTATTACGTCGTCAGTCCATCTTCTTCTAGGTCTCCCTTTTCACCTAGCTGAATGGATCACATACTTCATCATTTTCTTTGGATTTATATCCTCTGCCGTTCTCTCCACACGTCTTAATTATCGTATTCGCAGTGAATTCACCAATTTTAATATGACCTCAACTTGTATTAGCACTTGTAATTCGGAGTTATGGCGTATTCTCCAGCCTTCTTCCTCCCTTATTGGACCATAGATTCTGCTTAGTATTTTGCGCTCAAAGGTTCTTAGTGCATTTTTATTATGTTCTTTCAATGTCCTTACCTTTTATCCTTATGTGGTAACGGGGTGGACTAGGGAGTTATATATTAGTAGTATTGTTTTTCTTGTAACAAGGCTACTTCTAAAACGTTACATATTTGCAAAGTAAGTTTTGTTTTCTGCTTCTGTTCTTTTCCTTATAGCCTTTACAATTATCATCCGTTAGCAGGGCTCCCAAGTAGTTGAAAGATGACACTCCATTGAAGCATTTTCATTGGTGTTTAGGTCTTCTGGCCTCAGATAGTGACATTACTATAAATTTTGTTTTGTTTTCATTTACTGAGGCCAATTTACAAAGTTTCTGCTTCCATTGCCCAGTATGTTTCTTGGAATGTATTGATATTTCTTACTAGTATTGTAATGTCATCAGTGTATGCAAGTACCTGGAGAGTTTTCATAAATATGGTGCCTCTTTTGTTAAAAAAAATGTGTGTGAAATCTTATGGGACTTAACTGCTAAGGTCATCAGTCCCTAAGCTTACACAATACTTAACCTAAATTATCCTAAGGACAAACACACACACCCATGCCCGAAGGAGGACTCGAACCTCCGCCAGGATCAGCCTCACAGTGCATGACGGCAGCGCCTTAGACCGCTCAGCTAATCCCGCGCGGCCCTCTTTTGTTGATTTTATTTACTACACTATGCAGGGCTATATTGAATAGGACAGTGAATCACCTCTACGTCACGTATCCCAGTCGATGAACTGGTAGGGATGGAACGGTTCCATGGCCAGCACTGTCAGCAGATCTGACACCCCTAAAAATGGTTCAAATGGCTCTGAGCACTATGGGACTTAACATCTGAGGTTATCAGTCCCCCAAACTTAGAACTACTTAAACCTACCTACCTTAAGGACTGCACACACATCCATGCCCGAGGCACGGTTCCGGACTGAGCGCCTAGAACCGGTCGGCCACAAAGGCCGGCCTCTGACACCCTTCAACTATTTTCTGTGCAGTAGTATCAAGAGTATGGTGTATGGCACACTAGCAACGTCAGCGGAGGACTTTATTGCCTTAGTCCACAGAGCAATTTAAATACTTCAAAGACCGAACGTATTAACAAAAGTGCGTGAGATTCAGCACCGCCGATGTAGGCTCTCCACTGAAGTAAGAGGTACACAGTTCGAAGTACGTTTGTGATGTAGACAACGCGTTCTGCTATTCATGTTGGGTTTATTGACGTAATGTGGAACGCACATCCACGTCAGACTTCAATGCTCTACAGCACCCAAGCCGTGCGCTTCTGGATTTGGGTTCCTTCCTGCACAACGTACTACGAGTTGTTCATCTCTCTCTTTATATCATTTTCATTTAACTTCCTGCATCCTGTAAAATAAAATGTAATAACTGTAAACCTACCAACAGAGACACTGTCTATTGACAAATTTATTTATTACATTAAACCAAGTGTCAGCGATCCGCCAGATACGTGTCTCTTACATCATAATACTTAGAAACCAACCTTAACCGTCGTCCGTACAGTTTCACACTCTATACAGGGAGTAACTAATTTCCTTTTCCAGATTTTGAGGACTTGTAGTGGGCACCAAGACGGTTAAATTTAGCATAGGATTTCACGATCGGGAATGTACCACTTCCTCGCAGAATATCAGACCATACGTTGTTCTCTGACTCTTGCCGCTTGTCGTCTGGGTCCACTTAAAAGTAGAGCTCGATGTGGCATCCACCGACTTCAACACCTCTGTACCACTTTCCGGTACACACGATCACTAATCCCTAGTTCTCCAGCATCTGCCACAGCCATAACCCGTGCCAGTATTTCTTCCTCGGATGCCACAGGGTCACGCCAATCAAGGATTTCATGTGACCTCACAGGTAGTAGTCTAGACCGTTCAACTCAGGAGAAGTGCAGGCCATGCAATCGCGCCATCTCAACCTATCCACTGTTGTCCAGTTCGTTGGTTCAGATGATCTCAGACCTCATGCGGAAAACGAGATGGTGTGCCACCCTTCTGGTACGGGAACAGAGCTGCAGTGGGCATGAAACATCAGCCAATCGGTAAATAACGTACGTAATACCCTATTCAGAGGCATCGAAAATTCGAGAGATTTGAATATGTGTTGTATTTCGCCTGCAGTGGGAAAATGGTATGTTTCTGGACATGTCTTCCCAAGCTAAATGTAACCTTCCTGATCCCCACCAAAAATCCTCACAGCCTATCAAGGGAATTTACACTGCTAAAAAGAATTAGGTGAAAATAACTTTGGGCATCTGCCACGCTCCATTGAGCGGTAATTGAGGACTGTGTATGTTACCAAATTTACCTTTATCATTCAGAAATTAAAAATACAACAAAATATCATTTCACCCTTAGTGGTTTACATAAAAAGGACTGAAATGTCCCACAGGTGTCGAAAACAAAGTATAAACAATCATAATACTGTTATCCGGGCCGCTTTTTAGTGGAGTTCGAGAGCTTCATTGCTCTCCGTGAGCGTTTATCACTGCCTAACTCCTTCTTGGCATGCTCCGTATAAGTCCACAGAAGCGACCCGATTGGTTGCCATTCTTCAATGAGACCTCATCACAGTTCTTGGAGAGTCTGTGATGGAGCAGGACGACTACGAACACATCCAACAAGCGTGTCCCACATATGCACGATGTGGTTTAGGTTGGGTCCCACTCCCAGCTGTTCCATTATTTCGATGATGATGTTGGTTAGTGGGGAGCTCAACATCGTGGTCATCAGCGCCCGATCAAATTTCAAATCTTCCCTTTTCCAGTCTCGGAACGTCCCAAATAATGATGAGATGATGAGGACAACACAAACAGTCCCCGGGCGCAGAAAATCTACGACCTGGCCGGGAATCGAACCCGAGACCCTGTGATCCAGAGGCAGCAACGGTAGCCACTAGTCCACGAGCTGCGGACCCATTACTTCGACGCCCAGGCTTCGCAAGACTTTCTTTCTGACGCTCACTACATAGATCCTAGCATTAGACCGAATTTAGGACCACCATCGTATACAGCATCCACCATATGTTCCAATAGGATCTGTTCGATATACTGGCTGGCGGTATGACGAAAGTGGAAAATGACACGATCCCTATGGCTATTAACAGTGAGGCCTTCCTGCTACATCACTGATCGTTGGAATTGCATCGATTTCATGGACATGTTCGGCGCACCATGGACATCCACGCACGAACACGGCTTTTAGGTTTCTTGACTCAATCGAACAGGACGTATGGGTCATAAGGTCCTTTCTCGTAACCTTTTCATTACAGTCTGATCGGATACAGGGTCTGCAGTGGCCTTCTGTGGTCGTCTGAGGCATCCGTACGACGCCGGAACGCAGAGATGACCAAGTATCGGTCTTCGAGTTGCGTTGTAATGCGTCGGAGACTTCGCCCAACTCGAGTTGTATACCGACCTGTCTCGTTGTAGTGTGTCCAGAACCTGTGGACGACACATGGACAGACACTGACGTGTGTAGGAACACGACCGAAAGACCATCATTTTTGGATCAACTTGCACTGCATTAAGACGTGTCATTGTGTGCGCTTGGTTGAATACAATGTCGATAAATGACGACTACCATCTGTATACCTTCAAAAATGGTTCAAATGACTCTGAGCACTATGGGACTTTACATCTGAGGTCATCAGTGCCCTAGAACTTAGAACTACTTAAACTTAACTAACCCAAGGACATCACACACATCCAAGCTCGAGGCAGGATTCGAACCTGTGACCGTAGCGGTCGCGCGGTTCCAGACTGAAGCGCCTAGAACCGCTCGGCCACGCCGGGCGGCTTCTGTATACCTGACTAGAAAATAGTGAGACGCCAGTGCTCACTTCCATCTGAGGGATCACCTGGCACTGTAATGGCTAACACAACTAATAGAAGGCGAATGATTTCAATTGTCGGCTACACTGAAAGTGAAGATCTGAAGCCATGAAGCAAGACTACAGGTACAGGCTATCAAAATGGATTTAACGTACTGGATGTTGATACATATGTTCTCCTAATTCTTTTGAACAGTGTATTTCCACCCTGTATCACATGTTCCGACTTCGCTACATCACAATGTAGATATCTAACACACGTATTGTGAACACGTAAATAGTCAGTCCACGTGCTCCGTCTGTACAACCAATATTTTTGTGCTACTTGTCACAAACTTACTAAACAGCTAGATATTCTAGCGGAATTAGTCAGGCTTCCAGTTCTTTTATCGACTTTCTCAGAGCTTAATACCTTCCAAAAGAAATGTTGAACAGGACGCACGCTAACAGCAAAGCACAGCCAATTTCCTCCACGGGTACGAAGCGGGAAAAGTGAAACGTAAGCCAGGCCGGAAGGAGGTCCAGCTAGCGATGAGGCATCCCGAAACGAGAGACGGAATGAATGGCACGTGACGTGGGGCGCGCAACCGCATCAGACGCGTCTTATTACGAGGAACAAGTGCTGGCGGCAGGGTCATTTCCATCCGCGCTGCCCTCAGCACCACGCGCGGGTAATCTTCGCCGCCTCGAATGCCTCCTGATGACGCTCAATTAAGATGAAACGCCCGGCGTGGGGCCCGCGCCATTAGTGTAACTACCTCCGCATTAGGGGCCGCTTATTGATTCTTATTAATGTAGCTAATTGTGTAAAGGCCACGGCGCGCATCCGTACGTTTAATT
Source organism: Schistocerca nitens (assembly GCF_023898315.1). Lineage (NCBI taxonomy): Eukaryota > Metazoa > Arthropoda > Insecta > Orthoptera > Acrididae > Schistocerca > Schistocerca nitens. Next base: position 145,905,935 of record NC_064620.1, on the reverse strand, counting down.
GGATTTCTTCGCCCGCCGGAGCCGTCGCTTCGCCGCCCCGGGCCACGTTCCGGGTCGGCTCTTAATCGGCACGGCGTGTGTAACGACGTTAATGCCGGCCACTGGGTATGTAAATAACATTACCGGCCGGGGACAGGGCTTTGATGCAGCGCGCAGAACCGCCCGCCGGCCTCGTGCGCCGGCTACCGAATAAAGGCTTGTCAGCGCGCGCGGTTCGATCAGCCTCAATTGCACTCCAAGCGATGCGAGACCCGCCACTGGTCGTAATAACGTACGCTGCATTTCTTTTTCGTTACAGGCTTCCAACAGATGCTTTTCAACCGTCGATTTATACCACAGTAATACTTTAAATAAAACGCACAGTGAATGTTTGTTTCCATGTACCATCATAATTCGAATGTTTAGGAAAATACCCGTTTAAAATGCAAGTCGAGGAATGGAGTTAGCTCTTATATTGGCTTCGGAAGACACACAGGTTACACTATTATCAGATTCACATTGTCACTAAGGTTAACGGTTTCGGGAGTTTGGGAAGATACCATGCCTAATTTCCTTTACTTCACGTCTATGGTCACAAATCTCTTGTTATCAGACTACCCGTTTCGGTTTATAATGACCCTCTTCAGATCTATTTAATAAAAACATGTCCTAATATACTGGAGCCAAATGGCATCGTCAGTTGTTAAATCAGCAGCCGCATCATGAAATATATATGAATAACAGCATATGCAAGAGTCATCTTGTCAGCAGCACCAGTGTTCAAAACATATTGCAAATTGTATGACTTCTAAATAACACGTTCAGATTGTCAACCAAAGTATTAAGCTGGTGTTATACACCAGGTCGGCATCGAAACCATGAAAGAAGAGTCAGTATTAAAATAGAGCGAGACGTCGGCCGCGGGTATTTTAAATGAATCATCCCGGTAATACCTTCGAAGCTAGTTAAGACTGAAGTGGAAAAACTAGATGTGGATAACAGGCTTGGCACTTAAATTCTATTCCTTGCACATTCGTGAGAGGTTTTTCTTTATTATTGTGCGACTTTAACCAAGTGAAGAGTAGAAAGTTGCTTGTCTGATTTTGGACGACGACATTCTCCTCACCCGACTTCTTGGTTCAAAAAAATATTCAAATGTGTGTGAAATCTTATGGGACTTAACTGCTAAGTCCCTAAGCTTACGCACTACTTATTCTAAAGTATTCGAAGGTTAAACACACACACCCATTCCCGAGGGAGGACTTCAAATCCGCCGGGACCAGCCGCACAGTCCATGACTGCAGCGCCTTGGACCGCTCGGCTAATCCCGCGCGGTGACTTCTTGGTTATTTGTTTCTTTATCACTAATCATTCTACAGACTAATATTGTTGTGGCGTAACAAGCGAGTTACGCCACACTGAGAAGGAAGCCGAAAGGCACGCGTACACACACGCCGACTGGCGTCAAGTCTGGAACAGGATACGTTATGACTGCTATAAAGAAAATACGTAGCTTTGGAATATACTTAACTTTTAATGCTTCCTTTGGTACATCTCTCTTGACTATACAAATGAGACTAGTAAGATACATGCACTGATACAATTGGCGCCTTGCTAAGTCGTAGCCATTAACTTAGCTGAAGGCTATTCTAACTGTCTCTCGGCAAATGAGAGCAAGGGCTTCGTCAGTATAGTCGCTAGCAACGTCGTCGTACAACTGGGGCGAGTTCTCGTACGTCTCTCGAGACCTGCCGTGTGGTGGCGCTCGGTCTGCGATCACACAGTGGCGACACGCGGGTCCGACATGTACTAATGGACCGCGGCCGATTTAAGCTACCACCTAGCAAGTGTGGTATCTGGCAGTGACACCACAAATATGAAGTGAGATAATATCTTCAACTGCTTCGGTTCAATACCGTCACGTTTCCATTATCCTCTAACAGCAGTAACCAAGTGGGAACTACGGAGAACGATGGAGTGCTAACCGACGAACATTGCAGTAGCAGTAAGAACATGTCAGAAGTTTCCAGAAAGAATAACGTACCTCGAAGCGCGCACCCTCTGAAGCCAAATGTTGCAGGTACTAGTGCACTAACTTCGTGACGGAACGCAATGATCAAATAAGGCAGAGAATGAAGAGAAGTGGGAGGATGAAAGGAGAAGTTGCGGAATCGGATCTGAGAAGCGGTGCTTGTCACGTACCTGCGCCACAGTCGAACTATATCCAGAGAGCTACGAAGTTCTTCAGAAAGTTCTAGAACACGTATATGTTTTAATGGCTTTCTAACGAGTTCTTCTTCTGCGACGTCAGTCATTCCGTCCGGCAGAGTCTTATTTTCTTTCGTTAACTTTTAGTATAGTGGAACCACCTATGTCATTCTGAAAGGCACACCATTATTCTGTCGGAACGTAATGGCCTTCTAGGATGTAACTATAGGACTGTAGAGTGATAACGTAAATGGATTTCTAGTGTCCCGTAGCGCAGACGATAGTACCACTTCCTAGCCCAACAAGCCGTGACTAAAATGAAGTACCAGAACAGAAAGAAATTGATTGCACTTAAAAGAATTTACAAACATTTATGTGAAATTCGTAACTTGGCTATGGATGAACGGTACACGTCTGTGGTATTGCGTCTGAGATTGTCTTAGGTCTCTTATAATGAAACACGAGTGGTCGACCACAATTTAAGTAGTGAAATGACCATGTAACCAGATAGTTCACAATCTCATTATCGGCACTCGTGCGATAGCATGATCCCCCAGTATGTCCGTAAACGCCGCGCCTAAGAACGGGATTCATTTGGGGGCCCTACCTCGGGTTCTGTTGTTGATGGAAAGGTAGAGTCAAGTATTTTGGATCATTTATTTACTCAACAGGACAATCGTCTTACTGTAACTGTCCTACTGCACATAGTCCAAGTTTGAATAACACACATTTCCTCCAGCATAGGCAGATGGAGCAAATTCTTTGTTCTTAATAGGATTAGACTGGGTATACGGTGCGACTTAACAGTCTTATGGAGGCATCATTTAGTTCATGGCGTTTCCTGAAATAAAATAAAATAAAAATAAAAAGCGTTTTCCACCTTTTTTCGCCGTCAGCAGCGAATATCTAAATAATTAATCGCTGAAAATTGGTCAAATTTTAACGGTATATTTTCTAGGCATTTATGTAGAAGTGCCATCTTCTCGGCTTCAAAAATCTTTATGTGCCACCGAGAAACATCCTGAAACATGGTTTTTGGGTACCAAAACCGAACCGCACATTTCAAGACAGCCATACACTGCAAATGGCTGAAATTTTTGCGATGTATTCCTACGATCCCGATCTCTAAAGACCTTGAAAATTTCGTTGATAGTTTTATCCATTTCCGAAATACAGAGCTTCAAAGTTATCGTATTTGCAAACGTAAAATACGTATGTAAACTCCGATGTGAGGTGAAAACACAGTTTATGAAGTGACGTAGCACGGAGAAATATACTGTAAAGCGTTTTCGTTGTCATCAGAAGCATTCTGGGATTCCTTGTTATAGAACTGAGGCACGCGACAAATTTTTGTGCTCCAAATCAGGTTTGAGGCAAAAATTAGTTTTGCTTTGTTTCAGTTACGCATAAGTAAACTACCAAACTTGTACTATACCATTAAGTTCTTTTCATGTGACGAACATGTTCTGCTGTATCAGGGAAAACAAGGCAAGCAGCGGAAAAATGCTCCTATTTGAGCACAAAAAAGGCACTACGCTCCTGTGAAGGGTGGAGTATCAGTTGCCTCAGTTTTACCTCCCTCAGGACATTTAAAATTTTTCCCAAAAATGGATGCTGAGAGAGAAGGAGACACTGGCAGTAGGAAAGAGGTGGAAAGGTAATAAATACTCGAAGATAGTAGACAGTGGTTTTAGTACAGACGAGCGAAGAAGACAATGACAGTGTGAGAGAAAGAGAAGTACAAAGAGACTTAGTGGCTGTGGTGTGTAGCTGACAGTGATAGAACAGTACTGGGACGAGAGTGAAGGAGATAGTTCCAGTGGGGCAGGAAAAAACAGAAGGAGAAAGTGGACGTGGTTGAGAGCCAGCGATAATGATGACAGAGTCTATGACTATGACGAAGAGAGGAAAGATGGCGTCAGTCAGAACAGACAACAGCATTGGGAAGGAATGAATGATGTAGTAGCAGTAAGAACGAGCAAGAGGGAGATAGTTGCAGAGAGAAGACATTTGTAGTAGTACAGAACGAAGGACGCTGTGGACATGAGATAGGAAATATCAGGTACGTTCTGGTACATTTGATGTTGATTAGACAGGATGAAAAAGATTTGCTTCCGTGAAATAGTAAATTAGTATCATTATTTTTACAGATCTGAAGATGGTTCTGAATGAACCGAAACCGGTCATATGAATAAAAAAAATTTGCAATCAAGACGGATTTTAAGTAACATTATAGGAGAGACAGACACAAAGTGATAATGACAATGAGTTGAGCTGAATGATTGAGTGAGAATGGGCAAGTGGGAGTGGATTGGTATGAGCGACTTACAGCGATGCGTTAGTGAAGGCGAAAGCGTTACAGTTGGTGGAACTTTTGGGAATGAAAGGCCAATTTTGTTTTAGAAAGAGGGCGAATACGTTCGCACGCCATAATTTTTGGGAAAGTTTTTAAAGATGCTGAGGAAGGTAGAATGAGGCGGTTGGCAACATACTCTTCAGAGTTTTTTTAAACAGGAGCATATACGCCTTTCTTGTGCTGCGACAGGAGAATTTTTCCGCTTGGGTTACACTGAATGAGTTTAAATGTATTAGCCGGGAGAGATTAATTACACATTCGAGGTTATGCGGTCAGAGAATGAAAATACTTGTAAATTTATCGAGCTACTCAAAACCAATATAACTGTTCTAATGTACCGGCTCTGTACTTTTGCTCAAACATGCGAAAACAAGGATAAAAATAAATAATTAAATATCGTTCTCTGGTATTAAATATAGTTGTCACACGTATGAAGTACGAATTTTATTGAATAATATGTATGCATGTACCCAGAAATGCACTGAGTTACTCGAAATATATTGATGCACCCAACCCAAGCAAATTGCGTGGTATTGAAAACAGACCAATCCCAAAGCCTCAACTCCAGATATCAGAGACCAATATCGCAAGAGCTGCGATTCTCGTCCAGTCAAACAAAGCACGTTTGTGACAGGTTTTCGGCACGTCATGTGTTGACTTGCCAAAGTGGTTTACTTACTAGTATTAGGCGGGTTTCAAATCTGTTCATCTGACAGAGGTATTTATGTATTAGGTGAGAAATCAGAATCTGCTGAACATCTTAATTGCACTAAATGAATGGAAGCATGTTTGACTATTACATGTTTGGCTATTATTGTGATAAACAGAAGAAAAATTGTTCGGAGGCATGTGTAACAAACACTACATTTATATTTTCGTATTGTTTCAATGACAATTTTGTCGTATACCCGCAACTTAAAATTTTACAACAGGAGAAATATTTTAATTTAAGGAAAAACCAGGTACTACTTTTGAAACCAGGTTTGTAGGTACTCAGAGAGTGCACAGGATAAGGTTATGATTGTGGATGTGGCCGTAAGCAGTTACTGTGAGTTGCACAATCAAACACACAACTTTATTTTTCTAAGATACACTCATTTACACATTACTTTAAAAGATCACAATCAAACAGTATGGCTGAAGGCTTAGTTAAAGAACTTGAGATGCTTTCTGGGCTGAAGGCCCAAAACCACACCAAAAACAAGAACGGCTGAAGGCGTGGCTTAGAAATCAAAAGCAGTTTAAAAAAACATGCAATTGAAAACAATTAGCAGCTGATGGCCTATACTACACGTCTGAAGGACAACTATAATTAAAACACATTAATAAACAATTTTTCTAATCAAGGAATGTCTCTTTAAGTTTACAAAAGAACGGCCAAAAGCCTAATTAAAGAAATATTAACTTATTGCACGACTGAAGGCCACAAACAAATTTGAAACAACGGCTGAAGGACTGAACAACAATTTAAAATAAACCCCTTCGTTCTTATAAAATAATTTCCTATAAAGAATACACACAGCTGAAGGCCGTGTTAAAAGGGGTTCACGAAAATCCCCAGCTGAAGGCCACACATAACACATCAAACAGCTATCGGCTTAGGGCCTGGATTACAAACAATTTCAGATAGAACAAATTATAAGAAAATTTTTTTAAAATATAAAATCAGTCATCAAATTTTAATTTAACATGGCTGAAGACCTTTATGTAAAATTCAAAAGAACTGAATTAATACACGGCCAAAGGCCTCACACAATACTTCAAATTAAATGAGAACCACAATCTAAAACAAACAGAACAAGTGGTGCTCAGAAGTGTTCCAAGGGTCAGCCTGAGAAGGTTGTTCAAACGTAAGGTGAGATGAGACAGGCAGCCAAGAGTTGAAGTTAAGTAACAGAATGACAACCCAAACTAGGGATGGCCCAAGGACCGACCGCAATTTAACCAATTCCCTTCCGTCCGACCAATGGCACAAAGATGGAAATATCTGCCGAGGACGAGGGTACAAACAGTACTACGTCTTCAGAAATTAGTGTCTAACAACAGCCAATGGAACAATAACCACTCCAAGCAAAACATGAAGCAAACAACTTAAAGGCTGTCGAACAACAATCCGTGCCGGACAGCATCAACACGACGAGAAAAGGCACACTGCCGGAAAACTACGCTAACAACCAGGGCAGAAAATACCGCTGGGGCACTTCACTGGCAAATAACAGTCAATTTAATAACTAATCACAATGTAGGAAGACCGCTCCAAGATTTCGCCGACTCCAACACACCATCCGTAGCTGGTAGCCCGAATGGCCCAGGGAGCAACAACCACAAATGAACGAAGATATGTCACAATAGTTGAGGTTTCATAACAGATTAACTGATCACTCAACTTCAGCATCCAGGTTCGGTGACTCGCAGCTAGCGCCTCACGATGCGACAGCGCGTGCACACCGCCTGCGGTCCCGGCCTTGCTACGCTTCGTGGAGACTTCCTCGCTGCTCTGTCCCAACCGACTGACACAATCCAGCATGCAGACAGCATTAAAATAACTGCTCAGTCAAAACCCCACAAGCTACACATGGTTCTGCGAAACACTTCTACAAACACCTCGAACAATACTAAAAGCAGTCACTGTGGAACAACTAGGAGGAATCACAAGTCGACACACACAGAGAACCCGGAAGCGGTCGGCGACCAAATACACGTCGTCCGATGAGACGACCGACCGAACGACCAGCCAAGGTCGTCCACACTGAAGTCATGTGTGCCAGCAACGGTCGGGCGAGTCATGGCTGTCCGGACCTCACTGCTGCTCCATCCCCACTTAACTCCCGACAAACGACGACCCGGAAATACACTCCTGGAAATGGAAAAAAGAACACATTGACACCGGTGTGTCAGACCCACCATACTTGCTCCGGACACTGCGAGAGGGCTGTACAAGCAATGATCACACGCACGGCACAGCGGACACGCCAGGAACCACGGTGTTGGCCGTCGAATGGCGCTAGCTGCGCAGCATTTGTGCACCGCCGCCGTCAGTGTCAGCCAGTTTGCCGTGGCATACGGAGCTCCATCGCAGTCTTTAACACTGGTAGCATGCCGTGACAGCGTGGACGTGAACCGTACGTGCAGTTGACGGACTTTGAGCGAGGGCGTATAGTGGGCATGCGGGAAACCGGGTGGACGTACCGCCGAATTGCACAACACGTGGGGCGTGAGGTCTCCACAGTACATCGATGTTGTCGCCAGTGGTCGGCGGAAGGTACACGTGCCCGTCGACCTGGGACCGGACCGCAGCGACGCACGGATGCACGCCAAGACCGTAGGATCCTACGCAGTGCCGTAGGGGACCGCACCACCACTTCCCAGCAAATTAGGGACACTGTTGCTCCTGGGGTATCGGCGAGGACCATTCGCAACCGTCTCCATGAAGCTGGGCTACGGTCCCGCACACCGTTAGGCCGTCTTCAGCTCACGCCCCAACATCGTGCAGCCCGCCTCCAGAGGTGTCGCGACAGGCGTGAATGGAGGGACGAATGGAGACGTGTCGTCTTCAGCGATGAGAGTCGCTTCTGCCTTGGTGCCAATGATGGTCGTATGCGTGTTTGGCGCCGTGCAGGTGAGCGCCACAATCAGGACTGCATACGACCGAGGCACACAGGGCCAACACCCGGCATCATGGTGTGGGGAGCGATCTCCTACACTGTCCGTACACCACTGGTGATCGTCGAGGGGACACTGAATAGTGCACGGTACATCCAAACCGTCATCGAACCCATCGTTCTACCATTCCTAGACCGGCAAGGGAACTTGCTGTTCCAACAGGACAATGCACGTCCGCATGTATCCCGTGCCACCCAACGTGCTCTAGAAGGTGTAAGTCAACTAACCTGGCCAGCAAGATCTCCGGATCTGTCCCCCATTGAGCATGTTTGGGACTGGATGAAGCGTCGTCTCACGCGGTCTGCACGTCCAGCACGAACGCTGGTCCAACTGAGGCGCCAGGTGGAAATGGCATGGCAAGCCGTTCCACAGGACTACATCCAGCATCTCTACGATCGTCTCCATGGGAGAATAGCAGCCTGCATTGCTGCGAAAGGTGGATATACACTGTACTAGTGCCGACATTGGGCATGCTCTGTTGCCTGTGTCTATGTGCCTGTGGTTCTGTCAGTGTGATCATGTGATGTATCTGACCCCAGGAATGTGTCAATAAAGTTTCCCCTTCCTGGGACAATGAATTCACGGTGTTCTTATTTCAATTTCCAGTAGTGTACAAAGATAGTACGACTGTGCTCTTATCGATAAGCGCTGCTGCTGCCACTCAAGGGCAGGCAAGCCAGCAACTTAGTGACGCCAGTAAATCGAATAAGAAACGAGACAGGAATACTGCCAAGACAAGATGTCAAGCAATAACAGCACGCACACGAGCCGCGCACAGCTCAACTTTATTTTTTGAACTGATAGCCAGATGTTATGTAGCAGTCTTTTTCAGAAGTTTCCGCTTTGGTTGCACCTCATCTCGTTAGAGAATGCCCGGACAGTGCGGTGTGGATTACGAGTGATGCTGGTATTTTGCGACTGTGCGTTGAGAATAATGTCTTCTGACCCATTGTACATCAGCTACATGTAACCACAGCGCTCCTATTATGTAGCAACTGTCATCGTGAGCTTCATGTCGTAGGACTGCAGTGCCAGAGTGTGCACTGTTTGAGATACGCAGCACTGACGTATTTACAGAGTATTCTCTTCTGCAAAAAGTCCTCTCCGTGACACCCGCAAAAATGTTCCAGTTCAGTGGGCGATTTGACACAGTTGAAGGCTCATTTACATCAAAAAACAGTAGAAATGGAAACCGGCGTCAGTCTTTGAATATCATCAATACACCATTACATGTCTCTGAAATTTAAATAAAATTTTCCTTAGAGGGAACCAGCAACAAAAGTAAATGAGTAAGAGCAGCGTTAATAACTCTTACGGTAATTCTACATGTTGTCACACCTTGCGTTGCACGTGTTGTTATTAGTTATTTGTTTTTGTTGCTGATTCTCTGTAAGGAAAATTTTTTCAAATTTCAAAGACAATTAATGGTCTGATAATGATCTTCATAGACTGAAAATCGTTACTATTAAACAAAAGTATTAAAAAAATTGCTTCTTGCTATCTAAACTGCTTATTTCCTTTAAATGATTTGTAGAATGTTAAAATTCTCATTAGATTTAGATGAAATTCAAAAAGAAATTGCTATTTCCAAACAAATAGCTAGGGATAATGATTTTCATGCAAATGAGATTGATGGTACGTTCAATTCAGTAAGATAAAACGAAAATCTTCAGATTCTCCTGCCACGACTACTTCAAAATTTTTGAAAATGGCGTATGTGGATAACCTGTCCTATAAAATAAACATACTGTCTAAAAATACAGGCATCACAGCAGCGTTTGCCACTAATAACGTCCTACAAAATAAGTTCAAACATACAGTTCGCAGACAAGGTAGCAAATATTCGAAGTCTAGTATCTACAAACAAGAATCTTTCTAATGACTGTAACAGAAAAAACAGGTCCTAAGTTTATCATTCGTTTTAAAAAGCGTACAACTGGTGCTGCTTGTAATAAATCATTATCTGTCAGCACCTGATGCAAAGTAACCATTCTGAAAGGTCGGTCCAGAATACCTTAAAAGTTTTACATAATCCCCATAAGTGGCACCTGTTAAATGCCCTTGAAAAAAATTTAAATTTATGGACTGTATAAAAAACAGCCGTATCACCAGCTAAACAGACGACTGAACTTTAGAGAGAAACATTTTTACGATACAGTACTTTACCGCTGTTTTGTTCCTTTATGTCTTGTTTTCAATGTTCTTAAATATTTTTATGCTCCATTTTATTCTTTTTCTTTATATTTATACATTTATTTCTTCAAGTATTAAGGCTGCATATTTTTATTGGTCTTATTCTGTTTTACCCCTGTCCAGCACACAACTGACAGTTCTTCTTTTTTGTTTCTTCAGTACCTACTATTCACACTTTAATAAGTCTCATGCTTATAACGGGATGTATGAACTAATATTTCGCTATTTTATGACCTATACAATGTTTCTCGTCCTGAGGGTGACTGACATTGATCTTGTCTCCATAGTGACTGACGGCGTCCTTTGTCCTTACATCCCTGGTTTGTTGCCTGCCTTACCACAGACGCACTATTTCAATAGCCGTCACGCTGCTCGTCCACTTGACAACTGCATTTATCTCAGCATCGATAACGTTCCTGTGACGTACATTTTATTCCACAGGTGGCAGTTATTTTCGTTAATTCTTAATGTATTGTGTTATTCATTTTTTACAAATGTAACTAATGTTTGTAGCGGTTACTTCTAATGTACTTTCTTCTGCTATTTTAAACTTTTTCTTTTACAGTGCACCCAGATTGATTACTCTAAGCTTGTTCGTACGTTACCATCATATTACTAACCTTATTGGCTGCTTCCGTGCTCATGAAGTAGGCGAGGGGTGGAGCTTCATCTATTTAATACATAATGTTCTTATTCTATCCAGAATTCGACAGATGTGTCTTTTGACAAATGTTCGTGCGCCACTCGACCTCTCTGCACACCACCATCGAGTATAAACCTTTATATATGTTATCATGATTTTTGTTGTACTTGTTGTTATTGCTCATCTCTTTCTTAGGGCTCTGTAGCTCGTTCTGTAAAAACGGAACCCTCTTAGGATCACTTTGTTGTCGGTCGTGTATCCTGACAAACTAGTAGCAGTGTTATGTTGGCAACACTAAAAAACACAATACACACTTAGAAGAATAAAAATAAACCGTAAACAGTGGTATACGAAATGCTGTGCTGTGTAAAACGTACGAAATACATAGTTCTGCAGAGCAGCGAAAAATGAGACTACAAGTATTAGTGTCTAATGAAGAAAGATATCAAAGGCAGGCTTTCAGACGACATTTCCTGATGCGGGCGAGAAACCAAGCACGAATCACCGTAAGTAAAATCAAACAAATTGTCAACGAAGGTGTTTTTCGATCTTAAAGACACGTCAAATTGTAAACGTCTTTAAATACAGAGCACTGATTTAGTTTTACCTCAATAAAGCGAAACGTTTCTGGTGAGAAAAACGCGCATTTTCCTCAACGTGTAACGACGAAACGAAAATACCCTCAAATTTGCCTGTCTGTCTGCCTGCCCGACAGTTAGGAACCCTTTTCTCATGAAAAGGTAGACGTATCAGATTGAAATTGACACGTACTAGGATCCACGGTCCCTTGGTGGTGACACACAGTTAAGCTTCTAAATCAATCCAGTCAAAAGTTACGATCATTTATGTGGCATACACTGAAGAGCCAAAGAAACTGGTACACCTGCCTAATATCGTATAGAGCCCACGCGAGCACGCAGATGTGCCGCAAGACACCGTGCCATGGACTCGACTAATATCTGAAGTAGTGCTGGAGGGAACTGACACCATGAATCCTGCAGGGCAGACCATAAATCCGTAAGAGTACGACGAGGTTGAGATCTCTTCTGAACAGCACGTTGCAAGGCATCCCAGATATGTTCAATAACGTTCACGTCTGGAGAGTTTGGTGGCCAGCGGAAGTGTGTAACTCAGAAGAGTGTTCCATGTAGCAATTCTGGACGTGTGGGATGTTGCATTGTCCTGCTGGCATTTCCCAAGTCCTTCCAAATGCCCAATGACATGAATGGAGGCAGGTGATCAGACAGGATGGTTACGTACGTGTCAGCTGTCAGAGACGTATCTAGACGTATCAGGGTTCCTGTTCCACTCCACTTGCACGCGCCCCACACCATTACAGAGCCTCCAACCGCTGGAACAGCCCCTGCTGACATGTAGGGTCAATGTCTGTGTTGTTGGGCCCAGGCGAGGCGTAAAGCCTTGTGTCATGAAGCGTACACGAGTGGGCCTTGGCAACGAATGCCCATATCGATGATGTTTCGTTGAATGGTTCGCACGCTGACACTTGTAGATGGCCCAGCACTGAAATCTGCAGCAGTTTGCGGAAGGCTTGCACTTCTGTCACGTGTAACGTTTCTCTTCAGTCGTCGTCAGTCCCGTTGTTGCAGGATCTTTTCCCGGCCGCAGCGAAGTCGGAGATGTGATATTTCACAGGATTCCTGACATTAACGGTACACTCGTGAAATGGTGGTACAGGAAAATCTCCACTTCATCGGTACCTCGGATATTCTGTGTCCCATCGCCCGTACGCCGACTATAACACCACGTTCAAACTCACTGAAATCTTGATAAGCTGACACTGTAGCAGCAGTAACCGATCTAACAACTGCACCAGACTCTTGCCTTATATTGGCGTTGCCAACCGCAGCGCTGTATTCTGCCTGTTTCCATGTCTCTGTATTTGAGTAAGCTTGCCTGTAGCAGTTTCTTCGGCGCTTCAGTGTATATTGAAGCTCTCAAATTCACTCATCAAAACCTATTAGGTACTTTCCTTTGACCTAGACTCATGAAAATTCTCATGAAAATAGACAATATACATTGTTTCAGAAGATAAGTAAATGGAAAAAAAGTGGAAAATTGTTTATCTGTAATTATATTATACGAAAAAATATTTTTTGCCATTTATTATACTCTTATCTGTTTGTCCATCTGTTAAGACCCGTTTTTCTCAGGAACGAGTAGACGAATCAAGTTGAAATTTATGTCACATACCAAAGTCTACGGTGCCTTGGTAGTGTAAAAATTTCAGCTTCTACGTCAAAGTCATGGAAAAATATGTCACGTATTTTGATATCGTGCCAATATCAATATCGATATCAAACAAAAGTCGTCGAAATTCTCGATTCATGGAATGGATGGATTGTCTATATATATAATTAAGTTTGTATGAAACCCTCAGTGCGCGAGTCATACGTACTCGTAATTTCCCGGACTTTCTTTCCGATAACCTCTAAGGAAAATGTTATTTGAATTTCAGAGACATGTGCTAGTCTGATGACCATCTTCAAACATTAAGACAGATTGCTATTAAAAAATATTTAAAAAAGATATTTCTGAGTTCGATACTGATTATTTCTTTTAAATTCTATCAAAGATCTGGATTTTGATAAAGAAAGGGTTCTTGTGTGGTATGAGAAACCTGCCGCTGATCTCCTCCAATTACAGAGTTTGTGATGCTCTTGTGGCCACATGTTGTCCGCTGACTTTTGTGTCGCAAGGCTCCGCCGACGTTTGTTTATTGACTTTCACGACGTTTCACCAGTACGAGTGGTTGGCGTTTTTATCTGTGATTCACCCTACATATTTGGTGGTGGACGGCAATGGTAAGAAATTCTGCCACAGTGTGTATCGCAAATAGGGACGCACGGATAGATACGCGCACAAGATGAACTTTTGACCCACATGACTACTGGCGTGAAATGCAACACTTGGAAAACATTCAGAGGAACCATGGATACTACACCACTTCCACAAAAATTCTCACGAAACACGCAACATGTCGAAAGAAGGAATGTCGGGTACGGCGTTCCTGCCATACATGCACACGAAGAAGCACTGAATCAGTCGTATACTGCGCTGACACGGCAATGATATTGATTTGCAAATAGACCAAAAAGATCAAAGAGTGTCTCGAACCGCCAGAGGTCAAAAGGAACGCAACAGAAAAGTTGGGAATATACCGAAAACGTCGTACCTGTAAAAACGTCTTTGTGGGAATCACCAAACTACCCATGAATACGGGGATCACCGAATATAAACGTGATTAACGGCTGGTACAGGTAGTGAAATCAGCCGCGGTGGAGCACCCGCTGTTTGAGACCGACCACAAAATAAAATTCGCCGACATGCACGTTCCCACCGTGGAGAAGAGTTGCCACTCCCGTTTGTTGAGGGAAACCATGGAAATTCGCAAACGCTACAATGGATTTAATAAGAAAGAAAAGCCTCTAGGTAATCCTGGATTCTCGTGCCGCAGTGAACGATGAACGCAGTTATCTAGAGGAAAACCACAGCGGCAGTGGTTGGTGGGTGGGGAAAGGCCGTTACACGTTGCTGTGACAGGTACGTACGTACCCTGTCTGACAAAAAGTGGCAGGAAACACCTGCGTAATGCACAACTGACCACTAGATGTCAATAGAAGAGGACAAGCCAGAATAAAATGAAGCAGTACCACAGAAAAAAGGGGAATCAGGAGAGCCCATTGACTTCGGACGTGGAAAATTGATTGGATGTCACCTCAGTAATAAAGACATCAGGGAAGTTTCAACCCTTCTAAAACTGCCCAAGTCAGCTTTTGGAGATCTCATTGTGAAGTGGAAACGGGATGGAACTATTAGTCTAACCCAACTTCTGGCAGCCTTCATGTAATGACGGATATGGACGGTAGAAGGAAGGAACGAAAATTGGGTTTAACGTCCCCTTGACAACGAGGTCATCAGAGACGGAGCAGAAGCTCGGCTTATGGCAATGAGAGGCAAGGAAATCGGCCGTGTCCTTTCAAAGAAACCATCCCGGCATTTGCCTGGAGTCGTTTAGGGAAATCTCGTAATTACTTCAAAATGGTTCAAATGGCTCTAAGCGCTATGGGACATAACATCTGCCAGCTGGGGTGCCGAGCAATTCTGGGCGGTACAGTCTGGAACCGCATGACTCTTACGGTCGCAGGTTCGAATCCTGCCTCGGGCGTGGTTATGTGTGATGTCCTTAGGTTAGTTAGGTTTAAGTAGTTCTAAGTTCTAGGGGACTGAGTGACCTCAGAAGTTAAGTCCCATAGTGCTCAGAGCCATTTGAACCATTTTTGAACTTAACATCTGAGGTCATCAGTCCCCTAGAATTACTTAAACCTAACTAACCTAAGGACATCTCACACACATCCATGCCCTGCGACCGTAGCAGCATCGCGGTTCCGGACTAAAGCGCCTAGAACCACTCTGCCGCAGCGGCCGGCTCGTAATTACTTAAATCAGGACGGCCGGACGCTGGTTTGAACCATCGTCCTCCTGAATGTGTGTCTAGTTTGCTAACCATTGTGCCATCTCGCTCGGTGCGACGGTAGAGTTTTGCAGAGTGGGTTATCGCATGAAATCAGCGGGGTGAATCAGTCTTGAGTTGAAAAGTGCTACCAGCAGTCCAGCCACTGCAATGAGTCTGCGTAGGTAGTTAGAAACAATAGGATACAATGGTCAAACAGCTCCTCGGAAACCGCACGTTTCCGGTGTCAACTCTAAGCGACGCTTGTTGTGTTGTGAAGGGTCACATTGGACAGTGGATCACTGGACACGAGTGAGTTGCAGTTGTGAGCTTGGGGTTGATCTTCTATTCTGTTATTCTGCGCAACGGATTAATCTGAGATGTATCCTTTACCCTGTGGCTCCTGCAAGATGCAATTTCCACCACCTCACTACTACAGAAGACAGACAGACGCTCCTAACGTTCTAAAGAGAAATGCCTGAAAAACTTTCAGCAATAAATATCTTCTGGAGTCGTCTGCTGTAAGGAAATGACACAAAAATTCACAAAATTTCTTACGTAACTAGTGGGATACTTGGGTACTGGAGTAGTGCTAGTTATTGTAAGAAAAACAAGAAACTAACGAAAATTATTATTTATTTTGCAAAAATTCTGAGAAATCACAATGGCACTTTTAGTTATGAATTGAACAAGTTTAGTTATGAACTGAACAACTTATATCCTGGTTCTTTTCGGAATGTGAAGTTAACTCTCAAGGATAGGTTCGCTAATGAAATTTCTATACAAAGTTTAAGATTGTTATTGACTTGGCAGAATGGCTGAGAGGCGCGCCTACTCAACATGAATAATTATCCTTTAGAATGTTGCTAGGTACGGTCGAGGCTGTCGCGTGTGAAATTCAGTGAAGTGTACTGTTGTGGAGGAAATAGGGGGCTCGCAATAGCTGTAGCGCACAATACCGTAACCTGCGATGTCTGCGCCACTCGCTGCTGACAAATAAGATAACTCTCATTCTATCTGGATTGACCTTCGCCAATCAAACTCTCCCTACGCCTTGATGAAGTCAAGGATTCCTATTCGCCCCTAGTCTTATTGGCGTGGTAAACCGGTCAGATAACCAGTCCACCGCGATGCCACTCAAAAATTTGCTCGCAGGCGTTTAACTATAACTCTGTCCGTTCACACTGCACAATAAATCTGTCGGTCAACACAGTGAACAACACTTAATCGCAAGGACTCAATATAGAGTCACACTTCGATTCGCTCTCGCCAGAGGTGCTCTCCCAGTGAAGTACTGAGGAGAGGCTTGTTCCTCACTCCAAGAGCGACAACAGAACGGCGCCTCTCCACGCCAGATGTGAAGGGGTATATCTTTCGGTCTCTTCTACTACTCCTTCAGCTCAAGGCGTCAGAAATATCGTCTGCCAATCAGCATTGATCTTCTAAAATGGGAGAATGACGTTTCGTTTAAGGCGACCAATCCAGAAATCTGTAGAATCGGCGTTTGGCGTTTGATGTCTCCCTGTGAAAATCTCTGAAACTGCGTGCTATGTGTAAAGAATGCGTAGGTTGGACGCTCCCACACAATGTAGCGGAATTTGCTTTTAAGCTGAACGCAGGGTCGTTCCCCCTTTCACTCGGGCACACGCTGTCTGCTCCACGGGTGGCCGAGGTTTACCCCTCGTCCTCTGAAGGGACCGGCCTCCAAGTGTGTGGTCTGTCTCTTTCGAACTAAAAGCTCCTGTGACCGTCGCGTCTGGAATGTATGTGTGTGCGCCAGCCTCGAGTATTTCAACCCCGGTGCGCACTTGTTATTTGCATATCGTTTACATGAATTCATACAACATTGACTATATCTTATCGAGTTTGGGTTCGAATGAAGCGTCTTGATGTGCAGAATATGATTGTGAGGGCGGAATATGTAAGCAATGAAGGTCAGGAGACCACGATGTCTTACACAGTGATGAATCACACTATACCCTGTCACCATCCGATGGAAGGCTTTGGGTTTGGCGAGTGCCTGCAGAACGTCACCTGCTGTCACATGTAGTGCCAACAGCGAAGTAGGGACGAGATGAAGTGGTATACGTGTGTGATCAACACCTGCACTTCAGAAAACGCTAAATGAACACATTTTTCAGCATTATGTACTGCACGAGGTAGAGGTTGCTTCATCAGCATGACAATGCACCATGACATGTATCAGAATCTGTAAGGTAAAGTTTAATGGACATAACATTCCTGGAACGGACTTCTCTGCCCCGAGTCTCGACCTAAATCCAATGGTAGATCTTCAGGCTGAGCTAGAAAGTCCACTTCACTCCAGACCCGTGCGTTCAACACCACTACCTTCTCTGGTCTCGAGTCTAGAAAAACAATGGGCTATCATTCCTCCACAGACATACAGACACCTAATTCAAAATGTCCCCAGCAGGGTTCAGGCCGTCGCAAAGGCAAAGGATGGACACATGGTATATTAATGTCCACTAACAGTTGTTCGGATACTTTTGATCAGCCAGTATATAATGTGCGGCTGCGGACTCGACAGCAGGCCGTCACTAGCAGGAGAGGCTGAATCTTTGACAACGACTGCCACTCGCGCTGCCGAAACGGCAGTAGGAATGTCGGTCCAGCATCCCGAGACTAAAGGTAGTCTGTTACAGGTAGTTTTGGCGAACCCCGCATAAGGCGGCAGAAGGCGAGTCGGTCAGCGAGTAAGTGTCGACAGACAGCTGGAGGCAACGGAGCAGCTGTGCTCAGCCGGCGGTAGGGCGACACGTGGCGGGGAGATTTACTGGCCAGCTGCCGACAGCTCTATCAGCCGGCAGCAAAAACACCAGGCCGCATTCCCCGCGCTGACACTGTGAGACGTCAGCCGGGTCCAGTCACGCCGCTCATTACCACACTGGGCGTGCCGTGACGTGAGTCACACGCCGCCTGCGAAGCGATACACACATAAACACACACTCAATAGGTGGTCTGATAAAGTGGCTGAAACAGCGGGAGTCCATCCACCAGGAGTAGCTATCAGATAACCACCCAATCACTATGAAGTAGGTTTTGGGTTTACCCAAAAACATATCGGCCAAGAATTGGAATTTTTTGTCCACAGTTCGTGGTCTCGTGGCTAGCGTTGCTGCCTGTGGATTACGTCATCCCGGGTTCGATTCCCGGCCGGGCCGGGGATTTTCTGCTCCCGGAGACTGAGTGTTCGTGTTGTCGTCATCATTTCACCATCATTCGGGAAAATGGCGAGCCTGGATTGGAACTGTTTCTTCAACTTAGTCATTTCTGGTACCTACCACTATATCAAGTAGAGTTAGCGCTCTGTGTATAACAAAGTCATCATTCACCTGTCACTAAACACTAATCTATCTGTATCTACACTGAGCTGAAAAAAGTCATGGGTTACCTTCATATCGGGTCGGTTCTCCTCTTTCTCGGCGTAGTGCAGCAGCTCGACATCGCGTGGACCCAGCTAGTCGTTGGAAGCCTCCCGTAGAAATATTGAGCCATACTGCCTCTACAGCCGTCCATAAGTGTTATCGGTGCAGGATTTTGTGCGAGAACTGACCCCTTGAGTATGTCCTATAAATGTTCGATGCAATTCATGTCGGGCGATCTGGGTGGCCAAATTATTCGTCCTAATTGTGCAGAAGGTTCTCCAAACCAATCACGAACAGCTGTGGTCTGGTGACATGGCGCACTGTCACCCATAAAAATTCCATCGCTGTTTGGGAAGATGAAGTTCGCGAAGGGCTGCAAATGGTTTCAAGGCAGCCAAACTTAACCATTTCTAGTTAATGATCGTTACAGTTGGACCAGAGTACCCAGCCCATTCCAACAAAACACAGGGCACACCATTATGAAGGCACCACTAGCTCGTATAGTGGCTTATTGACAACATGGTTCCATCGCATCGTGGGGTTTCCGCCGCACTCGAACCTAAGATCCAATAGATATGTTCAGGAGCCCAGGAGAGGCACTGCAGGGGATGTCGTGCTGTTAGCCATGGCACTAATGTGTTAACGCCAAATTTCGGCGCACTGTCTTAACGGATACGTTCTTCGCATGACCCACATTGATTTCTGCGGTTATTTCGCGCAGAGTTGGTTGTCTGTTAGCACTGTAAACTGTACACAGAAGCCGTTGCTCTCTCTCATTGAGCGAAAGCCTTCGGCCACTAAATTGTCCGTTGTGAGGGGTAATGCCTGAAATCTGGTATTATCGGCACATTCTTGACACTGTGGATCACGCAATATTGAATTCCCTGACGATTTTTTAAAAGAAGTGTGCCACGCGTCTTGCTGCAACTACTATTCCGCGTTCAGAGTCTATCAATTCCAGCAATAATTAACGTCTGAAACCTTTGCACATGTATCACCTGAGTAGAAATGACTGCTCCGCCAACTCGCTGCCCTTTTATACCTCGACTACGCAATACGACTGCCATGTCTATATGCGCATATTCATATCCCATGACCTTTGTCGTCTCAGTGTATCTATATGTTAATAAAACTCATTGTTTACACTTATGTACGTTGCACTTTTCCTCCTAAATCACAGGACAGATTTAAAACAAGCTTAGCATATATCTCATATGTTTTGTGGCATAACTAAGTGATCCATATTACCCGCCGGACCATACCAACCGACATTCTCCTAACACCTCAAAATATTCAGACAGTAAACACTGCAAAGACTGACATCTTGTTTTGAATGTTCAGAAATCTAAAATTATGCGCTTCACAACACGCAGAAAAGAAGTATCACGTAACAGCAATTCAGTAAGTCACGGTCGCAGTCAGTCACACGAATACCTGCGTGCAACAATTCGTAGGGAAATGATGTGAAACGATCGAAAGGACTCAGTCGCAGGCAAAGGCGCAGACTTGGGTTCCTTGGCTGAATTCTGGAAACGTGCACTCAGTGTACAACGGAGACTACCTGTACGTCCGACCTGGGCGTGTCACCTCAGTCACGAGTTTGGAACTCATAGAAACTAGGACTCACACGGGATATGGAATGTGTAGAAAGAAGGCAGCAGGAATAGTCACAGGCTGACTTGGTGGGGGGGGGGGGTGAGTTAGTGAGGGGGGGGGAGTCAGTGAGGGGGGGGGGCGTATCACAGAAAAGTAGAAAAACCTGAAATCTTAGACTCTAGAATATAAGCGCTAATCATCCTGTGAAATACTTCCAAAGTAGCAGGAACCACTGATAAGAGAAAAATGCAGTTAAATTTTCCAGATGCATACGTATTGCTCCCGTGAGTGTGGTGAAACCAAGGTCAGCTTAGTTACAGCACCCACATATGCATTTCAGCAACAGTTTTCTACACACGGATGAAACTGAAGAAACCATACGCTATACTGCATAAAAAAGGGGATAGGTGTGATGCTAACAACTACCGCCCAATCTCACTTCAGACAGCTTTATCCAAAATTCTTGAAGAAGTAGTCTATTGAAGACTAGCAACACGTATTTGTAAAAATAAAGTAATAACAAAATGTCAGTTTGGTTTTGGGAAAGGCTTTTCAACAGAACATATATGTTTTCACTGATCAAATATTAAATGCACTGAATAACTGAACATCACCCATTGGGAAATTTTCTGATTTCTCAAAGGCTTTTGATTGTGTGAGTCATAAAATTCTTCTAGATAAGCTTAAGTATTGTGGTATGAATGAGACAGTGCACAAATGGTTTAATTCATGTTTAACTGCAAGAATGCAGAAGGTTGAAATTAACAGTACATATATTCTGCAAAAACCAGCAAAGCCCTCTAACTGGGGAGGTATCAAGAATGGTACCCCACAGGGTTCTGTCTTCGATCCCTTATTGTTCTTAATATACACTCCTGGAAATGGAAAAAAGAACACGTTGACACCGGTGTGTCAGACCCACCATACTTGCTCCGGACACTGCGAGAGGGCTGTACAAGCAATGATCACACGCACGGCACAGCGGACACACCAGGAACCGCGGTGTTGGCCGTCGAATGGCGCTAGCTGCGCGGCATTTGTGCACCGCCGCCGTCAGTGTCAGCCAGTTTGCCGTGGCATACGGAGCTCCATCGCAGTCTTTAACACTGGTAGCATACCGCGACAGCGTGGACGTGAACCGTATGTGCAGTTGACGGACTTTGAGCGAGGGCGTATAGTGGGCATGCGGGAGGCCGGGTGGACGTACCGCCGAATTGCTCAACACGTGGGGCGTGACGTCTCCACAGTACATCGATGTTGTCGCCAGTGGTCGGCGGAAGGTGCACGTGCCCGTCGACCTGGGACCGGACCGCAGCGACGCACGGATGCACGCCAAGACCGTAGGATCCTACGCAGTGCCGTAGGGGACCGCACCGCCACTTCCCAGCAAATTAGGGACACTGTTGCTCCTGGGGTATCGGCGAGGACCATTCGCAGCCGTCTCCATGAAGCTGGGCTACGGTCCCGCACACCGTTAGGCCGTCTTCCGCTCACGCCCCAACATCGTGCAGCCCGCCTCCAGTGGTGTCGCGACAGGCGTGAATGGAGGGCCGAATGGAGACGTGTCGTCTTCAGCGATGAGAGTCGCTTCTGCCTTGGTGCCAATGATGGTCGTATGCGTGTTTGGCGCCGTGCAGGTGAGCGCCACAATCAGGACTGCATACGACCGAGGCACACAGGGCCAACACCCGGCATCATGGTGTGGGGAGCGATCTCCTACACTGTCCGTACACCACTGGTGATCGTCGAGGGGACACTGAATAGTGCACGGTACATCCAAACCGTCATCGAACCCATCGTTCTACCATTCCTAGACCGGCAAGGGAACTTGCTGTTCCAACAGGACAATGCACGTCCGCATGTATCCCGTGCCACCCAACGTGCTCTAGAAGGTGTAAGTCAACTACCCTGGCCAGCAAGATCTCCGGATCTGTCCCCCATTGAGCATGTTTGGGACTGGATGAAGCGTCGTCTCACGCGGTCTGCACGTCCAGCACGAACGCTGGTCCAACTGAGGCGCCAGGTGGAAATGGCATGGCAAGCCGTTCCACAGGACTACATCCAGCATCTCTACGATCGTCTCCATGGGAGAATAGCAGCCTGCATTGCTGCGAAAGGTGGATATACACTGTACTAGTGGCGACATTGTGCATGCTCTGTTGCCTGTGTCTATGTGCCTGTGGTTCTGTCAGTGTGATCATGTGATGTATCTGACCCCAGGAATGTGTCAATAAAGTTTCCCCTTCCTGGGACAATGAATTCACGGTGTTCTTATTTCAATTTCCAGGAGTGTATATTAAAACTTGCCACTCTATATTCGTGAAGATGTAAAGCTAGTTCTATTTGCTAATGATACAATTGTAGTAATCACACCGTACAAACAAGAATCATCTGAGGAAATTGTAAATAAAGTCTTTCAGAAAATTATTAGGTGGTTCTCTCTAAATGGACTCTCACTACATTTTGAGAAAACACAATACATACAATTTTGTACAGTAAATGCGATAACACTAATTATAAATATAGACGATGAACAGAAGTCTGTAGCTAAGGCAGAACATTCAAAATTTCTGGGTGTGTTCATTGATGAGAAATTGAACTGGAAGAAACACTTCGATGATCTGCTGAAACGGTTAGGTTCAGCTACTTATGCTATTACGGTTACTGCAAATTTTGCTGATGAAGACATCAGTAAATTAGCCTACTATGCCTATTTTCATTCACTGCTTTCATATGGCATCATATTTTGGGTTAATTCATCAAATGTGTGAAATCTTATGGGACTTAACTGCTAAGGTCATCAGTCCCTAAGCTTACACACTACTTAACCTAAATTATTCTAAGGACAAACACACACACACCCAAGCCCGACGAGGGAGGACTCCAACCTCCGCCGGGACCAGCCGCACAGTCCATGACTGCAGCGCCCTAGACCGCTCGGCTAATGCCACGCGGCGGTTAATTCATCATTAAGAGAAAAAGTTTTCATTGCACAAAGGCGTGTAATCAGAATAATAGTTGGAGCCCACATAAGGTCACCTTGCAGATATTTATTTAAGTTACTCGTGATATTCATAGTACCTTCGAAATTCATATATTCACTTAAGAAATTTGTTATTAATAAACCATCACAATTCAAAAATAACAGCTAAGTGCATAGTTACAACATTAGAAGATATGATGATCTTCATTATTCTGGGTTAAATCTGAATTTGGCAAAGAAAGGGGTGAATTATGCGGCCACAAAAATCTTTGGTCATTTGCCAAATAGCATTAAAAGTCTGAAGATAGTCAACAATCATTTAAAAACAGATTAAAAGAATTTATGAATGGCAACTACTTCTACTCAATAGATGAATTTTTAGATGTGAGGTAGTATTTATTTTGTGTAAAGAAAATTTACGTTAAAGTGCCACTTTCCACATTGTTGCGAAATATCGTATTAACGATCTATGGAACAAGTATTACTCGTAATGTATGTATGCATCCATATTGTGCACGTTCTGCCGCGAACTGCACAGTGATTTGCAGAGCATGTATATAGATGTAGGTAGACAGTAGTCGACCAAAACATCATGACCATTGCCTGCCGCGACTTTGGCTGCCGCCCGTTGGCGTTTCGGGCGCTTGACGCGGTAACAAACGTACGTAAGCGGAGCAGACGCGGGCGGGGGCTCACCCTAGCGAAGGTATGGGCGGCAAAAGGGAAAATCCATTGAGATAGGCGACTCTGACAAATATCAGGTTCTTACTATGCTGACCCTGTGGACGAGTATCTTCAAAACGGCGAAGCTGGTCGAATGTCCACGTGCTCCTGCCGTGAGCACGTAGGGGAAGCGGTAGAAGGACAGTGGAACTACCAGTAGGCGCCAAATGTTGGACGCCCACGACCCTTCACAGAATGTGCGGTTCGGACACCTGTCTGCTCTGTAATGCAGGATGGATGGCGATCTGTGGCATCTCTGTTGAAAGAGCACGATGCTGGCGCACGTACAAAAATTTCGAAGCACACCGTTCATCATACATCGTTGAACATGGAGCTCCGCAGCCGACAATCACTTTTTTTTTTTTGGTCATCAGTCTACTGACAGGTTTGATGCGGCCCGCCACGAATTCCTTTCCTGTGCTAACCTCTTCATCTCAGAGTAGCACTTGCAACCTACGTCCTCAATTATTTGCTTGACGTATTCCAATCTCTGTCTTCCTCTACAGTTTTTGCCCTCTACAGCTCCCTTTAGTACCATGGAAGTCATTCCCTCATGTCTTAGCAGATGTCCTATCATCCTGTCCCTTCTCCTTATCAGTGTTTTCCACATATTTCTTTCCTCTCCGATTCTGCGTAGAACCTCCTCATTCCTTACCTTATCAGTCCACCTAATTTTCAACATTCGTCTATAGCACCACATCTCAAATGCTTCGATTCTCTTCTCTTGCCGGCCGAAGTGGCCGTGCGGTTAAAGGCGCTGCAGTCTGGAACCGCAAGACCGCTACGGTCGCAGGTTCGAATCCTGCCTCGGGCATGGATGTTTGTGATGTCCTTAGGTTAGTTAGGTTTAACTAGTTCTAAGTTCTAGGGGACTAATAACCTCAGCAGTTGAGTCCCATAGTGCTCAGAGCCACCATTTCTCTTCTCTTCCGGTTTTCCCACAGTCCATGTTTCACTACCATACAATGCTGTACTCAAGACGTACATCCTCAGAAATTTCTTCCTCAAATTAAGGCCGGTATTTGATATTAGTAGACTTCTCTTAGCCAGAAATGCCTTTTTTGCCATAGCGAGTCTGCTTTTGATGTCCTCCTTGCTCCGCCCGTCATTGGTTATTTTACTGCCTAGGTAGCAGAATTCCTTAACTTCATTGACTTCGTGACCATCAATCCTGATGTTAAGTTTCTCGCTGTTCCCATTTCTACTACTTCTCATTACCTACGTCTTTCTCCGATTTACTCTCAAACCATACTGTGTACTCATTAGACTGTTCATTCCGTTCAGCAGATCATTTAATTCTTCTTCACTTTCACTCAGGATAGCAATGTCATCAGCGAATCGTATCATTGATATCCATTCACCTTGTATTTTAATTCCACTCCTGAACCTTTCTTTTATTTCCATCATTGCTTCCTCGATGTACAGATTGAAGAGTAGGGGCGAAAGGCTACAGGCTTGTGTTACACCCTTCTTAATACGAGCACTTCGTTCTTGATCGTCCACTCTTATTCCCTCTTGGTTGTTGTACATATTGTATATGACCCGTCTCTCCCTATAGCTTACCCCTACTTTTTTCAGAATCTCGAACAGCTTGCACCATTTTATATTGTCGAACGCTTTTTCCAGGTCGACAAATCCTATGAAAGTGTCTTGATTTTTCTTTAGCCTTGCTTCCATTATTAGCCGTAACGTCAGAATTGCCTCTCTCGTCCCTTTACTTTTCCTAAAGCCAAACTGATCGTCACCTAGCGCATTCTTAATTTTCTTTTCCATTCTTCTGTATGTTATTCTTGTAATCAGCTTCGATGCGTGAGCTGTTGAGCTGATTGTGCGATAATTCTCGCACTCCGACAATCCCTATGTGCTCAAATGTCAACGCAACGAAATCGACGATTACGATTGCAGTGGGATGGGACCATCGGGATTAGACTGTCCATCAATGGAAACCTGTCGGCTATTCGGGAGAGTCATTTTTCTTCTTCAGTAGGTCGACGTCCGTCTCCACACACGTCGTCATCAAGGTGAATGGTGGCTCGAAACATACAGCCCGCCACGGGCGCAGGCTGATGGGAGCAGTATTATGATATCGGAGGCAGTCTCCTGCGCTTGAATGGGACCTGTTCAAAAATGGCTCTGAGCACTATGTGACTTAACATCTATGGTCATCAGTCCCCTAGAACTTAGAACTACTTAAACCTAACTAACCTAAGGACATCACACAACACCCAGTCATCACGAGGCAGAGAAAATCCCTGACCCCGCCGGGAATCGAACACGGGAACCCGGGCGTGGTAAGCGAGAACGCTAGCGCACGGCCACGAGCTGCGGACGAATGGGACCTGTAGTAGTAATCGAAGACACTCTGATATCTACGAACCACCTGCATCCATTCATGCTTGATTAATTCCCCGACGGTGATGTCATCTTTCAGCAGTATAATTTTCCGTGTCTCGAAGCCCGAAACTTGCTACAATGGTTTGAGGAGCATTGTAGTGAACTGACGTAGGTGTCTCGGCGACCAAATTCGCCTGGCGTAAATTCTACGGAACCCATCTGGATCGCTATCAGGCGTCATCACCGCGTACGCAAATCATCGGACCGTTATTTACGCGAATTGCATGATCTGTGTGTAGACATATAATGTCCCATACCTCCACAAACCTACCAACAAACTATCGGATTTCCGATAGGCAGACTCAGTGCTGTATTTCATTCCAGAGATGGAGAAACAAACTATTAAGCAGAAAAAAATAATGTTTTGGCTCATCAGTGTATATTTATATACAAGATTTTAACTTCACTGGAATACGATAAGACGCGAGGAGTCAGAAGTCCACCAAATTACCACAAGTTCGTCGTCACAGTTTCATAGGCCGAAGAAATAAAAAGTAATGAACTTAAAATTAACATGCTCGCAGTTAATCAAGAAACGGGTTCACAGCTGAAACCACGTTGACCTGGTTTTCAAAAAACGTGCTTAAGTGGCTGCGAAGAAAGATGATAAATGGGAGAGAGTGTTAAGTTCAGTTAAAAACAAATGAACATTTCCATGTTCGCCATCATATGAAGCCGCAATGAAATGATTCCTGCGCAGTTATACGAGATGACCTACACTGCCCCTCGGTAAGGTCAGAGGAATACAGCGCGTTGTGTGCTAGTCTGTGGGGCACTTTGCATTTCGAGTTGGGAGCAGCGTAATTTGCTGCAATTAATGAGAACCTCAGCGCCAAAGATTATTACCCTCGTCAGCTGCGGGCTCACAGGTGGCCGGATTACGACACTATGAGACGTGCTCGTAAAGTTTTAACCAGGTGTGATAAATGAAGCTTCGACCATCAGGCTCTTAGTCTATGTCTACAGACAAAGCGACGCAATTTTCTCAACGTTGGATCCCTTCGCGGGCAATTTTCGTTGTAGAACAATGTGCACGATCCACCTCGAAACTCACCTCATCTCATTCTGGGGATGAGTACCATTCAACGGTTTCTTCATCCGAGGCTAGAGGAAGAGGTCTCTGGGTGCCGTGTCAGGAGTATCCGGGAGGGGGGTCTGAAGTAAAACGTAACAGCACAAAGAAATTTTATGTGTGACTGCGTCACGTGTAGAACGAGCTGCGGCGTTGTTGTGGTGCAAAAACAACAGATTGGACAACTTCCCACGAAGTTTCGTTTTGACAGACTCCCGTAACGTCGTCAGGAGTTTTCGATAGTACACTCCTGTGATGATTTGAGCCTTAAGAGGAAATGATATTGGTGCCACACCA
Organism: Schistocerca nitens; assembly: GCF_023898315.1. Classification (NCBI taxonomy): domain Eukaryota; kingdom Metazoa; phylum Arthropoda; class Insecta; order Orthoptera; family Acrididae; genus Schistocerca; species Schistocerca nitens. The sequence continues at coordinate 145,877,971 of NC_064620.1, read as the reverse complement.
TGTCAGTCCCAGAAAAACATTCAGCGTTACCACGTGCGGTGTTAGTTGTGATCTTGTTTTTATCGCAGGTGGTTAATCCTCAACTTCCTATTACTAGGTTTGCTCCTTTGACTCGAGATCATAGGGATCCACTCCAGCTTTCGGCAGTGATGATTAGACGTCGGAAGATGTCCTCTAGATTCACATGACACAGCAGCAACACATTTGCTGCTGCCTTAGTTCGAGGGCTTTTTGGAAACGTGTGAGCAGTCAAGGAACCCAGCGGGCGGTGGTCGCTGTCACGATAATTGTCATTGTTTTTACTATCAGCTCCATGCGAAACGCCTGTTAAATTGTTACTTTCAATGCCAGCTGAAATTCGTTCTGTATTTTAATGGTAATCCTTTTAAAGTCTTCATCCCGATGGAGAACAGATATACCTGTAACATTTTATGGTGTCATGTTAGTGTTTAATCCATGTGAACCTTCTAAAGAAACATCTTGTAGAACTCCAGAATGAAATTTTCACTCTACAGCGGAGTGTGCGTTGATATGAAACTTTCTGGTAAATTAAAACGGTATGCCAGACCGAGATTCGAACTCGGGACCTTCGCCTTTCGCGGCAAGTGCTCTACCGGAAGAGCACTTGCCCGCGAAAGGCGAAGGTCCCGAGTTCTGGACTCGGTCGGGCAAACAGTTTTAATCTGCTAGGAAGTTTCATGTTGTAGTATTGAAGCCTCACTTTCTTTTGTAATGTTTTGTAATTAGTTCAATAATTTCTTCAATTGCTCACATATTGCCGAGCAAGTTATTCTATCTTCTCTCCGGATCCTTCTCATGTGAATAATATTCATTATGCATTTAGAATTTTATTTCAGCCTTCAAATACGAGATATTGGTGACGAATTGTTGGACGGCGAACCAACAAACACTAATGGCGTTCTTTCGTTGCTTATTTCTTTAAATGAAACTGAGGCGTCCGTGAGACACTTTGTACCGATAACTTTTCAATAGCTTACGTTATATTTTTTCTACGCATTGTAATAAGCTGACCGGTCAACCGCCGTCTATCAAGAGCGTCAACCAGTTTAGTCGCTGGTCTGATACACAACCATGAGAAGAGGGATCTTTTGAGGTAAAAACTGCTGAATAAATGTTACCTACCTCTTTCGTACTGCACTATAAGGTACACTAAATACACTCATCAAAAAAAGTTGAGCATATTTCCCAGTTACCCACCAATACTCACTACGGACGTTCCTTTTATGTTTATGTAAGAAGGTGGTTGTATATACAGGGTGGTCCATTGATGGTGACCGGGCCAAATATTTCACGAAATAAGCGTCAAACGAAAAAACTACAAAGACGAAACTTGTCTAGTATGAAGGGGGAAACCAGATGGCGCTATGGTTGGCCCGCTAGATGGCACTGCCATAGGTCAAACGGATATCAACTGCGTTTTTTAAAATAGGAACCCCCATTTTTTATTACATATTCGTGTAGTATGTAAAGAAATATGAATGTTTTAGTTGGACCACTTTTTTCGCTTTGTGATAGATGGCGCTGTAATAGTCACAAACATATGGCTCACAATTTGAGACGAACAGCTGGTAACAGGTAGGTTTTTTAAATTAAAATACAAAACATAGGTACGTTTGAACATTTTATTTCGGTTGTTCCAATGTGACACATGTACCTTTGTGAACTTATCATTTCTGAGAACGCATGCTGTTACAACGTGGTTACCTGTAAATGCCACATTAATGCAATAAATTCTCAAAATGATGTCCGTCAACCTCAATGCATTTGGCAATACGTGTAACGGCGTTCCTCTCAACAGCGAGTAGTTCGTCTTCCGTAATGTTCGCACATGCATTGACAATGCGCTAACGCATGTTGTCGGGCGTTGTCGGTGGATCACATTTGAAAATATCCTTCAACTTTCCCCACAGAAAGAAATCCGGGGACGTCAGATCCTGTGAACGTGCGGTCCATGGTATGGTGCTTCGACGACCAATCCACCTGTCATAAAATATGTTATTCAATATCGCTTCAACCGCACGCGAGCTATGTGCAGCACATCCATCATGGAAGTACATCGCCATTCTGTCATGTAGTGAAACATCTTGTTGTAACATCGGTAGAACATTACGTAAGAAATCACCATACACTGCACCATTTAGATTGCCATCGATAAAATTGGGGCCAATTATCCTTCCTCCCATAATGCCGCACCATAGATTAACTCGCCAAGGTCGCTGATATTCCACTTGTCGCAGCCATCTTGGATTTTCCGTTGCCAAATAGTGCATATTATGCCGGTTTACGTTACCGCTGTTGGTGAATGACGCTTCGTCGCTAAACAGAACGCGTGCAAAAAATCTATCTTCGTCCCGGAATTTCTCTTGTGCCCAGTGGCAGAACTGTACATGACGTTCAAAGTCGTCGCCATGCAATTCCTGCACATAGAAATATGGTACGGGTGCAGTCGATGTAGATGTAGCATTCTCAACACCGACGTTTTTGAGATTCCCGATTCTCGCGCAGTTTGTCTGTTACTGATGTGCGGATTAGCCGCGACAGCAGCTAAAACACCTACTTGGGCATCCTCATTTGTTGCAGGTCGTGGTTGACGTTTCACATGTGGGCTGACACTTCCTGTTTCCTTAAATAACGTAACTATCCGGCGAACGGTCCGGACACTTGGATGATGTCGTCCAGGATACCGAGCAGCATACATAGCACACGCCGGTTGACATTTTGATCACAATAGCCATACATCAACACGATATCGACCTTTTCCGCAATTGGTAAATGGTCCATTTTAACACGGGTAACGTATCACGATGCAAATACCGTCCGCACTGGCGGAATGTTATACGTTTGCGACTATTACAACGCCATCTTTGACAAAGTGAAAAAAGTAGTCCAACTAAAACATTCATATTTCCTTACGTACTACACGAATATGTAATAAAAATGGGGGTTCTTATTTTTTAAAAACGCAGTTGATATCCGTTTGATCTATGGCAGCGCTATCTAGCGGGCAACCATAGCGCCATCTGGTATCCCCCTTCAAGCTAGACGAGTTCCGTTCTTTGTAGTTTTTTGGTTTGATGCTTATTTTGTGAGATATTTGGCCCGGTCACTATCAATGGACCACCCCGTATAATGCGAACTTGTTCGTCGTTGCCACTCCGCCTCATCAAGCGCCGTGGATTCACGGCTTGTAAACAAACGCAGTACACCAGAGCTGAGTTCTTGTGAATGCACAGTACGTTCTCTGTGTTCCTTGAAGTGCAGCGCAACGCTTTGGAACAGGCCCTCCATAACAAAATGTGTTAAAATCATCACACTGATGGTACAGAACATGAGACTAGCTGACATTGCGAACATTGTTCACGTTAATAAATGTACTGCCTCCAGATTGTGGAAAAAGTTCAAGGAGACGCACTGAATAGCGGATCGACTTCGCGAAGGCCGTCCTTGCAAAACTACAGCCGCTCAGGAGCGAGCGGTATATAACTATGTGCGTGAACTCTCATGGGACTTAACTGCTTAGGTATCAGTCCCTAAGCTTACACACTACTTCACCTAAATTATCCTAAGCACGAACACACACACACACCCAAGCCCGAGGGAGGACTCGAACCTCCGCCGGACCCAGCCACACAGTCCATGAGTGCAGCGCCTAAGATTGCTCGGCTAAGCCCGCGCGGCGCTCGGAGGAGCCTCAGGGGTTACCGTAAGTACCCAAACTGCATCATGTGGAGTTGTACAGCCGAAGACCTTTCGAGACTCCATCATTCCGTCCAAATCACAGGGGTGCTCGTGTAAGATGATCTAGAGCACATGAACATTGGAGACGAGACCAGTGGACCAAAACGCTGTTCACAGACGAAGTGCGAATACTCTTGCACCCTGACAACAACTCTGTCCGCATTGGAGGCGAGAAGGGGAACGCAATTATCCCTCAATGACTGTAACGTCACCAACAATCCGGTGTTTTTGGGCAGGTATCATGTATGGCCGCCGCACACCACTTGTTCCAATTGAAGGCAATATAACTGCAGTATGTGATAACAACATTCTCCAACCCGTAGTCAGTGGTTCTACAGAGACTGTAGGGGAAGATTTCACTGTACAGAATGATAACGCCCAACCTCATTGTGCTCGCAGTGTCAGCTGGTATCTGACAGGACGTGAGATCCAAAGAGTGAATTGGCCAGCATGCTCATCGGATATGAACTGCATAGAATGCGCATAGATGGTCCGTGGAGCACCTATTCGTTATTGAACAGTGTTCTGAACACAGCATTTTGTGTATTTTCTTGTAGTGAGAGATTGTAAGTTTTTTGTTTTTTCAAGTAATTGTCCTTTTCCATTTCATTATCACTTCAAACAGAACGTGAAATGCAGTTTTCCTTTGCGTAATATTCTCCGTCATAGAAAACACGGTGTAAGACATCTATCTCATTTCAAGATACGTGAACTTAACTTTCTTTGATGTGTGTAGTATTCTGGCTAACCGTCTTCAGTGAGGCTACCTCATTTAATTGTCAAGTAATAACATTCATAAAAGTTAAAAAGCAAAGCCTCGCCATGTTATAGCACCAGGGCCTCCATTTATCTAGCGATTCCAATTTCTACACAGTTTGATGGACTGCTATTTAGTTCTTCGTCAGTTAGATTTGTATGATTACACTGGAACCGTCCGTAGCCCCTAGTCAATGTCTCAAATAATGGCTCGCCGTTGCCTTTTGGTGCATATGTTCGTAGGGTTTTCCCATAAATTTAATAAATAAAACAGATACACATAACAGAGACTTTAGTAACCGATAATATAATCTCCTTCGATATTTACAACAGTTTGCCAACGATGGGGTAACTTTTCGATCCCTCGACAGCAGAAATCAAGGGTTTCGAGGCGAAGAACTCGTCGAGCCATGCTCGGGGCATATTTTCATCCGGAAAGAAATTTCCCTGAAGGCTGTTCGATAGATAGCGGAAGAGGTGAAAATCTGAGGGCGCAAGATCAGGTGAATAAGGTGGGTGCTGAATGACTTCCCAACCCAACTCCTGTATACTGTTTTTTGTCAGTGTAGCAAAATACGAATCGGTATAGTGGAGTAGCGTCACTTAACGCAGTGCTCCTGGTCGCTGGCTACACCTCGGAGAAGCAATTCGTAATACACCACACCTTCGCTGTTATACCAGTTGCATATCATTATCTTTTCAAAAATGGTTCAAATGGCTCTGAGCACTATGGGACTTAACTCCCCTAGAACTTAGAACAACTTAAACCTAATCAACCTAAGGACATCACACACATCCATGCCCGAGGCAGGATTCGAACCTGCGACCGTAGCGGTCACGCGGTTCCTGACTGAAGTGCCTAGAGCCGCTCGGTCACACCGGCCGGCCATTATCTTTTGTGGATGCAAGCAGGTCTTTGTATGGGTAGTTGCTGCTTTGTTTGGGTTCAACCATTCCTTTCCTTTTCTTTATGTTAGCGTAAAGAGACAATTTCTTCCAACCAGTAACGATGCGGTATATGAATGATCGGCGTTGTTCACTACCCAGCTGATGACGAATAAGTAGAGATACACACATGGACATACGCTGATTTTTGTGATCTTGGCTTAGAGCATGCGGACGCGTACCCCCGATTTTCGAACCTTCCGTACTGCATGGTGAAATGATCACAGTTCATCATATCTCCCAGCTCTCGAGTACACTGACGTGCGTCATTGTGCATTAATCGGTTCAAACAATCTTCATCAAACTCCGAAGGTCTTCTTGAACGTTGAGAGTTAGTAATCTCGATAGCATCTGCTTTAAAACGAGGAAACAACTTTCTTGCCGTTCTCTGTCCAATGGCATTGTCCCCATACACGGAGCAAATGTTTCTGGCTGCCTCCACTGCTGTAACCCATTTACTGAACCCAAGCAGAAGAATATGTTGAAATGTTCCTATCTTTCCATTTGGCACTCCATTTTCTAGCGTCCAGAGCTCCACTCACTGTCTCCAAATGAGAAAATGACTATATGTAAAGTCAAATAGCAAGAGTGAACTACAAACCAAAAATGACAATCGATAAATAAACCCACAGCACCCGGAATACCAACATAAAAAGACGAAAACGCTACGAAGTTGCACACCAATTTAATAGTATTAGGAACTCACCATGGCTTATTATTTCCTTGTTCCCTTAAGGCACTCCACTTAGTCAGTGGTCTGCGCAGTTCAGTTTTGGTTCCTCTAGCGACGTACTGCAGCAATGCGGATCGCGATTTCAAAATGTACCGCGACTGAAGTCTTGTAGCAGCAAACAGCCATAAAAATTAACTACGTAACGTTGGATTTCGGGGTGATCATTAAAAATTCGTGACTACCTGGTATAAAGACATAAACATGACAATATGTCCCGTAGGAAGGTTGCTTCGTTCACTGTGTAGACTAACGGAAAATTTCAAAGAACTGTGACTGATGCCCGAACAACAGGGAACTAACATGCATCGAGATTAAAAAATAGTCCATTGATAATAGCTAGGCACTAGCCGAAATCTGGATCTGCATAATAAAACCTGCAAAAAAAGGACGACTCATTGCTGCGCTCTGCAGTTTATAACTAACTGGAAAGTTATAGCAGTCCATAGCTGCAAACAAAAAACTAAATACTGTAATGTCCACGCCTATATTTCAATCAAAATAGCATCCACGACAGCATTGTATGTGGAATGTGACTGAACTTTGATCGTATTCTCGTGATACTGATAAAAGGGACTGCACCCTTAATAAAATAATAAATAATTATCGTCAATGACATAATTTAATATTTTGTAAAAAATTATATCTCAGACAATTCCTATGTAAAAAGATAATGAAAATCTCAATCTTTTGTTATCTATGATTTTTGTTCTTGTTCGAACTGTTGTACTGATAGGATGTGACTGATGTCTCATAACACAGAGGTCTGCAAAAAACTGTACTAAAGTATTTTTATGCTGCTAACTGATATTTGAAAATAGAGTTTATGTGTTACTGAAATAAATCTTCTTTGTTTTATTTCATTGTAATACGCGTCCTATATAAATGTAAAGTTTTCTGCTCATCCACCGAAGAGGACAGCTATTAGCGCTATTGATCTATCGCGCAGTTTATTGGTAAATGGTGAATATTAATGTGTCTTGTAATATTGAGAAATATTTTCAAATGTTAATGCATATAGTGAAGATGAGAAAAGATTAAATATATATTATTTATTCTAAATAAAACGCAGCAAGAAGCAGAATCGATAAGTGATTGCCTTATGTTAGCTGCCATCTTAGTGAAATATTACAACGGCATTTTTATATTGATTTTCTATACAGACATAAATGTTGTTGGTTATATAATTGCGATAAAAATTGTGTATTGCTGGCCGAGGAACCACTCTGAGGTAATATATTACAGTTACACTGCGAAATTGAACTTCTACGAATGCAGATAGCATCTTACATATAAATTCTTATCGGCTCATGTATGAAGCCTGGTAATATCGTAACAACTTTTATGAAATATTTTGACACGAAAATACATTAGTGTTGTGTACGTGTGGTATTATGTAATAAAACTGTTCATTTTGCTTAGAGAAAAAAGTTGCCATCTCGAATAAGAGTAGCATTAAAATTGACAAACGATCTGCAACTAGCAAAGAGTATTTTAAACAAAAGCACTGAAATTAATAAAAATAATTAATCTTGTTTAGTTCAGATTACTTATCAAACATTTAGCTTGTTTGCTGGTTATAAATGATTACTTTAGTGAAAGAAGTTAGTGAAATTTACACTGCTTGAGAGACAAGATTGCTACACGTTCCCAGGTGGAGATTTAACAAAATAACGTTCATTAGCCGGGAAAAGCAGTGATTAAATAAAACCTCATGTTACATTAATAATAAGTAACTATTTTAACTGTAATCTTGGTGAAATTGTACAACATAACACACAAAATTACACCATACGCCACAATACGTAACTTAAGTTTTCGGAGTGACATTAGAAAAAAATCATTACAACACTGTTATAAAGACCAAGCGATCAACATGATAATATGTTCTGTTGCAAGGCTACCCCACTCCTCCAACCAGTGAGTCGACTAACCAGAAGACAATGGTAATCCGTGGCGAGAAATTCAAATGATACGGCTGTAAGCTTCTGGCGTCATTCGAATATGTCAGTGCTGCAGTTGGCAGCCACTGTAACGTAATACTAGTGATCGTCGGAACAATGAAGCAACCATTTGCTATGGGCCCCGTACCTAAGAGGACTCCGATATTCCTGCTCCTGGCTCACAGTGGTTGCACAAAGAATTTATCACTCACACAGATGTACTCTGAGAGAGAGTCGAAGCGGGGCGCACTGTGCTACTGAGCGAAATTATCGCGCTGGGAACAATAATACTTTACACCATCACAGGCGACAGAACTGTCGTGAACAGTGCCGTGACAAAGTATGTTTCTCAGCTAAATCTGTATTGTCTCTATATTATACTAATTACGCTTTTCTTCGGTGATGACTTGATGCTGAATGTGTCCTGTTGACGAATAAGGTAACATTAAACTTTTACAATATCATTCAAAAGTTTTAATACTTTTTCTTTTTGGTTATTGTTATTAATTCAAATGTCTAAGATTTTATCTCCACGAGTTGCTTCTCTATGTAATTGCATAAATTTTCCGACAACACATCCAGAAAAATGTCACAATGTTCTGTAAATAGTTTGATAGCAAAATTTTTCCACTCTATATGTGGCAAGTTGAAGTCTACCCCTATTACCACAGCATGATTAGGAAATATATTCAAGAAATTCACGTGGTGTATAAAAAATCATATAATAACCATTTTTAACCTACCTTCAAGGCTTAATTTCAACTAAATTATTTCACATTCGGAATCCATCATAATAACTCTTAGGTATTATCGAATTCCTTACTGCAAATAAGACGTCACCACCACTGGCGACTAACCTACACTTACAACAAATTTTCTAATTTGAATTTAGGATTTCATTGCAATTCACTTTTGGTGTCAACCACCTTTCACTTCCTAATACTCTTTAGGCTTTATTACCTTCGATAGGGGACACTAATTCTGGAATCTTGCCATGAATACTCCTGCAGTTTAGTATCATATTAATCTTTTTCTCTTTCCGATCCTTGGAGATGAGCATTCGCTGAGAATAATGTCATTCAAGTATCTTCGATTTCGACAGGAAATTCATCTCTGCTCCCAAGAGGGAGTTCCTCTAACATTTTTCTAAAGAGAGAAAAATGTTCACTCCACATGTTTTCTTCTACTAGTAGCAGCTTCCTGGATGTAGTGCGCGTCTGACGTACTAGGGGGATCCCTACTATTCTCCACTCAGTAGCAGCGGTCGATACCGCCGTAGAATCGTCTGGTTCAGACTTCCAACTCTGCTCCAAACCACAGTACCGCCATAATCGCTGTATACGATGGTACAAATAGTGACCTTAGCCTGCACCCCATGTAGAATGCTATCTGTATTCCTTCTGTAGGAACTGAGGTGGCGTCAGAACACAAGCGGCAGGCGACATTGGGCCGACATGAGCCATGACTTGCAGCTGGTTGCACCCATTGCGCTCGATAGCCGCCAACAGAGCCTCCTCCAACTCTCGGGCAAGATCCCCGGGTTCAAATGGTTCAAATGGCTCTGAGCACTATGCGACTTAACTTCTGAGGTTATCAGTCCCCTATAACTTAGAACTAGTTAAACGTAACTAACCTAAGGACATCACACACATCCATGCCTGAAGCAGGATTCGAACCTGCGACCGCAGCCGTCGCGCGGTTCCAGACAGTAGCGCCTAGAACCGCTCGGCCACCCCGGCCGGCTAGACCCCCGGGCAAACATATCAACTGCACACTGGCATTCTTTTCCGATCCATCTGCTATTTCCCTGAGGCTCTCCATTATCCGCCTTACATTGCAGCTCCCAATGACTAGCATATCATCTCTCTGCACTTCTCCGAACCAGGGAGGAAAATCGGTCACTGTTCCGACAGAGAGGCATCCCGTTCTGGTTCGGAAGTGTTATCAACACTGAGTAGCACCTTGAATCTATTGCTAAGCAGTAATGAGCCAGCCGTGCGGCCAGTTCCCACTTTCGCCTTCCGCTCTGAGATACGGAAACCCACCACTGTCTGCCACTTAATCTCTAGGGAAGACAGACCTGTTCGAATGTTGCATATCTGCAGGCGCAGCGACAACAAGCCCACCAGGGGGCTCCAGTGGCACAAAACGTGCCACAGGCCTCGTTTCCGGTGGCTTGGTGTCACCGTAGCTTTGAGCAGCAGCCAAAAGCCTGTTAATCATGGGTAATGCAGCTTCCAGCTATTTACTATCAGCGATCAATTCCGCCTGCGCCTTCACACGACAAGCACGGTCCCTATCTACATCATAATGTGTAAAAATCTGTATGAAATCTAGAAACCTTCCAAAGGAGTCTGGTATAACTGAGATGGAAGAAGCAGACCCTCGCAAAAGAGAAAAGTAATGACTGCGGCTCAACTGTAGTTGGTATGCATGCAGAATATAAACAAGGAGAATTAATAAACGCTAATATCTACTCTATATAATTTACACTATAGCCTAAGACGGCAAGGTCTATAAGCTCTTAAAACGTAATTAAATATCTCTGGTGATAACAGATATATCAACAGTTATTTGTCTCTAGAGAGGGGGCTTTCACTTGGCATACATAGAACAGGAAGATATATTTTTAACGAATGAACAATACTGTGATTGGAATGTAATTTGGGTATACAAAATGGATTTATCAATTTTACGCAGCACAAAGAAAGCCCGTGCAAAGCGTGTCTAGTCAACTTCCACTCGCTGGTAATAATTGCAGGAAGTAAACGTCGTTCTTGAGGAGAAGTTGTTGTGCGGAAGGATTGTGAGGATGAAGAATGCGAACGGCAAAAACGTATGTATCCCAAAAGCATCTCAAACATACCGTTTTGTTTTCTATTGGGAGACTGATCCGGTAACGCCTTGCACTAAATTATTTGCTATTGGGCAGTGCTGGCTAGTGTGGTTGCCTTCTACGATTAAATCATTCTCTACCACACCAGCGTAAACAGTCTTCTTTGTAAAGTACCGCAGTCACTGTTCCACGTCACGGCTTGATCAAGGACACGACACACAAACATTTCCTGTAGACATCTCTGTCATGGATGTTTGGTGAATGGGAATGGATTATGGATATTCTCTAACCTGAACAGCCCTGTTGTCAATGTGCAAGATAATTCCCAACTTCTGTGCAGAGACAGGTGCAGCCTGCATGTCTGCTCTCTCACTACGAAAGCTCCTTGCTGTGACAAGTCACCCCTTTGTTACACACAAATATGCCACTCTTATTCGTTCCACGTCATATCACCTTTCTGTCACCGCCGCGGACACAGTCACATTTCATAGACAGCGTGAAAGCAAGTGCTTATTGCTTTAGCTCTAGGCCGCCATTCATCAACTCTTCTCAAGGAGACCTTGTGGTGCAGCTACGGCATTGTATTCAGATTTTGGGGGAGAAACTTCTAAATCCCGTTTGGCCAGTCTCATTGATATTTCTCGTATCTTTCCAAAACCGATTGCTTGGACGATTCCTTTGAACAGTACACCGTCGAAATTATTCCTCACTTTGGTGCAATATGAACGTAGGCTCCGTTTGTAAATATCTCGTTTTCGATGATATGGAATGTCGTACCCTATTTTTTCTGCCTTACATTTTATCCACTCTGTCATCCGTAAGCCAACACCAAAGCTATATACTTAACGGCAAGATTTGTGGATACTGCTGTTGAAGGTAATCAGAATATATCATGAATACAGTGTGACACAAAGCACTCTCTAAGAAAAAAAAATAAAAAACGCGACGCACCACGAAGGAATTATCGGAATGGGACTAAAATTGGTGGATGCGACGTAACATCTACAGACTAAAGATTGGGTGATTTATTCAAGAGAAAGAGCATGACAAAGCAAGTCAATAACGCGTTGAGCACCTCTGGCCCTTACGAAAGCAGTTATTCGGCTTGGAATTGATTGATATGTTGGAGGGCCTCCTCAGGGACATCGTGCCAAATATTGTCCAACTAGCACGTGAGATGGCTGGAGGGCGCTGGCCATAACGCTCCAAATGTTCTCAATCTGGGGGAGATCTGGCCATGTTACTGGCCAAGGTAGGATTTGCCAAGCACGGAGACAAGCAGCAGAAACTGCCGCCGTGTGCGAGCGAGCGTTATCTTGCTGAAATCTGAGCCCAAGTCGGCTTGCCATGAAGGGCAACAAAACGGAGCATACAATATCGTCGACGTACCACTCTGCTGCAAATAACGACAATAGCTACACTGATTTTTTTATGTTTGTGCATGTAAACTGTATTTGCATCAAAAGCAATTCCTTCAGTTACATTAGAGTTCTGAAGGTCGTGGTCGGCTAAGTTTTAGTACTTATAAAACGGAGTTTACGTTTTGTAACCGTATAAAATATGCAACCGACCGACGCTGAACGAGGTATGGCTCCAATTCTGTGTCCAACAAATAAACAAAAAAACGAAAAGAGTCTTCGACTGCCCGTTTCTCTCTCACACAGTCATTTATATTTTTTGCTAGCTATGCTACCAATACTCCCGGCAATCCTATCGTTTACTACGTCAGTTATGTGCTCTACCAAAACTACCTTACTGTCGTTTTGGTAGAGCGCATCTCTAGTTGTTACAAAGTGAGAGTGTCAAGCCCGATGCCATCAGTGCTGTAATCGCCGACCTACGGTGTAATCACTTAGTTAGTTACATGTTCCATGGTTTATTTTACGCGATTGATCGTAATGATGTGGGACGAGTAATTTTACTTTATCACAAATTAATTTGTACATACCGTTACATTTTGAAAATGTCTAAGTACCTGTTTTTTATTTTTCGTTAAAAAAAAAAAAGAAAAAGAAATACACAGATGTGAGTTAGTAATTCCTACCCTCCACCTTTTATACATTACAATAACAGAAATTCTTCTGCGGAACGCAAGCAGTTGTTAAGGATAAACTTTCTCAGTTTGTTATAAAAGTTCGCTTTGCTGTCTGTCAGACAGTTTATATCTCCGGGTTAGTGAAGAAAAATCTTTATTGCCGCATTGTGCACTATCTTTTAGGCGAAAGACAACTTTAATGGTGAGTAATGAATGTCATTTTTCCTTTTGGAATTGTAATTACATACCTTACTGTTTCTTTTGAACTGTAGTGGGTTATATACAACAAACTTCATGCGGGAGTAAGTATACTGTGAAGCAGTAGTCAGAATTCCCAACTCCTTAAACAGATGCCTACAAGATGATCGTGCTTGAGCACCACATATTATTATTACAGCACGTTTTTGCCCAATGAACACTTTCTTTCTTAAAGATGAGTTCCGCCAGAACATGATTCCATATGATATTGTTGAATGATAATATGCAAAAATATGTCAACTGACTTATTTGTCTCTCTCTAATATTTGCAATGATTATGTGCAAATGTGGCTGAAGTAAATACTTTTAGGAATTCCGGAATTAGTTTTTTTTTCAACGTAAGCTCTCATCAATATGGACACCTAAGAACTTTCAGGTAAGCAAACTATTTATTATTTCGTCACCATGTGTTTCACTTATCATTGGTGCACTATCTTTAAGTGTGCAGAAATGAATATCTTGCGTCTTTTTAAAACTGAGGGTGAGACCACTCGCAAAAGATCAGTCACTGATACTTTAAGAATGTTTACCACTACTTCTGTTTCTGTACATGTGCTTTGATTGGTTACAATACTAGTGTCGGCTGCAAAAAAAGAACTAATTCTGCCTTTTGTGTACTAGACGGACGATAGTTTACGTATACGAGGAACAGTAGTGGACCTAAGACTGAACCTTGCGGAAGCCCATACGTGATTACTCCCAAGTCCAGATAATGTCCCTGGACTATATTCCTTTAATTACTAAGTACTACTTCCTGCATTCTTTTGGTTATTTATGACATTATCTGTTGATTGGCTGCACCATCAGTCCCATGAAACGTCAATTTATGTAGGAGAATGCTGTGAGTCACAATTAAATGTCTTAGAGAGTTCACAGATAATATAAACCAGTGCTATTTTAATATTTAATGCTTGTAAAATCTGGTGAGTGAATGTGTAAATAGCATTCTCAGTAGAGCAGCCCTTCTGAAATTCAAACTGTAATTTGCTAAGAATACTATTGTTTCTGATGTGTCGGCAGCTGGGCCAACACCTTGTAGATAGAGGTGGCTTAATGCACGCTAGACTAACGCAGACGGGCGTGAAGTACTGGAACAGGATACGTAATTAATGCTATGAAGAAAAGTACGTAGCTGGTATAATACTTATCTTTAATAACTCATTGTGGTACATCGCACAAAGGAGACTTTAATTACAATCACTGTAAGGCTAATGGCGCCTTGCTAGTTCGTAGCCATTAACTTAGCTGAAGGCTATTCTGTCTCTCGGCTAATGAGAGAGAAAGGCTTCGTACGTCTAGTCGCTAGCACTGTCGTCCGTACAACTGGGGCTGAGTTCGAGTCAGTCTCTCGAGACCTGCCTTGTGGTGGCACTAGGTTTGCGATCACACAGTGGCGACACGCGGGTCCGACATGTACTACAGGACCGCGGCCAATTTAAGCTACCACCTAGCACGTGTGGTGTCTGGCTGTGACACCACATTCCTCCCCCGCAAATCGGCGAACGGTCGTGAGATAAGGCTTCCGCCCGCCGTGGGGAGGACCCCATGTTGACGTATGCGATGAGGTGGGGAGCCTAACAACAGGCGAGGCTGTGCCACCCGCACCCGGCCATTCGGTCCGAGGGGAGCTAGGAAATGCCTGAAAACCTAGTCCAGGGTGCACGTCAACATGCGGTGTATGCGCCCGTACAGAGACAGGAGGGGCCGAAGGGTCGACCTCCATGTGGTCGGAGAATCCGACGCGCGATGACGACATCTGGTCCGGAGCGGGCAAGAGTTCCATGGCGGAGGACAGCTGGTCACGGGAAGCGATCGGCGGCGCGTGACCCAGGGAGGCGCGTGGCGGCTGCAGCGAAGCGTCCACTGCGGGCGGCGCCGGAGGCGGCTGCGGCGGCTGCGGCGGCTGCGGCGGCTGCGGCGGCGGCGCGACGCCCTGAGGCAAAATGGAAGGCAGCGTCGGTAACACCTGGGGATGAGGCGAGCCAGTAGATGGGTCCCCAGGGTGCTGACCTGACGGCTCCGTCGCTGAAAGCAGACGGGGAGCGGCAGAACCCGGGCGACGACAGAGGCGCAGCTGATTGAGATGCCGACGCACCTCACCAGAGGCCCCCAAAACCAAATACATCGCGCGGCCGAGGCAGCGAAGAATGCGCCCTGCGAGCCAACGCCGTGAACCGCGATAGGTGCGATAGAAGACAACGTCGCCAGGAGCAAAAGCAGGAGGCTGCCGCTGCACAGGAACCGGATGCAGCGGATGCAGCAAAGACATCAAGGTTCAATGAGAACGACCATGGAGCAACTCAGCCGGCGAGCGACCATCGCGGGGCTGAGAGCGATACGAGGACAAAAAGAGCAATAATGCGTCCTCCCGAGAATGCGACTCTTTCAATTTCAACATCTGTGACTTGAAAGTCCGGACCAATCGTTCCGCGGCACCGTTTGACTGAGGCGAAAACGGCGCGGACGTCAGATGTTGAATACCATTGGCCTTGCAGAAGGACTGAAATTCTGCGGACATGAATTGTGGGCCATTGTCGGAAACAATAGTCTGCGAAAAACCTTCAATGCAAAAGATAGCAGACAAGGCTTGGATTGTGGCAGAAGATGTCGTGGAAGACATCCGGACAACAAAAGGAAAATTACTGAAAGCATCGACCACAACCAACCAACGAGCATTCCAGAATGGACCAGCAAAATCGATGTGCAAGCGTTGCCAAGGGGAAGTGGCTTTCGGCCATGCAAAGAATTTCCGCGGCGGTGCGGATTGTTGTTCGGCACACGCCACGCAAGAGGAGCACATATTCGTAATCGCAGCATCGATTCCGAACCAAGTACAGTGCTGACGAGCAAGTTGTTTCGTACGCACTATACCCCAATGTCCGTGGTGAAGAAGCCGTAAGACAGAGGACTGTAACGAACGTGGGACCACGACTCGGGACTGATCATTATCAGAACGCAACAACAAAACACCACGTTGTACAAAAAGTCTCTCCTTGTGAGCAAAAAATCGGCGAACCAGCGGATCCTCGATCCGTGACTTGGACAAGGGCCATTGCGTAGCAACAAAACGCAAAACAGTAGCAAGGACAGGGTCAACAGCTGTGGCTGTAGCGACACGACGAAAATCAATCGGAAACGATGCGACCACGTCATCGGTTTCCGCATCAATGAACATGCAAGCAAGTTCGGAAGAATCGAATGCTTTATCCTCAGCAACAGGCAAACGGGACAACGCATCAGCGTTTCCATGCTTAGCAGTGGAGCGATACAAGATATCGTAGCGGTACTGCGAGAGGAAAAGAGACCAGCGAATTGCCGGCCGGTGTGGCCAAGCGGTTAAAGGCGCTACAGTCTGGAACCGCGTGGCCACTACGGTCGCAGGTTCGAATCCTGCCTCGGGCATGGATGTGTGTGATGTCCTTAGGTTAGTTAGGTTTAAGTAGTTCTAAGTTCTAGGCGACTGATGACCTTAGAAGTTAAGTCCCATAGTGCTCAGAGCCAACCATTTGAAGACCAGCGAATGAATTTCTGCGCCGTACGCGGAGGTACCGGCTTGTTCGGATGAAAAAGCGATGTCAAAGGTTTGTGGTCCGTGAGGATGGTAAAGTGACGACCATACAAGAAATCGTGAAACTTAGTAACACCAAACACGAGAGCTAAAGCCTCTTTCTCTATCTGTGAATAATTTCTTTGCGCAGATGAGAGCAATTTTGACGCAAAGGCAATAGGGCGATCATGCGATCCATCTTCGTGCGCAAGCACAGCACCGATCCCGAAATGCGATGCATCTACCATCAACAAAAGGGGTTTCTGGGGATCGAACGGCGTAAGGCAAGTATTTGAAAGTAACGCCGATTTCAACTGGCAAAAGGCGCGTTCGCATTCCGTCGTCCAGACGAACGGAACACCTTTACGGCGTAAGCGATGAAGCGGAGCTGAAATGGAAGAAGCATTGCGCAGAAACTTATGATAATAATTTATTTTACCCAGCACACTCTGTAGTTGTTTCAAGTTCTGCGGTGACAGCAAATCCTGTATGGCACGGAGGTGCTCCGGACTCGGATGAATGCCCTGGGCATTTATTACATGGCCCAGGTACGGCAAGTCACGAGCAAAAAACACACATTTGTCCTTCCTCAAGCGAAGACCATTTTGTCGCAAGACCTGAAATAATGTTCAGAGATTTTGCAAATGTTCGGCGTCTGTCGTTCCGGAGATCAAAATATCGACCAGATAGTTCACAGCAGTAGGGACCGACGCACAAACAGTTTGTAAATATTGCTGAAACAATGCAGGTGCGGACGCACACCCGAATGGCAGTCTTTTGAAGCGATACAAACCAAGATGCGTGTTTACCACCAAGACGCGCTGGGATTCTTTGTCCACCGGTATTTGCAAGTACGCATCTGCTAGGTCCAACTTTGAAAAATATGTTCCCGGGCACAGTTTGTCAAAAAGATCTTCCGGGCGGGGCAAAGGAAAAGTTGCAGTCACAAGTTGTGGATTCACAGTTGCCTTGAAGTCCACACAAAGTCTCAAGTTTCCGGAAGGTTTTGGCAAAATTACTAAGGGTGAGGCCCAGAGAGAAGCCTGCACACGTTCAATTACACCTTGAGATTCTAAATCGTGCAATGTTCTTGCGACCTCATCACGCAATGCGTGGGGAACATTGCGCGCTCTGAAAAATTTCGGTTGCGCGTTCTCTTTCAGTTCCAAATGTGCTGCATAGTTCTTAGCGCAACCAAGGCCCGGTGCAAAAATGTCTGCAAATTCTTCACAAAGACTAGCAACACTGGCGGAAGGCACCGTCTGATGCACTGAGAGGACCTGATTTACTATAGACAAATTAAACAACTGAAATAAATCTAAACCAAACAAGTTCACTGCAGTAGAAGAACGAAGAACGTAAAATGACACAAGTTTTGTTTGTCCCTTGTATGTTGCAAGAAGGCTGCACTGTCCTACCACTGGTATTTTCTGGCCTGAGTAACTAGTGAGCTGAACATTTGCGGCACGCAACGGAGGTTTGCCCAGTTGGTTGTACGTGTCGTGATTGAGCGATGAAACTGCAGCTCCGGTATCGAGCTGGAATGGTATCACTTTGCCTGCAAAGTCTAAGTCGACAAAAAGTTTATTGTCCTGCTGACGACAAAAACGACTGTGTTGTGCAACTGGAACAGATACTAGGACAGAATCACGTGCGACGTGACGGGACTTCCGTCGACGTCGACGCACACTTTTTGTGGAATGAACACTGTCACTGGACGGGGTGGAATGAACTACATGAATATCCATGGGCGAAGGTTCACGAGCCTGAGTTTCCTTGGTTCGATTCCGGCGCGAAGCAAAGGGCCTGGAATTGGCGTGAGTGTCTGATCTGAGCTTTTTCTGGCAAACACTTTGGACATGTCCTGTCTTATGACAGTAAAAGCAAAGAGCTTGGCGTGACGGGCCATTTTCACGCGAATGTCTAGTTGCACACTGCGGGCATGATTTCACTGCATTAGCTTGCTTACGCGGCGCACGTGTTTGCGAGCTAGGCTGCCGCTGCGCTGACGGGCGCGAGGGCCGCCTAGCGTCCCATGCAGCGGGCCCAGCGGGCCGGTTAATGTGACACACTGCTGGCGAAGTTTCAAACGATTCCTGAGCAAAGTCAAGTGTGTCTTGCCTGTCCAATATGTCTATCACTTGTTGAAGGGAGGGATTAACTAGTTTCAAAATCTGTTCCCGTATGCGAACATCAGAAACGTTCTGTGCTATTGCATCACGCACCATAGTATCTGAATAAGGGAGGCCACATTCACACTCAAACACACACTCCCTAGTAAGTCCTTGCAATGTCGCAACCCACTCCCTATTAGTCTGACCGGCCGTACGTTTTGTACAAAAGAACGTATACCTTTTTGCAACGAAATTTACTGTTTCCTTGAAATAGGCATCTAAAGCAGACAAAAGTTCTTCGTAGGACAGAGTTGCTACGTCGCGCCGGGGAAACAACTTCACTATCACTCGGTAAGTGGACACACCGACACAAGAAAGCAAAAACGGCTGCCGCTCATTACCTTGAATTCTGTAGGCGGCGAGGTGGAAGCTGAACTGGCGGGACCACTCCTGCCAGGACTCTTGGGTTGCGTCAAAGGGTCTGAATTGAGGTGCAACAGCATGTTGTGGCTGCGGTAGCGATGAAGCGGCGGCGGCCGCATCGGTGTGCAGCGCACGTTGACCCTGGACGAGCTGTCCAAGAGCATCCAATAACGCCTGCGTCTGCTGATTCTGCAAGCGATAAAATTCGGACAGTACATCTGGAGATTGTGGCGAAGCCATGACACAAAGAAATTAGGGCAAAGTAAAACACAAGAGCCGTTGTAGACTCGTCGCCGTGTGATGTGTCGGCAGCTGGGCCAACACCTTGTAGATAGAGGTGGCTTAATGCACGCTAGACTAACGCAGACAGGCGTGAAGTACTGGAACAGGATAGGTAATTAATGCTATGAAGAAAAGTACGTAGCTGGTATAATACTTATCTTTAATAACTCATTGTGGTACATCGCACAAAGGAGACTTTAATTACAATCACTGTAAGGCTAATGGCGGCTTGCTAGTTCGTAGGCATTAACTTAGCTGAAGGCTATTCTGTCTCTCGGCTAATGAGAGAGAAAGGCTTCGTACGTCTAGTCGCTAGCACTGTCGTCCGTACAACTGGGGCTGAGTTCGAGTCAGTCTCTCGAGACCTGCCTTGTGGTGGCGCTAGGTTTGCGATCACACAGTGGCGACACGCGGGTCCGACATGTGCTACAGGACCGCGGCCGATTTAAGCTACCACCTAGCACGTGTGGTGTCTGGCTGTGACACCACAGTTTCTAAGATGAGATACTATTCTAGTATTCCCTGAGATACTGTTTTAGAATTCTCATGAATCACGTGCCGTCTGCCTATGACACTTTACACAGAATTTTGGAATTTAGCCTTGGGCATTTCGGTATAAAAGGAAGATAATGAACTGTACGCCTTTACTACCCGTTTAATGCTGCCCACATACTACTGATGGGCCTCTACTGTGATCCGACCGGCTAAGTCCGAGTCCGGAAGCACACCAAAAACAGCGTACTTTTTTAGCCTCGACTGTGGACAGCCTTTGTGGCTGTATATGAAGGATGGCTTGCTTGTGAGAATGCTGCGCAGTCCCGCAAAAAATAATGAAGCCCGTTTAGTTTCTTTTTGCGCCTGTTTCTTACAAATTAGTTTGTTATTATTCCGAAAGAAATTTTTTCCATATTATTATAATTTAGTAATTATATGTTTAATAAAGAATGAATTCGGAGGAATATTAGGCCGATTTGAGATTAGAGCAAGAGTTAGTTAAGGTTGTGGACTATCTCCAACTTGTTTAACTGTGTAATTCTAATAGCGATGGAAGAATGGAAGAAGAAATTGGATGGAGCTGACCTTAGAAGCTGTACGCGACACCCTTTAGATACAACTAACGCCAACTTTGTACAGCGTTCCCCTTTAGATACCACTAACACGTACAGATATTCTGCAAGAACAGGCACTAACAGCACTGCAATAAGCAGGTGAAAAGCAACGTTGGCCAATGTAGCTCACTCTTGTAATGCTGCAATAAATTGTCCTGACCAGACCTTGCCTACACTCAACAACTTAATCTGTGTGACTTCAAGTAATCGTTTGTATTAACACAAGGACGTCCCGTAAGATTTGATATTCAGCTTCTCAAGCTATATATCACGCTACAGCTCACTACGATATCGCTATGTATGAGAGGATGGACACAGTAACACTTTTCGTAGTATAGTGGGGTCAGTGATAGCTTTCGTATATAACTGATGAATACGTCGTATAAATCCATTGCGACTTGTAGTTACTCATCTTTTAAAACTTCAACGAATAATCGTATATACACCCAGACAATCAGTGTGAGCGATATAAATTTTTACCTAAGTCGGAGAATACGCTCACAAAGCAAAGATATAATTTTATACTATTTATGTCTCGTTGTCAGTCAATGATAACGTCTATAATTAGCGTCTTGCTGCAACAATATCCTTCAAACTATTGAAATTTTATCATAATAGACTATTTCGTTAATCTCAATCTTTCAGAATTAAATGGAATAACTTTTCATTTATAATTAATTACTTTTCCATAATACTTAAAATGTGCTTTCCCTGTCTGAAGATTAATCACCTTTCTTTTCGTTACAAGTCGTACACCGAAAAATATTATTCCTTCTCTTTAACTTCTTTGAACTTTGCTTTTACCAATATTCCAGTCTTTTACTTTATTGCCCTTTGAATTTACTTTACTTCGAAAAGATATATTTCAGATATTAGTCTGCTTTCAAATAAGCCTTTGATTATTTTTCCTTGTAATAGTTTGGGGGTAAAGGACAAATCGTCTACTGACTTTTACAATTTAAAACCGTTTCCTTTAATGCGTGCAATTAAATCATTTACATGTTCAAGTCAGCGTTTTATTTTACGAATGCTGGTTATCTATTCAAAATTCCACTAAGCGGAAATGTAGCAAAAAATATATAATAAATACCTGAGTGTCACCGGCACTTTTCAGCTATATGAACTTCAAATAATCAGACAAAGCTCAGCCATTTCAGATGTTGATATCGGCGACACACTAATATTTAAAACTCAAAACACAGCACTCGATGATCTCTTTTAGGGAGAATTAGCATGTTCTCTAATAAATGCTTCTTGGTATGTCGTTTAGGGCCAAAGGGAAAAGCTGTCACATTCTCGATAAACTTCCGACTCTCGATAAATAACTATTACCGTTCAATGCATCGAACGATATTTCCAGAATTTACTATATTGTAACGCTCATGCCCAAGTCACACAATAAATACTAACCAAATACCGCTAACTCACTACACCTTAGTTCTTGTGTACACCTATATAATCACAATAATGCAATGCAAATCTACTGTCTTTTAGGGCGTGCTTTAATCCTCAACCACAAAATCACTAAATGACTTAGCGTGAACACGTCCATGAAAATTTCACAAAAATATGGAAATACGGTTCGCCTACCATCACGTGGCTATTAATCGACACAACGCACCATTAATCACAACTAGGAGAAACTAATCTCACACTTCCGTAAATCGGAGCTTTTCCTACACCTGGCGCATCTATACACTACCAAACTCGCCGAAATAATGATTTTCTACACTAGCCGACAATCTTCTCAAAATACGATTCTAAACGACTTAGAATTGCTTTGAACACTTTTGAGTTGTATCCCCATTGCAGAGTAATTGACGTATCGTACGTGTGAGCCGATTCATCACACTCTTGAGATAATCTCTCTAGAGGCTCACTACTCGAACAACATTCCTATACTTCTACTAAAATTCTAAGAGGACAAGTCAAGAACCAGTCTCTGAGAACAAACATATCACGCCAGTTCCCTCTTTAACAATATGTGTTTCTTCTTAGCCGTCGCAGGCAAACGTTCGTATTGCCGCACACCGCGATTCAGCAATCGGTAGGGCGTTGCAAAATCACTGACTTGACAGGACACAGCTTTTCTCGACCGTCAAGTGCCACATATCTACATCTTAACACAAAAATTTAAGAAAACTGTATGAACAATTATCTCTTCATTCTTCTAGCACATAAAAATCGATAAGTTGAGGCGGTACAAACAAGTGATGTGCTTTTTTCGGGCTGAAGACGATTTGGCGCATTACAAATCAGAATACAGATTTCTTGCAAACGGGACAATGAACTGTTAAGTTTTTATAGAGGATTTACCAATTCTAGCAGGCAGTAAAAAGGTAGCACAAACCAAATAGAATAGGATGAAAAACCAGACTGCAAATCTTCTTTAACTGTAGATTACTAAACCCTCGAAAAATTTAGGATTACAGTAGGGTATAACACAGGAGATTTTGTATTTAACTTGGTATGTAACATACCACTGGAGATCTAATAAACGTAATTAACTAATGCATAATCTGCAAACTACCACTTCCTTCAAATAAAAGTTACGACTTCCTTGAAATAAATTTGGAGCAGTATAATTAACAACGGGTTAACAGAAATGAAACATTTCCTCCATTTAAATTCTTGATTAAAAAAGTAGATAAAGACGAACAAAGCTCCACCATCGGAATATAGTATAGAGTATGGTAATACTCAGGCCCAACGGAGAGGAAAAAGAAGCCATCGTAGTAAGCATACGAAACAAGGACTTAACGTAAGATGTTAATGATTTAAAAAATCATTCTCTAGAAGTACTAAAATTTCGTTTCAAGGTAGCAATTTTGCAGAATTGACATATGCGTCAGAAACACTAATTTTGGAATTTTATTTTATTTATTTATTCGAATGGCTAGGGCCCCCAGTCGGGCAGACCTTTCGCCGGGTGCCGGCTTTTCAATTTGACGCCACTTCGGCGACCTGCAGACGATGAGGATGAAAGGATGATGATGAGGACAGCACAACACCCAGGCCCTGGGCGGATAAAATTCCCCGACCCAGCCGGGAATCGAACCCGGATCCAGAGGACCGACAATCCGTCACGCTGACCATTCAGCAATTTTGGAATAAAAGAAAGAAAACTAAACTACTATTGTGAAATTAGGACGATGATAGAAACATTTGAACCAAGAAGTAACATACAATCATTCAGTCGCGCAAAGGAAGGTACAGATGAAATTGGGAAAGAAGACTAATGTTGTATGGGTGTATCACAAGAATCAGCGCGAACTGACTGACAAGAAAAATTGTAGAGGGTATGAAATATTAAAAGGGAAACCTAACAGGACTGTCATAAACAAGAACGGAATTCGAAATAGAAATAAACAGAGAAACACAATGAACAGTTGGGGTGATTTCCAAGATAAAACAATTTGAAAAAGACAGGAAAGAAAACGATGAGTGCATGAGAGATAAGAAAAACGTGAACAGATGAAAGAGCACTGGAGCAAGTGTGAAGCTAACTTTGTGACTTACATGTGGTTCTTGTCTGGCCTATAACGAAAGAAGAAGGAAATCTGAATTGTATGAGAAAAAAAATTTACGTTTTCTTCCATACTGTGTGTTTTGGGTAGATTTTGATTCTTTACGATTTCGGTCATTCAGTTAAGTACATGTAAACACTGATATTACCGGTATTCCAAGAAAATTCTGACTTTCCATTTAGTTTGTTGAGCTATTGCATTCATTTTCCCTGCCTAGTAGGGCCTACATGGAAGACAGAGTCGGCGAAACAAATAAAAGGAATACCTTACCCACTCATGAACCTATTAATGAAGCAGGAAGCAGTGCCAATTCGTTTAAAACTGTGAAACTTATATAGGGTGGAAGAAAGTCTTCATTATCTACGTGAGACGTCATGATAGCTCAGGCTAGCGATTTTATTTCCACTGCGTCGGCTCGGGTGCAGCGCTGATACAGGGTTACGCCAGAGTTAGTTCACTTCCGCCAAGCGTAAGACTGAACTGAGTCGAGCCGTGTTTACTATCACTTCTGCCCCGAGGTTTCAGTTAGATATGAGAGTGTACGTGATGGCTGAGCTGTTACACTTAGGAGGATTTCGAAGTGACGAGTTCCTTCAAATAAACGGAAAATCCAACGCAGAAACACATGAATCTTATGCAGAGGGCTTCAGATTTAACGTCGAGTCAACGGTGAGGGCGTTAGGCGCCTGGTACGGGGTTTTCAGACATATTGTTCCGCTTTCGCAAGACTAATTTCGTACAGGAATGAAGACGGAAACTTGGGTTACCCCGTGCGCCCAAAACGTTCGGGCACTGATTTTATTCCTGGCGTACAAACAACAGTTGCGCAGTAAGTACGGTGACAGCTGGAACTAACAATTGAAGACGACAACAGCGCATTCGATCAGGCTGTTGTGAGTGGACGTGCCGTCGTAATGTGCCAACACTGATCTATCACAAACTGCAATGGAGCAACATCTCTAAGTCAAATGGTCAACACACTCTCCCGTATGTTTTGAAGAAGAGGAAAAAGTGTGCAAAGCTTCTCCCGCACACCTTGACTCCCGAAAATATCAGCAACACGTCGACTGCCGCAACTTGATTGAAATGCAAAACGATGACGAGACTTGGCGTTATCAATAGGAACCTATCACAGAACGAAATAATGCGGAAATTGACATTGTTGAAGACGTAAAAGACATTCGAGCTAATGTGACGCGCGAGTTGAACAATATCGAAAAGAAGGACTTGTTCTGTCAGTTTCATAAAGTTGTATGAGTGTTCTGTACACTGTACCCAAGAACGGTGAGACTGCGTAGAACTTCTGAAGCATTAAAAAACCCTGTCTTAACTTTTCACTATTTTTTATCAGTCCCGTCTCCACATTTTTTGGACTGTCGGGATACGTCTACAGAGTTAAATATTTTCCAAAGAATCAGTCGATTTTACAAGAACGTACCTTTTACGTGTAAGTAGATAAAATTTTGGGGTGCTTTTTACAATTACTTTTAGGATTTATTATTTGCATTTGCAAACTAAATGAAAGGCAGTTTGTTTTTTTCTACACGTGTTTCGCTTCTTTTATTTAAGAAGTATCTTCAGTACATTGTAACACATGTTTGTATATATATATATTCATTTTCCCTGCCTAGTAGGGCCTACATGGAAGACAGAGTCGGCGAAACAAATAAAAGGAATACCTTACCCACTCATGAACCTATTAATGAAGCAGGAAGCAGTGCCAATTCGTTTAAAACTGTGAAACTTATATAGGGTGGAAGAAAGTCTTCATTATCTACGTGAGACGTCATGATAGCTCAGGCTAGCGATTTTATATATATATATATATATATATATATATATATATATATATATATATATATATATATATATATATATATATATATATAAATACGCGTTATGTAGTGGTTACAAATATATTACTACGTTACGTTTTCTCATTTTTTCTTGTTTTTTTTCAGATTAGGAACAACTTTTGTAGCACAAGTTTCGTGAGATTAAATTGTCGTTTGTGTTACGTACGATTTCCGATGTTGCTCTTCCATGTGTGGTTGTACATCTCTTCCGTCACCAATTGTTATATGGATTGCTTAAATCACGTCTACCAATATTATTTATTTATTTATTTATTCATTTGTCATTTGATGTGTATAAAATGAGAAGCACATTAACATACTGTGACTCCTCCCTCCCCAACCATCACCAACACAACTAATGATAATTCTACACAAATGTCGATGCCACTGTAAATCACTTACGAAATTACAAAGGTTCTTTTCAGACAACGACTCCAGATCACGGTCTTAAAACACTCACTTGGATTCTTGGATTTTGCCTTGCATGTACTTTCTCACATATCACTGTTAGTTAAGAACGATTGACTGATTTTGTGGCTTCTACTCTCGTTACGTCCAGTCTTTGTTTGTGAGTGTACTCTTCAGTTCTTTTCTTATAACTGCACAATGGTACCACACCATTTGGGGGCAACTTCTCGACTGTATTACTAAGCGCTATTTAAATTGTCTGCTTCTCATTTTTGTAGTCAGATGTATCAATTGTTGCAAACAGTCTTTTGACTTCAACACATTCTCGTATGCTAATTTTGTTGATGTGCAGATTCTTTACCTTTTGTCATAAACATGATAAAATCTACTCACGACATGAATATCAAGACCATTCCCAGTTTCAGCATTGATTACCTGACAGAGAAGTGTGTCTATGCTTCAGTTCTCACTAAAACAGGATCTTCTGATGTTACTTTCATATTGTTTTTATATACTTATTTTAAAGTTTCTTCAATCTTCTGCGGTGGCTAGAAAGCTCTACCTGTTGTGAATGTAAGTCCATTATACTCTTAAGCAATTACTTCTTTCCTTATTCACACCCAGATGTGTCATACCATAAAAAAGTCTCATGTTTACTTTGTGAACTTAGCCGTGTGCCTCAGATGTTCTAGAAGAGAAATCATTTATCCTAATTTCGCAAATAATGTGGTAGCTAAAAAAAATGTTCATTTTCTGCTCTTTTCATCGTGGAGCGTAAAAGTAGTTCCTCTTGTCCCAGATCTAATGATGCTGAGATCTCTAGGAATTCTGAAAACCATGAGTTTCGAAGATCGAGCCTTCGACACAAAAGAAGCTTTGCTGGGGTGAAAATAGCCCTCCGATTTCCAGACAGCCATGATATAGAAATCAGTTCAATGGTGGTTCTCCAGGACGGTTGACGAGGTTCCGTTCGGAATACCGAACCTTACAGGATTATACGTATCATGCATGGGAAGAGATTGGTTCTTCTGCATTCTTGTCAGCAATCGGTAGAGAGCTTTGAACCGTGAATTCACTTTCAAAACCTTTTCTTAAGAATATACTTTATTTACTAGCGATTCATCAAGAACATTAACATATTTAATCACACTATGTGAGCGTGGAAGTAGTTGCCAAAGGGTAACTGATGAAACAAATTAAATTTTTTTTTTAATAAATGGAAATTTTATTCCTAAAAGACCTTTTTTTGTTTTGAAACAGATTTAAGGTTATAATCAGAAAGCACCTTGTAAATATCAAGTTACAATTTATTCAGAGGCAGAAATAACAATGTTTTTTAAAATTTTTCTTAATAGTATGAGCTTTAGGGCTGAGAACCTTGCCGCTCCCTTCTAACACGGCCGTAGTCACGACCGCTCACAACAACCTCTGAAAGACTACACTGGTGGCAATCTGCAACACACCAGATTACTTTAAACTAAAAATTTTAACAACTCACACGAACACATAAACTATGCACCCCTTAAGAGGGATGGAAATGGTACAAAACACTCACATTAAAAATTATTTGCCACCAAAAGTGCAACTTGTTTTTGAATGAACTCTTACTGTGGAAGGGTGGCAAGTTTATATACTAAAATGACCATTTAAATAAAATCCATGCCATGCAGGTTTACATAAAATGTACCAACATGCTCTACATTACACATATACCACCTCGCAAGATGATAGGCAAAATAAAAACATATTTCAGGAATTCGGCCTTTGCACCTTAAGCAATAAATTCGTTAACACCGAATCCGACAAACATGACAGAGGCAGCTATTAATGTATGGCAGATTGACATGGGGATTACTCAACAACCCGAACGGCAGATTGCTCAAACCCGCCCCCAACTCCACAAGGGAAAACGGACCACCCAATTCATAAATAACCACCTTCCCGCGGGTGGGCAAACGGAGAAGAATGGTGGGACGACCCCAAAACAGTGTGGCTGGTGACCTTACCAAGAAAACAAGTAGAATTTAACAATTAAATGAAACAACGTATCTCCAATCACTTAACTTCTAATAAAACGATTTCTGGCGAAGACCTGGTGCAGCACCCCCAACGCTCTCCCGAACCGTCCGCTGCCAGCCGCGTCAACGGCCGCAGGCAGGCGCGCCGATCTCCCGTTTCGAGCGTCGCACCTCGCCCCGGCCTGCCCGATGTCGTGGTTTGACTCCTGTTGCTCTCGTGTCGACCGCGAAGCCACTACCCCTTTCTATACGGCGCGGCCCACTGGACTCACGTGGGGACCTCACATGCGCCGACGCTCAAGGCGGACCAGTCATCTTGTGTCTCAGTGCGCGACCGACCAACCGACCGATCCAACCGCCAATGACCGTTGCCCAAGCTACTCGAGCAGACTGGCGGCCTAACACATACTAGCACTCCGGACGACAGACAGACACTGACCGCTCCACACTGACCCGGCTGAACAACTGACCAGACTCGCTGAGACTGACAGACTCCCTTTGCCGAGCTCATAGCGACCCTTAAATGCACGTAAACAGGCAACTTATCCCCTTCCCCACCAGAGGCCGACACCAAAACTGCGACTGCCACAGCGGCGCCACAGCCAGGAACAGAAGGCGACTGTTTTACACTACGCGCTGCGGCGCGCTCTTCAAAACAGCAAATTTTACCACGGCTCAAGCTTGCTTACCGTTCGAGGTAATGTGATGCTGCTTGGCTCCAGGAGCCACTGAACAGGCATAGTAAAAAGAGTAACAAATGCAGAGTGCATATTTTGACCAAGTTGAACGTACACGACAATGGTGTGGAAGATGCTGACCCAACTGAATGTTTCCATTTATTTAGCGTTGATGCTTTTGGAGAATCATATACAAAGGTAGAGTAAAAATTAGAAAAAAATAGACAGCTACGGAAACAAACAAAAGGAAATATTGAACACAAATGTCAAATGTTCAGGTTTTCTATTAATGTTGTTGCTCTGCAACCAGCATGATAAGAGTGACTACCTACAATAATCCACTTTAGAGTATTATAATTCTTGTTATGTATGCAGTATTAATCTGTTTTGGACAATGGCTAAATTGGTTGTAGTAACCTTTACAAATATACCTACTTTTTTATCCTGAAATTGTTAATATACTTACATCACACGCATTGTGTAAAATGGAGGAAATAATATGCCTATTCCATTAGTGATAATATTATGGGTCGCATTTCCTGGGGTTAGTTGTAGCTTGGAGATGCATATTACATTAGCAAGGAGAAATATACAGGCATGTATTAGTGCAATTGATAAGCAGGAAGCGAATGACCAATTTAATATTAAGAGACTCGTGTGTGTATGTGTGCGTGTGTGTGTGTGTGTGTGTGAGAGAGAGAGAGAGAGAGAGAGAGAGACAGACAGAGAGAGAGAGATAGGGGGGAGCATTTATCTGAGGCGGGAGTTGCTCCAACAGATGAAAACCAAGGAAATTCTGTTCTTATCTGATTGATTGTATTGTCTCCCCTTAAATCTCCTGTTAGCCTTCGCAATAAATTATTGCAGTATTTCACTTGGCAGTTTTTCTTCTAAATATAACATCGGTAGTAGGAAGGTAAGATATTCAAAGTAAACAAAAGATACTTTGGAGTGTTGTTGTATGGTAATACGATATTCTTCTTTTTGCTGGCCGTTCTTTCGTATCTTTGGGCGCGGAGTCGACATGATAATTAAAGCATTCGGCAGTGTTACTGCTAAAGGGTCAACGGATGATCTTCCTGTCACCAACTCTTTGCTTCCACTTCCAGTTTGTCTATCCCAAATGTCTGCGTCTTATGTTATCCCATATGTAAGTGTTTGTACGTTTCTCTAAATGTTTGCGACTCTCATAAGTGAGATGAAAGGTGGATACCTAAATCGTGTTCAGCTGTTCAGATGAGGGAAACCGCCTAGAAACGACATCCAGGCTGGCTGTCAAACTGGCCCTCGCAGTTATTCTAGCGGATTCGATCTGGAACCCTTATCCCGAGCTGGCCGGAGAGGCCGAGCGGTTCTAGGCGCTACAGTCTGGAACCCCGCAACCACGACTGTCGCAGGTTCGAATCCTGCCTCGGGCATGGGTATGTGTGATGTCCTTAGGTTAGTTAGGTTTAAGTAGTTCTAAGTTATAGGGGACTGGTGACCTCAGAAGTTAAGTCCCATAGTGCTCAGAGCCATTTGAACCATTTGAACCTAATCCTGGAAGGAGGGCGTTAACGCCAGAGTCTATGCTAGCGGATTGCATGGTAATACAAACAAACGACACACCACGAGGAAATTACCCAAATGGAACGGAAATCGGGAGATGTGGTATACATGAAAAGACAAACAAATGATTACAATTTCGGAAAAATGGATTATTTATTTGGGAGAAAGAGCTCCCACAAATTGAGCAAGTCAATAACGCGTTGAACCACCTCTGGCCCTCAAGTGAGCAGTTATTTGGCTTGGCATTGGTTGACAGCGTTGTTGGATATTCTCTGGAGGGACATCGTGCCAAATTCTGTCCAGTTCGCTCGTTACATTTTCAAAATCCCGAGCTGGTGGGAGGGCCCTCTCCATAATCTCAACACGATATCCACTGTGGAGAGATCCAGCGACCTTGCTGGCCAAGGCAGGGTTTGCCAGGCACGAAGACAAGCAGTGGCAGCTCTAGTCGTGTGCCGGTGAGCGGTATCTTCCTGAAATATGCCCAGAATGTCTTGCCTTGAAGGGCAATGAAATGGAATGTAGAATATCGTCGACGTACCGCAGTGCCGTAAGGGTGCCATAGATGACAACTAAAGGTGGTCATGCTATGAAAATAAATGGCATCTCAGACCATCACTCCTGGTTGTCGGGCTGTATGGCGGGCGCAATCAGCCTGGTACGCCACCACCGTCCAGGACGTCTCCAGACAAGTCTTCGGCCTGCAATCTCGTTGACTGGAGTCGAATTGTCTCCAGTGATTAGTCCTGCTTTGAAATGAGCCCCGATGACCATTGAAAACGTGTGTAGAGGCGCCTCGGACACCGGTGGGACACTAAGCCGACTGTCGCCTGTCATTTGGCGCGACAATCTGTAGTAATGGTTTGGGGTTCCATTACTTTTCATAGCAGGACCCCTTCAATTGTCACCTTTGGGACCACTAACTATACATCATATCTGATATCTGCCAGTTTCCTTCCCATTCAGGTATTTTAGAGAGTAAATTGTGTATGAATATCATTTGTGGTCATCAGTTCGGTTTTGGGAACTTTTTTTCCACTCTGCAGCAGAATGTGTGGTGTACCGAAACTTCATGGCCGATTAAATCACTGTGTCGGACCAGGACTTGAACCAGAAACCTTTGTCTTTAGCTGGTAATGCTCTTACTGAGCTATCCAGACGCAATTCTTGACCAGCTCTCGCAGTACACTTCTGCCAGTAGTCCTCTCAGGCCTTCCAAACTCCACAGAAGCACTGTTGCAAATATTGGTGAATCAGTTCTACTTGAAAAAAGGTCATTACAAAGAAATGACTTAGTTTACGGACTAAACATTTTTACCAGACTTAAAGTTTCCTCGGTAACTAAGATGATAAGAACACTAGCCGCGAAAGACTAGGCTCTGGGCTAGAGTCCCGATCAGACACACTATTTGTCGGTATCGTGATCGATACCACCCTCGGCACCATCTCATAGTTGTCGACAGAAAGGTACATTTCTGACAGACGCTGATAGCAGTCGCACGCGGACCAAGCGAATCCAATAACGCACGCATGCTCAGCCACGCTTTCAGTGGCTCTGACTACGAGCGTCAGCCGGCCGCGGTGGTCTCGCGGTTCTAGGCGCGCAGTCCGGAACCGTGCGACTGCTACGGTCGCAGGTTCGAATCCTGCCTCGGGCATGGATGTGTGGGATGTCCTTAGGCTAGTTAGGTTTAAGTAGTTCTAAGTTCTAGGGGACTGATGACCACAGCAGTTGAGTCCCATAGTGCTCAGAGCCATTTGAACCATTTGAACTACGAGCGTCACGTGCAGCCTCATTATAGGGTGACTGACAGCAGCTACACTGCCCAGTTTCACAAGGATCACCTTGAGTCCAAGAGCACAAAAGTGCAATTATGTTTACTGTATTCCATGCACCACATATTTTCCACCAATAAAAACCAAAATTGGCTGCTAATAGCAACAGCGGGAGGGATTGGAGGGATCCAATGTTCAGCACAGCATGAAACCATGGAGCGTAGTTTAACTCCAATGTTGAGCACAGCATGAAACCATGTAGCGTAGTTTAACTTCTTAGTCGACGAGTAAGTCACAACATTGCTGCAGTGCTATTGGTGCTGATACTAAGTAGACCAATGGCAACGATATACGAAGCAAACATTGGATTATACCTACATTAACAGTTGCCGAAGTTGATATTTCGTAAGGAAGGAACCCAAGGATTTCCGCCGAGTGGGAAAGAAGTGGCCGATGAAATATTAGCGTTTCTGTAAGACAAGTCAGTGGAATGTGTGGTGTGGATACGCTCGACTTTGCGGAACAGAATGATGATGCGTCCGTAACAAGTGAAAGCGACGTTGAAATAGGTCCAAGCCATGTGAGTCATCATCCTTGTCCGAAAGTGAGCCACAAACACCGTCTCCAGTGAAACGTAGTAAAGGACAGTCGTTGTTCAAGTGCCAGGTACTAAATATAATTACGTATAAAAACCGTACTCCATTAGAGAAAACTATTCCCCCTGAAAAGTGTTTCTCATTGTAGTTCAAACCACCTGGAATCACTGGACGAAGTCAATCTCCGGATGGTGGTTTTTTTCAGTGCCTATAAAACATATTATTGCACTCTCTGCAGCTACGCCTTGGAAGATAACCAGTTTCAAGATAACCTCCAAGCTCCATGACAGACTGTTTCGCATTCGACTGCATGCATCACATTCCGTCAGTTCTCATCACCCTGTTACACCAATATGATTCTATTATCATTCTTGAAGAGAGGATAGCTAGCTGGCCGTCCTGCACGATTTGTAACTACCAAGGAGTTCGCCTTCGATCTTGATGGTGCTATCCTTTGTGATCATTGTGACCGCCATTTTCATTCGGTGTTCATGGCGCAAGTTAATGGTTTGTTTCGTCGGCGATTGCTGCGCAAACAAGTTCTCCACGTACGCGAACACCACTACTACTCTACCACGCAAACATAGGGGTTACACTCGTCTGGTGTGAGACGTTCCCTGGGGAGGTCCACCGGGGTCGAACCGCAAAATAGCCCTGAAAGAGTGGTTCGGTGTGGGGCGGCGGAGGGATGAAGTGGACTGCGGTAGTCGTCGTGGGGTTGTGCACCGCTGCGGCGGGGACAGAGCCTATCCGCCGTTTCTAGGTCCCCGGTTAACATACAGTAGAATACAATAATGGTTTGTTTTGAACATTTTTTGAATATCGGCTGTGTCCATTTCCTGAAGTGAATACATACTTCTCGTAGAAGGCTGATCTCTGCGCCTCCAGGACACTCATTTTCTGTCACCCTCCTGATGCACATAGTGGATCATAACCAGGTAATATTTTTCATGTTACAACTGTTAACACAACACTTTCAATTTAGCGTTACTAAAAACTGAACATGCGACCTCACTCTCCATATGTACCTTGTCAGCCTATGGGGTAAATGTTGTTCCAGATCTCAAGCTGTCTGAATAGCTCAGATGGTAACGGTGCAATAAATGAAAGGCGAGGATCCGGAGTTGTGTCCTAGCCGGCCGGTGTGGCCGAGCGGTTCTAGGCGCTTCAGTCTGGAACCGCGCGATCGCTATGGTCACAGGTTCGAATCCTGCCTCGGGCATGGACGTGTGTGATGTTAGGTTTAAGTAGTTAGGTTTAAGTAGTTCTAAGTAGTCAGAGACAGCAAAGGACCTGGTAGAGCAGTTGAACGGAATGGACAGTGTCTTGAACGGAGGGTATAAGATGAACATCAACAAAAGCAAAACGAGGATAATGGAATGTAGTCGAATTAAATCGGGTGTTGCTGAGGGAATTAGATTAGGAAATGGGGCACTTAAAGTAGTAAAGGAGTTTTGCTATTTGGGGAGCAAAATAACTGATGATGGTCGAAGTAGAGAGGATATAAAATGTAGACTGGCAATGGCAAGGAAAGCGTTTCAGAAGAAGAGAAATTTGTTAACATCGAGTATAGATTTAAATGTGAGGAAGTCGTTTCTGAAATTATTTGTATGGAGTGTAGCCATGTGTGGAAGTGAAACGTGGACGATAAATAGTTTAGACAAGAAGAGAATAGAAGCTTTCGATATGTGGTGCTACAGAAGAATGCTGAAGATTAGATGGGTAGATCACATAACTAATGAGGAGGTACTGAATAGAATTGGGGAGAAGAGGAGCTTGTGGCACAACTTGACTAGAAGAAGGGATCGGTTGGTAGGACATGTTCTGAGGCATCAAGGGATCACCAATTTAGCACTGGAGGGCAGCGTGGAGGGTAAAAATCGTAGAGGGAGAATAAGAGATGAATACACTAAGCAGATTCAGAAGGATGTAGGCTGCAACAGGTACAGTTAGATGAAGAAGCTTGCACAGCTTGGAGAGTAGCATGGAGAGCTGCATCAAACCAGTCTCAGGACTGAAGACCACAACAACAACAAGTTCTAGGGGACTGATGACCTCAGATGTTAGGTCCCATAGTGCTCAGAGCCAGTTGTGTCCCAGTCAGTTTTGATCTTCCAGCAGTTTCCAGTTGTCTGTATACTGTATGTTTAGACGTATCTCTAAAGATAACCCTACAGTACAGACAGGGCGTGTATTGTGAGACATCAGCGACGTAGTGGGTAGCATCGCAGCCGGCAGCAGAGACGGACGGCCCCGCCTTACAAGAGGCGTGCTCAATTAAGCCGCGAGAGGCCGGCGGTTTCCACGGGCCGTCGCGCCGCCTGCCGCATTGAGGTGTCACGGGCCACCTGCAGGCAGCTGTGCCGCGTCGGTCACGCTCCCACCGGCGTCCGATTCACCAGTCGCTCCGCCCGGACGCTGTTCACATCCGCAGTCACTTCCTCTGCACGCTTTATCGGAAGAGCTAATCTACCTTGCTCCAACTAATCTCACCGATCGAAGTGGCACAGTCGTTAAGGTACTCCACTCGCCGGGCAAAATCCCCCGTTCGGCCATCAGGTTTCCCGTGGTTTCTCCAAGTCACCTCCTAAAATACCAAGTCGCTATAATTAAAGTGCAGCTACTCATGCAAGTACAGTGTGGCCTGTGATTATCGTATGGCTGCGAAATTTGGTACGTACTGAGGTGACAAAAGTAATGGGATACCTCCATTTGCTCGACTTGGCATGGACTCAACGAGTAGTTGCAAATCCCCTGTTAGATATTTTCATCCATGCTATCCCAATAGACGTGCATAATTGCGAAGCGTTTCCGGTGCAGCCGTCCGCTGTGGCCCAGCGGTTCTAGCCGCTTCAGTCCAGAACCGCACGACTGCTACAGTCGCATGTTCGAATCCTGCCTCTGGCATGGATGTGTGTGATGTCCTTAGGTTTAAGTAGTTCTAAGGGACTGAGGACCTCAGATATTAAGTCCCATAGTGCTCAGAGCCATTTGAACCATTTGTTCCCGGTGCAGCATTCTGACCACAAACTGACCTCTCCATTATGCACCATAAATCATCAAAATATGTTCAAATGTGTGTGAATTCCTAAGAGACCAAACTGCTTAGGTCATCGGTCCCTAAGCCGGCCGTTGTGGCCGAGCGGCTCTAGGCGCTACAGTCTGGAACCGGGCGACCGCTATGGTCGCAGGTCGAATCCTGTCTCGGGCATGGATGTGTGTGATGTCCTTAGGTTAGTTAGGTTTAAGTAGTTCTAAGTTCTAGGAGACTGATGACCTCAGAAGTTAAGTCCCATAGTGCTCAGAGCCATTTGAATCACCATCATCGATCCCTAGACACTGATTAAACTAACTTATACTACAAACAACATACACACCCACGCCCGAGGGAGGAATCGAACCTCATGCGGGAGGAGCCGCACAGTCCGTGACTTGACGTATCAAACCGCGCGGCCACTCCGCGCGGCCATAAATCATCGATGCGATTCATGTTGGGCGATCTGGGAGGCCAAGTCATTTACTCGAATTCTGAAGAATGTTCTTCAAAGCAACTGTGAACAATTGTGGTCCGGTACCAGGTTTGGGAATATGATGTCCATGAGTGGTTCTAAATGGTCTCCAAGCAGCCCAACATAACATTTTCCAGTCAATGATCAGTTCAGTTGCACCATAGAACCCAGTCCATTCCATGTAAACGCAGCCCATATCAGCATGTACAGTGCCTCGCCGACATGGGAATTGCACCACACTAGAATCCTGCCATAAGCTTTTACTGGTTCAAATCGGAACTCATCTGACCAGACCAAGGTTAACCAACGTTCTGAGGTCCAACCGATGTGGTCACAAGCTCAGAAGAGGCGCTACAGGCAATATTGTGCTGTTCGCAAAGCCATTCGAGTCGGTTGCCTGCTGCTGTAGTTCGATAACGTAAAATTTCACCGCACCGTCCTAGCAGACACGTTTGTCGTACATCCGACGTTGGTTTCTGAGGTTATTTCTCGTAGAACTGCTTGTCTGCTAGCACTGACAACTCTATGAACACGGAGCTGCTCTAGATCGTCAAGAGAAGGTCGCCGGCTACTTCGTCCTCCGTGGTGAGAGGTAATTCCTGAAATTTTATATTCTCAGCGCACTATTCACACTGTGGATCTCGGAACATTGAAATCTCTAACGATTTCCGGAATGGAATGTTACATGTGTCTA
This sequence comes from Schistocerca nitens, assembly GCF_023898315.1. Classification (NCBI taxonomy): domain Eukaryota; kingdom Metazoa; phylum Arthropoda; class Insecta; order Orthoptera; family Acrididae; genus Schistocerca; species Schistocerca nitens. The sequence goes on along the minus strand of NC_064620.1, from coordinate 145,840,625 downwards.
ACTCCAACTACTAGTCCGCATTCGAAGTCCTCTAATTCCTGTCGTGCGGCCATTATCAAGTCGGAAAACCTTCCATATGAAACACCTAAGTACAAATGACAGCTCCACCAATGCACCGCCGTTTTATACATTGTGTACGGGATACTAAGGCTGTCTGTATATTTACATACCGCCCATCCCATGACGTTTGCCATCTCAGTGTATGTTCTACCAATTTTGGCCACCAGGTGCAAACCACGCACTGTGTATGCAAAAGATACGTACTGAAGTGTTTCCATATGTATTGAATTAGGAACGGGACGTGGACAGAAAATGTCAAATAAATCAAAAACGTATAACTCTGTCTTTTATCTATCATCGCTTACACAACTTGTTCGATATGAGGACCGGAGACGTCGACGAGATGCTGCATATATGAACCGACGTGGCAATAGTGGAATCTGAGCAACGTTTTGTATACTGGCCTTCAGCTCAGGCAGAGACCGAATGTGTCCCCAGAGGCAAAGACACACGGATTGAGGTCACGTGTTCTTGTAGGCTATGCACCAGGAAACTCCTCCAGATATGCTTTCGTGGGAGGTTCCAGCAACCAGATCTTTCACTGATCGACGGACATGAGGTGCTTCTCCCTCTTGTACGAGAACACTGGTGTCCATCCAGTTGCGCTCTTCCAAACCAGGAATCAGTTGCTGTCCAGGGAGGTCTCGATAAATTGCGGCCGTCACGGTTCACCTGGCAGACCCTCTGGCTTGTGTTCCTTTCAAAGACGAACGAACCGAGAATAAAGATGCTCGTGAATCCACACCCCACACACACATACGACGAGTGCAGTTGCCGTTGGTGCGCAACACGCTGTTAAACTGTACGCCAGATTCGGTAGTTCTCTGTATTCACTGCACTCTATAGAGTACCGCGTCATTCCATAGAATATTGACATGTCCGAAAGAACAGATGCGTTATTCGTATCGTTAAAACTAACCGGCCGATGACCTTCTTCAGTGCGGATGCACACGAATTGCCTGAACTCTTACGGGATTCTGTGGATTGTCTGCCGCGAGTAATGGGTATAATGGCAGGGGCACTACGAATGTAGAGTGTGGACCATAAGTTGAGAATGTGAGTCTCACGGGGAGCGAGCCGGCGATAAGTCCCTGCAGACGCACTATCGTCTGCGCCCTCGGTGGCTCAGATGGACAGAGCGTCTGCCATGTAAGCAGGAGATTCCGGGTTCGAGTCCCGGTCGGGGCACACATTTTCGACGGTCTCCGTTGATGTATATCAACGCCCGTCAGCAGCTAATGGTATTGATTTAATTGTAATTTCACCATAGAACACTGGCCGGCCACATGTCATCGAATTCAATCCGTTCCAGAAACCGAAAAGCGAATTCAGAACGTTGCTGCGGATCGCGAGGTTTCAGTCTCTGCACCGTCTGTATCTTGTATGGGTACCAGTGTCAAATGGACTTGCAGAACTTTCCCTATTGTTGGCCATGGGATTGACAATTCTCGCGACACTGCACGATCACTAGCGCTACTAGCTCATTGTCAGTTACAGCAACACTTAGCTTGTTAGCTACTTTCAGGTGCGACATCAAGCTCACCTGTGTCTTCGAATCTCATTATCATCTTCTTCAAACCATTTAATGACATCGGGCCTTTCAGTCGGCTATACTCTCTCAGTGCAGCACTGTAGCTGCTGCCATTCACATAAAACAGTTTCACTAACATCGCACGGTCTCTCTTCTCGATAGCCGTACTGTTCACTCAGGTTGCGGCTTCTCAAACGACAGCGTACTTGTCACACCGTCGTACAAACAGCATGCAGCGCCAAATTTACACCTGGTGGCCACAATTGTTTTCCAGCGTAAATCAGCTCAGTATTAACGCATTTACACTTCTAGCAAGTTTCGCTGCCATACTATAATTACAGGTCATACGGGACCTCTGTGAGCAGCTCCACTTTAATTATAACCACCTCGTATTTGCTATTCCTCCAGGAACTCTGTGCGTCTTATCAAAGGATCCGGACACGCCTATCCAATGCGGAATTAATGTTACAAGAGGAGGACCAGTCAGTATGAAGGTAGAAGGCAATATTACGTTGTCTGTGGAGAAACAGTAACGCTAGAATGTTTCGGTCAGAAGCGCTCAATGACTCCGAACATAGACGAGTCATCAGATGTCATTCTGAGTAACGGATCTCTCTGGGGCAGTCCAATAAGATTGGTGGTGATGTGACTGAAGTGGAGACGCGAAGGAACCACCACAGTTAAGCTAGCTCAAACAGAGCTCACGTACTTACGGATAGTGACCGTCCAGAATGGCGGAGAGCGGCTGTAAAAATCGCATCAAGTTATGGGATATGTACGTAGGACGCAGCTGTACATTTATTGACTTTCTAGAACCGTTCGGAGTCGTAATTTTACCGATAAATCGCACGGTGTTGCACAACGCTCTCCCTTTATCGTCTGCCACTGCGATTATGTGAGCATCACCGCGATTGCTAAACGAACCTCTTACGAAACGCTCTCCTCTTCTTTTCATCTTCAGTATATCTTCTACTAGATCTATATGCTAAAGGTTCAAGACTAATGAGCAGTAAAGTATGATGGCCGACTCTTTCCAGATGTATTAACTGCTTTAAAGGTTCTCTGACGTTGCGTCGGATGGTACAGTGGAAACTTCACTACGACAGGTGTTTCCGCAACAGCGTCCAAAAAGGTGACAAGGCATAGAGAGTGCTCCACCGAACAATTTCAGACAGGGGACCTGGAGCAGGAGAAGCCAGCTTAAGGGGATATGGAAGTAAACTTGTCTACCTCTTTGTCTAGCATTACCGTTTTTCAGCTTATTTACAACTAAGATGCGTACAAGTTTACAGGTATTGTGCTGTTTATTTAAATGTACATTCTTTATTTTCTAGAAGGAAACAAAGATGAGTCTGATTACTAAGAAGTGTGATTGTGATACAGGTCTTTTTTTTTACTTGTTCATAAGGTGGCTCTCTTGCGTCGTATTTACATTGTTTTATGAGAGAACGTGCTGTGAATCAACGACAGACCCTTTCATTAGTCAGTGCTGTTCAGAGACGAACAGTAAAATACGATGATGCAGTACCGGTATAATTTCGCAGAACTCACTGACATACACCTTGTGTATGGAGTAGCACGTTACAATGCTCTTGCTGCTGAAAGGCTGTACAGCGAACGATTTCCTAACAGGCATCATTTGCTACAACAAGTGTTTTTTTTTCTCTCAATCGATGAGTGCTGGAGACTAGTGCATTAGAAAGAAGAAACGAGGAACCTGGCAATATGAGGACACTCGCACACATGATTTGGAAGAGGAGGTGGTGCAACGTGTTGCTGCGAACCTCACCACAAGTATCCGTCGTATTGCAAGTGAAGTGGTCGGTCCACATACTAGCGTGTGGCGAGTACTGAACGAACAACAGTTACACCTACATCATCCGCAACAGAGTCCGTGCAATTTTTGTGACCGATTTTGCACCAAGGTTCGCATTGTGTCAATAGTTGCTCCAACAATGGATTAATCGACCAAATTACGTCCAAATCGTGCTGTTTACTGATCAGGCCTCATTTGCTCGTGATGGTATTTAGAATAGCAGGAATAGCCATGTGTGGGATGAGGAAAACCTTCACACCGTAGTAGAGTCACACCATCAAGTAAGTTTTGCTGTGAACATCTGGGCCGCAATTGTGGGCGACAATCTCATTGGGCCATGTGTTCTACCTGACCGTCTGAACTGCCACCTGTGCTTGAGGTTCGTGCAAAGAATTCTACCTGAGTTGATGCAGAACGTACCCGTGGCTGTCGTCAGAGGATGTGGATACAACATGACGCCCCTCTTCACAATGGATGTCCGCAGCCATCTCAATGCTGTGTTTCCTGGTCGCTGGATTGGAAGGAGTGGTTCTGTTCAATGGCCTACGAGGTCACCTGGCTTGAATAACCTTCATTATTTCGTAAGGGGATATGTAAAGTCACTTGTGCCTGCGACCACAGTGGATATGGAGATGGAATTAGTTGCCAGAATTGTAGCTGTCTGTCATGTGATTCTAAACACGGCACGGATATTTGTCAGGCTTGCATTGAGGTTGATGGCCGGCGGTTTCAGCACATTTTGCAAGATACAGTACAAATGATACGTCCACTGTGTGAATGCTGGTATTTGCAGTTCACTGTAATTAATGTAAATGAAAAAGTACACAGAAATGTGATTTTATTCCTATTATCTCCTTAAGCTGGCTTCTCCGATCCCACATTCGCTACCCCAAATTGTTCAGTTGAGCATCCTGTATGTCTTGCTAAATTTTTGGAAACTTACGGAAACACCCTGTTTATCAGTGACGCAGCTGTTTGTCGTCTTCAGGTACAACTACAGAGAACTGCAGTGGCTTGAAATTTATACGTTGTGCCACCTGATGAATCTCCCGAAGTTACCTGCTAGGTCATTCATACTGTCCGATCAAAAGTATCACGAAACTTATTAGTCCACATTAATATCGGGTGCGTCCTCCCCTCGCCTTTATGACTGCATGAACTCTGCTGAGGAATCTTTTAGTGAAATGTTTGAATTCCTGTGCAGTAAGGGCAGCTCATTGTTCGGTAGTGATGTTGGATGGTGGGCTCTGGAGCAAAGTAGACTAATCCCATAGGTGTTCCATTGGGTTCAGCGTGGAGCTCTGGTCAGGTACTTCCATTTCAGGAGCGTTATTGCCCTCGTGCTATTGCCTCAAAGATGCTGCATTATGTGACGTGCATTTTCATGCTCAGTCACGTTCCCAAGCTATTCCTCTTCTGGACGCACGAGGTGCGACAATAAAGTAATGAGACTGATTTTCTTTGCAAGATGTGGCAATCCTGCAGGCTTGCGTAGGCACAATATCTTTGACCTTGGTCTGTAAGATGCTTCTAGTCCATGTGGCATTTCGATGCAACTGCTCAGTCATGAGTTGCGCTGTAATTACTTAACACGTGTATGTGTCTCTCGTCACGGAAATGGAACTGCATATTATTGCGCAACGGTATGCCATTTCTTTTTGCGTTAAATTGGATGGAAACGTGATGACAACTTACGGTAAGCTTCAGAAGGCTTTTGGAGGGGAGGTTACGTCAAGAGCTCAAGTTTTTCGTTGGCATAAAATGTTTAGTGAAGGCAGAGAGAATGTTGAAGATGAAGACCGCAGTGGACGACCATCAACCTCACGGACGGATGTCAACTTGGCCAGGGTGCGTGAACTCGTACGATCTGATCGAAGATTATCCGTGAAAATGATTGAAGAAGAACTGAACATTAATAATAACTGAAGATCTTGATATGAGAAAGATTTGTGCAAAAATGGTCCCCAAAAATCCCACACCACAACAGCGAGAAACACGGAAAAATGTGGCAGCCGATCTGTTAGAGGAAACGGAAATCAATCCAGAATTGTTGGATGGTGATGAAAGTTTGTTTTTTCAGTACCATCCAGAGACAAAACGCCAAAGTTCACAATGGTGCTCAAAGGGATCACCAAGACCAAAAAAAGCTCGCATGTCAAAGTAAAAAGTGAAATGCATGCTTGTGTGCTTCTTTGATTCCAAGGGAATTGTTCATAAAATGTGGGTGCCTCCTGGACAAACAGTTACCCAATATTACTACAAAGAAATTTTAGAAAGACTTCGTAAAAGAGTTATTCGTGTCCCTGCCAACATTGCCGATAATTGGATTCTGCATCACGATAATGCGCCATCACATACTGCTCTGTCAGTACAGCAATTTTTAACCTCAAAACAAATTTCAGTACTACCACAGCCACCTTATTCGCGCCGTGCGACTGTTTTCTGTTTCCAAGAGTCAAAACGGCGGTCAAGGGACACCATTTTCAAACAACACAAGATGTCCAAAAAGCTGTGACGAGGGTCTTGGAGGATATTACAGAAGATGAGTTCCAGAAATCTTACCATCAATGGCAGAAGCGCTGAAAAAAGTGTGCGCAGTCAGAAGGGAACTACTTTGAATGAGACAACACTAAACTTGACTAAAGCGGTAAGCAACATTCTTTTTCACATCAGTCTCATTACTTTACTGTCACACCTCGTAGCGCAGAATGCTGTAACATGTCTTCGTGTCCTTCGTCTTTCTTGTTTTCTTAAGCGGAAAACGAGAGCGCATCCTAACCACGAAAAATGTCTCCATAACGCACCAAATATTCCAGATTTAAGTGTTGACACTCCACTAAACGGCAGGTAACGTTTTTCATGGATTCGTCAAAACAGCTCACTGTCACACAGTATAACGTGATCAATCACTCCAAATAATTCTGTTACAATCATCAATATCCAGTAGCTTCGCTCTTTAACTAACCTCAAATGTCCCCTAGCATTGCCTATAGAAGTATGTGGCCCTTGGGATGCTACTCGATCATCGTATCGCATTCTTTTTAACTCTGAATTCACAGTCATTGTGCTTGATTGACTGGTGATAGATCTTTGTAACTCAAGAAAATTTCCTGAAGGTAAAGTCAGAGAAGAAAGACTGTTCTTCTCTCGTACCATTCGCGAGCAGGAAAGGGGTTAAGGGGAGTTAGAGCGGAAAATTTCTTTTTCACATTTTCGGATTTTTATCTCATTATAAAATTTGCAATTTCCCAAATAAAATGATATATACATATCACTTATAAACTCACACGGGAAGTATTTTAGTTTAGTTATTTAAATATAATCTACATCGGTAAAAATGTTAAAATTTTTACGAGCATTACTTCAAGATCTAATAAAATTGGTAATTTGTCGTATAGAAGGCTCCGGATTGCTGTGTTATAAAGGATAAATTAGGCGTTTGTATTGGTAGCACCGTCAAAAAAAGTATTGTATCGTTTCATAGTGTGAACACGCGTTGTATGTCGAAGTGCTAACGTTTTTGCGAGGCAGGCTAACAGACAAAATGATTGATGAAGTACAGCAGTATTACGGGATGGCCATTAGAAATAATACAGAGGATTTGTTGAAAACGAAGCAGTCAGTATGGGCTACCTCCTTCCGCAGACTGTCAACTGATGAAAAACCAGTACACCACCTTTGCCCTCCTGGATCTGATTCATGGTGCAATTACCGCAATGCCCAGTACTCGAACAGTTCATATAGCCATAAACATTTCATCCCAGCAGCAATCATGGACATCACAAAACCTATTTACAGAGACCTGGCAAATCATGAATTACTGAAGAAGTGTCTGCATGGTCAGACTCAAAATAACAATGTGTCGTTCAATAATCTTATATGGACTCGCTTGCCAAAAAATGTTTTTGTTGGAATACAGACACTAAAGTGGGGGCCAGTGATGCTGTTATTGCTTGTAATAATGGCAACATTGGTAGGGTGAAAGTGCTACAGCATATTTGAATTAATCCTGGAGCAAACTGCATCAGAGTACTTGAACGGATGGACAAGGTTCGCATTGATAAAGCAGAATATGCAGCACAGTTGGACACTAAGGAGTACAGAAAGAAGAAAAGAAGAAAAAAACGTGGAAAAAGATCAAGAGGATGATATACAGTATGGTGCAGGGTGCTTCTGAGTGACTAAAAATAAAAAATTAAGCATATATTAAGTGAGTTACAGTCTTTTGAAACTTTAGAAGCCGTTCCTGAAACATTACATTTTCTGTTGCATTTTTCCCTAAAACTCAAAAACCACTTCCACTAGAGTATTCAAATTATCAGGGAGCAATAACATATATATCCTGAGTCTACTGAAGTAAAACAAGACCATAATGTTATGCATAATTAAAATTATTTAGGATAAAGTACAAAAAAAGTACACAAAATTTTAACCGTGTAATGAAAAAACTGTATTTACGAAAGAAGTGGCTGAAATCCAATTATTGTACTTCAGTAGACAGAAAATACAGTTTAATGTCCTGTAAATGTTTCATGTCAATGGCTACAGTGGTTCCTGAAATACAGGGCAGCCAAGTCACTACTCTTAAATTTAACGTTGTCTGGATAGGGCGTTCCAACTCCCCTTATGAAACAATGATACTCAAAATATCCTTCTCTAAATGCCACAAGATGTGAGGCAGACATAGTGTGTCTCACACCTCATCAGACTGAAACACATGATAGTGGGTCCACAACCGATTATATTGAGATAAGGAACCACTGGTCGAAAATGCATATTTATTGTGTTACGGGTATACACAGCGCACTCCACATAACAACAATGTAGCTCATAGTAATTGTTCAAAGTGGCGATCGCTAGTCTCAATGCATGCATGGCAATGGGGCATGAAGTTCTACCGCACTCTTTCAACGATCCATAGTGTCTGTTGTACCAGAAGACATGCAGCTTGGAACCTAGCACCTACGTCTTTATCCGTTTCTACAGCGGTTCCTGGAAAAAGTACAGAGGTGTGAGGTCCAGCTGTCGAGCTGTCCATAAGACAGGACCTTCACTTCCAAACCAACAATGAGGGTACTTGTCGTCAGGTGCTTGCGGGCACTGACATCAAATTGGGCTGGTGCAACGTAGTGTTTAAACGACATCCTTTTGCCGACAACAAGAACCGTAGCAGCACAACTCGCAGGAACACCAGGTAATGAGGACCAGTCAAACGGGCAGGCAGCAAATAAGGTCCCATAAGGTGATCTTTAGCAATGCCGGCCTATAAGTCGACAGAGAATCTTTGCTGGTGGCCACCGATGTGGGTAGCGTGGGGATTTTCCTCGCTCCAGACATGACTGTTGCGGCTGTTGAAAATACAGGGTGATTCAAAAAGTATACCACAACTTTAGGAATTTAAAACTCAGCAACGACAAAAGGCAGAACTAAGCACTATCTGTCGGCGAATTAAGGAAGCTATAAAGTTTCATTTAGTTGTACATTTGTTCGCTTGAGGCGCTGTTGACTAGGCGTCAGCGTCAGTTGATGCTAAGATGGCGACCGCTCAACTGTAACTGGACTACTGTAACTGGACTACAGTATCTGGAGATGTTAGAGAATTGGCTGTTCCCTCAGCTCGAACAAGAAGCACAACAATTCATATTTCAGCAGGATGAAGCGCCACCACATTGGCACTTATCTCTCCGTAACTACCTGAACGTCAACTACCCGAGGCGATGGATCGGCCGCCAGGCAGCCCGTGACAGAGCACTTCATCAAAAATGGTTCAAATGGCTCTGAGCACTATGGGACTCAACTGCTGAGGTCATTAGTCCCCTAGAACTTAGAACTAGTTAAACCTAACTAACCTAAGGACATCACAAACATCCATGCCCAAGGCAGGATTCGAACCTGCGACCGTAGCGGTCTTGCGGAGCACTTCATCACTGGCCTCCAAGAAGCCCTGATCTTACCCCCTGCGATTTTTTCTTATGGGGGTATGTTAAGGATATGGTGTTTCGGCCACCTCTCCCAGCCACCATTGATGATTTGAAACGAGAAATAACAGCAGCTATCCAAACTGTTACGCCTGATATGCTACAGAGAGTGTGGAACGTGTTGGAGTATCGGGTTGATATTGCTCGAGTGTCTGGAGGGGGCCATATTGAACATCTCTGAACTTGTTTTTGAGTGAAAAAAAACCTTTTTAAATACTCTTTGTAATGATGTATAACAGAAGGTTCTATTATGTTTCTTTCATTAAATACACATTTTTAAAGTTGTGGTATTCTTTTTGAATCACCCTGTATTATCACAGGTGAATGAGGTCTCATCCGTGTACAATACAACCTATACGGAGTTAGACACTACAATTGTACGGTGGATAATCCATTGATAGAAGTAACTGTGGGGCTCAAAATCCGCTGGAGCGAGTGTTTGCACACGTTCTCTACGATAGGGTTCAAATGGCTCTGAGCACTATGGGACTCAACTTCTGTGGTCATAAGTCCCCTAGAACTTAGAACTACTTAAACCTAACTAACCTAAGGACAGCACACAACACCCAGCCATCACGAGGCAGAGAAAATCCCTGACCCCGCCGGGAATCGAACCCGGGAACCCGGGCGTGGGAAGCGAGAACGCTACCGCACGACCACGAGATGCGAGCGTCATCTACGATAGGGGTGTAGTACCTGTACCACCAGTACTGACCACACTGTATCCTTCGAAGTGTGCGTTTCACAGCAAAGTTATTGCTGGGTGGTCGGCCACACTATCCAACACAATCACCTCAAAGTCTGGTGCTCGGGCATGTCTTTGGCGGGAACCTTGACCAGTTCCCTGTGGCTAAACGACCCTGTCTCTCGTAATTTGGTATCCAGTTTATAGAATTAGGATAACGCCTAAATGGAAAACGTGTTCTTTATATCCAATGCTGATTTACAGCAGCACATCCTGCTGCGCCATACATTAAATGAATGTCTTCCAACTGTCGTGACAAGTAACGTTCTGTCTTTGACTACGTGTCGTGCGCTTTACACAGTAACACACATCCCTAAGGACACGTCTCAAGCTGTCTGATGCAATGGACAACTGGCATTAGTGATAATAGTGTGCACGCGACATAGGTTAACGCGCTGATGCGATGCATGTGGTCGTCATGTGACACACGTGCTATGAACTAAGCTGTGTACAGTATATCTGTTTGGTGGTCAGGGATGTACGCAGTTTATCACCCACTTCCTGTTCCGGTCTACAACACACACGCGGAATCTTTAAGATAGTGCGGCAGCACTCCATGCGATGTTGCAATGCATCCACTGAGACTGGCGACCGTCACTTTGAGCAGTTGTTATGAGCTACATTGTTATTATGCTGTGTACACTGTGTATGTCCATGACAAAATAAATGTGCATTTCCGACCATTGGTTCCCTGTCTTTATATGATGGGTTGTGGACCAGCTATCACATGTTTCAATTTGACTTAAAGGGTTTGAGACACCCTACATATAGGCAAAGAATGACGTGGAGTTCAGTAACCACCGTTTTGGCCTCTTGCAAGTCGTGAAGTTTAGACGTTATATTCAAGGGTTTCAAAAAGCTCAGTGAGAAACACTGTAACAGAAGACAGCGCAGAACACAGGGAACACCAGTCTTCGCAAGTTAGTCTGTCGGGAGACAGCATCCTGTTCACATCAGGAGCTGTGCAGCTGAGGCTATTCTGACCATGTTTGTTACCACGTCTGTAACTTAAACAGGGGGCCAATTAGAAGAAAGAGTGAATGTAAAAATTCGCTGTTAAACTGGAGAAATACAGCAAAGATACCTCAACATAATTCGGCAAGTGTTCGGCGTCATTGTAATGAATCTTTCGAGGCGTTTTGAGTCGGACGCGAGCTTCAGGAACGAAAGAACATCATTGGAACACAATGAGAGGTCAGAAGGACCTTCCACGTGAAAAATGTATGAAGATGACGAAATTCATCCCCATGGCGAAAGCCAACGTATCTGTGCCACGCGAAAGCTGGCTACGCGACGACGTCAATCCAACATTTCATCGTGCTCTCCTCACACTCGAATTTTCAGCATTCACTGTGTTCGCCAGATATGGCCCCTGCGGACTTCGCCATCTTTCCAAAACAAGTGATCCTCCACGAACGTCACCGTTTGGCCGCTGTTGTGAGGATCCAGCATGTGAAGTTAAGAATATCGATGCTGTGTTCCTTCGGATATTCATGCATGCTCGAAGGGACATTGCATCTTTGTTCTTAACAACACGAACTGCAATATCCTTAGTATCCGACAATACCCGGCGGCAACTTACAATTAAAATGTCCGCCCTTGTACGGGAACGACATAAAGTGTGTTCGAGTAGAGGTTGTGACGCTGGTACGACGGCATTTGGAAGTCTTGAGTATGGCCGTGAGTCGTACACAGATAGCCAAAGCGATCAAGGGGAGCTGGCCGTTGTGACCGAGCGGTTCTAGGCGCTTCAGTCTGGAACCACGCTGCTGCTGCGGTCGCAGGTTCGAATCCTGCCTTGGGTATGGATGTGTGTGATGTCCTTAGGTTAGTTAGGTTTAAACACTTCTAAGTCTAGGGGACAGATGACCTCAGAGGTTAAGTCCCATTGTGATCAGGACCATTTGAACCATTTTTGATCAAGGGGCCCCTGGAGTAAAGTAAGATATCAGGATTCGAGTCCCTGATCGGCACAAGATTTCATTGTCGTCTTTCCTTTAAACTGCTGATAGTTGTCCGTATTCGCAACTGCTAATACATTTCAGATGTGTCATAACGGCTGTAGTCGCCAGTTACAGCTTGAAATACAGAAGATGCTTTATATGCTTCTAGATCTACATATCTATCTATATAACTTTCCTTGTTTGCTCTGATTTCCATTATTTTGTTATAATGACCGTTTCTTCCTATTTAGGTCGGCGTCAACAAAATACTTTTGCATCCAGAGGAGAAAGTTGGTAATTGAAATTTCGTGATAAGACCCATCCCAATGGTGTCCTTCCCAAGTCCAGTATCACGTCAGTGACACTCTCTCACCTATTTCGCGGTAGTACAAACGTGTTGCTCTTCGTTGAACTTCCTTCATGTGCTCCGTTAATCCTATCTGGTAAGGATCCCAGGCAGTACAGCAGTACTCCAAACGAGGACAGACATGCGTATTGTAGGCCACCTCTTTAGTAGATCTATTGCATCTTCTATGTGTTCTGCCAACAAAACTCAGTCTTTGGTTTGTCTTCCCCACAACATTTAATATGTGTTCTTTCCAATTAAAATTGTTCGTAATTGTAATTCCTAGGTATTTAGTAGAATTTACGGCCTTTAGATTAGACTGATTTATAATGTAACCGGAATTGTTTCGAAAAGAAGTGTACCAGAACAGGCTTCCCGAGTGGTAGAACTGTATATGGTGTGTGCTTTGAAGGTGATAGTGCGTAACTGTAGATACACAAATAAAATAATTTTATGTAATCCGAGCTAGACTCCAAACTTATCAACAGCAAACATACAGGGGGGTCGGAAATTCCCGTTACAGACTTCTAGGACTTGTAGAGGGGAGTGACTACATCATAGCTTGAATAGGAACCCATGTCCGGAAACGTCATCCAACGAGACTACAGAGCGTCAAAGCTACAGGCGCGGGCGTCTGTAAATGTACGTATACACGGGGTGATTCCGTGGTGATGTTACAGACTTTCTAGGATGATGGAGATAGATAAATGTATTAATTTGAAGTAAAGATCCCTGTACCGGAAACGAACGAGTCGAAAGTTATTAACGAAAACCGTTCTGATACCTCTGACATTTGAATACATGTATCGTTTCTTGTGTTGCGAAGAGTGTAGGGTTTAACTTTCAGTTGTGGTAGTGTGGACAAAGACGAGAATAAATGTCGAATAAACGTGGGCTCTAAAGTGCGTACCTTAACAGCTATGAACACTTGCTCAGTGGAGGAGACGTGTTTCACATTAGCGTAGATGAACGAATTGTCATAGCTCCTAAGGTACGTAATTTAGAGCCCACGTTTATTCCTAAAAGTCCTAGAAGTCTGTAACGGGAATTTCCGACGACCCTGTACTGCATGTACTTACTAACAGCTGTTGTTGCCAATTAGAGCGCAAACTACAGAAGATGTTTTGTAAGTAGGCTCTTTAGGTGTTTATGTTGGTAACACCACGTAGCACTCTATATGAAAATCACTGGCTGTGCTGTGTGTAGTCTGTGGCTGGTCTATGTAAGTAGGCTGTTTAGGTTTTTATGTTGGTAACGCCACGTAACGCTCTGTATGAAAATCACTGGCTGTGCTGTGTGCAGTCTGTGGCTGGTTGGCATTGTTGTAATATTCGCTATTGTAGTGTTGGGCAGTTAGATGTGAACAGCGCGTAGCGTTGCGCAGTTTGAGGTGAGCCGCCAGCAGTGGTGGATGTGGAGAGAGAGATGGCGGAGTTTTGAGAGCGGATGATCTGGACGTGTGTCCATCAGAGACAGTAAATTTGTAAGACTGGATGTCATTAACTGATATATATATATATATATATATATATATATATATATATATATATATATATATATATAATGACTTTTGAACACTATTAAGGTAAATACATTGTTTGTTCTCTATCAAAATCTTTCATTTGCTAACTATGCCTGTCAGCAGTTAGTACCTTCAGTAGTTAGAATCTTTTATTTAGCTGGCAGTATTGGCGCTCGCTGTATTGCAGTAGTTCGAATAACGAAGATTTTTGTGAGGTAAGTGAATCATGAAAGGTAATCGTTATTATTAGCCAGGGCCATTCTTTTTTAGGGATTATTGAAAGTCAGATTGCGTTGTGCTAAAAATATTGTGTGTCAGTTTATTGATGATCTGAATAAGTAAAGAGAGAAATGTCTGTGCATGTTCAGTTTTGCTCAGCTGTTTCAAAATCAAATAACGTAAAGGGTTTATCAGTACAATCGTTCATAAATTTTTCTAAGGGGAGGTTTCAGTTTTACATGCTTCGAAAAGAAGAATTCCAGGACAGGTTTCAGTAATGGTAGAAATCCTGTCCAAGGTGTGTGCTTTGAAGGCGAAAGTGCATAAATATACGTAAACAAAGTAATTTCTTGTAAACAGAGATAGTTTCCAAACTTTTTTGTACTGCAACCCCGTCCCCCTCACCCATGTGAATAATAGTCAAGTGTTCACGTGAACCTAAGTTGTACTGTCTGAAACAGCTTTCGCAAGAAGAAATGCCGCCCTTGAGACGGAGGCGGAGGCTCCCGTTCACTCACCACGGCGCCCCCTCCCCCGCCCCCTTTCCCGGCCAGAGAAGACGCAGCACGGTTGTCGGCTGCCGCGCCGATGTCTCAATTGGCCGCCCCGGCTATTCGTCTGCAGGCGGCCGCTTCTTGCCGGAGCGCGGAACCTGTCCTGCGGAATGCAACAGCTGCCGCTACAGGCAGTAGTTACAGGTACGGGCACGGCGGGTGTCAAGGCGTGACGGGCATCGAGACGAGGAACGCAAGAAGCCACAGCCGACCAGCGCTCAAGCCCGGAGCTGGGCGGCATCTGGCAGAGGCGTCGCGACCGCCTCCGCTTAACACGCCAACCGCCGACCATCGACAGAGCAGTGTCGTCACTGCCGCGCAGTCGGATCGCCGTACTGTGCGGCAGTTTTTAAAGTGACCCACCATGAAGCAATCGCTGCCTCTCTCTTTCTACATCTACACTGAAGAGCGAGAGAAACTGCTACACTTGCCTGATATCACGTAGGGCCCTCGCAACCACGCAGAAGTGCCGCGACACGACGTGGCATGGACTCGAATAATGTCTGAAGTTATGCTGGAGGGAACTGACACCATTAATTTGGGGGGGCTGTCCGTAAATCCGTAAGAGCACAAGGGGGAGGGAGATCTCTTCTGAACAGCACATTCCAAAGCATCCCATATATGCTCCATAATGTTCATGCCTGGGGAGTCTGGTGGACAGGGGAAGTGTGTAAACGCAGAGGAGTCTTCCTGGAGCCACTGTGTAGCAATTTTGGACGTGTGCGGTATAGCATTGTCCTGCTGGACTTCCCCAAATCTGTCGGAATGCATAATGGACATGAATGGATGCATCTGATCAGACAAGATGCTTACGTAAGTGTCACCCGTCAGAGTCGTTTGTAGACATACCAGGGGTCACTTATCACTGCAACTGCACACACTCCGCCGGCCGGAGTGGCCGAGCGGTTCTAGGCGCTACAGTCTGGAACCGCGCGACCGCTACGGTCGCAAGTTCGAATCCTGCCTCGGGCATGGATGTGTGCGATGTCCTTAGGTTAGTTAGGTTTAAGTAGTTCTAAGTTCTAGGGGACTGATGACCTCAGAAGTTCAGTCCCATAGTGCTCAGAGCCATTTGAACCATTTGCACACACTCCACACCATTACAGAGCCTTCACCAGCTTGAACAGTCCCCTGCTGACATCCAGAGTTCATGGATTCATCAGGTTGTCTCCATAACTGCACACGTCCATCAGCTCGACACAATTTGAAACGAGACTCGTCGGACCAGGCAACATGTTTCCAGTCATCAACAATCCAATGTCGGTGTTGACTGGCCCAGGCGAAGAGTGAAGCTTCGTGTCGTGCAGTCATCAAGGGTACGCGAATGGGCCTTCGGCTCCGAAAGCCCTTATCGATGATGTTTCGTTGAATGGTTCTCACACTAACACTTGTTGATGGCTCAGCATTGAAATCTGCCGCAATTTACGTAAAGGTTGCACTTCTGTCACGTTGAACGATTCTTTTCCGTCGTTACTGGTCCTGTTTTTGCAGGATATTTTCCGACCACAGCGATGTCGGAGATTTGATGTTTTACCGGATTCCTGATATTCATGGTACACTCGTGAAATGGTAGTAACGGGAGATCCCCACTTCATCGCTACCTCGGAGATGCTGTGGCCTATCTTTCGTGCGCCGACTATATCACCACGTTCAAACTCTCTTAAATCCTGATAGCCTGCCATTTTAGCAGCAGTAACCGATCTAACAATTCCGCCAGACGCTTGTTGTCTTATATAGACGTTGCGACCCGCAGCGCCGTGTTCTGCCTGTTCACATATCTCTGTATTTGAATACGCATGCCTATACCAGTTTCTTTGGTGCTTCAGTGTACAGCTACATGATAACTCTGCAATTCACAATTAAGTGCGTGGCAGAGGTTTCATCGAGCCACCTTCACGCTGTTTATCTACGGTTCCACTCTCTAATAGCGCGCAGGAAAAATCGAGCACTTAAATCTTTCTGTGCGAGCTCTGATTTCTCATATTTTATCACGATGCTCATTTCTCGCTATGTAGGTAGGAGCCAATAGAATATTTTCGCATCGGAGGAGAAAGTTGGTGACTCAAATTGCACGAAAAACTCTGCCTCATCCGATGCGGATCCCACACCGTACAACACTACTCCAGAAGGGGGCGGACAAACCTGGTGTACGCAGTCTCTTTAGTCGATCTTTTGCATTTTCTAAGTGTTCAGAAGCTAGTCACAGTCTTTGTTTTGCTTTACCCACAACATTATTTATGTGATCTTTCCAATTTGACTAATTCGTAACTGTAATCTCTAAGTGTTATGATGTATCATGCAGCGTAACTTGTTGTGACAGTGCGAGAGAGAGAGAGATAGAGAGTCAAAGATATTGTTTATTACTCTGTGGTGGTCAGCGCTCACATAATTATTCTTAGGAGATAGAGCTTTTGTTCTTCTTAAGAGTAAAAATTTTAGGAGAGGAGAGCCATTCTTGTGATGTAAAAATCGACGCCATTGCGAGTTTTCGATTCACATTCTAAAATATAAGTGTATATGGAAGGAAATCAGTTAATAGAACAATAAAATAGTGTTCATTTCAAGAAGGTACGTGTTATTATTCACCAACGATATACTTCTATTATGATTTACTAATAAACACCAGCTTGAGAACAGTTCCGACGGGAGCGTTCAGTTCTAGTGAAATAATTCGATATTTTCTTCGGAAAAGAAGTCATTTCATGGATCATTCAAATCCACAATAATATCTGGACATTTCTCAGAACTGAAAGCAATCTGATTGCTATGCAACAGAGCCCCGAAGAATATTTCTCTATACTTTGTTTACCACTTTCAGCTCAACACGGTATCTGCAGCATCTGGAGCGGATTTCTACAACAGCGGAAGCGTGTAATCGCTATCAGTTTCACACATCGCCCTGTGTACGTTGTATGTGTTTACCCACAACCGTGAACATACAAAAACTTTTTTTCTTTTTTTTTCAAAGGAGTCTTTATATATGGCGACCGTGACAGGAAACGATCCTGATACAACACTCATAGTGAACCTGCAATATAACTATGTTAGTAATTAATGTTTCATTGTGTGTATATATGTCTAGTTTTATACAGTAACTACATTATGGTCCTTTGTGTGTTTCATGCTAACGGAACGTGTGGGAGTATCTTGTGAAGAGAACGAGTACGCCGTCCCAGCAGCCGAGCAGAAACTTGAAAAAGGCCAGAACATTTGAATTACTAGCTTTCTGGAGCATTTATGCATTGTAGTGCCTTTCATGTATTAATTTTCTAAGTATAAATAGTGTTGGTACATTACTTTTACTAGAATTCCAGTATTTCAGTAGATATAGTAAGACAATATTTTATGTGATATCTATGTACTGTGTCTGTGTCACATTGTAAAGTGTACATTAACAGCATTAGGACATTAACGTTTTTTTGTGTGTGTAAAATTTAGTAGTCACTTTTGTAGGACTTATTTAGAGGAGAAACTGTCAATTGCTTATTTACATGGTGATAACTAGATCTATGTTCAAAGCCAATAAGCAAGCACGCATCAGAATGCCACAAAATGAATTAAATAGTGCGAATGTATCGTCAACTAGAGCCACAGAATTTAATACCGCCGTAGTTAGCGATATGTTGATTACGGCTGAGCAACCAGCGGTAATTAATGCGCTCACGCCGTCGACACAAACGGTTGCTAGTTCCGACATTCATATGTCGAAAGAAGTCCAGAGAAATATGCAGCAACCAACAAACAACATGAATTTCATCTCTGACACAGACGCGTGTGAAAACGAAATGACTGTACCGAAAATTGTGTCGGTACAATCCTCATTAAGCCCAGTGCAATCGTCAATTGCTGAGAATACCGATTTGTTATCCCAGCTGATGTCAAGTTTGACTGTCATAACACAAGGGATTAAAGCATTGGAAACCACACAATCCACGTTTGCAAACGATATGAATCGTAGATTCCAGGCATTGGAAACCACGCAATCCACGTTTGCAAATGACATGAATCGTAGATTCCAAGTATTGGAGAGTGCGCAGTTTAATTTGGCTCAGGAGCAATCTAATAAACTAAAAGAAATAAATGATAAGATTACTGAAAAATTCCAGTGTTTGGAAACAAAGCAGAGTCACTTGATGGCCAGTCAGGCACAATTCATAGTTACACAAGAACAACAGTATCAGGAATTAACAAACAAATACAAAGACATCTTATGTCGTCAAGATGCACTAAATCATCAAGTGCAAGAAGTTATTCATGTACAGAACACTATTGAGCAGGACGTGAATAGCTGGCCGAAAGTGGCCGTGCGGTTAAAGGCGCTGCAGTCTGGAACCGCAAGACCGCTACGGTCGCAGGTTCGAATCCTGCCTCGGGCATGGATGTTTGTGATGTCCTTAGGTTAGTTAGGTTTAACTAGTTCTAAGTTCTAGGGGACTAATGACCTCAGCAGTTGAGTCCCATAGTGCTCAGAGCCATTTGCACCAGCCAGGACGTGAATACAATTAAGCACGATAACGAGCAAGCTGTCATTGAGCTTACTCGAAGGATAGACACTCTCAGTCTCGAAGGCGAGAAACACATAGAGAAACTTTTCAATGAACATAAGATCGCATTCTCTAAGGACATTGAAGATTGGGCGAAAGAGCAAACCTAGACAGTGCGAAATTTTGTTGACAAAACCTTGAAAGAAACGGTTTCTAACGTGAAAGTTAACAAAGAAGCTGCACAAGAACAACTTAAAGCAGAAGTGAAAGAGATTAAGGAGAATATAGGAGATGAATTTCCTGCTTGGAAAGCAAAGATAGAAAATACATTAAAAGCATGCCAGCATGGTCTAGTTAATACCAGAGGGGCACATACTACTTGCAGTTTATCAAAAGCAGACATTATTCCTGATGAAACCAGTGAAACCGAATCCATGCAACAATATCAATGTATTGGCGCATATTCACGTAATCAACCAGAAACAAATTATCGAGATTATCACTCACCGCGAAGTAGCCACCAGAATACACCTGTGACTATGAATGAAGAAAAAATGCTTAAATATCGTCAATTCCAGATATTTATTCCCGAAAGGAAGTCGATCAATCCCGTGGTATTTATCAAGCAATTTAAAGGGATATTGTCGCAAATGTTGATTGAGAAACAAAAAATTATGTACGTTGCTTGATTCATACATGGAGATGGATCGATGTGGGCGTCAGAAGCATCCGATTGGTGTCAAGATTATGATCAATTTGAACGCGCTTTCTTGCACAAATACTGCAATAAGGGAGTTCAAGAAAGACAACGTAAGGAAGTTTTTGACCCACAACCTTTTTCTTTCAAAAATGGATCTTTAAGAAAGTATTTCGAGAAGTATATAAATAAAAGCAAATACTGGAATCAACCAATCCCGATGCACGATATCATTTGAATATTAAAGGGCAAACTTCCACTTGAAGTTAAGGAAAAACTGCTACATGTGCCTGAACAACATGTGGAAGATTTTCTAGCCACATTGGATTCAACAGACATTCTGTTCGAAGAATCACGTGTTCGCTATAACCAACCAAATTACCAACCTAACAAATACAATAGTAACAACAAACAGTATGGAAACAAACCTTTTGCACACAATTCACCAAACCCGCAGGTGAATTATTCCCAGAAAAACGTGAAATTTGGTAACGAAAATCCCGACCAGTGTAATCATGACCAACAATGTGAACAAACATATAAATGGAAATGGAGGAAGAATAATAAGAAGAGGAAAGGATACTATCAAGAAGGGAATTATCAGCAAAAACGCCGATATCAGCAACCAATCCAAGAATATCACAACCAACCACAAACTTCAGGTTGGGTACCAAATGCTAATGCAAATGAATGGAGAAATCAACCACCAAAAATAACTGACGTAACGGAGCAGACATCTACTAATAATGGACAATCGTCAAACTAAACTCGACTGTCAGAAGCCCCGACGGTGCAGTCGAGGAAATTTTGAGGGGCAAAAATTCAAGCGTCAATTTTTTTCGGTACAATGATGGCAGATTATTAATAGAAGAACTTCAGCAGGATATGATGCCTTGTCAAGAGGAACATATCACTGAACCTGTTGCGAAAATTCAGGCGGCAATTGAAGGCATTACTGTGCAAGTTACTTTAGATACGGGAGCAGCAGTCAATGTCGTTTTTGAGAAGTTATTTCAAAGAATACTTCAGAAAGCAAATCCACCGATTTTTCCTGTTCAGTGTTGTAGAATTGTAGGTCTTACTGGTCATAAGTCTTCTCAGGTTAAAGTGCATACTCAACTCCAGTTAGATATAGGAAATGTAGCTATAAATTGCACGTTCCTTGTAATAGAAAAATTGGTTGAGGACTGTATCCTGGGTATAGATGAATTTAGAGATAGAAATTGGCATATCGATTTTTCTCTAGGCCGTGCCAGTTTTACAATAATGGATCAGAAACATCAAGTGAATCTTCTCAGGGAATATAGTACCCATGGAAAGTATTGTCAAGAAGAAAGCTGCAAATAAAGTGGATACGTAGCAAACCTGCACGGTATTACAAAATTAATTACTTGCAACCAGTTTTAAACCCTGAATATATGGCATATGAAAAGGTGCAAGAACCTGAATATTTGCAACACCAAAGAAAGCAATTATATGAACCTCTACAGGAATATCATGAAGTCTTTCAAGAAAGACCTGGTGTAATCAAGGGATACACATGCCATTTAGATGTGATACCACACCAAGTTTTCTGCCGTATTTTTATCCAGTACCGTGGCACCAACGAAAGGCAGTTGATGCGGAAATCCACCAGATGCTTGAATGGGATCTGATCGAACCTTCGACGAGTCCATACTGTAATCCGCTTCATGTTGTCTCGAAAAAGGGAGGAAAAGTTCGTCTCGTGCTAGACGCACGGCAGATAAATAAGATTATCGTGCCCGTGCGAACTCATCCGGAAAATATCGATGAGCTAATTGAAAAGTTCGAGGGGATAAAATACTTAACAAATATTGATCTGAGAAGTTCATTTTGGCAGGTGGCTCTAGACGAACCATCAAAAAAGTACACCGCGTTTGTACATGCTGGTAGGAGCTGTCAATTTAAGGTTTTACCTTTTGGGCTAAACGTGAGCTCAGGAGTTTTTATAAATGCTCTAGATTACGCATTGGGACCTGCACTTCGAAGCAATTTAACTTTGTTTGTGGACGACATGCTCATAGCTACGACCACATGCAAGGAGTACGTTGATTTATTGAGATGAGTGTTAGAACGTTTCAAGGAAGCAGGCATAACCGCAAATCTGCAAAAGTCCCATTTTGCTCGATATAAAATCAAATTTTTGGGTCATCTTATAAATGGAAAAGGCATCTTACCGGATTCCGAGAAACTAAAGGCAATCAAAAACTTGGCAGTTCCAACAACAAAAAGGCAATTAAAGGGCCTCTTCGGAGTTGTCTCTTTTTTCAGGCGTTTCATTCACGACCACTCTATTAATGCAGAACCGTTTTACAGCTTGTTGCGCAAAAATACTCCGTGGGTGTGGACGCAACAATGTCAGAATGCATTTGAAGCTATAAAACATGCCTTAGTCAATTCACAAATATTATATCATCCAGATATGAGCCAATAATTGGGTTTAATGGCAGATGCTTCGGAAATTGGAATAGGTTCATGCCTCTTCCAAGTAAAGATGATAGATAGAAAATCAACTTTCTGTCCAATAGCTTTTGCTAGCGGACTCTTAACTGCTTGTGAAAGAACATATACGACTACCGAAAGGGAAGCATTGGCCGTAGTCTGGTCATTTAAGAAATTTTACTATTACTTATACGGAGCGAAGACAACAGTACACTGTGACCACAAAGCGTTAAGTTCTTTGCAAACATGTAAATTATTACAGCCAAGATTAGCAAGATGGATGCTCTCACTCCAAGGGTTTCAATTTGAAATTAAATACATAAGCGGACAGGATAATTTCATCGCCGATGCACTGTCTAGAATGCCAGATGGAGATTTGTCAACTATCAACATCACGGACAATGCGTCCGAATTTAATGTTCTTATAATGACTGATAGAATATATAGGAAACATTTTCTTGACATGTGTAAGAACATGGAAAAACTACAGAATGAAGATCCTCGTTGGCATTCAATAAAGGGAACTTTAGCAAAGCCTGGAAACGATGATCTGAAGAGACTGTACAAAGTTGAGGACGACGTCTTATTTTTCAAAGGGCATCTTGATTCAGATAATTGGAAGGAGTGTATTCCCGAGAAGAGTGAGAATGACTTAATTTTGCACACACACATCACTGGGGGACATTTTGGAGTATTAAAGTGTGCTCGGAAGATTCAAGCATATTGCTACTTCCCAAATATTCACAGGAAAGTACACAGACAGTTAAGAAAATGTAAAATTTGTCAGCTAGCCAAACCAGGAAATTTTTGTGTGAAAGATTTCCTACATCCTATTATACCCACTAAACCGCTGTCAATCATTTCGGTCGACGTCTGTGGTCCTCTACCATCATCAAGGGGAGGATGCAAATATATTGTAGCTTTTCTTGATTCATTCACTAAGTATGTCAAACTTTATCCATTAAAATCAGCTACTGCTGCATCCATAGCCAAGAAGCTGGTCAAGGATTATATAGTCAAGGTAGACAAACCAGAGGCTATTCTTTCTGATAATGGGTCAATGTTCACTGGATTTCGTTGGAGGCAAACATTAACCAGTTGTGGTATAAAACAAATTCTAACATCGGTGTACCACCCTTCGGCGAATCCCGTGGAACGAATTATTCGTGAATGAAACCGGTTCATAAGAACATATTGCTACAACCAGCAACCCAAATGGATCGATTATCTTCACGATTTTCGGGAAATTGTAAACAATATGCCACATACTACGACAGAATACACCCCATACGAACTGATGTTTGGAAAACAGGAACAGAATGACTGGATTCGACCAATTCCTAAAGTAGCTACTAACAAAATAGACCTACAAAATAAAGTACGACAATCCTTACTCAATATAATGGACAAGGCAAGAAAAAGGAAAATATATTTTGACAGTCGACTTGGAAAAATAAAAACATATAAAGTGAAAGACCAAGTTTTAGTAAAAACTCATCCTAAGGTTTCACTTATACAGAGGAAGAACACAAAATGGCAATTATTGTATCAAGGACCATTTGTGATTACCAAAATACCCCATCCAGGAACTTATGTTTTGAAGAACGTGAAGAATGGAAAGGTGAAAGGAATGTATCCTTATCACTTGTTAAAGCAATTTCATGATGACTGAAGATTCTGAAGATTGAAGATACTATTCTTATCAAATAATATTGATTAGAGAATTTTCATTAAACCTATGAATCGTACTTACGATAGTTTCTTTCTTTTTGCAATTTAGTAGTTAGTTTTTCTTTTCAGACATAATGTACGAGAGATACGCAGACATTATGTATTTCTTTTTCACTGTAAAGATAAGTTTTCTTTCCTGTATGCAGGGAATTTAGCTATAGTACGAATGATTTCTTTTAAATTTTTCTTTATTTAGTTGATAGTAACTTCAATCAGGTTTCACAATGCATAATGACCATGGGTTAGTGACTCAAATGAATCTGGTCTATGGCAAGATATTTTTTCTTATGTCAATTTAACAATGTCAGTATATGTTTGTATTTGCTTTTTTACTCGCTGAGCTGAAGTCATGCTGTTCGGAAAGGGTAACCCGTTCTCAGTTTTAAAAGGACGCCTATTACTTTATTTCAATCTTTTGTGATGGACATTGTCTTTACAATTGTACTATTGTTGTAACATGGCTGTGTATGTAAATTATGTTATGTCAATTGTTGCTCGCGAAGTTACCAACTGAGCGAATGCCTTTCAGTTATAAGCACATCAACAAGTGTTAAAGTCCATCTGAAAGATGACGACCATAAGTTGACACGACAGCACCAGTTGGATTTGTGTATAGTGCATTCTAGGGTTGTTGATTGAAATGAAAAACACCTTACGACTTCCGAATATTTCGAATTCAGGACAGAGAATTAGAAAGAACTTTAGATTAGATTCTATTTCAGCTCAGCATAGATCAAACACCTTTTCCACGGAACTTACACTGACTCTCATTTTCATGTTAACCATGTGCGGAAAACCATAATACCGACGAGGAGACGGTGAAATGGGAATAGAATTCAATCAGTTACCCAGAGATGACAGATAGAAGGAAATCGTAGATGGACGTAAACCAACCCGTCGACGGTTCACCTCAAGACACAGAAGATTAACAGTGTTGTGTTTCTTTTGTGAACAGTGTTTAAATTCGTTTAAAAAAATCCATATTGTAAATATTTTTTTTCCATTGTAATTCAATTAATTTTCTTTGCAAATGAGAAATACGAGGATGGTAGATCTACCCCGAGATTTTCCTTGGTTTTCCTTTGTGGGGCTTGGCCGAATGGCTTGATTATCCGTTTGAGACTTCCCAAGGCTAGTGACAGAAGCTTTGAGTGATGATGAAAAAGGTTTCTGATCACATCTCATGCCATCCTCGACAAATGAATAAAAGCAAGCATGTAAGCTATGCATATAAGCTGCATCAGGAATTTTCAAGCAGCACAGGCTTTGTCAGCAGTATATGCACTCAAATCTATAATTTCCATTTAGATAGTCATTCACTAATACCAAAATATCATAAGAAATATAGTGGACATTAATAATCCAGTGGACATTAATACAGCGTCATAAACAAATCACCGATATAGTGTTGTGTGAACGCTCGTGTTTGTTTATGCCCAAAAACGTTCGTCCACAAGAGGGGCATATATGACGTATCATGCAGTGTAACTTGCTGTGACAGTGCGAGAGAGAGAGAGAGAGAGAGAGAGAGAGAGAGAGAGACAAAGATATTGTTTATTACTCTGTGGCGGTCAGCGCTCACATAATTATTCTTAGGAGATAGAGCTTTTGTTCTTCTTAAGAGTAAAAATTTTAGGAGACGAGAGCCATTCTTGTAAAAATCGACGCCATTGCGAGTTTTTGATTCACATTCTAAAATATAAGTGTATATGGAAGGAAATCAGTTAATAGAACAATAAAATAGTGTTCATTTCAAGAAGGTACGTGTTATTATACACCCAGCGATATACTGCTATTGTGATTTACTAATAAACACCAGCTTGAGAACAGTTCCGACGGGAGCGTTCAGTTCTAGTAAAATAGTTCGATGTTTTCTTCGGAAAAGAAGTCACTTCATGGATCTTTCAAATCCACAATAGTACCTGGACATTTCTCAGAACTGAAAGCAATCTGATTGCTATGCAACAGAGCCCCGAAGAATATTTCTCCGTACTTTGGTTACCACTTTCAGCTCAACACGGTATCTGCAGAATCTGGAGCAGATTTCTACAACAGCGGAAGCGTGTAATCGCTGTCAGTTTCACACATCACCCTGTGTACGTTGTATGTATTTACCCACAACAGTGAACACACAAAAAAAATTTTTTTTTTTTTCAAAGGCGTCTTTATAGTGCTCATTTGAATTTACAGCCTCTGGATTTGTCTGACTTATCGTGTAACCGAAATTTAGCGTACTTCTTTCAGTACTCATGTGGATAACTTCACACTCCTCATTATTTAGAGACAATAGTCACTTTTTGCACTACACAGATATCTTGTCTAAATTATTTTGCAGTTGTTTTTGATCACCTCATGAGATTACGAGACGGTAAATGACAGCATCACATGCAAACAATATAAGAGGGCTGCTCACGTTGTCTCCTGTGTCGTTTATGTAGATCAGGAATAACCGATGGCCTATAACATTATCCTGGGGAACGCCAGACATTACTTCTGTTCCACTCGGTGATTTTCCGTCAGTTCCTACGAATTGTGACCTACCCGATAGGAACTCACGAATCCAGTCACACAACTGAGACGATACTCCATAGTCACGTAATTTGATTAGAAGACGCTTGTGAAGAACGGTGTCGGAAGCCTTCTGGAAATCTAAAAGTAAGGAATCAATTTGACAACCCCCGTCGACAGCACTGGCTACTTCGTGAGAATAGACAGTTGTGTTTCTCAGTGTTTATCCCGTTGTAGAGGACTCACTGTTTCATAATTTAGCAACTACATTTTAGTTCAACTTTGTGGCCGCATTTTTTTTTTCATGTTCGCTCAGACAGTACTTATTCGAAGAGAAGGAAAATTTGCTTCTACTGAAATAGCCGCGCCGGGTAGCCGTGTGATATGAGGCGCCTTGTCACGGTCCGCGCGGCTGCCCCCGTCGTAGGTTCGAGTCCTCCCTCGGGCATGGGTGTGTGTGTGTCGTCCTTAGCGTAAGTTAGTTTAATTTAGATTAAGTAGTGTGTAAGCTTAGGGACCGATAACCTCAGCAATTTGGTCCCATAAGACAAATTTCAAAAATTTCCACTGGAATTATAAATATGAATCCAAGTCCGCTGCGTCAATATAAATTTCTTTACTGCGATAGACCTATTTCGGCTATAGCTGCCATTATCAAGCTGTCTGCGAATAATACATAGGTTATTGTCATCATTTGATTGTTTTGTTTTTTGTATTTAAATGCTATGGCTATATGTTGTGTGTACACTTTGGTACTTACACCTAGTTATTCTTGGCTTGCATTTCACATCTGTGCGTACTGTCGCTTATTAAACTATCTATGATTTTGAATTTCTCTGTTGTATGTTTTTACTGTATTTTTCATTTTTCTGCTGACTTTATTCTTGAGTATTAAGTGTTTTTGTTGTGTCTATGTTTATCCGTTGCCGGAATTTAAGATACAAATAGTTTTTTGTTTAAAGTCTGTTTGCTCATTTAGTATGTTCTGTGGTTGCTTAAATGTCTGCACATATATTTCCATTTCTTCAAGAACGTTCATGGCTAGTCCCTTTAGTATTAAGTGCAGGATTGTGATTGCTTGTTCTATACGTTCTTGTTCGTGGTTCTCTGGATTCAACGCGTATATTTCCTAGAGATATCATCGGTGTGTACTAAAAATGAAGAACAACAGGAAAATTCGCTTACCGGAACAGCAATAACTCAAACTCAAGAATTCACGCACGGGAAACGTAAATACCAGTTCGCGACAACCCCGGAATATATAACATCGAATACAAGAATTGTGAAAAGTTTTACATGGGTCAAACAGGACGAAATTTCGACATTACTTATCGGGAGCACAGTACAGATTAGGAAGTAATGTTTCCACTCCTTTCAAACACTTAAAATCCGAGAACCACAAACCAGAACGTATAGAACAAGCAATGAAAATCCTGCACATAATACCAAAGGGACTAGCGATGAACGTTCTTGGAGAAATTAAAATATATATGCACACATATAAGGAACCACAGAACATACTAAACGAACAAACAGACTTTAAACATAAAAACCATATGACAAATTTTATTGAAATATTAAATTCTGGTGACGGATAAACATAGACATATCAGAAACACTTCACACTCAAAGATAAAATTAGCAGCAAAGTTCAAAAGATTAATCAACTAACATCATATGCTATATAAAGCAACTCTGTAACCACATAGCATCGTTGGTGCAGCTATGAAACGTGCCATCAAAAATTCGTTACCATGTAAATACGTTGGACTGCATCCACTGATGTGGGAAACGACCAACAAGCTCTCACAATTTCGCAAAAATACAAACGTAGACAAAAAAATCAGATATAGCAATTTAATAAGAGACAGTACCCACCGACATGAAATGGAAGTCAGGAATAAATAGACGTAATTACCGTTCTAGATACACAATATAGCCATAAAGTGTAAATAAAAAAATTAAGTATATAGTGATAATAATATATATTCACAGGTAGCTTGCCAATCGCAGTTACAGATGCTATTTTTCTTGACTTCCGGAAGGCGTTCGATACAGTTCCGCACTGTCGCCTGATAAACAAAGTAAGAGCCTACGGAATATCAGACCAGCTGTGTGGCTGGATTGAAGAGTTTTTAGCAAACAGAACACAGCATGTTGTTATCAATGGAGAGACGTCTACAGACGTTAAAGTAACCTCTGGCGTGCCACAGGGGAGTGTTATGGGACCATTGCTTTTCACAATATATATAAATGACCTAGTAGATAGTGTCGGAAGTTCCATGCGGCTTTTCGCGGATGATGCTGTAGTATACAGAGAAGTTGTAGCATTAGAAAATTGTAGCGAAATGCAGGAAGATCTGCAGCGGATAGGCACTTGGTGCAGGGAGTGGCAACTGTCCCTTAACATAGACAAATGTAATGTATTGCGAATACACAGAAAGAAGGATCCTTTATTGTATGATTATATGATAGCGGAACAAACACTGGTAGCAGTTACTTCTGTAAAATATCTGGGAGTATGCGTGCGGAACGATTTGAAGTGGAATGATCATATAAAATTAATTGTTGGTAAGGCGGGTACCAGGTTGAGATTCATTGGGAGAGTGCTTAGAAAATGTAGTCCATCAACAAAGGAGGTGGCTTACAAAACACTCGTTCGACCTATACTTGAGTATTGCTCATCAGTGTGGGATCCGTACCAGATCGGGTTGACGGAGGAGATAGAGAAGATCCAAAGAAGAGCGGCGCGTTTCGTCACAGGGTTATTTGGTAACCGTGATAGCGTTACGGAGATGTTTAATACACTCAAGTGGCAGACTCTGCAAGAGAGGCGCTCTGCATCGCGGTGTAGCTTGCTCGCCAGGTTTCGAGAGGGTGCGTTTCTGGATGAGGTATCGAATATATTGCTTCCCCCTACTTATACCTCCCGAGGAGATCACGAATGTAAAATTAGAGAGATTAGAGCGCGCACGGAAGCTTTCAGACAGTCGTTCTTCCCGCGAACCATACGTGACTGGAACAGGAAAGGGAGGTAATGACAGTGGCACGTAGGGTGCCCTCCGCCACACACCGTTGGGTGGCTTGCGGAGTATAAATGTAGATGTAGATGTAGATGTACAGCTGAAACACGTAGGCCTATTGCAATAAAGAAATTCAATCGAAGTAGCGGACTTGGATTCAAGTTCATCATGGCGCCGGCCGCGGTGGTCTCGCGGTTCTAAGCGCGCAGTCCGGAACCATGCGACTGCTGCGGTCGCAGGTTCGAATCCTGCCTCGGGCATGGATGTGTGTGATGTCCTTAGGTTAGTTAGGTTTAAGTAGTTCTAAGTTCTAGGGGACTGATGACCATAGCAGTTGAGTCCCATAGTGCTCAGAGCCATTTGAACCATTCATCATGGCATTAAAATACTTATATCACGCTGCAGGTCCAGAAGAACACAAATTTAATTTTCTGTGTCTACTTTACTTAGTGTACTAGTTACCGCAAGATTATTGCAAATGTGCGACTCTATACCAATTATCGCTTCCGAACAACTCAGTTGTGCTTGTGTCAGTCTGTGTCGTATTCTGGAAGTACAGTATTTCTTGCGCTCCGGTTGTGCTAGGCAATGAAATCACTGCCCGCCTCGCAGAGAATGCTGGGATGTGAGTCCGAAGAAGTCACTCCTGAGCCCTTTCGTGCTGGAGATCGGTTGTGTTCTGGAGTCTGATGTTGCTGGTTGCTGTTTTGCTGTACGGTGAGGTGGTTATGTGCCGGAAGGTTAGCTGTGCGCAAGCTCAGCACACTTGATGTACTATTTTGCTAGGTGAACGCGTGCTTCATGCGTAAGTATCTTTTTGATTCGTACCGAGAATTTTCATGGATTGGAGGCGTCTCTCACATGTCGAGAATCGGCCCCAGCGTCTGTCTTAGTGGATCATGTTTTCAGGAACGGCACAGAATCTGTTTCCTATTAGTTCATACGAATGAAACTAAAGGAACTTCTTATCAACGAACTTTCGTTAGTACTTTGACACTTGTAAGGATTATACGATGTTGTCTTTCCTTACGTACTGGAAATCTGTGTGCCACGTATTTTCTGAGTATTTACATTACACACACTAACGTGACTGAATTAATTTCTGGAAGTCAGTTATATATATTTACAATCAAATACTGTTTGTGTTCAATTTTCCTTTCCACTCATTTTTCTATTTTGGCGGATTATACCGACTTGGAGTCAGCATTTGAAATACTATGCACTGCTGAGATGCCGGAATGAAGGTATAATACCTAAATTGACCAGAATTGAAAATTATATTGGGACAGAACGGGCAACAACATTATGAAGCCTGCTGGTTTTGCCTTAATAAGAGAGCGCATCCGTTTTACAGGTAGACAACTGGGTTTAATATCCAAGAATTTATTTTATTTGCATTTGAGAGTTTCAGAGTTGCTGTCTCCTGCATCCTGGGATTGGGTTGACAGTTCGTACTGGGCAATATCAGACTGGGTCCATTCGAACGCCGTCAGTAGGCAATATTCGAAGTTTCTTACGGTGCCACTGTGAAATACATTATTTGCCTTCGGAAAGTGGTAGAATATTTCGAGATTTCATACTGTAGTTAATATCAACAAGAGTACTAATCGATATTTCGCATTTCTTCGTATGCTTTTCATCAAAAAAAGATATCTGTCTAGCAGAAACACAGCGCTTTATTCTAAACAAAATGTGTTTATTTGATGCCTTGTATCTCTGCGTTATTACAACAGACTGGGCCCACATGCCCATTGCACTGAACAGGGCTATAAGACACATTGATTAACACACTTTTATGTTTCGTGAAACATTTCGTGAGATTGGTCATGGCTACCTTAATTCTATTTCCGTTTGCTGTGCTCATTGTAAATCCTTGCATTGTAAATCGTTGTTCACTGCCTAGCTAGTTTTCTACAAACTCATTGCATTCAGATCGAGTAACTGATGTAACTCACAGGGTAAAACAAAAATGCTATAAAGTTACGCCTGTATCTACTCTTTTATACATGGTGCCGAGTCAAAAAAAAAAAAAAAAAAAAAAAAAGGAAAGGGAGATCACATACAGACACAACAGAGATGAATTTCATGAGATGTTCAATGGGCTGTAATAAAATTAGTAAAATGAGGAGTGAAACAATAAAATCAAATTCTGAATTCTTTTCATTTAATTACAACAGGTAATAGAATGACATGAAAGGATCATGTTGACAGAATAATAGAAAATTGACTCAGAGAAAAGTAACGAATTGTCCAGAAACTGGAAAGAGAGAACTAGGTAAACGTTGTAAGAGGTGGGTGGATGATTAAGACAGAAGAAGGTGACTACAGCGCGTAATCCTTGATGGTGATCATGAGTTCAAACAGTACATTCAGAGTAGCATTTCTCTTAATTCTTTCGTAGGTAATCCCCAATTATAATCCAAGGATGAAAAATCATAAACACGCTTTTGTGCTTGGCATCACGTCCATACTTCGTCGAATGGTTTCAAACTGTCCCTAGTGTACCACAGAAAAAATCTGGTGTCGCGCTACACTACAAAGAATGAGATCACATTTAGTGAGGTTGCTGCCCCGTGATGTACTCAGAGGAGAGTTGAATCGTTCAGGGGTATTCACCAGTGTTAAAAGTTGTCAAGAACATCCTCCTGTAGCACACTACATTACAAACTAGCGGTTTCGTCCGCGAAATGTGTGAAAATGAACGTCCCAAGGGAAGGAGTGGTTCCGTTAACGCCCTTTGTGACGTATTCTGAGGCCTTTTCATGTCGTTGCTCAGCAGCCATGTTTCCGGAATGTTTTTGTCGACCACCAATAACAAAATTTTGTGATTTCGAGGTCGGGCGTCGCGGTTCTGACACCCGTCGCCGAGGCGTTGCCTACAATTGCAAAGAAATTTCGTCCCAGTGCAACAGCACTTCACATAACCGTCCGAGCACCCTTGTGTCTAAAGCGTTGGCGGGACCGAGGGTGTTGTCGCAGGGTGCCGTGCTTTTGCACTATTACAGAGGAAGGTTGTAGGCACGTTCGAGCCAAATTTCGAACTTTTGCGTTGCGATACGAGAATATGATTTGGTTCAGTAAGTGGCCCTTTAATTTTGATGCGCGGAGTATTTTCTGGAGAAAAATGGTTCAAATGGCTCTGAGCACTCTGGGACTCAACTTCTGAGGTCATCAGTCCCCTAGAACCTAGAACCACTTAAACCTAAGGACATCACACACATCCATGCCCGAGGCAGGATTCGAACCTGTGACCGTAGCCGTCGCGCGGTTCCAGACTGTAGCGCCTAGAACCGCTCGGCCACACCGGCCGGCTTTTCTGGAGAACTTTTATTTTCTCCACCCTGTACATCGACAGCATCTGACTACTTACTGACTCGTAGCATATAACAAAGTCACTCGATCACCATGAGCGTTTTAGCACCAGTTCCAAAAGTTATGTAAACACACCCTTTCTTTTAAATATAGATACGAATGTGATAAATATTCTACTGCCAATAGGAAGTAACTCAAAAATTTACTCAACATCACTAGGGCAGTATTATGAAGTCTGTGTAAGTCACTGTAGTGCAATACACAGAACTGCCGTGGTGGCTTTGCCTGTCATTCTAAGCGAATAACAAGAACGTAACGGAAAACTAAAGGTATCAGTGTAAATAGACTTACAGGGGATAGGCAAAGTAATGTGAAGAGTGGTAGTAATGGGATGGTTGTTTTGACGGCCATCAACGCAGGCTAGGCGCGTGTCACTCTGTACTGCACGTGCTCAGTACGGACTAGGCATCAGTACTGATTGTTTACGAGTAGCGCACACTTCGTATTCGCATTCTGAGGCCGAGGTCGAGGTGCAATGAAAGACCTAACACAGTCCAAAGAGGGCAGATTGTGGGAGCCCGACTAGCTGGAGCATCGGTAACCAAGACAGCCAGCTTATTGAATGTTTCAAGAACAACTGTTTCAACAGTCATGACAGCCTACACAAAACATGGAAAGACATCATCGTGTAAATGTAATAGTGGGTGCAAATCAAAACTAAATGGCAGAGATCGTCTTACGCTAACACGAACTGTGTCAAAACAACACAAAACTACGGCAGTTAAAGTGACGGCAGAGCACAGTAGGCATTTTCGAGACACCGTATCTATCAATGTTGTCCGCCGAAAACTCCATAAAGCGAATGTTCGTGGAGTAGCTGCTATACCGAAACCATCAGTGACGATACTCAACGCAAAGAAGCATAAAACATGGTGTCAGGAGAATAAATCCTGGACGGTTGATCAATGGAAACACGTCATATGGGCCGACGAGCCAACGTTTTCGTTATTTCCAACATCGGGCCGGGTTTACCTCTGGAGAAAGCCAGAAGAAGCCTACAATCCTGATTGCTTGATTCCAACAGTTAAGCATGGAGGTGGAAGTGTGACGGTGTGGGCAGCCATATCGTGGTATTCTCCTGGGCCCACCATTACTCTTAAAGGCCGTGTTACAGCCAACGATTATGTCACTATTTTAGGTGATCGGGTGCCCCCATGAATCAAATATTGTTCCCAATCAATGATGCCTTATTTCAGGATGATAATGCACCCATTCACCCAGGCAGGACAGTACAATCTAGGTATGAGGAGCATACAACTGAACTGCAGCGTCTTCACTAGCCAGCACACTCCCCGGCATTGAACATTATTGAACCGTTGTGGGCGGTGTTGGAGCGCGGACTCCGGGGCAGATTTCCGCCTCCTTCGTCATTACAGGGGTTAGAAGAATTTCTGATCGAAGAGTGACGTAACATTCCACAGGAGGCTATACAGTATTCCGAGAAGAATCGCAGCTGTATTACGGGCAAATGATGGCCCAACCCCTTATAAATAAACGATTCCCAAGTAAGAACGGGTGTTCACATTATTTTGCCTATCCCATGTATGTTTCTTCGTGTAACTTAATGTTATTGGCAGCCATAAAATAAAACGAAACCTCTTTTAAATCTCAACAACTCATTAAATTGTAAGTTATACATTACATTTTGTGCAATTAAATAGGAATTATTAATTGTGGAATTAAAGACTCTTAATATTTAAATTACTTTAAAATGCTGTCTTTCTCGATTAGTTGTGACAAAATTTCCGTTAGTCGGCTCTAAAAAAATGGCTCTGAGCACTATGGGACTCAACAGCTTAGGTCATAAGTCCCCTAGAACTTAGAACTACTTAAACCCAACTAACCTAAGGACATCACACACATCCATGCCCGAGGCAGGATTCGAACCTGCG
The DNA here is from genome assembly GCF_023898315.1 of Schistocerca nitens. NCBI lineage: Eukaryota > Metazoa > Arthropoda > Insecta > Orthoptera > Acrididae > Schistocerca > Schistocerca nitens. The sequence goes on along the minus strand of NC_064620.1, from coordinate 145,805,741 downwards.
ACCGTAGCAGTCCCGCGGTTCCGGACTGCAGCGCCAGAACCGCTAGACCACCGCGGCCGGCTTAGTCGGCTCTACTGCATAGGTTCAGATCAGCCAAGGCGTCTATAGATCGTACATGCTTCCCTGATCTTGATGCTGCAGTTGTTAAGATGCACCTGCACATAATCATGGTGGACTTGCTTCCTTGCAGCATAACTCAACAAGTTGCTTTCGCGAGAGGGACCGTCACTGGAAGACATTCTACTTGCTCTTCAACCACACATTTACCTCTAACATGACGGAACATCAGCTCACATTGCTCTGTTTTATCGCAAATACCTGAGTCAAACGTTCCCTGAAAAGTGAACAGAAACCAGAGTTTCTGTCGTTCAGCTGATAAGAACCCTCCTGCCTTCTTCTTGAGAGATAATGTGAGACGTCTTGTGTACAAAAATGTATTGTGATGGAAGAGGATCTCTTGGAACGGCAAAGCATGAATACTTGATGCCAGTGACACTGCTTAAACTACACCGGGTTTATTCGTACGGGTACGACATGACTTTGTACACTGTGTTATGTTTGCATAGAAGCAGCGAAATACCACGTCGAACGACTGTTGTGCATTTAGAACCTGGTGCAAAATGTTCACATAATAATATTACCAAAATTTGTCTACGTAGATTTTTCTCACCATCAGCGACCAACAGCGTATTTCAAATTTCTCTATTTTCGCTTACAACTTTCACCTAAGTTGTCGATATATTTGCCCTTCTCGATCATACACAGAAGTTATTATGATCACGGAAACAGATTGTAGGATTCCGAATGTGCCAGTAACCGACTTAATTTTGTGACACATCTGTTTCAGTATTTTTAACAGCATGCATTAACAAGCTTGAGAAATCTTTCTTGAGTTGGAGCAGATGTGCTGCGTCTGCTTACAAAACTTTTGCCTGTTCTTTTGAGTTGTTAATTATTAAGAGATTGCACGTCTCTCTAATATAGCAAATCTTCATCATTTTGAATGGGACTCCATAAAAAGTTATCGTAGATTAAACAGAAGATGCTAAGTATTAAAAATGTTGAACACTTAGATAGTGGGCAACATTTTGAAACTTTCTCTTGGATCCACTCCTCCGCGCCCTTAAGTATGGGCTATTATCTTTTTCAACATACCAGAGAATTGGAAAGGTGAGCAGGAATAAGAATTAGTTAGCACTATTAGTAGCACTAATATTACAGAATTCGCCCGCATCTCGTGGTCGTGCGGTAGCGTTCTCGCTTCCCACGCCCGGGTTCCCGGGTTCGATTCCCGGCGGGGTCAGGGATTTTCTCTGCCTCGTGATGGCTGGGTGTTGTGTGCTGTCCTTAGGTTAGTTAGGTTTAAGTAGTTCTAAGTTCTAGGGGACTGATGACCATAGATGTTAAGTCCCATAGTGCTCAGAGCCATTTGAACCATTACAGAATTAGTTGCATTCATCGTATTCTAAACATTAACCAGAGGTAGACCATTTCCTGGAAAGCCCTACCATGAAGTTCTCTGAGGATATTGTGCCTGTAAGCGATATCTTGCGCTATCAGTACCGAAGAGAACAGTTAAATATGTTACCTATTTATTAGAAAAGACCTGTGCAGCCGGCTCCATCAGAGTCTACGCAGCAGTGACTTCTCCTGAACCAACCCGGCGCCGGTTGATCATGCGCTCTATGATCTTCATCACACAGCTAGCGGCAGTAGCCCAATGACTGTTTATCCGGTAGATGCAGCAATAAATTAGTACCCCCTTCTAGAGGTTTCCACTTCACCCAAGAGTTATTGTTGCAACAGTTCATATGGAGTAAATGAAATAATTACATTTACGGATCAATAGCACAAGCGGTTCTGACGTATCAGGTATGGATGATGAAACACCCATATTAATACGTGGTGCAACAGCCACGGTCTTCAGTGCATGTGCTGACTCTGCCATCCACTGGATTGTACACATGTCGAATACTGTCCTCAGATTCGTTATGCCACGCCTGCTCGACCTGTTCACGTAGTTCTGTAAGAGTTGTCGGCTGACGAGTCGCAATTGTCACTTATAGTTCCATGATATCCCACACGTGATCGATTGGAGACAAGTCGAGATATCGTGCTGGCCAGAGAAGTTGCTGCACGTCTTGCGGATCACCTTGAGCTTCACGGGTAGTGTGTGGGCGAGCGTTATTCTGTTGGAACGACACCTCATCTTACTGTTAGAAGAACGGAAAACAACGGGTCTAAGGACGTTCCGCACGTACCGAGCGCTAATTAGCGTCCCCTCTAGAAACACCAAAGGGGAACGAGAGCTGCGGTTTACTGCTCCACAGCACAGAAATTTGTTAACATGTAAAATAGGTTTAATTGTTAGCAAATGTGTTGTGAACGTACAGAAATGAAAGTTGACAGTAAGCAGTTCAGACAGGAAGAGAATAGAAGCTCTTGGTATGCGGTGCTAAAGAAGAATGCTGAAGATTAGATAGATAGAGTGGATAAGTAACGAGGAGGTTCTGAGTAGAACTGACGAAAAAAGAAATTTGTGACAAAATTTGCCTAAAAGAAGGGATCAGTTGATAGGACACATTCTGAGACATCGGGGGATCACCAATTTAGTATTGGAGGGAAGTGTCGGAGGTAAAAACCTTAGAGAGAGACCATAAGATGAATAAGTAAGCATATTCAGAAGTATGTATGTTACATTAAGTAATCGGAGATAAAGAAGCTTGCACACGATAGAGTGGGGTGGAGGGCCGCAACAAGCCAATCTTCGGACTGAAGACCACAACACACAGACTAAACGTGTTGTTCATGTCGTTTTCTCGTCACCTTTCACTCTTTACGTCGAAACCTGTATGTGTCGTGCATGTACATTGTGTATTTCTGAGTATTTTCGAACGTTTACGAGTGCCGCGCAAAACATAATTTATAGTGAAACGGAAGTTACAAAACACATTCTACCTTTAGACACATTTCGACAGTGGTATCATATTTCACACTACCGTTTCTCCTAATTTCAATTTGCATCTACGTTGTCCAAATTTAAATTTTCGGAAACTGTTTGAAGCCTGCAAGTTTCAAATATATTGTATTTCGTAATAAAAGACGGCTACGATCTACAATTTTTTATTCTACAAATCTCAGCGTCTACGCATTATTGAGAAACTCGTTTCCCTTTGATAACTGAGCACCTACTTACGAGATCAGTACATCATTTCCACCTTTTTTCATACCGTAGATCAGTTTATTATAAGAAAGTGTTTGAAAGTTTCAGAACTCATTTGCTGTAATGTAATTGATTGTTCTGTGCGTATTATACGTATACATCTACACTCCTGGAAATGGAAAAAAGAACACATTGACACCGGTGTGTCAGACCCACCATACTTGCTCCGGACACTGCGAGAGGGCTGTACAAGCAATGATCACACGCACGGCACAGCGGACACACCAGGAACCGCGGTGTTGGCCGTCGAATGGCGCTAGCTGCGCAGCATTTGTGCACCGCCGCCGTCAGTGTCAGTCAGTTTGCCGTGGCATACGGAGCTCCATCGCAGTCTTTAACACTGGTAGCATGCCGCGACAGCGTGGACGTGAACCGTATGTGCAGTTGACGGACTTTGAGCGAGGGTGTATAGTGGGCATGCGGGAGGCCGGGTGGACGTACCGCCGAATTGCTCAACACGTGGGGCGTGAGGTCTCCACAGTACATCGATGTTGTCGCCAGTGGTCGGCGGAAGGTGCACGTGCCCGTCGACCTGGGACCGGACCGCAGCGACGCACGGATGCACGCCAAGACCGTAGGATCCTACGCAGTGCCGTAGGGGACCGCACCGCCACTTCCCAGCAAATTAGGGACACTGTTGCTCCTGGGGTATCGGCGAGGACCATTCGCAACCGTCTCCATGAAGCTGGGCTACGGTCCCGCACACCGTTAGGCCGTCTTCCGCTCACGCCCCAACATCGTGCAGCCCGCCTCCAGTGGTGTCGCGACAGGCGTGAATGGAGGGACGAATGGAGACGTGTCGTCTTCAGCGATGAGAGTCGCTTCTGCCTTGGTGCCAATGATGGTCGTATGCGTGTTTGGCGCCGTGCAGGTGAGCGCCACAATCAGGACTGCATACGACCGAGGCACACAGGGCCAACACCCGGCATCATGGTGTGGGGAGCGATCTCCTACACTGGCCGTACACCACTGGTGATCGTCGAGGGGACACTGAATAGTGCACGGTACATCCAAACCGTCATCGAACCCATCGTTCTACCATTCCTAGACCGGCAAGGGAACTTGCTGTTCCAACAGGACAATGCACGTCCGCATGTATCCCGTGTCACCCAACGTGCTCTAGAAGGTGTAAGTCAACTACCCTGACCAGCAAGATCTCCGGAAGTGTCCCCCATTGAGCATGTTTGGGACTGGATGAAGCGTCGTCTCACGCGGTCTGCACGTCCAGCACGAACGCTGGTCCAACTGAGGCGCCAGGTGGAAATGGCATGGCAAGCCGTTCCACAGGACTACATCCAGCATCTCTACGATCGTCTCCATGGGAGAATAGCAGCCTGCATTGCTGCGAAAGGTGGATATACACTGTACTAGTGCCGACATTGTGCATGCTCTGTTGCCTGTGTCTATGTGCCTGTGGTTCTGTCAGTGTGATCATGTGATGTATCTGACCCCAGGAATGTGTCAATAAAGTTTCCCCTTCCTGGGACAATGAATTCACGGTGTTCTTATTTCAATTTCCAGGAGTGTATATCTACAGACTGCAAACAACTGCAAAGTGCATGGTAGACTCATATCATGTCCAGTTAATTTCCCCTTTCAACAATAATGTATATTTTCTGCGTCAGTCGTAAATTTCCTTTATTTTCTGACGTTGTCAGTACAAAAGAGAGAAACAAACAATTCTGTGTAGCAGCAGCAGTCAGGAAATATTGCGCCAGCCATTTCTGTTAATATAAAACAAATCGCTTTCGTGGAACTTGTAGCTTCAGTTCTTACAGAGAACTGTAACTTAACAATCTCGAAATTACAGGATAGTCGTAGAGATACATCATCACTTATTTGTTTACTCCTCAAAATAGCATTGCACAAGTCACAACGCAGCCCAACCACGAATGTAGTTCTCGGGAATAGCATACGCTAAACTGACGGTAAGTAGCGTGAAATTTCCTTGGCTGCTGTCGGGCGATCGGAAGCTGCCAAAGCGTTGTACCTCCAGTACCATCTTCTATTCGTTGAAACGACTTTGAGTGACTTGACAGTGATAGCACCCCTGCACGATGTTCGCAGGAAAACGGGAGAACCCAGGATATGGAAGAAAGCCGCACAAGCATCCACATCTTGACAAAAGTTCAAAGACTCATAATTTGCTTTAAATGTTCAGAAACTTAGAATTGTGCTTTTCATAAAACTCGTAAACCTAAAACCCTATACTACGATGTCAAGAAGTCACGAATGGAAACAGTCTGCTTATACAAACCGCAGGATGCAACAATTTGTGGGGACATGAAATGGTAAGATCACATTGGCTCAGAGCTACGGTTGATTGTTAGGATAGTGGGGAAATGTAAACAATATACAAAGGAGATTCTTCACGAAACATTCGTGTGAACCATCATACAATAATGCCTATGTATGTGGGATCCACAACAAATAAGCCTAAAAGGGGTTATGAAAATATACATAGAAAAGCAGTACGGATGGTCACTGGTTTGCTTGCCTCACTGGTCTTCCATAAAATTGAGGAAGACGGTAAGTAGCTGACTACCTCTCCAAACTTAGGTCATCCTTGTCGTGCTGTCCACACAGTGGACGTCATAGTATTACTCAAATCTGTCCCGGTATTCACGGTGGCCCTGCTGACGTCATTCAGAGTGAGATAAGAGCTCCGGCACCATATCACTAGTCCTAAGTGTACGAATCCTGGTTAATAGCTGCAGATACTGCAGCTAATTTCACTCTGCTTGAGACGTGGCAGTTATACGTACAATCACCTACCTCGCTCACAGCAGATGACTTTGTTGTCGTAAGCGTAAGAATTAACAGGAGAAAGAAGTTGAGGCAGAAAGTAGGACATGTTGGTTGATGATAAACCTCGTTCTCGACGTCCATCGACTGCCAGGCCATCAATCAAACCTTTTATTTAAAAGTTTTAAGAAAATTGTGCAACAGTGTTCGTCAAAAAAAGACCCAATTAATGGCATACAGGAAACTGGTTCTTTCATCACGACGAAGCACCTGCACACGCAACCATCTCTGCTAGGCAGCTTTTGGCTAAAATGGCGTGGTTCCGCTGCCACACGCATCTCACTCGCCTGCTTGGCTCCGTACTACTTTTTCTTATTTCCAAGCATGAAGAGGAGCATGAAAGGACTCCGATTTGACGACACTGAAGAAGTCAAGAAGAAACCGAGGGAGGAACTGTCAGCCACTTCTGAACTTAAGTACAAAAAAGTTTCGAACAGTGGAGGAACTAGTGGGACAAATGTATTAGTTGTAATAGAGAGTGTTTAGAAGGGGATAGTGTTGCTTTGTACACAATTTTCTAAATCTACAGCTTTTAAGAAAAGTTTCCGTTTTTCTGGGTACCTCTCGTATATGGATACAGCCGTTTATTTATGAGCGAGCAGTGAGAACTGCATGGTGATCAGAGCTATAGATGACGAAATTTTTTAATTTTAATCAAGCACTGGTATCAGGATTTCGGCCAGTGTTGAGGCTAGACATGACCGTTGTCGTGTTGGTGGGACGGCCGATTGCCCAAGCACGTCATCATGGCGGACTTCAGAAAAAAAAAATTGTTCAAATGGCTCTGAGCACTATTGGACTTAACTGCTGAGGTCATCAGTCCCCTAGAACTTAGAACTACTTAAACCTAACTAACCTAAGGACATCACACACATCCATGCCGAGGCAGGATTCGAACCTGCGACCGTAGCGGTCTTGCGGTTCTAGACTGTAGCGCCTAGAACCGCTCGGCCACCCGGCCGGCCGGACTTCAGAGCGCGTCGACAGAAGGTTTATGGAAGACCAACGTAAAAATATGTAACGAACGAACTAACAGTTAGACGCAATATCCGAGGACAGACACCCATTGGCAAAAAGAAGATGGAGCACTCCAAGGAATGGACGACCGCGGAAAGAAACGTAGTCCAACAGAAAAACACCTATAAAAGTGAGAATCACAGGAGAATTATATCAGAAGGTGTTCCGAAAGAATTTACACTGGAGAAAACAATGTAGGACACTATAAATTGCCTAGGAAAATAATTGGTAAAGGGGCTTGTCAGTTATAGACACGAAATTTATAAGTAGGAGGGGGAGATCATTGTAGAGCGTAAGAAGAGGTGCATCACAGATAAGGGCAGGTAGGTTTAACTGATCGAGAATGTGAGATTGGGCTTCAAGTATGCAGCGTATTAAGACAGGTCTGTGTTGTAATCAAGTCACACACCCTTGTCAGACCTTTACTTCCCTTTTACTAATAAGATTTTGTCTAGCTCTCTCTCTTGATGCAAACCGATGTGTGTATTCTGTTGGAATAATTGATCTTTGACGTAACTTAGGGAAGGTTTCTATTCTAATTAGCATCAATTTGCTAGAACAATATTCATTACATAACTGAAAGAAAGTCAACCTGGGGGAATATCTTCTCTGTGTGATGGCAGTGTGCTCGCACACTACCGTCTTAAAAGACAAAGCGATCGCGTAAACGTTGAAGGCAGGGCTGCTCAACAGGTAGGAGAGTCCTGTATAGATATCACATTTTCCTGAAGTTATTTTCTATACCGATGGGAGGAGTATCGCATCGCGGCCAGTGTGGCCGAGCGGTTATAGGCGCTTCGAACTGGAACCGTGCGACCGCTACGGGCATGGATGTGTGTGATGTCCATAGGTTAGTTAGGTTTAAGTAGTTCTAAGTTCTTGGGGACTGGTGGACTCAGATGTTAAGTCCCATAGTTCTCAGAGCCATTTGAACCATTTTTCTGAGTGACAGTCCTCTCTGTTGCACCTGTGGAGCTGTATAGCTTGGCTGTGCATTGATACCTCTCTGTGTTCACACTCTTCTAGGAGGATCATCAGACAATCGTCCATAAATAGAACCCTAAGCCAGTGATGTGGTTTCCATTTCTCACTTAACAGTCTTACTCGCACGCCACATTCTGTGGGTTTGTAGGGTTGTTAGTGATGTACGTCTATAACTCAGCCTGTTTGGAGACAGTTACGCACTCCCTGAGTCGACGCAGCCCTCCAGTCTACATGATTAAACGACTCACCCAGTGCATGGCCCACATTCCTAGTCGCACGTCACCTATCATAATGGCTTCCAGATGTAACAAAAGTTTGTTTGACGACATTTCATGTAACTATTCAACGAATTTAAAAATTTAAACTGCTATCATAATCTACTAATTAAGAGATGTTCTCTTATGTTAACCTTCCAACACACTAAGAAAAATATGTGTGTGTGTATGTGTGTGCCTTGAAGCAGTATAGCTCACTACATGCGAATTACCTCGATCATGTTCATTGAGAATGACAGCACTTAAGAAGTTTCAAAAACCTTTAAACTTATTTTCAAACCTTTAAACAATGAAAAATTCAACAATGCAAGATGAAATAGCGGCAGTACTATGAATATGATAGATCGCTACTCATCATGTAGGATGTTGCGTCACACACAAGAACATTAAAAAGACTGCTGTACATTCGAGCTACCGGCCAAAAGGCCTTTATCTAAAGTATAAAACAGAATCACATTCTCGCAGGCACAAGTCACCCGCATATATCCACTGTCTCAGGCCACAGACGCTGGACCGTGAGCAACTGTGACTGCTGGGTGAAGCAATCTGTGGGTTGTGGAAGTAAGGAGGAGGCTGAATGGGGTGGAGAAGGAATAGCGGGGGAGGGTTAGTGGAGGGTGTAGTACTGCGTGCTGTAGCATTCAAGAATGCGGTGGGGAAGGGTAGGGCTCCTGGGGGCAGTCAGGATGTTTGATGAGGAGCAGGTGGGTTTGGGGAATAGAAGTGGCAAACGAGAGAAGTAGAAGTGGGGCAGTTTGAAAGGAAAGAAGAGAAAGGAAAGAAAGAAAAGAGAAGAGAAAGAAAAGAATGGAGACAGAGGAAGGTAATGTGTTCCAGAAAAGCAACAAAGGAAAACAGCACTGAGTTGTGGGATGGAAGAAAATGCACAAGATTAATTCAAACAATGGAGAATCCAGGATGGAATAACGACAATATCATGAAAAGGAGAGCTTGCTACTCACCATACAGAGAAGATGTTGGATCGCAGACAGTAACTACAAGATGACTGCTATACAATTGAGCTTTCGGCGGAAAGACCTTTTTCTAAAGCATAAAACGCGCACATTTACACATCCCCTACTTCTCTCCTTTTCCACTCCCCTTTCCCATTCCCACCCTGTCCCTCATATTTCACCTAGCAGCCCTTCCCGGTCCCCAGCATGAACCAGCATGCTCCCACAAGCAGCAGTTTACCCCCCCCCCCCCTCCCCCCTACACTGCTATCACTCCTTATCCCCGCCCCAGTCTGCTCCTCACCCTCACCAAAAATGGATTGCTTCTGCAATTAGGCATAGTAGCTCACAATCTGGCCTCTGTGGCCAAAGACAGTGGTCACGTGTCTGTGAGTTTGCTTGCAAGAAAGTGTGTGTTTTCTACTTTGGAAGAAGGCCTTTCGGCCGAAAGCTCAGATGTATAAAGTATAACCCTTTTTTTGTAGAGGACTTGTGGTCTAGGACAGCACCTTCGACTAGCAATCAAGACATCAACCCCCTGGGTTCGAACCTTGCCAATGCTTAAATTTTGAAGGAAAATCATCATCAATGGTGGCTGAAGACTTCCAGCATAAGAAGTCACCTTCATTCAACCAACAGCCTTGTCAAAGAGGATGAAGGAGCGGACAGAGTTTCAGGTCACACCCTTGCCCTTGCGGTGGGATACTGCATGTAAAGGGCGGATGAATGAGCAATGATCGACTGCATCAGGATACAGAAGGCAGTGGAAACAACTGCATTAAAGACTCATAAAATCTGAAACTTCCTGGCAGATTAAAATTGTGTGCCGGGTCGTGATTCAAACTCGGCACCTTTTCCTTCTGCGGGCAAGTGCTCTACCATCTAAGCTACCCAAGCACGTCTCATCGCCCGTTGTCACAGCTTTAATTCCGCCAAGGCAAAGGTCCCGAGTTCGAGTCTCGGTCCTGCAGAAGTTTTAATCTGCCAGGGAGTTTCATATCAGCGCTTACTCCGCTGCAGAGTGAAATTTTCATTTTGTACACATAAGATGTATCAACGGAACGTGATTTGGCCTGTAAATCGAAAAATTACACGATATCCCATACACTGTAAAAGATTTCGGATTAGTCACACATTTAGATCTCCGGGAGGGACTGCCAAGGGAGAAGTGACTGTGAGAAAAAGCTGGAAAAACCAAGAAAAGGATAGTATTCTACGAGTCGGAGTGTAGAATGTCAGAAGTTCGAACATAGTAGGGAAGGAGAAAATCTGAAAACGGAAATGCTAAGGCTCGGTCTAGGTGTATTGGGGGTCAGTGAAGTGAAATAATATAAGGATATCTGGTCAGAGGAATAGACGGTAATATCAACAGCATCAGAAAATGGCTTACTGGGAGTGGGCTTGTTATGAACAGGAAGGTAGTGCTGAGAGTGAGTTATTGTGAACAATTCAGTGGTAAGGTTGGTCTCATCAGATTCGATACAACAAAAGGTCAGGTATAGACGCCGACGTCAGAAGCAGAAGATAAAGAGATATAGATGGTGTGTGAGGATATTGAACGGGCAATCCCGTACATAAGGGGGGATGAAAATCTAAGAATAATGATTGTAAAGGAAGAAAGGGAAGAAAGAGTTACGGGAGACTATGGCCTTGGTACTAGAAATGAGAGAGATGAAGGAGTAATAGAGTTGCGCAATAAACCTCAGTTAGTAATAGCAAATAAACTGTTCAAAAATCAAAAGAGAAGGAGATATACTTCAGAAAAGCCTGGAGATAGGGAGAGATTCCAGCTGGACAACATCGCGATCAGACAGTTTCCAAAACCTGATACTGGAAAGTAATGTGTACCCAGGAACAGATATGGACTCAGATCACAATTCAGAATTGATGAAGAGCACAATGAAGTTTGAGTCACACAGGAGATACAGTGTGGAAGGAAGTGGGATACTGAAGTACTGAGGTATGATGAGGCACGATTGAAGTTCGCTAAAGATATACATACTGTGATAAGGAATACCACAGTAGGGAGTACAGTTGAAGAGGAGCGGAGATTCCTAAAAAGAGCAATGACAGATCTTTTGGAAAATAAACACAGGTACTAGGGAGGAAACTGCAAAGAAATATTGACTGACAGATAAAATACTTCACCTGAAGGACGAAAGAGGGAAGCACAAAAAATGTCAGGGAAGATATGAATACAGCAATGCAAAACAGTCAAGAATTAAATAAAGCGAAAATGCAAGGAGTTTAGTGCGAAATATACGAAATATATTCGCAGTTGCTAATACGAACAATAATCAGCTGTATAAGGTTCAAAATGACTCCAATGGCTCTGAGCACTATGGGACTTATCTTCTGAGGTCATCAGTCCCCTACAACTTAGAACTACTTAAACCTAACTAACCTAAGGACATCACACACATCCATGCCCGAGGCAGGATTCGAACATGCGACCGTACGGTAGCGCGGTTCCTGACTGTAGCGCCTAGAACCGCCCAGCCACCCCGGCCGGCGCTTTATAAGGGAATAACGACAATGCCAGACCGGAATTCGAATCGGATTTCGTGCTTTACGCGAGTGGTCTCGTGAACCGTTTTATCTATCCCTCCATGACGCACGATCAAACACAAACTCTCATATGTCGTCGTTTCTACGTCACAACCTGTACTCGTAGACAATTTACGTAACAGGGGAGGACATTTTCACTGAAAGTCGCTGCCTTGTTACTGTTCAATATACCGTTACTGCTTTTCGTGCAGTAGAACTACAGCAGCATGCATGACGTTTTTATTTATTACTTCTTCACTACTAACTACTCGCATCTCATTTTGCAGACAGTATCCACATATAATTTTGGCGGTACATTCAATGTTATATCATTGTATGATTCATAGTTAAGAAGGTACGACGTCATAAACATTGAAGTGCGTAAAATTTGCTTAAAATGACCCTCAAATTGCCCAGGCTATACTCAACCTGTGTTTGATAATGAGAGCACTTAGGGCTTTCAAACAAACTTGAAACATAATATCAATTGTTTTCAAAAAATTTTCTGTCTTACGTGTCGTATTTCTCTAAAAGTTGGAAAGATGGCATAGAGAATGGTTTGGGGCAAACCAAATACTACGTTTTATTGTCAGGACACTTAGAAGACGCAATAGGTCTGCTAAAAAGACTGCCTACACTACCCTTGTTCGTCCTCTGCTAGAGTGCTGCTGCGGTGTATGGAATCCTTACCAGTTAGGATTGACGTACGACGTCGTAAAGGTTCAAAGAAGGGGAGCTCCTATTGTACTATCGCTAAATTGGGGAGAGAGTGTCACGGATATGATAGCGACTTGGGACTGCAATCATTTAAACAAAGGGGTTTTTCGTTTCGGTGAGATCTTTTCATGAAATGACGTTCACCAGTTTGAACTTGTGAATGTGAAAGTATTTTATTCTTGCCAACATACATAGGAAGAAATGCTCATCATAATAAAATTAATAAAATAAGAGAAATCAGAGCTGTTACAGGAAGTTTTAGGTATTCATTGCCCCCACACTCTGTTAAAGAATGGATCGGTAGACAAATACACTGAAGGTGCTTCGAAGAACACTCAGCTAGCTATTTAAGTGTGAACTGCAGAGTAGTCGTATCGACATAGATGAAATGATAATGAGCCTTAATTCGTAGTTACCAAGCATTGTACGGCATTTGGTGGATGTAAGATCTTCAATTGTTTTGTGTCTCTGGAGAGTGCTGCGGCGTTCGAATAGCATCTCTGTGTATTACGCCATTTCGCCTGGCAACTTTCCTTGCTGAGAACTCTTTTTGCTTGAAGTGACATATTGAGCTCTGTCTGCGGTTGAAACGCCCGTTCGAGGTATGTTGACAGACTGAATGGCGTCTGCAGGCAACGATTGACTTAAGACGCAACGCACTTCACTGAACTAGAATGTAGGTTTGCTTTCATCTCCATTTACACAGGTGTCTGTACGTAACGAGTTTGCATGGTCAACAGATTTGGAAAAAAAGGTCAAGAAACAGTATCTACGGCAAGTTGTGAAGGTGTTTCGTATCGTTTTGTGATCAGTCTCACTGATTTGTGTTGCTAGAGATTGTTTTCTTCGGGACAGTATATGAAGCGACAGCATATTTAACACAATTTCCTCTGCACATACTCACAAAACTCAATACAACGTGAGGAGGGAAACAACCACAAAACATTTTATCAGTAACTGGTACGAGCGAATTTCTCTAGTTTTCCATTATAGTTCTGCGCCCTCTGAGTGAAAAATAATATTTTTCATTATTTCTCTCGCCCAATAATCCAGATAGTCGAAGGAAAAAGTGAGCTTGTTGGGATACTCTGTATTAATATTTAGGATCTACAGCGCTTCGCACCTTTAATATACTTCATAATTTTTTCACAGTCAAATACGTTTAACTGCGAACAAAATATTTATTATTTCCTTTAAATGTTTATTTGACACTACAATAGCGAAGCCATAGTCACACTACATATTCTTTTTCCTTAAAAAAGGGGGTTACCGGTATCAACAAACTACCACGTCATTTTCAAATGTTTTAAAGAAAAAAATTATGTACTGTGACTAGAGCTTCGCTATTGAAGTGTCAAATAAACGTTTAACTTACATTGCAGTCACACGCCTTTACGACAATTATGTCGCAAAATAGTATTTATTTTTCATCTGGTGTTTAGGAACCAGCCCATCAACAGGAAGAGGACAAAGGATACTACTTTATTTTCTTCCACTAATCTCGCACAAAATACGACGTGTCTTGTAAATCGACATTCATGACAGTGCTACAGGCCAAATACTTGAAAGAAATATTGCATTGCAAAGTACAAAAATATTTGATAAGAACTGACGCTTTTGAATTTGCCATTGTTCGTCGCACCGGAAGCTGCTCGTATACGAGTCATATGGAAGTTCCTGATTAGTACTTGCTTAACTACACAAAAATTAAAAAGAGCATGAAATACTTAATTACGTATAACTACAATTTTTGGAGAACAGTTTTGTATTAAGGCTGTGCCCATTCGCACACCAAGATAATCTCATACGTTTGTTCTAATGTTAAGAATTTGTGAAGTCAATTGTTAAGACCTGCGGTTAATTACTGCAACGTTATTTTTGTGACAATATACGAACAATTTAATGCCAATGATTAACTTAAAGTCTAGGGCACACCGACAACTTTCTGCAAGGGTTAGAAACAAATTTATCGAATCTAGTTTTCTGCAGTATCATACTATTTAACTTCCGTGAAGATAGTTGACAACATCTCTAGCTATCTTTAACAACGTTAATTTGAAAAATATGTGCCATAAACGTATTGCAAATATATCTATTCCGCAACTAAACTACTGCGAGAATCACTACTGTTTGGCAGCTCAAGTCGAATTACGTATCAAGGGATTAAATCTCTGACCCTGGAATTTAAACAATTGTGCCTGTCTGATTTCCGCCCCGCCAGTCAGGCCGAACGTTATTCGTTCGTTTCTTTCTTCAGTCGACCCGACTGAATCGAGCTTTCGAGTAGTTGTACTTTCCTACATAGCACTCGCGTCCGCGTCATCCTATTTTATACGTTTTTATTCCAACACTGGGCCATGTTACGACTGACATGAGAGAACGTTTTGCTAAAGAAAATATTTATCATATAAAATTCAACACACTTTTTCCCTCACAACTACTGAAACATGACGGTAATGATCTGGCACATAAACTGAATCAGTGCTTAACTGAACTACAGTTCTTTGAAGAAGAAGCACTCTTTGTGATTAGAAAGAGACTAATGGGAGAGATTCTTCAATACAAGCAAATTAACATAAAAGCCCTTAATATCGTGGTTCTGTTATGCAAATGTTGTCTGTTTGTCCTAGATCTGACTGTCTTACTTTGCACATGCTGTACAAAATACTTGGTTATCTACCTCCATCTGTTGCTACAGTAGAAAGAAGTTTTTCAACATTGTGGCGTACAAAGACATGGCTGAGGTCGACAATGAAGGAGGATCGACTTAGTGGTTAGCTGACATTGATTGTCATATTGAAGATCTAATTAAGTAATTTGCCAGGAAGAATAGACGCATAGAATTCATCATTTAAGGATGAGAACCACAACTGTAACTTTTTTATATCATAAGATGGTATTGTTTTGTATTTGTACATAAGCAGTTTAAATAAAATTTTCTTAAACTTCGCATGTGACTTCATTATTTTTTATTAGGGTAAAGGTAGCTCAAGATATCTTTAGCACCCCCTCCTTGAGGTTTGTATTTTATTATTACTTACGCCGTGATAACGGTGAGTCCCAAAGTACAACAAGCAAGTGACAATTCTTCGTACCTTTTTGATGTAGTTGGTCGATGATCTCTGGCCTAGCCAAGCGCCGTACGTCTGTGTCTTCAATACGATCCACCGTAATAATTATAATTACCAACAGAAGAATAAATCTGCCAGCGACACCAGATAGATACAGGCAGTACGTACGTAATCTGAAAGGTTAAAATGAAAGTGTAGCCAATATACCAAAATAACCTTAAACAGGGGAAGCGTAATTCAAAACATACGACTGGACTCTCAGAAACACGCTACCGCTCTGTGACGTGTAGTGCGGTGTTTGTTTAACAGAATTACAAGAACATTATCATTTTGACCAATTACTGTCAAACTACAGTGTTACAGGCAAGTCTGACCTTTCTGCTCCGATATTCTTTCGTACCTCGTAATCACTCTCCATCAAAACAATCGAACAGCTACTGATTCTGAGAAACAAACTCTTCCCTTTCATTGATATTTACCAGAACGCAATTTCTACTAGCACGCAAACCGTGCCGTGTAGTTCTTATTAAATGAGAGATTTCTTTTGTCTGCGCTTCGACATTTCTAGCCTCCACATTTCATAGCATTGTCTCAGTCTTTTCACTTGTTCCCTAGATCACATCTCGGTGTGCATCTTTCTTTGGCAAACAAACATTTTTCAGAAATGATCTAAAACATATTATACAATTTTCCTCCTTATAGAAGCGTACAGATTCCACATGATAAAAAGAAAGAATTTTTCTACCACTTCTTCCATTTATAATTCTCTCGATAAAAGAATGAAAAAACATATCGTTTACACCGTTACACACCTGGTGACGTACTTTCTCAGTTGTTAGGCTTCTATGGACAAAACGCAGAGCATACGAGTTATTTACAAAAATTTATTAAACGGTTAAAAATAAAAATAAAGACCCAAATGATTTTACCGTTTCCGATTAACTCTGACCGACAGGAACCAATGAAAGAAATAGCTCGAGTCAAGAAAGTGCGGGGGAAGTAAATATGGATAGTTGGTACCGTGGATATCTCTCCCATTGTGCTTGAAATTAAAGAGTTGTTAGGATAAAAATCATCTGTGGTAGCTAGAATTCGAGTAAAGCTAATGAAACTAGTAAAAGTGGTAGAATAAAGGAATAACACTGAAGGGCAACGTAAAAAAACTGTTAAAATTTTATATCCACATAGCAAGATAACACAAGTAATGGAAAGAAGTATGACAACCAGTGCAACCTGATGGAGGAGGAGGAACGCTCACCAATGTAAGTTGTCTGCCGTTGGTTAATATTGCTCCAGAGAAGTCCGGTGTGCAAAAAGTCGTGCAAGTGAAGGCAGGAGAAACAGTTACCCGCAAATGAAGGGAAAAAAAGGTTTGCTGTCGTTTTCTTTGTTTGAAATTATGTATATTCCCTAAAATACCAAAATAAACTGTCATACGTTAATGAAGACAGGAAAAATACATACGTAAATTATTATCTCTATTACGAATGAAAAAACCCATGACTTATGCTGATGACAAGCTAAAACGCTACAGTCAGGAACATTTCATCGAATGGAATATTTATTCAGCCCTTTCTGCTTTCAGAAGTAAGCCATCTTCAAACCGCTAAATACCACTCCCGTTCAAGGAACGTAGTATTTTACAAACAGAGAACGCTCGATCTTTCAAAAGTTGCACATTATTTTCAAAGAAATGCCTCATTTGGTTGAAAATTATAGTCTACAAGAAGAATTTATGCTATTGCTGGTGAATAGCGTAGCCAGCCAGAAATACTTTTAAAATGGTTTATTTCAATGCCAGAACCGGTTTCAGGATCCTGAGATGGCTAACATTTCTTATTAATCATGTCGTCTATCCTGCACTGAACAAGAATATTTGAATTTTCAGGCCACTTTATATGTTGCTTGATTAATAAAAACAAGCTAATGTGCCTGCGTTTCTTTAGATGTAATATTAAATCCATAATTACATTCCAGTAGACGGCGAATTGTTTTATTATGGTTCTTATGATTTTTCAGAGCGATGTATAAGCCGATGCATTGCAAATAGCACATATCATTATTGAAAATAAATCCCTGTGGAACACTTTATAAAATTCTTAATGTCGGTTTGAGCTTGACATATGTTCCTTAGACTTGATGTTATTGTTTACAATCCGAAGATTATCTGTTAAGCAAAGATATGAAGATATCATTCATTACCTATGGAGCGATGAAGTAAAGTAAGAAATGAAGAAATGTGGGATGTATAACATGTTAATAACAGGAAAATGTTTGCACTGCAAGAGCGAATTTATTATTAAGGGTCTACAGTACAAGTTGTCAGCAGCATTTTGTGGCCAAAACGAAATGTTTAACTCTAGCATAAATAAAATCTGAACTAAATGACGTACCCGTATCTGTCAACCAAAAAAGCGACTTAATTTCACACCATATACGCCCATGAATAAGTTAGAAACATTGAAAAAAAAAGGGAAGGGAGAAGAGACACAGAGAAAACCGACGAAAACATTTTAAAGTGGGAGCACAGAAAACAGATATCGTCAATGAATAGAAGTACCTTGGAGAATGGATCAGCTGGATGCTCTCAAGAAAAAGGCAATGGAAACCAGAAAAAATAAAGTTGAACTGGCCTTCCAACTCACCAAAGACACATATTCCCAAAAATCCCAGTCAAGGAACGCAAAAATAAGAATTACAACATAGTAACCAAACTGGAAGTGATGTATGCAGCCGAAATACGGTACATCAGCAACGAAGGCCCACTTGAGATCCTGGAGATCAAAGAAGGCAAGATATTAAAATAAATATTGGCACCAGATTCCACAACAACATAGTAACTCAAGTCAGAAATGAAACTATTTACCAAACTACCAAAAAGCTGTAAGATACAATGAGGAAAAGGACACGTCCTTAGCATGTACCCAAATAGATAAATATTTTTTGAGTACTTCCATAACAAAAAAAGAGAAACAAGCAAAAAAGTAAAAAAAAATCTGGTTAAGAAAGCGGAGAAGGACTTAAAAGAATTATACGAAGCACAAGAAAATATGCTCATAGATAAAACTGCAAAGAACGAAAAGGTGCGCCAAAGACAAGAAAGAGAGATTCCAACTCGAACAACCCAGATTTCTGGAGAAGAAAGTAAAGCAAGATCAGAAAGACTGGAACAATACTGGGCTAATACGAAGGCACACAACATTAAAAATCGATTTATTTCTCGTATCTCAAAGTCGGGTGACAGGAAAGAAGAAGAAGAAAAGAGACGATCGAATGTTTGGTAAAATAATCTGTGAAATAATGTGAAATAAAACGGATTAGGGAAACATCTGACGTGTCTTTGAACTACGATCAAAATGTACGGCAAATGAGGTGCCGAATGAGAATTTTCACACCGCCGGTTATAGATGATGGCAATATGTCAAGGTTACACAAGAGCAGGCTACATGGTCTACAGAATCCACCATGCAATTATCTACCCTTTCTCTTTAAAATTCTAAGATTATACCTTAAGCATTGAACTGTAAATTCTCAGTCGGCACCTCATTTGCGGTCTATGACTTCAAGCATCATTCAGAGGGGTGTCAAATGTTTCTCTAATCTCTTTCACTTCTTACTTTTAGACAAATAATTTCACAAAACATTCGACCGTTTTTCTTCTATTTTTTCATTTTCGTGTTTTGATCAAAAAGCATGGCCTAGAATATATTTAAATGTCCATCAGCGTTCTGTTACTGTTTAGAAAACATAGAGCAAGAGAAACCAGAGAAGTTGCAATTCATGAAAAGATCTGCTGTTTCTAGCCACTGATATAGCTAGCCGCAGCTCAATAGCTGTTTGTGAAATTGTTCATACTTACCTCAAATCATTAATTACGTTTGTCTTAATTACCCTGATTACTTTAGTAGTGCTAAATGAAAAACCACTTGAGACATTCTAGTCGGCACTGTAGTGGGTTCTGGCAAGCCTAGATTTACTTCTGGCGGAGGTGGACTGGATACTAGAACACACACAAAACATTAAATCACTGTTTTAAAACTTGAAGAATCTGAAATACTTAACTTGGAAACAATGCATGTCAAGAGGACTGACATGTGTAATTGTTACTGTCGCTGACACTATGACTTATCGCTTGAGACTGTACTGAATGAAAGTCATATCCCAATGTAGCAGGTGGTTAAAATGAATGTGCCGTTACACAGAGGTCCTGTATGGGCTGTACTTTCCGCATGGAAGCGAAAACTGGCCGATATTGTAGTGCATTAATGAGGAATTGATTTATACTGGAACAACTTAGTTCCAATTTTGGCCACCATGGGCAAATCTGACACTGTTAATGCAATCTGAACAACGTGTTCCTGTGTACTGGCATTAAGATCAAGTAGATAGCGAACGTGTTTCTGGTAAACGCGTTCTTTTAGATATCTCCAGAGCCAAAAGTCACATGGATTCAGATCATGATATTGCTGACTATGCACCTGAAAAACTTTTGGAGATAAGACGTTCGCGGAGGGATGCAATAAATAGATCTTTCACTGGAGAGTGACAAAAGGTGTTGCACTACCTCGAATGAAAACTGTGGTTTCCACACAGTTGATCTCTTCCATGCTCTTCAAGGTGGTCTCGATAACCTACAGACGTCACAGTACACCTGAGAGGTCCTCTAGGCGTATTCCTTTCAAAGAAGAACGGACCTAGAATAAAGACGCTTGTGAATCCACATCACATAATCACGTACGGCGAGTGAAATAGCTCTTCGTGTACAATGCGCGGTTTAACAGTACCCCAAAGCTGGCAGTTCTATGTACTAAGTGCACCCTATAGTGTAAAATGTGACTCGTCACTCCATAGAATGTTGGCAGGCCACATGCTGTCAACTTCGACCCCTACCAGAGTCAGAAGAGCACATTTAGAGGTTGCTGTGGATCACGAGGTTTCAATTTCTAGACCGTCTGGATCTTGTATGGGTGCGCCTTCCTCCTCCAGGTACCGCACCATTTCACCCGAGTTTTCGCATTTCGGTATCATCTTCCTAAAATAACTTAATGGCATAGTGCCCGCCCTCAGATCTTTCAGTACTCGATACTCATCATTGCATCACTGTAATTTCTGCTGTTCACATAAAACAGTTTCACTAACAGCTCATGGGCTCTCTTCTGGATAGCCATACTGTTCACTCACGCTATGGCTTTTTAATATCATACCGTCATACAACAGTGTAGAGCGCCAGATTTGCACCTGCTGGCCATAACTGGAATTAATTTGTTTTCGAGAGTAAGTACGTTTCGCATTCATGCGTTAGCATATCCATATAAGTTTCTCCGCTGTATAATAGCTAAAGCGCTATACCTTTGTGAGTAATTGCACTTTAATTACAACAATACAGTACAACTGACTCTAAACTTCGACATAGAGTTCTTGATTCTAACACAACTGGTGCTGCTGCTTCTGAAGTAAGATAATGCTGTTATCGTAAGCGATGGCTGCAGAGGGGCTGTGTGGCACTGTTCCCTGACGTAAGTAGTCTTCCAGCAGCGGCGGTGTATGGAACCTATCGCTTGTGTATCTATGCAGATGTCTCTCATTCGTGACTGCATAAGGTGGCGACTGTCTCTACTTGTGATTCTGTTGTGAGGGACATGGGACATCGTTCTTCAGACAACACCATAAATTTCATGCGATTAAACACTTTTTGTGGAAAGCTAGGCCTCATGCTGGTCGACTTGAAATCCCGTTTGTCCATTACTGACTCTTGGTTTGGCAATAAAATTTCGGACAAGAATCAGCTGTGTCATTTTTTGGGAGTCTTGTTTTTGATTTGCTCATACCTTTTCCATAAAAAATTTCGTTTATTTGCTGTCTTCCTTGGTAACTTATTTGTAATGACTAGTGGTGCAGTATTCCGGAGCTAGTTTGTTCAGCGGCATAAGACCTAAACAGAGTACCAGCAACGAGATACTGGGTTAGCTGCTTCGGCGACCACGGCTAACCCGAGGCACAGTGTGATAGCTCCGGGGCAGCCACCGAGATCGGCCATTCATCTGCTGGCCCACACTTTTCGAGGAAGTACGGGTGAGACCCGTGGACTCAAGCCGGGCGTGCGACGCCCATTCAGATGATCGCCTCCCGCCGCCGTCTGGATACACCCTCCCCCTCCCTCGCCCCTCCCCCCGTACCAGACGCGTCCCGTCCCAGACCGTTCTCACGAAGAGCGCCCCTCGCCGTCAACGGAACCCCTCCTTATCTGGTCGGCTTTCTCTCTCGAAATCTGCACCGCACCGGCCTCTCCCGGAAGAACCGCCCGCCTGCTATCTGAGACCTCGGGGAATCTGGTCTCGACCCCTGCGGACCCCGAGCGCCGATTTCTGCTTCATAAAACACTTTTTCGCGCGCCGCTAGTAGATAACAGTTTCTGCAGCGTCGGCGGCTCCATCATCAGCGCGTCGACCTTTCCTTTGTGCGCGGCCGAGCGTTACGGGCCGGTGTGGTCTCCTTAGAGCCGCCTATATCCAACGCGTTGCCCCGCAACCCACTAACTCCCTGCGTCGCTCGGAAAACGCGGTGCCGAGTTCATGCCCCAGCACCGCCTCTGGATACAGCACCAATGTCACTGGGACAAGTGCTCGTATCCGCAGTAAGAGGAACATTCCAGCCATATAAGAGCTAATGCAGTTAGTCGTGATGTGTCAATAACCTCCGCAGATATCTACAGCCGTGCTGAATACATCCTTTTTCGTCAGTTCTTGAAGGTATGTTGGCAGACGAGTCACACAACAATACAAATCACCTAACATATACACTACTGGCCATTAAAATTGCTGCACCAAGAAAAAATGCAGATGATAAACGAGTATTCATTGGACAAACATATTATACTAGAACTGACATGTGATTACATTTTCACGCAGTTTGGGTGCAAAGATCCTGAGAAATCAGTACCCAGAACAACCACCTCTGGCCGTAATAACGGCCTTGATGCGCCTGGGCATTGAGTCAAACAGAACTTGGATGGCGTGTACAGGTACAGCTCCCCATGCAGCTTCGACACGATACCACTGTGCATCAGGAGTAGTGACTGGCGTATTGTGACGAGCCAGTTGCTCGGCCACCATTGACCAGACTTTTCAGTTGGTGAGAGATCTGGAGAATGTGTTGGCCAGGGCAGCAGTCGAACATTTTCTGTATCCAGAAAGGCCCGTACAGGACCTGTAACATGCGGACGTGCATTATCCTGCTGAAATGTAGGGCCTCGCAGGGATCGAATGAAGGGTCGTAACACATCTGAAATGTAACGTCCACTGTTCAAAGTGCCGTCAATGCGAACAAGATGTGACCGAGAAGTGTAACCAATGACACCCCATACCATCACGCCGGGTGATACGCCAGTATGGCGATGACGAATACACGCTTCCAATGTGCGTTCACCGCGATGTCGACAAACACGGATGCGACCATCATGATGCTGTAAACAGAACCTGGATTCATCCGAAAAAATGACGTTTTGCCATTCGTGCACCCAAGTTCGTCGTTGAGTACACCATCGCAGGCGCTCCTGTCTGTGGTCTGTGACGCAGCGTCAAGGGTAACCGCAGCCATGGTCTCCGAGCTGATAGTCCATGCTGCTGCAAACGTCGTCGAACTGTTCGTGCAGACGGTTGTTGTGGTGTCACCGCTAGACACCACACTTGCTAGGTGGTAACTTAAATCGGCCGCGGTCCTGTAGTACATGTCGGACCCGCGTGTCGCCACTGTGTAATCGCAATCCTAGCGCCACCACATGGCAGGTCACAAGACACGGACTAGACCTCGCCCCAGTTGTACGGACGACATAGCTTGCGACCAGTCGTACGAAGCTTTCCTCTCATTTGCCGAGAGACAGATTGAATAGCCTTCAGCTTAGTCCATAGCTACTACTTAGCAAGGCGCCATTTGTATCAGTGCTTATAGCGTACTAATATTCAAGAGAGATGTATTCCAAGGACTCATTAAAAGTTAAGTAACAAACCTATATGTACTTTTCTTCTTATTCATTAATAAGTCTCATGTTCCAGAACTTCAAGCCCGTCTGCGTTAGTTTAGCGTGCACCTAGCTACCTCATTGTGTCTATGCTTTCTGAAATAGACACAACATTATTTGGCGACGAGTAAAAGAGTTTGTATTAATTCGTTTGTGTCATGGCTTCGCCACAATCTCCAGATGTACTGTCCGAATTTTTTCGCTTGCAGAATAAGCAGACGCAGGCGTTATTGGACGCCCTAGGACAGCTCGTCCAGGGTCAACGTGCACTGCAAGACGATGCGGCAGCCGCCGCTTCTTCGCTACCGCTGCCACAAAACGCTGTTGCACCTCCCTTTCGGCCATACGTGGCGGCCGAAGAGACCTGGCACGAGTGATCTCGCCAGTTCCACTTCCATCTAGCAGCCTACAGAATTCAAGGTAAAGAGCGGCAGCCGTTTTTGCTTTCTTGTGTCGGTGTGTCTACCTACCGTGTGATAGTGAAATTGTTTCCCCGACGCGACGTGGCAACTCTGACCTACGAGGAAATTTTGTCTGCTTTTGATGCCTATTTCAAAGAAACAGTAAATGTAGTTGCAAAACGGTATACGTTCTTTCGTACAAAACGTACGGCCGGTCAGACTACTAGGGAGTGGGTAGCAACTTTGCAAGGACTTACTAGGGAGTGTGCCTTTGAATGTGACTGTGGACTTCCTTATTCAGATACTATGGTGCGTGATGCAATAGCACAGAACGTTTCTGATGTTCGAATATGGGAACAGATTTTGAAACTCGTAAATCCCTCCCTTCAACAAGTGATAGACATATTGGATAGGCAAGACACACTTGACTTTGCTCAGGCATCTTTTGAAACTTCGCCAGCAGTGTGTCACATTAACCGGCCCGCCGGCCGCGCTGCCCGGGACGCTACACGGCCCTCGCGCCCGTCCGCACAGCAGCGGCAGCCTAGCTCGCAAACACGTGCGCCGCGTAAGCAAGCAACTGCAGTGAAATCATGCCCGAGGTGTGCAACTAGACATTCGCGTGAAAATTGCCCCTCACGCCAAGCTATTTGCTTTTACTGTCAAAAGAAAGGACATGTTCAAAGTGTTTGCCAGAAAAAGTTAAGATCAGACAATCACACAAATAATTCCAGGCCTTTTGCTTCGCGCCGGAATCGAACCCAGGACAATCAGGCTCGTGGACCTTCGCCCATGGACATTCATGTAGTTCATTCCCACCCGTCCAGTGACACTTTAGCTAACAGTGACTGTGTTCGTCCCACCAAAAGTGTGCCTCGACGTCGCCGGAAATCCCGTAAAGTCGCAAGTGCTTCTGTACCTGTATCAGTTCAAATTGCACGTGACAGTCGCTCTTGTCGTCAACAGGGCAATAAACTTTTTGTGGACTTAGACTTTGAAGGCAAAGTGATCCCCTTCCAGCTCGATACCGGAGCTGCAGTTTCATTGCTCAATCACGACACGTACAAACAACTGGGCCAACCGCCATTGCGTGCCGCAACTGTTAAGTTAACTAGTTACTCAGGACAGCCGATCCCTGTGTTAGGACAGTGCAGCCTTCTTGCCACATACAAGGGACAAACGAAACTTGTGTCATTTTACGTTCTTCGTTCTACTTCTAGTGCAGTGAACTTGTTTGGTTTGGATTTGTTTCAATTGTTTAATTTGTCTATAGTAAATCAGGTCCTATCAGTGAATCAGACTGAGCCTTCCGCCAGTGTTTCTAGTCTTTGTGAAGAATTTGCAGACATTTTTGCACCGGGCCTTGGTTGCGCTAAGAACTATGCTGCACGTTTGGAATTGAAAGACAACGCGCAACCGAAATTTTTCAGAGCACGCAATGTTCCCCACGCATTGCGTGATGAGGTCGCCAGAACATTACACGATTTAGAATCTCAAGGTGTAATTGAACGTGTGCAGGCTTCTCTCTCGGCCTCACCCTTAGTAATTTTGCCAAAACCTTCCGGTAAACTGAGACTTTGTGTGGACTTCAAGGCAACTGTGAATCCTCAACTTGTGACTGCTACTTTTCCTTTGCCCCGCCCGGAAGATCTTTTTGACAAACTGTGCCCGGGAAAAAAATTTTTCAAAATTGGACCTAGCAGATGCGTACTTGCAACTACCTGTGGACGACGAATCCCAGCGCGTCTTAGTGGTAAACACGCATCTTGGCTTGTATCGCTTCAAAAGACTGCCATTCGGGTGTGCATCCGCACCTGCTTTGTTTCAGCAATATTTACAAACTATTTGTGCGTCGGTCCCTACTGCTGCGAACTATCTGGACGATATTGTGATCTCAGGACAGACAGAAGCAGAACATTTGCAAAATCTCCGAACATTATTTCAGGTCTTGCGTCAGAATGGTCTTCGCTTGAGGAAGGACAAATGTGTGTTTTTTGCTCGTGACTTACCCTACCTGGGGCATGTCATAAATGCCCAAGGTATACATCCGAGTCCAGAGCACCTCCGTGCCATACAGGACTTACCTGCTCCGCAGAATTTGAAACAGCTACAGAGTGTGCTGGGTACAATTCATTATTATAACAAATTTCTGCGAAATGCTTCTTCCATTTCAGCTCCGCTTCATCGCTTACGCCGTAAAGGTGTTCCGTTCGTCTGGACGACGGAATGCGAACGCGCCTTTCGCCAGTTGAAATCGGCGTTACTTTCAAATACTTGCCTTACGCCATTCGATCCCCGAAAACCTCTTTTGTTGATGGTAGATGCATCGGATTTCGGGATCGGTGCTGTGCTTGCGCACAAAGATGGCTCGCATGATCGCCCTATTGCCTTTGCGTCAAAATTGCTCTCATCTGCGCAAAGAAATTATTCACAAATAGAGAAAGAAGCTTTAGCTCTCGTGTTTGGTGTTACAAAGTTTCATGATTTCTTGTATGGTCGTCACTTTACCATCATCACGGACCACAAACCATTGACTTCGCTTTTTCATCCGAACAAGCCTGTACCTCCACGTACAGTGCAGAAATTCATTCGCTGGTCACTTTTTCTCTCGCAGTACCGCTACGATATCTTGTATCGGTCCACTGCTCAGCACGGAAACGCTGATGCGTTGTCCCGTTTGCCTGTTGCTGAGGATACAGCATTCGATTCTTCCGCACTTGCTTGCATGTTCATTGATTCAGAAACCGATGACGTGGTCGCATCGTTTCCGATTGATTTTCGTCGTGTAGCTACAGCCACAGCTGCTGACCCTGTCCTTGCTACTGTTTTGCGTTTTGTTGCTACGCAATGGCCCTTGTCAAAGTCGCGG
This sequence comes from Schistocerca nitens, assembly GCF_023898315.1. Classification (NCBI taxonomy): domain Eukaryota; kingdom Metazoa; phylum Arthropoda; class Insecta; order Orthoptera; family Acrididae; genus Schistocerca; species Schistocerca nitens. The sequence goes on along the minus strand of NC_064620.1, from coordinate 145,778,862 downwards.
ATCGAGGATCCTTTGGTTCGCCGTTTTTTTGCTCACAAGGAGAGACTTTTTGTACGACGTGGTGTTTTGTTGTTGCGTTCTGATAATGATCAATCCCGAGTCGTAGTCCCACGTTCGTTACAGTCCTCTGTCTTAAAGCTTCTTCACCAAGGACATTGGGGTATAGTGCGTACGAAACAACTTGCTCGTCAGCACTGTACTTGGTTCGGAATCGATGCTGCGATTACGAATATGTGCTCCTCTTGCGTGGCGTGTGCCGAACAACAATCCACACCGCCGCGGAAATTCTTTGCATGGCCGAAAGCCACTTCCCCTTGGCAACGCTTGCACATCGATTTTGCTGGTCCATTCTGGAATGCTCGATGGTTGGTTGTGGTCGATGCTTTCAGTAATTTTCCTTTTGTTGTCCGGATGTCTTCCACGACGTCTTCTGCCACAATCCAAGCCTTTTCTGCTATCTTTTGCATTGAAGGTCTTCCGCAGACTATTGTTTCCGACAATGGCCCACAATTCATGTCCGCAGAATTTCAGTCATTCTGCCAGGCCAATGGTATCCAACATCTGACATCCGCGCCGTTTTCGCCTGTCAAACGGTGCCGCTGAACGATTGGTCCGGACTTTCAAGTCACAGATGTTGAAGTTGAAAGAGTCGCATTCTCGGGAGGACGCTTTGTTGCTCTTTTTGTCTTCGTATCGCTCTCAGCCCCGCGATGGCCGCTCGCCGACTGAATTGCTCCATGGTCGATCTCATCGCACCCTGATGTCTTTGCTGCATCCGCCGCATCAGGTTCCTGTGCAGCGGCAGACTCCGGTTTTTGCTCCTGGCGACGTTGTCTATTATCGCACCTATCGCGGTTCACGGCGTTGGCTCGCAGGGCGCATTCTTCGCTGCCTCGGCCGCGCGATGTATTTGGTTTTGGGGGCCTCTGGTGAGGTGCGTCGGCATCTCAATCAGCTGCGCCTCTGTCGTCGCCTGGGTTCTGCCGCTCCCCGTCTGCTTTCAGCGACGGTGCCGTCAGGTCAGCGCCTTGGGGACCCATCTACTGGCTCGCCTCATCCCCAGGTGTTACCGACGCTGCCTTCCATTTTGCCTCATGGCGTCGCGCCGCCGCCGCCGCAGCCGCCGCCGGCGCCGCCCGCAGGGGACGCTTCGCTGCAGCCGCCACGCGCCTCCCTGGGTCACGCGCCGCCGATCGCTTCCCGTGACCCGCCGTCCTCCGCCATGGACCTCTTGCCCGCTCCGGACCAGATGTCGTCTTCGCCCGTCGGGTGCTCCGGCCGCATGGAGGTCGACCCATCGGCCCCTCCTGTCTCATTACGTGCGCATACACCGCATGTTGACGTGCACCCTGGACTAGGTTTTCAGGCGTTTCCTAGCTCCCCTCGGACCGAATGGCCGGGTGCGGGTGGCACAGCCTCGCCTGTTGTTAGGCTCCCCACCTCATCGCATACGTCAACATGGGGTCCTCCCCACGGCGGGCGGAAGCCTTATCTCACGACCGTTCGCCGATTTGCGGGGGAGGAATGTGGTGTCACCGCTAGACACCACACTTGCTAGGTGGTAACTTAAATCGGCCGCGGTCCTGTAGTACATGTCGGACCCGCGTGTCGCCACTGTGTAATCGCAATCCTAGCGCCACCACATGGCAGGTCACAAGACACGGACTAGACCTCGCCCCAGTTGTACGGACGACATAGCTTGCGACCAGTCGTACGAAGCTTTCCTCTCATTTGCCGAGAGACAGATTGAATAGCCTTCAGCTTAGTCCATAGCTACTACTTAGCAAGGCGCCATTTGTATCAGTGCTTATAGCGTACTAATATTCAAGAGAGATGTATTCCAAGGACTCATTAAAAGTTAAGTAACAAACCTATATGTACTTTTCTTCTTATTCATTAATAAGTCTCATGTTCCAGAACTTCAAGCCCGTCTGCGTTAGTTTAGCGTGCACCTAGCTACCTCATTGTGTCTATGCTTTCTGAAATAGACACAACAGTTGTTGTCCTGCAAACGTCCCCATCTGTTGACTCAGGGATCGAGACGTGGATGCACGATCCGTTACAGCCATGCAGATAAGAAGACGCCTGTCATCTCGACTGCTAGTGATACGAGGCCGTTGGGACCCAGAACGGCATTCCGTATTACCCTCCTGAATCCACCAATTCCATATTCTGCTAACAGTCTTTGGCTCTCGACCAACGCGAGCAGCAATGTCGCGATACGGTAAATCGCAATCGCGATAGGCTACAATCCGACCTTAATCGAAGTCGGAAACGTGATGGTACGCATTTCTCCTCCTTATACGATGCATCACAACAACATTTCACCAGGCCACGCCGGTCAACTGCTGTTTGTGTATGAGAAATCTGTGGATACTTTCCTCAAGTCAGCACGTTGTAGGTGTCGCCACCGGCGCCAAACGTCTGTGAATGCTCTGAAAAGTTAATCATTTGCATATCACAGCATCTGCTTCCTGTCGGTTAAATTTCGCGTCTGTAGCACGTCATCTTCGTGGCGTAGCAATTTTAATGGCCGGTAGTGTATTCAGTGTGGTTGAGAGCCACTGAATTTTCGTACCAAATAAGTAAAATTTTAAGTAATTCTTCCGATGTTGGTTGGTACAACTACTTCGTTTCTACATGATGTCCCAAGTATGGATGTTCATAATATAGATATATCGTTATTTTTTTCCAAAAGAATATAATGTTTACCGGCGACAGTTTGGTTCCCAATATACAGATAACGAAATGGCAACATCCAGGGCCGATATTTTGTTTCATATTATACTTTTCTCGCAGATTTCGATAAATATTTGAAAATGATCTTTTGAAATGGTGGTAGAACGTAATTTTGCTTTAACTGTGTAAAGGAGTCTTACTATTTTTTGAGCTTTCATCACGTCCAAGTCTTTCTGTTTGACAGTGTGAAGCAAGTATAGGTGGTACAGAGAAGACGTCGGATTGCACTGTGGGTGGCAGTGTGAATGGAATAACAAGATTTCCCACGTGAAAAAATAGCACATCAGTTTCGTTAAAATAAAATTTCAATGCAACTACTGTGCTATTTCTTCATGTCGACAATCTTCAAAAACAGTTGCTGAAAATAATGAACAAATATCTCAGTGACAAGACTGGTCCTAGCGGTGAGAACTTCACCACGCAGTTTTGACACTACGACTGATAGGTCGCTGGTGCTTGCAGAAATAATAATAATTATAATAATAATAAAGCAGGGAAGTCGGCACGAAGAATTCCTGAGAAATCCGGTATGTGACGAAACCATACGACGGAGTCATCAGAAACCCTTTTCGTGCCACTTGCATACAATGACGGATACAGTAAAACTTCAAGGAGGGAACGCTAAAGATATTTTGAGCTACCTTTACTTTTACCGTAATAAAAAAGTATTTACTCTCGAATAAACACTTTATTTGCACTGAAAAATGCAATACTAGTACACTTAGCACTAAAACACACACGGTCACGCTTCACGTATTTCTAATATCACAAAGCACAACACTGACTGAAGTCCGTGGTAATAGCCAATAATCGCAGTTGTTCACATTTTGTCACTTCCAAATTATAGCGACGATTGTAGCTTTCAAACTGACTACCTGGCAGTGACTCTGCTTCCCTTATATATGTGGCTCGGTTGTTTCAAGAACATTCGCTGCCAGAGTGTTCGCTTCCAGACTATTATGGAGTGTGAACAAATACCTACTGTGAAAGCGACAAGCCAATATGTACTTTGCAACTTGTAATATAAGGGTGAGTTGCCAATGATGACGTCATCCGGCAGTTTATATGTATGGAACATTTATTGTCGATTCCATTCCGTTTTAGTACATTCTATAGAGGGCCTATGGTAAGAATGCGCTTTTAGGAATCTTCTCGAAAGTCACTATTTCCGGAGATATACGCATCCATAGTTTCCCATACATACATAACTCGTGTTACGAGTAAGGTATGGGAAACTATTGTTACGTTATTAGTAAAAATATTGTTAAAAGTCTCGTAACAATATTTTTACTAAGAAACTACTGTGAATTATTATCATACCATGAATTACTATTATAATACTTCACAATCAACTGATCACTCTCACTCTTGACTAATCTTCACACTTGCACTTGCTACAACTGGGACATTTTACTTATTCATTCTTCAGTCTTAATGTTTCTGCTTCTGAATGTAAACTAGCTTCCTATTCGGCGAACAGTTCGGGTTTATAACACTAAATATCGAAGGTTCTCTGTACAAGAAAAAAGTAGAATCGAGACTTTTCTCGAACAAATGTCAGACAGAATAACGTATGGACATCACTAGAATTGCCGCGACTTTTCTCGTAGGTACGTGTTAGCTATCTACGTGCCAGACAATAACGTATAAAATCCGATGCCGCGGACGTGCGTGCTGTATAAGAAAGTACAAATACTCGATAACTCGATTCAGTCGAGTCGACTGACGAAAGAAACCAGTGAATAGCGTGCGGGCTGACCGGTGGGGGCAGCGCGGGTGGCAAAGCGCCCCCCCCCCCCCCCATATGTATCCGCCACTGCGTGCATACAGTTACCATTGTTAGCAAGGTGGTTATCGCCAAGCATGAACGAGCATCGTTTTCCTTTCAGTTCTTGTTCTAAGGCGGGATAAGCAAACTGCTAGCTTATTGATGTACATAGTATCTAACAATAAATCAATACTTAAATATACAGCTCTAAGAGAGGTAGTGTATTTACAATATGCAGCCGATATTGTCATAGGCCTGTACTTCGATATTTTTACATCGCTATATCGATATATTTCATTTGGGAACTGACGGCTGATAATGATACTGTTTTAAATATCGATGCATCGGATCCCCGATATTTTTAAAAATGTCAACAGCCTTAGTCTCAAGAGTTGTGGTCAATATTCACTGTTGTAACAGGAACGCTTATCTGAAGCAAAAAGTTTCACATGGGCGTATGCCATATTCCGATTTGCTTCCGCGGTAAACCACATTCAGAGCCACTCTTGTACGTTTCTCTCGAAGAACTCGAAAACCTCGGCGTATAGCGGAAATTTGTTGCAGTACAAAATTAAACTGCACCAAATTTCCTACAACAAATGGACCTATTCATTTTTTATCTCTAAGACTAATAGTTTGCACGAAGAGAGCGATAGAGTACTGAGAATCTCACATGACGCGCACAAGCTGTAGCTCAGGCAGTTTTTGTAGCTTAGGTATTTTCCCAATTTGGTAGACCACAACTGCTCGTCCTGACTTCCTATATACTACTGTGGTACGTTGTAGACAATGGCAATGTGATGCATAACACAGTACATAAATAGTGATCTAGATTAAATGTGTTGTGTCCCAAAAATCATTCGAGATAGGACACTTGTGCATGGGAAGTTTTTTGGTTCTCTCCCTCTGAATAATGGCCATTCCTCCTGGGACACCCTGTGTAAATGAAAGGCACTGAATTTTCTGAAATACAACACAGCAGTGCTGAAAAGTACTGAAAAAGCTATCACATTGTTGTCTTTGACAGTTTAACAAAACAACAGTTAAATATTAAGGCTTAAGGGTAAACCAATGTGTGTGTGTGTGTGTGTGTGTGTCTGCGAAAATGAAGCGGAAGAGTGTTGAACAACAAAGACAAGTGTTCAAAACACGCTGTTTCGAACCGATAATGCAATACACAAGAGATCATTTGAAACTTAAAATGAAATGCGGTACTCATAGTAATGTGCATACTCCCCACATTACTTCAGAATCCACTGCTCAAAAACCTCCATCTTGTGCATTAGACAAAAGATCCGAATAATTTGCTTGAATATTGCGTGCTCCAAGTCAGTGTGTCTGTCTGCCTCACCGAACGAACGACCAGCCAGTAGAAGAATAAACAGAATTCCGTGTATCCAACAATCAGCTTCACCAGAACCAGTCAAAACTACCATCTTGCTTTCGGACTGGATGATTAGGATTCAATTACCTTTGTGTCTCGGGAAGTGAGTATAGTCTACTCCGCATGTTCTCAACATCAAACAGGTCTAGTCTCATGATTCTGGGACGACAATGCTTACGCACAAATTGCGGTAATAGTGAAACCAGAATATTACACGTATTCGCATTGTTTTATATATATTTCCGCGCGTTTGACTTTTATTAACAGCTATGGTGCAGTATTGTCGTTGGTACTGATGTAAAGAGAAGTATGTGAAAGGACGGCCAGTTACTTTTCATAGGTATGTACAACAAATGCTTAACTGTGCATGTCACATTGATATGGGACACATTATATGATAAAAAATATCAGGGCACGGTTTTATAAATTATTGCATTTTAGACACAATTTCTGCGATTTTACGCCCATGTGTTTACGAGACAAGTGATGGATAAATTTGCAAGTGTGATTGAGTAAACACAGTCAGTGTATACGTACTGGTGCTATGTTAATATGCAGATAAAATTTGTACACGACAGCCTGATTAATTTCCTCCAATCTGTAAATATTCTCAAAACCTTATGTGCCTCTAAGTAGTTCTGAAAGAGACAATTTTCTATACAGTGTCACTGTAACGTAATTTATTAGAATAGACTTGTCAGTATGAATCAGTGCAAAAGAAAACGTAAACATATATATTGTTTGCCGTCATTTCTTTTATTACTATAAAATTCGAATATTGATCTTGTATTTTTAGTTTTTTATGTGTAGTGTATGCCTTTATTTTTCTGATGAGATGGCAATAAAATGTTACAGATATTTCACTTGTTTCTAAAAAGTAGTAGGGTGAATACAGAAAAATCTGAAAATAAAAATGGTCAAGCAAGTAGTGCAAATGCTTACTATATTTACAACAATTTCACAGTTGCAAATGCGTTGTTTTTTCGTGATACTTCGGCGTTCCCTACAGTGTCATTGTAACATAATTAGTTAGAACACAAATTCGTCAAAATGAGTAAGTGCAAACGTATAAAAATAACTGTTGATTGTCACTCCTGATCGCGTTAGTGAGACATCGTAAATGAAGTGGAATCTGAGCTATGGTACTGTGACGAGGAAGCACAGTACCATTGCTCTTCACATCTCTAAGCCAACTTCAGTTCCTGGTACCAATTAGTAAAAAAGTCTGCAAAACGCGTGTACGAAGTTTCACCGTACTCCTGAAGGTGATCTACCTGTATCAGCGAAGTAGTAAAACACAAAATACTACGGGGTAAAATGCGGCATCCCAAAATCACGTGACTTGAACTGCAGAGACGTTGCGGACAGAACTGTTGTTCTGATCGTCCGAATGCTCACTCCATAGATAGCTATATTTTATAAAGAGACTACCGCATACTCACAGGAGCAGAGACGCGTTAACATCCCCGCTACACGCTGATCGACGGCCAGACCAAACAAGTGATGAACACAATGCGTGTTTCAGATTAAGGAGGTATGAAAAGGTGCGTGTCGTTAAGTATCCAACTTTCACAGTGCAGTCTATACAGGGTGTTAAAAAATATTCCAGACTTTGACAGGTAGTAGTATGGAGCAAAACAAGAAAACAACGTCTTAGCTGATCACGCAGTCCCTGAAAAACTCCAGATTTGTCACGGATGCGCTGGCAGTCTTTGATGACGTGTCCTGTAGGGTGTGTACGTAATTAATGAGGCTCGCCAACGCTAATGGTTTAAAGTGTCCCTGCTACGAAATATCCAATAGCTTAAGATCGGGGAACATGCTAACCAAAGTAGTGAATCACCCCAGTCTATACATTGCGTTTTAAATGCCTGTGTGAGGTGTTCCCTGACATTTCGGACAAAATGCGCTCGTGCCCTGTCAAGCATGAACCATATCCTCATCGGTTTTTGGAGTGGTATCTTCTCTGAGAAGACAAGCCAATCGTTTCATAGGAACTGACGGTAGTATTAGTCCATTGTCAATGGTTTCTGCTCGTACGTTAACTGAAAATCGGTGGTGATCCATGCTTCTTCAAATGCTTGTGGATTTGCGCCTGTAGTGCAAAATGGCTAAGCAGGGATGGCTAGAGGACAAATGTAAGGATGTAGAGGCTTATCTCACTAGGGGTAAGATAGATACTGCCTACAGGAAAATTAGAGAGACCTTTGGAGAGAAGAGAACCACTTGTATGAATATCAAGAGCTCAGATGAAAACCCAGTTCTAAGCAAAGAAGGGAAAGCAGAAAGGTGGAAGGAGTATATAGAGGGTTTATACAAGGGCGATATACTTGAGGACAATATTATGGAAATGGAAGAGGATGTAGATGAAGACGAAATGGGAGATACGATACTGCGTGAAGAGTTTGACAGAGCACTAAAAGACCTGAGTCGAAACAAGGCCCCGGGAGTAGACAACATTCCATTAGAACTACTGACGGCCTTGGGAGAGCCAGTCATGACAAAACTCTACCATCTGGTGAGCAAGATGTATGAGACAGGCGACGTTCCCTCAGACTTCAAGAAGAATATAATAATTCCAATCCCAAAGAAAGCAGGTGTCGACAGATGTGAAAATTACCGAACTATCAGTTTAATAAGTCACAGCTGCAAAATACTAACGCGAACTTTTTACAGACGAATGGAAAAACTGGTAGAAGCGGACCTCGGGGAAGATCAGTTTGGATTCCGTAGAAATGTTGGAACACGTGAGGTAATACTAACCTTACGACTTATCTTAGAAGAAAGATTAAGAAAAGGTAAACCTACGTTTCTGGCATTTGTAGACTTAGAGAAAGCTTTTGACAACGTTAACTGGAATACTCTCTTTCAAATTCTGAAGGTGGCAGGGGTAAAATACAGGGAGCGAAAGGCTATTTACAATTTGTACAGAAACCAGATGGCAGTTATAAGAGTCGAGGGGCATGAAAGGGAAGCAGTGGTTGGGAAGGGAGTGAGACAGGGTTGTAGCCTCTCCCCGATGTTATTCAATCTGTATATTGAGCAAGCAGTAAAGGAAACAAAAGAAAAATTTGGAGTAGGTATTAAAATTCATGGAGAAGAAATAAAAACTTTGAGGTTCGCTGATGACATTGTAATTCTGTCAGAGACAGCAAAGGACTTGGAAGAGCAGCTGAACGGAATGGACGGTGTCTTGAAAGGAGGATATAAGATGAACATCAACAAAAGCAAAACGAGGATAATGGAATGTATTCAAATTAAATCGGGTGATGCCGAGGGAATTAGATTAGGAAATGAGACACTTAAAGTAGTAAAGGAGTTTTGCTATTTAGGGAGTAAAATAACTGATGATGGTCGAAGTAGAGAGGATATAAAATCTAGACTGGCAATGGCAAAGATAGCGTTTCTGAAGAAGAGGAATTTGTTAACATTGAGTATAGATTTAAGTGTCAGGAAGTCGTTTCTGAAAGTATTTGTATGGAGTGTAGTCATGTATGGAAGTGAAATATGGTCGATAAATAGTTTGGACAAGAAGAGAATAGAAGCTTTCGAAATGTGGTGCTACAGAAGAATGCTGAAGATTGGATGGGTAGATCACATAACTAATGAGGAGGTATTGAATAGAATTGGGGAGAAGAGGAGTTTGTGGCATAACTTGACAAAAAGAAGGGACCAGTTAGTAGGACATGTTTTGAGGCATCAAGGGATCACAAATTTAGCATTAAAGGGCAGCGTGGAGGGTAAAAATTGTAGAGGGAGACCAAGAGATGAATACACTAAGCAGATTCAGAAGTATGTAGGTTGCAGTAGGTATTGGGAGATGAAGAAGCTTGCACGGGATAGAGTAGCATGGATAGCTGCATCAAACCTGTCTCAGGACTGAAGACCACAACAACAACAACACAGGTAAAACTGACAGAGCATTCTGTCTGGCTTGCAGCATGTTGTAGGTCGTCCGCAATAGCAAAGAGTTTGCAGTGAAATATATGTGTCTTTCAGTAGAGAAGACGGACAAGTTCTCACAACTCTTGAGGTATGCATTTGAGAGCCCATGTTTGCTGGGCATTTTTGTCTTGTTTTGACTTACACTGTCACTGTAACGTAAAAAATTATTCCGAGTCTTTCCACCCTGCAGTGAAGTAAACGATGTTGAAGTGTGTCTTGTCATGCAGCCAGGTGGAGAGCAGTTTTTTTTTTTTTTTTCAACATCAGCGCCGCTGTTGCTGGCCCTTGGAACAGTGTGAGCTGACTAGCATCCCTATCAATGTAATCAAATAATATCTAATTTTATTCTACCATTTCAGTACTCCATACAAACAGGCTTTCACTGATACTACAGTTTGATCGTGAAACACTCAGTTCAGGATCTTCAGTACTTTCTAGGTTATAAAACTTCACCTAAAATCTTTTTTGCTATTACAGAACTCATCTGGTGGTTGTAAAGTATTCATTTATACAATAATTTGAAACTATAACTAAAAAGATTCACTTAACAGAAGTTATTGTTCTAGATTTTTCTTTGCATTCATTGAAATAGCTCCAGGAGTAACACTAACTATTTCAAAAATTATTATTTGATTATGTTCTGCTGTGTGAATGTTGTTGAGAGAGTTACTGAATATATGAATGGCATACGTAAAGTACGTATGTTTTATTTTAATACAAACAACTTAAAATGCATATGCGGAAAAAGTCTTGTGCAGTCATGAATCATGTAACGTATGTCTAGAGATCATGTTGTTGCATAAAAGCAGCAAAAAGAGAAGTCAGGTATTACATAAAGTATATTCTGGAAAAAATTCGCTTTTTACTTCATTTAAATGAGCTTTGGTTTCGTAAGTTCAGAATTTCTTTTGTAAACTGCTTTCTGTAATGCTGTTAGACTATCGCGACAGTAGGAGTGCTCGAGCTTATCTGATTGGCTGCCTAAATTATCAGCCACTAAGAATTAAGCCGTTCCCGAGCTCCGTGTAGTACTTTGTCGTCCTAAAGTTCTATGATTCTAGGAGTCGTTCGGAAACCTTCATATGCTGTACGCCAATGTCGAACCACACTACACAGATTTTTGCCAAGATGAAATAAATCATCGTTTTGACGGTTCCCGTTTCGGAATTATAAAGCGACTACATTTTTGAACATTTTAATGAGGACGTGGAATTTTTAAGTAAATTGGTTTGGAAGTTATTAGCGTGCGAATCCTCTTGGCGTACTACTAACTACGTGTGGCGTGTTTCGTGAATATAAAGAGACACTATGGTGAGTACTTCTTTCTAAGAAGCCCATTGAAGGATTTTATGAAGTACGTCATGAATAATTATATGTCAGGGATTTCACAGAACTTTAAGATTATTTGTGTCGGACTGGAAAACTTCTAGCCGCTTGCGTGTGAAACTATGTAGTTGAAACAGTAACAAGCTTGCACCAATAATAGTCTAAGATTAAGTACGAGCTTGATAGCCATTTACCACTTGTATTGGAGGCAATAAAGGCTACTCAGTTGAATTTTAATAATTTTGAAGGAAGTTATTTAGCGTCCCGAACTTTCAGATGCTGCCTCCAAGCACGAGTTATGCGGCCTTTGCTTGGTAGGTATATAGTCGAATTTCCTTCACCGCTGCTTTTGTCGGCTGAACCGGTATCTACCAACACGGAGTGAAGGAGCAGACAACACAAAAGCCTATCGTGATAGATGGACTGATCTGTTAGGGCTGAGAAGTTGTAACCCACATCGCCAGACCACCTCTCAAAATATGGAATACTATTTTTAACACGCTGTGCAATAATTTAAATTAAATTCACTAATTCAAGAAAATAAATACAAGACAACAATATTACACGATATGGAAGGTGATGTAGAAAGATTGTAATGATGTTATCGAAAACTGTTACGTAGTTTTAAATACCTTAGCTATATTGTATAAGTTGTTTTACCACTTGCATGCGTATACCTCCTCTTAGGAAGAGTGTAATTTTTAGCTTATACCAAACTCCTCCTTTTCTAGATACCGCTCGTCAGGATATTTCCAATAATGAGGAAAGATGTATTATATTGGTGAAAGATCGTCTTAAAAGTTGAACGCAATGTCTGAGAACGGATTCATGGTCAGATCCGTTAACAATGTCTTGCACATAAATCAGTGGGTGTTGAAACTACTTTGATTATATTCCCCTACGCAGCACGACCGCCTTCACAGCCTCTATGCTGACGATTTATAAACGGTATACGTCGAAAGAGATATTCTTGCACATCGCTCATTGTGTCGATGGAATCTTATCGCTTATAAAGCGTGTATCATATTCTTCCTGAATTGTTTGAAGGAAGGCGAAAATTATGAACGACGGAACGTGATGTCTGAAGAAGATTCGTAACCAAACCAATCTTGAAGGCATTTCAATTGGAATAATGTCCTTTAACTACGACAGTAGAGTCTCTGCTTTCGTCGTGTTACGACGAACACCAGCGAACCTTTCACCAACTGCAACTGAAAATGGGACCAAGCCGGTAACGCTACCTGTCAGCAATGATTCTTCGAGGAATTCATCCACGTGTACTTGTAGTTTGCATGAATCTAATTTGTGTCATATTGCACCGGTCCTGGATCTCACCTATGCTAGTCTGCTTAGCTACGCAAAGCACGGTAGCGTTGTCCGTATTTCTGCCTTTTTGCAACCCGTTAGGTGACCACATGAGAGCTTAAGCCTTTACTGTCACCTCAGTTTCACGTGCTTTTCAGGATTAACAAAAAGACACACGAAAACTACCTGAAATATTTTCAAACGAATTCCATAAATGATTCAAAACAGACGCCATTGTCTGTGCTCACATTATTTTTATTCATATTCTTAAAGAGTTAATCTAAATTTAATAATAGATGTATCGCGCGGAGTGGCCGCGTGGTTGAAGGCACCTTGCTTAGAATTGCGCGGCCCCTCCCGCCGGAGGTTCGAGTCCTCCCTCGGGCATGGGTGTGTGTGCGTTGTTTTTAGCATAAGTTAGTATAACTATTTTGTAAGTCTATGGACCGATGACCTAAGAACTTTGGTCCCTTAGCAACTCACACATCTTTTTTTCATAAAAAGAGGAGGACTCGTCAACTATTTTAATAAAATATTAACTTATTCAAGCCAGCTGCAATAAAACTCAGAATCTGTACAACGGCAGCAGCATTATCGTAGTCGCTTCTGTAAAGCAGTAAGCAATTTTGTGGTAAATTAAGACAAAGACAAAAAGGAAACTGAGAGGATCGAGAAATGATCATACAATATTTGTAGACGCGTCGTAGTAGGATTTGCTAAAATATTGCAATGGCCATGATACTTCCCACATTAGACATTTAATGTAGTTATTGATTATAGTCGATGTAGTTGTATGTAAGCTAACCGGAAAGTAACGTAGAGCGTTTGTTTATTTGTAGCAAATGTCACTCCACAATTTTATTTCATAACTAAATTTCAAGATTTCCGCACTGTAGGGCCTGAAGCATAATACAAGGCACAATATGAAATTTTAATGCAGAGTTAAATCCTGTTAGCTACCGGTACTTGAAGTTTATTATTGTTTTACACTGTAAACTTACTTCGGCGTTATTTTCATTTTCTACTACATAGATGTCGTCAATTAGATACTTTTTACACGGATTACGTATAAAAGTATATATAAGTTAAGCTGTTCGTCACGTATGTACATTCAGCATCTGTGTGTGGTAGCTGTTTCATTGATGTCTTATATTATGACAAATACGTATTTTTGTAAGATCTGACGTTTGTGTTTATTTCGAGTACTTATTAACTCGACCCAGCTTTACTTACGTTAAGTTGCTATAACGTATCTATATATTGGATTTTTATATGCTCCTAATTTTCTTGCTCTCTTACATTGTCAATAATTACGTATTTTTCGTAAGATCTGACAGTTGGGTCTATATTGTCGGCTTTATAGATTGATTCGGACATGCTGTATTTTTTCTTCTAATAATTTCCGGGTATGCAGCCGGATCCCGTCGACATTCTGCCACGATATTTCGGCCCAGAGACGTCCGGCCATCATCAGGTGAGTACACAACTACTGAAGAGCCCAGGTGCAGTCTTCAGTAGTTGTGTACTCACCTGATGATGGCCGGACGTCTCTGGGCCGAAATATCGTGGCAGAATGTCGACGGGATCCGGCTGCATACCCGGAAATTATTAGAAGAAGAGATACGCCGGGAAAATTTCAGAAGTCACATGCTGTATTTTGCATTTGTTTATGTGTATCCTGGATAGTGTAGTTTGAGTTGTTGTTTGTGCAATCTTTGGTGCATGCTGTAGTTTGGTTCGTCATTTCAGAATGATAATGAAGTTTTATAAAAGGTGTTTAAGTTTAAGGTTCGTGTAGAATATCTTGGGAGTTGTTTTACATGTGTAGGTAAATTTCCATTTCTTCTAGAATATTCATGTTAATTCCTTTTGAAATTTTGTGTAGTATCTAGATTGCTGTTTCGATGTTTTCATTGTTATGGTTGTACATTTTTACATGTAGAAAGAAGTGGGATGGGTTACTCTCGGAATCATTTGTGTTTTCTCTGTATCTGATATAGACGTTACGTCGTCTTAGCTTTATGTAATGTTTTTCACAGTTTCTGAAATTACTTTTTTATATTTCAGTATATGAGTATTCTCGTACTGTGGCTTTTGGTGTCACTTATATTTGCAATATCTCAAACAAAGTACATACGCCGTTAAAACATATTTTTAATACTAGCTTTCAACACATCTAACAATTTAAGCACAAAAATCGATTCAGCAAAAGTCACAATACCCAAATAGTCATATTCCGGAATATATAATATTAATTGCGGAAACTGCGAAAAATATTGCAGGATGTACTAGAAAATGACAATAACGCTGAAATAAGCATATAAAACGAAAAACTAATGAATTACTTATTTAATTTCGAGAAATACAACTATTCCAAGTAACTAATTCCCTCATTACAATAATAACATTACTTACTAACTGAATTTATTTAAGTAATGTTCTAAAATTAACAAATTCTTGTGTAGATGTGTTGTATTGCATACTGGGTACCAAACGAGTAGATTTATTGAGAATAATAATTGTCATCATTCCCTTCTCGCTATTGTTATGTGATTATTTACAACAACAAAAAATTTAGGTATCTAATATTGGCAAATTAAGAAGTTACTCCACACTTGCTGCACTAAACCTTGTCTACAGGATTAAAATAAGCAGCACCTGGTTTGCAGCCTACTGTACTATTTGGACAATGGCTTTTCCAATATTATGTATCAGCTGCTATTGTCACAACAAGTAGTCGAAGGAATGAATGTTAATTTTTAATCGTCTGCCAACGAAGATGTCATCAATGGCAGAGTAGAGTCTTGGGTTAGGATGGTAAAAATCGTAACAGTTTGTAACATACACTAAAGTAGCATGTAATTGTTGCTGTAGGTAACAAATAGACATGTCTTACATAATAATGAGAATGCAAGAAGTTGTACGACGTTGTTCAGTTGTAGAGAGGGTATTTTTTTTTTTTTTTTTTTTGAATAAGTGAGAAGTCGCTACTGGACTTCCATAGTATTTACTAGTGGATCCGTTATTGTGTCTCATATATCTGAACGACCTACTATTTAATATACATAAAACGACATAAGTTTTAGAATCAATCGCAAGAGGCACAGCATAACAGTAGAAAGAACTATATACAGAATTTCTGTAAATTGATTGCTTCCAAAACAAGCAACAACACAGCATATTCCGTTCTACAGATAAAAAGATAAAACAACAAATATTTAAAGGATGGGCGAAAGTTAGAAGGCAAACCAGAATATTCAAAATTTTTGTGTGTACATTTTACTTACAATTTATATTGAAATTAAGAAGTGAGTTTGGAAGTTTTGAAACATCTCAGTTCAGTCACTTCGCAATTAGAATCATTATAGGCCTTGGAGAGTCATAATTCATAAAGCTGACGTACTTTGACTATTATCACTCGACAGTGCCCTATAAAATTACATTTTGTAGCATCTCAGTTTTCTCAATTTTAAGGAAGAAAGATTCAATAGACAGAAAGATTCCATAGGAAAAATAAATGGTGCTCTCCTACGACCTTCTTGGGCAGAACCATTTTATACTGCAGTTAAAGCATTGCACTATGATAGCTCTCCAATTTAATCAGCTGTAAAAAATTTACCACATTTCGAGGTAAATGGCCTACTTTTCTCTTCACTTAAATTGATTTCAGCTCAGCTAGGGAAAGTAAAGTTCTTACGAAGATCTGAGATCACTTATTCGAAGGTAATAAATGCCTTAGAGGTTAGAAAAAAATACTTGAAAATAATTTAACAACGTTCCTTCGCGATAACAATTTTTGTTTAGATAGAACACTTTTTATTCGGTATTTCGTAGTTTAATTAATGCAAAAGTATTACAAACTTCTGTTACTAAACTGAATATCATTTTATTTTACTGAACTCATCTGGAAATGAAGAGGAGTGTATTTGAACACAAATGACGTTAGTGAACTGTAAATCAGGTGTTCAATGTGAAACGTCCCCTAAGAAAAATTATACATGACTGTGCTTAAACTGACACACAATATTTTTAGCGCAACGCAATCTGACTTTCAATAATACCTACAAAAGAATGGCCCTGACTAACATTAACCTATACCTTTCACAAATCACTTACCTCACAAAAATCTTCGTTATTCGAACTACTGCAATACAGCGAGCGCCACTACTGCCAGCTAAATAAAAGATTCAAACTACTGAAGGCACCTACTACTGATAGGCATAGTTAGCAAATGAAAGATTTTGATTTACCTTAATAGTGTTCAAAGGTCATAATATACATATCAGTCCTTGATACCTAATATTACAAATTTACTCTTTCTGATGGACACACGTCCAGATCGTCCGCTCTCAAAATTCCACCATCTCTCTCCCCACATCCACCACTGCTGGCGGTTCACCTCCAACTGCGCAACGCTACGTGCAGTTAACAGCCAACTGCCCAACACTACAATGGCAGACAACAATGCAAACTAGCCACAGACTGCACACAGCACAGCCAGTGGTTTTCATACAGAGCGCTACGTGGCGTTACCAATAAGAAAACCTAAACAACCTACTTACATAGCCCCCATGCTCCCCACAAAAAATTTTACAAATTGTCTTGGGCATTGGCCAATACATATTTGTTAAAAAATTTTCACAATTACAATAACAAAGAAATCAAATGCACACACATATTGATACAATGTTGGTCAAAAGCTAAAGTTTTCTCACTGTTCATAAAGACAGTCCTGATCATTCATCAAAGTGAAATTGCAGTGTTTTTTTTCTCAGAGTCTGAGCAGTAAAAGAGAATGACACGGAAGTAGTGGATTTCCATGCAGTTTTGAAGAAGTAGTGTTGTCCTCCCAACGGAAAGACAGTGCTAACTCTTGACATGGAGACAGCTAATGACCCACAACAGAGCAAACCCACAGCAGAGTCAGTCGAAGTTGAAGAATATTGGTAGGTAGGTCATCACAGAGCAGACCCACTGTAGTTCCGGGTAGAGTGTATTGGTGGGCCACCAGAGGTGCAGACTCACTGCAGTCCTTGTAGAAATAATGGTATTGGTGGGCCATCAAAGAGGCAGACCCACTGTAGTCCTTGAAGAGACGGCCAGCAGCCATCTGTTGCGACTGTGCAGGTGCACAATCATCATCGAAGAGTCTTGCGGATAATATAGGAAGTCCATAAACCACTCACAACCCACTCACAAAGTTTTTGGAATTGTCCTTAGAACCAGCTATGCTGTTAATCAGTCCCTTGCTGAATTATTAACACACGTCCAAACACTAACAGTCCTCTTTTTTTTCACATATTGTGCATATACTATGACCAACAGAAATATGTGCAGCGAAATAAATGCTTACAAGTTACTTAATTTGATGAACCGGTGTCAATTACAATTTTATAACATAAGAATAAAATAACAGAGGTACAAAATACATCATTAAAGAACATAACAACACAGATAACATTTGTAGTAATAGGGCTTTACAAAAGAATAGAAATAAACATATACATCAGTGTTACAGGAATTATGACATAAGTAAATACATAAAAGATCAGAATAACTTTTGAAACATCAACTTCACACATGAGCATTAAAACAAAACAGAATAAATAATGTCTAAACATCTTTACAAAGTAAATAACATATTATCAGAAAAATTGTACAACGTAACTCTCATCAGATAAACACATAAAGACTGGAAGAACACAATTACTGAAGGGTACACAAACACATAGTGGGATAACACAAGAGGAAACGGCAGGGTTTGTCTTCAGTGTAACATTTGGTACTGCAGTCCAACCCAAAACTTCATTCCATAGATCTTTCGTCTTATTTCAACATTTGTTTCCACCAAAACATCCTATCCAAGCATGCTTTCTGTATTTATATGTGTTCACATATTTCTTATCTTATTATTTATTTTCCATTACCTTACATCATCATTTATTTCCAAGAAAATCCTACCTAAACTTGTTGTCTCTAAACCCTACTTTTTTGTTCATATCCTCTTTCAAAATACATTTTTGGCCAAACCATTTTCTTATAGCTTCTCAATGCATTTCTTCCAATTCATCACACATAGCCTACCCCATCTTAAGTTAACTTAAATCTACCGAGCTCAGATGCATAAACTAAAGGATGAGGCAATGCAGCAGCATAAAACAATTATCACAAACAGCAATGACAAAAAGTGCAAATTGGCAAAGCATGCAGCATTATAGAAATTAGCAAAGCAAATACAACTAAAATGAGGCAATTAGCAGCAAAAAGAAAAATAAATCAGTAGTAAAACTAGCTTAATTCAATGAAAATTCAGTATAACTATACCTGGCAAACAGCAGCAGCAAATGCAATAACTTATACCTAAACATGACAAAGTCCAAGCAGAAATAATATTACAGTAAAGATGGCCATGTCTAATACATATGCCACATCTTAACACTAGAGTGATGCATCAAGGTAACTTACTCTAGCAGACAAGTTACAAAATCGTTAAAAAATTATTTATGCAGTTACTGTGGAGGGAAATGTCTATTTGTGCTCTCTTTTCTAAGAAGGTACGTCATAAACGTATTCTTTACTGGGTCCGTGGACAGAAAAGAGGATATTAGTACATCTATTAAATTTTATTTTAATCAATGCTGCAGTACAGCTAGAAACTAAATATTAAACAAAATGAGCAATCTCTCAAACACAAAGACGATAGATGTAAAATGTTTATCATCATTTCATTAGGCATTTTTGGAAATATCATAAATTAAGAGCTCCACAGTGTAATCATATGTTTTCAAGTTTGAGCGTGTCGTATTTGCGACACTTTCCACAGAGAAATGTCAATAGCGAGGATAATGGCCTCTTTTTTTTTCTCTCCACCTGTGCCTCTGAAAGGTACACACTAATGGCTTTTTTCCATGCGACTGTCGTGCAGCTGGGTACCCACGACGCATTATGTGAAGGTGGTCACTTAACTTTCTTACCGAAATATTGCACTACAGTGACAGTCTCATATAAAAATTTCACAGGTCGAGAATTTGCGTTGGAAATCTGTAGAAACAAAATCCTATAAATATAACAGTGTCCAACAAATTTTCGGCGGCATTGTGATACATTCACGCAAGTACACACATTTCGTAACTCTTAAAGTACGATTCCTGGTTTCCAACATCCTTTTTCACAAACCAGAGACGCTAACCACTACTCATTATTCCTTACCTTATTACACATATACATATTCGTCGACAGGTCAATTTTGCGTCGACACTTCAATATTTCATCATTATAAATACATAGCATAATCAAATTCCTCATATAGCATCAGCTTATTGATCATAAACATACCCCAACAGCATAATACACATCGTCATCATAATAATATCATAAAAACTCAGCCAAATCTCAGAAACGTCGTAGCTTTCTGCAATAATTTCAAAACCTAAAGGAAATTCTCTGCTCATTTCAATAGTGTCATCTACCTTAAACGTACTTTAAAAATCATGATCCCATATCAAATAAATCATTCAAAGCGCTCATAGTATCACAATGGTTCCGAAAAAATATGAACAGGTCACACAGTGCAGACAAAATACAGTTTCATAAGTGTGAAGTTATCCAACTATGTAATTGTGTAAACATGTGTCACTGATGTAGTAAAAAAAATGTTTGTCTCTCAGTTAAATGATCAGATAGCTGTGTAATTTATGTGTTAGAGAAATATGGTACTGATGTGTAAAGTTGTATAAGCAAATACCATATTAGCTAGGGCTCCTTGTGCATGACAGACACATGGTACTCAAAGTAAGCGTGTACCCCCCCCCCCCTGAGGATTAATGTAATTATACCCTCAGGTGTTACAGATTAGAGCAATGGAATGAAATGTATCACGGAAAACTTTCTTTGTAATTCAAAAATGTTTAAAAATAAATGTTTTAAGTGCAAAATTAATCACTCAAATGCGTGTCCTGTAGCGCTAAATGTGCGTCTTGCTGTAAAATAATTCTGTGGAAGTGTCGTAGTTATCGTCCTCTGTAAGCAAAGTCCTGCTGAAGTCAATGTACTCACCTCATCATAAACAAAAGTGAAATGCTTTGCGTATAGATATCGTAGTTATTATGCTTATTGCCGTGATGAAGAAAGTACTGTACTATAACGTATTGTTGTGCTACAGAAAAGGCTGTCTTATTGTAGCTATACCAGGAAAGTTACTACTAAAACATGTTTTACTTTCCAGAATAATACATAAAAACTGTGCAGATAGAAAACAGATACACCGCAAAAGCAACAATGTAAATTGTGTCACACATTAGTAGCGTCATGATATAATCGTGTAGCTGTCAAAGAAACCAAATACTAAGTCATCTTTAATCTCACAGAAAGTACTTGAAATAAAGAATGTCTTTTCAAGTAAACCAAAATGTTGTATTAAAATCTCATTAGCAGTGCCGGTATATGTTCTAGTATGTAAGCCTTATAGTCGTTACGTAATCGTGCAACTAACAAGCAAGAATGTACACACAAAGTAACACTGTGTCCTCTGTTCACTATCACAATGCAGTGGTAATTACTGTCTAAATATGTTCCCTATGTTCTAGACTGGATAGTTAACTTTAAACATTGTTACATGTTAACAGTTTCTCAGTGTGACAAATTGTACTAGTAGCGTGAAGTGAAAAATTTTATGGCAAAGACAAAGTTAAAAAAAAGCAGAATATCTCTCAATAAACGGTTTTACATGTGAAATGTGGTGCAATCCTCTACTGTTCCTAGGGCACAGAGTTTAAACTTCAAAGCAATTATCATGTTGTATACGTCGGTAAGGAATGCTAAAGTTTTTCTCAAGGTTAGCGTCTATGTTATTTTTCTCTGAGCCAGCCGGCGCACGTGGCCGCCTGCGGTGCGAGTCATTGTCTGCTTCTTTGCTGGCGCCTGTCGTTATTAGGATTAGGAGACCTAACTTCTACAAATTCACCTTGACGAGAAGGCCCTGCCCTGTTTGAATCTCGCCAGTTCTGATGCAATTCAGGTCTGTCGTTACGATCATATCGTCTGTTGTCATGTCAGTAGATTCCATAGTTTCTTTCTTGTCGGTCACGTGGTGGAGAATTTCTCCCTGAATCGTAACTGCGCGCTGGACCGTTGCGCCTGAAGTTATTCTGTCTCCCTTGGTAATAATTATTTTGGTTCCCATATTGTCTGTTTCTCTGATTGTCCCTGTGATAGTCATTACCGCGGAGAGGTGATCTTTCCCTATAATTATTACTACTCTGCCAACGGTTGTCATACGGGTGGTGTCTGGTTTGGTCACGATTTACGTTATATGAATAACCTTGTCATGTCCATTTATTATTTCTGTCATCGCGGAATTGTGACGGATGTGACCTGTAATTGTTGTGCTCCTGTTTTCGCGTTCCGCGATTGTCAGTGTCAATTTCTAATTCTTGTAACAGTCCCTGAAAAGCTTCAATGTCGTCATTGCAACGTCCTGCCAAAATAATATGTCGTAAATGTTCAGGCAATTTGATTAAGCAAATGCGGATGAGTTCTGAGGGGCTGTAAGGGTTTGACAGGTACTGATTCTTGTGCAACATGTCTTCAAAATATTTCACAAGACTGGAAAATTCAGATTGTTCGAAATGTTTCATCATTATGATGCTATGTTCTACTCGGTATTGTGTGGCGTGAGACAAATATGTTGAGAGGAAGGCATGATAAAATTCTCCTTCACTGTGGCACTCGTGAATGACCAATCGCATTCTCACAGCTCGTTCATTCTCTAAATAGCCACACATAAATTCTAATCTATGCTCTAATGACCAGTTGGGAGGAAAACAATGAGAGAATTGATGAAGCCACGCTTGTGGATGAATGTCGTTGCCAGAATTCTTAAATGTTTTGAATTTACGTGTAGTAATGAACAGCTTATAGTCAAAATCATCGTGTCGGCCAGTCGCATATCGGTCATTCCTACGTCGTGTCGGCGGTTCCATCTCAAAATTCGGTTCACCTTTCCAATTTCTTTCATAATTTCCGAAATGCCCTGTGTTATTATTTTGTGGCTTTTCCGTATTTCTAAGTCCCTCTTCCTGTGTTGGAGCGCGAGTTTCCTCTGTAATATGTAATTCTTGTATTACTTGTGCCAACTGATCTTGTACTTCCCGGAATTCTCTTTGGTGTTGCGTATTAATTTGATTCTGATTTTGTTTGAATTTCCTAATTTGTTCGTACTCTTCTGTGTCATTAAAGACTACCGGTCTTGCGTCATTCAGATAATCATCTACCTTCGTACATAAATTATTTAGCTGATCCGAAAGTTCAACTACTTTCTCTGATAATGAACTAATTTCCTCCATGTGTCTTTCTGAACCAATTGTCAGAGTATCTACAGTGTCCTTTAAGTTTTCCTGCAGTACCGAATCGGTAGATGCAGCTGAGTCAATTTTAGCTTGCAAGGTCTCATGATTTTCATGAACAATAGTTTGCAGTTCTTTTATGGCTGCTTCGTGATTCTGTAATGCATTTTCATGACGCGAAAAAATAGGTTGAAAATGCTCACAAATTTGTGTTTTTACGTCATTACAGACATTTGACATTTCGATTCAATGTTATGTAACTCAGTAGTTAAATCTTCACGTGTTTGTTCAAGTGTTGTGTCTAACTTTTTAAGATTTTGTTCCATTATGTCTAACTTTTGAAGCTTTTGCTGAGTTTGTCTCTGATTTTGTTCCATTTGTTGCATTAATTGCGATAATAATATATTAGTGTCTGAAATCTGTTTCTCTATGCTTTTTGGCAGTGCATTTTCACCGGCAACATTCACATTTTGACAAGCAGAAAATGTGTCTTGACTCATTTGAGAAAACGGTGAGGACCCAAAACCTGAGTCTACAGTATTTGCAATATTGTGTTCTGACATTTCGGATTCCTGAGGCGAACTGTTGCCGATCGATCGATCGCCCGACACTACAATGGCAGACAACAATGCAAATTAGCCACAGACTGCACACAGAACAGCCAGTGATTTTCATACAGAGCGCTACATGGCGTTACCAATAAGAAAACCTAAACAGCCTACTTACAAATGTCATTGCTATACACTGCGCAAGTGTCCTGCAGAACATGCAATGACAATATTGACAACATTTTTCTTACTTTTATCCTTTTCTACAGTAATAAGGACAAGTCACTTAGAAAGACATATACAAGGAAAAAATTTTTTGGTCTTAATTACGTACAAATATTTTGGAAATGTTGTGCTATAATTCACGTATCATCACTTTTGAAGACTTCGAAACAATGCCCTAGAAATGTTGTAATAACATGTTGTATGCAATTTCTTTTACAGATGCACACCACTTTGCCAGAACTCTTCCAACAAATTTTAATTCTCTGTTCGCCGAACCTAAAACTGATTGCAGGAGACTGTCCCATTTCAAATCGCATAAAACACTTTTGTGGGCAAGTGCATTAACCCTATTAAATACGATTTCTCATTCTCTTTCGCGTATCTTTACATCTAGTTTGCTGACAGAAGTTCGGCAGCATTTTTCCCGTGCAAAGTAATCACGAAAACCACTATTGGCAAATGAAACTGTCTTCCCCATTTCTGGTGAATGAGTGTCTTCAGCCAGCCGTGGCTTTCATTATATAAATTGTGTTGGATTTGCTGTAAACTTGCTTTTAACGTCGTTGTAGGTCAACATTCGAGAAACGCAGTATCCAAAGCTTTGTTGCAGTGATTTTTTCACGCAAAATTTTCCATTCTTCGTCTAATTTAGTTAACTACGACGTTTTACTCAGTGACTGCACCTTTGACACGTCTTTAAAGCTGAGCATCTTCAGGAGAAGTACATTCCTCTTTGAAATCAGACGCTTGTTTTTAAACCTCTTTTATTCATTTGCTCCACAATTTTTATGAAACTGAGAAATGGTGTATCATTGCTTTTTCAGTCTAAGACTTTGATGTGGAATATAATGAGTACCAAATGATGGTTCCTGGCTGTGCCTGACTGCTTGATAAATAAGTATATTTCAATGCAGCTTAAAGTGTTCTCAATATGACATTTCGATGTTACAAGTTTCTTCCGCCATTTATTCGTAGATTATTTTCATATTTGAGGCGAGAAATCAAACAAGTACGTTTTATTTAGCTGTTTACTGGAACTAAACCCAATTTATTTGCTTTTCATCCTTAGAAAAGGATGTTGGCTGTCAACAAGTTTACTAATTGTTGAAAAGTATCGTGAGTGGCATTATGTGCAGACGGAATGGAGGATGACTATTTTCGGATCTACCTAGATCTTCTTATCAAAGATCGGCCAGATTTGTGGGTATTTCCAATAACTGGAAACATTCCTGTGTACAAGGAAATCGCATTAACATTGGGACCTCAAGACAATTGAAGATTATGTCTAAACCTACGGCTAAAACCCGAACCCTACATTACGTTAGGATAAAAGTTACGCCTGTTTCATGCAAACTGTGTTTCACGTAACCTCATATTTATCAATGTTTCTTTTACCATTACTGTATACCTCGTACACTTCGACAGCAGTATGACTATTATTTTTATGTTTCTGCGAGAACACAGTGTTGCAATGTGAAACTAAGTGAACTAAATTCCGATTATTGTGTCGTCCATGTACACTGATCTGCAATGGCCTTTACTAAGCTACTTTTAAACACGAACATTAACTGAATCTCACTGTTAATGAAACTGAATAGAAAGAATCTCTACTACTACAATACAAAATGGCTTCCTCATAAAAAAATCGCAACACATTGGCTAACTGTCGCGTATTGAACTCTGTGCCCTATTAAAAAATGCATCTAATGAATTAAATGAAAATTTTACAAATAATTCACCTTTATAATTCCATCTCACTAGGTTAGTTTAGGCCCTTCAGTAGTTTCTTACCTGCAACGGATAACTCATCTCCGCTCAGGCTTGTTTACTTGTAAGAATACTAACTTTCTTATCCTTTATTTCAAGCTATTTTGTCAAATGAGAATTCTGATATCTTTCCAAAAATGAAGCTAACTGACCACGCAGTACCGCAAGGCCTGACAGTACAGTTACGTTAGAATTTGCATTAAATCTGTGAGCATAAACCTAGTGGAATATTTGCACGTAAACCAGAATGTACTTTTAAATTGGAATGATATTAAGATTCTTTTAATGAAACAGAAGTGAATCGTACTAACATGAGAGTACGATTTGCATCTGCGTGCTCGCAGAAGATGGAAACTGATTCAAAAAACAGTACTTAAGTTAAAAATTTACTCATTGCTTTCCCTACCAAATACTTTTAACTCTAAAAGAGGAGGGTGACGAATAACAATTATTATTTGAATACGTGACCTATAATTCTCCCTAGATACCAAAACGTAGATAGCGTCAAACAGACTGTAATCTTTACACTATAGTATTTAGTCTTAAAGTGTTTGCAGCAAATAAGAACGCTATTCATCCTACCTTTTTCCAAATGTGTCATCAGTCAATGAAATCATCTCAGCATCAACCACCATACTCAGTCAAATCAGGGATCATCTCAAATAAATTTCGTTCTCTGTTCAGCACGCTCGCCATCGAAGTTCCACACTCACCGACCACAGAGACACACTCTCTCGCAGCTAACACACTCTGTCGTCTACTTCCATTTCAGCCTCTGGTACGCCAAAAGCAATGTTTCACTCGATGGACAGGTACGCAAAGACGATCAAAATGATAAAGATTTTGAGTAAAGTTGCAGTCTCTCGTGATATATAGAACTTCCAAGGTAGGTCTGTTCATACCCTTTCCCGAACTTTCATTCCAGGTTACGTATACATCCCCCAGCGTTGACTATATACCCTTCCCCGGACTTACACTCTGTAACGATTCATGCTGAATGTTACTTAAGTTTCTTCTGCCTGGTCCATTGAGGAATGAATGCGAAATTTTCATGCTCACAAAATTTATTCGTATTACACAGACTTCACTCCTCTCTTTGACATCCAAAAGTAACTTCAAAACTGACCCATCACTGCATAGCTTTATATAGAATTTTAACGATAGCTTCCCAAATAAAGCATATAAATTTTGTACAATTTTGATTTTGCAATAAAAATTTATAAGACGTAATGAAACTGATGTTACAGCCGAATAAAATATAAAGTATAATACTGAATGACAATCTTTTATAGCAATATCTTTAGATTTCCATAAGAAAAAGATTCTGAACTTTTATTACAATAATGACTCTTGTATTATTTTAGTTACGTAATTAATTACGGTTTGGTTTTGATTAATAACATTAAGTGGTAGTACAGAGATCGTGCTTTATCCGATTATGTTCTTTAAGGAACCATTTGCACCTAGCACAGACATATTTAATTTACTGAACTTAGATTATATGTATCGATTTTTTTAAGACAAGAGAAAGCAAAACAAAGGAATTAACACCGCTTTATTGTCGCAGCCAGTAGGCATCAGCTCACTCTTATGCCATTTGTTGTCCTAGAAGGACGTAATATTTTGTGTGGCTCCACAGTTAGCCATATTGATACTTATTTGCAGAAAAGAGGTGCAGAATTAATAAGTCGCTCTCATTTGTGAATTATATGCAATTATTTACCTAGAATTTTACGTAAGTGTCATTCATATCGTAATGTATATGTTGAAATGAATACATGTTTTATTTAATCGTAGGCTTTTCTCTGTTTTAGTAATTTTAGTCACCCCATTGTCATGATTCAAGCTGAGGTCAGAAATCAGACTTCGTCTACAAAAAATATATAATGAGCCCTGGCTACGTTCAGTACATCTTCAGACGTGCGAAGCTCGATAAATACACGGCGTAAATTGCATTTAATGCGTGTGACACCAATGAAGAATGCTACGTGAGTTTTTATGAAACCTTAAGAAATTCAATTCCAATCTTAAAGAGCGAAACAAACTTTAATCTCTCAATTACTTATCTAAACAACAATTATTATTATTATTATTATTTGTTAAACTGGCGACTGTGTGCCAGGACTCATTATTGTATCTGTACTACAACTAATTGTTCTTTTTCATGTACATCCTGACCGGTAACAACCGATGTGACGAGAATATGGAAGAAAATTAATAAAATCTGGAGACAATTTGGACTGGAAATGCAATCTTCGCATCAAGACGACATGTACGGTAAGACGCAGCACTCGCGCATCCACAATTGATTCCCAGCACATTTTTCATTCAAAATTATTTTTCTCAGCATTAAATTCAATATTCAGTTTTCATTCAGTAATTTTTTCCAAATTCCGCGAAATCTCATTATTCAGACGATTTCATTCCGGTCCAACAACATGCTAGTTACATTGCACAATATGACCGACATTGTACAAGGTTTAAGCAACACGGCTAGTCATCATTAACACGTATGCTACTTTCCATCTTTAAAGTTATCTCTCAATCATTCTCAGTCATTTAAACACACATAGGCACTACATTTTCACACTACGCGTTTAAACAATTTTTTTTTCCTGCACACACTTTATTCACGATATGGTAAAAAGAAGACACCAGTACACAATGGAACAACAATCAAGTAACGCAAACATGGATACACAGACACATTCAGACACAGAAATTAACACAGACACGCAAACACATCAAAACATCCCGCTACACACACATACAAACGCCGAAAGGAGCAATTCAGAACCAAAGCTGAGAGTCCACGTCACGTCTAATGACGCCGCGGGGGCGAGCTCATTTTGCAATCAAAATTTTGCCGCTATACTGAATTCAGTTTTGGAAGGTATATCCAATATTAAGCAAGATAACGACGAAAAATTCACAAAATTAATGACAGACAATGCACCTTTCAGAAATGAGATAAAATCAGACTTCGCCACACTGACTCAAAAGGTAGATGAAATTAATACACGTCTTTCCAAACAGGTCGACGATCTTACGGAAAAAATTGAAAATTTAGAGGTACGACAAAGCGACAATGCCAATCACATCCATGAATTGACAAAAACCTGTGAATCCGTTAATTGAAAATTAGAATCAAACACGAACGCATGTGCACGAAATTAATTTAAAGATGAACACAATAGAAACAAACGTAGCTGACATTCACAAACAGATTCACACAGCAATACAGAGAGAGGCTGAACCCTATTTCTCTCGCATTAATTCACAGTTTACAGAATGGACAGCACACAAGGACCAAATTTTTGAAGAATGTATACAAAACAAATTGCCACATATTGTGCACGATTCTGTAGTGGAATACATGAACAACAACAGACAAGTAATCAATGACGATATGCAAACAAAGACAACTCAATGCCAAGCACAGCAGAATAGTACACCCACTACACATTTTAACACACACAGAAGAAAATCTCGATTTCGAAATGAACACTTGTACACACACGAATTTCAACACTCAAATACACAATACACTGACACGCATAGCTACAGATACCCATCACCTGAAATACAATACAATTATCATTTTGATGAAGAACCATGTACACACAGGGAAGAATTCAATGATTACACGTAAAGAAACAGACGAACACGTGAGAAAGAACAAGAAAGTCTCTTCAAGCACCGTAAATTCCAACCTTTTATATCAGGCAAAAACACTGTACACCCTGTCATCTTCTTAAAAGCTTTTAGGAACGCATTCCCACGTTCGTGGAGTGACCACAAACGCATTGCACACGTTGTGGATTACATTCAAGGGGACGCTGCTGTCTGGGCTTACCATGAAAGCGACAGATGTGTGACATGCGAGCAGTTTGAACGCGCCTTCTTGAATAAGTTTCGGTCACCCACTGTGCAGGAACGTATCCGCAAACAAGTCACTGAACCCGAACACTTCAATCCTAAAAACGGCAATCTGCGCCGATATTTCGAGAAGTACCTAAACATGATACACTTCCTTAATGAACCAATGGAACCAAAAGATATGATCCGATCACTGAAAGCAAGACTTCCATTTAATATTAAAGATAAATTACTGTACTTACCGGACGACGATCCTGAATATTTTTTGGAAAAGTTAGATGCTGTTGATTTACTGTATGAAGAACAAGAACCAACACACAACTCACGCAGTAGGAATCAACATGTCTACATTGCTACATTACCAAACACGCAGTAAAATTCACAACACACAGTAAACATGCAAAACATTCACCAATACTAACAGCTGTACACAAACAACAACTGTAACTATACACAGGGAGATAACCCGTACAAAAAACGAAGAAACGACAATTTTAATTCAAGAAGGAATAACGGAAACAACAACGGACACAGAGCCAAACAGAAACACTGGCAAAGAAACAACAACACAGATTACTGAAGAAATGGAACACTTTAACCAGAACAATAATCAGTATTATGTGAGACAGTGGTAAACACAACAACCGCCACCACAAAATCATATTCAGATGGCACAAGGAAATTTTGCACAAACAAGCAACACAAACCAAAAAATGACATCAGCCAACCGAAAACAGACAGGCGATTGGCAAAGACAATACCCTAATGTAAATATTGCTGAGGTAGCTAATGAAACTAAAACTACACTTACCAGTGACCATACAAACCACGTAAACTAGAACCAGTCATTACTGAGCCCCAGGTCGTGACTGAGGAACATTTGGGGGCCAACTTCAATTTAGAAACTATGTTTGAATACACACTTGCTAGTGAAACTGTGAAACAAGAATAATTAACATTTGTACAACAAGAGTTGCCTACACTGTTCTTAAGATATAATGAAAGTGGAAACTTAGCTGATGATCTGATAAATGACAACACATAATGTCACAATGTAAAGAAAATACTTGTACTGTCTTCCACCTTAGGCATTGTAGGAGGTATACCTACTAACATAATTATTGATACAGGAGCTGCTGTCAGTGTGATTTCTCACAATTTTTATACTATGATGAAGGAAACTTCTAAGATACCAGAGTTCCCAGTTCAAAACTGTTTAATATTAGCTGGATTAGGTAATAAGTCAAGTAGGGTTAATGAGCAGGTATTTGTGACTGTTAATATGGGAAATGGAATCGTACAATGGCCTCTCCTTGCTGCCAATTGTATATTGGGCATTGATTTTCCTTGCGAGAAGGTCTGCCCAATAGACTTTTCCAAAGGCATTTGTTATTTTAGGCATGAAGGCAGAGACATAGTTTTGAACTTGGACACTCCACTAGTAGACCATAACAAGCACTCTTCTGGCTACAAGATACAGATTTTACATGAGACTGACGTAGATTCCACACAACAACCTGTATCACACAGTGAGGTAGTGAACGATGTACTTACAAAAATTAATTCTAAGTTATCAGAATGTGATGCTATTAATGAAGAGGAGAGATCCCACCTTAAATATATTTCACTTAAGAATAAGGATGTTTTCACTAGTAAGCCAGGTAGGATCAACACATATATGTATACGATTGAAGTCAAGTCTCACCAAATCTATTACCAAAAGTCATACAATGAACCTCTAGCTCTGCAACCTGCGGTTTGGGAAGAACTAAAGAAAATGATTACATGGAATAGTATAGAACCATTAACATCTCCATATTGTAGCTCATTGCATGTAGTGAAAAAACACAATGGAAGCATCAGGTTAGCATTAGATGCAAGAGCTATCAACCAAATTATCTTACCTGTGAGAACACAACTATAGAATCTTGATGAACAACTTCAGAAATTCTTGGATGCAAAATATTTCTCTACAATAGACCTTAAAAATTGGTTTTGGCAAGTGCCAATAAGCAAAGAATCTAGAAAATATACAGCCTTTATGTTTGGTGGTAAAACTTATCAATTTTGTGTGTTACCATTTGGCCTAAATGTAAGCTCAGGACTATTCATTACTGCACTAAACTCTGTGCTCGGTGATGATTTACTAGAAACTGTTACACACTATGTAGATGACATACTGATTGCCTCAAAAACCTGGAAGGAACACACTGATACCCTGAACACTTTACTATGCAGATTCTCACAAGCTGGTATCACTGCCAATCTTTGTGAATCTCTATTTGCTTGTTCTGAGATCAAATACCTAGGACACATCATCAACACACAAGGCATTAAACTTGACCATTCAAAATTAGATGCTATCAGACATTTCGCCAGTCCCACTACAAAGAAACAGTTAAAATCATTTCTCAGTCTATGCTCATTTTTCAGACGATTCATACCTAAACAGTTACTCAATAGCAGATACTTATTAAACTTATTAAAGAACAACCAGATATGGATTTGGAACCAAGAATGTGAAAATGACTTTACTAAAATCAAAGAAGCCTTAAAACGTAATGTTAAGCTGCGTCCATTATATGAAGGTCCTTACACAGTCATTGATATACCACACCCTGGATCATATCTTCCACAAAACCCCAAGAATAAGAGAACTTTAGGTTTGTACCCTCACAAAGATTTTAAAACTTTTAGCCATTAGCAGAGTATGCTGATACAACAACAAGGTAAGTCACATCTGGTACTTCAAGCAGGAAGAAGAAGAAGATATAAGCTATAATCTTAAGTATCTACATTTCACAGCACCAGTAACAACAGCAGCAGCAGGAAGATAAGACACAGGAAGAATTTTCATGCAAAGCACAGCTACTGATTATATTTATTAATACCCTGCAGACAAGCTGACAGACTAAATGACTGGAGACAATTTCTGCCCTGGACCTGATATATTAATTGGCATGATAGACACTTGATTTGCTATTCACACTCACACCACAATCCACATGAACACAACATGCACAACATGCACAAAAAACACTCTACAGGAAATGACAAATGAGATTAATTGAACAAGGCTATATACTTTATTTTATTTGTAAATGATACTTTGTGCATGTGCTAATTTGGAATTGATTGTGGATGTGACGTGTCGTGTCTTATTGTAATCGTGACTTTTCAGGACAGATCATCTACAAGATGTTTTATAACCTACTACAAAATTTTATGTTGCAGGAAACATTTAATGAGGAAGAACATTTATTGTGTAGTACTGATGTAAAGGAAAATATACTTAAAAAGGAAAACTTTATTCAAAACAAAAATAGGGGAATAGCCCTATAAAAGGAAATGGGATTTCTGAATGTATCACAATACACTGAACCTATAAGATAATTTTTTCTATGTCTGACCCAAATGTATTTGTAAATATCTACTATAATGCAATTTAAAAATGTAAAATATGTATATGTATTAGCAAACAATGTAATGTAAATGTATAGGTACACGTTTCACAGAAAATTTTTTCTATCTATGTAAATATGTAACAGAAAGCTGTACTCAATGTGAAGTGATATTTGTTATATTTTGTGCTTTCTGTTGTGAACGAACATTTGGTTTTGCAACGAACAATGTATGAACAAGTTGCGTTCAAATTTTAAAAATAAACAGTTCACTAAGGTTCACTGCGCTCATGATGGGACACTACAGGTGACGTGAGTCGCAAAAGCACGGCACACTTTTCGACGAAACGACCATACAATATCCAGGAGACGACATACGCCTTTCGGAAGACGAAATATGGAGGTTATTGAGTAGATGTAACACGGACTGGCCAGTATGGAACCACTGACACCATGTATTCCTACCACGACGAAACCACATTTTAACTACGTCTTCCAAAGCACGAGGATTGTTGATCTCCAACTTATTTCTACAAGAACTTTCGTCTCAGCGTAAACTAAACGTGTGACACGTGATATTTATTTTAAAGTGCAAAGGCTTTAGCAGAGTATAAACCATTTCTAATAAGTGACATTCTACAGAGAATAATTTCACATATCTCTGAATATGCACAAAAACATACATTAATTTTATTTATTGAATGAACTTGTGTAATAACATTTTGAGGCGAAAGAGAACAATGGACTATATACCCAACAATTTTTTACAACGTGACTAAGCACAAGTGAATACGAACTGTGAAATGTACGTTACAGTCTATGTATACGTGTCGTCGAGAGACTTGTTGATGCAAGCATCAATAGCTACTATAGATGGGCAAACTGAAACACGTAACTGTTTCGAAACAAATGAAACAGTACAATGTAATGTTTCGATTCGCTGTGTCGAAACAGTGAAACAGTTTGTGTTTTGTAATCTAATATCCCTACACATTTTATCATCTTGAATGTCTACTGTATAAGTATGTTCACACAAACACAAATGAGGTGCGAGAGCGCTAATCATATGGCAGAAAGTATGAAACTATCACTTAGGTGTCTTGGCAGTTTCGTATTTCCGGCAGAAAATGCGCTGCTTTCGTGTCATGTGACTTTCATACTTTTCAATTGGTTGAGGACAGCCATAGCTGAAGACAGAATAACCACCACGAACGGAACTGGAGGTGGGAGCAAACTGCAGAAACAACGGATATGCTACTGGGATTCCGACATTCTGTTAGTATGGATAATATACCCATCCTGCTAATTTCCATGCACACAAAGGGAATCATTGTGGATAATAGGCTCACAAATAATTCGAATAAATAACAAAATATAACAGAAAAAAATTTGCTTTCAAGGTGTTTCGAACCGTTACTATAAATACACCACGCTTCCCAGCCCTTCCCATTCACCATTACACTATCAGTGATACGTCAAACAGATTGCTTGCAATTATACCTACATCAAATTTATGTATATGTCTGATAACTGTCACTCTACGCCTTTTTTTATTCCAAATGTTGTAGGCTTACTTGCGTTTCTTAACATGATTACTGCACATGAACAGAGAAGCGTATGTTATTAAAAAAGTGTAATTTAACTAAATGATTTTCACATATTTATTGTTTGGAATGTGAATAGTATGCGTTGTTTTAATGTTTGGTTAGTGTTTATTAAGCAGATGTTATGCCATTTCGGAACAGGACAGTCAGCTAGAAACGAAGCTTTATTTTCGGATATCTTAAGTTTCATGCTATTGCTTTTCAAAAAGATTTCGACACACTTGAAAGTGTTTCATGATTTGGTATGTTGTGTTTCAGTACTTGTGCCGAGCCCGAATCTCGTCCGACACAGAGCGGAATGAAACATCGCTGATTCGACACAATTAGTCCGTTCCAAGTACAGGTGGACTGAAACAGCCTTATTTTGAAACAACGATACAGTTTCTGTGTCTTGCTCGAGATCGAATCTGGTCCGGTTATCCGAGACAGGGGCGGAATGAAACACCAGTGTTTCGAAACAGTGAACCACAGCCGTTCCGAAACACTGAAACAGTTCCACGTATCGATACACTGTATCGAAACATAGAAACAGTGGCCAAGTCTAATAGCTACGTGCTAGCACACTGGAACGGAAGTTCGCCGGTTCAATTCTGCATGGAATCAAATACTTTTATTTCTTCTTTTCACTTTCATTTGACTTATATGTAAATATTATTTACGTATTTGTATAGA
Source organism: Schistocerca nitens (assembly GCF_023898315.1). Classification (NCBI taxonomy): domain Eukaryota; kingdom Metazoa; phylum Arthropoda; class Insecta; order Orthoptera; family Acrididae; genus Schistocerca; species Schistocerca nitens. The sequence continues at coordinate 145,743,956 of NC_064620.1, read as the reverse complement.
TTTATGACATTTTATAATAATTTATGTATGTTGAATCTGTGAAACATGATCCGTAATAACTTATGATTCATGATATGACAAATAAAGAAAATACGTCAACAAATTGCTCAGCTGCAGGTGGTACACCTTTGCCTTCGCAATTTGGGGGGCGGTTTAAGGAACCGTTTACACTCGAGCACAGACATATTTAATTTACTGAACTTAGATTATATGTATCGATTTTTTTAAGACAAGAGAAAGCAAAACAAAGAATTAACACCGCTTTATTGTCGCAGCCAGCCGGCATCAGCACACTCTCATGTCATTCGTTGTCCTAGAAAGACGTAATATTTTATGTGGCTCCACAGTTAGCCATATTGATACTTATTTGCAGAAAAGAGGTGCAGAATTAATAAGTCGCTCTCATTTGTGAATTATATGCAATTATTTACCTAGAATTTTACGTAAGTGTCATTCATATCGTAATGTATATGTTGAAATGAATACATGTTTTATTTAATCGTAGGCTTTTCTCTGTTTTAGTAATTTTAGTCACCCCATTGTCATGATTCAAGCTGAGGTCAGATATCAGACTTCGTCTACAAAAAATATATAATGAGCCCTGGCTACGTTCAGTACATCTTCGGACGTGCGAAGCTCGATAAATACACGGCGTAAATTGCATTTAATGCGTGTGACCTCAATGAAGAATGCTACGTAAGATTTTATGAAACCTTAAGAAATTCAGTTCCAATCTTAAGGGCGAAACAAACTTTAATCTCTCAATTACTTATCTAAACAACAATTATTATTATTATTACAAATTATTATTGTATTATTATTTTATTTTATTTTTATTTGTTAAAATTCATAAAATGCACGAATAAGGCCTCAAAGTCTAGAAATTGAAAACTGTGAGATGTAAACAATTGGAGAGGTAATTAGAAATGTAATTACAGAGGAATACATAAAAATAAATAAAGAATTAAAATACATCGCTTGGTAATAACTTTTAAGCTGTTTCTCAAGATAGCGGGGTTTTCTGTTATTGGATTTTTAGATTACCATTTTGTTAATTAGAAGCACTCATTTTTCATGCTACCATCTCTGCGGTCTCTAGTTATTTATTGCCAAGGACTTATTAGTTCAATTTCTTGGTTAGTTACTTAATTTAGTATATGCACATAATTTTATCAAGGGCAACAATCCACCGATAATTATGACAACGCACGTCCTTCCAGAACATTCCACACGCCTTCGCAATGTAGATAAAATTTGTTTGTCAAATAGGACAGAATGATATATAAAAAAACACACATACAAGGCCTTAGGAAGCACTGAATTGTTCGATAACTTTCCGGATGCATATAAAGAAAGGTGGTACCAGGCATTTCATATGAATTTTGGGGAAGGCTGTATAGTTACAACTCCAGGGTACGTAAACATCCTGCAGCTTTCATTGTTATTAGGAGCAGTGCGAAAGTACGTTGAACCACAAGCTACGTGTAAAACGCCTTCTATGATTAGACACACGCAGTAAATAATAACACTTGTCAGTATTCCGGGCTATGTTTGATATTATTTTAATGTTCTTGGAGGAACACATGACAGTTGCGGCTTAAAATGATACTGTAGCGGTTTATTAAATTGGTATTCGTCACATATATCTATCGTACAATCGTTCCACTCTGTCTTGGTTCATGTAAGACGACCATCGAAATGAATTTTTAATACACGTGTACATCATAAAGATTCGAGATATTTTAGATAAATATTGCTGTGCGGCCTACCGAAAGAACAAGTGCGGGAAATGTAATGTTCCGATCTTTGAAAGATATATTGCAGGTAGCCATATATTGTAACGAGCCATCCAGTATCCAGATGGGTTGGGGAAGATAAAATTGCCTGGCATTCTGCTAAGTGAGCAACGATAGCAGGGCGATAGAACCGACCGACAAAATACTCTATGTGATCAAAACTATCCGGACAAGGCCAAAAACATATGTTTTTCATATTACGTGCATTGTGCTGCTACCTACTGCTAAGTGCTCCATATCAGGGACCTCAAGAGTCATTACACATCGTGAGAGAGCAGAATGTGGCCCTCCGCGGAACTCACGGACTTCGAACGTGGTCACGTGATTGGGTGTCACTTGAGTCTTTCGTCTGTTCGCGAGATTTCCACACTCCTAAACACAACTAGGTCCACTGTTTCCGATGTGATAGTAAAGTGGAAACGTGAAGGAACAAATAGTTCATATGGCTCTTAGCACTATGGGACTTCTGAGGTCATCAGTCCCCTAGAACTTAGAACTACTTAAACCTAACTAACCTAAGGACATCACACACATCCATGCCCGAGGCAGAATTCGAACCTGCGACCGTAACGGTCGCGCGGTTTCAGAGTGAAGCGCCTAGAATCGCTCGGCCGTGAAGGGACACGTACAGCACATAAGCGTACAGGCCGACCTCGTCTGTTGACTGACAGGGACCTCCAACAGTTGAAGAGGGTAGTAATGTGTAAGAAGCAGACATCTATCCAGGCCATCACAAAGGAATTCCTAACTGTATCGTGATCGACTGCAAGTACTAAGCCGGCCGCGGTGGTCTAGCGGTTCTAGGCGCTCAGTCCGGAACCACGCGACTGCTACGGTCGCAGGTTCGAATCCTGCCTCAGGCATGGATGTGTGTGATGTCCTTAGGTTAGTTAGGTTTAAGTAGTTCTAAGTTCTAGGGGACTGATGACCACAGATATTAAGTCCCATAGTGCTCAGAGCCATTTTTGCAAGTACTATGACAGTTAGGCGGGAGATGGGAAAAATTGGATTTTATGTCCGAGCTGCTGCTCATAAGCCGCACATTACGCCGGAAAATGCCAAACGACACCTCGCTTGGTATAAGGTGTGTAAACATTGGACGATTGAACAGTGGAAAAATTTGTGGAGTGATGAATCATGGTACAAGATGTGGCGACCCGATGGCAGGGGGTGGGTATGGCGAATGCCCGGTGACCGTCATCTGCCAACGTGTGTAGAGCCAACAGTAAAATTCGGAGGCGGTGGTGCTTTGGTGTGGTCGTGTTCTTCATGGAGGGGGCTTGCACCCCTTGTTGTTTTGCGTGACACTATCGCAGCACAGGCCTACATTGATGTTTTAAGCACTTTCTTGCTTCTCAGTGATGAAGAGCAATTCGGGGATAGCGATTGCATCTTTCAACACGATCGAGCACCTGTTCATAAGGCATGGCCTGTGGCGGAGTGGTTGCACGACAATAACTTTCCTGTGTTGGGCTGGCCTGCTCCGTGTCCTGTCCTGAACCCTATAGAACACCTTTGGCATGTTTTGGAACGGCGACTTCGTGCCAAGCCTCAGCGACCGACATCGATACCTCTCCTCAGTGCAGCACTGCGTGAAGAATGGGCTGCCATTCCCCACGAAACCTTCCAGCGCCTGATTGAACAGATAACTGCAAGAGTAGAAGCTATCATCAACGCTAAGGGTAGGCAAACACCATATTCAATTTCAGCATTACCGATGGAGGGTGCCACGAACTTGTAAGTCACTTTCAGCCAGGTGTCAGGATACTTTTATCACATAGTGTACATCGTCTTGGCGCTACTGCTAAAGAATATGAAATATAATTTGAAATACTGTTCTAGTCAGTCTAGCTCATGTATTCGATTGACATGATATTGTGTTTTGCGCTATTCCAAGGCTCTTACAGTATTTTATAGATATGATCCTAACTTGAATGAATCAAATCACTTGATAGATAATTCACGAATGTACAGAAAATTAAACGTATTCTGTGTTTGAGGACTATATTTACGTCACGTTACAGCTTTTATCCCCGTGGTGTTTTCAGTTACTGTAATTGAACTATTTTACAATAGCTGAAGTTAAATAGGCTGAACGTTTCATTTCAATAAAAATGTTTACCCAACTGAGAATGAATATTATTTACTCCTTGGAACTGACAGAAAGTCTTAGACAATGCAGCATTCAGACGGGTAACACTCATCTCACAAAATTTCCTGCTAACGTAAGGTCAGTTTCACGTAAGACACAATATCGTTCATTGATCGGCAGGCGCCATATTAATTATGGAATATTTAGCTGTTTTGTATTATAACTTGCAGTATGCTGTTTCAAGGCAACGACGCTACGAAACTTTACCACAAACACATTAGCGTTATCAGTGAATGTCAGTTAATGCCGCATCAACGATATAAGCCTTCAAGAGATACCATGATAACTGAGACAGGAGACAAAAATCAATATACAGTAATAATATCTCCAAGCTTTTATGTAACGGACGTGGCCAGGTTTACACAGTCGAAGGATGTACGTTCACATTCTGCTATATTCTATCTCTTTTTTTTTCGTCTTAGCGTTATTAACACATTCTGGGATCTTCTAACGAATATAATACACCTATGTTCTCCAACATTCGATGTTATTTACATTTTCGTCTTATTAAAGAACGAAGAACGAAATTAAATATTTGTTTATTTGTTTCCAAACATGTGGCGATTCCGATTTTGTGGTCAGGCAGAAACTTAAGACGACAGCTTAAACTGCTGCGAGTGAAACGAGGAGCAATAACATTCCTATTCTTACTTGTCATGACTAATTGGGATGTTTGTACCCTACCGTAAGCAAAGATCATGAAATTACTTAATGATATGTGTGAGCTGTTAATCATGCGAGAGAGACCCGTGTCGACCGCTAACTAAAGTCGATAGCAGTTCCTGCGCTTGTCGATATTGCGTGTGACATCAAAATTCAAAATGGCGTCACGTTTGGAAGAAGTCTTGCGAGATGAGTGTTACCCCTTTTAGACCATGAGCATGGACGATTAATTTGGTTTTACACAGTCAGATGAAAATTTTAGCCATGGCGAATATTTCAACTTTCATTCCACATTAGCTGAGTACTTTTTTAAACTCCTGCCACTCGCGGTCGCATCTGGACAGGATCAATGTGCGTCCAGGATCAGGAAGATTGGAAGTTAGAAAAACAGTGTAACACCTCAAGATACAAAGAGCGCAACAACTCACACGCTTCCAATCTTTCTTCTCGACATAGGTTTCTATGAGCTATCCGTCTCATCCTTAAGGTACTGCTACAAAAATTAATGTAAATGGTGCATCGCATCGTATTATTTTTCACCACGAGATTCCTTCGGAAGGACTGTGTGCAACCTGTAAGGCAAGCTGAGGAGTTTGATAGACACGAGGGAATGACTGATCTACATGGAGATGGATAATTCGATTGAAGAGATAACTATCATGTCACATGAAGACAGAACGCGACACGTTGTTGCAGTTTGTCCATCACCTAAGCGAAGGAGGGCAACATCAACTTTGACGTAATGTACTCGAAGAGTGCAAGTTACTGAGGCAGAAGCGGTTGCACAGAGAGGTTTCTCGATAACACAGCTGTCTGTACTTGTGGTAGGAAATTTAATGAAATCCTTTTAGGAGATATTCCACGTGTTTATTTAAATTATTTTATTTATTTATTTCATTTATTTTACGTGATGAGATAAGAACTTTACAAAGGACTTTTTTCATCACAGCTACTCAAAGTACGATAGTAATTTTGTTGTAACGAACAGTGATAAACTGTTTCTGTTATAACTAAAAAGATTGTAACCAGGACTTGGGTATATGTAATAGTATTCAGATTCCAGTACTATTAACTCATATCAACATTACTGGCGATACTAGTGCAACTATTACTACTAGTAGCTGACAATAAGAATGAAACTATTGTTACACTGAAGCGCCAAAGAAACTGGCATAGACATGCGTATTCAAATACAGAGATATGCAAACATCCAGAATGCAGCACTGTGGTCGGCAACACCTATACAAGACAAAAAGTGTCTGGCGCATTTGTTAGATTGGTTTCTGCTGCATCAGTGGCAGGTTAACAACACTTAAGCGAGCTTGAACGGCCGGCCGGTGTGGCCGAGCGGTTCTAGGCGCTTCAATCTGGAACCGCGTGACTGCTAAGGTGGCAGGTTCGAATCCTGCCTCGGGCATGGATGTGTGTGATGTCCTTAGGTTAGTTAGGTTTAAGTAGTTCTAAGTTCTAGGGGACTGATGACCTCAGATGTTAAGTCCCGTAGTGCTCAGAGCCATTTGATTTTTGAGCTTGAACGTGGTGTTATAGTCGGCGCACGAGCGATGGAACACTGATTCTCCGAGGTAGCCATGAAGTGGGAATTTTCCCGTACGACTGTTTCACGAGGGTATCGTCAATATCAGGACTCGAGTAAAAAATCAAATCTCCGACATCGCTACGGCTGGAAAAAGATCCTGCAAGAATGGGACCAACGACGACTGAAGAGAACGTGACACAAGTGCAACCCCCCTGCAAATAGCTGTAGGTTTCAATGCTGGGCTATCAACAAGTATCAGCGTGCACACAGTCCAATGAAACATCATCGGTATGGGCTTTCGGAACTGAAGGCCCACTCGTATACCCTTCACGACTGTACGACACAAAGCTTTACGCCTCGCCTGGGCCTGTCAACACCGATTTTGAGCTGTTGATGACAGGAAACATGGTGCCTGGTAGGACAAGTCTCGTTTCAAATTGCATCGAGTGGGCGGACGTGTATGGGTATGGATACAACGTCATGAATCTGACCCTGCATTTCAGCTGGAGAGTGTTCAAGCTGACAGAGGCTCTGTAATGGTCTGGGGCGTATGCAGTTGGAGTGATATGGGACTCCTAATAGGTCTAGAAACGATTCTGATAGTTGACACGTACGTAAGCATCCTGTCTGATCATCTGCATGCGTTCATGTCCATTGTGCATTCCGACGGTCTTGGGCAATTCCAGCAGGACAGTGGAACACCCCACACTTCCAGAATTGCTACAGAGTGGCTCCAGGAATGCTCTTCTGAGTCGAAAAAAAAACTCTTCCGTTGGCCACCAAACTCTCCAAACATGAACATTATTGATCATATCTGTGATGCCATGCAATATGGTGTTTACAGGGTGTTTCAAAAATGACCGGTATATTTGAATCGGCAATAAAAACTAAACGAGCAGCGATAGAAATACACCGTTTGTTGCAATATGCTTGGGACAACAGTACATTTTCAGGCAGACAAACTTTCGAAATTACAGTAGTTACAATTTTCAACAACAGATGGCGCTGCACGTGATGTGAAAGATATAGAAGACAACGCAGTCTGTGGGTGCGCCATTCTGTACGTCGTCTTTCTGCTGTAAGCGTGTGCTGTTCACAACGTGCAAGTGTGCTGTAGACAACATGGTTTATTCCTTAGAACAGAGGATTTTTCTGGTGTTGGAATTCCACCGCCTAGAACACAGTGTTGTTGCAACAAGACGAAGTTTTCAACGGAGGTTTAATGTAACCAAAGGACCGAAAAGCGATACAATAAAGGATCTGTTTGAAAAATTTCAACGGACTGGGAACGTGACGGATGAACGTGCTGGAAAGCTAGGGCGACCGCGTACGGCAACCACAGACGGCAACGCGCAGCTAGTGCAGCAGGTGATCCAACAGCGGCCTCGGGTTTCCGTTCGCCGTGTTGCAGCTGCGGTCCAAATGACGCCAACGTCCACGTATCGTCTCATGCGCCAGAGTTTACACCTCTATCCATACAAAATTCAAACGCGGCAACCCCTCAGCGCCGCTACCATTGCTGCACGAGAGACATTCGCTAACGATACAGTGCACAGGATTGATGACGGCGATATGCATGTGGGCAGCATTTGGTTTACTGACGAAGCTTATTTTTACCTGGACGGCTTCGTCAATAAACAGAACTGGCGCATATGGGGAACCGAAAAGCCCCATGTTGCAGTCCCATCGTCCCTGCATCCTCAAAAAGTACTGGTCTGGGCCGCCATTTCTTCCAAAGGAATCATTGGCCCATTTTTCAGATCCGAAACGATTACTGCATCACGCTATCTGGACATTCTTCGGGAATTTGTGGCGGTACAAACTGCCTTAGATGACACTGCGAACACCTCGTGGTTTATGCAAGATGGTGCCCGGCCACATCGCACGGCCGACGTCTTTAATTTCCTGAATTGGGCTATCCGAAACATACAGGAGGCGGCGTGGATTGGCCTCCCTATTCGCCAGACATGAACCCCTGTGACTTCTTTCTGTGGGGACACTTGAAAGACCAGGTGTACTGCCAGAATCCAGAAACAATTGAACAGCTGAAGCAGTACATCTCATATGCATGTGAAGCCATTCCGCCAGACACGTTGTCAAAGGTTTCGGGTAATTTCATTCAGAGACTACGCCATATTATTGCTACGCATGGTGGATATGTGGAAAATATCGTACTATAGAGTTTCCCAGACCGCAGCGCCATCTGTTGTTGAAAATTGTAACTACTGCAATTTCGAAAGTTTGTCTGCCTGAAAATGTACTGTTGTCCCAAGCATATTGCAACAAACGGTGTATTTCTATCGCTGCTCGTTTAGTTTTTATTGCCGTTTCAAATATACCGGTAATTTTTGAAACACCCTATAGAAGAGATCTCCACCACCTGTTACCCTTACGGATTAATGAAGCCCTGCAGAATTCGTGTTGTTAGTTCCCTCCAGCACTACTTCAGCCATTAGTCGAGTTTATACCACGTCGTATTTGGGCACTTCTGCATGCTCGCGGGGGCCCTACACGATATTAGGCAGGTGTACCAGTTTCTTTGCCTTTTCAGTGTGTAATAGTAACAATACAAGGTAAAATATATATTAATGGGTGTACAAAAACGAGATCTTATCAGTAGCGATTTCTAAGAGAGAGCAGTTATGTGAAGAACTCAGAAGAAGTAACTAGCACTACACTCGATTATTTTGTATGATCAAAGATTGGTTTTATAACGAGTACTGGACTTACGCCCCTCAACTCTGATGAAGATCTGGGACGCAGCTTTCACTGTAATGAAGATGAGGTGGTTTACGAGGTGGGATGTTACAAGCATCGGAAAAATACATACTTTAGTATCGAAGGTGTGTGTCGAGGCATCCATCGGCGGGCAAAATGTGTCACGTTGAAGGTGAGTACGCAGAAGAGAACCAGCACCGTCACCAAGTTTCCTGCTCGCATCACGTGTTTTTCTAGGTGCTAATTAAAACTTTATTCTATCCTTCGTACAGCTTACTAAATAATCACGAGCAATTTCCCAGTATTAGTGTAACCAGGCGTTAGTTCTCCGTCATTAATAAACTCGTGAGTGGATGCGACCCGACAGTGTAGTTCTCGCTCGGTGCTTCTTGCCGTAAAGATAAAAGCTTAGCCTGAACTCAGCTGCGACGTGAGCGTGGGAGCGGAGAGGTCGTAAACAGCAAGACGCTTACGATGCGGCCGCAACTCTGTTTCTAATTACATTAAGGAGAAACACATGAAGAACTTCATTCTTAACTCTATGTGTAAGGTACATACACTAATACCAGTGTCAGTTGCTTGTAGAGGTAGTATCATGGATTTTAAATAACAATGCACGCATAATTAAAAGTGAGCAACCATAATAAAACCTTTTTTTTTTTTTTTGGTAGACTGAAATTTAACCCCTTTACTGTTGACTATATCATTACTTAGCTGACTTGGTGGTCGTTAACTTTAAAGCGTGGAAGCACTCCAGTTTGCCTATATAGGCTTCTTCGTCGAAAGAAAGTCCAAACAAAATCATTTTGGGCAATTAGGATGCCCAATTCCGTAAACTGTGTAGGAGCTCTGGAGGTAAAACTGTCGTTTGAAATGTTCAAATGCGTGTGAATACCTAAGGGACCAAACTGCTGAAGTCATCGGTCCCTAGGCTTACACACTACTTAAACTAACTTACGCTAAGAACAACACACAGACCTATTCCCGACGGCGCTGTGGCTAGCACACTGGACTCACATTCGGGAGGACAACGGTTCATACTCGCGTCCGGCCATCCTGATTTAGGTTTTCTGTGATTTCCCTAAATCGCTATAGGCAAATGCCGGGATGGTTCCTTTGAAAGGGCGCGCCGATTTCCTTCCCTGTCCTTCCCTAATCCGATGAGACCGATGACCTCGCTGTCTGGTCTTCTCCCCCAAAAAACCCAACCTATGCCTGACGGAGGACTCGAACCGCCAGCGGGAGGGGCCGCGCAGTCCGTGACATGGTGCCTCAAACCGCGCGGCCACTCCACGCGGCAAAACCGTCGTTTAGACGGAATTAACTGTTGTGCCTCTGTAAACAACGATAACGCCGTCACAGTGAGAACAACAAGATCAAGTGTGCACCAGGTTATATTATAACTGCTGGAAAGAGTTGTAACATAACGTATACGATCTTGGAATCTAAATCAAGACTAAGATTGACAGATATTTACAGTCTAAGAGAAAAAATGGAGACAGCCGAACCACGAAGGAATTGTCCATGTAAATCACGTCTACGATTTCCGTTCTATTCGGATAATGACTTTGGTGTGTGTAGCTTTTCTTGTCTTAGAGTGTATGATGGTGAGGTGTTGCTACACACTTTTACCAACTCAGCATGGACTATTGCAGCGCTTACCCCATTCAAACGGCAGAAAAAGAATTTCAGCACAACATTCGGTTTTATCCATGGGCTTCACTGTTTTTATGTGATTCCTCTAGCGACGCGCGGTCTCTCTAGATGCTCCCTTAACGAACGTTCACTGAACCTGATTTTAGGATTACCATTTATCACATCACTGAAAGGTCATATGGGAAACAAGATATTCGCTCATCAGTATCTCACCCCACGTACTTTTATACATCTAGGACCATGTTTTGCAAAGTTCTGTTTTGTGGAGATGACATTTATCGTACAACTACGATGACTTATTCCTTTTCGTTCATGAATAGTGCAAAGGTAGAATAACTGCACATATGCCTACGTATGTGATGCTGGTAGGCTACTTTGGTCTTAGTTCAGTCTTGTTTTTCATGAACAAAGTTGGAGAATATTCGAAAATTATGGCGTCCAAACTAGTTCTTAGATTGTTTCACGTAATGTTTCTTGAGACGACGTACATCAGACGAAGTACATCTAACGACGATGTGAATGTGAATATACAGTGTGTAATGGGTATAAGTGCAGAAATTGATATATGTGATACCTTAATATGCACACATATCGTAGTGTTGGTTGCTTTTTCTCTGTGTCGAACAGTGTTCCCACAAACATGTCGCAAACATTTTGACCTGATGTTTTCGGCACGGCTGCAGATGGGCCCCGAATTGGACATTACCTGGCAGTATAGACTCACCGTTTTGTGTCCACGCGTCCACACTTCAACGCCAGATGCGCTACTCAGGGGAAAATAAGCATGTCCATGGGGCTACTAACCAAATCTAAAAACATACGACTTGCAGTAACTGTAGTTATTAGTCTGCGAATAACGTAAATATAAATGTTATGTTGTTCAGTACATCGTCCACAGCTACCAATAGAAATATGTACTCTTACGCCCGTTGAATCCTGTATAAAAACACGCAAGACAAAAAATATATTGTGTCAGTAAAGTTCAGCATGTTAAAAATAAAAAAAAAGAGTGTGCGCATGGAACTAATGTAGGAGCTTAAGAACTGACCTCTGATGGCGCTTTAAATTAAGGAGAAACATGGTGAGACGAAAAAGACTTATTCAGTCGCAGAAGATGGCACAACTTGCATATGACACGTGAAATTGCGACTGCGGAAGAAAAGCCTCAAAAACAAAAAGTCAGTATGCGTATTATGCCTACTTCTTTAAATTTCTCGCACTTCAGATTTTTCATCCATTCAGCTAAAACTGTAAACCTTGCGGAGGTCAGCAAGCCGTTGACCATTCGCGCTGCTCTTCCTTTCATACGAGCCCAGTGTCCCTTTCCAATACAAACGACGCAGGTCTCATACAAGTGAGTGGTACTCCTATGTAGACAGTGCGATGCATAACTCCCGTGTTCCATATCAGTTTTTCGAAACCAGTCTCTTCCATTAACCACAAATGAAGCTTTTAAATCATTTCTATTCATATCACCAACTTCTGTATATCTGGATAACTCTATGAGCACATCTCAGCCCAGTCGGAAGTCCGTGTAGAAAGCCAGTACGACCATGTACAGGCGATAGTGAAAATAATGTGAACACCTGTACTTACCTGGGAATGGTTTATTAACATGGAGTTGGACCCCCCATTTGCCCGTAATACAGCTGCGATTCTTCTTCGAATACTGGCATATACTGATTGTATAGTCTCCAGTGGAATGTTATGCCACTCATCGATCAGAACGTCCTCTAACTCCTGCAGTGACGAGGGAGGCGGAAATCTGCTCCGGAGTCTGTGCTCCAATACCGCCCATAAGGATTCAATAATGTTCTGACCAGGGAAGACACTGTAGTTTAGTTGCATGCTCCTCATACCATTATTGTATTGTCCTGGCTCTGTGAATGGGTGCATTACCGTTCTGAAATATGCCATCACTGATGGGGAACAACATTTGAATCATGGGGTGCAACTAATCACCTAAAGTGTTCACATAATAGTTGGCTGTAAAACGGCCTTTGAGAATAATGATGGTACCAACAGAATACCACGATATGGCTGCCCACTCCATCACACTTCCACCTCCATGCTTAACCGTTGGAATCAATCAGTCAGGATTGTAGGCTTCTTTTGGCGTTCTCTAGACGATATTGGAAATAACGAAAACGTTCACTCGTCGGACTACGTGACGTGTTTGTACTGATCAGCCGCCCACGATTTATGCTCCTGACACCATGTTTTACGCTTCTTTGCGTTGGTTGTCGTCACTAGTGGTTTAGCAGCTCGTCCACGAGTATTTACTTTATGGAGTTCTTGGCGGACAGTGTCGATAGATATGGGGTCTCGAAGATGGCTATTGAACTCTGCAGTCGCTTTAGTTACCGTAGTTTTGTGCTGTTTTGACACAATTCGTGTTACTACGAACTCCGTCATTTAGTTTTGAGTGGTGCTCACTATTACGTTTACACGATGATGTCTTTCCATGTTTTGTGTAGGCTGTCATAACTGTTGAAAGAATTGCTCTTGAAACATTCAATAAGTTGGCTGTCTGGGTTACTGATGCTCCAACTAATTCGGACCCCACAATCTGCCCTCTTTGGAACACTGTTAGGTCTTTCATTGAACGTCGACCTCAGCCTATGAATGCAAATACGAAGTGTGAACTACTCGTAAACAACCTGTACTGTTGCCTAGTCCGTACTGAACACACAGAATCCAGCGCGACTCGTGCCTTACTGTCAACACAACCATCCCATTACTGCCATTGTTCATATTATTTTTCCTATCCTCTGTATACTTCAGTGCAGTGCTAAAGTTAAGGTTGTACTAAAGTTAAGGTTTGTCCAGTGTACAGGTATATCACCTGAAGATGAACTGAATTGGGATCGGACACACGAGAAAACAGTCACGATTTCATCAAGGGAAGACGTAGCACATGCCATAGCCTGTCTAAAGAATAATAAGTGTACTATAAAAGATGGGATAGTAATCAAGATAGTAAAGTGGCGGGGGCGACAAAACAGCAGACAACTTGACTAAAGTGATCAGTCAGATTTGGAGAACTGAGAGGGTACTAGAAGAATGGTATAATGTGAACAAAGAACCAATATAAAACGATAACAAGGGGTGTGAAAGCAACTTCAGTTGGAGACTATTAAGCTAGCTTTAGGAAGACACAAGGTATATAGGAGGGATTTTTATTCTTAAGTAAGCGACAGAGCATAAGGCTTTAAAGAACAAATAAGTGACAGCAACCTTACTGGACTTCATGAAGGTATACAATTCCATCGACAGATAGACACTCGGAGGGATCCTGAATAACACAGAGTTAGATGGTACCACACGACAACCGATAACGGAAATTCTGGCAGACGTTAAGGGAAGGGCAAGATGCAGAGGAGCATTATCTGAAGAGTCTGAGATCAATACCATTGTCAGAGACTTTCACCATTTTCTTCAGTATAGGACCGGACGAAATGATCAGACCGCAGACAGCAGTGAAAAAGGACCTGGAAACGTCACTGTGGGAATAAAGGATTTAAAGAGCCCATCTCACTGGTCAGCATTTTTTCGGACGACATAAAGACAGTGAAACGGAAGAGTAGACAACTTAAGCAACGCAGTCAGAGGGCTGGGACTGAACACTGCCTACAAGAAGACAAGGTTACGTGAATCGAAAACACCAGAAGGGATAGTGCAAAACGTGGAATATGTATCAGGAAGAGACAGGAGCGATGAAGGAATAATAGAGAGGATGAAGAAGATGTCAAACTTGTGTATGACCAGAGATATATGCAATAAAACTAATATATCTATAGATGCAAAGACATGGCTCAAAGTAACTGTGAGGAATGCCATACTACGAGTATATATGGCTGAGACGATAGCACTAGGAAGGCGTAGTGCACAACAACCTGAGGAAGAGGGGAGGGACATAGTGCTGAACAACCTGAGGAAGAGGAGAGAAAAGTACTAAAGAAAATAACGATCCCTAAATGACGCAGAGATGGATACGAAAACCTTGGAACGACTTATACTGGATCATGAGGACAATATCAGAGGAAATAATACTAAAAAAGCGAGAATTGTGAGGCATGTAATGGGTATAAATATGGAGAGTGAGAAAAAGTGGATGGAAAACAACAGCTGGTAGAACAAGAACAAAAGCAGGAACTAAGTGCACTGTAGAATTCAGGAGGTATTTATCGGAACTGGGGATTAAAGGAGAAGGAAGTAAATAGTAGATAAGAAAATACACACCGACCAGTATACCAAAGATCGTCGGTGACGAAGGACCGAAGAAAAGGAGAGTGAACAGTGCAGCAGTAAAGAGAATAGAACTTTGATGATCTCGGAAGAAGAGTGCGAGAGAAGAAAAGAAAAGATGAAGAAGTTCTGAAAGGAGACAAAGAAAATGGAGTTTATGAGGGGGTTGTCTTATGGAACCCGCAAACAAAAGAAGAAGAAGTAGCAATCTACCTGCCATAACAACATAAGAAGAAGAAGAGGAAAAAGAAGAAAATTGTAATGCACCTGCTTGCTTTTGTTGGTGGCTGTTTGTCAATCGCGTGTGAAAGCGGGAGATTACCGACGTTTATGAGAAGTTACAGAGAGCGTTGGTCTTTCATATTTGTCACTTACTTTCTAAGCGAGTAAGGCGCGCTACGTGATTCTAGGTGTGGGCGGTACACATTGTCGATGCCAATAGTCACTGGAAAGTGGATGATGAAGCTGTGATTTGTTACTACTACCTAGTGGAAATGTCACTCCTAACAGTTGTACAAACGTATTTTACGGCTTATGAATAATAAGATAGATCGAAGAGACTACATGCAGGAAACTGAAAACAAATAAACATAAAAATATGTCTTCCTTCGGCAATAAATAAGCAATATGCAAAGAACAGGAATTACTGTCAAAGTTTGTATTTTTTGAAACGATTTATTCCACAGAAATCGTAAATACTTTGAAGTGATGTCAAGAAAAGCGGCTGCATTTAACTCCACAACCCTTATAGAGAGAGGCATTTTGTTTTTATTATTAAAGCATTAAAGTTCACTTTGTCGAATAATACAGATTATGAAAGTGATTTTCTCACAACAAAACACGACAAAATTTACTATAATTGTATGTCTGGTAAGCGCTTCTTTTAGAGCTGTTGAAGAAAGGACATTCTACAAACATCTCCACCCCGAAACAAACACTCAAAATGTCTTGCGTTTCCTCCTCTTGACGTAGTTGCAGATACCATCAATCGTTTTAACGTAGATCAATTGCCTGTGAATGTGTATCCAGTCTTACAGCCTATCCCGAAATCAATGCAACACACCCCCAGAAGACATCAAATATTACATAGTTCGATACAGTTTCCAATAAAAACGCTCTTCTGCTTATGAGAAATCGACTGAAATCATATTTCTCGTTTGGTGTATGTAGTCGCAATGTATGTTAGAGTGTTTAGTTGAGCAAAATATTTTTAAGTATTCTCGGATTATTTTCGTATCAGGCGTAGAATGACTACGTTTCGTGAAATACTCTTGAACTAGACGGTAATTAAAAATACACCAGTGTTACTATAGGCTTAGGTATTCCGATTCTGCCCCATTTTCCGGAAATCGTATATGGGTTTCATTCACTGGTCACTCTCAGGTGTAAAGAATGCCTGGTGCCGCCATTCGCTGTTTTCCCCACCAGCTAGTGCCGTCACGAGAAATGATGCCTGAAAAATCCACCTTGCACAAGAAGTCTTCTCTCGCTAGCAAGGAAGCACTGCAATACATATTAAAGATACGTCAGCTAGTTTTTTTTATTTTCCTCAGACAGCATTTTCCAAGAAAGAAAGCAAATACAACTCCAATCTCCCGGATACGGCTGAGATTTTTGCGTGGTTTTCCTTACTTATCAGACAAATGGCGGAAATAGTAACCCTGTTCCAAATGTTCACAATTGGGAACCCCATTTCCCCACTCTTAGCTGCCTGGGATAGGGCTGAAATGAAATGAGGACTCTACAGCCCCGCAGCAAGCCCATTTAAGAACGAATGACAGATTAAAAGAAGTAAACATGAACCGAAATTTTGCACACTCTGTTCACTAGGATCTAACCGAAAAGAGCTGAGGATTCTACAACGGCTTGACCTACTCTATGTGATCAAAGGTATCCGGACACCTGGCTGAAATGATTTACAAGTTCGCGGCGCCCTCCATTGGTAATGCTGGAATTAGATATGGTGTTTGCCTACCATTAGCACTGATGACAGCTTCTACTCTCGCAGGCATACGTTCAATCAGGTTCTGCAAAGTCTCATTGGGAATGACAGGCCATTCTTCTCGGAGTGCTGCAATGAGGAGAGGTATCGATGTCGGTGGGTGAGGCCTGGCACGAAGTCGGCATTCCAAAACATCCCAAAGGTGTTCTGTAGGATTCAGGTCAGTACTCTGTGCAGTGCTCTTCAGCAGTAGGAAGCACGAAGCTGCTTAAAACATCAAAGTCAGCCTGTGCTCTGGTAGTGCCACGCAAAACAACAAGGGGTAGAACGCCCTCTCCATGAAAAACACGACCACGCCATAACACCACCGCCTCCGAATTTTCCTGTTGGCACTACACACGCTGGCACATGACGGTCACCGGGCATTCGCCATACCCACCCCCTGCCATCGGGTCGCCACATCTTGTACCTTGATTCATCACTCCACAAATTTTTCCACTGTTCAATCGTCCAATGTTTATACTCCTTATACCAAGCGAGGTGTCGTTTGGCATTTTCCGGCGTAATGTGCGGCTTATGAGCAGCAGCTCGGCCATAAAATCCAATTTTTCCCATCTCCCGCCTAACTGTCACAGTATTTGTAGTGGATTCTGATGCAGTTTGGAATTCCTTTGAGATGGTCTGGATAGATGTCTGCCTGTTACACATTACGCCCCTCTTCAACTGTCGGAGGTCTCTGTCAGTCAACGCACGAGGTCGGCCTGTACGCTTTTGTGTTGCACGTGTCCCTTCATGTTACCACTTCGGAAACAGTGGACCTAGTTATGTTTAGGAGTGTGGAAATTTCGCGTACGGACGTATGACTCAAGTGACACCAAATCACCTGACCACGTTCGAAGTCCGTGAGTTTCGCGGAGCGCCCCATTCTGCTCTCTCACAATGGTCTAATGACTACTGAGGTCGCTGATATGGAGTACCTGGCAGCAGGTTGTAACACCGGAAATGCATATCCTCCTATTTCCATCTACTGTACTATAAATTCTTTTCCCTTATTTGTTACCTGAAAGTATGACATTTCTGTGTCTTTATATATTGTAATTGTTTTACTATATATATATATATATATATATATATATATATATATATATATATATATATATATATATATATATGCATCTATGTCGATGTATAATTGCTTTGTTTTGTAAATATTATTTGTAATTTTACGCTGGGTCTTGCCTAGGGAAAACTATGCTGTCGAACGAATACATCGATAGGTCGTGTGGAGGACCAAAGTGTTTAGGATCTTTGGTAGTGTCAACTCTGCCGCGTGGAGCGCGGGCAGAGCGGAGTCTGGCGGATATAGGTCGGCGGAACAGGTGTGTTGTGTGACGCTCCCGCGAGTTGCCGCGCTTTCGGTGTTTGGCGGCATGTAATTGCGCTCGACTTGCTATGATAGTTTCTGACACGGTGTCGCGGACGGGAAGCATTAGCTGGCGCACGTCAAGAGCACGTTTCGCCTGGTGACCGTGTCGAGAAGAAGGCGCGCCAACATCCAGCTTCTGCAACAGCGATGGCCGACAATGAGTGACTGTCGCCACCTCCTCGATCGACAGCTTCAAACCTTCAATCAACCAACAAGGAAGACTGGAAGCACGTAAAGTTTTAGAACTGTATGCAGACCTCAGCTTTTAAAATTGTTGCATCACAAAATTACAGCAACTTAGCGTGAACCTTTGTTGCTCATTGTCCTAATTGCATTACTAAGCAGGGTCCCTTCCTTTTCCGAAATGAACCCGAGTGTCGTTGAAATTCAGACGCCAGCATTAAAGTAATGTCATTCCATTTCACTGCTTTAATTTCAAAGTTCAGTTAAGGTATTCATAGTTGGCTACAATATTTAGATTACACAAGCACAAATTAAGAGTGCGAGTTTTGTTACCATATTTTAGCTTACCTGTGACTGCAGCTCAGCTTGGTACGTACTAAATTTTACTATTGTTAATTGTTCAGAATCATTTAATTCAAGTTCAAAGTTCTCTTATTTCTAAATTGTGTAGATTCAAGTAGCTTTTGAAATGATTGTTGAGGTAGCCTAAGACCAACCGTATTTTACTGAATTTCGATGTGCTTCAGAAACAAAGCTCACTATGAATTTCAGTCACTAAATTAACTTTCGATTTTCCGGTTTTATTAATTCTTTTGCTAAATTAAGTCAGAGTGTAGCGAAATATATTACTTCTGACAAACTTTCAGTTTTCACACTACACGTGTCAACCTTCAGTTGCCACGCTTCTAGTGCTAATTATATGTGTAATAACCTTTCTTTTTCAGTTACTATAGTAATTGTCCATAGGACTGGCGACCGTAATTTCCCCAAATCTCAAATATCTAATTACCGCTAGTTAATTCTTAACATAACGGCCGCACATTTACTTTCTTTATTAACTTTACCCCTTTTCAAAATTAATTTCCACCAGTTTCATTTGCATTTTTCCTTTCATTTAGATGTAACCCTTTCCTCCCTCTTTACCGACAGATTAACTTCGGTGACGATTGCTTTTCCCAAATTTCCATTAGGTACACGCGGTTTAATTTTCCACTGTCATTAAGGTCGATAAGTGAGGAGGAGGTTACAAGGTGACAGCAAAATGCACCTAATATGAAATACGTTTGTTTCTGGGTGTGTCCGAATACTTTTGATCACGTAGCGGATACGCTTGTGTAGGAAGTAAATGATGAGAAAACAACATACAGAGTAAACTTCTGCGATAAAAGAACACATACACAAACACGCAAACATTGTCTCCTTTTCAGTGAGTAAATTAATGTTTGGTACTCTTATTTGGAAACAGTGGATTAACTTTATGTTTATCACAAAAAACAACTATAAACTAATGTCGGTGGAAGTACTATTTCTTACGGCAGCAGGTATGCACGTTTATATACTTTTTAAAGACGTTGGCAAATGCCACAGACGCCGGTTTTAACAGGGCAAAGTAATGCTGCTGTTCAGGCCTAGTTATCAACAGAGATGGATCACTACTCTTTATATTGTGTGTTGCAGTTGACGAATTGTTTGATTTATACACCGTTGTATAATTCGTCCCCTGTTCACGTACGTAATGACAGTTGCACTACCTCTGCACTGGCCGACAAGATCCGGACAGAGCGCTGGTCGGTTTATTTATTCGAATGCAATTTTGCTGGTAAGCTATATGATTGCACTGAATTTCCAGAGTGCAACAAGAGCGGGCAGAATACGCCAAAATGTAACCAACGAGCACGAATAAGCAGATTTTACAAAGGGATCACTTCATTCATGGTGTTGTGACGACCCACCTCCTCTAGTGCCAAACGTAACATACCACTTTTTTATTTAACCTTTCTTTTATCAGCTTTAAATTGCTTCTTCCCGAGTGTCAAGTGGCGACTGTTAATTTTCGTTGCCTTGCTACAACCTTCTGCTGCTACAGACGCGTAAAACGTACACCTGAAAAGTCTACGCTTCGGTGCTCTTGGTAATTACTTTTAATGAAAGATGAAAAGTTACCCGTATTATAGCGCCTGTCCAAAATATTACAAAGAAAACCTTGATTTTGCGAAGCATTTGGTGGATATTATTAGATCTTTATCAAAACGTTTCACTGACACCACTTCTCAAGTGAGTTATCTGTTAGATAATTTTGTACCATCCACTAAACAATAGCACTAGTATTCTCAACTTTGACAGGAACCAGTGCAGTGTTATCTTACGCATTTCCCTTCTAAAAATGAGTAATGCTAAATGCCTCTGAAAGGACAAAAATTGAAAATAGTTTTTGTATTTACACTCAGAATTATTGATCGAACGTGTTTGAAACATTACAAAATGGTTTTAGAGAAATAATGAAACAATCAAGCACAATTTTATTTATTACTTATGCAACCAATTTAAGAAAATTTCCAAAGGAAATGTTATTAATTGTCAGTCCTGTACAACTCACGTCTCACTTCCAGAAACTCCCCTTTCTAGTAACTTGCTCACCCCCAATAGTCTATCGCTGAGAGTCGCTCACACCCATCCGCTCCCACTTGCCCATTCTCACTCACTCAACTCACAGTCATTATTTCTTTGTGCCTCGCTGTCACTGTCTCCCGTGACACAGGCACAGTCTCATTCGTTCTGTCCTACTACTAGTGTCTCCTCTCACTGTCGCTGTCGCACTCTTGCAGCTCTCTCTTACTGCTACTATCTTCTTCATTCCGTCGCACTGCTGCTGCCTCTTCTCACTGTCACTATCTCTCTCTTCTTCATCGTCGTGAATTCTGTCTGTCACTGGCTCTCACCTACTCCCACTTCCTCCATCTCTTTATTGCTATTCCTCTGCACTGTCTTCTTCACTCTTTCCCTAACATCGTTCTGTCACTGTCACCTATGTTCGACTGCAACTGAGCCTCTTTCTGGCTCTCACACTGTCTCTGTCTACTTCGTTCTTTCTATACCGAAACCACTGTTTATAATCTTCCAGTATTTATTACTACACCGTCTCTTTCCCTCTGCTACTGTCGCGAATACAGTCGCATGTTAAAATTTTTAAAGATTGAGGAAGGTAAAATGAGGTTCCACAATTTTCAGTGAAGAGTTTTTTAAGAAGGACCATATTCGCCTTTTCTGTCTTCCAGTGGGAGTGTTTTTCCGCTGGTTTCATTCTTTCCCTGCCACTCATATGAAAAACATTTGTGAGTCTGTAAAATTTCGATAGTTTATTGATGCGAAATTATAATAACGAAATGCTAATTTTACACCTTGGACCTGATTTTACGTGCACAAAAATTTGCATGCTGCCACATACGTACCAATAATCAAATAATTCCGTCAGTTACTTACAAACATTA
The DNA here is from genome assembly GCF_023898315.1 of Schistocerca nitens. NCBI lineage: Eukaryota > Metazoa > Arthropoda > Insecta > Orthoptera > Acrididae > Schistocerca > Schistocerca nitens. The sequence goes on along the minus strand of NC_064620.1, from coordinate 145,722,366 downwards.
ATAATGAAAAAGAAATCATCTCAAACATGGTTTCAATGAAGTAAATTATTAAGTAGATACTCCATGAGTAGTAGCAGTTCATTCTTGGTTTCAAAGTTAAGATGTACAAAACACAATCGATATTAAACTACAATGAGATAAAACGTGAGATAATAAATAAGGCGTAGTTCTATTACGTTAAAGTGCCCCAATTCGGTTGTCAGACAACCTTCGTCACTACTCGAAGACGATACTGAAATCTCCAAAATTATCTCTGGGGCAGTAGACAGGTGATATGCTCCTATTACCTGCGACTGTCAGCGAAGAGGTTGACGTGTTCGCCACCGGAAAATGAGTAAGAAGCGAACAATTTTGGTAACATCTTACACCGGAGTAGTCATTAATTACTACTAAAAACAATAAAAAATTAATAAAAATATAAAAGCTTAACAGTTTCTATCGTTAAAGTACTTGAAATCTCTTTTGACAAAACCTACCATCCAATGAGCAGACAGGTTGTAAAGACGCCCCTGTGCCCCTGTTAGCTTTGGGAAGATAAGGAGAAAATAATGGTACAAATACAGTAGCCATTCCGAGCCAAATTAGTCATTAAGACGAGTTCTATCTGTAACATGAGACGAAAGGCTTTTGCTGCCTTATTTCATACCGTGAAGCGGTCGGTCATGTGTAATAATTGTACGAAAAGTTTTGGATTCACCAAATGCTATTGGTGTCTCGTATAAATGTGCCAGAAAGAGAGTCCCGTACCACCGAAAATAATTGCTGTAACTGAGATCGACTGATTGCAAGCTGGAACTATACAGCCTCGTCACAGGGCCAAATAGGTTTAGGCAAAGTAATGGTGGCAATACAGATTAGCAACACTTTAAAATAACACTGGTCTACAAATTTATACTTTGTACATTTTTTATTTAATTATTTTTTGATATAATAGGTTCGAGTATGCCAAGAGTTTTTTTCTATCGCGTAAGATTTTATGAGATGGTAATGGTGAAACTTCAGAAAATTCGTTCTAAAAATTAAAAGAAAAATGTATTACAAGTATGGTAAACTAAACCACTCCTAATATTATAGTTAAGTTTCATATTCTTCAGTACTCATACTAAGGTACAAATCTTCATGTCTCTTCTTTCGCCTCTCAAAACTCCGCTTCGCAATTTCTCGCACTACCTGGAGATACTCCCTGTTCAGCATACACCAGTATTCAGCTATCGTGGAGACATTGCATCGGTCCTGATAGCTTCGTGCCACTTCTTTAATCTCTGGATGGAATGTTTCTCACTCACAGCACATGGATTTTCTGGAGAATAGCTGACATGAGAATCCAGAAAGTGCAACTTCAAGATCATTATGTAGCATGTTTCGTACAACATTCTAGTATCAGCGTCTTTATACACTGACAGAAAAAAATCGCAACACGAAGAAGTATTAGTGCGACGTAAACGAAAGTTGGTAGACGTGTTCAATTTTCGCACCAGCCGGATAAGTGTCGCTAGTAGTGCCACTACGAGGATGCAAGTCGTGTTTGCTTTAAATACACGCTGTAACGTTCGTGGACGTTAGTTTTCATTGAGACGGGACGTGGTGAGTTGATGTTCGTCAAGAATGCCTTTAAGTTGATAAAGATATCACTAGCAACAAGTAACTGAGTTTGAACGAGGTTGTGCAACAGGGTTGAGAGGGCCTGGATGTTCCTTCTGCATATCGCAGGAAACCTTGGCAAGAATGAAGGCACTGTACATGATTGCTGGCAGGGATGGTCACGTCGTTAGAAGACCGGGCTCGGGACGGCCACGTGGCAGTGTTACAGGTCGGTTACTTCAAGGACAGTTCCGAGCCAGATCCCTTTAGCGGGCATTCCATTAACCCAATACCACCGCCATTTACGACTTCAGTGGTGACAAGCTAGAGCTCATTGGAGGTCAGGGTGGAGGTCTGTTGTGTTTTCTGAAAAAAGCTAGTTGTGGCTTGGTACTAGTGATGGCCGTGTGTCGGTTAGAAGGACGCCAGTTGAGGACCAGCACCCAACCAGTCTGCGTGCTAGACACACTGTACCTACACCTGGAGTTATGGTAGGGGTGCGATTTCGTATGACAGCATGAGCACTCTCGTTGTTATCCCCAACGTGCTCCACAGAGTGTCGACGTGTTGCCTTGGTCTGCTCCATCACCAGATCCGTCTCCAATCGAGCACATCGTCGGATGACAACACCTGCATCATCCACAACAGCATCAACGTTCCCTGCATTGACCGACCCTGTGCAACAGGCATGAAACTCCAGCCCACAATCTAACATGCAGTACCTGCACAACACAATGCATACACGTTTGCATGCTTGAATTCAGCATTCTTGCAGTTACATCGGTTATTAATGCACTGGCATTTCATCTCGCGCTTAAATTAACCTGTAATCATGCAGTGTTAATCATTTAAATATGTTACCAAGATAAATGTATTCCCAAATGTCATTACTGTACATTAATTATTTTTTGGTGTTGCGATTTTTTTTTCGTCAGTGTTGCTCTCCAAGTTTATCCTCCATGTCTTTCATTTTATCTTCAAATGTTTCATCTTTCGCTAGTTTCTGCAGGTCAGTGTCGATGAAAATTTGTTTCAGTCTGGTTTCTGATAGCGTCGGAGTCTTACCTATGACGTACTTGCAACTGTCATCTTCTTCTTCTTCTTACGTTACGGCCTCTGTAGGACCACGAGTAGCCCCTTCGTGGACTGCATTCTCCTCTTCTTCTCCCAGAACCTCTTCATTCTTTCTCTTCTTCTCTCCCGTTCTTCTTCCGGAATTTTCAGTGTCCGTTTCTCCTGCCGGCTCCACTGGCGACACTCTAATCTTTTGCTGTATTCTTCTCTGTCATTGATCTCCGGCATATTGGTCGGTGTATATTTGTTCCTCCAATTTTCCTTTCCTTCGACCTTGAGCCCCAATTTGAACCAGTCCTTTCGCAGTTCAGCAACCCACTTGGTTCCTGTCTTTCCCCTTGTCCTCCCTGTTGTTTCCCACACTCTCTTCGTCTTTCTGTCCATACTCATCCTAACTACATGTCCTGCAAACCTTGCCCTTTTGAGTCTGATTTCGCCGGATATTGTTTTCATGTTCCAGTACAATTCTTCCCTAGGTCTTCGCATCGTCAATCTAGCAACTGTCATCGCCTTTAGGTAAGGCTTTAATAAACAGTTTCATAATTTGAAGCGTTGTGTAATATGGAGACAGGATTTTTTTTTCTTTTTCGCGTGGAAGGAATGATGGAGGCCGATGAGGGGGAGGGGCATGTGACACCGAAGAATAGAATAGTACTATTTTCCCTGCACATTTGGCGCTCTACTTGGCCAGATTTTCTGGGACCAGTGCTCGTCTTCTGTGAAACTCTCCCAAAGGGAGGTAGCTGTATTATAGACTACCACATGAATTTTGTAGCAAGTACCAAGTAGCATTACGAAACAGTACTGGCGTAGTTATGATAAAAATGAAATGATCGTATGGCGTTGTTGGCCTCGAGGCCCCCCATGCGGGGGAGTTCGGCCGCCGTATTGCAAGTCCTTTATAGTTGACGCCCCTTCGGCGACTTGTGAGTCAATGATGATGAAATGATGATGTAAGACACACAACACCCAGTCATCACGAGGCAAAGAAAATCCCTGACCCTGCCGGGAATCTAACCCGGGACCCCGGGCGCGGGAAGCGAGAACGCTACCGCAATACCACGAGCTGCGGATGTAGTTATGATAATTACTCGCGTACAACTTGCATACCTCTAGTAAATTCTGAATTTATGTCAAAACAACATGCGATTGAACATTTTACGTACTTTACCTGAAATCGGCATCCAAAAATTATTCAGAAAAGCGCTTTAGCTTCAAGAAAAAGATTTCATTGTTAAATAGTGTAATTTGTTAAGAGAAACGATACATCTCGTAAATTGAGCGCAAACATGATGGGTGGCAATGTTGTTCAAAGTTCACCTCCACACATCTGTCCGTAAAATTTGTAAACATTGGTCTAGTCCGGAATCCAGAAACAATGACTAATGAAACTTTAGAATGTTCAGTTGGGTTCTTCTGCCGGGAACTGGGAATTCACGGGGTATCTTGGCCCTGTAGAGATGGTGGAGTTAGCAACACATCTGTTTTGCCTCTTAAGCACGTGACGAATGTAGTCTTCTGATTAGGATTTTCTTCTTTTTTATTTTTTATTTATTTATATATTTATTTTTGGTTCTTTTGTTTCGTCTACGTAGGCTCCTCACGCGACGAGGTGATTTGGCCATCTTGTCGCGGCGCTGCGCTGAATCTACCGGCAAAGCCTCAGTATATTGCTGTACTGCGGTGTCTTAGAATAAAAGTACCGGAAATCGTGTGGAAACGGTCTTGCAGATGTGGAACTTCCACGATGTCGTGGAGGCGTCCGGATGGGAAGTCTCTCAGCAAGCGAAGAGTCGGGCGGAGCGCCCGATTCTGCAGAGAGTTTCTTCACGCGTTCGTCGGCTGCCTCTGACGTTAAAGATAAATTGTTATATTTTTACTTAGATGTAATGGTTCATGAGAGGAGTCATTATTTCACCTTGAACCCAGATATTGTATGGAGATCTGTGTTGAACGTTTCCTTTGAGAGACAAAAAGCAGTCTCGATGAACTGCTTTTATTATTATTATTATTATTATTATTATTCATTTAATTACTGCTTTGATTTTATTATTATTGTTATTACTGATTCAAGGCATTAGCTCCTTAGTATTCAGTCTCTAAGAAAAGAGTTTAGGTCTTTGAAACGAATAAATAAACAAACAGATCTCACTAGACGACGTTTATGTTCAGGGGATCGCGCATGGTAGACTAGAGCTCTGCTGTTGCACGCTGACTATAAGCTGTACTCGATGTCTCTGCCGGTCATCGAACTGCGTGCTGAATCTGTAGATCTTAGTCTACGTAAACTACGGTCCAATTCTCCTTTCTATGGAAGTCTGTCCGTCGAGGTGGATTTGTTTAAAAGTCTTCAAATTAATGACGGTATAGAGTTTGCAGGTTCGAGTTTCCGCAGCCCAAAGAAGTGTCTCGTAGTCATGCACAAATATTTGAAAACGTGAAACCATAAGATGCAGAATAATTTACGCAATATACACCTTGTTTACGCTTCCGAGAAATTAATTTATTGACTTATTATTCTGGCACAACATCAGAAAATGCCTATCAATTAAAGATGGCGATCTCGCAACAGTGCCTTCTCTCTTAAGACGTAACACACTCGTGCGTACTCACTAAGATCAGAAGCTAGACAATATCTTTTCACAGTAGTTAACCTCGAACCAAAGCTCTCTTATTTCAAGGAATAGAAAGAGCGTCAGCGATGATGCTGCCTTCTCGCAGCCATTTGCGCTCAAGTACGCTTAATATAATGTCTTGTTCAGTAGTAACTGGTTAGAGTATGGATTTTGCCGGCCTGAAACAATAACGTCATACATTACTCAGATAATGTTGTCGCTTATGCTGCATGTGTGCAGTTGAGGATTGGTACTGTTTTTGAAGGGCAGCTTGTGGAGAATAGTTACAGTACGGGGGTCGGGCGTTATGGTCGAAATTGACGAGACGCATTTAGGAGGAAGGAAGTATAACAGGTGCACCCCCGGTGGTATTATGGGCTTGGGGGGTCTGGAATATCAGGTCCAGAGTGTGACGATGTTGTGTTTCAAAGTAGTACCCAAACGAAAGGAGGAAGTATTGGTGACCTTAACTGAAGATCACGCTGCAGAGGGTTCCATTGTAATTTCAAATGGTTTTTCTTCATATGGAGATTGGGGAAAGGGGCTATCAGCATCTCGTAGTTAATCACAATATTGAGTTCAGATCATTATCCACAGGGGCTTGCACAAATACCGTACAGGGTTATTGGTCAACTGTGAAATCTCTTGTAAGGAAGGGGAAACGCCGGATTCCACGCTTCAAAGTCACAGACGAATATTCAAGGAGGCGTAGTATTCCCCAATCATATTGCCCGTTTAAATGCTTTGTTAAACGTGTTGGGCAAATGTACCGTCCGAAATATGTTAGCTAATTTCACATTACGATAGGGGGTAGGGGTGGGCGTGAATTTGTGTGTCTGTGCGTATATATATATGTGTGTGTGTGTGTGTGTCTGTGAGTGTTTTCGTAATGTTTTCTTTGTTGTGTATGTGGGTATGTGGTTTTTGTTGATGCCTTTCTAGGCGAGCCTTGGTTCTTTTAAGAAGTTCCCGTGTTGTAAGTTCAGTTTTCCATTTTTTTCTTTTACTGCATTTAACTATTTCTTTGTTGTATTGCACCATTAGATTTTTTCGAATCTGTACCAGCAATATTAAAGGCGAAACGCCCGACTCAACTAGAATTTGTATCTGGTCCTTCAGTTGACCTTTACACTGACACTACCTATTCGAAAAGAACGGCATATGTAACTCTGATGAGATTTACTTACGTGTGTCAACTGGAGAGCAGGATACAAATGTTGGGTAACTCAACTGAAGAATGCGATACTATTGTCACTGCTGTGATAAAAACTACAACTTTCAGTCGATAGCATCGAAGGCGAAAAAAGAAAAATGTACCCCATAGCGAAGTACAGGATACAAATTGTATGTGTCACCTTATTGCCTCTTCGCGTAGTTCAACTGAGGTTATTGTTGTTGTGGTCTTCAGTCCTGAGACTGGTTTGATGCAGCTCTCCATGCTACTCTATCCTGTGCAAGCTTCTTCATCTCCCAGTACCTACTGCAGCCTATATCCCTTTGAATCTGCTTAGTGTATTCATCTCTTGGTTTCCCTTTACGATTTTTACCCTCCACGCTGCCCTCCAATACTAAACTGGTGCTCCCTTGATGCCACAGAACATGTCCTACCAACCGATCCCTTCTTCTAGTCAAGTTGTGCCACAAACATCTCTTCTCCCCAGTCCTATTCAATACTTCCTCATTAGTTATGTGGTCTACCCATCTAATCTTCAGCATTCTTCTGTAGCACCACACTTCGAAAGCTTCTATTCTCTTCTTGTCCAAACTATTTATCGTCCATGTTTCACTTCCACACATGGCTACACTCCATACAAATACTTTCAGAAATGACTTCCTGACACCTAAATCTATAATCGATGTTAACAAATTTCTCTTCTTCAGAAACGCTTTCCTTGCCATTGCCAGTCTACATTTTATATCCTCTCTACTTCGACCATCATCAGTTATTATACTCCCCAAATAGCAACACTCCTTTACTACTTTAAGTGTCTCATTTGCTAATTTAATTCCCTTAGCATCACCCTACTTAAGTCGACTACATTACATTATCCTCGTTTTGCTTTTGTTGATGTTCATCTTATATCCTCCTTTCAAGACACTATCCATTCCGTTCAACTGCTCTTCCAAGTCCTTTGCTGTCTCTGACAGAATTACAATGTCATCGGCAAACCTCAAAGTTTTTACTTCTTCTCTATGGATTTTAATACCTACTCCGAATTTTTCTTTTGTTTCCTTCACTGCTTGCTCAATATAAAGATTGAGTAACATCGGGAAAATGCTACAACCCTGTCTCACTCCCTTCCCAACCACTGCTTCCCTTTCATGTCCCTCGACTCTTATAACTGGCATCTGGTTTCTGTACAAATTGTAAATAGCCTTTGGCTCCCTGTATTTCACCCCTGCCACCTTCAGAATTTGAAAGAGAGTATTCCAGTTAACATTGACAAACGCTTTCTCTAAATCTACAAATGCTAGAAACGTAGGTTTGCCTTTCCTTAATCTAGCTTCTAAGATAAGTCGTAGGGTCAGTATTGCCTCACGTGTTCCAATATTTCTACGGAATCCAAACTGATCTTCCCCGAGGTCGGGTTCTACTAGATTTTCCATTCGTCTGCAAAGAATTCGCGTTAGTATTTTGCACCTGTGACTTATTAAACCGATTGTTCGGTAATTTTCACATCTGTCAACACCTGCTTTCTTTGGGATTGCAATTATTATATTCTTCTTGAAGTCTGAGGGTATTTCGCCTGTCTCGTACATCTTCCTCACCAGATGGTAGAGTTTTGTCAATAACTGGCTCTCCCATGGCCGTCAGTAGTTCTAATGGAATGTTGCCTACTCCCGGGACCTTGTTTCGACTCAGATCTTACAGTGCTCTGTCAAACTCTTTACGCAGTATCATATCTCCCATTTCATCTTCATCTACATCGTCTTCCATTTCCATAATACTGTCCTCAAGTACATCGCCCTTGTATAGACCCTCTATGTACTCCTTCCACCTTTCTGCTTTCCCTTCTTTGCTTAGAACTGGGTTTACATCTGAGCTCTTGATATTCATAGAAGTGGCTCTCATTTCTCCAAAGGTCTCTTTAGTTTTCCTGCAGCAGGTATCCATCTTACCCCTAGTGAGATGAGCCTCTACATCCTTACATTTGTCCTCTAGCCATCTCTGCTTAGCCGTATTGCACTTCCTGTCAATCTCATTTTTGAGACGTTTGTATTCCTTTTTGCCTACTTCAGTTACTGAATTTTTATATTTTCTCCTTCCGTCAATTAAATTCAATATTTCTTCTGTTACCCAAGGCGTTCAACTACCCTTGTCTTTTTGCCTACTTGATCCTCTGCTGTCTTCACTACTTCGTCCCTCAAAGCTACCCATTCTTCTTCTACTGTATTTCTTTCCCCCATTCCTGTCAATTGTTCCCTTATGCTCTCTCTGAAACTCTGTACAACCTCAGGTTTAGTCAGTTTATCCAGGTCCCGTCTCCTTAAATTCCCACCTTTTTGCAGTTTCTTCAGTTTTAATCTACAGTTCATAACCAATAGATTGTGGTCAGAGTCAACATCTGCCCCTGGAAATGTCTTACAATTTAAAACCTGGTTCCTAAATCTGTCTTACCATTATATTATCTATCTGAAACCTGTCAGTATCTCCAGGCTTCTTCCATGTATACAGCCTTCCTTTATAATTCTTGAACCAAGTTTTAGCTATGATTAAGTTGTGCTCTGCGAAAAATTCTACCAGTCGGCTTCCTCTTTTATTTCTTAGCCCCAATCCATATTCACCTACTACGTTTCCTTCCCTCCCTTTTCCTGCTACCGAATTCTAGTCACCCATGACTATTAAATTTTCGTCTCCCTTCATTATCTGAATAATTTCTTTGATTTCATCATACATTTCTTCAATTTCTTCGTCATCTGCAGAGCTAGTTGGCATACAAACTTGAACTACTGTAGTAGGCGTGGGCTTCGCGTCTATCTTGGCCACAATAATACGTTCACTATGCTATTTGTAGTAGCTTACCCGCACTCCTATTTGTTTATTCATTATTAAACCTACTCCTGCATTACCCCTATTTGATTTTGTATTTATAACCCTGTATTCACCTGACCAAAGTCTTGTTCCTCCTGCCACCGAACTTCACTAATTCCTACTATATCTAACTTCAACCTATCCATTTCCCTTTTTAAATTTTCTAACCTACCTGCCCGATTAAGGGATCTGACATTCCACGCTCCGATCCGTAGAACGCCAGTTTTCTTTCTCCTGATAACGACATCCTCTTGAGTAGTCCCCGCCCGGAGATCCGAATGGCGGGCAATTTTACCTCCGGAATATTTTACCCAAGAGGACGCCATCATCATTTAACCATACAGTAAAGCTGCATGCCCTCGGGAAAAATTGCGGCTGTAGGTTCCCCTTGCGTTCAGCCATTCGCAGTACCAGCACAGCAAGGCGTTTCGGCTAGTGTTACAAGGCCAGATCAATCAATCATCCAGACTGCTGCCCCTGCAACTACTGAAAAGGCTGCTGCCCCTGTTCAGGAACCACACGTTTGTCTGGCCTCTCAACAGATACCCCTGCGTTGTGGTTGAACCTACGGTACGGCTATCTGTATCACTGAGGTACGCAAGCCTCCCCACCAACGGCAAGGTCCATGGTTCACGGGGGGAGGTACAGGTTCCAAATGTAATGTACATCCATTTCCACGTTTTCGTTAGCAGCGTACATATACAGTATATAGGTCAACGGAAGTATGGGATACAACTATTATGTACGTAGCTCCTTCTGCCATCGGTAGTACTACTATCTACGTAAGAACAGACTATTAGTGGTAGCGGAGGCGAAGGAAACAACACATGTAAAATTTGTATCCCGTGCTTCAGTTGACCTACACTACTGGCCATTAAAATTGCTACACCACAAAGATGACGTGCTACGGACGCAAAATTTAACCGACAGGACGAAGATGTTGTTATATGCAAATGATTAGCTTTTCAGAGCATTTACACAAGATTGGCGCCGGTGGTGACACCTACAACGTGCTGACATGAAGAAAGTTTCCAACCGATTTCTCATACACAAACAGCAGTTGACCGGTGTTGCCTGGTGAAACGTTGTTGTGATACCTCGTCTAAGGAGGAGAAATGTGTACCATCATGTTTCTGACTTTGATAAAGGTTGGATTGTAGCCTATCGCGATTGCGGTTTATCGTATCGCGACATTGCTGCTCGCGTTGGTCGAGATCCAATGAGTGTTAACAGAATATGCATCGATGGGTTCAGGAGGCTAAAACGGAACGCCGTGCTGGATCCCAACGGCCTCGAATCACTAGCAGTCGAGATGACAGGAATCTTATCCGCATGGCTGTAACGGATCGTGCATCCACGTCTCGATCCCTAAGTCAACAGATGGTGACGTTTGCATAACAACAAAAATCTGCACGAACAGTTCGACGACGTTTGCAGCAGTATGGACTATCAGCTCGGAGACCATGGCTGCGGTTACTCTTGACGCTGCATCACAGACAGGAGCGCCTGCCATGGTGTACTCAACGACGAACCTGGGTGCACGAATAGCAAAACGTCATTTTTTCGGATGAATACAGGTTCTGTTTACAGCATCATGATGGTCGCATCCGTGTTTGGCGACATCGCAGTGAACGCACATTGGAAGCGTGTATTCGCCATCGGCATACTGGCGTATCACCCGGCGTGATGGTATGGGGTGCCATTGGTTACACGTCTCGGTCACCTCTTGTTCACATTGACGGCACTTTGAACAGTGGACGTTACATTTCAGATGTGTTACGACCCGTGGCTCTAACCTTCATTCGATCCCTGCACTGCCCTAGACGACGGCGGCGGCGTATTGAATGACAGGGCGGAGCATCGCCTTGCACACTGTGGCACCGAGACGTGGAGGAAGTGTGGAAGTCGGTTTCAGTAGGGCAGAGAGCTTGGTAAACGGTTTCTGAGTCTGGATTTCATTTCCTGTATGTGCTGGCAGCGGGTAAGTCGACAGTCCAGAGTGACGTCTAGATAGCGCACCGTCGGCTTCCACGCGACGGGGCTGACGCGGACATCGCTAGTCGGCAGATCTGGAATGGCGCAACTACTTGCAGACCGTCACGAATTGTGTCTCCGAGCTGTTGAATTTCGGGTGCCAGTAGATGGCCCACTTGGCGAGTGTATTGGCAGCGGCCTCTGCACTTGGCGGAGGAGGGTGTCGGCGTTCGTGCTGGCTGTTGTACAGCGCTATATCGCCAGGGCAGACAGCTAGCTGGATGAAGTCTACATCTACACCTACATCTCTACACCGCAATCCACTGTACGATGCGTGGCGGAGCGTACCCTGAACCACTACTAGTCATTTCCTTTCCTGTTCCACTCGAGGGAAAGCGAGGATAAAACGACTGTCTGTAGGCGTCCGCATGAGCCCTAATTCGCGTTTCTTAGATTCGTGGCTTTTACATGAAATGTATGTTGGCGGCAACAGAATCGTTCTGCAAACAGCTTTAAATGCCGGTTCTCTAAATTTTTCTCGACTATGTTCCTCAAAAAGGAAGTCGTCATTTCTCCACTTGTCTGTTGTTCGAACTTACCGGTAACGAATCTAGTATGATATGAGTCATTTGAGTAGTAATCGATTGTACAATAATGTAATATCTTTGCTCTCGAGCTGTTACACGTTAGTGGGCATCGGTGTTGTAAGGTGTATCGCAGGATTAGTTTATTATCTTTGGGGTGCGCACTGGCGCAGCAGCAGTTACTGGTTACCTGTGTTAAAGTGAGGAAGCAGTTGTAATGTTATGTTTCCAATGTAAAGTTTCAATTTATCGACGTGTTTAATAAAAATGATTACGTAATGGTAATTGATCTGAGAAGGAGGAAGTGTAATGGAATCTTTTATCATGTGAAGAGTAATTATAAGGTAATTTTTATTGAGTCACTGTTTTATTATTACAGCGACGTTGTTCACCAATCTTCCTCTCACAATTTTTAATTGATCATGGTTTTTTTCAAAAGTAGAAAAGGTACCACGTCTGTTCCGAAACTACTTCTGTTTGCAACTAAGAGATAACTCATTGCACCACAGAGTGCTACTGCAATGTGTTATCCAGATTTGCGCAAATAGTGGTAAGGAGTAAATATTTTGATGTTTTTTTATTCAATCAGGGCCAAATTATGTCATTCACAGGCAGTTACATTTTTCTGTGTTGTGTATCAGGTTTAGTTCTGGGACGTGTGATCAGTTTTGCAAAACAAATTATCGTAGGTTTTACATCAAAGTTCTCTATTCAGGCAGTTTATACTGTTCAACATTCTTGCAGTCAGATTATTTACTCTAGCAGTATTAAAAGCTTGCCTTATCATTATGACGGTTTTAGTTTTATTACGATTCGCTTCAGTACAGCGGAAACTTTCACGTGGCCGTTACGTGAAATGTTTGTTGTCGGCGATAGAATCGTTCTGCAGTCAGATTAAAATGCTGGTTCTCTAAATTTTGCTCACTATGTTTCTCAATAAGAACGTCGTATTCTCTCCACGGATACCCATATGCGTTCCCGAAGCATCTCCCTGAAACTTGCCTGTTGTTATTTACCAGTAACAAATATAGTAGCCTGCCTCTGATTTGCTTCGATATCTTCGTTTAATCTGACCTGATGCGGATCCGAAACACTCGAGCAGCACTCGAAAGTAGGTCACGCTAGCGTTCAATACACGGTCTCCTTTACATATTGAAACGTCCCCTTAGAAAAATTAATACATGACTGTGCTTAAACTGACACACAATATTTTTAGCGCAACGCAATCTGACTTTCAGAAATCCCTACAAAAGAATGGCCCTGACTAACATTAACCTATACCTTTCACAAATCACTTACCTCACAAAAATCTTCGTTACTCGAACTACTGCAATACAGCGAGCGCCACTAGTGCCAGCTAAATAAAAGATTCAAACTACGGAAGGCACTAACTACTGATAGGCATAGTTAGCAAATGAAAGATTTTAATACAGAACAAACAATGTATTTACCTTAATAGTGTTGAAAAATCATAATATACATAGCAGTTAATGACATCCAGTCTTACAAATTTCAAAACTCCGCCATCTCTCTCCCCACATCCACCACTGCTAGCGGCTCACCTCCAACTGCGCAACGCTATGCGCTGTTAACATCCAGCTGCCCAACACTACAATGGCAGACAACAATGCAAACTAGCCACAGACTACACACAGCACAACCAGTGATTTTCATACAGAGCGCTACGTGGCGTTACCAATAAGAAAACCTAAACAGCCTACTTACAATATGAACCACACTATCCGAAGTTAACCATTCGCCTTCCCTACCATAGTCTTCACATGTTCGTTCCACTCCATGGAAATGTCTTGTGGCTAGGGCCTCCCGTCGGGTAAACCGGTCGCCTGGTGCAAGTCTTTTGAGTTGACCCCACTTCGGCGACTTGGGCGTCGATGGGGATGAGATGATGACGGTCATGATGATGAAGACAACACAACACTCAGTCCCTGATTGGAGAAAATCTCCGACCCAGCCGGGTATCGAACCCAGGCCCATTGGCATGGTAGTCCGTCGCGCTGACCACTCAGCTTTGCAATGTTACGCCCATATATTTAAACGACGTCACTGTGTCAAGCACGGCCCAACTAATGCTATCGGAATATTACCGGTTTACCTTTACTATTCATTCGCATTAATTTACAATTTTCTACATTCAGAGCCAGCTGCCTTTCGCCACAACAGCCAGAACTTTTGTCTAAGCCTTCCTGTACCATCCTACACCACTCATCTTCGACACCTTCCCGTAGACAACAGCATCGTTAGCAAACAAGCGCAGATTGCTGCTGAGGCCATCCGCCAGATCATTTATGGATGTAGAAACTAATAGTGGTGCTATCACACTTCTCAGGCGCACTCCTGACGATACCGTTTACTCTGATCAACATTCACCGTGGAGGACAACATACCTAAGAAATCGAGCCACTTACGTATCCGCGAACCTCTTCTGTATGCTCCTACCGTCTTAAACAGTTTTCAGTGGGTTGCAGTGCTAAACGCCTTTCGTAAATCTAGGAATATTCACGCTTTGGCGAGTCTGCCGTATAACGAATAAACTGGAGCGGACCTAAAACCGAACCCTGTGGTACGCGTTCTCGGTTGCTACGAACTGTGGATAGTCTAGATTACGCCTTCACATGGAGGGTCGCACCTTCTTAGTATGAGCTTGTGAGGCGAACATGGATAGCCGGCACCCCTGATCGAGGAGTTTGAATAGGAGCCCGGTGTGCCAGACGCTGTCAAACGTTCACAGGCATCTGGGAACACTGCACCAAAGTATTCACAGCGATCAGTCGCATCGACTAAAGGCGGAAATACGAAATGTCTTTTTCCAAAGCTGTTTCACAGAGGACGATTGCACTGTAGTTCCTTCTCTAGACTGTCGCAAAGATGACAAAATGGTGGATATCAAAACAGATGACAGAGGGATAGAAAAACAACTAAAATCACTCAGAAGAGGAAAGGCCGCTGGACCTGATGGGATATCAGTTCGATTTTACACAGAGTACGCGAAGGATCTTGCCCCCCCCCTTCTTGCGGCGGTGTACCGTACGTCTCTAGAAGAACGTAGCGTTACAAAAGATTGGAAAGGGGCACAGGCCATCTCCGTTTTCAAGAAGGGACGTCGAACAGATTTGCAGAACTATACACCTATATCTCTAACATCGATCAGTTGTACAATTTTGGAACACGTATTATGTTCGAGTATAATGACTTTTCTGGAGACTAGAAATCTACTCTGTATGAATCAGCATGGGTTTCGAAAAAAGACGATCGTGTGAAACACAGCTCGCGCTATTCGTCCACGAGACTCAGAGGACCACAGACACGGGTTCCCTGGTAGACGCCGAGTTTCTTGACTTCCGCAAGGCGTTTGATACAGTTCCCCACAGTCTTTTAAAGAACAAAGTAAGAGCATTTGGATATCAGACCAATTGTGTGATTGGATTGAAGAGTTCCTAGATAACAGAACGCAGCATGTCATTCTCAATGGAGAGAAGTCTTCCGAAGTAAGTGATTTCAGGTGTGCCGCAGGGGAGTGTCGTAGGACCGTTGCTATTCACAATATATGTAAATGACCTTGTGGATAACATCGAAAGTTCACTGAGGCTTTTTGCGGATGATGCTGTAGTATATCGAGAGGTTGTAACAATGGAAAATTGTGCTGAAATGCAGGAGGATATGCAACGACTCGACGCATGGTGCAGGGAATGGCAAATTGAACTCAATGTAGACAAGTGTAATGTGCTGCGAATCCATGGAAAGAAAAATCCTTTATCATTTAGCTACAATGTAGCAGGTCAGCAACTGTAAGCACTTAATGCCATAAATTATCTGGGAGTACGCATTAGGAGTGATTCAAAATGGAATAACCATGTGAAATTAATCGTCGGTAAAGCAGATGCCAGATTGAGATTCATTGGAAGAACCCCAAGGAAATGTTGCCCGAAAACAAAAGAAGTAGGTTACAGTACACTTGTTCACCCACTGCTTGAATACTGCTCGCTGGTGTGAGATCCGTACCAGATATGGTTGATAGAAGAGCTAGAGAGGATCCAACGGAGAGCAGCGTGCTTCGTTACAGGATCATTTAGTAATCGCCAAAGCTTTACGGAGATGATGGATAAACTCCAGTGGAAGACTCTGGAGGAGAGACGCTCAGTAGGTCGTTACGGGCTTTTGTTGAAGTTTCGAGAATATAACTTCACCGAGGAGTCAAGCTCCCTCCTACGTATATCTCGCGAAGAGACCATGAGGACAAAATCAGAGAGATTAGAGGCCACACAGAGGCATACCGACAATCCTTCTTTCCACGAACAATACTAGACTGGAATAGAAGGGAGAACCGATAGAGGTACTCAGGGTACCCTCCGCCACACACCGTCAGGTGGCTTGCGGAGTATGGATGTAAATGTAGGTGAGGATCGATGGCCTCATCAGCCAGCCGCAGAAGTTGATGTTCTGTCGAACGGCACGGCGTCTGACTTCAAACAACGTAAGATGAGATGCAAGGGAAAAGAACAGTCGAGTCTAGAGAAATTATGATACGTACAGAGCGTCGGAAGACTTCAACCTTGTGGTGCAGTTCCGTCGTCCGTTTACGTGCTACTTCCATGATTGTGTGCAGACAGAGTTGTACATGTAGCTCGAAGGTCCGACTGTACCGATTGGGCCCGCATCTCGTGGTCGTGCGGTAGCGTTCTCACTTCCCACGCCCGGGTTCCCGGGTTCGATTCCCGGCGGGGTCAGGGATTTTCTCTGCCTCGTGATGGCTGGGTGTTGTGTGCTGTCTTAGGTTAGTTAGGTTTAAGTAGTTCTAAGTTCTAGGGGACTTATGACCACAGCAGTTGAGTCCCATAGTGCTCAGAGCCATTTGAACCATTTGTACCGATCGGCAGCCAATATCGACTGGAGGACCTTATTTTGGAGAACCAACAGGTGGGTGATCAGAGTTGCGCTGGCTAACCCCGAAACAGACCTGCCGTATTTGGTCGTGGACAATACCGCCACTGGCTGTAGCCGTGCGTTCCTCTACACACGTTTTCGTAGATGTTATTTGTGTTACGTCAGGTGGATGTGTAAAACAGACCGTGTTGTGTGCACCCTCTGACAATGTTGCGCCTCTCTGGAGGCTGGCCCTGCCGTCTGGCGCCATCCCTGTGTACGGCCGACTATCTTTCGGTGGACGCAGCAGAAAGAAAAAAGCGCATTAGCTACATTTCGCCAAACTACTCAGCCACTTTGCACGGGCACCTCAGAGGTTTACTCGGCAACAAACCGGCTCCTGTCCACGGCGTCCACTGATTTTCTGTTACTTACGCGCACTTACTGGCCGTCGTTTTTAACGGCAATTTGTCTGTCCGACACACAGACTCCTCGGTTTCGACTTCGCGTCCGCCCTTATCGCGCATCAGAATTACGAGTCGCATCTTGTTTTGACGGAGCCGCGGACGCCGGCTGATCGCAGACGGGAGATGCGGCGATGCGTCGCCCCCGCACCGGCAATTAGCGCTTCCCACGCCGCGTGGGCGCCGGCCGTAACTCCACCAGCGGCCTACTAGCTGGCTGGCCGACTGCAGCCAGTCCCGGGAGAGACGCTGCCGCCGCTGCTGTGACCTTAACGAGCGTAGATGCGCCAGATAACGCCCCTCTAGTAGCTTTCATACCGCCGGCACCGACGGAAAACTCTATTAAAAAAGGAAAAAAATGAACAACCTGCGCAGAAGCATCTCTTAATTGCGGCATTGTTTAAGTGACAGCTCATGAACCTGCTCTGTAAGTGCAACATCTCGCTAGCAGCGCAACCGCCAGAACACACAATTGAAAACAAAGTTGTAAAAGAAACAGACACACACATTTTACTGAGCGCTTTGCAACTACTAGATGGCGGTTTGTTAGACTAGTTTTATCTGAGAGGGACAAGCATCTGAACAAAACTACTTCCGGAAACGGAAGCAGCACGCAGGACCGTGTAATTCAGCTCAGTTACAGCGTACTTCTTGCACTGCGTACTTTCCTTAAGTAGCACAGGGGCAGTCGAACATAGACAGTTCTTTATTTGTGTGGCCGTAGTGTCCGTCGCTGCTTTACAATACCTGAGAGTATTTTCGTTCTGTCATTGCAACTACAAGAAAATGCGCGTATTTTCGCTTTATTGAGGTAAAGCATCATCAGTGTATAACACCTATTTTCGACCTACTTTGTATTTGTATCGATATTTCTATAGCAATTTGTAGTGTTGTTTATGTAGAGTGGCAATGGCCTTGCCGCCGTGGGTACACCGGTTCCCGTCAGATCACCGAAGTTAAGCGCTGTCGGGCGTGGCCGGCACTTGGGTGGGTGACAATCCGGGCCGCCATGCGCTGTTGCCGTTTTTCGGGGTGCACTCAGCCTCGTGATGCCAATTGAGGAGCTACTCGACCGAACAGTAGCGGCTCCAGTCACAGAAAACCATAATAACGACTGGGAGAGCGGTGTGCTGACCTCACGCCCCTCCTAGCCGCTTCCTCATCAAAGGATGACACGGCGGTCGGATGGTCCCGATGGACAGCTTGTGGTCTGTAGACGGAGTGCTTCTTTATGTAGAATGCTTTATCTGTCACGGAAACTCCTTTACTGTGTGTACATATTTCAGTTATGTGAGCCGGCCGCGGTGGCCGAGCGGTTCTAGGCGCTTTAGTCCGGAACCGCGCTGCTGCTACGGTCGCAGGTTCGAATCCTGCCTCAGGCTTGGGTGTGTGTGATGTCATTAGGTTTAAGTAGTTCTAAGTTTAGGGGACTGATGACCTCAGCTGTTAAGTCCCATAGTGCTTAGAGCCATTTGAACCAATCAATTATGTGAACTTTTGAACGATTTTGGTTCAAATGTGCATGTGAATTTAAATAACTACTGGACTAATTGTTATATAATGTACTGTAAATGACTTGGTCCACAGTTGGGAAACGTAGGGTTGAATGTGAAAGGTATGGGGAGACCCCGCAGCTACGGAAGTAGCCTGGCGGAGTGGGAAAAGCGTGGTTGGCTCGCAAGTGGCTACTCGTCCTTTGTGACAGTAATAATCGCCTCTGAGAATGAAGCGTAGCTGGAATTTCACATCAGATTAACAATGTGCCAACTAAACGTTATGAAATTTTATACCCGCCTACGAGACGGACGTTACCAACTAAGGAACTAAGGGCTAATGTGTCACAGCGACGGGGGGCGTGGGGGTGGGGGTGAGGGGGGGGGGGAAGGAGTAGTTTTAGTGAGAAGTAAAACAACTGAGTGTTGAAACTCAACACTGAACACTGACTGGGCTGAGTAGTTCTGGGGTTAAGATCTCGTTGGCAGTAGCGGATCGTTGTGGCTCATATTCCTGGAGTTTTGAGGCAAGAAGAGCTTAAGAGCAGTATTTATGGGCCTCTGATGCTGTATTTGGTGATACTATTACCATGACATGGTTTTTGGCCCTCCAAAAATATAATTCGGACGCCAAGAAGATCTGTAACAGGGCGAGACCAATAGGACTGCCATGACTGCACCACTGCCCTGTTGACAGGCACAGCTAATTACGCCTCCAGTACCAACAGTCTTCTACTACATTGTTTGTATTTGGCACTGCGTAAATGGACCAGGTATTTGTAAAATTTGTTTGATTTTAATAATAATCGCGGTGTTACTAAAAATTCTATCTTACACCCATGATTATCCCAAATCACAAACCTGGACAGGAATCCCATCCTAGTGAATTTAATTCCGAGTGTCCTTATTTGTTATGGAAAGACTTATTCTGCAGCTATAAAAATAGTTTGACTGCTTTCTAATGTGTGGAGTTATAGTGTTTAAAGTTCAGTTTTATAGTTTAAGAAATACTCCACCTCCCGTGCAATTTTAAATAAATCTGCAGTCATTTTGTTAAATAATTTGCCTTACTTGGAAAGTTGTCTGATCAGAACTGTAAAGCCTTATCAGTGTTCATTTCATGAGAAAGGGTCTGAATTTGAATTAAATATTGTGTTGACATTTGTATAGCCAACTGTATTTCAAGTAGGTTAAAAGACTATTTATCATAGCACATTTGTTACGTAAAGAGTTATTGTTTGTTGTGCTTTACATAATTAATAATCATTGATGAAAATACTTACCAATTCTCATAAATACACGTGTGGTTTAGTTAATGAGCATGGTTCTTCAAACCATGAAATTTTAAAGGCCCTCATGTACTAAGCTAGTTAGTTAATGCGTTGTGGCCGAGCGGTTCTAGGCGCTTCAGTCTGGAACCGCGCTGCTGCTACGATCGCAGGTTCGAATCCTGCCTCGGGCATGGATGTGTGTGACGTCCTTAGGTTGGTTAGGCTTAAGTAGTTCTAAGTCTAGGGGACTGATGACCTCAGCTGTTAAGTCCCATAGTGCTCAGAGTCATTTAGTTAGTTACTGAAGCAAAGCTAAGGCTCCTTTAGAGCCAGTGTTAGATTTGCAGTCTGTTTAATTGCTTCAAACGGAGTTTAAGAAAGAAATATTTACTGTGTTAGCCATTCTGATACAAGTTGGTTAATGTACAGGCATAGAGACCCTGTACTAAACAATGATGTTATAGAGTATACAGTTATCAGACCCCCTGATTTAAATGAGGATCATTTCATACTCTTCCCTGTTTAGCATTGGTAGTAATTTCATGTGTGTTGGTTATTGATCTATAAGCTGCTGCATATAGTTCATTTAAGATACGTGTGGTTGAGAGGCACATGTTTTTGTTTGCTATCTCATTGACCATTAGTCTCTCTGATTTTCAAGTTAGTAGTACATATAACTGCAACGTTATATTACTGTGTTGTAGTGCGAACAGATACGAAGAAAAAGCTTAGAGTCTGTGTCAAGGAAGGTTAGTTCAGCCTTAGCACTGCCTTCTGCTTTATTATATTGCTTGACACCAGAATGTTACAACTAGTTTTTGTGCTGTGAGAACGTCTGTTCCTCAACCACCTGTTTACTGTTGCTGATAATCTGCTGGAGTGTTTAGAAAACGAACTTGAGTTTGATTGTTCTGTTCCCATCAGGTTATCTTACGGTCACAACTTTCTTAAAAAATCCTCGCAGAGGTATGACGTTAGCATCGATTGCCGTTTAAGGTGGTAAATGTTACTGTTACAAGTGGTCTTAATTAACGATATTTTCAATTGGATTTGCTTGTGAGATC
Source organism: Schistocerca nitens (assembly GCF_023898315.1). Classification (NCBI taxonomy): domain Eukaryota; kingdom Metazoa; phylum Arthropoda; class Insecta; order Orthoptera; family Acrididae; genus Schistocerca; species Schistocerca nitens. Next base: position 145,701,332 of record NC_064620.1, on the reverse strand, counting down.
GAAAGTAACATATTGCTGACGAACGAATTATAAATATCCTTACCTCAATAAAGCGAAACGCGTCTGGCGAAAAAATACGCATTTTCTTGTAGTTGCAACGACAGAACGAAAGTACCGTCAGAACATAGATAGATTATCAACAAGAGGCTACCGGGCCATAGGCATTTTCCTGAACTTTACTCCACCATTGCCATTGTGAGAACAGGTAAGATAACTAGCAACCTCCTTGTAAAGGTTAACGCACAGCGTCCTAGCTGTCGAGACGGGGAGATGACACATACCCGGAACGAATGCACGCGACAGATTAATGAGCGCTGGTCTGGTACACTGGCCAACCTAGGTGTGGTTTTTAGGTAAATTCTGGGCTCGTCACACGTTTCTGTCTCATAAAACACTACAGACAAACAGTTATAACACGAGAACACGCACGACAATATTCACACTATCCACAGACAGGCGGTGCTCATTGTTTTCCTCTCATATTGACACACGAGTGTCGGGAAACGTGCGGAATCCACCGTAAAAGTTAAAAGTAATAGACACTGTAAGCTAGACACTCTTGGTTACGGGGCACCTGAGTGTTCGTAGAAGCTTATGAATCCGTTCGCTGCCATGAAGTGAACTTCCAGACACAACGTTACTCATGAAAAAAGCAATCTGACTTCGAACGTTGAGTTCGGAGAAGGAAAAGCGTAATTAACCCCTAGCAGGTAACATGTCAAAAACTGGCACTAACGGTAACACCCGTCTGTGAGATTAAGATGACCAAATTTTGCACTTTGTGTCCACTTTCGTGATTTTATAAAATAAATAACAAATTAAAATCTTAATGAAATATTAATACTAATATATTTATTATGCTTAAAACATATACAGGTTGTTCCAAAAAGGGCTTTACAACCTTAAAAATTCATATAAATATATTGAAAGACGATATAGAACTGCGTTCAGTGTCATTTTGTAGGGAAACACGTCAAGTTTTTTTTTATCTTAAACTGAAGATGTCGTATGTGGCTTCCGTGGTTATTCTGCACACACCCCATCGGAAGTCAATTTCTTCCCAAACTCGCTGTAGCATTGCAGTTGTAAGTTGCTCAGTGGTGGCGTAAATTCGTGCTCTAAGTTCACGTAGAGAAGCTGGCACAGGAGTTACAAACACGACATCATTGATGAAATATACATAAAAAAATTTGGTGGTATGTGGTCTGTGGAACGTGGGGGCCATGCAACTGGTGCATCACGGCCAATCCATTGACCTGGAAAGCGTTCACTAATAACCAGTAGGATGTTTATACTAGTCTGACTACTACACTGTCGTGGCTATCTCACGGTCGTCCGATCTCATGGCTCTTGGTTCCGTCGTGGCTGTCGTTGTCAATATCTGTGAACAATAAAGTGCACGTCCGCACACACGAACATACACAAATGAATGATTAGGTGGGCCACTCCTTCATTTCATGCTCCTGGCGTGCATCCTGTGCAGCTGTCAGCCAGGTACTGGGGTGTTGCACCATCTTACAAGAAGTAATAATTTCGTTCTTGGTCATCTTCATCGATCTGTGGTATCGAAAATTGTTGTAACACATTCAAGTATACTATCACGTTAAGATGGTTCTCTCATGGAAAAAAGGGGTCGTATACTTTGTTTTTGCTCAATGCAGTTTAGGGCTATCACGAACATGATGCAATGTTTGATGTAGATTTTCACTACCCCAAAACCTACAGTTATGTGTGTTAACCTTGCGACTTAAGGTAAAAGTCGACTAGTCAGAAAAGATGATTTTGTCCAAGAAATGTTCATCCTCATGTAATCGATTTAACATATCCGCACACAACTTCGTGCGAGCAATTTTATCAGTGTCTATTACTGCTTGTGCGATCGAAAATCTGCACGGTTTCAAATGCAAACAGTTTCTCAACACACGCCAGACAGTCGTATGTGGGAGATGCATGCCGGGTCGATTTAGTATGGCTGTTGACAAAACATTGTTTCCCTCGGTCAACGACTGTTTCAGCAAAAAATTTATGCCACTCATAAACTGTAGGCTTACTAGGAGGATCTTTAGCGTACTTGGTACGGAAATTACACTGAGCTGATGACGCCGACTTCGTTTTTTCAAACCAAAACACACAGCTATCACACTCTGGTCCAGTGAAGGTAGTTATCTTTAAACCAACTGCCGCTAGCGCTCTTTACGGTGCGATTCGGCACTAGTGAACTACGCGAGACAAAACTTGATGTATTTCCGTACAAATTGACCCTACAGTAACCTCTGTAGGTACTATGAATTAATTTATACGAATTTTCAAAGCTGTAAATTATTTTTTGAATCACTCTGTATTGCAATACAATATGTAAAAATTACAAAATTAAGTATTAGCTTTTCACATGAAATAGTTTATAATGGTTGATTGTTCTTACACAAAAGTTACAAAATTAAGTCTTGCAAATGAAATTGCGTGAATGTGTTTTCTCAGATAACTTGATGCATATGCAGATAAAGAAAGAATTACCAACTTTCTACACAGATTTTCCATACGTTCCTTGACCACTATAGGTAGCTGGATTTATCAAATATCACGCACTTGTTTGGCGTCACTGCCCTCAGTAGGGGACAATAATGACAGTTCTTCCTCTTTTGTAGCTTGCTGTATCGTTCGCTTTGTGTTGTATCGTTCGCTTTTCTCTTTATCCAAAATATCTGAAACAGTTGTCGTGAGTCACCCGTTTCGTTGGGAATCTCTACCCATTCTTTTGCATCTTTGTGACATGTGAGGTATCCGTCTACTATAGTTGGAGTCACGAACGATAGCGGTCGAGTTTAGATTTGTTCTGCGCATCTACATCACGCACTTTCCGACAGCCAGTGAGCGTTCAGAAGTGTTGTGAGAGCAATGCTATGAATTCCGTAGCTAATGCGAACATTAAACAAGATCGTAGCGAATTGTTTAGTGAATTTCTATTCCATTTGTTGCGAGTTGTCATCGCTGATGGCGGTGCTAAGTGATAAATCCTGCGTAAGCAAGCGACAGACGTAATTTGCAGGATGTACGCTTCCTTCCAGCGGAAAGCACGCGCATGCGCGTACAGCACTGTCGCTTGGAATTGCCAACAATGCAGTGCCCGTCCGCGTCTCGACATGCACGAACAGCCATCATTCGTGTATCGGGCTGTAGTAGCCGTCTATAAATTACGATAATTACGATCCATCTTTAAAAGTAAGGAGTATAACACAAAAAACGAACTCGTTTAATGTAATACTCGACAATCAGGTGGGGAAAAATAGCTTACATTTACAGTAATAATCGCCTCTGAGAATGAAGCGTAGCTGGAATTTCACATCACATTAACAATGTACGTGTGCCAACTAAACGTTATGAAATTTTATACCCGCCTACGAGACGGACGTTACCAACTAAGGAACTAAGGGCTAATGTGTCACAGCGACGGGGGGCGGTGGGGGGGGGGGGGAGGAGTAGTTTTAGTGAGAAGTAAAACAACTGAGTGTTGAGACTCAACACTGAAGAACACTGACTGCAAACTTAATATTACTACAGAGCCTCTAAGTGTATAAATATCATGACTTATAGGACAGATTTGGTAAGGACAAATGTTGCTGCCATCTGTTGCCTACACCACTTAACAACCTAAAACTGGGGAGCTTGTATGATGAAAGCAGTAATTTAAGATGGCTCCGTCCCCGCCCACAAATAATTTGAAGAACTGCAACGCCGTTGCCTTACCTGGGTTGCTAAAAATTTCTTACAGAAAATAAAATCAAGCATGTGTGCCGTAGCCCCTGAGCGAATAGTAATGCAAAGGAAGCGAGCCCTTTTTGTACGAAACTGAGGCCAGGTGCGTGTGGCAGCATTTGTGAACAAAGAAAAGGCTTTAGATAATGATTTCACTAACCCCAAACGGTATGAAAAAACCAATATAATTCATGAACAGAGCTCATGTACGAAGTTAACTGTAAAAGTTAAGAACAAATATCGAATCACATATTCTAACATCTATTCCGAACATTGTGGTACACAATTACGTAAAAATAAGTTTACAAACTCTTAAGAATTACACTTGAAATTGAGAGAAACTGTAAGTCACTCGAGTGATTTATCCAGAGACGGATACTGATCATCACGTGTTCTTATGCAGTCGGAATAGATAGCGAAGGCACGTTGTCCACGCTAAGTACAAAATGCGGGACACGACGGGAAAAGGGCACGATTTTGCGCAATTTCAACGCTCTTGTAGTTCCAAGCCATGTGAATGCAACACGAATTCCCGTACCTCGCCGCAGTCTCGCCATTCTCTTGAAAGTTGCTGGTCGGATGCGTCCATTTCAAATGCACGAGACACGGATCTGAAACACCATTGTTCCGGTGTTCTGCCCACAACGAAAAACGAGATAAAAGTGGTTTTTGTGCTTGAGACTGTATGCAGCGACCAACCGGACTATGCGCTCCCAGTGCGTGGGTCAACGCTCTAGCGTGCTACGAAACAGCTCTTCCGCCTTTCCCGTCTGCAACGATGTGCCGTCGCTCCCACGGACACGGGCGGCTGATGACTACAACCCGGATTTTCGTGTACTGTCAGCTCGTAAATCATTCGTGCGTTCGTGCAGTATCGCATCATTAAACATGCACAATGTAGCCGAAAAGCAAAGAATGCGGTATTAACCCCAGATAACCAAATCCTCGTAAAATTTACAATTACAACAGGGTATAAAACAGGACGTTTTGTACTAATTTCGTACGCAACATATCAGTCGAGATCTAATAATGGCAGTTAACTAATGCATTACCTAAACACTATGTTTCCTTTGAATAAAATGTGGAGTATTACAATTTACGATAGTTTAGGAGCAATATAACATTTTCTCAGTTTAGTGCTCTACGGTAAAACTCAGTTCTATAATTATTTACATTTTCTCTTAAAACAGTACACAGCAACCAATTTCTACAAATTTCTTTCACTTAGACTTACGCATTTGTCGGACAAAACTCTTTGTACATAGAAAATCATTCCCCCCCCACCCTGCTTTTCTGAAGAAGAGAAATTTGTTAACATCGAGTATAGATTTGTCAGGACGTCCTTTCTGAAAGTGTTTGTATGGAGTGGAGCCACGTATGGAATCAAAACATGGACGATAAATAGTTTAGACAGGAAGAGAATAGAACTTTTGAAACGTGGTGCTACAGAAGAATGCTGAAGATTCGATGGGTAGATCACATAGCTAATGAGGGGTTACTGAATAGAATTGGGAAGAAGAGGAATTTCAGCACAATTTGACTAGAAGAATGGATCGGTTGGTAGGACACGTTCTGAGGCATCATGGGATCTCCGGTTTATTATTGAAGGGAAGCGTGTAGGGTAAAGAAATCTTATAGAGGGACCAAGAGATGAATACACTAAGCAGATTCAGAAGGATGTAGGTTGCAGTAGGAACTGTGAGATGAAGAGGCTTGCACAGTATAGAGCAGCACGGAGAGCTGCATTAATCCAGTCTCTGGACTGAAAACCAGAACAACAACATAGAAAGTGATCTTTCTATTTCACAATAAATGGGAGACGCATACTTATGTCAAGAAATTTTGGGCAAAGTCAGATCAAACTGAAGTCTTACACTCTCTCCACAGTTTCTTTTTGTCAGCTTTATAAACCGAAAATCCGTATTTGATCCGGAAACTTTATCCATCTTATCTGTTGCTGCAACGCGCTCTTCTTCATAGGATGACAGCAGAAGTTTTTCAGTGTCTTCAATAAGTGTCAGAGATTCCACCAGTTATCTATGGCGTCCATCTTCGTTTTTCCAGCTGCAAATTATTAATATTTGATTTGATGTAAGGTCTTTTTCAAATCTGTTTTCTTGAATGCCATTTTCGCTAGCTGCTTTAGTGCCCTCGAAAGTGTGTAGGTTCCAAAGCCGAACAAAAAATAAAAAATATGAGGCATTACCTTAAGGCCTTTAAACAGGATGAAACAAACAGAAGTTACCGACTTAATTCCATCAAAGGTGTCACAGTAAAAGATGATACCGGTTATCCAAGTACTTCGTTGGTTAAAATAGGTTGCGGTGACAAACTAAGTCTCGAATATCAGGTATATTTCAGAACGCAGCAGCACGGACAGGTTGATTCAAGAATACCTTCAATAAAGTCATCATACAGTATGAGTTACTCTTGTCAGAGCTTTCGGACCTTTGTATTTTATGCATCTATTTACCTTGTTTGTGAAGGCTACCCACATTGTCATATTTTAGACGTAATGTATCAGCTACACGATGCAACGCGTGGGCTACCGAACTGGGGAACTTGCGCTCACTACGAAGTTTAGGCACTGTAACAATATTAACCTAATTACTCATCTTCTGCACTCTTGGCGTAATTCATATGAAAAAAAGTGAAAGGTGCTATCAGGTAATTTATTGCAATGTATGCACTGACACTAGAAAAATTATACAATAATCTTTATAGAGGTGGCCGAGCGGTTCTAGGCGCTGCTACGGTCGCAGGTTCGAATCCTGCCTCGGGCATGGATATGTGTGATGTTTTTAGGTTAGTTAGGTTTAAGTAGTTCTAAGTTCTAGGGGACTGATGACCTCAGATATAAAGTCCCATAGTGCTTAGAGCCAATAATCTTTATAAATATCTAAATTCATGCAGTTATATCGATGAAACCTTCGAAATATGCATTTACTCCACAAAGCCAAATATAAGGAAACATACATGCAATATGCACTTGCATGGAAATCCTGGATGTGCTGATGAATGATAGTCTGTGAGTCGACAAGTGGCTATGTATAGCGCAGGTACACGATGAATGAAACCAGAACGCGACAAAGCGACCAAACTGTGAAAATAAAGTTTCTCGATTGGCGTATCGAATCTAATAGAAAGTTCGGGTGGCTGCGGATGACTTTAGCTGCGGTGGGCGGGGAAGCTGTTGCCAAAGAATATAGGCCAGTGTTTCGTACTGTCCACAGAATGTCTCTCTTGTAATATGTTCACAATATAGAAAAATGATGTACCACGAAAAGAAGGGTGATGATCTAAGTTTTCCTTCTGGGTGTGCTGAAGTGCCATCTTATAAAATACTTGCAAAGTTAATTTGCTAAAGTAACAAATGAAGAGTACCTGTAGCAACGGCCTTCAACACGGCATAGAGAGGCTACAGGCTTCAGGATAGGGTATGGTCCACTAAGGGTGCAGAACATGAGCGCTATGTAGAGGGTGCTTATAATTAAAGTGCAGGTACTCACAGAGGTCCATTGTGGTATGTAATTACCGTATGGGAGGGAAACATGGTACACATTATAATGCGTTAATGCGGAACCGATTTACGCTAGGGAAACTTTTGGCAACCAGGTACAGATCTGGCGCTGTGAGAGCAAGGAAGATGTATAGACGTTTTTCTATATGTAATGTATTATCAACGAGACGTGGCTAGAAAAGGTTAAACAAATGAGGAGGAGATAATATCGATTTTATTATTAACAGCTGCTTATACAATTTGATTAATATGAGCACTGGGGACGTCGACGAGGCAGTGTATCGATAAAAGACGTGATCAACAGCTCTTCGCTACATTTCCTGTAGGACCTGAGTAAAGTGTTCCTGCATGCTGGCCTTCAGATCAGGTAGAGAATACGTCTCTGCTAAACGCGTAATTTTATATGTCCACAGAGCCGAAAGTCACATTGATTCAGAAAAGGTGATATTGCAGGTCATGCAGCTGAAGAACCTTTGAAGGTAACACGTTTGTTGAAGGATGCATTAAGCAAATCTTTGAGTGGGTGGGCAACGTGCCGTGTTCCCCAGTCTTACATGAAAACAATCGTTTCCACATAGTTGCGTTCTTCCAAAAGAGGTATCACATGCTGTTCAAGGAGGTCTCGGTAACGTCCAGATGTCACGATAGACCTTAGACGCCCTCTGCGTGTTTTCTCTTCAAATAAAAACTGACCGAGAATAAAGGTGCTTGTGAATCCACAACACACAGTCACACGCGGTCAGTGTGAAACGTCCCCTTTGAACAATTATACGCGACTTCCCCTTTGAACAATTATACAAGACTGTGCTTGAACCTGACACACAATATTTTTTAGCGCAACGCAATCTGACTTTCAACACACAATGTTTTGTTAGCGCAACGCAATCTGACTTTCAAAATTCTCTACAAGAGAATGGCCCTGACTAACATTAAACTATACCTTTCACAAATCACTTACCTCACAAAAATCTTCGCTGCTCAAGCTACTGCAATACAGCGAGCGCCACTACTGCCAGCTAAATAAAAGATTCAAACTATGGAAGGCACTAACTACTGATAGGGATAGTTAGCTAATGAAAGATATTAATAGAGAACAAACAATGTATTTACCTTGATATCATGACAAATTACAAAACTCCGCCATCTCTCTCCCCACATCCACCACTGCTGGCGGCTCACCTCCAACTGCCCAGCGCTACGCGCTGTTCACAGCCAGCTGCCTAACACTACAATGGTTGAGTATTACAACAATGCAAAGCAGCCACAGACTGCACACGGCACAGCCGGTGATTTTCATACTGAGGTGGCGTTACCAATAAAAAAACCTAAACAGCCTACTTACATAGCCCCCATGCTCCCCACAAAAAATTTTACAAATTTTGTTGGGCACTGGCCAATACATATTTGTTAAAATTTGTTTTCACAATTACAATAACAAAGAAATCAAATGCACACACTTATTGATACAATGTTGGTCAAAAGCTAAAATTTTCTCACAGTCCATAAAGACAGTCCTGATCATTCATCACATTGCAGTGTTTTTCTCAAAGTCTGAGCAGTAAAAGAAAATGCACACGGAAGTAGTGGATTTCCATGCAGTCTTGAAGAAGTATCGTTGTCCTTCCAACGGAAAGACAGTGTTGACTCTTGACATGTTGACAGGTAATGGGCCACAACAGAGCAAACCCACAGCGGAGTCAATCGAAGTTTTGAAGAGTATTGGTGGGTAGGTCATCACAGAGCAGACCCACTGTAGTCCTGGTAGAAATGACGGTACTGGTGGGCCACCAGAGGTGCAGACCCACTGTAGTCCTTGTAGAGATGGCCAGCAGCCATCTGTTGTGACTGTGCAGGTGCACAATCACCATTGAAGAGTCTTGCGGATAATTTAGCAAGTCCATAACCACCACTTGTGCACTCACAAAGTTTTTGGAATAGTCCTCAGAACCAGCAATGCTGTTATCCAGTCCCTTGCTGAATCATTAAAACATATGCAAACACTATCACTCCCTACTTCTCACATATTGTGCATATGCTATGACCAACAGAAACGAGTGCAGTCAAAATATACTTAATTTGAAGACCTGGTGTCAATTACAATATTATAACATGAGAATACAATTACAAAGGTACAAAATACATTAGTAAAGAACATAACAATACAGATAACATTTGTAGTAAAACAGGCTTTACAAAAGAATAGAAATAAACATATACATCAGTGTTACAAAAATAATGACATAAGTACATACATAAAGATCAGAACAACTTTTGAAACATCAACATCACACATGAGCATTAAAACAGAACAGATAAATGTCTAAACATCTTTACAAAGTAAATAACATATTATCAATGCAAATTATATTTGAGGATCACAGTATTCCTCATCATAGTGAATGTAGCTTAGTATTAGAAAAATTCTACAACATAAGTATTATCAGATATACATATAAATACAGGAAAAACATAAATACACAAGGGAACACAAACACATAGTGGGATAACACAATGGAAAGGACAGGGTTTCTTTTCAGTGTAACTTTTGGTACTGCAGTATTTTGTGAACAAAACCTTTTTTGTTCTTGGAGATCTCCCTTCGTTCATCATTATTCCCAAATGGTCCTATCTGTACCTCTTTTCTGTATTCTAACCATATTTCTTTCAAAATAATTATTTCTCATTGTACAATACTCATTTTGGCCCTATCTGTTTCTTGTGACTTGTCAATGCATTTCTTCCAATTCATCATAGTTAGTTTCTTATATAGTCTACCCCCTCTTAAGCTAACTTAAATCTACTGAGCTCAGATGCTAAACTAAGGGACGAGGCAATGCAGCATCACATAAAACAATAAACATCAATGACAAAAATTTCAAACTGGCAAAGCAAGCTACAGTAAATCTAAATTACCAAGCAATTCAACATTACAACTAATATGAGGCAATGCACAGCAAACAATAAAATAATCATTAGTAAAACTGGCTTAACAGCGTAATACAAAGTCAAATTCAGTAACATTATGCCTGGCAAACAGCAGCAACTTATACCTAAACATGACATAGCTCAAGCAGAAAAAATATTACAGTAAAGATAACAATGCAGATAAGGGAAATGTATAATCACATCTTAATGTCTAAGTAATTAAAGTGGTGCACCACAAAAACTAATTCTACAAAAGATTCCTAAGTACTAGAAAAGAAAATTATGTATGCAGTTCCTGTTATTAGGCCCTTCTTATTGTTCTTTCCATTCCAAGAGCTCCTATTTCGAAGAATATGGGTCATGAAATAATTATTTAATAGATCTGTTGACAGAAAGTGTTCACATTAGCAAATGAAATTATTTTTTATTTTTTATTTTTTTTTTATTTTTTTTTATATATATAAAACCCATGCTGCAACACAGCTGGAAACTAAATATCAAATGAAATAAGCAACTATGAAAGGCAAAGCATAAAAATATCATTCAATAGTCATGTGACATTTCATAAGTTAACTCTCGTAGAAAGACGCTTGTCGTAATCAGGTGTGCAGATGTAAAAATATTTCTCGTTATTTCATTAGGCATTTCTGTCGCCATATGGCATTTCTCTCAACTAGCACGACAATAGCCGTGAAATGTTGCGATGCTTTCTACAAAGGAACGTCAATAGCGATTATAATGGCCTCCCCCTTTTTTTTTTTGTCTACCTGTGCCGCTGGAAGGCTAATGGCCCCTTTTTTTTTTGTTCGGGCGGCTGTCGCCCAGGTGGGTGCCCGCGACGCATTACGTGCAGGTGGTCTCTTAACTTTCCTACGGAAATATTTACGACAGCAGTTTCCACTAAAATGGCAGTCTTATATAAAAATATTTCACAGGTCAAGAATTAGCGTTGCAAATCTGTAAAAACAAAATCCTATGAATATAACAGTGTCCAAAAAAATTTTCGTCGGCATTGTGATACATTCACGCATTTACACACATTTCATAACTCTTAAAAGTACGATTCGCGGTTTACAACATCCGTTTTCACCAACCAGAGTCCCTAACTTCTACTCATTATTCCTTACCTTATTACACGTATATATATCGTCGACACATAATCAAATTCCTCATATAGTATCAGCTTATTGATCATAAACGTACCTCAACAGCATAAAACATATCGTCGTCGTAAAAAATAACATCATAATACCTCAGTCAACCCTCAAAATCGTCGTAGCTTCCTCCAATAGTTTCAAAACCTAAAAAAAATTCTCTGCTCATGTCAAAAGTGTCATCTACCTCAAATGTACTTTAAAATCATGCTCCCTTACCAAATACATCATTCAAAGCTCTCATAGTATCACAATGGTTCCGAAAAAATATGAACAGTTTACAAAGTACAGACAAAATACAATTTCGTAAGTGTGAAGTTATCCAACGGTATAATTGCGTAAACATCTGTCACTGACGTAGTAAAAAAAATGTTTCTTTCTCTGTTAAATGATCAGGTAGCTGTGTAATTTATGTGTTAGAGAAATATGGTACCGATGTGTAAAGTTGTATAAGCAAATACCATATTAGCTAGGGCTCCTTGTGCTCGCCAAACACATGGTACACAAAGTAGGCGTGTACCCCCCTGAGGATAAATGTAATTATACCCTCAGGTGTTACAAATTACATCAATGGAATGAAATGTATCTCGGAAAACTATCTTTGTAATTCAAAAATATTTAAAAATAAATGTTTTAAGTACAAAATTAATCACTCAAATACGTGTCCTGTAGCGCTAAATGTGCGTCTTGTTGCAACATAATCTCTGTGGCAGTGTCGTAGTTATCGTCTTCCGAAAGCTAAGTTCTGCAGAAGTCAATGTACTTACCTCATGATAAACAAAAGTGAAATGCTTTGCGTATAGATATCTTAGTTATTACGCTTATTGCCGTGATGAGGAAAGTACTGTACTGTAACGTATTGTTGTGCTACGAAAAAGGCTGTCTCATTGTTGCTATACCACAAAAGTTACTACTAAAATATGTTTTAATTTCTTGAATAATGCCGAAAAACTGTGCAGATATAAAACAGATACACCGCAAAAGCAACATTGTAAATTGTCACTCATTAGTAACGTCGTGATAAAATCCTGTAGCTGTCACATAAACTAACCACTGTGTCATCTAGTATCTCTCAGAAAGCACTTTAAATCCAGAATGTATTTTCAAATAAACCAAAATGTTGCATTAAAATCTCAAGTTAAAAAAGCACATTATCTCTCAATAAACGGTGTTACATGTGAAATTTGGTGTAAACCTTTGCTCTTCATAGTACGCAGAGTTTCAACTTTAACGCAATTATCAAGTGGTATACGTCGGTAAAGAATACTGGAATTTTTCTCAAGGTTAGCGTCTGTGTTATTTTTCTCGGAGCCAGCGGGCGCACGCGGCTGCCTGCTGTGCGAGTCATTGTCTGTTTCTTTGCTGGTGCGCGTCGTTATTCGGATTAGGAGACCGAACTTCTACAAATTCGCCTTGCCGAGAGGGCCCAGCTCTGTTTGAGTCCCGCCAGTTCTGATGCAATTCAGGTCTGTCGTTACGATCACATCGTCTGTCGTCATGTCGGTAGTTTCTGTGGTTTCTTTCTTGTCGGTTAAGTGGTGGAGAATTTCTCCCTGAATCGTAACTGTGCGCTGGACCGTTGCGTCTAAAGTTATTCTGTCCCTCGTAATAATAATTGTTTTGGTTCCCATATTGTCTGTTTCTCTGATTGTCTCTGTGATAGTCATTACCGCGGAGAGGTGATCTTTCCCTGTAATTATTACTACTCTGCCAACGGTTGTTATACGGGTGGTGTCTGTTTCGGTCACGATTTGTGTTGTGAGAATAGCCTTGTCGCGTCCAGTTATTATTTCTTTCATCGCGGAATTGCGACGGATGTAATCTGTAATTGTTGTGCTCCTGCGTTCCGCGATTGTCAGTGTCAATTTCCAGTTCTTGTAAGAGTCCCTGAAAAGCTTCAATGTCGTCTTTGCAACGTCCTGCCAAAATAATATGTCGCAAATGTTCAGGCAGTTTGATTAAGCAAATGCGGATGAGTTCTGAGGGGCTGTATGGGTTTGACAGGTACTGATTCTTGTGCAACATGTCTTCAAAATATTTCACAAGACTGGAGAATTCAGATTGTTCAAAATGTTTCATCATTATGATGCCATGTTTTACTCGGTCTTGTGTGGCTTGAGACCAATATGCGGAGAGGAAGGCATGGTAAAATTCTCCTTCACTGTGACAATCGTGAATGACCGATCGCATTCTCACAGCTGGTTCATTCTCTAAGTAGCCACACATAAATTCTAATCTGTGTTCTAACGACCAGTTGGGAGGAAAACAATGAGAGAATTGATGGAGCCATGCTTGTGGATGAATGTCGTTGGCAGAATTTTTAAACGTTTTGAATTTACGTGTAGTAATGAACAGCTTATAGTCAAAGTCATCATGTCGGCGAGTCGCATATCGGTCATTGTTAGGTCGTGTCGGCCGTTCCATCTCAAAATTCGGTGTGCCTTGCCAATTTCTTTCATAATTTCCGAAGTGTCTTGTGTTATTATTTTGTGGTTGTTCCGTATTTCTATGTCCCTCTTCCCGTACTGGAGCGCGAGTGTCCTCTGAAATACGTAATTCTTGTATTACCTGTGTCAGCTGATCTTGTACTTCGCGGATTTCTCTTTTGTGTTGCGTATTAATTTGATTTTGATTTTGTTTGAATTTTCTAATTTGTTCATACTCTTCTGTGTCAGTGAAGGCTACAGGTGTAGTGTCATTCAGATCATCATCTACCTTCGTAGATAAGTTAGTGAACTGATCTGAAAGTTCGGCTACTTTATCCGATAGTGTACTTATTTCCTCAGTGTGTTTTTCTGAACCAAGTTTCAGAGTATCTACTGTGTCCTTTAAGTTTTCCTGAGATTTTGCAAGTTGCGTAACCGAATCGGTAGATGCAACTGAGTCAATTTTAGCTTGCAAAGTCTCATGATTTTCATGAACAATAATTTGCAGTTCTTTTATGGCTGCTTCGTGATTCTGTAATGCATTTTCATGCCGCGAAAAAATAGGTTGAAAATGCTCACAAATTTGTGTTTTTACGTCATTACAGACTTTTTGACATTTCGATTCGATGTTATGTAACTCAGTAGTTAAATCCTCACGTGTTTGTTCAAGCTTATTTTCCACTGAGTCTAACTTTTGAAGCTGTTGTTCCATTGCGTCTAACTTTTGAAGATTTTGTTCCATTTGTTTCTGATTTTGCTCCATTGTGTCTAATTTTTCAAGCTTTTGTCCCATTTGTCTCTGATTTTGTTCCATTTGTTGCATTAATTGCAATAATAATGTATTAGTGTCTGGAATCTGTTTCTCTATGTTTTTTGGCAGTGCATTTTCACCGGCAACATTCACATTTTGACAAGCAGAAAATGTGTCTTGACTCATTTGAGAAAACGGTGATGACCCAGAACCTGAATCTACAGTATTTGCGAAATTGTGTCCTGTCATTTCGGATTCCTGAGGCGAGCTGTTGCCGACCGACCGATCGATAATGCTTCCCTGTTCTCTAATTGTTTCGCTGTCTACACCATTGTTTGCCGCCCGCTCCATTTCCCTATGCACAATTACCAAATTATTACTTTGAACATCAGTTAATTCATTACTCGGTGGCACTAACATACTGCTTTCGTCTTCGCTGTCATTTCTCAATTTACTTTGGAGCCTAGTGTTACGTTTTTCACACGCCATTATTGTCACAGTATTTCACACGACAACACAGAAAAACACAATTTGAAGAGCAAAAATAAGAGAACACATTAACATAACACTGAAAATAATATCTAGTTAATTGCAGCTGCGAAATACTTGGTGCAAATCTACAACAAATCTACAACAATGAAAGACTGCAACTACAAAGGAGATTTTCTCTACAATTACGCGCTAGCAATAAACAAAATCTACACTAATTACACAAACTACAAGAAAAAAAAATCAGAAGATTCCAGTGAGGTATCCTAGGCTAAGGGTCGACATATGAAACGTCCCCTTTGAACAATTATACGCGACTTCCCCTTTGAACAATTATACAAGACTGTGCTTGAACCTGACACACAATATTTTTTAGCGCAACGCAATCTGACTTTCAACACACAATGTTTTGTTAGCGCAACGCAATCTGACTTTCAAAATTCTCTACAAGAGAATGGCCCTGACTAACATTAAACTATACCTTTCACAAATCACTTACCTCACAAAAATCTTCGCTGCTCAAGCTACTGCAATACAGCGAGCGCCACTACTGCCAGCTAAATAAAAGATTCAAACTATGGAAGGCACTAACTACTGATAGGGATAGTTAGCTAATGAAAGATATTAATAGAGAACAAACAATGTATTTACCTTGATATCATGACAAATTACAAAACTCCGCCATCTCTCTCCCCACATCCACCACTGCTGGCGGCTCACCTCCAACTGCCCAGCGCTACGCGCTGTTCACAGCCAGCTGCCTAACACTACAATGGTTGAGTATTACAACAATGCAAAGCAGCCACAGACTGCACACGGCACAGCCGGTGATTTTCATACTGAGGTGGCGTTACCAATAAAAAAACCTAAACAGCCTACTTACAAGTGGAATGGCTCTTCGTGCACAACACACGGTCTGACGGTAGCGCAGTTTCAGTTATTCTGTGTATTCACTGCACCCTGTAGTGTAAAATGTGCTTCGTCACTGCATAGAATATTGCCCGACCACATGTCATCAACTTCGCTCCGTGCCAGAAACTAAAGAGCGAATTAAGAACAATGCTGCATATCATGAGTTTTTACTTGCTGCTTGTATATTGCACGGATGCCAGTGAAAAATAGACTGCAAAACTTTCCCTACTGTTGACCATGGGATGGACAATTCTCGTTACACCTGTGACGTCTCGTTTTGTCTCGGCACGATGGTGATGGTTGTTCCAGTCGAGATGACGTGGAACAGCATCAGTCGATCATGACAACGCCAATCTGTAACTATTATAAAAACAAACTCCTCGCGAGATACTGTCTCTCAAATCTGTTATCAACGTCTCGATGGATCAGCACGCCGGAGTGTATGCGCCGCCCTTGCTTGTAATTAGAGCAATGGTGTTCGATGTCTATCGATCTTCTCCACTTATTACTATAGCGACTGCACCACTCGATAACGCGATGACTCCCTTGATCTGAAATGATAACCAAAAGTCCTTTGGGTGTTCGCGACAGACTTTTCAGTTTATGCGAACTTGTTGACTGTAGTTCTTATGCCCAGTTTGAGAATGGGTATTCAAAAGTTGAAAATAGAATGCCTTTAATCATCAATCCATCACCCAAGCCGATGTCACATCATAATTTTTGCGAGGATATTCAGCTGTTGATTATCATTCCGTCGTCAAGGCGTCGCTACGTCGCGTATTCAACAGCTACACTACGTAAATCCAGAGATAACATACCCATGAGAAAAGTTCAGAATGCGTCGTATTTCAGTGTAAACTTATTGCTGTTTACAGTTAAATTGTCACTAAATCACTTCTCACTTTTATGTTATCCGAAGAATCAGTGAATTTCACAAACACACTTTAAATGTCCATTAAATGATTTATGCGACACGAAGAATTAAAGTTTATTGTTCTTCTAATTATGTGTCCCTACACTGAGCACACACATCGATTTTTCATTCAGGGAATTGCGTCTGTTAGCATCAGAAATTATTACTTTGACGATAGCTTCTGACAACACGGCGCAGTTGTTAAGTTCTTCGTGATTGCCTTTATCTGTTGCCTGCTCGAAAAGAAATGGTTCAAATGGCTCTGAGCACTAAGGGACTTAACATCTGAGGTCATCAGTCCCCTAGAACTTAGAACTACTTAAACCTAACTAACCTAAGGACATCACACACATCCATGCTCGAGGCAGCATTCGAACCTGCGACCGTAGCAGTCTCATGGTTCCGGATTGACGCGCCTAGAACCGCACGCCCACCGCGGCCGGCTGTCTGCTCAAGTCTAATAATTGACTTTATGTCAGCGATCAGTCTCTTTCTGTGTCCTTTGATGTTCGTGACTATTAAGCATCACGAAGGCTACCTCCCATCACAAATCAACAATCACACGAGTTATTTTTCTGTCACATGTATCAACTATCCCGTTATCTGTCTAAACGGTAAAGATGATTTTACTCCAGTCCGACTTCTGACTAATACTTCCAACCTTAAAACTTTTAAACTTCAGATCGGTTTTACAACAATCTAGTAGAGCTTAACATGCGTACTACCATTGAAAGAGTACAAGAGAGAAGTGAAGTTAACGTCTCCATTGCCGAGTTACATTGTAGTTACAGCGAACTTACAGCTCGATGCGGCTACAACTCTCTTCTAGGATAAATTTTATCGTTGGTCAGTTTATGGTCTGGACTTTAACTTCCGTAAATAATAATTTTTTGATTTCTTTCCTTAAAGTTTCTGTTTCGTATCATATGGTATTGTTTCATTCAGTCCTTTCTTTATGATAAGCATTAGTATTTACATAACATTCGTGTTAATCAAACTATCAAGAGTGTAAGTTTTGTTGTCAGTAGTTGTCATCACTGTCAGGATGACTGATTTTTCTATTTATTTTTTCAACAAAAGGGTGTTCATTATGGTTTCTATAATTTCACTACCCTAGGTACGTGTGTGCAATGTCAGTTAAGGCACTAGCAACCTCGATACTAACTTCCACCGGGATAGGACTCCTTCCTCTGCCACATGCAACACTAAACTCACCCGTGTTTTCGAATTTCATTTTCATCTTCTTTAAACCATTTAATGACATTAGTGCTTCCTCACACCTTTCAGTCAACGATACTCTCTCAATGCAGTTGCTACCGTTCAGTTTCGCTATTGGTGCACGGCCTCTCTTCTCGGTAGCCATACTGTTCGATCACGTTGTGGTTTGATAAATGATGACGTGGATAACATACCGTCATACAAACAGTGACGTCACACGTGTGCTACATTGGAGAGAAGTCTGGTGATGGACCAAGCCAAGGCAACATGTCGACACTCTGTAGAGCATGCTGAGTTGCAACAGTGGTATGAGGGCGATTGTTACCCTGCTGGAAAACACCCCCGGGGAATGCGGTTCATGAATGCCAGCACAACAGGTCGAATCACCTGACTGCAATCAGGGTGCGTGGGATAACCACGAGAGTACATGTACTGCCACACGAAATTGCACCCGAGACCGTAATTTCAAGTGTAGATTTAGTGAGGCTGGCACGCAGACAGATTAGTTGCAGACCCTCAACTGATCTCCTTCTAACCAACGCACGGCCATCACTGGCACCGCGGTAGAACCACATTTCATCAGAAAACACAATAGACCTCATCAGTGTCCTCCAACGCGATCTCTGTCTTGACACCACTGACGTAGCAAATGGAGGTGGTTTGGGGTCAGTGGGATGCATGCTACATGGAATCTCGCTCGGAGATGTCCTTGTAGTAACCTACGAGGGTTGGAGCTTAAATAGTGGCAACTATTTATTCACAACCGATACAAACGATAATTAATTGAAAGCCTCAGCTGCCGACAGGTGTTGTTGATATAACTCGATGGGGACGCTCAGCGTCTGCCATGTAAGCAGGAGATCCCGGGTTCGAGGCCCGGTCGGAGCACACATTTTCAGCTGTCCCCATCGAAATATATCAACAACACCTGTCGGCAACTGAGGGTTTCAGTTAATCATGATCTATTCTAGAGAAGCTGCACGGTCTTCAATGGTATCTGTTCTTTCGAGAACAGTTACAATTTTCCGATACAAAAGAGTTACATGTGATTCTCGTGTACGGCTGTGATGGTGTTGTCCTAACGTATTATATTCCCGCACGACAGACCATCAGTGCACAGCATTATTGTTCGTTTTTGGAGCATCACCTGCGACCAGCTTTGCGAAAGAAGCGGCGACACTTTCTGCGCAACCCACCCATCATTTTGCACGACAATGTGCAGGCGCAAACAGCTCAAGCTGTGGCTGCCCTGTTCGGTCGATGGGGCTGGGAAGTACTACTGTACTGTCCACCATACTCCCCGGACTTAAGTCCTTGTGACTTTGATTTGATTCCGAAGATCAAGGAACCATTTCGTGGCATTCGCTTCAGAACTGTTCCAGAGATTCGACAGGCAGTAGACCGCTCCATTCGCACCATGGACAGGACAGGCTCTGCTAACGGTATACTACGCCTTCCACATCGCTGGCAACGGGTTCTACACAACGCTAGTGACAGTAACAGGTAAAAACATGTAATTTTTTTTATCGGTTGTGAATAAGTAGTTGCCACTAGAGATGGGCAAACTGAAACACGTAACTGTTTCGAAACAAATGAAACAGTACAATGTAATGTTTCGGTACGCTGTTTCGAAACAGTGAAACAGTTTGTGTTTTGTAATCTAATAAACCTACACATTTTATCATCTTGACTGTCTACTGTATAAGTATGTCCACATATACACAAATGAGGTGCGAGAGCGCTAATCATATCGCAGAAAGTATGAAATTATCACTTAGGCGTCTTGGCAGTTTCGTATTTCTGCAGCAAATGCGCTGATTTCGTGTCGTGTGACTTTCATATTTTTCAATTGGCTGAGGACAGCCATAGCTGAAGACAGAAGAGCCACCACGAACGGAACTGGAGGTGGGAGCAAACTTCAGAAACAACGGATATGCTACTGGGATTCACACATTCCGTTAGTATGGGTAATATACCCATCCTGCTAATTTCCATGCACACAAAGGGAATCATTGAGGATAATAGGCACAGTGACTATAGACTCACAAATGACGCCAAATAATTCGAATAAATAACAAAATATAACACAAAAAATTTTGTCTTTCAAGGTGTTTCGAACCGTTACTATAAATTCACCATCCTTCCTAGTCCTTCCCGTTCACCATTGCACTATCAGTGATGTGAAACAGATTGCTTGCAATTATACCTACATCAAATTTATGTATATGTCTCATAACTGTCACTCTACGCCTTTTTTTATTCGGAATGTTGTAGGCTTACTTACGTTCCTTAATATGATTGCTGTACATGAACAGAGAAGCGTATGTTATCAAAAAGTGTAATTTAACTGAATGATTTTGACATATTTATTATTTTGAATGTGAATAGTATGCGTTGTTTCATTGCTTGGTTAGTGTTTATAAAGCAGATGTTACGCCATTTCGGAATATGACGGTCAGCTAGAAACGAAGCTTTATTTTCGGATATCTTAAGCTTCATGCTATTTCTTGTCAAAAAGATTTCGACACAATTGAAAGTGTTTAATGAAGTCGTATGTTGTGTTTCAATACCTGTGCCGAGCCCGAGTCTCGTCCGACACAGAGCGGAATGAAACATCGCTGTTTCGACACAATTAGTCAGTTCCAAGCATGGTGGACTGAAACAGCCTTATTCTGAAACAATGACACAGTTTCTGTGTGTGGTTCGAGACCGAATCTGGTCCAGTTATCCGAGACAGGGGTGGAATGAAACAACACTTTCGAAACAGTGAACCGTAGCCGTTCCGAAACACTGAAACAGTACCACGTATCAAAATGGCTCTGAGCACTATGGGACTCAACTGCTGAGGTCATTAGTCCCCTAGAACTTAGAACTACTTAAACCTAACTAACCTAAGGACATCACACACATCCATGCCAGAGGCAGCATTCGAACCTGCGACCGTAGCAGTCTCACGGTTCCGGATTGACGCGCCTAGAACCGCACGCCCACCGCGGCCGGCTGTCTGCTCAAGTCTAATAATTGACTTTGTGTCAGCGATTAGTCTCTTTCTGTGTCCTTTGATGTTCGTGACTATTAAGTATCACGAAGGCTAACTCCCATCACAAATCAACAATCACACGAGTTATTTTTCTGTCACATGTATCAACTATCCCGTTATCTGTCTAAACGGTAAAGATGATTTTACTTCAGTCCGATTTCTGACTAATACTTCCAACCTTAAAACTTTTAAACTTCAGATCGGTTTTAAAACAATCTAGTAGAGCTTAACATGCGTACTACTATTGAAAGAGTACAAGAGAGAAGTGAAGTTAACGTCTCCATTGCCGAGTTACATTGTAGTCACAGCGAACTTACAGCTCGATGCGGCTACAACTCTCTTCTAGGATAAATGTTATCTTTTGTCAGTTTATGGTTTGGGCTTTAACTTCCGTAAATAATAATTTTTTGAATTCTTTCCTTAAAGTTTCTGTTTCGTATCATATGGTATTGTTTCATTCAGTCCTTTCTTTATGATAAGCATTAGTATTTACGTAACATTCGTGTTAATCAAAATATCAAGAGTGTAAGTTTTGTTGTCAGTAGTTGTCATCACTGTCAGGATGACTGATTTTTCTATTTCTTTTTTCAACAAAAGGGTGTTCATTATGGTTTCTATAATTTCACTACCCTAGGTACGTATGTGCAATGTCAGTTAAGGCACTAGCAACCTCGATACTAACTTCCACCGGGATAGGACTCCTTCCTCTGCCACATGCCACACTAAACTCACCCGTGTTTTCGAATTTCATTTCCATCTTCTTTAAACTATTTAATGACATTAGGGCTTCCTCACACCTTTCAGTCAACGATACTCTCTCAATGCAGTTGCTACCGTTCAGTTTCGCTATTGGTGCACCATTCGCACCATGGACAGAACAGGCTCTGCTAACGGTATACTACGCCTTCTACATCGCTGGCAACGGGTTCCACACAACGCTAGTGACAGTAACAGGTAAAAACATGTAATTTTTTGTATCGGTTGTGAATAAGTAGTTGCCACTGTCTATTTAAGTTCCAACCCTCGTATTTGTAACAGTTCGTTGTGGCTCAAATTGCAGTTGCAGTACGATGCGCCAAGGACCATACGCCCAACACGATGGCCTTCCCTACCTGTAGTGCCACGTTGCAGTCCGGAGCTCGGTCTTCTTGCGACTGTACATTCTGGCGACCAGCGCTGCCAGCAATAATGTACAGTGGCTACATTCCTGCCAAGTCGTTCTGCAGTATCGCAAAAGGCACATTCAGCTTCTCGTAGTCCTATTACAAAACCTCGTACAAACTGATGTCTATGTAGCCTTAAAAGTATTCTTTTCTAACGTCAAATCACCACGTCCCAGTCTCAAAGGTAACTAACGTTCAAACCGTTACAGCGTGTATTTAAAGCAAACCTGATATGCATCTTCATAGCTACGCTACCAGCGCCACTCTTATGCGACTGGTGCGACATCTGAATTGAAAGCATCTTTCAGATGTAGAGGCAACCCTACAAACTTTAGTTAATGGCACACAACTCTTCCATGGTGTTGCGAATTTTTTTCGACAGTGTATATCCAGCAAATAACTGAGGGCGTTATGTGCAGTTACTGTTCTGAAATAGAGAGGTTGGCACAGGAAAGCACTTAGTGGTCGGTCGCATCAGAGTAGTCAAGAGACGGTTAAAAAATACCTGCTGAATTATGACCTTGATCGTGATGTTTTTAACGGAACTTCATTCTTTTAATTCATTATGTATAACTTGTTTTGTTAGTCTAATAAAAATATTATTTAGATCGGACGCATTTAGTACCCTATGTCATCGCTGTAATAATGTAGTTTGTCTTACAATTCTCTTTGCCTAAATCGTAAACAGTACTCATGTTTTAAACTACTACTGTCGTAAATTACTATTATAACAAATATTTGTGTATCAGTTTTCTACACCTATACGCACAAGTGATCGATTTTAGTACAGTGCAGTTTACAGACACGGAAAGCATTTACGTTTTCCTGTTGTGTAGATCCACGTACACCCCACGTCACTTGTGTTGAATCTGCGGAGTCCGATCGTCTCTTGTTCTGTTTTTGTGGCTGTTCCTCGTGTGTGTGTATATGTTTATGTTCTTCGACTCGTATAGACGTAGGTGTGTGTGTGTGTGTGTGTGTGTGTGTGTGTGTGTGTGTGCATGTGAAGAGACATCATCTGGTCTAAATAAGACTTCTATTACGGACACAAAACACGATATATCCCACATTACTTGTAAAATTACTGTTGTGAAAGGGAGGCCTAAAAACAAAAAATACGATATTGCTAGGAGACAGTTGAACTGTATGCATACCCGTATCAGTCTGAACCCTGGTAACTTACAGAGAAGAGAAACTCCCATAAAATCTGTAACCTCCCCGCAATAATTTTATATGTCAATAATAGTGAAATTGTAACCTCCCAGCAAGAAGGTGAAAGTCAATGCTAAGTGAAATGTTGTCTTCCCACAAAACTGCATAATAAAAATGGCCCAAGCGTAACCTCCTTGCAAAACTAAAGAATAAAAATTGCGCAAATGTAAACTCCCCACAAAATTATGTTAAATAATAATGCAAAATGGAACCAAGCTTAAACTCCCCACAAAATTGATAAATGAAAATTGACCAAAAAACCACAATAATCTCAATTAACTAATGAACCATGTAGGAAATGTAACTTCCTAACAGAAATACTTAAACCTGATAAATCATATAAGGGCAGCAACGCTGACCTTCGGCCCTGTGAAATAATTAAATCTGATAAATTCTTACCTCAGTAAAACTGTATCTATATATCTGCTCTTATTTTTCGGCACAGCTCCGTGCAATGCTGGCGTATATTTAATTTTGATTCTTGTAGGAAATGCATAGGAAATATTCTTTAAATTGAAATGAATGCTTTTTCTTCAAAAGGGTGGAAAAATTCTTTAAATTAAAATGATTACTTTTCTTTAAAAAGATTTACTTTATAAAAAAAATTATTATTGGGGCATTTCTTGAACAAATTAATCACAGTTACCATACATTATTAGCTGAGCGCAATGCTGCTTCATTACCTTCAACAATAATACACATCGTCCACCACAATCCTGACCAGATTCGGAAGAACAGCACGCCGTCGACGCATGCCGACGCCCGCTCAGTACAACCGTCCACTCGCTACAACTACTGCCGACTGACTACTACTGCAGACAGAGTGCAACACGCAACTGAACACTCGCGCGGTCAAGCGCAGAATAGCAACGATAAATAACTCTCTGGTCAGAGATTCTGTCATGCCTCGCCATCGCTGGTAATGAATACATATGAAACGTACGCGTTTCATAACCCTCCACTGGGGGGGAAAAATTTGGCAGCGATGGTGAGTCATTTGGACTTGCCATGAGCAACAAATTTTTTCTTAACTAACTAATTTTACAATCACAGAATATACAGATACATAGGTGTAGAACATGAGGTAAATATAGTGCACATGCACTGAGTACAGAACATATCAGGTAATGACAAAATATATATACAATGAGTACAGAACATATCAGCAAAAGAATGTATATGCACTGAGTAGAAATCATGTTAACAAAATGACAAAAGTGCACATGCACTGTAGTTCACAACATATTTGCAAATCACAGAAATGTATAGGCCATAAATACAAATCATGATAACAAAAATGTTTTATTTTTTTTTTACTATGTCACAAGAATTAGGATAGGAAAGGGAAGGATTGCGTCATGGTTGTAGCACTGTAGGTTGCACGCAGCTGCACTGAAAGCCGATATCTTTCTACAGAAGCACAACACCAAGTGAGGCAATCTAAAGTTCTTTTCCCAGAAGTATTAATCAGCGTAGCCAAGACACTGAAATGCCGTAGTAATATTCCATGTTACCCTTTTGGTAGTACATTAGGGACACCAAACAGTGGGACCAAAATAGCATCTCATCGCTCATTGTGGTGGACAGCATGTCGTGTCAACACCACGTTCTTGTCTGTTACAGCAACGTAGAATTAGTGCAAAAACCAAATATAGTGCTCCATGATCACGAGGATATACAGGACAAACGGATAGTGCAGTAATTCCAGGTAATTAGGTTAGAAGGTGAAGGACGTTAAGTCACATACTAGTCTTCATTGAGAATTACACTAGTAATGGGTGGCACTCATTGCCCAGTCATAGAACATTTCTGTACCATGTACGTAGTATTACAGAATAATGTTCATGAGTAACTTTACAGAGAACATTGGCACTCATTGTCTAATTACTAACCATAACAAGTCATTTACAGAGAACATTGGCACTCATTGACTAATTACAAACCATCACAAGTCATTTACAGAGAACATTGGCACTCATTGTCTAATTACAAACCATCAGAAATCATTTACAGAGAACACTGGCACTCATTGACTAATTACAAACCATCACAAGTCATTTACAGAGAACATTGGCACTCATTCCCTAATTACAAACGATCAGAAATCATTTATAGAGAACATTGGCATTCATTGCCTAATTACAAACCATCAGAAATCATTTACAGAGAACATCGGCACTCATTGACTAATTACAAACCATCACAAGTCATTTACAGAGAACATGGGCACTCATTGCCTAATTACAAACCATCACAAGTCATTTACAGAGAACATTGGCACTCATTGCCTAATTACAAACCATCAGAAATCATTTACAGAGAACATTGGCACTCATTGCCTAATTACAAACCATCAGAAGTCATTTACAGAGAACATTGGCATTCATTGACTAATTACAAACCATCAGAAATCATTTACAGAGAACATTGGCACTCATTGTCTAATTACAAACCATCACAAGTCATTTACAGAAAACATTGGCATTCACTGCCTAATCGCAAACCATCAGAAGTCATCATTGAAAATGAGTTAATAAATGGCATAATTAATCTAATTATAGTAAACATTGTCCTCATAGTTCATCTTAGTACATTAATCAGTGGCATTCATTTTCCAGTTACAAAGCATTTTTTGTGCTAGCAATGCATTGCGTTGGGTTCGATAATTAATAACAATATACAAATAATAACAATATACAAAAATGGATTATTAGACTGAAAGAAGAAACGCATTTTATGCTGAAAAGTAGTGAACTTCGAATTAACAGGTAGTGAAATGTGTATAAAATGTGTTCCCTAGCTGTCCATTCCAAAACCTTCAGTCATCATACTATGCAATACAACACATGCGAGGTGCCGGGGCTAGCAGTGTGTTTAACACTAAATTCTTCTAGCATCTACATATGTAAATGATGCTCTAAGGCCCCCCCCCCCTATTCTAACTCCGACTTTTGCTGTTGGACACGGATAAAAGAAACACGCGAACTGACACTAATCAACCCTGCCAGTGGAGTAGAAGAGAGTTTGGCACCTGCAATAATTTAATTTGATAAATAAGTTAAATAAACGAAGGTTTCATTAACATAGTGTGAAATGATGGGTTGCTCTACCGATTAACAGAATGAAAGTTCTGTCCAAAATAACAATATGATTTATTAAGACTAAACACAAAATAATAAAAGAAACACATGAAATATTTATAATACATCAAATTGGCTCAAATTGGAGACTCATACAAACACTGTAAAGGTGAAGTTGTCCCTAAACTAGATCGTGAGGTTTAAGACGAAGTGGTATGTGGAGCCAATTCCTTGCCACTCAAATCTCAAGAGAGACACACAGCTAACCCAACAGTAATTGCTGCTACTCAAGACAGAACAAAGTTAGAAAAAGACGAACAGGCGCGCTCTGCTGAGCTCTGATTATCACCTAGGAAAATCCCTATCTGCCGGTGCTGCGGACATACATTACCAAACTGTCTTCTTAACTGCCCGAACACGATCTGGCGTACAGGAGGCGATGGCTGGTTGCTTCGACGTCCTCGACCGAAAGGCGAGAGCCGACTACCTAGAGCACCCGTACAGGCCAAACACACAACATTCCCGCCCCCACGACAGTGGCCGTGGTTAAACGTTCCAATCAGCAACTCGAAAACCGGCGGAAAATTCCACTCCATTGCTGGAGCACTACCATTCCACCAATGGAGATTCTTGGCGCCAATTTCTGTGCTGATTTTGCTACGTCACGGAGCTATGCCCTGAGCAAGCCAATCACAGTTACTATTTTGCAGAAAGCGCGGGAATTTTCCCGCCACAACTGCTGGGTACACAAGTCATTCCCACGCCTCGCTGGTAGCCCGCCAGAAAGTGTTTTCGCTAAGATTCTGCGAAGTAACGGAACCTCTAGCCCAGCCGCTACTTCAAACCCCTCCGGGCGTGTCTTTTGACAATGTCGGCGTCTGCAAAGCATTCACTCGACTTCCTCGCACCCGTCGGCTTAACCCTCTCCAGTTCAACAGAGCCCGCCTGTCACCGGACCACCCGGGTGACGAGAGACGCTGCGTGGGAAGTCCGCGTGTGAAGGAATAGCAACTTTCCACCGCATGCAATTAGAGAGGAGAATCGTAAGATAGAAATATGAGAGGGGGCTCATGCCACCTCTCACACATACTGTCAAAACGAACTGCAACAAATACTTGAATAACTATAGAGCATAAATACATAAACTTCAAAATCATCCTCATCTGTAAAGAAAAAACTTCATTATCCATCACTTTATTATCATAACTCCATTATTATCATCACCTGTAAAGAAAAACTTCATTATTCATAGCTGCATATTCTTCATCATTATTCATCACCATTCATTATCATCTGCAAAAAAAAATCTCTTCATTATTCATTACACAACTATTCCTTATTTCTATCATATTTCATCACTAAAACTAAGATGTGAAGTTCTGTCTGACAGCCTGCATCAATCGCTTCGTATTCTGAAAGAAAAAATTAGTTAAGACTGCTATTCTACGATGTGTATAGTACATTCTTGTTAATGCTTGTTAATTATGATCCATTTACTCTTCCTCATAAGGTTTTTGCATCTTCTTTCGTTTATTCCGTAGGTGAAATTCCCATTTCTGTTTAATTTATTACCTTTACACGTTATTTCTTTCTGAAAATGAGGAACAAAGATTAATGTCTTGCATTTAATTCATATACCCATTAGATAAAAACTGGTGTATAGTGATGTAATTAAGCATACAGCATAGCATGACAGAAAACGTATTATGTCAAAAAATATAGACAGTGTTCAGATGCAACAATGTACACAGAATATCATAATGCAGCAGCAAAAAATGTAAAATAGTCACGATGTTGAGATATCGTAAGGCAAAAATGTCAAAGTCAACTAGTGTTTGCTATATCTTAACTATTTCGTAGTGCATACAAACAAACAGGAAAACAATCATACATACATAAAAAAATGGAAATGTACACGGTCTGATGTGTAACGACAAGAAAAGCGACCTGTTAACCTTACCTTGCCGGGCACTTGCCAAGAAAAATACGACAATCATCAGTAAGTAGTCACATAACTATAATTGCATAAGTGGTCATAAAATGTGTAAGTTCATCTGGAAGAATATGCATGGTCTGATGTGTAACGACAAGAAAAGCGACCTGCTAACCTTACCTTGCCGAGCACTTGCCAAGAAGAAATACGATAATCATCAGTAAGTGTCCATGTGAATATAATTGCATAAGTGGTCATAAAAAAAAAATTAGGAAATGGCATTACAGCATGTTAAATCATAAAGTATCTTCATTCAATAAAAGGTTTAATATTCGATATGTGGTGGTTTCCTTTCGATTTTCTGGTTCTCAAAGTTTCGACGTGTACAACATTGGGGTGAGGAATGCTGCGAATCCGATATGGCCCTGCGTGTAGAAGTTCAAATTTACTGCACCTACCTTTTACTTTGTTGGATAAATAGTGTGTTCGTACTAATATCTTCTGTCCAACGTGAAAGTCACGGCGTATACAAACCTGTTTTTGTTGTCTTCTCCGGCGCACTGCGGCACGTTTGATGTTGTTCAGCGCAATGTCAATTATTTCATGGTGTCGTAGTCGACGAGATGTAGGAAATGTTACTAATTCTTTAATTTTGTTAGGTGATTCAACATTTTTCAGTATAACAGACGGAGATAGCATAGTAGAATCATTTGGTATGGAATTAATTACATCTTGGAATGAGAGAATGTGTGTGTCCCAATCAATATGTTTTTTATGGCAGTAAACTCTACACAGTTTACCAATTTCTTTCATTAATCGTTCACAAGGGTTCGAAGAAGCATGGTACCTGGATATATAGATCGGAGAAATGTTTCTAGCTCGTAACATACGTGTCCATATAGCAGATCGAAACTGTGATCCATTGTCGGAAATTACTTTCAACACATGCCCTACATGAAATAGAAAATGTTTTACAAATGCTTTCGAAACAGTTTTAGCAGTGGCTTTGCGTAACGGAGTGAAGGTAACAAATTTTGAAGTGAGTTCAACAGCGACAAAGATGTAGCAAAAACCTCTATTAGTTCTGGGAATCGGACCAAAAATGTCTACAACGGCCATATGTCTTAATTTAACAGGTACAATGGGATATAATGGAGGAATATGTGAAGTCGTATCTGATTTAGCTTCCTGGCAGATTTTACATGACGCTAAAACTCGTCGTATACGTTTCTCCATGTTGGCAAAATAACAGTTCTGTCTCAGTATAAGAAAACATTTTCTAGCTCCGTAATGTGCGTAACTTAAATGAGTATACCAGATTAATTTGTTAACAAGTTCGTCAGGAATGCATAATAACCAATTGTTGCTGTCAGGATGAGAGCGGCGAAACAAAATGTCATTGGGTACAGTGTAATGGTTTCTAATGGTAACATTTTTCCTATCTTGCCAAAGGTGTTAAATCTCTTTCCATACGTTGTCTTTATTCTGCTCTTGTGCTATGTCTTGTAATGACGACGAAATGAAATTTTCAAATGCAACTTGTTGAATGTACATGACGCTGAAATTTGCTTTGAAGAAGTTGGTTGCGATGTCTTGCTGATTGTGGCCGAGAGAACGAGATAGTGCGTCTGCTACAACATTTTGTGTGCCGGGAATGTGAACAATTGTAAAATTAAATTCCTGCAAGTAAAGTTTCCATCTGCGTAATCTGTCGTGAGTAAATTTAGCCGAAAGTAAAAACTGTATAGCTCTATGGTCTGTGTAGACGGTGGTGTGTCTTCCATAAAGAAAGTGCCGAAATCTCGTAAAAGCCCAAACAACACATAATGTTTCCAGTTCTGTAACAGAATAATTTCGTTCAGCAGGTGACAGAATGCGACTTGCAAATGCGATGTTTTTAATTACTGTTGAGCCATCTTCTTCAATTTCCTGAAAAATATGTACGCCTAAAGCGGTGTTAGAACTGTCGGTGGCAATGGAAATATTTCTGGTAAGATCTGGGTGCGATAAAAGTGGTGCATTCAACAAAGCATGTTTCAGGTTCATAAATTCAGAATGTGCTTGCTTATCCCAGGACCAAATAGTGTTTTTACCTGTCAATTGACATAATCTGGGGGTGTCTAAAGCAGAGTAAAGAATAAATTTACGAAAAAAGTTAATTAGACCCAAAAAACTGCGTAGTTGTTTTTTCGTCGTAGGAACAGTAATGTCACGTAAAGCTTAAAGTTTTTCCGGATCAGGCGCAATGCCTTCTGCTGAAATTACGTGTCCAAGAAATTTTATAGAAGTTTTACCAAAGTGCGATTTACTGAGATTAACTGTAAGTACTTGTGCACGAAAAGTTTGCAACAGTCGTTCAAGAATCAGATTGTGTTCAGACCTGTTAGCTTCTGCAATAAGAATGCCGTCTACGTACGTTGTGATTCTGTCTTTAAGTTCTGTTGGAAGTATTGTGTTCAAACCGCGAATAAAAGCTGCAGAAAAAATAGTTAAACCGAATGGTAATTTACAAAATTGATAACAGTCACCAAAACAGAGAAATGCTGTGTACTTTCTGAAGTTCGGATGGAGCTGAATTTGCCAAAATCCCGATTTCAGATCTAATGTGGAATAAATAGCAGTACCGTGAAATTTTTGTAGTAGTTCTTCTAGTGTCTGTGGTCGATCTGTTTCACTAATAATTATGTCATTGATGTGACGCGAATCAAGTACGAGGCGAAGTGAACCATCTTTTTTCTTAACAATATGGAGCGGGTTTATGTACGGACTAACTGCCGGTTCAATAATTCCTTGCTCGAGCATATCTTGCAATTCTTTCTTAACTTGCTCTCTATGAATATACGGAATAGGATAATGTTTGGCTTTAAAGGTGTCGTGCTGTTTGACTTGAAATTTATACATAAAACCGGACATAGTACCAGGAATGTTGTCGAAAACTGGAGCTTGCTGTAAAAGAATTTTGTGTAGTTGCGTGCGTTCGTCGTCTGTATTTGCACTGCTCTGTTTAACTTTATCAGAAATCATCTGCATAATGTCATAGTCAGCTTCGTCTGGAGTATTATAGTTATGTACGTACGTATCTGTGAACAATGTGGAATTACAGTCTATGCTACGTGATACGGAAATAACCTCAGTACATTTAATTGTTTGTTCTTCTGCAGATAAAGAGTGCTGAAATTCTAAAGCCAATTGTACATTTTCATCTTTCAACATTAAATAGGAATTTTGAAAATCAATAACTGCGCCGTGTTGTACCAGAAAATTAGTACCTAAAATAACGTCTGTTGTTAAAAGAACAATCCAAAAATTTGAGTGAAATGTGTGACCTGCAATGCAAAATGATAAATGTGTCTGTAATTTAACGTCTACTCCTTTACTCGATACTGCTCCTTTCACTTTCGTTTTGCCTAATGGTAATGTAGGATAGGTATTTTCTTTGTTACACTCGTTGAAAGTTTCTTCATTTATAACTGACATAGGTGATCCAGAATCGATTACTGCTGAAAATTTCGATGAACCAATTTTAATTTCGATGACAGGATGTGAAATGGTTTTCTGAACAACTGGTCTTTCCTGCAAAAGAGTGTCTCGGATGTCGTCAAAAGTAATTACATTTTCGTGAACAACATTCTGCGTGTCAAAAGTAGTGCTTGTGTTACTGGAAGATGCAACCTGTACTGTATCTAGTCAAATTCTATCTGACGTATTATTATTATCAGGAGGATTCTGTGGCATTTCAACTATTTGAACTGTTCTGTTATTTCTTCCAGACTTATTACGTTCTGGATGATACCTACTGTCGGGTTTATTCATGAGAATATGTTGTTGCTGATCATTTTGCTGCTGGTAAGACCGACTGTTATTAAACGTTAGTTGATAATGGTGCTCATTGTTTTTACGTCTGTCGTGATAGTCATTCCTATACGGTGCATTGCGATAGGAATTGAAGTACTGTGTTTTCTGCACGTAGTTATTTCCTTGCTGCCGTGCGTTACTATTTGTTGGAGCTGAGACGATGCGTGCACGCGGCGAAACATTAAAGCTTGGTTGACCTTGTGCATTACATTGTTGGTTAGGTATGCTAACCGGCTGGCTTTGATGCTGTTGCGGACAAAAACGTCTATTGTTACTAAAATGTGGTTCTTCTTGCTGATAATTTTGTCGATACTGATAGTTAAAATTTTGCCTGTTATTAGAATTCTGGTGGTTGTCGTTCCTGAAGCGTCTATTAGCTTTGCTATTGTAATTGCGTGGCTGGTCGTAATTACTGTGCGTTTGTTGGCCTTGGTTGTTATTTGAAAAATTTTTGTTTACAAAGGAATAATCCGATTGCTGCACTTCCAAAAGCTGTAACAGATCTCTAATTGCCGAAATATTTTCCTTCTGCTGACCTGTTAAAAGTGACACTCTTAATAACCGTGGTAATTTAGAAATGCATAATTGTATAAGTGCTGATTCACTGTATGGTTCACTTCAGTACTGATTTTGTTGGACCATGTGCTCAAAAAATTGCGTGACACTGGGAAAATTTGAGTTCTCATAATTCGGTAAACTAATTAGTTGATCTTTAATTCCGCGCTGTGTCGTCTTCGACCAATACGCTGACAGAAAAGCATTCCGAAATTCTTCTACCGAGTAACATTGTCTCGCAATCAGTCTCATACGAGTTGCTGGTTCGCCTTCCAAAAAACTACAAATAAATTCAAGTTTATGTGTTACAGGCCAAGTCGGTGGAAAAGCAAAGCTAAATTGTTGTATCCAATCCAGTGGGTGAATCTGTGTTCTGTCATTTTTAAATACTTTAAATTTTCTCACTGATAGAAAATGTTTGTAATCAAAATTATTGTCTCTGTTTGTCGGAACTGGTTCAGGATTGAATGAAAATCTATTTGACTGGGACTGTTCGGAATCTAACTCACGTACTCTTTGTAGATTACCTAAATTATACTGGCTGTGTGAGTGTGAGAAATGTTCGGAATTCGCCGTATGCTGTGACGTGTTATTAACTGAAATATTTTTTATCTCTGTTACCTCTTGCTGTAAACTTGACAATTTTCTTCGTAATGTGTTATTAGACGAATCGATCTCACATCATATAAATTTAAGAGAAATAACGTCGCCAACGAATAATGTCTTATTTAATGAAAATTACTAAGTGGGGCTCAATTAAGCATGAAAGTAAGGGTACCACACTTCACACATATGTCTTAATGAAGTACCTCTTCGTACTACGAAAGGAAACTAGCAGTCACTCTAACAATTTGATTTATTGCCGTACGAAATTAAAGAAGTAATTTTCCCACTGATTCAATCTGATAAATAATTAACAAGTGGGAACAGTGTTGTAATTAAGAATGATATCCTTGACAAAGGTGGTGGGACACATGAAAGCATAATGTGAAACAATATCATGAATACGGCCAATGACTGCTTAAAAGGTTAGTGATTTGAAAAAAAGAGTCCCCGAAAATTAAGAACGAACACCAATAAATTTGCTGAACTACATAATGGTAACAACAAGGCTAGCAGTGAACGGTGAAACTGCGCAGTTAAACTCTACTATAAATGAACTAGCTTTCCGTCCCCCTCGGCATAGTGATAGTCTCGCCGGCTCATACTTACCAGTCTTAAACAGTGTGAGTGTGGAAGGCAGCGTCAGTAACGGCTGGAAGTTCTGAGTCCAGCTCAACCTCTGCACTACGCTGTAAGTCAGAGACGTCTCTCCCTGCACTTGTCTGCAGTGACTCTATCGACTTCCCTGAGGTGAGTGCTTCCCTCGATATCCCAGCAGCAAGTGTTTTCTCTCCAATTTCTCTGTAGCAATTGTGCTCTGCCTCAACTCTACGAAAATGGACACGATCTGCCAGCACTCGAATCTCGACGACTAGTTAGAGCAGACCTTGCATGTTCCAACCAATAACAATTTTAAAAAGAAATTCAACAAATTCCTACTCTCACAGATTTGGTCATTGTTAACCACTAATAATGTGTTCTGTGGAGGAAGGCAGAAAACCTCTCTCACTACATGATAGGTTTCCAACGCCAGCCAACCAAATGGCTTACGGTAGATGCGCATGGGATATCGCACTTTCTGCCCAAAATAATTATTGTGAGCCAATGACAGCCCCTTTTACTCGGAATTCAACGAAAATTCCTTCATGACGTGGCCGCCGACAACAGCCGATTCCATGGTCTCAAGTTCTAAACGCTCCATCTGGCTCACCAAAAGGTTTCTTCCTACCATCTCACTCAGCGCACTTTTAATGGAACGCAGGCCGCCCTTCTACGCACCTGCTGTGCGGAGACGAGACAGTGACTTCCCTGTCTTATACCTGCCCGGGGGCTGCATTCAGCGTTAAACGAGTTTATGAAACTGTGGTCGTTTTAAGGGGACCTGGACGTGAACGGGCTGCATTTTTATATCTCGATCTCATGCACATTACTCTCGAGCTACAATGCGGAGGAATTTGTGGTTTTTTACCAACAATGAATGACATTAACTCATGTTGTAAAAGGAAATTTATTGAAATATCTGTTACAGTTTAAGAATTACAGTATTATTCAGCGTTAAACGAGTTTATGAAACTGTGGTCGTTTTAAGGGGACCTGGACGTGAACGGGCTGCATTTTTATATCTCGATCTCATGCACATTACTCTCGAGCTACAATGCGGAGGAATTTGTGGTTTTTTACCAACAATGAATGACATTAACTCATGTTGTAAAAGGAAATTTATTGAAATATCTGTTACAGTTTAAGAATTACAGTATTATTCAGCGTTAAACGAGTTTATGAAACTGTGGTCGTTTTAAGGGGACCTGGACGTGAACGGGCTACATTTTTATACCTCGATCTCAGTGCACATTACTCTCGAGCTACAATCCGGAGGAACTTGTGGTTTTTTACCAACAATGAATGACATTAACTCAAGTTGTAAAAGGAAATTTATTGAAATATCTGTTACAGTTTGAGAATTACAGTATTTTACCTAATAGATGTTTTTATAATACGCGTTCCCATTCTGGTACCATTTTATGGCCCATCATCAGTCTAAGAGCATTAAAACTGTGGCAGGCTGCTGTGAACATTCATAGGAACACATTGTGCTTCTCGTTTTGTAGTTTGGAGTATATCTGAGGAAAGAGGAAAACCCTTATTATACCACATAACTATTTTGTCTAAAAATACCGCTAAATTATATACAGAATGACAAACATAGATCATTTCTCCGCTATATTAGGCATAATACAAATATACTATCCCATTCTCCACTTGAGAGAAATTTGGTGAACATGGATCAAACCATTGTGAAGTTATATGTACCTAATGTGCTGAAAATGTAGTTTCGGGAAAATGAGAGAAGAATGTTCACAGTGTTTTTGACTCATCGTAGTGGCCGAGCGGTTCTAGGCGCTTCAGTCTGGAACCGCGCAACCGCTACGGTCGCAGGTTCGAATCCTGCCTCTGGCATGGATGTATGTGATGTCGTTAGGTTTAAGTAGTTCTACGTTCTAAGGGGACTGATGACGTCAGATGTTAAGTCCCACAGTGCTCAGAGCCATTTGAACCATTTGACTCACCGTATGCCTTTTTCAGAACATTCCAGCAGCATAATCTTGCTGGCCAGCTGCTTCTTTATCCTCTGTAGAGTTCTTCAGGGGCCTTTTTCCTTACTCTGGACTCTTTAGTGGTGGCTTCCACAGCCCTTTCAGCTTCAACTAGTCGCTGACGATTTATGGCAGTCAGCAGCTATCATATTATTTCCTGGGTGGACGCCTAATTTAACCATTACTTTTGTCCTGCCGATTACACCATCGTTGAAACAGATGACAGCATCCTTCACACCCATTTTGAGTACTGTCCATCCAACAAACACTGTTTTGGTACTCGTTGCCACGCGCGGCTGTTGGAACCCTCATTAGGGTTTTGTTTACGGCCATGTAGACATTTGCTAAGTTATATTTTATCCGCAAGGTATCTGTACATTGGCTTTATTGTTTCCATGACTGTGGCAGGCATGGAATGTTTATGTTGATATTCCTTGCCTGAAGCAAGTGTGCAGACATTTGTTCAACGAGCGTTTAAGACTATAATAAGAATTTAAAAGTTAATAAACCATACAGTTTTGGAAACGGAAGAAATTTGTCTTTCCGATAGCGGCAATTTTTTTTCAGTTTTTCAGTCATTTTCACGTCCAGGCCACCTTAAGTCAACATCCCTGTCCCAGGCCAGCTAGAGAAAGCTCCAAAGGCTGCAGAAAATAACAGGTCCCCCTCACCATGATAAAAAAAAAGAAGATGAAGAAATAATTAGCTGTGCAATTACTGGCATCAGTGAATATTGTATATAGTTTTCATGAAGCGTTAAGGAATCGAGTATTCTATTGGGATGTGCATATTACATTATCAGATTGGTTGCATGACAGTTTGGGCATAAACTGTCATCCAACAATATGCATATTCTTGATTCTGTGCAGCTGGAAGGAGGCTTCGAAGAAGACTACAACAGCATAACATGTGCCAAACGTGGTCAAATAGTAACAAGGTGGCATGACACAAGCAAATATCACACATTCAGGTGAAGAGGTCCAGTAAACGAACGAGTTTTTGACAGTATTGTGCAGTAACACTTGTGTGGAGATGGAATGTTCTGAGATGCTGTCACATTCCAACCTAATCTAGAGGTTGAGGTAACCAACAAATCAGTCAGCCACGACAACGCCGATTTTGTTCGCTTTCATATTCGTTTGCTTCAGTAACTCATAATCAAGCTGTCACATAACAGTGTAATCTAGAGCTCGTCTGAAGATGGGAGACCCAGTCGCAAAGTAGCAAATGCAAAACAAATTATCATAAAAAAGTAACTGGTCGCAGTTTTTTCAACATATGTTAAAAGTAATTCCTACTTTCATATCCTGCAGCCTACAGCACGCTATGCTACACTACGAGAGAGGAAAAAAATTCTCAGTGTGTAGTTCTGCTACCTGCGAAAAGCCGCTTATCCCAGCAGGAGCCCCAGCCTCTGCAGAAATGTCTCTCTGCAGAAGTGTCAGTCTGAAAGAGTGTTCCATCCACCAGATGAACTGCCCTTGTGTACTAGATGTGAGCCAGCATGTAATTCAGATACGGTTTGTATGTTTATCTATAGGCTTTAAGACCACCCGTCTGTGATCTGCAGTTGCAGCGATCAGAAACCTTCCTCTTGAAGCCATTCAATGTTTCGTGTTTCGCAATTCTTACCACGATCCCGAGTTTATGACGAAACTCGACCAGTCGTTAGAGCTATGGTTACTGGGTACTGAGAGGTATCTTGATCGTGTCAAACCCTGGCGATATCTTTTCACTAACATAGTAGCTTCTGTAACACTAAATCGAATCGGAAAAAATCTTTCTGTGTAGCTGTTTGTTATACCATTTCATAGCATGTAACACTATCTAAAAATGTGACCTGCTGGGTTAGATGCGCCATGTCACGGATCGCGCGTCCCCTCCCGCCGGAGGTTCGAGTCCTTCCTCGGGCATGGCTGTATGTGTTGTTCTTAGCATAAGTTAGATTAAGTTAGTTTAAGTAGTGTGTGAGTCTAGAGACCGATGACCTCAGCAGTTTAGTCCCTTAGGAATTAACAAACGTTTGAATATTTTCGAAAATGTGACATTTCTTCTTCTTTCTCTGCATCAGGTGTGACTGGCTCGATGTTTTACCGAGCTGTCACACCTGATGCAGCTGACTATGACACTTGAAATCAACTTCCAATCTCCACTGTTACCTTAATTTTGGAAACGCATAGTAACATAATTAATCAATACATTAAATTAAGTATTACCACTGTGAGGACAATATTTGTAACAGACGAAACCATACACACAGAAGGTGTAAAGGGAAGAACGTTCCATCACATCTAAGTAAAATTTCCATCTCTTGTTTTTTCCATTAAATACACTTTTAATTGTATTTTAAAATACGTCCAAAACCTATTATGTATCTTATTTGTTATCATTACCTAAGTTAACAACTAGTTAAAAAAATTGTGTATATGTACTTTTTACATATACACATATTTTTTTGTTTTTAATTTATCCTTTTGTAATATTTTCAACCAAAAAAACATACTAGTAATAAAACTGAATTTCTATGATGTAACATGTAAAATAACACAACGTACGACCTGCTATAAAATAACTGGGAGCAAGTTTTTACTCGAGAAATAAATAAATAAAACATGAAACATTGTAGGAAAGTTCAACAAACTGCAAGTGTGAAGAACAATATAGGCCAACGAAAAAGAACAGTAACCGATAAGACAAACGGATCTAGTATTTCAGCAGCGATCATATACAGCCTGCATGTCGCTATGAGGCAGTTTGCTTGTGAAAAAGAAAAGAAGATTACGGTTAGCGTCCCGTCGTCATCTAGGTCATTAGAGACGAACTAAAAACTCGAAATGCTTCAAGGATGGAGAAGAAAATTCCTCTTGACCTTTCAGAGGAACCACTGCGGCATTTCACTGGGGCTATTCAGGGAAATCACGTGAAACCTAATCTGGATGGCTGGACGCTAGATCTGAAGTGTCGCCTTCCCGAACGGGAGTCTCATGTGCTGACCATTGTTGCTTGTGCCAGGTGGATCAAGCCAAGAAGTATTTTCAGGTTACTAAATTCCACTGTGTTTCATAATTTCCATATTTAGCTTGTGACGTTCACCTCCTTTATTTCTTTGTTGATAGTCCTAGGTGTTGACGTAGTGCATTGTTATACCTGCTGGAAAACGGGGTGGTGGAAGTTCAACACTGACTACTATAGATGATGCAGCTGACAGTTGCACAGTTGCGTTTCACAATTCACAACAGTTCACTGTTCACAACCCCCCAATATTACACAGTTATATGGCTAGTTCACTACTGGTAGATGTTGATGAGCCTCATTAATAGGTTGCAGGCAAACATCAACATACTGCTACAATAGTTTGCTGTTGAACATCTATGAGCACTAAAAACCTAACCACACAGCTCACAGTTCTTGAATAGTAAGGTACCGTACATGTGACACTATTTCTTAAATAAATTGAACAGACAATGTCATTGTTTTAACCCTAGGGCTATTTGTGCTACACTAATTCCACTGTTAGGCTGATGCACTGTTGTTACTTGAGAAACAGTACATAATTTCCCTCTGAAAATCGGCTGTGAACTGACTGTTTAGGGACCAAAAATTGGGCCTTTAAATATCCTCACAATAATAGGCTGTAACCTCCCCTCAGAAATATTCGAAAAGAATAATATTCATTAGAAATGATGGAGCCAAGTGTAGCCTCCCGCAAAATATTAATGACAAAGACAATTAAATAAAAGCTCGCTATCTGACTCAAGTGCAAGTTCCCATAAAATAATGAACGAGAATCCCATGACAATGAAACTACAGTGATACTCAAAAATCAATTTAACCGAAATGTCGGTCTTTGCCCTGTGCGAATTCAGAATAAATTTCTTACCTTATTAAAACTGCATGTCAAAATTCTGCTCTTATTGTTGGCTGCGGCTTGGAGGAAAAACATAGCAATTGCCTTTTTTTTTTTTTTTTTTTTTTTTTTTTTTTTTTTTAAATTTTGTTAAAGGGAAATGGAGGGAATTTGAATGATTGTTTGTAAATTTGTTTTTAAATCCAAATTATTATTGGGGGCGATTTTTGAAAGTTAAATTACAATGAGTGGACCTTACATTATCTGATAAGCGCAAAGCTGCATAAACATTTATTTAATAAAATTATACCTTGTCCTGAATCTTGACCATCGCTGTGCCGACGCCCGCCGACGCAACTGCTACAGACATACTACTCTCCGCGACAGCTACCAACAGACTACTTTACGCGACTGCTCGCGACACACTACATTACGCGACTGCTACCGAGATACAACTGTACTGCACTGCGCTTCGAGCGCAACTGCTCTGGTCAGAGATTCTACAATGCCTCAGCATCGCTGCCGCACAACATACGTGTTTCATAACCCTCCACTGGGGGGCAAAAAATTTGGCAGCGATGGTGAGTCATTTGGACTTGCCATCGTAACAAATTTTTCTTTTAATTAATTAACATTTACAAAATATTTAGATGTATCACATGAATTAAATGTTGTGCGCATGCACCGATTACAAAACATTACAGACAAGACAAAATATAAGTACAAGTTATTTGACAAATAACAAAGTGTACACGCACTGTAAGATTCTGTAGCATGTTCAGAACAAAATCATGTTGACAAGTGACATGAGTGCACATGCACTGTAGTGGAGAACATATCAGCAAAAGACGAAATGTATATACAATGAGTAACAAATGACATAAATCATAAAAAGTATACAGAATGAACACAAATCATATCGAAAATTGAGAAGAGTGCACAGGCACTGTAGTTCAGTTGAAAACATATTCACATAAGTGCACATGCACTGAAAACTTTTGAACATTTTTATAACAAATAAACGCAAGAGTAGAAAAAATCATCAAATCACAAAAAGTATATACAATATAGATGACAAGAGTGCACACATACTGCACTTCAGAGCAAATCGAAAAATGTCTTTAGTATTTTCACGATAAATAAACATAATGGCAAAAAAATCATGTCGATAAGTGACACAAGTGTACTCGCACTGGAGTTCAATAAATCGAAAAAATGTATAGGCCATGAACATAAATGATGCTAGCTAAAATGATTTTCATTATTAGGATAGGAAAGGAAGGATTGCATCATGGTTGTAGCACTTTAGTTTGCACATAGCTGCACTGAAAGTCCATATCTTTCCACAGAATCACAACTAAGTGATACAATCTGCAGTTCCGTTCCCAGAAGTATTTATCAGCGTATCAAGACAGTGAAACGTCGTAGTAGTATTCCACACTATCATTTGGCAGTATACCAGGTACACCAAACAGTGGGACCAGAATAACGTCTTCATCGCTTACGGTGGTGGACAGCATGTCGTGTCAACACCACGCTCTTAAGAGGCGGCACACAGTGCTCCATAACAAAGTCTTGATTAGTGATTACATAAGTAGTTTCTTCGCCTACAGTGGTGGACAGCATGTCGTGTCAACACCACGCTTTTAAGAGGCGGCACACCAACGTAGAATTAGTGCAAAAACCAAATATAGTGCTCCATGATAATGAGGATGGACAAGACAAATGGATGTTACAATAATTTCAGGTAGTTAGGTCAGAAGGTGAAGGACATTAACTAACACACAAGTCTTAATTAGTGATTACATAAGTAGTTTGCGGTATCCATACTCTAGTCATTGAACATTTCTGTACCATGAATGTAGTATTACAGAAAAATGTTCATTAATTAATTTAAAGACAAGAGTGGTAATCAATCGCCATCAAGTATTGAGTATTACAAAACATTTTTCCTCATTCAAATGACATATTTACAAGTAACTATTAACATTCAGTGGCCTAGCAACTTTCGATTAGTACAAAATATTTATCATCATTCAGTATTAATATGGGAAGTCATCATTGAAAACACTAACAAAACGTTAAGTTACATTAATTATTGGCACTCAGTGGCCAGCAAGTATTGAATAGTATAAAACATTATTCATCATTCAGTATTCTTCATATCATTAAGAAATCATTATTAAAAATCAGTTAATTACAGTCATAGCCTTAATAATCATGGGCATAATAAGTAATTACATTAATTATGGGCACTCAGTGGCCAGCAAGTATTGAATAGTATAAAACATTATTCATCATTCAGTATTATTCATATCATTAAGAAATCATTATTAGAAAAATCAGTTAATTACAGTCATAGCATTAATAAGCATGGGCATTATAAGTTACATTAATTATGGGCACTCAGTGGCCAGCAAGTATTGTATAGTACAAAACATTAGTAGCATTAATAAGCATGGGCATAATAAGTACTCTCATTACAATAGATAGTGGCAATTATGTTTTGGTATCATTAAGAAGTCATTATTCAAGTGACATACTATTCAGAGCTGATCAGTGTTATTCAGAATTATCATAAACTAGTGACATTATCTGGGACTGTTAATACATTTTGTTTTTTCTGCTAGCAATGCATTGCTTTGGGTAATTATAAGGGAAAGCAAGAAGAAATAAGAGAAAAAATTGCTTCTAGGTTGTTCCTATAAATGAAAAGATTGTGTAACGTCATTCGTCATGAGTCAGCTGTAGCAAGGTTATCACATTTATAAATGATAGACACAAGTGGGTAAGAAAAATGCAAGTACTAGAACAGGTATAATAAGTAACAAGTTTAGTAACTATCATAAAAAGCTTCTCCTGAAAGAAAAATACAAAATGGATTATTGAGCTGAAAGAAGAAACGCAGACTATGCTGAAAAGTAGTGAACTTCGAATTAACAGGTAGTGAAATGTGTATAAAAAATGTGTTCCATAGCTGTCCTTTCCAAAACCTTCAGTCATCCTACTACGCAATATAACACCTGCTGTCAAAGTAAACTGCAACAAATACTTAAATAACTACATAGCATAAATACATAACTTCAACATTATCCTCATCTGTAAAGAAAAACTTCATTATTCATATCATCATAACTCCATCATTATCATCACCTGTAAACAAAAACTTCATTATTCATAGTACCATATTCTGCATCATTGTTCATTATCAGCATTCATTATCATCTGCAAAAATCATTTCATTATTCATCACACAACTATTCCTAATCCCTAGCATATTTCATCACTTAAAACTAAAATGTGTAGTTCTGTCTGACAGCTTGCATCAATCGCTTTGTATTCTGAAAGAAAAAATTGGTTAAGACTGCTATTCTGCGATGTGTATAATATATTCTGGTTAATGCTTGTTAATTCTGATCCATTTACTCGTCCTCATTAGCTTATTGCATCTTCTTTCGTTTATTCCATAGGTGAAATTCCCACTTCCGTTTAATTCATTTCCTGTACGCATCATTTATTTCTGAAATTGATGAACAAAGATTAATGTCTTGCATTTAAATCATATACCCATTAAATAGTGACTGGTTAATGGTGACTCAATTAAGCATACAACATAACATGACAGAAAACGTAACATCTCAAGGCACAGACAGTGTTTAAAGGCAAAAAGTGTACAGAGAATATCGTAATGCAGCAGCAAAAAAGGAAAATGTAAAACAGTCATGATGTTGAGATATCACAAGGCAAAATGTCAAAGTAACATGACAGAAAACGTAATATCTCAAAGCACAGACAGTGTTTAAAGGCAAAAAGTGTACAGAGAATATCGTAATGCAGCAGCAAAAAAGGAAAATGTAAAACAGTCATGATGTTGAGATATCACAAGGCAAAATGTCAAAGTCAAATGGTGTGTGTTATACCTTAACTAGTTCACAGTGCATACAAACAAAACATGAAAACAATCGTACATACATAAGAAAGACAAAATGTGATATTCGTTGTGCTCAGCTTTTTAATTAAAGACTTCAATGGAGAGAGAATTTGATAAAATTAATGCGTCATTACAGAGGATTACATAATTATTCATAAAATGCGTAAGTTCATCTGAAAAAATGCACGGTCTAGTGTGTAACGACAAGAAGAGCGACCTGCCAACCTTACCTTGCCGGGCACTTGCCAAGAAAAAAATACGATAATCATCAATAGGTAGTCACATAAATGTAATTGCATAAGTGGTCACAAAATGTGTAAGTTCATCTGGAAAATATGCACGGTCTGATGTGTAACGACAAGA
Source organism: Schistocerca nitens (assembly GCF_023898315.1). Taxonomy (NCBI): domain Eukaryota; kingdom Metazoa; phylum Arthropoda; class Insecta; order Orthoptera; family Acrididae; genus Schistocerca; species Schistocerca nitens. Next base: position 145,657,095 of record NC_064620.1, on the reverse strand, counting down.
AGAGCGACCTGCTAACCTTACCTTGCCGGGCACTTGCCAAGAAAAAATACGATAAACGGCCTCATAGCATGTTACATCGTAAAGTGGTTTCATTCGATAAAGGGTTTAATGTTTGACACATGATGGTTGCCTTTCGATTTTCTGGTTCTCAGAGTTTCGACGTGTACAACATTGGGGTGAGGAATGCTGCGAATCCGATATGGACCTGCGTATAGAAGTTCAAATTTACTGCACTTACCTTTTAATTTGCTGGATAAATAGTGTGTTCGTACTAATATCTTCTGTCCAACGTGAAAGTCTCGGCGTCTACAAACCTGTTTTTGCTGTCTTCTCCGGCGCTCTGCGGCACGTTTGATGTTGTTCAGCGCAATGTCAATTATTTCGTGGTGTCGTAATCGACGAGATGTAGGAAATGTTACTAATTCTTTGATTTTGTTGGGTGGTTCAACGTTTTTCAGTATAACAGACGGAGATAGCATAGTGGATTCATTTGGAATAGAATTAATTACATCTTGGAATGAGTGTATGTGTGTGTCCCAATTAACATGTCTTTTGTGGCAGTATATTCTACACAGTTTACCAATTTCTTTCATTAGTCGTTCACAAGGGTTCGAAGAGGCGTGGTACTTGGATATATAAATCGGAGAAATGTTTCTAGCTCGTAACATGCGTGTCCATATGACAGAACGAAATTGTGATCCATTGTCAGAAATTACTTTCATCACATGCCCTACATGAAATAAGAAATGCTTTACAAATGCTTTCGAAACAGTTTTAGCAGTAGCTTTGCGTAACGGAGTGAAGGTAACAAATTTTGAAGTGAGTTCAACAGCGACAAAGATGTAGCAAAAACCTCTATTAGTTCTCGGAATTGGACCAAAAATGTCTACTGCGGCCATATGTCTTAATTTAACAGGTACAATGGGATATAATGGAGGAATGTGTGAAGTGGTGTCAGACTTAGCTTTCTGGCAAATTTTACATGACGCTAAAACTCGTCGTATACGTTTTTCCATGCTGGCAAAATAACAGTTCTGTCCCAGTATCAGAAAACATTTTCTTGCTCCATAATGTGCGTAGCTTAAATGAGTGTACCATATTAATTTGTTAACCAGTTCGTCAGGAATGCATAATAACCAATTGTTACTGTCTGGATGAGAGCGGCGAAACAGAATGTCATTGCGTACAGTGTAGTGGTTTCTAATCGTAACATTATTCTTATCTTGCCAAAGGTGTTTAATTTCTTTCCACACATTGTCTTTGCTTTGCTCTTTTGCTATGTCCTGTAATGACGATGAAATAAAATTTTCAAATGCAACTTGCTGAATGTACATGACGCTGAAATTTGCTTTGCAGAAGTTGGTTGCTACGTCTTGCTGATTGTTGCTGAGAGAACGAGAAAGTGCGTCTGCTATTACATTTTGTGTGCCGGGAATGTGAACAATCGTAAAATTAAATTCCTGTAAATACAGTTTCCATCTACTTAGTCTGTCGTGAGTAAATTTAGCTGAAAGTAAAAATTGTATAGCTCTGTGATCTGTGTAAACGGTGGTATGTCTGCCATAAAGAAAGTGCCGAAATCTCGTAAAAGCCCATACAACACATAATGTTTCTAGTTCAGTAACGGAATAATTTCGTTCAGCAGGTGACAAAATGCGGCTTGCAAATGCGATGTTTTTAACTACTATTGAGCCATGTTCTTCAATTTCCTGAAAAATGTGTACGCCTAAAGCTGTGTTAGAACTGTCGGTGGCAATAGAAAAATTTCTGGTAAGATCTGGGTGCGATAAAAGTGGAGCATTCAACAAAGCATGTTTCAGGTTCACGAATTCAGAGTGTGCTTGCTTATCCCATGACCAAATAGTGTTTTTACCTGTTAATTGGCATAATCTAGGCGTGTCTAAAGCAGAGTGATGAATAAATTTACGAAAAAAGTTAATTAAGCCCAAAAAACTGCGTAATTGTTTCTTCGTCGTAGGAACAGTAATGTCACGTAGAGCTTGAAGTTTTTCCGGATCAGGCGCGATGCCTTCTGCTGAAATTACGTGTCCAAGAAATTTTATAGAAGTTTTACCAAAATGCGATTTACTGAGGTTAACTGTGAGTCCTTGAGCGTGAAAAGTTCGCAACAGTCGTTCTAAAATCAGATTGTGTTCAGACCAGTTAGCTTCTGCGATAAGAATGTCGTCTACGTACGTCGTAATTCTGTCTTTCAGTTCTGTCGGAAGTATTGTGTTCAAACCGCGAATAAAAGCTGCAGAGGAAATAGTTAACCCGAATGGTAATTTGCAAAACTGATAACAGTCACCAAAACAGAGAAATGCTGTGTACTTTCTACAATTCGGATGAAGTTGAACTTGCCAAAATCCCGATTTTAAATCTAATGTAGAATAAATAGCTGTACCGTGAAATTTCTGTAGAAGTTCCTCTAATGTCTGTGGTCGATCTGTTTCATTAATAATAATGTCATTAATGTGACGTGAATCAAGTACGAGGCGAAGTGAGCCATCTTTTTTCTTAACAATATGCAGCGGGTTTATGTACGGGCTAACTGCTGGTTCAATAATTCCTTGATCGAGCATATCCTGCAATTCTTTTTTAACTTGTTCTCTGTGGATATATGAAATGGGATAATGCTTTGCTTTAAATGTGTCGTGCTGTTTGACTTGAAATTCGTACATAAATCCGGACATAGTACCAGGAATGTTGTCGAAAACTGGAGCTTGCTGTAAAAGAATTTTGTGTAATTGCGTTCGTTCATCGTCTGTATTTGCACTGCTTTGTTTAACCTTATCGGAAATCATCTGCATTACGTCGTAGTCAGTTTCGTCTGGAGTATTATAGTTGTGTACGTACGTATCCGTGAACAATGTGGGATTACAGTCTATGTTACGCAATACTGAAATGACCTCTGTACAATTAATTGTTTCCTCTTCTGATGATAATGAGTGCTGAAATTCTAAAGCCAATTGCACATTTTCGTCCTTCAACATTAAATAAGAATTTTGGAAATCAACCACTGCGTCGTGTTGTACGAGAAAATTAGTACCTAAAATTACGTCTGTTGTCAACAACGGAACAATCCAAAAATTTGAGTGAAAAGTATGACCTCCAATACAAAATGATAAATGCGTCTGTAATTTAACGTCTACTCCTTTACTCGATACTGCTCCTTTCACTTTTGTTTTGCCTAATGGTAATGTAGGATAAGTATTCTCTTTGTTACACTCGTTAAAAGTTTCCTCATTAATGACTGACATAGGTGATCCGGAATCAATTACTGCTGAAAATTTCGATGAACCTATTTTAATTTCGATGACAGGATGTGAAATGGTTTTCTGAACAACTGGTTTTTCTTGCAAAAGAGTGTCTCTGATGTCGTCAAACGTAATTACATTCTCGTGAACAACATTTTGCGTGTCAAAACTAGTGCTTGTGTTATTGGAAGATACGTCCTGTACGGTATCTAGTCAGATTCTATCTGACGTGTTATTATTATCATCACGAGGATGTTGTGGCATTTCTACAATTTGAACAGTTCTATTACTTCTTCCAGACGTGTTACGTTCCGGATGATACCTACTGTCGGGTTCATTCATGAGAATAGGTTCTTGTGGATACTTTTGCTGTTGGTATGACCGACTGTTATTAGATGTACGCTGAAAACTGTGCTCATCGTTTTTACGTCTATCGTAATAGTCATTCCTATACGGTGCATTGCGATAGGAATTGAAAAACTGTCTTCTCTGTACGTAGTTATTTCCTTGCTGCCGTGCGTTACTATTTGTTGTATCAGGGACTATACGTGCACGCGGTGAAACATTAAAGCCTGGTTGACCTTGTGCATTCCATTGTTGGTTAGGTATGTTAACCGGTTGACTTTCATGCTGTTGCGGTGGAAAACGTCTATTGTTACTAAAATGTGGTTCCTGTTGCTCATAATTTTGATGATGTTGATAATGAGAATTTTGTCTGCTGTTAAAGTTCTGGTAGTTGTCGTTCCTAAAGCGTCTGTTATTTTTCCTATTGAAATTACGTCCCTGATCATAATTACTGTAAGTTTGTTGACCTTGGTTATTATACGAAAAGTTTTTATTTACAAAAGAATAATCAGATTGTTGTACTTCTAAGAGTTGTAACAGATCTCTGAATGCTGAAATATTTTCCTTTTGCTGACCCGTTAGAAGTGAAACTCTTAATGACCGTGGTAACTTAGAAATGCATAATTGTATAAGTGCAGATTCACTATAAGGCTCACTTAAATACTGATTTTGTTGGACCATGTGCTCAAAAAATTGCGTCACACTGGGAAAATTGGAGTTCTCATAATTCGGTAAACTGATTAACTGATCTTTAATTCCGCGCTGTGTCGTCTTCGACCAATACGCTGATAGAAAAGCATTCTGAAATTCTTCTACTGAGTAACATTGTCTCGCGATCGGTCTCATACGAGTTGCCGGTTCGCCTTCCAAAAAGCTACAAATAAATTCCAGTTTGTGCGTTACAGGCCAAGTCGGTGGAAAAGCAAAACTAAATTGTTGAATCCAATCCAGTGGGTGAATCTGTGTTCTGTCATTCTTAAACACTTTAAATTTTCTTACTGACAGAAAATGTTTGTAATCGAAATTATCGTCTCTGTGTGATGGAACAGGTTCAGGATTGTAAGAAAATCTGTTGAACTGTGGTTGTTCGGAATCTAAGTCCCGTACTCTTTGTAGATTACTCAAATTACACGCGCTGCGTGACTCTGACAAATGTTCGCAAAGTGGCGTCTGCTGTGATGCGTTATTAACCGAAATACTTTTCATCTCTGTGACTTCCTGTTGTAAACTAGACAATTTTCTACGTAAAGTGTTATTAGATGAATCAATCTCATTAATTGTCTGCTGTAAATTTTGAAATTCAGGTGTTTGGTTAAATGAGACCGGTGAAATGTCGTCTGATTTGCTGTCATTAGTACTTTCAATAGCATCAATACGACTGGCCAATTCGTCATATTTTTCAGTCAGTATTTTTGCCTGATCATCGTTTTTAGAATCGGACGCGTTAATCTGTTTTTGCAACTTACGTGTAATTTCGTTCAGATTTTTAACGTCAGCTTTGACGACATCGGAATCCTGTGTTATTTCTAATTCTTCAAATCTGTCTGTCACTGTCTGAATATCTGCTGTGTGTGTATCCGTTTTTGATTTAAGATCAGAAATTTCATCACGTAATTCCGCGTTCAACCGTTCGATGGTATTAATTTTGTCGGACATTGTAACAATATTGTTGTCTACGTATGTTTTTGCTTTCGCAAACATCTTACGTTTGTCTTCTTGCCTCTGAGCAGTGATTGTTTCCATTACTTGACGTTTTACTTTATTTTGATCATCAATAAATTTGCGGAAACGCGTATCACTGTTTTGTATGTGAAGACTAAGACGTTCGTTGATCTGTGTGTTCTGTTGTTCGAATTTCGCATCAATCTTTTCATCCATTGTGCGCGAAAGTTCTACCGTCATAACTTTAAACTCGTCGCGTAATTGTGTAGCTTTTTCAGAGCATTGTTTAGCGACTCCGCTAATTTCGTCTCTGAGTGTTTCTGTTGCAGATGTTTGCAATTCCCTTAATTCCTGAGCAACAGATCTAATTTCTTCGCTATTTTTCTTTGAACAAGCCTCTATTTCCTCGCGTAACTGTTCCTTAGTGTCATGGCACTGCGCGGCAACGGCTCTAATTTGTTCACTTAACTGTCTGGAATTGCTATCTAATTTTTCATTTAACTGTCTGGAATTGTTATCTAATTTTTCATTTAACTTGTCTTGTTTTTCGTTCTGTTGTTTGACCTGTTCACTCAGTTGTCTGAAATCTTCACTCTGTTGTCTGACCTGTTCACTAAGTTGTTTGTTATCTTCTTTAAAGTGTTGTATAAGATTTTGACTGTGTTGTTGTAGCAATCTTGCCATAAATTGTTCCAATCCATTATTACCTACTCTATTCTCCGTGCTGTTTAATGGTGGATCTGGAATTGTCCCGCTTTCTGTAACCATTTGGTTATTCTGAGATGTACAAAAAGGTTTGTCAGTCGGATGTGTACTGTCAGACATTATTTCGGAATTAAATAAATCCGGCGTACTTTGTGTATCCTGTTCATTTTCATTAGACAAATTTGTCTGTACGTTACTTGAATTTTCCAAATCGGGTGTGTTAAGCTGGGCAACGCTCATTCCAACAGAACGCCCCGCGTCATCAATTGTCGTCAAATTAACAGAGGAGACAATTGAGTTCTCTTGTTCATCATTCAGGTAAAAGTCGTCATTCGCGATTGGAACGCACTGACTGTTAGTGAACACAGCATTGTCATCATTACGCTGCGTGTCACTAGTACTATTGGTCACGTTGTTTAAGTCGGTAATTTCGTTCATAATGCCTCGCGATACACTATTCACAGTCTTTCGCGGCATTTTTACAACAGTCACAATTATTCAAAAAAGAAATAAGCACAATACAAAAGCAACACACAAATACAACAGAGCAACGAATTGCCGATGATCTGAGGAAAGAAAGTCACAAATTAGTAAAAGCGTTGCGCCAAATTATAATTATATTTAAGCAAATAAGAGCAGATATCTGACTGTTTTTCAAAAGATTCTCACGAAATACGATCCTGGACTGGGTGTCGCCAAGTGTAACCTCCCCTCAGAAATATTCGAAAAGAATAATATTCATTAGAAATGATGGAGCCAAGTGTAGCCTCCCGCAAAATATTAATGACAAAGACAATTAAATAAAAGCTCGCTATCTGACTCAAGTGCAAGTTCCCATAAAATAATGAACGAGAATCCCATGACAATGAAACTACAGTGATACTCAAAAATCAATTTAACCGAAATGTCGGTCTTTGCCCTGTGCGAATTCAGAATAAATTTCTTACCTTATTAAAACTGCATGTCAAAATTCTGCTCTTATTGTTGGCTGCGGCTTGGAGGAAAAACATAGCAATTGCCTTTTTTTTTTTTTTTTTTTTTTTTTTTTTTTTTTTTTAAAATTTTGTTAAAGGGAAATGGAGGGAATTTGAATGATTGTTTGTAAATTTGTTTTTAAATCCAAATTATTATTGGGGGCGATTTTTGAAAGTTAAATTACAATGAGTGGACCTTACATTATCTGATAAGCGCAAAGCTGCATAAACATTTATTTAATAAAATTATACCTTGTCCTGAATCTTGACCATCGCTGTGCCGACGCCCGCCGACGCAACTGCTACAGACATACTACTCTCCGCGACAGCTACCAACAGACTACTTTACGCGACTGCTCGCGACACACTACATTACGCGACTGCTACCGAGATACAACTGTACTGCACTGCGCTTCGAGCGCAACTGCTCTGGTCAGAGATTCTACAATGCCTCAGCATCGCTGCCGCACAACATACGTGTTTCAAGGCACTGAAACTATACATTGTTCAATGCTTAAGTTACAGAAATTCCAATTACAACATAACTGATTCAATTAACTGAATCCATCAAAAAAGTCCTTCTTTTTAATAGTTCATTCTATCACAAAGGTTAGGCCAAATTATTTGTTTGAATGATGAAATTAACAGATATAGCTATACAAACATTACTTTTGACAAACCTGGTAATTATTTTGGAAGTAGTTAAGGGCTGACTTTGCTAATATGTTTTCGAATGGAGCTGAATATATGCTTTAAGAATCCTAGTAGTTCTTCTTCCAAATGTATATAATTAGTACACAATTTATATTTGTTTATAAGTCAACAGTAGAATCAAAGTCACTAAACAATTACTGATTTCATCCTGTAACAAAAGTATTAACTAGGAATGGTCAAAATAAATTAGGAAATTAATTACATACATAAAACCAAGCACAAAATTAGGGCTGGTGCTATATTCTTTACTTGCTTCATCACAAGCTCCATGAACAGCTTCATTGCAGTTGCTTTAAATCCGTTACAGACCCCCCCGAACAGTGTCTACGAATCTTCAAAGTGATGCGGCGTTTCTATGCAAATTTTGTTTACGGACTGACCACAACAGAATCATGGGTAGATGCCAACATAACTTAGACGTAGATATTCTAATGAATCAGCTTAAATCACTTAATAAAGCCGAGGCTTCCGGTCCAGATTGCATATCAGTTATGTTCTTTTCAGAGTATGCTGATACAATAGCTCCATACACAGCTATAATATAGATTCCCTCGCTCGTCACTTGTACCTAAAGACTGGAAAGTTGCACAGGTTACACCAATACTCGAGAAATAAAGTAGGAGTAACCCACTGAACTGCGGACCCAGTATTATAGACACAGGACTGTGGAACATAAATCATGTTCTAACATTGTGAATTACCTCGAAGAAGACGAATTATTAACAGAGAGTCAACAGGGATTCAGAAAAAATCGTTCTTGTCAAACACTATTAGTTATTTATTTTAACGAGGTAATGGGTGCTATCGACAGGAAATGTCCAGTAAATTCAGTATTTTTAGATTTTCGGAAGCCTTTTGACACAGTTCCTCTCAAGCGACGTATAATGAAATTGCGTAACTACGGAACACCATCTTAGTTGTGCGACTGGATTCGTAATTTCCTGTCGGAAAGGTAACAGTTCGCCGTAACTCCCGGAAAGTCATCGAGTAAGGCAGAAATAATATTTGGCGTTCCTGGAGAAAGTATTATAGACCTTCTGCTCTTCTATGAAATTCTGTCCTTCTAATGAAATTGCGTAACTACGGAGTACCATCTTAGTTGAGTGACTGCATTCGTAATTTCCTGTCGGAAAGGTAACAGTTCGTCGTAGCTCCCGGAAAGTCATCAAGTAAAGCAGAAATAATATTTGGCGTTCCTGGAGAGAGTATTATAGACCCTCTGCTGTTCCTGATCCACACTGATAAGCCAAAACATTATGACAAATACTCACAGCGACGTTGATTGCCGCCTGGTGGCTTTGCGGGCACATGAAGCGGCAACAAAATTATGTATACGGAGCAACACTGACGGTGGATCACCCTAGCAAAGATACGGCTGCAAATGGGGAAATCCATTGAGATAAACGGCTTCGATAAAGGGCAGATTATTATTACGCAGAGCCTGTGAACAAGTACCTGGAAAACGGCAAAGCTGCTCTGATGTTCACGTGCTTCTTCAGTGAGGATCTGCGGAAATAGGTAGAAGGACATTGCAACTATCACTAGACGCTAAATCAGGGCTTAACAACTGGCCGGTTTTGAGCGTGAGTACTCGCGTCTGCTCAGGAACGTGCTCGCGAGCAGCTGCAAGGAGTAGGGAGGGAGGGGAAATGCGCGCGCACGTTTGAATAGGGCCACAGCGTGCCTATTGAATTCGCGCCGACTGTGTAACGTTTAAAGTACTACGATCAGCTCTTAAGTCACTTCGCTGGTTAAGAATCATGTGAAGTCGCCGTTGTGTAACCCCAACCATGCTTTCGCAGTTCAACCCCCATTGGGGGGAATTGTATCTGTTTACAGAAAAAGATGGTGTTGCAAAATGTTTAATATGTCACAAAACGCTGAATTCTTTTACGAAATTTAATTTGCAGCGACATTATATGTCGTACCACGCGAAAGACTACGGACGTGGAAAATGTGATTGACCAGATCGTGCACAGGAAGTTATTAAACTTAAAAGGAAGCTATCGGAAGAAGATCTGGACGACGAAGAAAAATCAACTGAGGCAGCTCTCAGAGTGGGTTACAAAATTGCTTTGCTTTTAGCAAAATCCCTGCGCCCCTTAACTGATGGCAATTTAATAAAGGAATGTTTGGTAGTTGCAGCGGAACATTTGTGTCCCTCTCAAGTTGAACAGTTTCGGATTGTGCCATTATCTAACATGACCATTATGCGTCGCATACAGGACATGGCAGACGACGTCCAGAGCCAGCTTGCAAATATCTGTAAAGATTTTATGGCGTATTCTCTAGCTCTGGACGAAAGTGTTGATATCACTGGAACAGCGCAGCTTGCCATATTTATTAGAGGTGTTAATAGAGATCTTCAGGTGAGGGAGGAGCTCCTCGATGTAGTAGCCATGAAGAACACTACAACCGGAGGTGATATTTTAAGTAGTGTTGAAGAAAGTGTTAAAAATATAGGATTGTCGTGGAATTCTTAGTTTCAGTATCTACAGATGGTAGAGGCATACACTAAGCTAATAAAATTATGTGGCACGTGTACATTCTCCTTTATTTGTTTCATTTGTCGCAGTAATAATTCGTGAGTGATATCCCTGCAGGTGGCCGCGGATTTACATCGACTGGCGGCAGCTGTTGTATACCCCACGTGACTCTCCGCTCTGGTCCCGTAGTGGAGGTAGCGTGCTCGCGCTGCTCAGTGCTCGCGCCTTGCTGCTCACAGCTTGCTCCGCGAGCACGTATGTTGTGAAGCCCTGCGCTAAATTATTGGACGTCCGCGATTCTTCACAGAACGTAGGGTTATCTGCTCTGTAAAGTAGGAAGATGGTGATCTGTCGTATCTGTTCCGAAAGAGCACAGTGTTGGTGCACACACAAGTGTTTCGGAACACACTGTTCATCGTACCATCTGTTGAACATGGAGCTCCGTAGCAAAAAAATGCTTCAAATGGCTGTGAGCACTATGGAACTTAACATCTAAGGTCATCAATCCCCTAGAACTTAGAACTACTTAAACTTAACTAACCTAAGAACATCACAGAAATCCATGCCCGAGGCAGGATTCGAACCTGCGACCGTAGCAGTCTCGCGGTTCCGGACTGAAGCGCCTAGAACCGCTCATCCACCGCGGCCGGCGCTCCGTAACAGATCACCGATAGGGATCCTTGTGTGGATCCACCAACATCGTCAATAACGATTGCAGTGGGCACGGGACCATCGAAATTCGACCGACGATCAGTGGAAAAGTGTCGGCTCTTCGGCTAAATCAGTTTCGCTACATTAGGTCGCTGGTCGTCTCCATAAACGCCGTCATTGAGGTGAACGGGGGCTCGAAAGTGCAGCATGCAACGGACGCAGGATGGTGGGAGCAGTGATATGCAACGGGAGACGTTCTCCTGTACTTGCATGGGACCTTTGATAGTGATAGAAGACACGCTGACTCCTGCGAACTAGCTGCATACCTTCATGCTTGATATCCTCCCCGACTGCCATGTCATCTTTCAGTAGTATAACTGTGCATGTCTCGGGGCCAGAACTGTGTTACAGTGCTTTGAGGAGCATTATAGTGGACTCACGTTGATGTCTCAGTGACTAAATTCGCCTGATGTAAATCCTATGGAAAATAATAGTCTACGTCGCTGTCGGGCCCCATTACCGCTTACGCACATCAGCGGCCCGTTATTTACGCGAACCACATGACCTGTATGTTGACATCTAATGCCACAAACCTACCAACAAACTGTCGGATCCCCGATGCGCACAGTCAGTGATGTAATTCGTTCCAAAGACGGACAAACAAGCTGTTAAGCAGGTGGTCTTAATGTTTCGGCTCATCAGTGTATAGAAAGGAATTAGTGAACAGTCTGAGCAGCCCTCTAAGGTGGTTTGCAGATTATCGTGCCATTTACCGTCTTCTAAAGTTATCAGACTATACTGACGCTACAGTCATAATTATAAGCGTATGAACCGCACACGAGTTACATGTTTGCTTATACAGGGTGTTACGGCCAAACTTTCAGGAAACATTCCTCACACACAAATAAAGAAAAGATGTTATGTGGACATGTGTCCGGAAACGCATAATTTCCACGTTAGAGCTCATTTTAGGAGGATGAGGCTTCATTCCAACGTGATCAAATTGTAAATTTTCACAATCAACATGTGTGGGCTGACGAGAAACCGCACGCAATTGTGCAATCACGTCATCAACACAGATTTTCTGTGAACGTTTGGGCAGGCACTGTTGGTGATGTCTTGATTGGGCCACATGTTCTTCCACCTACGCTCAATGGAGCACGTTATCATGATTTCATACGGGACACTCTACCTAGAGCATGTGCCTTTACAAGTACGACACAACATGTGGTTCATGCACGATGGAGCTCCTGCACATTTCAGTCGAAGTGTTCGTACGCTTCTCAACAACAGATTCGGCGACCGATGGATTGGTAGAGGCGGACCAATTCCATGGCCTCCACGCTCTCCTGACCTCAACCCTCTTGATTTTCACTTATGGGGGCATTTGAAAGCTCTTGTCTACGCAACCCCGGTACCAAATGTAGAGACTCTTCGTGCTCGTATTGTGGACGACTGTGATACAATACGCCATTCTCCAGGGCTGCATCAGCGCATCAGGGATTCCTTGCGACGGAGGGTGGATGCATGTATCCTCGCTAACGAAGGACATTTTGAACATTTCCTGTAACATAGTGTTTGAAGTCACGCTGGTACGTTCTGTTGCTGTGTGTTTCCATTCCATGATTAATGTGATTTGAAGAGAAGTAATAAAATGAGCTCTAACATGGAAAGTAAGCGTTTCCGGACACATGTCCACATAACATATTTTCTTTCTTTGTGTATGAGGAATGTTTCCTGAAAGTTTGGCCGTACCTTTTTGTAACACCCTGTATATGATACACTAGAGGAGACTCTGTGGGATCTCTTCAGCCGACGAGAGGACAACACTTCGCGGAGCATTCGGCCATGCTACACCCATGTCCTTGCGAAAACTCCTTCCGTGTTACGGATAAAAGGGTCTTCTTCTTTCTTTTAGTATTCAGCCCTGAGGTTGGTTTGCAGTAGAGCGCCATTCCTCTCTTCTGTCTGCGTTGCTCTTCATTTCCACGTACGTTTTACATCCAACATCATTCATAATCTATTGGATTTATGATATCCTCGGTCGTCCGCGCCGATTCCTTCCCTCAATAGCTCCTTCTGCTGTTGTTCCAGTGTTGTTGTTCTGTCTTAGGATGTGCCCTACAGGTTTTTCTCTTCTGGTTTTGATGTACCTCGACAGAGATCTGGTTTCCTGTACTCTTCTAAGCACCTCTTCATTTTTTACTTTGTCTCTCCAGCTGATCTACATCATCCTTCTACAGCGCCACACCTCCAAGGCCTCTAGCCGTCTTCTCTCTTCTTCCCAGCGTCAAAGTTTCACATCCGTATAGGGCCACACTCCAAACGAAGGCTTTCACGATAATTTTCCTTATTTTCAGCCTGATGTTCTAGCTGGTAAGTTTCTCCTCAGATTAAATGCAATTTCGGCCGGTTGTATTCTCCTCACAATTTCTTTCCCGCTTCTTCCATCCCTTGTGATTTTGTTTCCCAGGTAGGTAAATTCCTATATCGCTTCCAGTTTCTCTTTTCCAATTGTCATCCTCAGAGGTTCATATTCTGCTTCTGTACTGCATATCATCAGTTTAGTCTTTTTTTATTTACTTTCATTCCATATTGGCTGCATAGAATCCTTTCCGTTGTTCTGAGGACTTCCTCTAGATCTTCTTTTGCCTCCGTGACTATAGCTTCCTGCCCATTAATTCTAATTTAAGTTTCTCGAACTTGGTCTATAGCTTCTTGGATGTAAGCGTTGAATATAAGAGGAGAGAGAGCACATCCTTGTCTCAACCCTTTTCTAATATTTGCTTCTTGTTCCTGGTGACAGTTCCACACACTGCTACCTCATTCTTATAGAAACTGAGTATCACATGGATGTATTAGTGCTTCCTTCTACTTTCCCTCAGCACTCTAAACATCTCTTACCAGATAACGTTATCAAATGCCTTTTCCAGGTCTGCAAAGGCAATATAAGTTGGTTAGAGAAAAGGGTATAGTTCACTTTAAAAAAAGAAACAAAGTTGATATAATTTGGCAGCCATGAGCGATTAAATTACTTGCGTGCATCAAAACATTTGCCACATTATCCAGTATAATGTATCGAAAATCACACATCGATATACTTCCTCGTTATGTTTCGATTTGTGTATCTTTTCTTAGTTGTCTCAGCGTCTGTAAAAGCTAATGTCCATGATTTTCTGTCTCGTTAATGTGACACCAATCGTAATTATTTTCAATCAACTATTGTAATGAGTTCCTTAACTGTATACTTAGTTTCTAGTTTGGAAGAAAGAAATAGAGGTAAGGCACCTAATGAAGCTGAGAAAACGTAAACGGACTGGACCTTGATTCTATAAGTTATACAAAAATACTTCCTGCAACAATCAAGAGATACTCCTCGAGAACACCGAGAGGGTGAAACTAACTACGCCGCAGTTTACAACAAAATAAAAGTTTAATATAAGTATATCGAGCTTACAATACGTATACTGAAGCGATAATGTTAGCCAGACTAAACTAGTAGCTGCATTATATTAGAACAAGGTGTAATACAAAGCAATGTTTGCGCCAATCTACTGTTCCGGGCTCTAATTATTCCTAACTGCAAGGCTACTTCCTGTGTACACGAACACAACACACAACAGCCGTTCAGCAAATATATTTAGCCACTTGGAGCCACTCAGAATGGGGCTACGGTTGGCGTTCTATTCTGTCTCTCCTCTCTTTGATGTTGCCGTAGTAATAACGTTTTCAAAATGTCCTTCAATTAATACCAACACTGAAATAATAAGTAAAATCTTTAAAAAACTGTGCCTCACTTACAGTCAGTTGGCTGTGTGTCGTGGCTGCAGCTTAGGTTAGCACCGTCTAAGTTGGAGTTTCTAGCAGTGTATTGTCTAGTGGTCAGATTAGAAACAGACCAGAAAAATGAGGATGGGTACAACGTAATCAACAGGTTGTTAATTGTAATTTCGGGACACTGTTGTGAAGCATGGTAATGTAAATATGCAGAGATATTTGCAAATAATGTGACATTCCATCCTAGTTAATAAAAGAAATTAATACGGAGAAAGCTACACGTGGCTCGAACGCAATTTCAGCACGTTTCTTTGTAATCTGGTTTCCCAGATTAGAAGTTCCAAACTGGAAAGGTTTGTTAAAGTGTCTCTTACGTCGTTACAGAATTTTCCGCGGTATTACAGAATACCTGAACACCAATGTTGACGTTTACATAGCTTATCGATAAAGTATGTTGCGAGCACAAGGAACATCTAAAAATTACTATCATTGCCATAGGGTCTCCAGTTGGGATGAATTTTTTGAATGACTTTGTGATGTCCCTAGATGTCGTTCTCTTTATTTCATGCACTATTGTACAGTTTCGGCCTTAGTCCATTTTCAAGTACCTAAAACGTAAGAATTGCACATTGGATGTCTTAATGTCATTTGTGATTTTGATATAGGAACAAATTATAACTCTAGATATATGAGGCGCATTATAACTTACTTTATGGATGATTCTTTAGCGGTCTATTACGCCCTGGACGTCCTTGTTCGTAAGACTGCATGCAGTTGTTACAGAATAAATTAGAAAGGGTTTTTTAGTATTTTAGGAGCACGTTACACTCGGACACCTGTCGCAAAGCTTGCATATTTATATGGTCGATGTTTTAGCGTACTTACACTAGGAAGATTATAATTATTTTACAGAAATTTGTTAATTAAACTATGTATGCCTTTGTTCTCAGTTATACTTAATTGTCTTTCATCGTTGATGTAAATATGATTCTATGCAGGTTCTTTCAAATAGTCTGTAAATATTTGTTCTATTATTGTGGGAGCACGTCATTTTTGATTAGTTGTTGCAAAGATCTTATATATAAAATCGATCACAGTACCCTAATGGAACAGTACTAAGAACTTTTAGAATCGAGTAAAATCTGCTGTATGGTTGCATGAACTTTCTCATCATAGCCTTATTTACTAACAAGTGTAGCGATAATTATACATTCTGTGGTTCTGTAGTGCTTCGTCGTAGAACAGGTAAAAAGTTGCCAAGGAATTTTCCATTTCACAGATCTTTTTGTTCATTTAAAACTCTTTAACATGGATGTAAACTGAACATAGCATAAGGCCGAAATTGTACAATCGTGCATGAAGCAAAGAGAATGCAACTGAAAGCATCACGAAGTCATTCAAAAAATTTCTAATTAATTTAGCTCACTTATCAGTCTTCCGTCTCTTGCAGTGGTACATCCTCTGTAGCAGGCTAACGACGTAACGTCCATAGAATTAATCCGAAGAACGAGATCAGCTTTGCAATAAGCTAACAATTACTTGTAATGGAATATGTTGATGACTGATGAAATGAAAAAGATGACTAAATACGGCCATTGTTATTAGTAAAATCACAGACACCAGCACATAAATTCTACATACATCCAAGTGACTTCTTTTTTAAAAAGTCTTGAACCTGACTGTTGTACTACCGAACCGGCAACGAAGGACTGGTATAACAGTCCCCAGAGACATGGCATAACAGGAATCATTTGCTAGGATCTCCATTTGACCCGACTGGCGAATTCTGCAATACCTGTGATTAAAATATTATCAATTTTAGCACTCGCATCTTCAGTTCACAGACAAGACACACATACGATGTTCATAAAACATTTCCATCCTACGCGGGACTTTCAAAAACTGAATTATACATTTCTGTGGCGCACCAAATAATTTTTACCGAATGTTGCGCTATACTTCAAAGTGACGTAGGTACCTGACTCTATTATTCTACGTATCTCCAAGTCTTTATGAACAACCTCCAGAACATTCTACCAATCATTCAATACCGAAAACAGAAATCCGTTTCATATTCACGGAGCCATTCGATAACCGACGTGTGAACGTCCTCAGCGCTTGAAAACCTTCCCCCCTCCCTTCTTTGATCTAGCCGAAAAGATGGAAATCTCATGGTAGACTTCCCGGTCAAAATCACCCACCTCTGTATGGCCTTGATCGAATTAATGTCACCATTTCACTACAGCTCGACCGACATTGTATTTATTCCACATACCGGAAGAACGTCACTGTGAATTTGTGTGCAATGTGGACGTTTTGTCCACAAGAATCGTATTACACTAAAACAATGTGATGCACCTATAATCCGTAATGTAACACAATGTGATGCACCTATAATCCGTAATGCAGCAGAGCTGCGTCTACGGGAAATGTATAACATGTACTCTCTTGTGACACAGAAATCTGAGAGCGAGATCAATTCTTTTCCTTGACAATAAATGACAGTTTCATTCTCTCTTCAATGTGATTCTTATTTTCTGTTTTGAAATATTTAATTATGCGTCTTCACTATGACTGTACGTTTTGTGGAATTGGGCCTTTGTAGATTACATCTACATCTACAGTTATACTCCACAAGCCACCCAACGGTGTGTGGCGGAGGGCACTTAACGTGCCACTGTCATTACCTCCCTTTCCTGTTCCAATCGCGTATGGTTCGCGGGAAGAACGACTGCCGGAAAGCCTCCGTGAGCGCTCGAATCTCTCTAATTTTACATTCATAATCTCCTCGGGAGGTATAAGTAGGGGGAAGCAATATATTCGATGCCTCATCCAGAAACGCACCCTCTCGAAACCGGGACAGCAAGCTACACCGCGATGCAGAGTCTGCCGCTTGAGTTTGCTAAACATCTCCGTAACGCTATCACGCTTACCAAATAACTCTGTGACGAAACGCGCCCCGCTTCTTTGGATCTTCTCTATCTCCTCTGTCAACCCGGCCTGGTACGGATCCCACACTGATGAGCAATACTGAAGTATAGGTCGAACGAGTGTTTTGTAAGCCACCTCCTTTGTTGATGGACTACATTTTCTAAGGACTCCCCCCAATGAATCTCAGCCTGGCACCCGCCTTACCAACAATTAATTTTATATGATCATTCCACTTCAAATCGTTCCGCACGCATACTCCCAGATATTTTACAGAAGCAACTGCTACCAGTGTTTGTTCCGCTATCATATAATCATACAATAAAGGATCCTTCTAGACACAGATAGCAAATTTAAGGGACTGGGGCTTTCTCCTAGTTTGGCTTTGTGAAAACGCGTTGTGGAGGTGAAACTAAGGTGCAAAGAGGTGCACATTTCGTAGTACAGTGCAGTCCTATTACTGGGTAGGTGTGACGGTTGTTTGCTGGACGTAGGTAAATGATTATCCTAACCACCAGGACCAACCTTTCCGTCAATGGCTACAGTATTTTTCTGTACGTAATTTTCTTTCGAACACATAAACAAAAGTGCATTTTAATTGATATATTCGCTGGAACAAAACTTAAGTTTCGTCCACCTTGTTTGTTGGTAACTCATATTTTGTCGGCCTTGATACACTTAGCTGCACACTTAACTGACAACCGGGTTTTCAAATATCAGTTTCAGATAATACACACATGTTCATACATTAACAAATTCCAACACATGGGGTGTCAGATATATGAGTACCGTGATCATTGATAGCTTAATATGTACCCACCTCAGTGAGTTAGTTGTCTTTTTCTCTGTGTCCAACAGTCTTCCCACAAACACTTCACGTAATTTAAGTAACTGCAGTTTTCTAAAAGGTCGTAGCTGCACCGCGAAATAGACGGCGACTGTCAGTATAGACATCCCGTTTTGCGTCCACGCGTGCACACTTCAATACATCCTGGCCTGCTGTCCATGGAAAACGAAACATTAATGGCTTATGTTCACTGAATCTTCCGCCTGTTATTGCTGGAACAACATTATAATAAATGAAAAGCAGTAGTTTGCTTTTGTACTACAGTATTAATTTTATTGTGTTAACCGGTTTTCGGCTTACAAAGCCATCTTCAAACATTAACTGAGTATTGGCATCAAAGAAGTTACATCTGGTCATTAATTTTTTTTAAGTTAGGTTTTACATTTACATTCGTATTTTAATTGCTTGCTAATTTGAAGTGTCTGAACTCAGAAGAGTGTTCCTGGAGCCACTCTGTAGCAATTCTGGACGTGTGGGATGTCGCATTGTCCTGCTGGAATATCCCCAGTCCATCGGAATGCAAAGTGGGCATGAATGGATACAGATGATCAGACAGGATGCTTCCGCACGAGTCACCTGTCAGAGTCGTACCTAGACGTATCAGGGGTCCCATATCATTCCAGCTGCACACATCCCACACCATTACAGAGCATCCACCAGCTTGAACAGTCCCCAGCAGACATGCAGGTTCCATGGATTCATGAGGTTGTCTCCATATCCGTACGCGTCCATTCACTCGATACAATTTGAAACGAGACTTGTCCGACCAGTGCAATGACGGTTCTGACTGTCCCAGGCGAGACATAAAGCTTTGTGTCGCGTAGTCATCAAGGGTACAAGAGTGGGCCTTCGGCTCCAAAACCCAATATCGATGATGTTTCGTTGAATGGTTCGCACGCTGACGTTTGTTGATGGGCTAGCATTGAAATGTGCAGCAATTTGCGGAAGGGGTGCACTTCAGTCACTTTGAGTGATTCTCCTCAGTCGTCATTGGTTCCGTTTTGCAGGATCTTATACCGGCCGCAGCGATGTCGGAGATTTGATATTTTACCGGATCCCTGACATTCACGGTAGACTCGTGAAATGGTCATTCGGGAAAATTCCCACTTCATCGCTACTTATCGCTACCTCGGAGATGCTGTGTCCCATCGTTCGTGCGCCGACAGTAACAGTATGTTCAGACTTACTTAAATCTTGATATTCATTATGATATTCATTATCTTTGGGCAGTGAGGTAACATATCTTATACGACTGAGATTCCATCTTTTATCTCCCCATGCGATTACAGAATGTTAGTGTGTCCGGTACGTGTCATCTGACGGCAATTTCTCACCATACCTTCTTAAATACTGTGCGTTTCTGTTCAGCATATTGTCCCTCTGCAATGAGTATTGTTGATGAATGACAGCCGACATACTGAGCATTTGTTATAGAGGGGTTCTAAAAATCAATCGTTATGCTATTTATTGCTGTTCTATTATCGGAAGCACCATCTATTGGTCATTCTGTGCGCTTTGTTTTGGTTTCAACAAAACCCCACGTAATTTCAAGAAAGTACGTCTGTTTGTAACTCTCTGTTCACTGAAGTATTAAATTTTTATATGTTAAAAGACTTTTGGGTCATCCTATACGCCATATTAAATCGAATTAATTTCAAGAAAGTGCGTCAGTTTGTAACTCTCTGTTCACTGAAGTATTGAATTTTTATATGTTAAAAGACTTTTGGGTCATCCTATATTCCATATTAAATCGAATTAATCTTTTACTGTCTTTTGTGCCTGTATTTCTTTCTTTTGCTTCCTTGATACGTGTAGAGCGATTTCCATCACTTCCAAAAGTTATTGAATTGTGCCAAAACGTTACATTTGAGGCCTCAACACCAGAGTGGGAAAATGTTCCAAGATATGATGCGAGAGAATTCAAAGGTGTGAAACGTCCCCTTAGAAAAATTGTACAAGACTGTGCTTAAACTGACACACAATATTTTTTAGCGCAACGCAATCTGACTTTCAATAATCCCTACAAAAGAATGGCCCTGACTAACATTAACCTATATCTTTCACAAATCACTTACCTCCACAAAAATCTTCGTTACTCGAACTACTGCAATACAGCGAGCGCCACTACTGCCAGCTAAATAAAAGATTCAAACTACGGAAGGCACTAACTACTGATAGGCATAGTTAGCAAATGAAAGATTTTAATAGTGAACAAACAATGTATTTACCTCAATAGTCATAATATATATAACAGTTCATGACATCCAGTCTTACAAATTTCAAAACTCCGCCATCTCTCTCCCCGCATCCACCACTGCTGGCGGCTCACCTCCAAGTGCGCAACGCTACGCGCTGTTCACAGCCAACTGCCCAACACTACAATGGCAGACAACAATGCAAACTAGCCACAGACTGTACACAGCACAGCCAGTAATTTTCATACAGGACGCTACGTGGCGTTACCAATAAGAAAACATAAACAGCCTACTTACAGGTGTGTAGGCTTCGAGCGCAAATATTTTGAGAATAAATTAATTGATCGGTACAAAATTAGATACTTTTCTTTCATTGTTTTCATAAAAAATGTGTAAGACAGTTCTCTGACTATGTGGGCTCTGGAACATACGGTACTTAAATTACTACCCAGGTGACTCTCTACGTAGCTGTACGACCTAGCGATGGCTCTCGTATGTAGTGAACACAGTCAGCGAAATGTGCGAGTAGTTCTTCTGTTTTCTCGTGTTAGCAGTTCTTCAGTGTTTCAGAAGCAGCAACACGTTATGCATGGATTGTTATTATCTATATTTACATACGATAGGGATATCCCCTATGGTGCTGTTCCCAAGTAACAGTTGTTACAACGTAAACTGCTACAAGACCAATTCAGTGTTACGGATACATTCTGTTCTGTGAAATATTTGACAGCTATGAGCCGTGCTGCGGCTCGCATTGGTGCCGTTGCTAGGTTGTCATCGTCTAGTTGGTATAGTTATGGTTGTCGTCTTCTTCTTGTGTTCATTGGCACCACTCCGCTTGCAATCGTTGTCTGTCCGCTAGTGGCAGCAGCGGCGTTTATCGATGTCTAGTAACGGTGGTACTATCTTTGGGGCGACGTTGTGTTGTTTCCGTGTCGGGTGAGTCGGCAGTTCGATTGGGGACGGACGAGCAGCCAGGTCCGCGCAGTGCGAGAACACGCCTGAACCACTGGCGGCACGCATGCACTGCCGGATGGAAGGGCTGTAGTCGCGAGGGGTACAACCTCGTTGTCAAGCGGACCCAGGAAGTATGAGTCGACCTTAATTCAAGTAGTGAAACCTCCATCATTGTGAGATCTCGCCATTTGCCTGCGTGTTGCTGCTCACAGTGCCGCTGAGACGAAGTGCAGCGAGTGGAGCGTTTGGGACAGGCGAACCTAATTAGCCTTCCTCCACTTCTTATTATTAATTGTTGCATTCTATATGTTATTATTTGTGAAGTTCAACCAGTGGCATTTTTCCTGCCTAGTGGCCGCTAACGCCCCAGTTACCTGCCCTGGATCTTACTGTATGTTACGACATTGTACTTTTCTTAGCCTTGCTGCTGCTGTCCGGTAGGGCGTGTTGTTCGACAACTTCCTTGATTTCTGGGCTGGGTGGGGTTCTTTTTTCCCCCCTACTCTGGTAGTAGTGGTTCCTTTCTGCTTCTGGATGCTCTAAACACCGGAGTCTGAAGACGTAGTGCTGACCGCCGGTTCCGGCTTGGGTGTGTTATTCCATCGTTGCATTGGTCATAGGACGTTGGGTAGATTCGGCAAATGATTATTGATCATGCGTTTAAACTGCCACTAGTCTGAGTTACCATCTCGTGAAGTGAATGCAACTCTTGGCTGCCTGTCCTATCGCTTGCGAAGTTTTGAGGGACTTTCCCAGTTCGATCCTTGGAGAAACGTATGTGCACCCCCCCACCCCCTCCCCCTTGGTTTGGTCAGATTTGATGATTTTTTTAAAATTTTAATAAATGTAATTTCAAGTTTGAAGATGTTTAACTGGTTCTTAAAGGATTGCTACTCACGCCTTCAGGCGTGAAACAGTTTTTAAATTATTACTATTGGGGCCTTCAGCCGAGAAATAGTTGAATTTGTTGTCATTAAGGCCTTCAGCCGTGGAACACTTCTTAATTTATTGTCACCTTTTATTTGTTGTTGTTTCCAAATAAAGTGTATGTGTTGAAAAAAAACTAACCAACAGTAATTGGTTACCACCCTGTCCACAATCGCAACCCAAGCCTGCCTTCCTTGTTTTTTTTTTTTCACTTATTCCGCTTCGCATCGCACTCTAAACCGTGTCAATGCATAGTCATTACTCTTAAAAGGATATTGTGTTTACGTGAGCTGTTCTAAATTTTATAGCTCAGAATTTACCCTTGAGATTGTATTGGTCTTGTGGGAGATTACAACAGCTATTAAAAGAGAATGGCTTGCTAGCCGAAAACGCGATCGTAATTAATTAGTCCATTAAAAGCAATAACAGTCGATGTGGAAAATATTGCTATTTCTAAAATAAAGTATCTGATCCGAAGTATCTGGACACCGTAATGCGGAATTGACGACTAGATGTCACTAGAGGCGGACCCGCCAGTACAAAAGGAGACGGGAAGTATTCTATGGTCGGGAGGTAAGCTGTAACAGCAGAATAGGTAAGTCAAGAGAACTCAGTGACTCCGAACGTGGACGAGTCACTGGATGTCACCTGCGTAACAGATCCACCACGGATATTCTACATCTACCCAAATCGACTGTTGATGATATGACTCTCAAGTGGAAAGAGAGGAGGAGCAAACACAGCTACACGAAGACAGCTCACGTACTGATCGACAGGGACCGTCGAGCAGCGTGGGGGGAGGTTGCAGCAAATCGTATGAAATCAGGTGGAAGAAATTACTCTTGAGTTGCAACGTGCTACTAGGAGTCCACCTAGCACAGCAACTGTGCGTAGGGTATTAAAGGAATGCTGTAGAAAGGGTGAACAGCTCCTCATAAGCCACACATTTCTGCAGTCCGGTGCTAAGCGACGCTTGAGGCGGTGTCAAGAGCGACGCAAAGATTTGATTTTATGTGATTTGATTTATTGCTCACCAGAGACCTGTTGCTTTACATTTTATAACAGGTAATTTTTTTACTGATTTTCAGCTAGATTACATAACATATTCCATATCACAAACAGCACTTATTGTTTCAGCAAGTACAATGGAAGTAATAATAAATTAAAAATACATTAGAAACTGAAAGAAAAAAAGCACCAAATATTCATATCTTAAGAAGATATGATGATAGATGATACGAAAGTTGAAAAAAATGAAATAATCGTATGGCATTGCCGGCCGGGAGGCCCCATCAGGGGAAGTTCGGCTGCCGAATGCGAGTCTTATTTCAGTCGACGCCACATTGGGCGACTCGCGTGCCGGTGATGAGAATGAAATGATGATGAGGACAACACAACACCCAGCCTACGAGCGGGAAAAATCTCCAACCCTCCCGGGAATCGAACCTGGGCCCGCTGCTTGGGAGGCAAGCATATAACCACTTTCTTTTCTTTTTCTTTTTTTTTTTTTGCAATTTGTTCGTTGCTGTTCGTTTTATTTGGTCGTAGCGGATGCCACATGACAGCCATTGAAGTTCGTTGTTCGTCCTTTCACTCAGTTTTTTTTTATTACTGAGACAAGCCAGATCTCTGACCGAACACGTGCCGGCTAACCACTCACCTAAGCAGGCGGGCAGGAAAGACTTGGATAGAAAGAGAGGGAGGGAAATGTTACCCTATCTCAGCAGGCCTGGTCTGAAAGCCTAGGAACTACTTCGAGCCTTGCAGTCCCAGTTCGCTACAGTTTAATTTACGCATTAATATTTCTAAACACTATTTACAAAAACTCTGTAGCTATTACGTACATTGTGAAAACAGCAGTAGTGTGTGAGTGTAAAGTATGTTCGGGGTTTTTAATTATCCTTCAGTTCCTGTATTACGCACCTTGAATTTTACCTATAACGTTGCTTATGTACACTGACGTGCCTAAAAACTGATATAGGCAACCGTATTCAAATACAAAGATATGTAAACAGGCAGAATACGACGCTGCGGTCAGCAACGCCTATATAAGACAAGTGTCTGGTGCATTTGTTTTATCGGTTAGTGCTGCTACAATGACAGGTTATCAAGATTTAAATCAGATTGAACGTGTTGTTATAGTAGGCGCACGAGCGGTAGGTCACAGTATCTCCTAGGTAGCGATAAAGTGGGAATTCGTACCTACGACCATTTCACAAGTGTGCCGTGAATATCAGGAATTCGGTAAAACATCAAATCTACGACATCGCTGCTGCCGGAAAAAGCTCCTACAGGAACGGGACCAACGACGACTGAAGAGAATCGTTCAATGTGAGGGAAGTGCAATCGTTCCGCAAACTGCTGCACATTTCAGTGCTGGGCCATCAACAAGTGTCAGCGTGCGAACTATTCAGCGACATGTCATGGATATAGGCTTTCGGAGCCAAAGGTCCACTTGAGTACCCTTGATGACTACACGACACAAAGCTTTACGCCTCACATGGGTCCGTCAACACCGACATTGGACTGTTGATGACTGCAAATATGTTGCTGGTCGGACATATCTCGTTTCAAATTGTATAGAGCAGCTGTACGTGTATGGGTATGGAGACAACCCCATGAATCCATGGACCCTGCATGTCAGCAGGGAACTATTCAAAGTGATGAGGGCTCTGTAATGGTGTGGGGCGTGTGCAGTTGGAATCATGTGGGAACCTTGATACGTCTAGATACGACTCTGAGATGTGACACGTATGTAAGCACCCTGTCTGATCACCTGCATCCATTCATGTTCATTGTGCATTTCGACGGACTTGGGAAATTCCAGCAGGACAATGCGACACCCCACATGTCCAGAATTGCTACAGAGTGGCTCCAGGAACACTCTTCTGAGTTTACACACTTCCGCTGGCCACCAAACTCCTAAGACATGAACATTATTGGGTATATATGGGATGCCATTCTACGTGCTGTTCAGAAGCGATCTCCACCCACTCGTACTCTTACGTCAGACATTAGTCGAGTCGATGCCACGCCCTGTTGCGGCACTTCTGCTTGCTCGCGGGAGCCCTACAAGATATTATCCAGTTGTATCAGTTTCTTTGGTTCTTCAGAGTACAAAATGTTCAATTACAAGTTTTGATTCTTACCCGCCGTGGCTTTCTCTGTCTGGTTTGAGTATATCGAAGAACAAACAAATAATAATAATTAATGATAATAGTATGTGATCAGTTTATAAAAACTTTGCGCTCTTGACAATGGCTTTTTGCGTTAGGTCCGTTTATTGTGAATTGACCGTTATTTTACTGAAAATATCGGACTTCGTTGTTTGAACAATTCCAAAGCTTTGGTTCGTACTGGACCTTTGATATAATTTCTAACACGGAACCTTTAGCCTTGCCAAGACGCCCTTTAATTGGAACAATAGCTTGTAACATAAATGAAACACAAAAATTAAAAGATAGCACTGTAATCAGAAAATATTATACTAAATTAGCCATATAAACACTTACATAAATTCTGTGGCTGTGTGCAACTATGAGTACGCCTAATAAGATTGTGTCTCGATATATATATTTATTGCGGTGTGCAAAATAATTAACTGCAGCGATGGCTCATATCTGTCTGGTCAGGACAACTTCCAGAACAAAAAAGGTGCCGTCTTCTCGGCAATACAACTGAACTGCGAAATTATTGTATTATCTCGGCGGTTGCACGCCACAATCGATACAACCGCTTATACTAATTATTATCTTATATAATTTTTTATTTATATTCTGAACTAATTTCTGCGTTTTTTTATATATCCACGCCTATCCTACAAATGTGCCTTTAAAAAGAGTTACATACCAACAGCGGTATAATGACCGTGGGATGGATATGCCTGCTGTTTATATTTAACCTAGAGCAGATTTACAGGGTTAATTGCATTACACTGTTTTTTCCAACGAAGTTTAATCATTCTGGATGTTGTGTGACGTTGTCTGCACTACGTATTAGTGAATATGTTCTAACATTCTGCGTGGTGTCTGTTTGTTCTATATCGTGTCTCCCTACCACTTTCGTGCAACGACGCTCTGAGCGTGTTTTTTAGGGAATTGACTAGTTTGAACCTGGGACCTGTTGCTGGTAAGGAGACGCCAGACCACACATGACATGTAGAGTTAAGAAGAGTTCAGTGAGACTAGCGATGATATAACTAAATACTTAATGATTTCAGCGTCAGCTCCACTGCACTCCCTGTAAAAGAATCTTAATAATAACTAAATTTAGTGGAAGGGGTTCAAGGCTTTCCTATTTTTAGTTAGCTGGTAAACTAACGTCGAAAATGCAGTTAAGTTTCCCATTGGAAATTTCATTCTACTCACAAAACATTGTTTTTAAATTGCACTATTTATAAAAGGAAATGTTTTAATACAGGATGGTAAAAACCAACTGCGTTCAACAAAAATGTGAACGAATATTCCCTGAATGGGTTTCAAAGTTCTACAATGGATCGAAGGATGGCCTATGCCATATCACATCTATAATCTAGGTTTAAATTAAGTTTCACGAAAGAGAAAACTATAAAAATGGTCTACAGTGACCCTCAATTATCTTTAATTACTTATCTAACTTGTCGTAAATTACAGTGGTTGAAGTGGCTTCTCAATAACTATATAACAGAAAAATCATCGCGTTTCAGATTTTTACTTCAAGTGGCAAATGTGAACACCATGAGCTTTAATTGACGATCGACACTAGTATTACGCAAAAAGGGGGTGTAACAGATGAGACATCTGCAGTTCTGAGTGAAGCTTTATGCGCTGTTATGCGGCATCGCGTGCGTTCATTACCTTGTCGGTGTTCGTCAGGGGGCTGTTAGACTATCTACGCTTTATCCCTTCACCTTAATCTATGGTACTATTGGTGTTAATTTTTTTTTGTTTTTATTGAAACTACTTTCTTTTTCCCACCTTCCTCTCTCTTCATTCTTCTTTCTGCTGACGATCTTATCTGCAACATAATCTTGAAATGTTGTGCTGATTATTTACCAGTAATAAAATTAATCTTCAAACTTTTTGATATGGCTCACATGGTGAAGTCCTAAGGTTTTGCCTGTTTTACTTCAAACTTGTACTGAAAGTGTTTAATACTGCCAGTCTTAGGTAAAAATACCTCTGCTTTATCTCGTAAAATACCCTCTAATTCTCTTTTACTGTGTTCTGAAATACCTGGAACTTCTTGCAATTTTTCGTCGATTTCTTTATTAGAAGAAATACCAGTTATAAACAAACAATTAAGAATGACGCGAGATACAGAGGATGAAGAATTAGAATGGTATGCACAAAAGGGGGAATCGCCTCAATTCATGTTAGAAACATGAGTTGAGGCGATTCCCCCTTTTGTGCATACAATTCTAATTCTTCATCCTCTGTATCTCGCGTCATTCTTAATTGTTTGTTTATAACTGGTATTTCTTCTAATTTTGGCTTTTGCTCAAAGAGAAGTGTGACATTCCCGAATGTTACGCTACCTATCCCCATATCTATTACCGCTCGTCTATCATTTAAAACATCTGCACCTATAATCAAATCTGCAGTTAGTTTAGGTATAATCACGAAGTTGGCTTCGATCTTTTGACCTTGTCACGAAAGAGTTTACCTTGTTTGTCTCGTAACTTCCGCAGCATTGTTTCTAATAGGACCTCTTACTTTAATCTTACGTGTTTTCAGAACTGGCAATTCCTCATTGGCATTACACTGCATGAATAAATTTTCTGAGATCGCAGTCAGTTCACTTCCGCTATCAATTACAATATTGACTGGGATATGCTTTACCATGGCCTTCACAATTGGTTGAATTTGAAAGGGTTGGTGCTGTTCTTCTTCTTCTTGCATCAACGAATCCTCCACTGAATCATACATGAGTCTTTTTAGGAATTTCCCTTGTGAATTCGAACTTTCTGTAGGAAAGCTTCGACTGCTACTTCTCTCTCTTTTATTTCCTCTTCTCTATTTCTTCCTTCATTTAAGATTTCTTCAACATCCTCTACTTTTTCCTCATTCTCGTCTATCTTCTCCTTCTTCATCGCTACTTCCACATAATCGCATCTAAATGCTCTAATTATCGCTTAATAACTTCCTTCATTATATACGTTGGGTTGTGTGCCCACTCGTAACTTATTTTCAACTTCTGTCGACTGCGCATTATCCTCATTGAATTCGCTTTCCCTGGTTTCCATCTCAAATAGCTCTGCAATACTCATTACTTCGTCCTTTCCTCCTACATTCGTTGTGCATGCCTCTGGTAATTCATCTTCCTCGTCAATATTCTCCCAATTAATTTCGTTCCAACAGGATATTGTTATTTTCTTGTCTTCGTTTTCATCTGGTCCCTGCGGATTTGTTTCTTCCTTCTTCTCTTCTTGTGATAAGATTTTTACTTCTCTGTTCAAGGTGCTGCAATTGTCCTGGGTCGGTGCGTCATTCTCTTTGGCATGGGCGCTTAGCTGTCAATTCGAACGTTTATCGGGGTTTGGTGGTCTTACCTCCACCTCTTCTATCTGCATTCTCTTTTCTTGTTCAGCTTGTTGATAGTGGTTTCTTTGTTGATAATTTGTCGGTCTATTGGTTCTCCAGTACCCGCTCCGGTTGTCGTTATTCCCTCTGTAATAGTTGTTCCCGTTCCTGGGTGAATTATAGTTATTGCCATATTCTCTTCTAAATCCATAACCGGTTCTTTGTTGAAATCTATTGTCGTTTCTTGGTGCGAAGTTATCACATCGTTCGTAATTATTGTTTCTTCGTACTGTGTCTTGTGGATTCCATTGTTTTTTGCTTTCGTTTTCACGTGCGCTTCGTCTTTTTCTTGCGTCATCTTCCGAAAATATGAACTCTAGGTCCCTTAGAATACCTTTAAATGCTTCGACATCATTGCCTCCGCGACCTACTAATGATTGCTGGTATTTCAATGGTAGCTTCATCGCGCATAATTTAATCAACTCTCCGTCACTGTATGGTACATCTAAGAATTGATTTTTCTTTGCCATTAATTCGAAAAATTTCACGGGACTCTTCTCTCCTGAATTTTCAAAATATGGGTTCTGTAATAATTCGTACTTCACTCTGTTCTGTGCTTCGCTGGACCAATATCGTGAGAGAAACTTCTGTCTGAAATCTTCGTACGATCGGCATGTCGCTGCAACATTCTGCATGGTTTCTGCGACGGTTCCTGACATTTGTGCACATATAAAGTCTAATTTGTGTGGTAGCGTCCACTGTTCTGGCAATCCTACTCGGAATTGATCAATAAAAGTTCGTTGATGTAATGAGTTTCCTTCTCGAAAGTGTTGAAATTTTCTGACTGTGAGGACATGATCGTTGTCGTACTTCGTCATAGTTCCATATGAGATTCGCGATTCTACGCCTCTTTTGTTTCTGATCATTTCTCCCGTCGTTCTTTCCGGTTGTGGTAGATCCATTGGATATTGTCCACTGTTACTTTCTCTTACCCTTGCGTAGTATCGTTGGAGTGGTACGCAATAATTTTCTTCCATCGGTTGTGAACGTGTAGCTGAATGCATTGCACTGTACTCTTCGCGACCTGGCTTTCCATTTAGGTATTGGTTCGGTATCTTGTCTGGCTAACCTTGCTGCTTCATTGCACAATCCAAACTGTCTTGAAACATACATTTGTGGTTCCGCATGTGTTTGTGATGACGTTTGTTCATCAAGAATTTCGAAACGTGTTTGTTGCTGTGCAGGCTGTCTGATTTCACGTATGTTACTTTCCGCCTGTGATTGGAATCGCAAATGCGTAATATCTTCGTTAATTGCTTGTTTTTCCGGTGCTGTTAAGGTACGTTTACACTGGGATACATGTATCGCGACATGTATGAGCGACATGTCAATTTGACATGTCGCGATACATCACCTCATACAAAAATTCACGGAACTTGTATGCGGACCCTCGAGCTCATACATGTCGCGTATACATTTTGTATATCGCTTTTTGGCCATATACGCGACATGTATGAGCGACATTTGAAGAACTCGCGCATGCGCAGTACTATCATTTCCTGTCGTCTTGTCGACTGCCGCTTATTTCGACGATTAGCGCATGCGTAGTACCAGGCTCTTTGGCGGCTGTTTCAGTTTTGAAGGTGCCGACTGTCGTTTCGACGTTAATGTATCTGCATAGAATATTAAAAAGTGCCATATGCAACATTATTCTTCGTGTTTGCGAGGCCATTGTGCAAGTTTTATCCCAAGAAGTGAAGGTAAAAGTTTTATATATATATATATCAGAGTATGTAATACATTATATAATTTTTTCATGCATCTGGCACGTATATCAATGTTCTGCTATTATTCCGGCGGCCTCGCGTGATAATGTTGACAACGGATGCCGACAATCGTGTGTGGGACGTTGGCATTAGCAATCGCGCGACAATGCAAATGTTTTGTCATGAAATCTTCGTTTTACGAGGAATCCCCAGTGGCTAAAAAACGGAGTGTTACTGCCAACTGATCCTCTGGTGGAATCGCTTCCCGAAAGTTTGTGTTGGTTTTGGACACAAGAGGAGCCACAAGTGATAACAAACCGCGGAAATCCTCCATACTCATCCTAACATAATTTCTAAAATATGCGCCATTTTCTAGCGTTAATTCGCGAGAAACTCTCTGTGCCACCATCTACGCTTCCTCCGCCTTTTCTTCCTATCATCTTCCAAAAGAGCAAGTGTATCAGCACATAAAAATGTAAAATCTTCCAAATCGTCGTCGGAAGCTATCGCACAGTGATTCATATCAACCAGTGTAAACGCACGCTCATACATGTATGAGATTGATACTTGTCAACTCATACAAGTCGCGATACATGTCGCAAAGTCGCATTATACATGTATCTCATACATGTGCCGATACAAATCGCAGTGTAAACGCACCTTTACAGATACGGATGTGGTTGCAGACTCTGTGCTTGTCCAATCCTGTTCACTACGCTCTTCAATGCTTTGTAACAACTCTGTTCGCAATTTCTGAAAGTGTCGCTTCGTTTGCGCTTCTATTTTGACTATGCGGTTATCATATCTCCGTGCGGTTCTAGGCGCTGCCGTCTGGAACCGCGAGACCGCTACGGTCGCAGTTTCGAATCCTGCCTCGGGCATGGATGTGTGTAATGTCCTTAGGTTAGTTAGGTTTAACTAGTTCTAAGTTCTAGGGGACTAATGACCTCAGAAGTTGAGTCCCATAGTGCTCAGAGCCATTTGAACCATTTTTATCATATCTTTTCAGCGCTGCTTTTGTGATACGTTTGTGTAACACACTGTTTTCAACAATTTCACGCGCTGTAGCTGCTGCTTGTCTAGTAATTTCGTTTATCTGTTTCTCTAGTTTCTTGACTTCTCCCTGGGTGTTGTTACGTAATGTTTTGATCTCGTCCTGAATGTCATTACGCAATGTTTGTACGTCCGCTTGTACCTTGTCAATGTCTGTTCTCAATTGATTGTGACCTGTTATTAAGTTTTCTATCACTTCTCGAGATTCTTTTGCCTCGTCTTCAATATGACTTAGGTGTACTGAATTTTTTTGTTTTGTTCTTTAATCGCTCGCATTTGTCTCGTGGTTTCTGCATTCTGAATTTGAATTTGGTTCGCTATGTCTTTGTTTTGCCTTGTCATGGTTTCCGTAATTTGTTGTAATAATTCTGCCAAATTGGTGGGTCCTATTGCGTTTCCTTCCGACGTTCTACGCTCTGTGTTTTCGCCCAAGTGTTCGTTCGCAACCGATTGCATTGAACTGTGCTGTGACACGCTTCTGCTCACATTCCTTGTACTCTGTGGTGAGGGGGCTCTGATTACTTGTACTATGGGTTCTACGTATTCAAGACGCAAGTTAGAATCCTCATCGACTGTTCTCTACTTTCCTGCTCCTCTGTAGTATGCTGACTTACGTTTTCTATGCGTTGACGTACATTATCCTCGTTATGGTACGTTATATGTCCTATTTCTTGCGATACTGCATCGTCTGTTGTACTGTCCTCTATTCTCTGTCCATTTTCATGCTGGGTCTCTACCTCAATTCGGTCAAGGTCTCGATCTGCCATTGCTAATCTTTCCGAATCCTTTATTTTCTGTTTTAAAAGCAATTCACGCGCCCTACTTCGAGCCAACATGCGCTCATACGGTCTCACGCGTTTCATAAACTTTTTGTTCACACGACTTGACACTTCTTTTACCCAAGACTGACAATCCATTCACTTACTTGTTGGGTCAGAACCAACTTGTCAACGATGTATCCGCCACCTGTGCGCTTGCATTGAGGAGAAAACTTAATTCTAACAATTTTTAAAATTCATAACTTAATTATGCTATTGTCTCTGCTAGAATGTCTCACTATCTATCGCTGCAGCTACTGTTTTCAACTATTTATGCCTTTCAAAAAAATTTTTTTTTATTACGAAAAATTTTTAACAGGATATTTTTCTGACCTAGTTAGGCATGTGGTCGACCTTCAATCGTGGTATTTTACCATCCTGGCAGGGTCGCCATTTTCTAATATACTGCGTGGTGTCTGTTTCTTCTATATCGTGTCTCCCTACCACCTTCGTGCAACGACGCTCTGAGCGTGTTTTTTAGGGAATTGACTAGTTTGAACCTGGGACCTGTTGCTGGTAAGGAGACGCCAGACCACACATGACATGTAGAGTTAAGAAGAGTTCAGTGAGACTAGCGATGATATAACTAAATACTTAATGATTTCAGCGTCAGCTCCACTGCACTCCCTGTAAAAGAATCTTAATAATAACTAAATTTAGTGGAAGGGGTTCAAGGCTTTCCTATTTTTAGTTAGCTGGTAAACTAACGTCGAAAATGCAGTTAAGTTTCCCATTGGAAATTTCATTCTACTCACAAAACATTGTTTTTAAATTGCACTATTTATAAAAGGAAATGTTTTAATACAGGATGGTAAAAACCAACTGCGTTCAACAAAAATGTGAACGAATATTCCCTGAATGGGTTTCAAAGTTCTACAATGGATCGAAGGATGGCCTATGCCATATCACATCTATAATCTAGGTTTAAATTAAGTTTCACGAAAGAGAAAACTATAAAAATGGTCTACAGTGACCCTCAATTATCTTTAATTACTTATCTAACTTGTCGTAAATTACAGTGGTTGAAGTGGCTTCTCAATAACTATATAACAGAAAAATCATCGCGTTTCAGATTTTTACTTCAAGTGGCAAATGTGAACACCATGAGCTTTAATTGACGATCGACACTAGTATTACGCAAAAAGGTGGTGTAACAGATGAGACTTCTGCAGTTCTGAGTGAAGCTTTATGCGCTGTTATGCCACATCGCGTGCGTTCATTAAGTTGTCGGTGTTCGTCAGAGGGCGGCGGGCAGCACAGCTCTGCTCACCTCGCCGTCTCGGAAGCAACTCTCTCCTAACTTCTCCTTACTACAATTTACCGAAGTTGGTTTAAGAAAACTATCTGGCTGTGTTTTCATCTGACCAATCAGGGTCTCAATGTTAACCTTAAGCTCCGCCTACAAAAATTCTGTCTATCCAATGAGAAACGTTATACTTTTAGTGGTGGGGCAATGTTTTTAAAGTTTGCAACGTAACAGAGACGCGAAAAAGTCTCACGCTAAAACTTGCGGCTGGGGTGGCCCTTTTAGTGTTATCGTAATATCTATACTGTTCTTCTGGAGGGCTCTAGCTTTTAACATGGGCTGGGAGGTGGTCCCAGCGGTTAGCTGGCGACGTGGGTGTCCGTCCCTTATCGTAGGGCCTTCTAGCTTAACACGGTTCTGCTCTCGGCTTCTGTTCTCGTTTCTCCCCTCGGAACTACGTCTGTCTCACGGTGGGAAGGTATGACATGCATTTAGGCATTCTTGTGTTAGTCTGTGGTATCCCATTTGCTCACTCGTTACTCGTATTACTTTGGTTAATTAAATGTCACGATTTATTCTGAGCTATGTGACATACTACTGGATTTGCTTATCATGTCAGGCCGGCCG
Source organism: Schistocerca nitens (assembly GCF_023898315.1). NCBI lineage: Eukaryota > Metazoa > Arthropoda > Insecta > Orthoptera > Acrididae > Schistocerca > Schistocerca nitens. The sequence continues at coordinate 145,622,660 of NC_064620.1, read as the reverse complement.
AAGTGGCCGTGCGGTTAAAGGCGCTGCAGCCTGGAACCGAGCGACCGCTACGGTCGCAGGTTCGAATTCTGCCTCGGGCATGGATGTTTGTGATGTCCTTAGGTTAGTTAGGTTTAACTAGTTCTAAGTTCTAGGGGACTAATGACCTCAGCAGTTGAGTCCCATAGTGATCAGAGCCATTTGAACCATTTTATCATGTCAGGGTTTTCACGGAAGGTGTTGGATTTGCCTGACACCTTACAGTGTGAGCTGTTTGCGTGAGTATGTGCTTTGCTACTGCTGTCTTTGTTGGTGTAGGAATTGGAACTGCTGTCTTACGTGCTTCGTGTGTGCTGCAGTGTTCAGTCATATGGCAGTGTCTGCCTGTATTTTCCATGTAATGTCCTTCAGACATCATGAGCTATTTTATTTATTTTCTCTTCTCGTCTTTGTCTCCTATTCCCCTATTATTTCATTCTCGTACTGCGTTGGTGTTTTGTGTGTTGCTCCGTATCGGTGACAGTAAAAAAGATGTGTTCGGGAGATCCATGTCCGCGACATCTGGCTGAGGCAGCACTCTGGCTGCGTCCTATACGTTGTAAGTGCAAAGGGTAAAAACCGTGACCTGTCAGAAAGTGAACCATACCCTGGCTAGGATTGATGTGGCTCAGTCTCAGCCGCCGGCCGGAGTGGCCGTGCGGTTCTAGGCGCTGCAGTCTGGAACCGAGCGACCGCTACGGTCGCAGGTTCGAATCCTGCCTCGGGCATGGATGTGTGTGATGTCCTTAGGTTAGTTAGGTTTAATTAGTTGTAAGTTCTATGAGGCTGATGACCTCAGAAGTTGTCTCATAGTGCTCAGAGCCATTTGAACCATTTTTTCGCTTTCCACTAAATAGCCTCGAAGATTGTTGTTGCAGAAATTTTTACGTACATATATGTTCCGCTGATTTTCTTACATTTTAGTGTATCATACAGAATTTTGATTTTTCACATTAACAAACGCGTAATTACATTGTTCGCACCTATTATACAAAAACGCATCCGATCACATCAGAGGCAAGAGTGCGACTCACACTACGCGGAAAACACAATATTCCAAAGAGTTTACAATTTCTCTTAACAAACGAATTCCTCCTAGTTTTCGTTACATTATTAATTTCGATTATTATTTCATGAATGAATCCAGAACTAAACATAGTAAACAGTACAGGATTGCGTAATTAATAATAGAAATTTTAAATGTGCAAATAATTCGTAATTTAAATTTTTTTTAAAATTTTAACTGTACATTCAGAACTAGTACTTATCGATTATAACATCGAAACTAAAATATTTTGTAAACTAATTCTTTTTCATAAATTTTACCTTGACATACAAAATATTATGCATAACATTATATGAAAGTTTTCAGGAAAGCAACTGACAAAATACTGACCTGTCAAAAATTGGAATAATAACTACTGTTGAGGAAAAGTATTGTTAGCACTTGAGAACGACTGATTTCGCTGATTTTTTTTCCTTTTTCGTAATTGTCAGCACAAGATTTCTAAGGAAAATTCAGTGCATAAGTGGAAAATTTGGATGGTATTTTTGTATCAAAATCTCAATGGAAAAAAGTGCGGGTCGATTTGACAGTATTCCTGTCACATGTTTTGATAAAACATTGGGGAATTCAGAATGACACTTCTGCTGTCGCATAGTTTCAGAAGAACAAATTCCCCATTCAGTTTTTATATTTTCCGAAAAAAAGTGTATTGTTGAAAGCGTTATTTTACTGTGTTGGCCGTGGTGATGATATCTTTGGTGTGTTGCAGAGATTGAATTGCTGTCAGATCGTGTAAATTTGGTGTGTTACAAACATGCAAATAATTTCAGTTTGCCCTTTATTTCTTTGGAAGCAATGCCACCAATGAGGCGTCGAAATACAGGTTAACGTATACACACAACGCAAGCGAACTGCATTAACGTTGAGCCAGTAACACTGACGAAGGGCGTAGGAACTATCTTCACGGCAGATCGAATAAGAATTATACAATAAACACTTCCTGTTAAACCGGCTGCGAGAAAGGACATGTTAAACTGTGATGCGAAAATGTGACGTTTTATTTTCCTTTTCGCAGTCATCTTTAAAGGAAAAGAGGAAAGTTGGCCGGCCGGTGAGGCCGAGCGGTTCTAGGCGCTTCAGTCTGGACCCACGCTGCTGCTACGGTCGCAGGTGCGAATCCTGCCTCGGGCATGGATGTGTGTGATGTCCTTAGGTTAGTTAGGTTTAAGTTCTAGGGGCTGATGACCTCAGATGTTAAGTCCCATAGTGCTCAGAGCCATTTGAACTATTTTAGGAAAATTGTGTCTATGGCTAACTTTATAATCCTACGTGCTCGTAGATTAAAACTGCGGAATACTGTTACTAAAGCCACTATCCTTACATATCCTTCAGCTGGAAAGGTCTCCCTCATACCCTGCGAGCTAATGATTCAACCGATTTACCCATTCATTTTGCCTTTAATTTCAAATTAAAGTTCCATGCACAGAGGAGGGGCGGGGGGAGGGGGTGAGTAGGGGAAGAATTGGATACAAAGAAGGAGAAGTAGTATATGGACAGAGAGATGAGGGAGCAGGAGATGGACAGAGAGATGGTGGCGGGATAAGAGATGTACAGGGAAAGGGGGGGGGGGAAGGTGATGGACAGAGATGGAGTGGAGGAGGAGGAGATGGACAAAGGGAGGGGAAGCTCATAAAATTATTTCATTAACAGTACATAGTAGCCCAACCGCCTTGATATATAAGGGGGTTGGTCTACTTGTAAATCTAACAGCAAAGACTTCTTATTATTACAATATTATTGGTATGCAGTTCTTAATGCTATTTTAAATAATATAAAGAACATAATGTATAAACATTTCTCTAACCTTACAGAGAATTGAATTCTTATTTTTAAAGTGGTTCTATATAATTTGTTTCTGCCTAGTGGAGGAGAATGTAATTCATAAAACGGAATTGTCAAAAAAGGAAGTCATACAATAAGTGTGGTGAAAATAAGTTGCAATTTGTAGCGGGAGGTGATGTGCTATATATCTGTGTGTAATATACTGTAAGTAGCTCGTTGGTTGATAATAGCCTATTTCTACCTATTTCAGATGCGAAGATATCGGTAGGATCTTTAGCTATTGTCACCTAAAATGGTTTGCGTTTATGTGTGTTTGTTTTGCTTGTGTGTGCTTATATATTACTTACAATGTTGCATGTCGGGACTGCATGATATTCAGTAGTTGTTTCTTTGTCTGATTGTTGGTAGTTGTGGTATATTGTGTGTGATATCTTAGATACATACACACTAGTGTTACGAAGATTGTATACTGATTGTGTATTGGACACATGAACTACATAAATTTTAGTCTTACGTGAAGAATGTAGTTATGTTTCCTAATTTGTTAGTAGAAACAGTATGCATTTCATTGCTACTTGAGTGCAGTCTTCCTTAAATAACTTACTATGGAGGAGACGGACAGAGAGAGTGGATGAGAAAGAGATTAGGAAGTGTATCAAATTTCCATATACTGGGTGATCAAAAAGTCAGTATAAATTTGAAAACTTAATAAATCACGGAACAATGTAGATAGAGAGGTAAAAATTGAGACACATGCTTGGAATTACATCGGGTTTTATTAGAACCAAGAAAAAACAGCCCATATTGCTAGACGCGTGAAAGATCTCTTGCGCGCGTCGTTTGGTGATGATCGTGTGCTCAGCCTCCACTTTCGTCATGCTTGGCTTCTCAGGTCACCAGACCTCAGTCCGTGCGATTATTGGCTTTGGGGGTTACCTGCAGCCGCAAGTGTATCGTGATCGGCAGACATCTGTAGGGATGCTGAAAGACAACATCCGACGCCAGTGCCTCACCATAACTCCGGACATGCTTTACAGTGCTGTTCACAGCATTATTCCTCGACTACAGCTATTGTTGAGGAATGATGGTGGACATATTGAGCATTTCCTGTAAAGAACATCATATTTGCTTTGTGTTACTTTGTTATGCTAATTGTTGCTATTCTGATCAGATGAAGCGCCATCTGTCGTACATTTTTTGTACGTTTGTATTTTTTTGGCTCTAATAAAACCCCATGTCATTCCAAGCACCTGTGTCAGTTTGTACCTCACTATCTACATTATTCCGTGATTTATTCAGTTTTCCAATTTATACTGACTTTTTATCACCCGGTATATTTAGCAGTTATAGATCGATAGTGTGAAATAATAATAATAAGAAGTCAGAACAGTGTGTCTGTGGAGTGTAATACGTTAGACAACCAATAACTACATCTGCGCTTTCTGAAAAGCGAGCAGGAGCGGTGGCATCCGTTATTGGCCTCGCTCCTTGTTTCAGATCAGGTGCAGAGGCGACCTGGCGCATCGCGTGCCGCCGGGCGCCGTCTGTGTTTACGTTGCGCAGGTCGGGACGCCGCCGCGCCGCGATGGCCCGAGGGCGCACCGGAGGGGACGGCGGCGGCGGCGGCGGCGGCGGCGGCTGGGGTGTCCCGGGATCGATGCCCGGGGCACGTGCGCGCGTGTGGGGGTCAGGCCGGGTCGCGGGTCGCGGCCAGCGGCCTCAGGCGCCTGATGCCGGCTGATGTCTGGCGGGCGGCGCGTGCGGCCGCGACCGTTGCTCCCCGGCGCACGCACGCCGCGCCTCGCGGGGGGCCTCAGTGCTGCCCCACAAACACTCCTCACTCAGCAGGCTAATTCCGGGCAGTGCGCGCGCGTGTCTCCGGACGATGCCCTAGCACCGTCGCCACACCCCTCCTCGTGCCTTGTAAGCAGCTTACAGGCCATCTGGAGCCTTCCCGTACTGACTGTTACCGACAGCAATAACGAATCCGTTATTCATAGGCGGAGAGTATGAGTGGCTGATCCCACTGACGTTAAACTTGCTACCTTCGTGACCCGTTTTCTAAAGAACTACACTACTGGCCATTAAAATTGCTACACCAAGAAGATGACATGCTACAGGCTGAAACACAACCGACAGGAAAAAGATGCTGTGATATGCAAATGATTAGCTTTTCAGAGCATTCACACAAGGCTGACGACGGTGGCGACACCTACAACGTGCTGACATGAGGTCTGTTAGCAGAATATGGAATCGGTGGGTTCAGGAGGGTAACATGGAACGCCGTGCTGGATCCCAACGGCCTCGTATCACTAGCAGTCGAGAGGACAGGCATCTTATCCGCATGGCTGTAACCGATCGTGCAGCCACGTCTCGATCCCTGAGTCAACAGATGGGGACGTTTGCGAGACAACAACCATCTGCACGAACAGTTCGACGACGTTTTCAGCAGCATGAACTATCAGCTCGCAGACCATGGCTGCGGTTACACTTGACGCTGCGTCACAGACAGACGCGCCTGCGATGGTGTACTCAACGACGAACATGGGTGCACGAATGGCAAAACGTTATTTTTTCGGATGAATCCAGGTTCTGTTTACAGCATCATGGTGGTCGCATCCGTGTTTGGCGACATCGCTGTGAACGCACATTGGAAGCGTGTATTTGTCATCGCCATACTGGCGTATCACCCGGCGTGATGGCATGGGGTGCCATTGGTTACAAGTCTCGGTCACCTCTTGTTCGCATTGACGGCACCTTGAACAGAGGACGTTACGTTTCAGATGTGTTACGACCCGTGGCTCTACCCTTCATTCGATCCCTGCGAAACCCTACGTTTCAGCAGGATAATGCACGACCGCATGTTGCAGGTCCTGTACGGTCCTTTCTGGATACAGAAAATGTTCGACTGCTGCCCTGGCCAACACATTCTGCAGACCTCTCACCAATTGACAACGTCTGGTCATTGGCGGCCGAGCAACTGGCTCGTCACAATACTGCAGTCACTCCTCTTGATGAACTGTGGTATCGTGTTGAAGCTGCATGGGAAGCTGCACCTATACACGCCATCCAAGCTCTGTTTGACTCAATGCCCATGCGTATCAAGGCCGTTATTACGGCCAGAGGTGGTGGTTCTGGGTACTGATTTCTCAGGATCTATGCACCCAAACTGTGTGAAAATGTAATCACATGTCATTTCTAGTAAAATATATTTCTCCAATGAATACCCGTTTATCATCTGCATTTATTCTTGGTGTAGCAATTTTAATGGCCAGTAGTGTACTTCATCCAATTTAATGAAACTTCCGTAGTCCACTTATGCATGCTTAATGTTCTTACCAGAGATCAGAAACTGAACGAGAACGATGAGCCTAATGTTCTGGCTGTATGTCACAAATCGAGGCGCCGCTGTTGCATCAGTGCTAACGGGCTTCCTTCGTTCCTGCCTTATGTTCCGTTAGTATGACGAGTCTGACAGATGTGGCGCTGCGGTCACTTCGTACTCGTTGACCTTTTCTGGTTGGTTGGTTGTTTTGGGTTGGTTGGTTGGTTGGTTTGGGGAAGGAGACCAGACAGCGAGGTCATCGGTCTCATCGGATTAGGGAAGGACGGGGAAGGAAGTCGGCCGTGCCCTTTCAAAGGAACCATCCCGGCATTTGCCTGGAGCGATTTAGGGAAATCACGGAAAACCTAAATCAGGATGGCCGGACGCGGGATTGAACCGTCGCCCTCCCGAATGCGAGTCCAGTGTGCTAGCCACTGCGCCACCTCGCTCTGACCTTATCTGTCTTAAGCCGTCGGCACACGGGACGAGCTGGTTGACGTCATTCCGCCTACTCCATCGGCTGTTTTCGGATTCATTTGGCTCGCAAACCAAACAGTTTGTTCACAAAGATGGATGCGCGTAAAACCTTAGTTGCATTAAAACGAACATTTCCTTTCCTTCTCTGTTGGTCCATTATGGACAGGGGACAACGGCTGGGGCCGCACGGGGGAGGTTCGACTCCTACCTCGGGCAATGGTGTGTGTCGTTTTTAGCGTAAGTTAGTTTAGGTTAGATTAAGTAGTGTGTAAGTTTAAGGACCATTGACCTCAGCAGTTTGGTTCAAAATGGCCCTGAGCACTATCGGACTTAACATCTGAGCTCATCGGTCCCCTAGAACTTAGAACTACTTAAACCTAACTAACCTAACGACATCACACACATCCATGTCCGAGGCAGAATTCAAACCTGCGATTGTAGCGGTCGCACGGTTCCAGACTGAAGCGCCTAGAACCGTCGGCCACAGCAGTTTGGTCCCATAAGACCTTACCACAAATTTCCAATTTTTGCTACGAGTTTCAGTATTCCATTATGCCATCTTCAGGCCCCTTATGCACCTCTCCAAACGAAATAAAGTGTGATTTACAGCCATAACTTCCATGTATGCAGTGAATTCTATCGTTACAGGAGTACTTCATTCGGAAACTTGACGGCAACAAATCTTCGAATGAGGCACTAGTGTAACGATAGAATTCACGATATCCAGTGACTTATGGCTGTAAATCACACTTTCGTTCGTTTGGAGAGGTGCATAAGGGGCCTCAAGATGGCTTAATGGAATGCTGAAACTCGTACCTTCAAAATAAAATAACACCTTAAGTTAAACGGCTGTTGGTGAATTTCATTGACATTGACAATTTCCTTCCCTGGCCGGATGCTAGTCATGTCGTTCTCTCTGTGATATACGTAAATAAAAGTTTTAATCTCCGTGAATGTGTAATAAGACAAAAATGGAAGATACACGTCCATCCAAATCAAACACACTCACTTCCGAGTGAAGGCGCACTCGCTTTTACATAACATCAAATATTACAGAAATTATTTGTACGAACTTCATATCAAACTTTTGGAAAACGCGAAGGTGAGAAAAAGGGTTATGGTGGAACACGAAACCACGTCCGATATACTGGCGTTTCTTTGATGCAGTGCCTCAGCGAACTACGCTAAGCTAACATGCGCCTGCTGTATTTTATTTTATTTTAATATTTTTTTTGCACTTCACGCTCCATAATTTATTGGTTCTTAATTATACAATAAATCATAATAACGTCATGTTTTCGTGAATCTCAAGTGGGTCGAAGCTTCAAATCGGCTTACGCTTATTACACACGAGCTATAACGAGAAAATAACTAAATGCGAAAATGCGAAAATTCTTTAATCACCAACATGACTTTCCCAGCCATTTTGTTACAGCAACTCATACGAATAACCTTTTAACCTGAGACGTTCAACCTGCTGGTACTTACAAACAGCATATATTCATTGGATGTAACGTGTAATATAAAACCCATCGAAAATGCGCTTCAACCGAACAAAAGAAATGCAGTATGGCATCTTACTTTCTGCTTGTGACCTAGGGAACGTTCTCATTTCCTATTGGTTCTACTTTACGTGGTTCGTTGCCGAAATATCGCAGAACTTTTTGTGTTTCACGTGACGAAATGGCTTCTCAACGAGAAATAGCAGAAAGTGACGTCACAAAACTCGTTGAGCCCCACGTCAACGTTAGGTATTGTATTGTATGGAACTGGGGACCTAGAAACGACAGAGGCTTCGTCCCCGCCGTAGCCCGCAGTGGTACACAACCCTACAACAGGCTACAGCAGTCCACTTATCCCACCGACCCCCCCCCCCACCCCAACCGAACCCACTGTTATTGTGGAACCCCCCGAAAACGTCTCACACCAGACGACTGTAACCCCAATTTTGGCGTGATAGAGTAATTATGGTGTACGCGTACGTGGAGAAAGTGTTTGCTCAGCAAACATAGTGTAACTGAGGTGGAATAAGGGGAACCAGCCCGCATTCGCCGAGACAGATGGAAAACCACCTTAAAAACCATCCACCGACTGGCCGGCACACCAGACCTAGACAGAAGTCCACCAGGCGGATTAGTGCCAGGGACCGTCACGCCTTCCCACCCCGGAAAGCAATGCGTTAGAACGCACGGCTAACCCAACGTTAGCTAACTCGCCCCGTGTGCCGACGCCATTAATGAAGCATGCAGGAGTGTAAGGCTATTCGCGACTAGGTCCTTGTACAGGAGATCTTACTGCTGTGAAGAAACACCGACAAGACGACATGATCTACTGTCGGAATCAGGTGCCCTTGAACTAAGCTGTGTTTGGTGACACTCTGGAGCATGTAGGACGAAAAAGGTACACAACAGCAAATGTGTTCCATTCGAGCAGAAGTGATATCTGGGATAAGTTTTACCCTATAATCCTCGCCTCGGACGCAAAACATACAAATTTCGTTAAAGGCAAATAAAATGATTGTATTCATGTTTATTCCGCCTCCACCATGAGGAAACATTACGTGGTGCGTCAAACGAAAACTGGGTTCAGAGTAAGATCACTGTCTTATCCCTACGACAAAAAAGGGCGCCATTTCTCTATTCATGTGGTCATGACAACTTGCGTTTATGGATTGACAGTGAGTTGTGAAGTTATCACTCATTCCTGTAATTTATTTTAATAACTAAGCACCATTTAGACATCACCTCATGTTTTTTGTTACCGTCGTTACAGACTCGGTAATGCCTTGAAAACTGTGTGTACACCAATCAGCCAAAATATTATCACCACCAACCTGCTGTCGATATAAACCCGTCCAGATAATAGCAGCGTCAAATGGTGAGGAATGACTGCTAGTCAGACACACGTACGTTTCACGTAGTATCAGCGTGCTGTCCGTCTGTAGAATGGGGAAGGCGCGTGATCTATCTGAGTTTGAACGAGTGAAGGTTGTGATAGCCCGGAGACTCAGCGCAATCATTTCGAAAAACCGCAAGATTTGTCGGGCGTTCGAGGAGGACTGTGGCAAGATTGGAACAAGCAAATGCCTATAATCGGATGGAAGAAGGTGTGAAACTGAATGTTCCCTGTATTTCAGTGCAGCCTTCCATAGAGGTGCGATTGCAGTAGCGGACGTCTGCTACCAACAAATGCCAAATTCGCTCGAAAACACGTGACGTCACGCAGCTGCATGGGATCACGAGGAACGAACAACTACTGCAGTCAGTAGCGAGCCAGGGTGTGAATCTGAAATTCGCAGAAGCTGCAACCCCTCTTTAAAATGTCCTCCACAAAGATGACCAACATTAGCTTTTGCCAAAGAACATTTTCACGTCATAAAAGCTTGGAACGTATAGATTAAATGTACGCTATATTACATTCATAGCTGTGACAATCATAGCAACCAGGTCTGTGTGAATACTGATCGGACCCTAAACTAGGCTCTTCATATATTGCCAGAGGAAGAAGACAACTGGTGTCATATCTGGTAACCAAGGTGGCCAGGGAAAAGAATCACCGCAACAGAGCCGACGTCGGGGTAGAAAACCAAATGAAATGCAGTGACTTTGTAACAAGCTACCAGAGACTGCGGGTCCTTTATACCATAGTACCGGCACTCAGAAAACATCCCCGAACAACTTCAGAAATGATGTCGGTGCACTTTGTGTTCAGACCAGTATAGTCATTATCCCTTAATGTTACAAACTATTACTGGTATCGCTGTTGTTATACTCATTAATCCAGAAAATGGTTTGATGCAGCTCTGCAAACTAGCCAAACTTGTGCAAGTGTTTTCACATGTGTAGCTACGGCACCTTACTTGAATGTTAACCTGCTTACTCCATTCAAACCTTGTCTCCCAGCTGCAACCTTTACGCGTGCCACCACCCTCCATAATACATATTAATTATTTCTTGATGCCTTAGGATGCCTTAGGATGCCTGCCTAAAGCCGGATACAAGCTCATCCGAAATTTTTGCGAAGAACCTACCGGTGTTCCGAAAAGATAGGCTAAACACGGTTGGCGGTTGGGTGTTTGTTGCAGTTAGAAGTAGTTTGTCGCGAAATTGAAGTAGATACTTCGTGTCAGTTAGTATGGGCAGAGGTCATTGTTGGCAACCGGAATAAAGTAGAAATTGGATCCTTTTAACGACCTCCCAGATGTAGTAATTCGATCTTTTTACCGACCTCCCAAGTACAAGTTTGTATGCCAACTAGCTCTGCAGATGATGAAGAAATTGAAGAAATGTATGACGAGATAAAAGAAATTATTTAGGTGGTGAAGGGAATCGAAAATTTAATAGTCATGGGTGACTGGAATTCGTCAGTAGGAAAAGGGAGAGAAGGAAACATAGTAGGTGAATATGGATTGGGGGGAAGACATGGAAGAGGAAGCCGCCTTGTAGAATTTTGCACAGAGCATAACTTAATCATAGCTAACACTTGGTTCAAGAATCATAAAAGAGGGTTGTATACCTGGAAGAATCCTGGAGATACTAAAAGGTATCAGATAGATTATATAATGGTAAGACAGAGATTTAGGAACCACGTTTTAAATTGTAAGACATTTCCAGGGCAGATGTGGATTCTGACCACAATCTATTGGTTATGAACTGCAGATTGAAACTGAAGAAACTGCAAAAAGGTGGGAATTTAAGGAGATGGGACCTGGAGGAACTGAAAGAACCAGAGGTTGTAGAGAGTTTCAGGGAGAGCATAAGGGAACAATTGACAGGAGTGGGGGAAAGGAATGTAGTAGAAGAAGAATGGGTAGCTCTGAGCGATGAAGTAGTGAAGGCAGCAGACGATCAAGTAGGTAAAAAGGCGAGGGCTAATAGAAACCCTTGGGTAACAGAAGAAATATTGAATTTAATTGATGAAAGGAGAAAATATGAAAATGCAGTGAATAAAGCAGGCAAAAAGGAATACAAACGTCTCAAAAATGAGATCGACAGGAAGTGCAAAATGGCTAAGCAGGGATGGCTAGAGGACAAATGTAAGGATATAGAGGCTTGTCTCACTAGGGGTAAGATAGATACTGCCTACAGCAAAATTAAAGAGACCTTTGGAGAGAAGAGAACCACTTGTATGAATATCAAGAGCTCAGATGGCAACCCAGTTCTAAGCAAAGAAGGGAAGGCAGAAAGGTGGAAGGAGTATATAGAGGGTTTATACAAGGGCGATGTATTTGAGGACAATATTATAGAAATGGAAGAGGATGTAGACGAAGACGAAATGGGAGATAAGATACTGCGTGAAGAGTTTGACAGAGCACTGAAAGACCTGAGTCGAAACAAGGCCCCGGGAGTAGACAACATTCCATTAGAACTACTGATGGCCTTGGGAGAGCCAGTCATGACAAAACTCTACCATCTGGTGAGCAATATGTATGAGACAGGCGAAATACCCTCAGACTTCAAGAAGAATATAATAATTCCAATCCCAAAGAAAGCAGGTGTTGACAGATGTGAAAATTACCGAACTATCAGTTTAATAAGTCACAGCTGCAAAATACTAACGCGAATTCTTTACAGACGAATGGAAAAATTGGTAGAAGCGGACCTCGGGGAAGATCAGTTTGGATTCCGTAGAAATGTTGGAACACGTGAGGCAATACTAACCTTACGACTTATCTTAGAAGAAAGATTAAGAAAAGGCAAACCTACGTTTCTAGCATTTGTAGACTTAGAGAAAGCTTTTGACAACGTTAACTGGAATACTCTCTTTCAAATTCTGAAGGTGGCAGGGGTAAAATACAGGGAGCGAAAGGCTATTTACAATTTGTACAGAAACCAGATGGCAGTTATAAGAGTCGAGGGGCATGAAAGGGAAGCAGTGGTTGGGAAAGGAGTGAGACAGGGTTGTAGCCTCTCCCCGATGTTATTCAATCTGTATATTGAACAAGCAGTAAAGGAAACAAAAGAAAAATTCGGAGTCGGTATTAAAATTCATGGAGAAGAAGTAAAAACTTTGAGGTTTGCCGATGACATTGTAATTCTGTCAGAGACGGCAAAGAACTTGGAAGAGCAGTTGAACGGAATGGACAGTGTCTTGAAAGAAGGATATAAGATGAACAACAACAAAAGCAAAACGAGGATAATGGAATGTAGTTAAAATAAATCGGGTGATGCTGAGGGAATTAGATTAGGAAATGAGACACTTAAAGTAGTAAAGGAGTTTTGCTATTTAGGGAGTAAAATGACTGATGATGGTCGAAGTAGAGAGGATATAAAATGTAGACTGGCAGTGGCAAGGAAATCGTTTCTGAAGAAGAGAAATTTGTTAACATCGAGTATAGATTTAAGTGTCAGGAAGTCGTTTCTGAATGTTTTTGTATGGAGTGTAGCCATGTATGGAAGTGAAACATGGACGATAACTAGTTTGGACAAGAAGAGAATAGAAGCTTTCGAAATGTGGTGCTACAGAAGAATGCTGAAGATAAGGTGGGTAGATCACGTAACTAATGAGGAGGTATTGAATAGGATTGGGGAGAAGAGAAGTTTGTGGCACAACTTGACTAGAAGAAGGGATCGGTTGGTAGGACATGTTTTGAGGCATCAAGGGATCACAAATTTAGCATTGGAGGGCAGTGTGGAGGGTAAAAATCGTAGAGGTAGACCAAGAGATGAATACACTAAGCAGATTCAGAAGGATGTAAGCTGCAGTAGGTACTGGGAGATGAAGAAGATTGCACAGGATAGAGTAGCATGGAGAGCTGCATCAAACCAGTCTCAGGATTGAAAACCACAACAACAACAACAACCGACCTCCCAGTTCAGATGATACAGTTGCTAAAAGGTTCAAAGAAAACTTGAGTTTGATTTCAAACACGTGCCCGAATCATACGATAATAGTTGGTGGTGACTTTAATTTACCCTCGAAATATTGGCGAAAATCCATGTTTAAATCCGGAGGTACGCATAAAATATCATCCGAAATTGTGCTAAACGCATTCTCTGAAAATTATTTGGAGCAGTTAGTTCATGAGCCCACGCGAATAGTAAACGGTTGTGAAAACACGCTTGACCTCTTAGCAACAAATAATCCTGAGCTAATAACGAGCATCAAAACCGATATAGGGAGTAGTGAACACAGGGTGGCCGTAGCGAGATTGAATATTGTAATCCACAAATCCTCGAAAAATAAGCGAAAAGTATACCTATTCAAAAAAGCAGATAGAAATTCACTTGACGCCTTCCTGTGAGACAATCTCCACTCATTCCAAATTAATAATATAAGTGTAGACCAGATGTGGCTTAAATTCAAAGAAATAGTATCGGCAGCAATTGAGAGGTTTTTACCAAATAAACTAACAAACGACGGAGCTGATCTCCCTTGGTACACAAAACGGGTTAGAACACTGTTACAGAAACAACGAAACAAACATGCCAAATTTAAACAGACGCAAAATCCCCAAGATTGGCGTTCCTTCACAGAAGCTCGAAACTTAGCGCGGAGTTCAATGCGAGACGCCTATAACAGTTTCCACAACGAAACTTTGTCTGTAAAGCTGGCCGAAAATCCAAAGAGATTCTGGTCGTATGTGAAGTATGTTAGCGCCAAGAAACATTCAATGCCTTCTCTGCGCGATAACAATGGAGATACTATCGAAGACAGTGATGCCAAAACAGACTTACTAAACACAGCCTTCCAAATGCCTTCACAGAAGAAGACGAAGTAAATATTCCAGAATTCGAATCGAGAACAGCTGCCAACATGAGTAACGTAAGGTAAATATCCTCGGAGTACTGAAGCAACTCAAATCACTTAATAAAAGCAAGTCTTCTGGTCCAGACGGTATACCAAGTAAGTTCCTTTCGGAGTATGCTGATGCATTAGCTCCATACTTAACAATCATATACAACCGTTCGCTCGACGAAAGATCGGTACCCAAAGACTGGAAAGTCGCACAGGTCACACCAATATTCAAGAAAGGTAGTAGGAGTAATCCACTAAATTACAGGCCCACATCGTTAACGTCGATATGCAGCAGGATTTTAGAACATATACTGTGTTCGAACATTATGAATTACCTCGAAGGAAACGGTCTATTGACACACAGTAAACATGGGTTTAGAAAACATCGTTCCTGTGAAACACAACTAGCTCTTTATTCACATGAAGTGCTGAGTGCTATTGACAAGGGATTTCAGATCGATTCCGTATTCGTGGATTTCCGGAAGGCTTTTGACACTGTACCACACAAGCGGCTGGTAGTAAAATTGCGTGCTTATGGAATATCGTCTCAGTTATGTGACTGGATTCGCGATTTCCTGTCAGAGAGGTCCCAGTTCGTAGTAATTGACGGAAAGACATCGAGTAAAACAGAAGTGATTTCAGGCGTTCCCCAAGGTAGTGTTGTAGGCCCTTTGCTGTTCCTTATCTATAAAAACGATTTGGGGGTCAATCTGAGCAGCCGTCTTCGCTTGTTTGCAGATGACGCTGTCGTTTAT